>NC_071402.1:17135014-19535014 GCF_017976375.1 Cuculus canorus
CTGGTGAAAAAAGCAGCTTTCTCCTGTCAGGATCAGCGTTACCCCGACAGTTGCAGCAGCTCTCAAGCCTCTGGATTTGTTTGCAATGAGAGATTTGTTGTGGATTTTTAACAAGGCTCCTGTGTGTGTGCCATGCTTAGTAAATATTGGCCTTCAGGGTATTTTTCAGTCACGCTGAATGGACTGTTAGTTCCCCCGAACTGCAAAGTGCATCAAATCCATTTCACTGATATTTTTTTCTATAGAGATTGCATCACAACTTATGCTCTACAAAAGAAAAATAAAACCACAAGAAAGATTGTGTCTACGGGGGAGGAAAGACACCAGTAAATGTGTAGTGTGCAGTTCTTAAATAAGTGGCATTGTGAATGTTAAATTTCTGTTATGAAAATTATGAAATGTATTTTTACTTCATTAATGGTACTATAAACATGAAAATATGATGAATTACAACAAAACTGTACCCTTTAACAGGAGGCTATAACAGGAAAAACACACCAAATTGTTAGATTTTAGACAGAATAAAATGTATAGAAAAGTAGAGAAAATGAGAAAAAAGTACCTTGTGTCTGAATACATAATGTAATGTGTGACTAAAACAACAAAGAAAACGAAATTAACTTGGTGAGGAGTTTCAATGGCTTTCCATTATACAGTTTAATGTTTTGATAGCCAGTGGAGTTTAAAATTAAAATATTTCTAGTGCCCCTGTGAACTATTCTTTGGATACTTTTTATGAGCTAATTTTAAATGAATATGAGCAAGGGGATGAAGTTTTTTCATTTGAACATGGTTTGTAAAAACAAAAAGCTTCCTGAGATAGCGTGGGTATGCAGAAAGCAGTACTGCATCGACGTTTTTAAACTTCACAGTACTCAAGTGATTTTTTTTTTTTTTTTTCAGCAACTCTGGTGAGGCTCTTCTAAAAGTCTGTATCAGTCATAGTGTAATACTGCATTGGTTTTGATCTCTTTGATATTGTGCGGAACATTAGTGTAAGAGAATAATTTTTCTTTTTTTATTGTGATGGTGGAGCAATGAATAGAATAATAATTTACCGAGTATTCACACACTGTATGTATACTTTCAGTATACATTTATAGAAGACCTATTGTTTTGTGTTTTCTCCTGGAGGCTAGTCTTGTAAAAGAATGGTCTAGAACAGACTCACTCAGTGCATGTGTTGTCCATTTGCCTGTCAGCAACAGTTTTGACAGAAAAAACAGGGAGTTTGAGTGACTGCTGGTCTGTCTTAAGGTATGGTAATGAGGCTAATTAGGAGAGATGAGAGCTGAACTGGATATGTGAAGGCAATTATCCGTGAAACTTTTGTCATGCTTTATCTTTATCAGATCTCTTTTTCTCTATTTTTGGCACTTGCCAGTGACACAAGGAATGGAAATATTTGAAGTGATACATACTTTAGAAAAGCAAAGTAAAGAAGGCAGGCAGAGGGAAATTTATATGAGAACATCTCATTATTAAACTGTACAGCTTACCAAGGATATTGTAGTTCAGCAAGAAAAATCCTTGCCTGTATTATTCTTGTCACTTACAATCACATGAATTAAAATCAATTACTTTTTGTAATGATGAACTCACTAGACACCTACATCTTCCCTGTTAAGTGTGCATTGTTTTGTTTGCTCCTTTTATGTTATGAGGAGATGCAGCAAGCATGCTATTAAACGTACTTGAAAGAAAAGCATGCAAAGAAGATGAAAAGAGAGTGAAAAGGCATTTAATTATAAATTAACAAAAAATCTGGGATTTATTTTTTTTATTATGTTTTCAGGAGGGTAGTGCAATTTACTTTCAGACTGTTTCTTACACCAGTCCAGTACAAACTGATTAGTAAAGAAGCACTGAACAGAGCAAATGAAAACCAGGTGTCATGAGTCTTGATGAATCAATGCACATAATCCACAAAGAAAGAAGGTAACAAATGAAACTTGCACATTAATGAGACCATAACCGGGCTCAGTTACTAGGCTGTTTTGAAGAGCCATACTAACGTCACACATCTTTTTATGATAGAAGCAAAAAACTACCTCCTCAGAGCTCTCTGCGCACTCGTGTTTCTTGCTTTAGGTCAAAAGAAAGTATACCTCTAATTCACTTTTAAAGATAATATAACATTAAAGAAAAACCTAGCTATATAAAATCTTCTCAATGACTTTTTAAAAGAAAAAATCTACTTCATCACTTAGGTCATTTTAGAGAACTTGTACATTTCATAATAGTCTACCAAATGTGCTTATAAAGTCAGATTATGTACTACATGTCATATTTATCTTAGAAGCATGAAATTGTCTCTTTTGAACTTGCTAGAAATATAGCAAGGAGTATAGTGAATAGATGTGTCATAATGATCAGCACTTATTTCCCAGGTATTTTTCCATTAAGCTCCAGTTCTTTTTGTCAGATTTTGTTTTGTAGTACGTTTGTTCAGAGCTCTGAACCACTAACAACAGCATTACATATCCAGAACATCAGCACAATATACCTGAGGTCTGCAACAGTAGCCCTAAATTTTGCATGAAGGACTGAATTATATTTTGTGTCTTTAATCTCACTTGCTTTTAGTGATGATATGGAAAGTTGCTCGATCTCTGACAGGCCTGTTGCCTGCTCTGTAACACACAGCTTACCCACTGTTGTCAGTGCTCTCTTTCTCTTTCCCCTGCATCCTTCAAACACACATATACACACACAAAAACACTCCCATCTTTCTACACTACAGAGATGGGGAAAATGGTTTATTGCAGGTTATAGTCCACAGCGATTAGCTTCTTAGACGGCTTCTACTGAACTTCAGTAAAAAGCAGGGCTACTGTTGTCTCCATGAGAGAGTTTAGAGAACTCCTCTTTTAAGGGCCTTTGCACGATAGAGAAGATGAAAAACCTTAGCCTGCAGTCCACAGGAATAATAATAATAATTTAAAATACCCCAAAAATCTGGCTTGGCGGTTTTCTGCAAAACGAGAATGAGGGAATGGTCACAGAAATGCCACTTTCAATCATAAGCAAAAGCAGTGCCAGGAACACAAAACTTCTTCCCATGCACGATACCCTTTCTCATTGTAGACTTCACATTCAGAGTTCACAATTATAAACATCTGGAATAGAGCTTTGTGCAAGAGGGACAACTGAAAACAATCTTTAGATCATTTACCTGTTACCTATCAGCTTGACTAAACAATAACTCCTCATACACATTCCTACTCCCTTCAACTCCTCTTCTTCCCTGTTTACAGTCTGCTGTATTATGCACAACTGCTCATTACTATAAATTTATAAAGAGAACAAATGTGCCAGTCTCCAAGTGTCACATGAGACTCAAAATCTGAGCCTTTAACGCAACTAAATTCTCTAAAGAAATTATCTAGTTGCAGAAGGTAAACTTTTTTTTTTTTAGCATATGTGGATGTCCTTACCATATTTTCCTGGCCGATTGACGACGCTGGTATATAAACACTTAAAACATTTTATTATAGTACTGCGCTGTTGCAGCAGGTTACCTATGGTACTTGTAACAAATAGGTTACTAATGAATTGTCCTTTCCTTGCCCTATTTGGTTTGTGTTGCAACATTAATTATATTTTGATTTTAGAATAAACTCTTAAAGTAGTGTAGAGGGATTTGGCCACATGACTTGCATTAACATTAATCAAAATCACGTGTCTGAATTCCCACCACGCTAAAAATGTACCTTTTGATTGCTGATGGGAATTGGGGGTGGGGGGCTGCACATGCAAAAGAAGGCTTCACCAATGGCTTCCTTTTGTTCTGAGTCTCGTTTGTGCTACTTGTACCTGAAATAAAAGATGGCAGTGAATACTGAGCCCCTTTGTTTGCGAGCTGTGTCAGTGAGGACAGTGACAATTCATGTTTCCTCACTTTAATCAGCATGAACCCAGCAAATCCTTTTTCTGATATACTGAAACGGTAACTGTGACCAGGGGAGAAACAGTCACGTTTTCGATGTAACCAGGAGATTTTGAACCTGAGGATGGAAGGCTGAATCAGATAAACAAGCTTTGTCCCCGTCATCATCCTCAGTGCCAACCAAGGCTTTGTGAAAAACAGTAACTTTTTATGAGCAATTTGCTTGTTGTTAGAGTTTTGCATTTTTCTGTGTTTTCCTAGTATTGGTTGGAAGCAAAGTGTCAAATATTACTGTAATGGAGGGAAACTGTTTCGGCAGTTTTTGCAGTCCCAGTGGAAGCAGTCCCCAGAGTTTAGTCAGACAGCCTGCTCAAAGGTCCTCCTGACTCATTAGATAGACTCCAGAGGTTAAACTCATTTTGATATAGTTGGCCATGGACTGAAAAGTGGTGGTGTTTTCTCTTCATGTATGTGTTGACCCACTGATGGTTGCTGGTCACCGATTCTGAGACACAACTGTATCATGGGCTTAATGTTACAGAACCAAAATAAAATCATCTCTTTGTACCTTCTAAAATATTCAAATGAAGTTTCCTCATTAAAAATAATTTTTTAAGAAAGCCGCACATGTACCAAATTCAAGAGAGTTTCTGTCTGGGAATTGAAGTCACTGAAGCTCAACTGTTTATAAGTTGACCAGTTGTAAGTTGTGTTTTTGCAGCTATGTCTTCTGCTGGCTTCTCTGGAGCATCTTTAAAGAAAAAAAAAATCTTAAAAGTTAACATTCCATGCCTGAGCTAATCCCTGCTTTGCATTAGAAGAAACTTTAGAAAAAAAACCCCAAAGTTTCCTTGAATATCCTGTCTTGGAATGGTGGGCACTGACTTAGTGTAAAACAGGAAAAATTAGTTTCACTTACTGGATTTCAAAACAGTTACCTCATAAAATAAATAATAACTTTCCATAATGCTTTCCCATTAATCCATATATGTAATGCAAATAAATGAATAAGAAGTTTCATATCCTCCAAAGTTTACAACGATTCCACCATGTCAAGACAAACGGTTTCTATCTATAGTGGTGACTCATTGATTTGGTATAGCATCCCAAGATTCATTTAAGAGCAATACAGTTATTTCCCTTTGGCTGACTGAGGCTCTAACATTTAATAAGACCAGAACCTTAGGCATTTTCTTAATTTTTGTCTTAGGTCCAATCTTGCAAAAGCTTATGGATATGCTTAACTTTACACAGGTGAATAGGCTTATGAAAATAAATTAGATCTCTCCCATGCTTAAAATTCAGTACAACTTTTTTTTTTGTATGAGCTAAAGTTTTTTGTGCTGCTATAAAATTCTTTTTTATTTCTACTTTATCACATTCATATGCTTTCTTTGCTATGTTTTCTGTTTTTAACTAGCATTTTCAGTGTTCCCACTGTGGCAGTGTCGAGAAAAAGAGAAAAGATGTATTTGAAACTTGTATGGCTCCAATGAAAGTGCTAATAAAGATTGCCTTAACCCTAGAATCTAACCAGAAAAACCTTAACATTGCTAATGAACAAGCCAAGAAGTCTTGTGCAATGAAACAGTTAAAGTAGCACTTGTTTCCTGGCAATGGCAGAAAGGGTTTTTCAGTTTTTAAAATTGTTTCAAAAGCATCTTTCGATGTACAGTCTTTTTCAGTTTGCATCTGTCTGCATCATGAGCAATCCTTTCAAAGCCATATGAAGCTTGCAATGTAGGATAATTAAAACAAATCTTGAGTAAACTGTTTTGTGGAGATAGAAGTTTGATGGTTGAATATATAAAAAATTGTAACCAGATGTTGTGCAGAAGCCATAGTAGTTTAAAGATCATGAGCTTTTTCTTTTTTCTTTTTTTTTTTTTGTATGAAGCAAAAATATTCTAATTGAAGTTGTCAGCAGGAGTGAGACTAATATGCCTGTATTTGATTAAATAATAGTTTATTTAACATTCAGTGTGGCCCAAAATTGGCTGAGACTAAAATACAGAAACTTCTTACTATAATTTTTTGTATTTAAATAAGATGAAAAGTAAACCTAGTTAATGTTAGCATTTTTGCTTCATACTCTGAACTATTCTATTTGTCCACTTCTGTGTCTCTTTGGAATGCTATGCTATCTGATGCGCACACATTTTCTTCCTTTTTTCTTATTAACTGGTTGGTTGATGGAAGAAATGGGAAAAGAAAGATGGGCAATAAAGTCTGGAATGCACTGATTGATCAGAATTATTACTGAAATCTGGTGGCAAGCATCATCCAATATCCCTTCTTACTAGTCCATGCAAAGCACAGAATCTCGCGAAGACACATTGAGGGATATTTCTGCATAAAAAGGGTTGTGTGTTTTAAAAATACCAGAATATTGAAATATTTGCAGTAGATTTCCTGGCAGTTATTTACTCTATACATGATAGCAATGTCTGATGGGTAAACTCAGATGAAGTATTGGCTAAGATTCTTTCACTAGATGATTGCTGGTTTTTTTCTGTTGCCTTCTGGATTAACACAGTGATGTCTCCTAAATCCCTAAATTGCTGAGATTCTCTTTTTTGTGCTGCTTTAGTGCTTGGGTAGCCCTGTAATCTTACATGATGCTGTGCATCAACAAGGGGATCCCCATCTTGCCTTCTGTGAGTGCCCATAGTTAAACCAGTAGGAACTTAATTCTCACTCTTCTGTCTGTAGCTGTTTGGCCTTTTGCATAAGAAGGGATTGTGTGACTCACGATCCACAGAGTGCACTGAATTTAAAAGTTAACCATAAGGGTGTGTGTGCGTGTGTGTAAATACTTCCCACAGGAACACTTCAAAATCAAGACTGAGATCAGGTGTTTTTAATGCGGATCTGTCTTTAAAATAGCTCATTACAATTGTCGAGTGATGTTGTCTATGGTAGGGTTTCCCAGTGTTTTCCTTTGAACCCTGGCCATGGAAGCAGCACCCTTTAGGTGCCTTCACAGTACCCTCTAGTGACTGCAGCTGCCTGTTACAGCCTAACCGGGCTGTGTTCAGCGCTGCCCAGCTGCCTCCTGCGCCTTCGCCTCTGTACCTGGGATTGCACCCAGTGCTTTGAGCAGCACTGGTCTTTCACTGCTCCTACAACCTGCCAGTAAATATCAGACAGGGCCAAATTTGTAGAGAGATTGCAACATTCTGTAGGAAGCTTGTATTCCATTACAAGGTCATTAATCACTGGAGTGTAGAAGAAATCACAGCCCTGGCTGTGCATGCAATGTGTGCTATGGTGCTAGAGCTATAATTCCTGAAATGCAAATTTATATAGCCCATTTTGGAGATAAGTCTACCATGTGTGTCCTGGTGCCATGCATATGTCAGGGCTTCAGACGTGTATGGAAATGCTGTAGTAAAATCAGCCAAGAATTACCCTTATAATAGCAGAAGCCAAGCTCAGTGTAGTCAGGTTTTTATCTCTTTTTTCCTTCTTCTTCTATGTCTAAACCAGATGGATATCAAAGCAGTGCTAGCTCTGTAGGTTTTCTCCCGTCTTCTGCTCTCCTTGTGCTTTATGCAATAGGTGGAGTTACCCTGGGTATGAAAGAAGAAAGAATTTGTTCTTTGATTTGGCAAAGGAAGAGTTAGTTGCAAACCACTTATTTTTTGAATGTCATAGCTAAGATGCTTAGCTTTGCACTGCTCTGCAGTAAATTCTGGAATTTGTTCCCTCATTAACTCAGACTGCTATTAATAAAGGAAACTGGGCCCAGTATTTATATTTTAGGAATTATTTCTGGGAGGTATAACTCATTGGTAATTGAACCTGATTTTGGAAAGATCTTTCCCTATAAAAATCTATACATGTCACATCCACTTACGTATGTTGGCATTATTCAAAAGAGCAATACCCCCTCTGTATCATGCTCAGATTTAAAGCCTGCTCTAGAGGGTCCAGGATGCTAGTCAGAGACAGGTAGCATTGGCAGCCATCCCAAAATCTCCTCAAAGGGTCCAGAGGTTGTTACTGCATGAATCATTCAGTGTTCCCCACACCTTCCTCATCTTCCTGCTGATTTTACTATCAGGGTTTCACAGCCATGAAGTTTCCACCGCCACATCCATTTCCATAGGCTAGCCACTAAGGTGTGAAATCCTAGTCCATGACACAGAACCGAAAAATGTTTCCTATAAAATATATGTAGGAAATAAAGGCCCTTCTCTTTTCAGATCTTGAAAGACGGCTTTTGGCAAGGATGCTGATGAAATGGAAGATTTTTTTTTTTCTCCTAGAGAAAAGGCGTGTCATTATAAATGTTCTCCTTTCTGGTGTGTATGTTTTCCCTTCTCACTCATGAAGATTCCAGTGGGTTATAGAGATAAAGAAAGAGAGTGAAAACAATTTGACATTCACTGCTAAGGAAAACCTGAATTAAATTGGAAAGCAAATTCTTAAAAGTGTCCAAGTTTTTGTTCTGTCAGTAAGACAGAAATGGCTTTGAATATAGCCCGTTCACAAATAGCACCTATGGTTTTGTACAGCAAGTCTAGATTTAAAGGTTTCTTTTTATTTCAAAGTTGTATACATGGGCTTTCTGGAGGCTGGCTTCAAAATCAGATGAATTGTGATACTAATGTGTGGCAAGTGAAAGGGAAACTGTTTTTCTGTCAAATAGCAGTCGGATGTATTGATCGGTGGAATGGGACCAAACAGTTCCTCTTTGAGCCCACAGCCTAGCTGTGCACAAATGCATGAACGTGTTCAGCTACCCAGTGGTCTTTGCCTCTCCCATTCCAGCATGGATACAGCCACAGCTGCCTGCAAGTGAGGCTGTGGAGCTGTTTCACTGGTGCCGCTTCAGAAAGGAAGCCGAGGGCTTGTGCTACAAGGCATTACTGTGCAGTCAGCTTCATTTTAGAAGCCTCCAAAGGATGTGCAGTAAGGGATTTCACCATGCCTCTCCTTCCAGCCTGCTGCTTCATTTCTTGACTGTTGTTTTCCAGTTCTTTGCAGCACTCTGAGCTAAAGCTCGAGTATGTGACAGAGTAATTACATTTCTTCCTCACTGTGCAGAATTTATGATGGAAAACCCCACTACAGTTATGTGTTTCTCTCATACTGGTCTTGTCAGGCTCAGGCCACTTAAGAGAAAGGCTGCCCCCAGACATAAGCTCACCCTGCCACTTGCGTTAGAACAATTCCTTCGTGAGATGCAATCTGTACGAGTGATTCTGACAATGCAGGTTTTCAAGCTGGTGTCTTAAGCAATTTAAGAACCACTTTCTTGAAAGTAAGAGAATAATTAGACTAGGGATGCTAGGAGCACTGCTGTGCGGTTACAGTATTAATCTCTGTGCAGATGTGAATGGCTATAGAAAGTACAGAAGGCATACCAGTTTCTAGGGCTGCAAAAACAGAAAAGCCACAAAACCTGCATGAATGTTATTAAGATAAATATTGTTTATTATCTGTTTTTAGAAAAAAATTTATGTCCCTACTGGGTCATTCTCCTTCGGAAAAAAAAAAAAAAAAAGGTTAAGGCAGTTTAGTTAATGAGGTTAAGCTTGATTAGTAAGTGATTCAGCGTATTCCTTTGTGCATACCAGTTATGGACTTTCCTTTTCCTTGTACTTTTGCATGTTCCTACTGCCTCTATTATTATATCAGAAAACACTTATTTTTCTTTTTTTTCTTTTTTTTTTTTTCCCCCCAAGCTTGTGTTCTATTACAGATTTTAAGGTCCTCAGTCATTATGCTGTGGCTCTGACTTGAATTCCATGAAATGTTTCCTATCAAACTAGAAGACCATATGCCCATGTTGGCCTAAAATTCTCAGTGCATCATGTACCAGAAATAGAAGCTGGTAAAGATTCTTCAGAGATTGTGTTCACTTGTTCCAAAGACCTGGTTTGTTTATGGAAGGGATGCTTGCAGTACATAAACACTATTTAAGGAGAAATGTCTCCAAAATGTAGAACAGTTGTTCTCTTCTTCCCATCTTAATGATAGGAAAGCTATTTTTAAGGAAAAGCTGTACAACATCCTACATTGACTCTCATTTGCAAGTAGGCATTAAGATATTGATAGGAAAGAGTAAGCAGACAATAACTCTTGTAAAATATACATTCGATACTTCAGGTCCTCACAAACATTCTGAAATTATTTAAAGTGGATTTTAGAAGTGAGTTTCTCCATTTTTAGTACCTATATTGCTAGTATCTATACTGTTTTATGGACAACAATCTGTAACATTCAATATGGATGTTACTCTATTTTAATTAAAACTTTTATAGCCATGAAATTTATTTTTTTTCTATTTTTCCAAGCAAATGAATAAGAATTAAGGCTAAAATGCATAGAAATTAGTAGAACATAAAAAGTGACAAGCAATCTATAACTTCTCACTGAAGAAAGCTCACAAAATCATTGAGGCTGCAAGGCAGCTCTGGAAATCATCGAGTCCAACCCTGGTGCTTAGAGCAAGGTCAGCCACAGTAGGGTGCTCATGGCTGTGTCCTGTCAGGTTTTGGATATGTACAAGGACAAACACCCCACAGCCTCTAATGGAAACCCGTTCCTGTGTTCAAACAGCCTCAAAGCTTTTCTTATATATTTACATGTAATTCCTTGTATTTCAATTTGTGCCACTTGGCCTCTCACTGGGCACCACTGAGAGGAACCTGGTTCCGTCTTCTTTACTTCCCCTGTTGCGTACACTTGGATAAGATCCTCCTGAGCCTTCTCTTCTCCAGGCTGCACGGTCCCAACTCTCTCAGCCTCTCCTTGTATGAGAGATGCCAGAGTCCCTTAGTTATGTTTGTGGCCCTTCACAAACATGATATTTTTCAGTATGTCCATGGTTTTCTTGTACTGGAGAACCCAGCACTGGACACAGCAATCCAGATGTGGCCTCCCCATAGCTGAACAGAGCCCCTTTCACCCCCATTTCTTTTTCAGGAGGTACTTCCCTAGATGGGTGTTGGGGATGATCACTACTCTAGTCCATTCTTACTTCCTAAAGCTATCAAAAAGAAAGCTGTCAAATATTTTTGCTGAAAGTGGAAACACAGAACAGAATAAATGATTATGTTAGAGCCAACCACTTAGACAAAGACTTTGCTTTATTGTCTTGTTCTCTGGAAGTGTTTAGAATGCATTGGATTAAATGAAAATGTCCATTATAAAAAGGCCACTGCTTTTCAATATTTACCACACCGTGGCATCTGGGATACCACAGCTTCTCTCTAAGCTCGCAATAGGAAATAACTATGGGAATTGTGTTGTATGGGTTGGCAAATGATGCTTTTTCTGAATAGAAACCATTCTAGCAACAGCACATGACAAGATCTTAAGTCCTAAGTGTGTTGAAAATAACAGGTGGACCAAGTTTGCTTTGAATCCCACCTTAGTGAGAGTTTTCTGAAGAAGAATGTGTGAGACACAAAATTGCAGTTACTTCAATTCCTGAACAACTGTATAAGCTATAGCTACCCGTAGGAAAAGTTTTCTTGTTTTTTATATTATATATATATTTTTAAACTAAAATTAATGGTCCGTAAAGGATATTTTTGAAGTACAGGTAACAGGTAAAATGTTCCCTCACTGCTCTTCTAAGAAGTAGACACCTAATTCACATTTTCTCTGAGTCCTGAAGACTTCTATCAAAGCTTTAGGTCCTTATTTTGTAACTTGGAGTTAGAAATTATTCTTCCAGTGCAGTTCCCAGATTTGGGGTGCAAATTTGGGAGGATGTAGGTGATCAAAATTCAGTGGGACTGAGGCTTCTAAGACACTTAATGGCTTTTGAAATTTTTACCCCTGAGAAGCCTTTCCCCTGCTGATTTTGGCAGCTCTCAGTCAAAATGTACAAATGAGAGTTCCTCCTCTCAGCTGCTGGCTTTCTAAGCCATTTTCTATATAAATAGAGATCACGTGGACTTTAATAAGGTCAGGGAATGTTTTTTAAATGTCTGTGATTTTTTTTTTCCTCTCAAAACTTAATTTTGCCCATCTGATTTCTGTGGAAGTGGGAACAGATGCCAGAAGCTGAGAACTCCAGCAGCTTTGTGCTCACGCTTACAGCAGAGCACTTGTGGGATTGGGACCCTCAATTACTATCACATGTAGAGTTACATATTGGCTCTTAGCTGAGATCTGCAAATGCACTCTGGTTCTTCTACCATGTCAAAGTTAGGAGTGTTTAAGGAAATATGGATGTATCTTTGCTCCATTTTTATCTGTTCATTTGATGAGTGAGATTACTTCATGAAAGGATAGATACGTGGGGTGCCTTCTTGAACATAAATCCTCTTGTACTGATGCCTAAACTTAAGCACGTAATTCCATGTTTAGGCACCTTTAAAACTGGCTCTTTATCTCAGAAAGTGAGTCTGTTTATAGCAAAGTCTAACTATTGATTTAGATTCCCCGTCTGAGACAGCAGGGCTTGGATATTTTTGCCTTGTGCCAAGAAATGAAAGAGAAACGTTTCCAGTTTTCTCAATGTCTCTTTTAATGTGCTTAGTTCTGAGGGTACATTTATCCAGTTACTGTTTAGAAGAAGATGAGATAATTTTGTATATTTTATACCATTTATGTTAGTTTTCTGCTTTGAAAAAAATGCAAGAGACTCATAATGACTTAGATTTGTTCTCTTAACAACAGCTAAGCTTGTTTGGAAGCACACATCATTCGGAAAGGTGCAGCGGTCTATGTATACGAATACTGACTTCTCAGGCAGCCGTTCAGCGTCAGAGCTGCTGTGTGAATCTGTTTCAGCAAAGTGCCAGTGGAGAAAGGTTTATATTATTCAGGAGCGAGGACTGCAGTTCTCAAACTAGGCATCCTCTGTCCTGTTTGTGCACACTAATGCATCTACCTAATCTTTTTTTGTAAGGATTAGCATTATTTCTAAGTTGGACTTCTTTTATTGGTCTTATTTTTGATTTCTTCATAGAAGTAGTCTGTTAAAATTGCCTGAGTGGTCAAGCTGATTTAGAAAAGGGGGAAGAAATTCAGCCAGAAACTTAGCATTTTTTACAGCAGTTCCTAAAAAGGACCAATGAAACCTGTTGCAATACTAAAATTATAATTCTGATGAAGATGCTGAGAGATGTTGCTGGCAGCTTTTTACTGTGTTAGGTGATAAACTGCGAAAAGAAAACAGGACACGTATTTAGGCAGATTGTAGTTTAAATATTCATGAGCACACCTCAGCAGAGATAACACATTACCTTGAGTTGATGTACAGGAAGAGAGAAAAACGGTGCTACATTCTGAGGAAACAAAGACAATCAGGGCTTTCTTCTTGAGCAGCTGCAGCCAGTTCCACTAATGGAAGTGCAAGAGCAGAAACTGGCAGCACAAGGTATGCGTTCGTTTTTACAGATGGCAATGCAGACAAGTTGGTAATTGAGAAGGAAGTCGTGTACGTGAGCTGTTTGACGGGGGACAGCCCATTACAGTACTTTCCTGTGTAATTGACTTGGTGAGTTATTGGAGACAGAATTTCTGTTCCTCTTGAATAGGTTTCAGTTGCTGCAAAATGACATCATTATTGTGCGGGAAATGCAGGTTTCCAGGTTGCTTTTGGTTTGTTTTTTTTTGTATGACATTGATGTGTTTAAAACTTTTTAAATTAATTTTCATGTTGCCTTCATAGAAATCTGTGTTGTGCCGCTGGTAGTGTCAAAATATGGCAGAAACAAGAGCATGTCATAGTGTGGTAGCTGTTATTTAAGGCACTGGAAGATAGTTAAGGATGATGAGCTTGTGCAAATTGAAGGATAAGACCTAAGAAATAGACTATATCTAGTAAGAGATGGCTGGTGAAAAATGCTTTCTGAAAAAACATACTTTATATAGAACAATGAAGTTAATATTTAACTCCTTGCAAACCAGACTAATGTGTAGTTCCATCAGAAAATATTTCTTATTTCATTATAAATGCTTCATACCGTCAATATGCATCTATCTATTTATTTAGTCTGTGTATATGCATTTGGCTTAATAGAAGATCACGTATATTTTTAATACACAATGTTTAAAAATCAAACACCACTAGCTGTGGCAAGGAAATCTAACCTGCAGGAAAAGTTTTATTGTTTTATAATTATGTTGCTGCAGATCTTGAGGGGGAGACTGTGAAATGACCTTCCATCCCTGTTTGGATTAAGAAGGAGATAACTGCATAATGTTCACAGATAAATGCTCAAATTAATGAAAATTTAAATGTCAAGGAAAATTCATTGTAAAATGTGTTATCATTATTTATGTGATCCCGTAGTTGCATGTGATAATTAATGGATGATTAAAATGACAGTAAATTTCTGCCTGTGGAGTTCAGGCTGTAGATGAAGGTGGGTGTCCAAAGCTGGTTCCCCTTCCAGCACGGTGGCAAAGGTTGGGTCAGTATGGGGCGAGGGGTAGGCAGGGGAATGAAGGTGATGGTGGTGAAGGGATCTGATAGCAAGTGATTTTATGCATAGCTATGTTTGTCTTAATTTAGTCATTTATTTTGACAAGCGATTGCTTTACTTTGATAGCAATCATGACACATATCTTTCTAAATTCTTCTTGCTTAGTAAGACACAAAGAGATTGTAGTTTGCTGCCTGTTTTTTGGAAGTAGTTTTGGGTTGTGTTTTTTTTTTGAGTGGTGAATGCTGCTGTCTCTAAGGTAGCATTGAAAAATACAAGGAAATGCTTTGAATGGTAGGACAATATCTACTCATCTGCATTTTTGCTGCTGATAAAAAATAATTGCAGTTTACATGCACGTTAAAATATTTACTCTCCCTAAGGGATCAGGAGCAGGATTCTGAAAGGCTGTGCAAGCAATAATATTTAATTTACTGTCTGATTTTTTTCCCCCGTCTAAACTCCCCCCCCCCCATTGCTCTCATTAAAAGTTTGTAATACAGTGTATATCATAAAAAGATGTTGTCAAAATACAGCATTAAAAATTCCACTAAACTTTTTATATGAATTAGGTGTGTAATTTTAAGTTTCCTCTTGGCATTTTTACTTTCTTCCTACCTTGCTTTTCCTAACCTCTTTCTTATGTGTCTTTCATGTACAGCTCTTTAATGCAATTATTCTCAAAAATGTCTTAGGTTAAGAGTTTTTATTTGGCACATTAAATTGACTTCAAGAGGCATCTGTTAATTCATAGATAGGGTTGAAAACAACTTCTACTTTAATACTCTGCTTTGTGTGTTTCACTTTTTCTGACAACTTATGCTTTGGGGACGAAGATTTGCTGTGTCTGGTCTATTCCTGAAAGCTGTCCAAGTTATAAAAGAAAGAAAACCCAGTGACTTTCTTTTTAATTTAGACGTAGTTACAGGAAAAGCAGCTAAAATTTTAAAATGTGAAACTTTACAGGGACATAGTTGTGGCTGTTTTCGTAGTTGAGAGAGAAAGCAGTTTTGATTAAACACTTTAAGAAAGCTCTGAGTGCCTCTGCAGCCAAAATAATTGATGGCTGAAAGATTCTTTTCCCATCCTAAACAGAAGAAAGCAGTGCTCACTCCAACACCCAGATGCTGTCCTGCTGCCCAGGATTTAAACTTCAATTAATCTGACCCTCACTGAAACTCAGAGAACTAAATAGCCCCTCATATAAGGAGGATAATATTTGGAAAGACCTAGCAGGTGTGAAAAAAGAAGCTCCTAAATACTCACGGCAGTGCAAACACAACGTGTATAGATGTAACCATGAGTGCATTGCACTATTTTTCTGATTCATTTGGTAGAAGCCTAACGATTGCAGGCATGAGACCTTACAACCTGGCACTGCTTACAATTGATCCTCTTTAGAGCAGGTCACCTGGCTCATACTGAATGGAGCACGTGCAGGTTTCTTGGCACCTCCTATTTGGACCTCCTGTGTTACCAGAGAATATCCAGAGTTTTGCCTTTTTTTCAGTGAGGTGTGTATGGCTGTAATCCCCAATTTTGTTGTTGGAAATAAATTATTCTTGGGTAACATTTATGATTTCTCTACACCTTGTGTTGTGGAGTTGTGATGATGCTAGTAAGAAAGCCAGGTCAAAAAATCCACTCAGGCTTCAACATATCATCATTTAGCGATGGGGAAGTGAAAGTAATCAGCAAAAAGACTAGATTTGTTGTGTCCAAAACCAAGGGTGATGTAAGAAAAATGCTTGGCCTATTTGAGTTTCTAAAAGCATCTTCTGGCAGAAATTTTGAAAACAAGATGTATTTGGCACTAGCAGAGTGTCAGGCACTGTTGCTTAGTCTAACTAGCTAAAAAGCCACAGTTCCTGAGAAGTGTTTTTGCTCTGCTTTTACAATATAGAGTTTGTTACATTAAGTTCCATTGAAATAATAACTGAAAGTTCAGTACATTTTAAAATATTTTTGTGTAACTATGTAGCGTAATGATGCTTCTACATGGCTACGAGTTTTGTAATCATTTAAACCGTAGAGTCATGGTTTTTTGATTCTAAAGTAGTTTTTATGAAAAACAAGAGCCTGATCCCATCGAGATGCCCGAGTCAATTACTTGTTATGGTATTCTCTACTCTTTTATTGCCTAGCAGCAAAGCACTACTAATAATTTCCTTGTTTCAATTAAATTTTGGTAACTAGTGAAAATCGCTTAAGGAGTTAAAAAGTTAGGCATTCAGGCTTGACAACATGTATACCAAGTTTCAAACTTGTTCAATTTGAAACGGTCAAAATATGAAACCATAAAAAATGTGAGTAAATACTCTGCATATCAAGGGTTGTTAGGCAATTACATGCTTTCAACATGGTTCTTACTGAGGAAAAACAGTTAGTAGAGAGATCTGCAATACATGTTCAGTGAATAATTACAAACTTTCATAGCTTAGCTACATAAAAATAATAATCCACTTGTTGCTTTGGTACTACTAAAATACTGAAATGTGTGCATATTTTTTTTCCCCTATGGGACTGTGGATTTGTTAGAAAGTTATCTGAAAAACTTGAAATTCCCTCTGCCCCCCACCCCACTAGTTTTGGGCAGTCTCCAAATTATAAACAGCTGAATTGATTTAAGTAAAGTTTTCAGTACCAAAAAAGAGAAGGGGTGGGGGGGGGGGAAGTTACATCTGGGTTGACAAAAACATACAACAACTTTCAGCCCAATGCGATTTGAGCCAACCCTGATATTAAACTCCCAAACCTGGGAACTGGATTGGAAATAGAGGTAGGCTCTTCATTTCACTGGCCCCTTCAGGATCTGGGATTGTAATGTAGTGATTATAAGGCTCCAAACAATTAAAGCTTGACTTAGTAGATATATATTTTAGTTTTTTAGACCCTTTTGGCTTATTATTCCAAAGCTGTACAGCAAAGTTTAACGGATAACTCAACTTAGTATCAATGGCATTGATCACAGACTGAAACTTTTTTTCCTGTGGCTCTACCCAGCCCAGGACTTGCTCTGTTGACTAACCTTTTCTGGACTGATCTTAAGAGGTTATTTAAACAATGCTGTTGCACAGACCTTGCTGCATTGGAGCTCAACTGCTTGTTTCTTTGTGAGAATTCCCAGAAAACCAGAAATATTATTATTGACTTGTACAAACACTGAGTATGCAGAGCCAGACAAACTCAGTCAGAAAAAAAAAAAAAAAATTCTGTTGGCCAGTAACTTTTATAGAACTTGGTATATGGGAGAGAAAGGCCTCGGGTTTTGCTCTTTTTTTATTTTCTTGAAAAACTGTGTTGTTTAAGAAAAGAGGACTACAGGCATTGTAGGCTTTTAGAAACAGCCTCCATTTGTTCTTCTAGGCATCATCAAAATTTCCCAGGTGTATTTGGATGAGCAGGTCCATTCTGGGTTGAGTAGAATTTGGGAGTCAGGAATATTTAGTCCAATTTTGCCACAGTCCTGTTTCATGCCAGGAAATGTGTTCTAAAGCTGTGTGTCCCTGCTATAAGAACTACTTCATAACCAAAAAGCTCAATAAATTAACAGTAATTATTTTTTTTCAGATGTGGTTTAATTCTTAATTTATTAGTAAATGTAATCTATGTTAGAACACTTAGGTAGAGAAATAATCTTCATTGATTATCCTGTAAGGTCCTTAAATAATACAGAAATGAAAGAGGCTAAAGAAAGATAAGATGCAACACTTAGAAAAGCACGTAAGATGAATTTATATACTTTGCATTAAATTTATGGAAGGATCTTTACCTGAACTACTTTGGAATTTTAAACAGATAGTTTGTAAGTACTAAGCAAGCATAGGTGTAGGGTTTTGATACATCTAGCTGCTAGTAGGTATTTTGTAGATTGTTGTTATCTGTAGTCATTGTATTATTTCATTGCAAAAAAATGTCTAGTTCAAGTCAGAGATTAAAAAAGAGAAAAAAGTGAGTTACTTTTGTCAATGTTTCAAAGATTTACTAGTTCCATAGCATTCAATGAAAATTCGGGTGTTATTATACCTTCTGTCAAATACAGTATATAAGCTAGACTGCTCTCTATATATTTTATGAGTCTTCCAGACTTTGTAGAGTGTATTTCCCAAAATCAAGGAACACAAACAGAAATGAAAGGGTGGAATGACAGACTCAGGTGAAGACTCCACTGCATTAATACACCACACCAAGAAGCCATAGGCCAGCAGATAAAAAGTAGGAATGGAAAGGAACAGTTCTGCAGTTGTATCTGAAACTTGGCCATGTGCAGTCATTTCCACTTGGAAACTTCTCACTCTTCAAGAGGACCAAATTAGGTTTAGTAAAGCTTTATTGTACTCTAAGGAAAATATTTCAGCAGCCGGATGAAGTTGTGTAAGGATATGGAACCGCAGAAAGAACTGGGAGCCTCAGTTTTCTGGTAGACGAGTGCACCTTCACAGTGAGCTGTGTCTCGTATACACAACTGGTTAGATTTTTTGCTGAAGGACATCAACTACCATTTAGTTCTCCACCTGGTCAAATTGAGAAAGATGTAGTATATTACTGCTTCTGATTCAAGAGACAAAGTAGGGGATGATGTAAGGGGGTGAGAGAGCAATTATCTGGATGATAATCTCTGTCTTATTGTATCACTTTAAAGTAGCACAACCTGCTGTACTAATGAAATTGTGTTCTTGGTTTAAAAGGGCAATTGTTAGCTTGACTTTGTGCTCACTAAAAACATTTTCCCAATCTTGTTAAATTATTGCACTCATTTCAGATTTTTATGGCTGTGCAGCTTACCAGCCCTTGTTTCTTTACGTTTCATTCATTTTCCTTGTATTGATGATTAATGGAGGATGTCGAATGTTAGAGTGAGCAGGCATCAGCAAATGCAGGATCATAATTAGTTTAGCTGACGAGGGCCTCTGATAGCACTTGCATCTGGATGGAAAAATTACCCTATAGGGAACTGGCTGCTCACCAGGTCTTTTTAGTGATACATTGTGAAACACCCGATGAATCAAATGCCCTTTCAGTGCCAAGAAAGTGTTCCAGTCTTGAAGCCAAAATTATGTCTGCAGAAAGCTTTCCATTTGAAATGTATCAGAGTACAATTATAACCATTGTATTTTTTTGGCATGAACACTAGTCTTCTACAGTATGGGCTAAAGTTAAATAAATTACTTTAATTTTATGGAACACTGAAATTTTGACCTATAGTGTTTGTAATTTTTAATTTATAATAAAATTAGTTTTCACCCAGGCTGATTTTCCCTGTACTCACCCATTCTTATCTTAGATGCTGAATGTTTCTTACTGATATTTTTTCCTTTGGAAAAATGAAACAGAGCTGAAATGCAGATTTTCTTTTCAGCAAAAGAATTCCATTTCCTGCTTATTAACATTTGTGCCCACAAACACATCCTGACTTTTGTTTAAATAAGAAGTTTAATAAAATCATTACTCCATAACAGGCGATACTCATAAACATGTCTACTATCAAATATTTCTGGATAATTATGAAAGCTGATGAATGCACAGCGCAGTCTGGATAAAAATCAATTTGTATTTAAGAAAGTTGTACTGTGCCTTTCTTTGCCTGACTGAAATAAAATAAATAAATCTATCCATTGATGAGACAGTGTTTTCTGGGGTTTGGGGGGAAGTTCAAAAAAAGGTCTCATTAAGAATAATGTACTTTTCTTTGTTTGGCAGAGGTTACTTCTCAGTCTTAGTGGGCTGTGGGAAGTCCATGGTAGCTTATACTGATTTTAGAAGTAAGTGGGAAAGACTGGAACTAAATATCATGTATTCAATTAATGAAGCATAATCTCTATTAAAGGAATTGGTATGACGCAGATACAAACTGTAGTTAATTAAAGTCATGTTGTTTCAGAATACTTGTTACTGATCAAACTTAAAAAAAATAATAATCTGTTGTGAAATAGGGTGAGCAAACCAGGAGAAGTTTACAGAATGTTCTCTGTCAACTTCCAGAGGGGGGGGATTTCAGAATTTGCTGTTTAGAAACCATCATTAAATGCACAAAACCTGAAGTTCAAAAAGTTAAAGCTGTTATTCTGAAAAGGCTTTGGTGTTTCACACACCTCATCCATCACTCTAGGGTTAATTATAAAGAAAATCAGTGGTGCCTATTAAGCACAATTGAACCTGACCTCATTATGGGCAGTGTGGTTTTATACTGTCATTGTTGCCAGTCTAGAGACAAAACTCCTGTGTTGATTTGTCCTAACTCCGCAACTCATGTGACTCACCTCTGACCTGTTTTTTTTTTTTTCTGTGTGTTTTTTCTTTTTCTTTTTCTTCCTTATTTCAGAGACGTAGAGGCTCGGGTGTTTTTTGTGCCAATTGCCTGACCACAAAGACCTCTCTCTGGCGAAAGAATGCAAATGGTGGATATGTATGCAATGCGTGTGGCCTCTACCAGAAGCTTCACTCGGTAGGAAGAACTTACTGGTTTGTTCAGAAAAAAAGGGGTTATACAGCTATACTGGGCAGCTGTGGTCTTGTCTGGTTGTGTGATTAGTACCACTCCCTGGCCTGCAGTTAATTTCCAAACAGAGTTTTGCAGTATGGTCACTTTGGGATCAGATGTGATTCATTATGAAACAGGCTGAGATGCTGTGGGTAGTCATGTTTGAGATCACCAGTGATATATTTAATTATTTTTAAAAAATAAGGGGAAATTATTTCTTTTCTGGGAATTCCACTTAAAGACGTAATATGTGTTGTCATGAAAGTTCTTTAAATTCAAGGGCCCTTATGTTCATAGTGAAAAAAAATATTCTTGAGGTTCGATATCACATCTATATAAAAAATAGCCCTTGCTGTGGTTTTTGTTTTCTTTCACTTCTTTCCCCCTCGTTATTCTTGACAGTAAGTTTCCTGGAGATATGGGGTAGTGGGGTTTTCTTGCTTTTATTTCTACAGTTCATATAGTCTGCTGGAGGATTCGGAAATAACTCACAAAGGAAGCTACTCACTTGATGGCACTCATCCCTGAGCTGAGGGGAAGATACACCATCCCTCAGGATCAGGCACGGAATAAGTAATAGTCATGGACTGTCTATATTGCTTTTCGTCTTATCTACACTAGGACTTGGCTTGATCCTTAAAGATGTTGAATGCTCTAGTCCAGGTCCAGAAAAGATGTGCTTAAGTGTTTCCTTGGGTCAGTGCCAAAATGCTCCAAATCTTTTAGGTTAAGAGTCATGAGTTAAATACTATTCCTGCTCTAACAGAAGCACATGGGAGAGTCAGATGACCAATATTTGACTGTGTTTAATTAATTTTTACAATATCCCCGTGAAGTTAAAGTGTTACCATTTTTTTGGAAATAGAAACTGAGGCTGCCTTTGGGAGTTTGCTAGGACAACATAACAACTTAGGCTTAGAGCCCAAATCAGAAATCTGTGCTGTGGCTGTGAGTGCATATTTTTTAAAGCTTTTTCAGAAGTTGCATTTTCAATTATAAAAGAGAAAGAAGCCACTTAGGAAACTATATTACAAATGCATTAAGACTCCCAAGAGCCTATGCCTATTTGTCTTTAAATTTGAGGCACCAGATTCTAAATTCTTCAGTAGTGGCTGTGAATTTTACCCTACATCTTATGTAGAGACCATGTAACAATCCTATTTACTCAAGATCCTGTCCAGCCCATTTAATAAAAAAAAGAATAGGATTCCATTTTTTAAAAGCAGCAAAACCAGTATGAAAGGTTACTGCCATGTGCTGTCATTCTGAGGTCAATAACTGCTTTTAAGCTCCAGAACAACCCAGACAGTCAGGTAATATCTGAGCGGAGAAGATGAACTAATGCACAATCTTTGGCCAGCATCTTGGCTGAATCTTGCAGAAAGTATCATCTTCCTGAATATCTCTCGAAGTTCTAGATATAATGTCTAATTTAAGGAAAACCATCAGTGGCAAGCAACCATAAAGTTTTAAAGGAGAACAGTTTCCTTTCTAATATTCATTTGACATCCGAGTCCAGTTGTTTGTAGAACTTCCATTCACAGCCCCCATTTTCCACTTTTTAAAATATACTTTTCTAAACTATATTGCTGTGATTTATTGTAATTATGAGCATAATTTATTGAATGAACAAAAGCCACAAGAATCAGTTTTGAAATCAAACACGTAGCTCAGATAATACTTATGAACCAGTAGGAACAAACTGGGTGCTTCCAACAATAATGATTAGCAATACAATGTCAAGCTTTATTTTACACATCTAGAAAATGAGAAGCTGACACCATCGTTTAGCTGCACTGTTCAAGCATCGCAATAAGCTGTCATTCAATGGGCAGCTGACATTAATATCTTCAATTGAACCTTGACCAAACAAATGCGAAGAATTTAATTAAGCCTACACTCTGCTGTGGTACTGTAGCAACTCCATTGTGAGCTGGAGTCTGAAATAGTCAAACAAATCTCTCCTTTGGGACACGTTTTGAGACAGTACCATGCAAAGGGATGCTCTTTAGACTGGCACAAGAAAGATTAAAGTTTCTTTTATCTGTCTGCCTGTCTAGCTAGCTCTCTCTTCGTGAAAAATCACAGTATTTGTTTTGTATGTTTTTGAATTAAGAAGTCTAGGAAGAAAAATCTATGGTCTGGGAGATACTTCCAGGTGATAGTGACAGACAAATGTTATAACATGGTAGTGATTTCTGCTATAATTCACATTTGCATTTCTGTTATACCCTTGAATAATTTTTCAAGAAATTTTGAAGATTGTTCAGTCTGTCCGGGAGTCATTGACATGTAACTTGCCAGATTTTTCACATTTTTCTACTCTAATTCAGACAGCTGTGTTAAGAAATGTGTAATAATATTCCAATGGTCAATTATTAAAATAATTTTAGAGAAAAAAATACTCCCAGTTCACTGCAAACATATATACAATATTCACATTTGCCGACAAAGAAAACTATATTCCTTGTCTCCCCGGAATCATAAATTTGACCGTTTATATTGTAGCACTGTTCCTTGTTTTTTAATAGCTCTAACTCAGTTATGGAAGCTAGATTTTGTTCCATAGTGCTTCCTTGGCCACATCCTTGGACTTCTTTAGGTAGAAGTTACAGCATATTATTCTAGGATTAAACACACCTGATCTTGTAGTGGAGAGATCACTGTTTCCCATGGTATCTTGGAATTGTCATCACAAAAATTTACGGAACTATTTGTTGAGTTTTGTAAATTATTTTTTAAAGTTGCTCATAAATTCAGGGAGATTGCTAATTGATATAGAGAGGGCAAAAAAGTCTTTGTGAGCACATACAATAAATTATGTATAACATATAGTTAAGGATCTGACATAAAGCATTTTAAAAGTAAAGTTCCGGTTTCTGCTATCTTTTAAATTTAATACCCCATTGAAAATGAAGAGGGGACCTTAAACTTTTCTGTCGGCCTCAGTTGCAACCAAATACAGGGCATTTCTATCTGCAACTTGCTACTCTGAGGAAGAAGAATGTAAGTAGCTTTACTCCACTGACGGATTTTTAAATCAGACCTACAGCCTTTGCTTCTAATGGCGCATAACTTGGAAGAGCGTGAACTATGAACAAGTGTGTGAGGGTCCTTAATCACAAGTATGAAGGTTTTTCTTTTTAACTACTTCTGGGATCAGACTTCATAAAGGTAGCATGAAGAGCAGAAGTAAAACTTAAAGTATTTCAAAAAGATTATGGTTGAAGCCATATGAAGATGGTCTGTTGTGTATAAATAAAAATTTGATAAGAGCAACACCAACGATATTGTAAGATCTCTCACAGCATGCCAGAATGACAGTGTTAGAATTGTCATAAAAAGTTGAGGAAATTACACTAAGTTTTAATAAAGAGTATGTACTGATGCCTATTAATTGGCTATTGATTCTGCAAATTCTACACTTTCTTTGTATAGAATTTACATAGAAAATAGTCTAATTTTAGCTAAACATGATTTTGCCTCAACTTTGATCTATTTGAGGAGGCTGTTTCAAGCTGCTGGTTTTCTGCTAAGTTTAAATTTTACTCATTAAAAGTTTAAATCAAAGTGTATATTTCTTCTGATTTAGAGTTTTAATAGAAAGCAAAATCTTAACAAGTAACTACATAGCCTAAAATGTAGTTTAACACTAAGAATGGCCAACCTCAGGGAAATGAATAGGGAAAATGGAACAGGAGGATGGCAAGTCAAGAATGAAATTAGATCTCTACAAATAATAGATTGAATGCTCTTCCAGCCCTGGACATTTTTATATTAATTCAAAGTTATTAATATATGTACATTATGTTTCATTCAAGGTACAACTTGTTTTAGGTGTTGTCTGTAGGCTGAAATTGTACCTATACTTTAAAACAATGTTAAAAAGAAAATTTCTGAATAAACATATAAGTTTTTCTGGCCTCCAACCAAGATAGCATTATCTGTGCATTTGGATGAGACAAAAATGGCAACTGCCAACACACCAAACTGAAAGACTTCTGGGTAGTTTTTGGTTTTTTAGCATCTGCCCAGAAGAGCAACCCATAGCAAAATTACAGCACCATCTTTCTTTCACATACTGTGTCCTTCCTGTTAGGGCCTGGCTTCCTAATACTATTTTTTTTTTTACATCATGGAAAAGTATTTTCTGTTATCATCTAAATCAGCCACCTACCCTAAGCTGGTGTGGGGAAGTAGCAAGTCCACACTTGATTGTCTCTGCCTCTTCTGTGATGCTTTTTTCTTTACAGACGTCTTTCCCACCTTCAGAGGGCACCTCTTCCTCATGACTTATTAGCACAACATCAGTAACATTTAGAAAGACATACGGTAGGGATGAAGGAGGAGGACATGGAACCAAAGTCCCAGTAAGATCTTTTTGTGCATAGGAAAAGTATTCCTGGGCTTTCTTCTCCATATTTCTTAGTCCCTTCCCAGCTGCCATCACGCCACCCACCACCTTTTGCTAGCTGATGGCAGTGGTGGTCAGCAAACCCTGTATTTGCTTGCATTTTCTATCCTTGTCAGAGCAGGGTGGGTATCAAGGTAAGTGTTACACCATTCTTGTCAGAGCGTGATCTGTGCGAACTGCTGCCTGATACCAGCTCTGGTGACATGGTGCATAGATTAACACTAGTGCATAGGGCCATACTTCTCCAACCTCATCCCCAGATCTCAGCACCCTTTTACAGCATGTATCTCCTGGAATTTTTCAGGAGTAAGGGGTAATGAATGCTTTTACAGCTTGGATTTTTCATGTTTTTTAAGTAAAAAATATAGCGTGTCTAAGATTTTTTACTTAATTTGATAAAATAAACCGATTAATAATTTATTTTTGCCATGATGGGCCAGGAGTTCCTCAAGCATTTGGGTTGATATCTGGTCATTCCCATAAAACTCATAATATAGATCTTCACGAAAGAAAAGACAAATTTGTGTGAGTGTGATCTCACAGATTTGTTTAATGTGTCTTTCTCTTTTCCTTTTGTTCATTATGTGTATGTTCCATGCAGACTCCCAGGCCTTTAAATATAATTAAGCAGAACAATGGTGAGCAGATCATTCGGAGACGAACAAGAAAGCGCCTTAACCCGGAGGCACTTCAGGCTGAGCAACTAAACAAACAGCAGAGGGGTAGCAGTGAGGAACAAGTCAATGGAAGCCCCTTAGAGAGGAGGTCAGAGGATCATTTACCTGAAGGTCATCAGAGAGAAATTCAGCTTCCCAGCCTCAGTAAATATGAGGCCCCAGGTTCATTGACTAAAAGCCATTCTGCTCAGCAGCCAATATTGGTCAGCCAAACTCTGGATATTCACAAAAGGATGCAACCTTTGCACATTCAGATAAAAAGTCCTCAGGAAAGTACTGGAGACCCAGGAAACAGTTCATCAATATCGGAAGGAAAAGGAAGCTCAGAGAGAGGCAGCCCAATAGAGAAATACATGAGACCTGCGAAACACCCGAACTATTCACCACCTGGAAGCCCTATTGAAAAATACCAGTACCCACTTTTTGGACTTCCGTTTGTACACAATGACTTTCAGAGTGAAGCTGACTGGCTGAGATTCTGGAGTAAATATAAGCTGTCTGTTCCTGGGAATCCACACTACTTGAGTCATGTGCCTGGCCTACCAAATCCTTGCCAAAACTATGTGCCTTATCCCACCTTTAATCTGCCTCCTCATTTTTCAGCTGTTGGATCAGACAATGACATTCCTCTAGATTTGGCGATAAAGCATTCCAGACCTGGGCCAACTGCAAATGGTGCCTCCAAGGAAAAGAGTAAGGCACCACCAAATGTAAAAAATGAAGGTCCCTTGAATGTAGTAAAAACAGAGAAAGTTGATAGAAGTACTCAAGATGAACTTTCTACCAAGTGTGTGCACTGTGGCATTGTCTTTCTGGATGAAGTGATGTATGCTTTGCATATGAGTTGCCATGGTGACAGTGGACCTTTCCAGTGCAGCATATGCCAGCATCTTTGCACGGACAAGTATGACTTCACAACTCACATCCAGAGGGGCCTACACAGGAACAATGCACAAGCTGAAAAGAATGGAAAACCTAAAGAGTAAACCTTAGCACTTAGCACAATTAAACAGAAATAGGTTTCCTTGATGGGAATTCAATAGCTTGTAATGTCTTGTGAAGACCTATAAAGCACTTCATATAGAGAGCATGCCTTATCCAATATTAAATCCCTTGTTTTCTTCTTTTTTTTTTTTTTTGCTTTTTCGTCTTAATTTTTTTTTCCTTTTAAATGAGTGGGTTACCAAGAAAAAAAAGAACAGTGGATGGTGGCCAGAAGGGGGAGAAGATAATATATGGGGCATGGCCCACCAAAGCTAGCCAGAATGCAGTGAATCATGGTGAATAACCTTGAGAAAATTTTACCGGACAATTAATACCTTTGCTATTGTGTAAGAGACATAACTGCAAGAGTGCAAAGATGTGTATATGTATATACTGCTGCAGGGGTATAGTGAACATATGCACACTGTATATAAGAACTAAACTTGTTAAATATACAGATGTTGAAAGGTCATTTCTTTTCTTTAATTTGGGCTAATTTCTGCCCTACAACATGCCTTAGGATCACTTTGTCAAAGCTTTTGCAACAATTTCACCTAGGTGTTTCTCAGAGTCAGCTGATTTTTAGCTACCATTTTATCACTACATTCTTTCTGGCACACTTTAGTATAGGCAAGCCATTTTGTGCAAGTGAAGTCTCTAATACAGAAGCCACACTCCGCGTTTAATTTGCATAGAACAAGGTAACCTGCTGTATTTTATTTTAATATATTTTTAATATATTACATTTCTAAATCTTAAAGTCTAAGGTTACTTCTCCACAGGCTTAACATTGCTATACATACCAGTCAATCCCTTCAGTAGACTTATACCAGCTTTTGCTAAGTAGCATTAAATGTCTTCATAGTACTTTTTAATACTTAAAGCTTTGTAAAATCTATCCATGAAGGGAAAGCTCCTCAGCATAACTGCTCAGGGAAATAGGGCTAAATAACTAAATATTAAATAATTGGTTAAAGGTGCTGTTAGACGAGCCTCCATGCTTGCTACAAGGGTGTACAAGAACTGACTTTAATCATTTTCATTATAGTGTCCCAACCAGTAGTTTATTATTTTGCCACAGGGATGTAGAAGATATTACAAGCTACTGGATGCACTGTCAGATTAACTTATTTCATTAAAGAAGTTGGGAGAACAAATAGAAAAAACCTTATTTTTCTAGTAAATATTAATGTATTACATTTCAAATAATGGTGCCTGACATATTGAATAATTATTTTCTACAGTGTACGTATGCAACAAAGATATTCCATCATGCATTAGAGTCAGTTCTGGCTCTGCCTCGCTGTTTACATTTGCAAATGTAGCAAACAAGGTAATGAAGCAACTATTTCTATTGCAGTAGGTATCTTTTTTTCTGTGTGTGTGCATTAAAGTTGTAAACGATAACATGAAATGAATGAAATTTGTTGATATTAATGGTATGGAAAAACAAGAAGGAAATGAAAATATTTTTATGCCTACTTAGGAAAAAAAGGGTAGCACTATTCATTCCAAGTACTTTTGTATTCTTAAGCTCTTAACTCACATTGTTATGCTTAAAATGATAAACATATATCCTCTTTTTATTGCTTTGTCTGTGTTTCAGAAGAAACATTTCAGAAATTATTTTGATAAGTGCTGTTTGACGATGCAGCACTGATGTTTTATTGCATTCTGTAGTAGCATTGCACTCTCATTTTTACAATATTACGCAGTTGCTTTTTTTGTTTTGTTTGGGTTTGTTTCTTTTTCGCAGTGCAGGGTCTTAGTTCCTTATGGCTGGATGGCAGGTGTAGCTCAGCTGGTTCATGAATGTTGCAGCGAATGAAGTTTAAAATGTCTTTCAGATATTATGTTGTCTTTTATTTCTCCATTCATGCATTTTATTGTTTAAAATGTTCTATAAAAATATTTCTGGACTAAATCCTCACTTGAGGTTATATGTAAAGGGTCCTATTCTGATCTCACTTACATGCCGTCTTTCTCAGATTTTCATGTAATTGAAACTAAAGCATCACAAAAAAATGTTCTTGTATTTAACTTACCTGAATCTCACCACTCTCCCTTCTAGAATTTGGTGCACTTATAAGATACTTAACCAGATAGACAGGGAGGTGGAAGATAAAAGAAGAGGTGATAGGAAATGTCTTATAGGGGTTGGCAAAAGGACAAACGGGGAGGAACTAGCCTAACCGTTCAGCACTTTGATAGTCTTTTGAAAAGTAATGTGCCTAAAGCAACCAGCAACAAACATCATCATGCATGAGAAGCACTTACACAGCTGATCACCAAAGGTCTTGCTGACCTTGGCAGTATTTTACGTGTTACATTTTCATACGGATGAAATGTTATTGCACAGTTTCTCTGATTTGTTAGGCACAGGCAGGCTATTGTTCAGCATTAGGCTTGCATTCCTTCCTGCTCCACCCATTGCTTCTATACTGGTGAGCAGCATATGGAAAGTCCCACTCAATCTGTTTGTGGTTGAGTTCTATAACCCTTGAATAGTGTTCTAGGTTAGCAAAGGATATTGGGCCACATTCTTCGACTATTTTTTAGATTAATCTCCTGCTTGATACCAGTGCTAGACAAAGTCTGGTTATATTTTTACTGTTGTTCTCCAATAATAAGTTCTGACTTGGTTTTTGTGGATTTATTTTTGTTGGGTATTTTTTTGTTTCTTTTTATTCTGTGGGGACTGAAATAGATTGCCCTTGTTTTGTTATGTCAGGGTCGAGTGTGTGTCCTTTTCAGCTTTTCCAAGAAACATGTTAGACTCACTAAGTGGTGATTTTATCAGCTTCAGAGGTAGCTGGCTGCAGGTTAACAGTAGTTACTGGTTTGACGTACTTCTTCTAAGACCTGCCAGTTCCCGTGGCTTCTTTGTTGATGGAAGCTGCATCTTATGGCAAAATATTTTATGGGGACATGCGCATTATAAAATTTAAGCATCACCCTGTACTTCATAAAACCTCTTGCTAAGAGGCCAAAACCAGGAAATGCACATATCGGGGTTTGGGGATAAGGAGAAATGAAATCTTATGAGTGCAAAGAACAAGACAGTTTTTTGAATATTCTTATTACACACCTAGAGGGTGCAAATAAAAATGGAAAAAGTTCATTGTTCTAGCCATGACATATTGAGATGTTCTAAGATTTCTGCTTTGTAAGAAATGGGATCTTGCCGTAGCCTGTTCTCTTTGATTGGGTTGGGAGGACCACAGTTTTGTTTTGTAACAGAGCAGTGACTCCATCCCTCTTACAGACCCCCTCAAAGTGGATATTAATCATAAGAAAAATAAATCCTGATGCTGAAAAAAAATAATCTTGTTCGATAGCACTCCAATAGAAACCAGTGTTAGCACACACAAATAATTTTTTGCACCCACTACTTTTCAATCAATTTACAGCACTCAAAATTAAACTTTGAAGAATCATTCTTTGTTCTCAACTTGTCAGTGTCTTCAAGGTGTTGTACTTCTCTTATTAAGGGATGATAGTTTTGAGATCTTAAAACATGTCACAACTTGGACCACAAAGTAAGTAGATTGCTCAAACCCAGAGGATTTGTGGTGCCTGCTATCAATCAGATTGCAGAACAGGAACAATGTTTCCATTAACACTCTGTATAGGGGGGACCCTCATGCAGCATCTTCTGCCAGCCAGACTATCTCTAAGCTATCACTTTGTGGCTGCTGCCCCATAGGCTAATGCAGCAGGAGACGAGGATTTTCCAAAGCACTGTCTGCATTCAGGTGCTGAACTGAGAATTCTTTCCAAAAGAAGTTTTGCACCTAATAGCCACTGTGCTATTAAAACTCCTCCCTTAATTTTGGTTGACCATCCAGAAAGGCGGGGGGAACACTGGATACTTGTATCTCAGTTTTTCCTTAAAAATGGGCTGTTGCACATTGTGACAGTTTTAAAGAGAGAGAAGGTAGATGCATCTTAAAAAGTTAAAGCACCCTGTGGGTGAGAGATTACTTTTGCAGTTAGAGGGGCAGCAGGACAAAAGGGACTGATGCTAGTCATATACAGTCCTTAAACACAGTGGTTGTGCAATGAGAAGACCTGGTTTGGCAACTATGACTTAGTACTCAGTTCAGGGATGGACTTTCACGTCCATCCTTGGACAGGACAGGTTGCCTTTGTAGTTATAACTACTTGCTTTATGTGCTAAGGATGTTGTCTACCATCTACTTTTTGCCCAGGATGTCTAAATATATTCCCGTTTTTTCTCCTGTATTGATTTTTCTTGGCTGACTTAACATGTTAATGCCTAATACTGGTCAGGAAAAGCCAAAGAGATTAGAAGTTCCCTTCTGTTCAGCCAGAAGAGTAGATATATTTCCTTCTGCTTCTGTGGAGACAGTTATACTTGGCAAGGAATAACAAGTAATTTTTCAACGTATCCCAAATGTGATAGATAAGTGAGAAATCCCTTCTAAACTTTTCTGTAAAGTTAAGATGGGCCAAATAGAATGATTTACATAATTTCCTCACCTCGGAATAGGATTCCTCCCTAGCCTCTTCCTCACGATTTCATTTTGTTCAGCCAGATCTGGAAAGCTGGCAATTGGTGAGATATTACCTATATAGTTATCACATATACCCAAATTTACCTCTTTCTAGGAAGATAAAAGACAATGATTTAATGGCTGCCAGCCAGATAAATACCAGTTTCATTTGTTTGAGTATACTTAGTAAAGTAAAATTCTAAGAATAAACATTATAACAACAACCACAGTTTTCCATTCCTATCACTTCGGCCACTGAGCTCTATGTAGAAGGAGAACAGGAGAAAAGGAAACATCTCAAAATGCCATTGTAAATTTAGCTTATAGAAAATTCACCAGCAGGAAAAGGAAAAAAAAAAAAAGAAAAAAAAAAGGAAAAAAGAAAAAAGTACATCATAAAGAATGATTTCATGTTGCTAAAAACCATCATTAAACTTGTAGCCCTGATTTGACTCTAGAATGCTGGCTCTTAATGTTTTGTCCTTACAACATACATGGATGTGTTTTTTGTTTTGTTTTGGGTTTTTTTGTTTTGTTTTGTTTTTTGGTTTTCATAGTGCATGTTCATTTCTACTCACAAACATGTTCTTGGTGTATTTCTTATGCAAACAATCTTCAGGCAGCAAAGATGTCTGTTACATCTAAACTTGAATAATAAAGTTTTACCACCAGTTATAAATCAGATTCATGTCATTGTTTCTGGGGAGAATGCAATGTCACAGTGTCATTACATCATAGTGGGACTGGCAAGGAAAACAATCTGGATTCAAGCTGCTTTGAGAGCATGACAGGGCCTGACAGCATCTATGGGTAAAGGCTGGTGTTTATAGCTGAAAGGCAAAGGCAAATGCATGAAAATGCATGAAAAGAGAGGTGCTCCTTCAAAAATAGATAAGCCGTATTGCACAGTCCTATATAAAGGACTCTAGATGTGATCCAAAATTCATTCAAGTTAATGACAGGGTTTAGAGTGAAAGGCTGTTTCAAAGAGGTCTGAACTTTTTTTAAAACTCTGGCAGCCTGGTATTACTTTATTGATTTTTTTTCTGCTGCCCCGGAGAAAAACCAATATTGGAATAATTTTGAGAAATTATGTAAGAAAGCCTGATCCTGAACTGTGATTGGTACCCTAGGGATACCAATTCTACCTTTCACACAAAGGCCTTTAAATAATCTTATTTAATTAATCCTATTAATTTCAAAGTCTTTACATATTCCCCAATCCTCAGGACTGTGGTTTCACATCATGCCCACGACTCATCTAGGAAATCCTGCTCACTCCCATCACACATGTTATTGACACCATGGTATCTCAAGACCAGACAGCACCACCTACAATGTTGCTACCACCACTTTCTCTGGCAGCTTCCTAGGTTTCCTCAGATCCTGGATCGGAGCACTGACCAAATCAACTCAGCTTGGCATTTATGTTTCGATGAGCTCACAGCCCAGGGTGGTATGGCTCCTGGCCATCTTTTCCATTATACTATAATTTCCTTTCTCCATAGGTTTTGTCTCATCTCCATGGTCGAGCGACTGTTCACTCTTATACAAAATACTGGTTTAAAGTAATACAAAATGGTAAAAACTCTTTATAATGCTAGAAAGCAAATGTTCTAGAGCTTAGTTTTAAAAGCACTGTACCAGAAATAACTTCCCCCACAATTCATTCTTCCAAAGAATTCAGATGCAGACCCTATGCATTTTCAGTTTCTTCGTAATTTCCTGAGATTAATAAAAATAATAACTGTAGAAAGGGGAGGGGGAAAGAAAAGCTTTCAGAGGCAGGAGGAACCAGTTTTGGAGACATCAGCTTTATGCTTAATCTTTATCAGTTTTGAAAGAGATGCTATCTGCAAAAGCTAATTGATATGCATTGTGTAAGACATATATGCATGTACACTGTATATATATGTAAAAATATGTATAAAAACTATGCATATACAGAGATATACATAGAAATACACATATACACATATATATCACAGAGAGATATTATATATAAAGAGATATTATATATACACATTTACAGAGAAAGAGAGTTAAATATTCAAGTATTTTCATTTTTTAAGAACATCTTTTGAGGATAACAAGATTTAATCTAAATTTACGCTACTGCTATAAAACTAAGCAGCTCATACATTGTTATCAGGTCTTAGTATGTGATTATAAGGTTTAAATCTGTGCTGAGATTCTAGGGACTTCTGATTCTATCAGCAGTGTCCTTGATTTTTTCCTGTTTTGTTTTTACTGCTGCCATGTCTTGACATAGGTCAGAACTCTGTTGTCCCAGCTACAGCCAGGCCAGGGATATAAAAGATAATCCATCTGCTGGTGGCAAGTCCTGACCTTCATCAGAGATCTGTAAATGTATAAACTAAAGTTTAAAAAAAAACGGTTCATGAATTGACGCTGATGCAGAAGTAAATGGACAGAGTGAATAAGCAGTGTACTTCATTCTGTATGAAGGAGAAGCAGATTACTTTCAATACTATACTATGGATACTAGAAATGGCCTAGTTATCTAAAAGCCTTATATATTATAAATCACAAAAAATACTGTATAAAATTGCGTTGACAGGGGCTGGGGATATAAAAGCAATGAAATAGCAGAACATCGGTGAAAGTGTTCAGTGTATGTGTCTGTACTGGAAGTTTTAACTGTGATAGGCAATTACACTGGACAGTTGGGACAGCTGAAACCTGACAGAGGTAGAGTTTGTACTGACACCAGCTTCCTTTGATTTCCCTGAAGGGTCTGACTAATCCTTGTGTGCAGAACAAGAGTATCAGTGGGTCCTTCCTGTAAATGAAAGTGTCTCTTGCACATCCAAAGGAATAGAAATGTATTTCACATGTTGCAGTTAAAATGTCAGTACAAGTGTCTGATTTGCTTCCAAATGCTGCTGAGGAATTGACAGCTTAATGGTGAGATTGATACGGTGACAGTTCTGTCACCTACCTCCAAACAGCTCCATCAGCCCTGATATAATGTTGGTGGAGTTGACCAGAGAAGTAATATGACCGTTTAAGAGAATAGAAAAGAAATACACACCCTCCCCACCCCACAAAAACTTCCATTACAACACCATGTTAAGAAGGTGGCTTAAATCTGGCACAGGAAGACGAAGGTTAACACTTTATTTTGCAAAGGCAATACAGTTGCTCTGGCCTTATTTCTGAGTGGAATCATTTCTTTCCTGTTTTGTTGTACAAAAAGCAATGTCCCAACACAAAGGTAGCTCTCTTCTCACTGTGGCATTCTTTTAAGAAAACAAAACAATAAAGGAATACACAAATGGATTAGGAAATCTTTCTAAATTATCATTTCAAGGAAAGGAACTAGATATTTTCTTACCACTTATTTTTATTAAGAAAATTCTGGCAAAGCAAACTGAGAATATTTTCTCCCTGTTTTGATCAAAGTAGAGTGTTTTCCTCCCTGACAGAATCTGAAAGAACGGGAAATAGATTTCAGAACGCGAAAGTATGAGATGTGGAAGCCTTTCAGGAATCTTCAGGTGTCTTCTCAATGTTAATGTTCCCTAAGGGTGGCGTTCATGTTGTCTATTTTGGACACACAGCTGTAAATACACGTTATGATCCTCATCTTCCTGCATAGTCAGTTGGACTTTTAGAGTAGGAGCTTATTATACGTTCATAGCCACCGACTGGACCAGACTGGATGATCTCCAAGTATCCCTTTTAGCTTACATAACTTTTTGATTATAAATACTCACGAATTTAGTCAAGGTATATTTCTTCCTTATGAGCATGGTGTATACAGCAGGGAGCAATTGGAGACAAAGTTTAATAAAAATTGAAGCACATCTGTAGATGGAAATTGTAAAGCACATCAAGAGCTCTCTAATACACAAGGCTTTGAGGCCAGAGCTGGATTGAAGTACAAAACATGCCCTGTTAAACACTCTTGACTGGAGGACAAAGGCTCTTCAATCTATTTAGATTTCCATGATAACTCACTGCAATAAATCCCTGGTAAATATACATTAACCTCTAAAATTAAACATACCATGCTAGACGGCTGATGCACTGGCATCGCTATCATACTCACCAACATAACCCTATGGTTAACTTCCACATTATCTATAAATCAGGCTGGGAATACTCACAGGCATTGGATAATGTTTTTTTGCAAGGTTTAGTGTCCAGAGTGGTCCCTGGCACACTTTGGCTGGGGCCATCTACACACACAACCAGGTCCTGGGCACAGCCGGGAATTTAGCACAAAGGAGACCATTCCTAGTTTTCAAAGTCAGGGTATGAATGGATCTGTGTTACTTGCATCCGTTCCCTTGGGGACATTTCTTCAGCAGGAATTACCAAGAACCAAGAGCCACAGGACACATCATGAACCACCTGACACGCTGCTTCCATGTGTGGGCACATTTTGGAAGACAGCAGGTTTGCAAGCGAATCTGTGTGCCAGCGTCCTCAGACCAAAAATTTGCCTTGGCCATTTTTTTATTTACTACCACTGTCATTGCCTCTGTTTACTTATTCCTTTTGTCCAGTGAAGGTGGCTGGGGCAGCTTTACCTGATTGTTGAGCTCGCTGTATTTGATTAAGTAACTTTTAAAGACAGAAAGACTTTTAGATACATCTTATATTTAGACATCAGCTTCAAGAAGGGGGAAATGTTTCCTGGTACTGGGGAAGGGGTGGTTTCATTAGAAAGATAATAAAGAATCCTTCTACAAATATATCAATAACAAAAGAAGGGCCAAGGAGGATCTCCATCCTTTACTGGACTCGGGGAACAATAGTGACGGGGATGAAGACAAGGCTGAGGTGCTTAATCATGGAATCATAGGATCATAGACTCATAGAATCACAGAACCATAGAATAGTCTGGGTTGGAAGGGACCTTGAAGATCATTCACTTCCACCCCCCCTGCCATGCCTTCTTTGCCTCAGTCTTTGATAGTAAGGTGAGATGTTCCCTGGAGACTCAACCTCGCAAGCCAGTAGACAGGGAGGAGGAGCAGAACAAAGCTCTCTTGATTCAAGAGGAAATAGTTACAGACCTGCTTTGCAAATTAGATATTCATAAGTCTACAGGTCTGGATGGGATTCACCCACGGGTATTAAGGAAGCTGGCAGAGGTGCTTGCCAGACCTCTTTCCATCATCTACCAGCAGTCCTGGCTGACCGGAGAAGTTCCATTGGACTGGAGGCTGACAAATTTTACATCCGTTTACAAGAAGGGCCAGAGAGAGGATCCAGGGAACTATGGATCTGTCAGTCTGACCTCAGCGCCAGGGAAGGTTACGGAGCAGGTCGTCTTGGGTGCCATCCCACAGCAATAACAGGACAACTGGGTGATCAGGCCCAGTAATGGGTTTATGAAAGGCAGGTCCTGCCAAACTAACCTAATTGCCTTCTATGACAAGGTGCCCTGCTTGATGGGTGAGGGAAAAGACTGTGGACATAGTGTACCTGAACCTTAGTAAAGCCTTTGACACAGTTTCTCACAGTATCCTACTTGAGAAATTGGCTGCCACTGGCATGGACAAGCACCCCCTCTGCTGAGTTAAAAACTGGCTTGATGGCTGGGCCCAAAGAGTTGTGGTAAATGAAGTTAAATCCAACTGGAGGCTGGTCTCAAGTGGTGTCCCCCAGGGCTCAGTGCTGGGTCCAGTTCTGTTCAATACGTTTATCAATGACCTGGATGAGGAGAACGAATGTACCCTTAGCACATTTGCAGACAACACTAAACTAGGAGGAAGTATCAATCTGTTGAAGGGTAGAGAGGGTCTACATAGGTGTCTGAACAGGCTGGACGGATGGGATGAGGCCAGTGTGATGAGGTTTAACAAGGCCAAGTACAGAGTACTTCACTTGGGACACAACCCCATGCCATGCTACAGGCTTGGGGAAGGATGACTGGAGAGCTGCTTGTCAGAGAAGGACCTGGGGGTGTTGGTTGACAGCTGACTGAACATGAGCCAGCAGTGTGCCCAGGTGGCCTAGAAAGCCAATAGCATCTTGGCTTGTATCAGAAACGGTGTGGCCAGCAGGTCCAGGGAAGCGATTCTCCCCCTGTACTCAGCACTGATGAGGCTGCACCTCAAAAACCGTGCTCGGTTTTGGGCCCCTCACTATAAGAAAGACATTGAGGTCGTGAAGCGTGTCTGGAGAAGAGCGACAAAACTGGTGAAGGGGCTGGAAAACAAATCTTATGAGAGGCAGCTGAGGGAACTGGGGTTGTTTATCCTTGAGAAGAGGAGGCTGAGGGGTGACCTTATTGCTCTCTACAACCTAAAAGCAGGTTGCAGAGAGGTGTTGATCTCTTCTCCCAAGTGATAGGTGATAGAACAAGAAGGAATGGCATCAAGCTGCATCAGGGAAAGTTTAGATTGAACATTAGGAAAAATGTCTTCACCGAAAGGGTTCTCAAGCACTGGAATAGGCTGCCCAGGGAGGTAATTTAGCCACCATCCCTGGAGGTGTTTAAAAGGTGGGTAGATGAGGTGTTTGGGGACATGATTTAGTAGTAGACAGGTACAGTTGGAGTCAATGATCTCTATGGTCTTTTCATACTTAATGATTCTATGGTTTTTTAGCCCAGTTCTAGACAAAGGCATACAATAGATTGTATTCTTGTTTTTTGTCATCTTATATTATGAATTTTGTGGACAAATCTTCAGCTTCTTTTAATACAATTAAAGAGTCAAGAACGATAAACATTCCCGTGCTTCCATTTTCACAGAAAACAGCATGGCCATCCATTCCAAGCTCTTATAATTACTGAGACTTTTGAAACAACCCAGTTTTTCTTTCCCAGAAAAGGGGCAAAGTTTTTTTATTAGTACAAAATGCTTTAGTGCTGTTATGAAAACTTTTCTCAAAAAGGACTTGTTTCAACACATTTTTAGTGAGCTTTACTTAGAACTTAATAAGTTTTATTTCAACTCCCACTCTAGGAGGATCTTGGTTTCACAGTAGAAAATCCCTACCTGTGTCTGTGTTCCACATTGAAATGAATATTCTTGCCAGTTCTTTCATGGAAGCCACTCTGCAAACAAATCCTAAACTACCTCAATCATTCAGTAAAAAAAAATGTAGGTGCAGCTTTTAAAAAAATCATATAATTCTTGTGTTTGAAGATGTACTCGATCATTCTCCGATAATGCCTATGCTTCTAAACCCATAGACTGCTGCGTTGGTTTTCATTATGACATTATACAATGTCCTTTTCTCTATGGGCTAGAGTGCTTTTCATGGAAAATATATGATTGACATGCATAACTGGTTTCAGATTAAGGTACTAGTGAAGATTAACTTACCTACATAGGCCTCCAAGTTTGCACTAAAGCCATCTTTCTCCATTTCCTGAAGAGAAATTGTGCTGCTGGTGAGGAGACATGGGATAACACAGGAGAAATGCCTAAATTACTGGCACACACAAAAGGGCAGTCTTTATGCTGTATGCAGTCTATGATAATAAAGACATGTAGCAGCAGAACAATGCCAGAAAGCATAAATATACAAAAAAAGGACAGGGATTTCAGACTGGAATATGAGAACTGGAAAAAAAAAAAAGTATTAATGGAGCAAGGGTGAAATGTGTGGTTATATTTTTAGAAAGCTCAACAAAAGCTCAACTTTCTCAGCTGCAAGACCTTGAAGACCCTCCTTTCCCTGTGCCAGCAGCTGCAAGACATATCCCCCCTTGTCCTCGATGGCCATAGCTCAACTCGCCTTCAGTGGTACCACTACATCCATTCTGCTTTTCCTTACACAGAAGGAGGGGTCAAATAGGTACTTAACGGTTAATTGTAATGAGCATGTAAGACTATTTAATACACAAGGACAGCAAAGTTCCAGGGACTTTAGGAAGTGTCGGATGTGATTGCTGTTACACGAAATATTGCCCGATTTCTGGGAACAGCCCTTGGAAGAGACAGAGACTTTTCTCATTCTCCATCAACTGCCTGAGACCATAATTTCAGGAACGCTTCAAGCTGGAGGTGCTGCCAAAAGAATCAGTCTCATTCCTGTCGGCCTATACTGCTCTCTTCCTCCTACTGGCACAAGTGTTTGGGTTTCCATGAGATGAAACAGATGGGGGAACTGATTCTCATCCCCTTGCCCTCAAAAACGTGTCTTTTAACTCCTATTTATTCCCCAATCTGGTTCTCATCACAGTGACAAAACCACCTGTGTCTGCAGTAAGTATGTGGTGGTTAAATATGCAGAGTTGGTGATGTGGAAATACGTGGTATGCGGTTTTTTTGTGGCAGCTAATGCCAATCTAAAGTGTTTAGAAACCTATAATCTGGGGGGAAGGTTTAGAACAAATTCTCCGCTGTGCACCACCACCAAATTTTGTTGCTCAAAGTCAACATGCAGGGTGGGACTGAGGGGCAAAACCTGGGTTGCAAGACCTCAAAGACCCTCCTTTCCTTGTGCCAGCATCTGCCAGACATATCCCCCCTTGTCCTCGATGGTCGTGGCTCAACTCTCCTTCAGTGGTACCACTACATTCATTCTGCTTTTCTGTACACAGAAGGAGTGGTCGAGTCCTGCCACTTTTTTATGCCCAGTTGTTGCCTTGTGTAAGTGTCTACTTTACCTACACAAGTAGAAAACCCAGACAAACTGATTTTATGCATTTCCAATACAGGCAATGGAAAGATAGCCTGCTTCTTGTTTCTCATCCTAAATCGCATTTCTGTATTTATTGCTACACTGCCCTTGTAGTCCATAAAGCTGAGCACTGCAGACTCTCGGCAATGTAAGCCACTACAAGTGAGATGATAGGGAACTGGATGAGGAAAGTTCAAAGGGTTCCTCTCTTCCTTCATGTGATTATTAGGTACACATTTTTCAGTACGTGGTTTTTTCCTTTCTTCCTTCTTTATCCTTCCCAGTCTCTTCTTTGAATCCAGTCTGCCCCTTAGAGCTCATCATTCATTGGTGCATTACTTGCCTGCACGTAGCCTAAAAATGCTAATTTTTCTTTGACAGTGAAATAGTCCTACCTGGTTTTGCTTATGGAACCACTGAAACATCTGATTTGGATTGAAGTTGCAGTCTTTTTTCAATTCAAGGTATTCTTCTATCTACTTCTATAGTAATTAGTACTAATTTACTAAGACAGAGTTTTGAGATTGCTTATTAGATACCTTACTGCTGAGACTGGGACTCTTGGTTGTTGATGCTGCAGGTGACACCAGGAGATTGTGCAGATAGAAAAGCTGTAGAGGGAGGATAGATGCTTTTGATTTGTGCAAAGAATTACAACTCAGCATCACCTCCCTGGACCTGCTGGCCAAGCCTTTTCTGATACAAGCCATCATGCCATTGGCCTTCTTGGCCACCTGGGCACACTGCTGGCTTCTGTTCAGTCGGCTGTCAACCAACACCCCCAGGGTCCTTCTCTGGGCAGTTTTCCAGCTATTCTTCCCCAAGACTGCAGCACTGCATAAGGTAGTTATGTCCCAAGTGAAGGACTCTGCTGCAGTCCAGCCTGTTCAGATCCCTTTGCAGAGCCTCCCTACCCTCCAGCAGATCCACGCTTCCTCCCAGCTTAGTGTCATCTGCAAACTTACTTAGGATGCATTCAATCCCCTCATCCAGGTCATTGATAAAGACAGCGAACAGGGCTGGACCCAGCACTGAGCCCTGAGGAACCCCACTTGTGACTGGCCTCCAGCTGGAGTTAACTCCATTTACCACCACTCTCTGGGCCCGGCCATCCAACCAGTTTTTCACCCAGGAGAGTGTGCGCCCATCCAGGCCAGAGGCTGACAGTTTCTGAAGCAGAATGCTGTGAGAAACTGTGTCAAAGGCTTTACTGAAGCCCAAGAAGACTACATCCACAGCCTTTCCCTCATCCAGTAGTCAAGTCACTTTGTCATAGAAGGCGATCAGGTTAGTTTGGCAAGACCTGCCTTTCATGAACCCGTGTTGACTGGGCCTGATCACCCAGTTTTGTTGCATGTGCTTTATCACAGCACTCAAAATCACCTGTTCCATGACTTTCCCCAGCACTGAGGTCAGACTGACAGGTCTGTAGTTCCCTGGGTCCTCCCTGCAACCCTTCTTGTAGATGGTTATAACATCAGCCAGCCTCCAGTCAAGTGGAACTTCCCCAGTCAGCCAGGACCACTGGAAGATGATGGAAAGGGGTTTGGCAAGCACGTCCGCCAGCTCCTTCAATACTCTTGGGAGGATCCCATCCGGCCCCATAGACTTGTGAATGTCTAATTAGGCAAGCAAGTCATTAACCACTTCCTCTTGGATTGTGGGAGATTTGTTCTGCCTCTCAAGCTCCTGGGTATGTACACACAGGGAACAATTTCCCTTACTATTAAAGACTGAGGCAAAGAAGGCATTAAGTACCTCAGCCTTGTTCTGATCCTTTGTCACAGTTGTTCCCTTTGCATCCAATAAGAACTGAATATTCTCCCTGGTCTTCCTTTTACTATTCATGTATTTATAGAAAGATTTTTTATTCTCTTTCATCAACTTGGCCAATCTGATCTCTAGCTGGGCTTTAACTCCCCTGATTTTTCCTCTGCATGATCTCGCTTCCTCCCTGTAGTCCACCCAAGATGCCTGTCCCTCCTTCCAAAGTTCACAGACATTCCTCTTCTTTTTGATGTCCACCCATATCTCCCTGCTCAACCAGGCTGCTTTTTTCCCCTCAGCTCATTTTCCGGCATGTGGGGATGTCTTGCTCCTGAGCTGCCAGGATCTCCTTCTTGAAGAGTACCCAGCCCTCATGGGCTCTCTTGCCCTTAAGGACTGTCTCTCATGGGACTTTATCAACCAGCCTTCTGAACAGTCCAAAATCTGCCCTCTGGAAGTTTAATGTGGCCATTCTCGTAGCCCCCCTCCTCACCTCACCTAGAACTGAAAATTCTACCATCTCATGTCTTAGCACAACTCCTTAGAACTTGAGGCACAGGAGACCACTATCAGCTCTCCCTGCTGAGGAGGGTCTCTGAGAGCAGAGCAGAGACAAGGCTGAGGATGAGTGAATGAGGTCTGGGGTGTACGTGGGTCACAGCAGTACAGTACTCACTTGAACTGACCCAAGAAGGCTGCATTTGCCTCATCCTCTTGCCAGGCGACTTATTTTGCCGGTATTATCCACTCTAATCCCACGGACTCACCTGCCTCAGGTCTCTGTGCCTTTCACAACTCCACCAACACCAGTCTCTGGTTTGTGAATTATATTCTTTTAGTATACAGGACAGAAGGAGACTAGGGAACAGAGAGGAAGTAGGAAAAATTAAGAACTACAGATCCTGAATATCAAAAAACTCCATCACTCTGTAGTAAATTTTAAATTTATAAGACTCCCTGAGGCCCCATTGAAAGCAGAGAAGCAGAAAGGAGAGAAGGAGCTGCAGCCAAATATTACAGATTTGTAGCACTACTCTATATGTAATTTAAGCATGTAGTTTTTAAAAGGAATGTATTTGGGGACTCAACTTCAAAATAAACAATGGAATCTGCTTTTTCATCTGCTGAATGGCTAGCTTTTCCTGAAAATCAGACACCTTTTTAAGGTATCTGAAGTTGTATGACTGAAAGACATGGAAAATATTTTAAATAACTTTCATTATTAATATCTTGAGGATTTGGAAACTGGAAAACAAAGACAAAGCACACAAACAGCAAACACACAACATGCATCTTGTGTTACTGTGTCTGTGAGTACATACCAGTGAACCTCGAGTGTGCAAGAAGGATTTGTCTGTCCACTTTCTTATAGTGAGAGAAACCACAAGGACAATGTACTGATTTCTGTTTCTCAGTTTTGATTCCAGCAATTAAAAAATGAAAATTTCTGAAGAGATTACAGAGCTTATTCACTGAGATGTCTTTAGAAAGACTTAAAAAGTAGCTTTCCAGAAAACATTCCAGGTGAGATATCCAACACTTTCAGTTCTGCTGGTTTTAGCAGAACTGAAAATTAACTTAGTCAATTAAAAAGAGACATGAAATTTAGGCCTGAAAAATATCAGTACTTTGGCCAACATCTGGCAAACCTGTATTCTTTGTCCTGTGCTCACAAAATGTGAAGGAAGCAAACTAACATGTGCTCATATTTATAACACTATTGCCTCCCCAATTTTGAGTTGAATGACTCAGTTAAATAAACCTGTCTTCAGAATTTGAGGATCTAAGAGAGCCTATGGAAATCTGAGATGCAATTGCAAACACTAGGCAGAGATACCTACTGAGTGAAAGAATATCCCTCTTTCCCATTGCACTACTGAGATAACAGAAATGGAGTATATAGCACCTTGATTTTTTTAATCTCTCTCAAACTTTCCTGTTTTCAATGACTAGATACCTGCTAGAGTCACAGTCCACCCTATTTTATTAAGCTGAAGAAATGATGTCATTTAGTGAAGCAAGATAATTTCCTGGAGATTATGGATTTCATTAAAATTTTCTTGGTTTAAGTATTGATTATTCCCAACACTCTTTAACTCATAAAGCTCAGCCAAAGCTTAGCACAAGGGAAGCAAGTCTGCCAAAAATGGTCAAAGAGAAGTTGTTTGCTAGACTATAAGTCTTTGGCAAAAAATAACAGGCAGGAATTAACACTCCTCCCTTTTTCTTTTTTTTTTTTTTTTTAAATCTTGTAGTTCCTCTTGAATTTGCAATTTTCCAACTGGTTTCTTCTTCAGATGCTTACCTTCCCCTTGTTACTTTAAAGTTGGAACTAATAATTTCTCAGCTCCACTCATATACTCCAACCTTCAGAAAGGCACAATCTGAACATGCATTCTGAAAATCCTGCTCAAATATGTTATTATATTAATATATAGTTTAAAAACTACTTATTTTCTTCTAGTGTCATAGCTGATTGTACTGGAATGTAAGTGATGAATACTGTCATGAAGATATAAAGATATATGAAATTACTTAGATGAGCGGAAAGAGTTTGCTTTTTATGTAACGTTCCATTATTCTAAATTTACTCCAGGCAAACTTTTTGACCTAAACACTGAATTCAGAGGTAAGTGCTATATGAATGCCTATGTGTATATATGTTTGTTCATGTGCATGAATTCATTCAGACCTGTTCACTTTAATGTCTGCTAGAGGAACACTGTTATTGTCTGAATCTGAATAAGTGTTCTCAATTTCTTTATCCCATGTCTTGTTTCTGTACTCTTCTACTGAAAAATAAATTTTCCTTTTTATTATTTCTCCCTGCAGGATATTAACAATATTATCCAGGTTTGGTACCTCTAGTATTTTAAGATTACCTAAGACTGAATAGAGTGATCTTCCAACCTAAATAACCTTGCTTTAGTTATTTCTTTTCCATCTTAGCTTGCTAGCTAACAGAATTAGTTATTCATAAAAGTACTCAAAGTTACCTATGCAAGCATCAATAACATATCGCTTACCACTAAGTTTTATAGTTCTCCAAAATTTTTAAGCACATTTTATTTAAACTGAAATGATATTAACTGGTAACATAATTAAACTTACACAACTGCCTGGTTTTTTTTTGGTCAGTACTATAAATTACTGTTTGGCCTTCTCTACTGCCTGTATTTCGGTACTGCCACCTTGGGCACATCAGCCTGAGCACTGAGCTCTGGTTTCATCTTCCAACTTTGATCTAACCATGTCATACAGAGTATTTTCCAGATGGCATATATGATTATCTGACTCAGATGAATTTTCAAGAAAAAATTACACATGATATATGCCCTAATTCATCTTGTAAATCTGCCTCATATACAAAACAGTCAAGCAGGAGGCCCTGCAAATTTGAGTAAATGCAGATCCTCATTTGCTGGATCATGAAACGATCTCACTTTTTTTTTTTTTTGGTTGCATCTTATTTTTGCAAAGAGAAGGTGCAAAGAAAAATGTTTCTGTAAACACAGACTCTGCCAAGCTTCTCAGTGTGCGCAGTCTCAAGTCCTTCTATGCTGGTTCAGGCAATGATTTTAATTGAGTGTTTCCAGCAGAAAAAGACATATATCCTAACAATATAAAATATTAAAAGTAAAAATGCTAGAATAGGAATACCTCTAATTAATTGATTAGAAAGATTCCTTTTCTTTCCCAAAATTTCACAAATCAAGGAGTCAGACTTTCCTAAAAGGTACAGAGATATTTTGAGAAACATCCTTTCTATTGAGCTTCATTAGAAAACAATTGGTTTTGGTTTTAACCATTGTAAATGCAAAGCTAAGACTAGGGAGCAGAGATTTCTTGGCCTTATCCATAATAACCCAATCTATTGTAGATAGATTTAGGTGATTCAGACATTGTATTGGTCATAATTGTTACCTTTTACTTCATTTTCACATAATTACCTTAAATGTAGTATTGTCTGTGGCAATAGAGCAGGCTGATAAGTCAATGGATCATCACTCAGACAACGTTTATAGGTTTGTTGTTCATTATTTTGGCTAGTTATCTTGTTAAAGAGAAGGCTAATAGGGAAAAACTTCCCTTCTACCAAAGACTGGGTCAAATCAGTTTCATAATATGGATCTGGTTTTGTAGAACTTATCTTAACCTGAGTAGGAAAGGATCTCGAGGTTGCAAATACTTAATCCAGTTCAGAAACAATGTTCTACCATGACTATTACAATTGTAAATAGTAGAATCACACAATCATTTAGGTTGGAAAAGACCTTTAAGATCATAAAGTCCAACAGTAAACCTAACGCTGCCAAGTCCACCAATAAACCATGTCCCTAAGTACCACATCTACATGTCTTTTAAATACTTCCAAGGATGGTGACTCAACCACTTCTCTTGGCAGCCTGTTTTAAATCTTGACAAACATTTCAGTGAAGTAATATTTCCTAATAGCTCATCTAAACCTCCCCTCATCGAACTTGGGACTGTTTCCTCTTGTGTTTTGGCGGAGACCAAACACCCAACTCACTACAGCCTACTTTCAGGTAGTTGTGAAGAGCATTAATTCTTCTCCTTAATAGCCTCTTCTCTAAACTAAACAACCCCAGTTTCCTCAGCAGCTCATCATAAGACTTGTTCTCCAGCCCCTCTACCTGCTTCATTGCTCTTCTTTGGACACACTCCAGCACCTCAATGTCTTTCTTGTAGTGAGAGGCAGAAATCTGAACATAATGTGGCCAGCAAGGCTAGGGAAGGGATTGTCCCCTGAACTCACTGCTGGTGAGGCCACATCTCAAATACTGTTTCCAATACAAAAGCTAGGGTGTCTTTTTAATCTCTTGAATATCTTCCCATATAAAATCAACTGATTAAAAAAAACCCTTCCTTTTGTGAACTTAAAAATGCTTCTTTTTTTGCTGTATGTCACCTATTTTTTCCTTTATTTGATTTCACTCAGATGTGAAAAGATATGTCTAAATGGATATGAAATTGATTAAGGTGATTTGGGATGAAAAATACAATTGAAATGTCAAGCATTGCTACTATTCACTTCATTTGTGTATCCAACTAGCAAAGACTGTCTGCAATCACCTTCTCATTTAAGATATTTTGTTATTCTCTTAGTTATTTTCAAAAAAGATAAAATGATGTCACCCTGGCTTAGCTAGAAGTTGTCCAAATTTTTGGTCCAAGTTGAAAATCTCAATCTTATATTTTTTCTGGAGGCACTAAGTCTGTGGTTAGTAGATATGAAAGTCCTGTGTGCATTAAAAAAAAAAAAGAGAAAGAAAAAAGTACCTGATATGCACGTTTCATTATATTTCCTGAGAATGCCAACTATAAATGGTTAATAATTTATTGACTACATAACTCTAATTATCATCACTCTACTTTGACTCTAAAAGCCAGTCATGCAGAAGAGGGATGCACTGGGAAGTCAAGAAGAAAGGATGGCTTTTAGACAAGAGGATTACTTGAGGAGGAAAGTCAAAGTGGCTGGAAAGGGGTCTAGAATTCTACTTTTTAAACTGCAGTCAATTCTTTTGTTAGCATTCTCAAAGAAACAGGGACAAGTCTTGGCCTTATTAAAGTCAAAGGTAAATCTTCAACTGATTTCTGTACATCTTTTTCTGCTATAGAATTTAGGGGGCTCAGAGGGAGAAAGAATAATATTTGAGTGACTGGAATGTGGTAGACTTCCCAGAAAAAGGGTCAGGGATAAGCTCATCATCTTCTGAAACATAAGATGCTGTTGACTAAGCCTGGATGCAGAATACTAGTTTAGGCAGGCCCTTTGATCTGCATGTGTATATAAAATACTTTCTGCCTCTACAGCAACTTCTAATCACATTTTCTAAGTCTTGTAATCTAGCCAAAACAATAACAGTAAGTCATTGATATTCAGATATTAGGCTTGTATCACAATAGACAGGCAATTCTCCTGAAAGATCTAATTCATTATATAGGCTGACAAGGATTTGATCAGTGCTTTTATTATGCCTAATGTAGTTTCTGCATTTGAAAGAATTGGTTGTAAGAACCTTTGAAAGATTTGAAATCACTGGAAAAAAAGTTCAAAGACAGTTTTTTCACTCCCCTGCTTTCATTACTTTCTTAATCAATGATTTCCATTTGTCATTGCTAATTGCATCATCCTTGACACCTCACATGATTTTCCACCCCCCTACTTAATCAGTCACTTTTGTTTCTATTTTTGTTATTTAGCCTTCATTTTACTTGTTCTGTTGACAACTGGCTTTCTTTCAGAGTCTTTTTCCTGGGTTTTGCTGTCTGTATAACTTTCAAAGCACCAAGTGTCAGCTCAGGACTCCTGCAGTTCATACAGCTGAGGTGCACCAGGAAGGGATGTCTCACATTTTAGCATAACTGTCACTTTACCAACAGTTACAGTCCAGTGTTCAGCATTAAAGTTGATGAAATCAATATGAATATTTTTCCAAAGTTATTCAGACTCTGTCGTTCAAATAAGTCCTCAAATTGTCTACTGACCTTTCCAAGTACTCTGACATGGCCTTCAAAAAATTATTGTCTCTTAGGTTTTTTTTTGTTTTTTTTTTTTTCTCCTCTGTTTCTATCCTATTAAGTGAAAAGTAAGTTGAAAGCCTCTTGTGTTTATAATACCTGAATACCATTTTTTTCTTCTTTCAATTTACTTTTACACTATTTGCGACTTGTTTTAGAAGTAAAATATATATTCCTACCTCTACTATACTGACATTTAAAAATTGCAAAAAGTACTTACTATTTTCTAAACTAAAGCATCCCAACATAGCCTCATACTTTTACTGTGGTGAAGCTTTTTCTTAATCAAAAGACGCTGGTTTGAATTCCTGCCACTAGTCAATATATAGGTGGTGCATCTCAATACCAGTATTTATAACCTAATCTTATACCACAGGATGATTTTGTTTCAAACCAATTCTCTTAGTATGGAGAAGAACAGAGCTTAACAGACTAAGTACACCAGCACAGCTTTTTTCTTTGGGGTCAGAGTTGTTGATAATATTATGAGAATTTTAAGACTTCTTCCATCTCCATCTACAGATCAACAATGTTCAGGTCTGAGATAACTATTTTAATGACAGCTACTGTATTGTTAATGTACATTGGGGTCTATTGCCCTCTACTGGGTTGAATTTCACAACTGTTTTACCTTCATTTACTTAAGTCCCCGGAGAGGTTTCTGTAAAGCTGGATCTGCAAATTGCTACGTATGTCCTGAAAGTGGCTCACCTCCTTGTTAAGAGTGGAATGGATCTCCTGTAACTGCTAGCGCTGGTATTTGGGACAGGATGAATGAATTTCCCCAACCTGAACTTGCAGATTATCTTCAAGACGCTGACGACCAGATTGTGAAGTTCGGAGGGAGAATTTCTAATGATGCATTCCTGAGAGATGGTGTCTATTTTGTTGTATATGCAACTAAGAGAATACGTCTCATTGCTTTTTGAAGTTAATTTCTGGCCAGATGATTCCAAGGTGGATAAGAAGTATTTGAACTGGTTTTAAAGCAAACCTGTAATTGATCTCCAGCTGCAAAATGTGCATGAGGTGTTCTGCTTAGGTTGCAGTCACAACTGTATTATTTGGAGAGCTTAGGACTCTTTGCAAAGTCCATGCTAGATACCCAGTGTATGAATTTCTTAATTCAGCAGGAAGGACTGTGTAAAGCTTGTGTTTCTTCCCTACTGTTATCATGAGTTATATTTAGAAAATATAGTATTGCATAAATTCCCAAACTGTTCTTTACTCAGTTGTCTCTCTTCAAGACAATTCTAGGATAAATTGAAGAGGATGGAGTGTCTAGCAGCTCAAACTGGCTGTATTATAGGCTTAATGAAATATGAAGAAGGAGGAGGGAGAGGGAGAGATTGGAAATTTTCATTTATATACTCCATGTTCTCAAAATCTACATGAATTATGATCTCAAACCACAATTTTTTGTGCAATAGATCTAGCTAAATTTGACTGGAGAATTTAGAAGAGTGGCCAGCAGGGCAAACTTTCAGAGTTTTCTCTATGGGTCTCTACTTCATGGCTATCCCTATAAGCAAAAACATAACATAGCAGAATTATATTGCTCTTCTGTAGAAAAATCATAGTTATTCTCAATGCTTTTGTGGTGGGTTGACCTCAGCCAGTTGTCTGGCACCCACCCACCCATTCTTTCACTCCATTATTTCAAGAGTATAAGGGGAGAAAATAAGATTAAAAAACTCATGGGTTGAGATAAAGATGGAGAGTTCACTTGCTGTTTGCCATCATGGGCAAAACAGTGTCAACTTGGACAAAATTAATTAAATTTATTGTCAGTTAAAATAGATTAAGATGGGGGGAAAAATACTCCAAATTTAAACATCTTCCCTCCTTCTCCCCACCCCCCAGTTCTTCACAAGTTCAAATTCACTCCTTCATTCATGATCTTTTTAGCATCTGCCCCTATTCCTGAGTTGTTCAGGGGAATGGGGAAGAGGGGGGAGGGGTTGGTCAGTGCATAATGGTCCCTCTCTACTGCTCCTTTCTCCTCACACTTTTCCCCTGCTCCAACATGGGGTCTTCATAGGCTGCAGTTCCTTCAGGAATATTCCCCTGCTCTGGCATGGGGTCCTCCATGGAGTGCAGGGGCTCAATTTGCCTCACTATGGTCTTTTCCCAAGGCTGCAGGGAAATCTCTGCCTGGAGTACCTCCTAACCCTTCTTCTTCTCTTACCTTGGTGTCTGCAGGCCCGTTTCTCAAATTTTCCTTATTCCTCCCACTGCCATGAAGCATTTTGCCATTTCACAAATCTGTTTTCCCAGAGGCATCACCATCTCGGCTGATGGGCTCAGCTGTGTCCTGTGCGGGATATATTGGATCTGACTGGAATGGGCTAGAACCACCTGTGTCTAGTGTGGGGCAGCCCCTACCCTCTTCCCACTGAAGCTATCCCATGCCATTCCCAGCTGACAGCACCTTGCTATGGACACCAAATGCAGCTATAACAGTATCAGTTAACTAAGACTTTCTCAGGAAGGCAAGCAAATTGAGCTATTGAAGCTGGTAACAGTGGGGATTACAGTTCAACCTATTCTTTGTCCTATGCACTGGCCCATGCAACACTTCCTCCTCTCATCAGTTCCAAGTACTGTCTTGAAAATAGGTCCAGGATGAAAGGTAGAAAGAGTGTTCACAGCCTTGGCTGAAGAAAGATTGCACCAAGTGGCCAACTGAAAAAACCTCATACAGCTTACTTTCTTATACTGAAACATTTTGGAAAATAGCAGGCAACGTTAATAGCATTATTCTAGTGATTTCCTCAGGACTCACTTTAGATGATGATGTGTCACACTGAACCACATTTTCATTTAGTTTAATAGCAGAAATCGACATTTGAAAATGCAAGTATTAGACTGGAGTCCTCAGTGAATGGCTGTAGGAGCTGATGATTGAATGCTTTTCAGAATGCTCTAAGAAAAAATAATCATTATCTTATTTCTGCTCATATATTATTGCTAACACAGTACCTGTACTATTAAAGACCTATATAGCAAAGAACTTTGAGGGCTAATCCTTGTTTTATTTAATAAGTCTTGCATTATTTACAAGGAAAGCACAGAGAATGTTCTATATGTTTTACCTTTCCAAGATAAAAATGCAGCTGATCTTCCCATGAAAAGACTGTTGTCCAAGAAAGGTGGAGATGTAGTAGGTAAGAGGCACTGGGATACTTAAGGAACAACTAATGGAAGACTTTTATTTCATTTGCACACATACATATGTTTGAATATTGTCATACTGAATCACATAGAGAAAGGAGTTTTAGGATTGCTTTGAAAAAATGGGTAGAGAACTAGCAGTCTGGAACCACCATAGGCTCAGAGCCTGGATCTCTGAGCGTGGCATTCTAGTCTTCTTTGAATGAGTGGTTTTGTTCCCAGAGAATAAAAGACTTGAAAGCTTATAGAGATTTGTGTTTATTTCTAGCTTAAATGTTGTGTTTTCACAGTGGAAGGTTATGTATTTTACGGCCATGATTGAGTGTCAATGGAGGGCACAATATGGTCACTGGACGTATGTGGTCATTACATGTGTCATTCTGTAAAACAGGTTCAGTTTCGCATAAATAGAGGTTTAGGATGTAAAGGGAGGATGAAATATATTGATCCATGTACAGTCTGACACTGCCCTTATCATTATTGACTTGATATTCCGTATGATAGTGTTGCCCTCTAGAGGTCAGTCCCCAAGTGAAATCTAAAAGTGGGTCTTTTTTTTCAGCTTGCACAGCAGCCTTCAGGGAAAGAGGTTCTTCAATTACATCCCAGTTAAGAGTTGTTACTCAATAACTACATTCCCTTCTTTTTAACGGCTCACATTTTCTTGCTATCTACTTTCTTCAGTTTTTTTTGTTGTTGTTGTTTAATGTTGGGCATCTAGTTTCAGTGGTTGCAAGCCATTGAACAAATCTCTTTCAACACAGAAATCAGAGACAAGTAGTGAGAACAGACCTGAAACCCTATTCTACCAGTCAGGAGTTGGTGTTTATATTGGCCTGTCAAAGCATATTCTTAGAAGAACCAACTCTGCTGTGAAAGCAATCATTGGAAACACTGAAACTATATCTGAACTGGTAAATTAAATTATGCCAGAGAAGGCTATTTGACACTGGACCTCTTTCATTTCTGCTCTTCAGTTGTTATGTCAGTCCCTGGAAAAATTATTGTCTTTGCCACCTTGCACTGTCCTGAACAATTCCTTGGAATATTTCAGAAGTGTTCACAATCTTCTTTTCCCCAATGTTGTCTGTATGTGACTGTCTTGTTTTGTAGCTGAAAGGTTTTGATAGGATGTCCATTGGATTTAGCAGATGACTTCACACATAAAAGTGTTCCTGAGGAGGTTTAATGGCCTAGTATAGCCACAGATTGACTAACTTTGAATTCCTTTAGTGAAAATTTTCAAGGTAGAAACACATTCTGTTATATCCCAATAAATAAAAGATAAAGGCTTGTTAAGGATAACGATACATGCTTAAGATCTGAAGTTGACGATCTATGCATTCATTTAGAGTAACCCAAACAGAAGACTTTTGAAGAAATCATCCTCCCGGCATTAAATAAAAATATTGCAAAATGGTTCACAGATTTTGCTAACTGTTATGTTTCCTTTTGATTTTTTTTTGACAACTGGTATCAAACAGCTTCTTTTAGTGAAGAGTCAAAACACATTGTAAGTACTAAAGGGAAGAGAAACGGGCCCCGACCTAAACCTGGACGATGTGGGTGTTTGATGCTGACAATGGTGTTTACATACTCAATGGCTGGATATTTCTAATACAAGTTACTTGTTAAAGAAGAGCACTCTTTTGTTCACTGTTCTGAGAGTTATGACTGTCTTGCATTTTGTTTTTCATAGCAATTTTCTTTTGAATAAAGGATGAAGTCAGCCTTACTTTACTTATTAGATCTGAGTTCTCAGGCATGTGACACTCTCCTCAACCTTGCTTTTGCAAGGAACGGGCAATGTTATTGATGTCTACAATTGAATGTGACCACAGAAGCATTCAACCACGTATCTTTTGCAATAGAAATATTCCTTCCAATATCAGTCCTTCAAAATTGTTTTTGTTCTTTCACTAAATCATAGAATCAAAGAACTGTTAAAGCTGGAAAGCATTTCTGGAGGTCTGTAGTCCAGCTCTCCTGCTCAAAACAAGAATGGCTACTGCAGGTCTCTCAGGGACTCGTAATTACTGGCAGAAATAATTTACTGTTATCAAAATATAATTTTCCAAATTCAATCACACTGAGATCAAATCTAGTCTAATATTCTGTTTCTCACAGTTACTGGTTGCTTCATAGGACTTAATATATGTAGAAAGTCTGTTTATCATACAACATATCTGTAAATATTAGAGACTATGTTAAGCCACGATTGGTTTTGAAATTGTATTTATTAACAGTTAATGCCAGATTTGATTATTATTCACGACTGTCTTACAAGTCATCAGTCTTGTTATTGACCCAAGTTATATTTAAGTTTTATACACACACATACACAGCAATGCAATCACATTTTAGTGATCTGTAGCAGGAAAAAGTACTTCAGTGATTCTTTCTGAATTTGTTCTTTTCTAATTTTAGGTAATAAGCCTCTGGAAGAAATACAAGGGCTAAATAACAGAAATTTATTATTGTTCATACGCATTTTTCATTGCTATGTGTAATGTCATCAAATCCCTTTTACCTGCTCAGGCAATACAGCAACATTGTACTGATGCAACATTCTTTATAGATTTTGCTGTGCCACATACACCGCGTAACCTCAAATATTTGTTTTTCTGATCGCAGCTGCTCACAGACTGTGATTTTGCTTTGATGCCAATTTGTTACACATGGGTGAATTTGACCTGTGTTAGGTGGACAGAGAATTCATTTTCTTGTTGCCTCTTTATTTTATTATTATGGATAATGTGCATCACTTTGCATTTGTCGATATTCAATTTTCATTTGCCTGTACACACAGCTTCTTTGTCTCACAGGAGTTTTTCAGTCTCTACCCCGGTGTCTACTCCAGAATAGCCTACATAATCATGTGAATATCTTCTTACCCAAAGGTCCTATACTATCAGTAAAGACAGTCTGTTCTACACTTGTGAGGCCGATGTATTCTGAAGTCTACTGGTCGATTATTTGACCATATTAACTGGCACAGTGTCTCTGAAGTTAATGTAAATTGGCCAAAAAATTTATGCCAGCTGAGTATCTTCTATATCTTAGGCAGTGAATAGAACTATTATCACTATTTTAGTGCCTTTATGCACATTTTCAGCATTATAAACCTGTTTCCTTCTCAAATTTTTAAAGTAATATGACTAAAGACAGTTGTTGATGATCCCTGGAAAAAAACTGAAATGTTAATAGATTGCAAGTGACACATATCACTTAGTAATTTCAGACCAATTTCATCCGGAAATAATGCTGTATTACTGAAGAATTGATGTGAAGTGTGTGATTTTGGCACTAGAAAGATCAGCGTATAAGACCAATTAGAGATAAAAGAAGTCCCTAAACTTGTTTACACAGCTGGACTTCCAGTCTCAGGCTGATCTCTTCCTTTCATGTGCCTTTTTCTTTTGCTTTCTTTTCACGATCTGAAACTTAAAGGCACAGAACAGAATATTTTGAAAGTCATTTGCCATTATATTAACTCATTTTTCTCTCTGGAGTCTTCAGTGTTGCAATGTAAAATCCTATGGGTACTTTTGACTGATCAATATGATAACTGCAGATAGACAGTGCAGCAAAGCAGTAGATTCCTAAGGTTTTCTAGGCAGAAGATTGACCTGAAGTGTAAAATCCAGACAAAAATTTTCCTGTAAATAATGTTCACCTGCCCTTGTTCTTCGGACTCCATAGTGTGACTTGGAAAGCTCATATTTGGTCCCAGCTCCAATTATTATTTAAATGTGTTATGCAGAACAGAACTGCTTCTACAACAGCCACTGAGAAAGCCACCCTTTTGACTGCCATGGAACCAGAGTCAAAGCACCTTTCAAAGGAGTAAATCACTTCATTTTAAATCTTTGGTGTAAATAGACATAAATTTGTAGTACCATGAAGCAAAATATTCAGAAGCATCACTGGCATCACATCCGTCAGACACTCCAGCTGTCAGTAACATGCCTTTATACTAATTGTCTTTGAACTTGATTAAACTTTGGAAAGAAAAATGTTTTCCAAGGTTCAGCTTCAGGTTGGTTTGCTGAAAGTAGCCTACCAAATTTCTTAGAAATAACCTGACCAAAGTGTGGGTGCATGATTTTTATATTTCTGCAGATGCATTAACTAGGCAAGCATGCTTTTCCTATCCTTGATCTTTAAGCTCTGAGGAACTATTGGTGCTGCCAGAGACAGGGCTCTGGATTGGATTCACCTTCAGTCTAAATCCATCCATTCCTGTATCAGCTTTTAACTTTCACTTTGACAGTAAGGAATCAAGTATTTATTTTTCTCCAGTTAATTTCTTTTTCCAAGAGTCAAGAGATGTTCTCAAAGATACCGGTGATACTTGAGTACTCATCTTCACAGACAAGCATCATCAGTTTGTCAGAAGCTGGCCAGGACTTAATGCAAGTCTTGATATAGGAAAAAAAAATACCAAGGCAAAGGGAAAATATTATTCTGGATCTTTCTATCGGACAAAATAATTGCATAATGAGCAACTACTTGTTTCCTTCCTCTGGCAAAGCAATTTTTTTGTGAAGCTGGACTTATACCCCATGCTTGTCACTACATACAGTTCCTGTTTACCGATGAGAGAGTTAAGATGATGGATTTTTACAATCTATAAATGATGCCCATGAAATCTAATAGTATTCACCCTCCCCCTGCATTGTTAGTTTGTTCTCCTTTGGCAATATACTTCACTGTTAAGGAGAAACTCCTTTGCCCAGTAAAGTATATTTTGTGGGCTCTTGAAAATTTTGGCAAATACATTTCATTTTCTACATCTTTCTTCTAATGTCAGACATTATCTTTACTTGTTATGTTTACGTGTGAATATGTGCATTTATATGAGCAATATTTTGGAGGCTCCCAGCATTGAAATTCGGCCTTTCCACCCTTGATTAATTTATTTCTTGTGTTTTGAATTTCCTATGACATCCGTCATGTCTGAATAACAGTCTTTGGGCTTTGGCTTGAACTGATTGGCTTCCTTTGCTATCCAAATTGGAATTGTTTTTCACATTGTTAATTTTGGATCTTTCAATAGCTCTTTGAGTGTTTTATTCCAGATCCCATTCAGTATTTTGCCTCATATCAAGGACTCTACTCCCTAAAACTGGGGGTTGGCTCGAGCCACTTCCGCGTTATTCCAGTATCCTCTCTTTAAAATCATGTTACTCACATATTCTATTTTTATTTTGAGTGCAGTTCTTAAATGCCTGTGTTACATCTTCAGTGTTAGCCTTGTCTGGCTGAATTGACTGAAACTATTCAAATCCTCAAGTGCTTCAGAACAAGCTATCATCAGAGATGAAGCTTCCTCTTGACTTGTTTTTTTTTTGGTTGGTTGGTTTTTTTTGGTGTCCATTTTGTTTTCCATTGCTGGCAGATATAAAGAGAAGCACTGGGTTTAAACTTCTCTGGTTGTCTTCCACATTTCCTAAAGTGTTTTAGCTCTGGTGGGGGTTTTGTTTGCTTAGTTCTTTGACTCAGGACAGACTTTTAGCTCATGCAGTGACTGCTGTTCAAATAAAGGACTCTGACTCTTGGGGTCAAAGATGTATCTGATCACTTCAACTGGTGCTACTCAGAGCCAAACGGCTCTTTCAAGCTTTTCTTTTTCTTCTTCTCTTGCTCTACAGAGGTGGCAAGAGATTGGGTCAGCAATATTTGCAGTCCTGTAGTAGAGAGCAGTGTTTTGTGATGCAGCGATATGTGTGAAGTGTAGCAAAACGCTCAAAGTATCTGATGGTTACGACTGTGTGTCTGGGTCGGTGAGAGGGTGATGTGTGAAAAATCAATACCAGCCTATTCTTTCTGTACATATCTCAGGCAGAGGGAAGAGCAACTTTCAGATGTAATCTAGGTGGAGGGCAGGCCTGAGGGGTACTGAAGAGAATGCTATAAAGGCATTACCGATCTTATGGCAAGCAGCTAAATACCAGAGCTTGGAGGCAATGCCCTACCTGTTGAGAGCTTGGGTGTTTACTAAGGGTTCTGGCTTCATCCCACCAAAAGGCCATGGTGGGCTAAAAAGGTATCTTTCTGGAGCAGAAAAAGGCCAGTACAACAGAAGAATCCAAACCAGATTTATCTATAGTCAAAGAGACTATATGCCATTACAGACTCTCCGTATTCTCTATAATTTACCAAGTTGCCATTCCATCCCAATGCACTTTCACGTTCAAACTCAAGTCCTCATCCATGTACAAATTAACTGGAGTGAAGGACAGAAGCCACCTTCCCAGAAGCTAAGGAGAAATGCTTTTCAGCTTATTGTTTCAAATTATTCTTGTATTGGTTCTTTTTCCTTTTGGTCTGTTTAATAGTTAAACACACTTTGGTTAAAGAAAAAATAACAGCCTGTTCTCATAACTGTATTGACTTTTGTACTGTGAATAAAAGAATGCTGCAGTTCTACAGTTTCAGTCTGATTTACTCCTTTCTGCATAAACTCCTGCCCCGGGTGACCTTCCTTCATCATGTGCCTTTGGGTATGTGTTCCAAGCATACTTTCTAACAGCTTCTGAAGTAGTAATAGTAGCATCCAAACATCAGTTAGCAGTTCTACAATGTAATGTTTTTCATCTACAAAGCACTTTACAGGCATTAGTGAATTAATAATTGAGCATCAGATACAGGCATAAATCTAAGGCATTTGCAGATCGATGGAATCATATTGAGCACAAAATCATTTTGAAAAACACTGAAATCCTGGTTATTTGCATGCTTTTGAAAAGAAATAGTAAATAGATCAACATAACAGATGTTCTGTGCTGGCAAATATGTAGAAATTTCTCCAACCTGTGAGTGTCTTCAAACAGAAACACAATAAAACCTGACTACACGCTGGTACATCTCCCAGCAGAAATTTTATTTGGTTAGAGGTTTAAACATCAGATATAAAATACTTAGGCTCCCTGAACGTAGGCTGAATCCCAGCAGGGTTGACTTAGCTCATGATCCTGCAATGCAGAGAAACCGAATTCTAATTTTCCTCTCTGTGACCCAGATGAGACCTTGCAAATAAAGGTTCTCTCTGCTCGACAGGGAAAGAAATCCCACAGCAACCACACAGTTAGACAGATTAAGTGCCACATTTTCAGATTCTTCCTCTTCTAGCTCTTATTTTTTTACAGGAACAAACCTGCAAATGAAGATTATCTGTGACTATTGTTTTTCACACAGACTCATAGAGCTGAAAAAAATCTGGAAGGATCATGTAGTTCATCTTCTTGTGCCAAAGCTGCATAATCACTACTCATGTCATTACTGTCTAAATGGCTCTTAGAGCTTGCCAGAATATAGCTCTTTTCAAGTAGTCCATTGTTAGGAGTCACTGTTCTCACTGTTAAGAAGTTCTGCTGAGTATCTAATTAAAGTCATCTTTGCTCAGTTTGGTATTTTTTTTTTCCCTGTTCCAGCCTCCACCTTAGTGGAGATGGGTCCTTTCTTCACATATTTGAAGGTAATTCTCATGTCTCTTTCATAATACTCTTCCTTCAGATTTGACTATTTTCCCACAGACAGTTCTTGGGACTGTGAGATGTAGTATGAGAAAAAAAAAGCAGTGGGTGAGTACAAGCTTACTCTGAAACCATAACAAAGAGCTTCGCTGCTCCAGAAGCAGTCTAGGAAGCAACTGTGATTCATGATGTCCCTGTTTCTTGAGCTTCCAGTTGTTCCCTCAAAGCCCTCCTGTACTTGCAGTTTGCAGCTGTACTGAAAGGTTTTTCCTGCCTCTACGTGCTGCTGCTAGGCATTTTCTCCTTCTGCCTCATACAAATATAAAAGAAAAAGTACAATTTTAATCATATTCAGAAATGTCCTAATTTGGGGATGGTTATGACTTTTGCAACCATTTTGCATTCAGCATTATTAAAGTCTGGGGAATTTATATGGTTTTATTTTTTCCTCCTTTTGTTTTTTCCTTTAAAAAAAATATTGGATTTTATTAACTGCAACATCCTCAATATAGACCTTGGTAGGGAGTAGATTTTACAGCATTAAAAAAGTTTCACACCCACATGTTTGTAAGTAATTTCTTTTAAAATGAATGTTAAGCATATATTTCTCCCCCTGCCTCCACTCCTACACAGTAAGCAAGAAGTCCACAAGGCACTTATCTTTAAGTAGAATTTCTATAGATTCATTCAGAATATTAAGACTTCGAGAAAAAAAAAAGAAAAGCTATGTATTTTAAATCTGTGTCTCAAAATTAAAAAGGAAATAAGAATAAATTTATTTTTTAAAGGTAATAAAGGAAAAAAATAACTGGAGTGTACTGCTTTCATGTGATGGGTTTAAATATATGGAAGAAGTCAAACAGAGTAACTGGCAAGATTATAGTGGATGTAACACTTAAAATGTTCACAAATTTCTTGTCTGTTACCTTGCAAGTGTGGCATCAATCCCAAGCCAGATACCAGATTTCCTAGCAACCCTTGAGAGATGACCTCTACAACACCTCAGGCAGTACACCAAGGAGTAAATCCTGAATGCAGCTTCATGTGACCAAAGCTGGACAGACAGGACCGGTCAGAATACCTCATAAAAAATATAGCTGCCAAGGCACAAGGTGTTCATTGGCAGTTTGTTTTCAGTCTACCTTGCCTGATAAGAAAAATATGGAGAGGGTGTTGGGTCCTAAGAAGGGCCCAGATTTAGGGGCTGATGGGAAATGCTGGTCAAGTCATGGAGCACTTGATGCTTCTTATACACTTGGACCAGAATGCAAAGCAACAATGTTTTAGCAGGTAAAATTTCCAGCTCCCATTTCCTGGAGGTTATTACTTTTTCTCCAAACGCCCTGGAAACAGAGAATGACTTGGCATCCTTTGCCAGCAACAAGCTAGCAATAGCCACAGTGAGAAGCAATGGGGAAAGGCCATTTTGATGAACTTTCTTCTGGTTTTGGATTCAGACATACGTCCATAATAATAAGTTTGTTCATATTGTTATTTTCTTTTCTATTTTGCTTTTTATTCGTAGCAGTTGATGCCAGAAGTACAGGTTTTTGGTTTGTTTTGCTTTTCTTTTTTCTTCCTAGAGGAGAAAAAGAAAGGGATAGAAAATAAAAGGTATTAGATGATCATTGTGGACTCAGTACATTGTAATCCAGAGCTGACAAATCATTTTCATAGTATTTAATTTAATAACTTATAGTCACTACTAATTTAAACTGTATATGACATATGAAAGTGAACATAATAAGCTTGTATTCTAGCAGTATATCCAAGAGATTTTTTTTATGTCATTTAGGACTCTTGAGAAAACCTAGACTATCAGAGTAATCTTGCAGTGCAGAAGGAGAAATATCTAACCATAAATAAATTATGTAAAACTGAAGATTTTCTCCCTCAAGGATTAAGCAACTTTGTGTCAAGCAAAAGAAAAATCTGCAAACTGATATCATTGTACATATTGGGAAGACATTCAACATCCACATGTAATCTGCCATATTTGGTATCCCTAATAACAGAGGAAATAGCAGAGAACAAATGCAATTTCTTTCTGCATGGTAGGTTTCCACTTACAAAGGTAGATTCCGAAAATGGCAGAACAACTTCCTGACGTCAGTATTAACAACAGAGCATTAGGAAAGTAGCTGGAAATTGTTTCCTACTTGGTGGATATGAAGTGATGACAGAACAGATTGGGTTGGATTTTTTAGATCTGTGGACTGGTCTGGAATTAGAAGAAAAGGTGGGAAAGTGGGGAAGAAAAAGAAGGAAAAGATGCAGAAGATTTAACTTTAAAAGTTAGCAAGTAATCCCTATAAACCCCAGCAGTATCAGATGCTCTTAGCCATACAAGCTGCCTGCCCTAATGAGAATGAGGTATACATAATTTTGGATATATTACTGCAAACATATTTTGAGTAAAATAGAACATAGGGACAAATTTCCATCCAACATGCTGTAGCTAGAATCAGCTTCTTTTTCATTGATCTAACCATGCCGTACCTGTGTTTGCTGCTTCTCCTTGGCTGTCCCTTCCCTGCCAGATCGTTTTCAGCCCCTTTCTCTTTTTCAAGCCCTAAGCAGTTAGTCTCACACTATCACATTTGTTCATTTATCAGGGTTCAGTCTTCATTCTCTCAGCAGTGGCAGACATAATCGCTTGCTGATGCGTTCCTTCCTCAGGCACAAAGTGCCTTCTTAAAGCTTTTGTCTACTGTGTCTGCAAACTTTCTCTATTTAAGACTGGCTAAACAGTTGGCTGAAAAACTAAAACTCCAAACCTTGTTAATGACATTGTAGAAAACGTACCTGGCTCTGTCTTCCGTTGCTGTCGTTGCTGTCGTATGCTATCAGATTGTCTTAGCTAGTTATCCTTGAAGTGCTTACTGTGCTGGAGACTTGTTCCTGATGGAGCTTTCTGAGAGATTACAAAGTTACAAAATACAGGTTTGCAAGCCAGTCATTATTTTGGATTTCTGAGGATACGTATGTGTTTATACTTCACAAAGAAAAGCACATTAATTTTCAGTCTAAAAATATGACTTCCTGTACATAAGATACTTAAATGTCAGGTTTTTTTAGTATGCATTTGGTACATCATGATTTGGACACTAACTTTAAAGACAATGTATTTTTGAAATTATACAATTTTTTACTTAAAGGATTAATATTATAGATGGTGTAACAGTGAGCGACTTTCCCATCAGAACTCAATCTCATTTCCAGCACCTTTTCCAAACTCATTCCCCATTTCTAGAATTTATTGTAAATATAATAGTAAATGATAACCAGATATTATGTGAGATATTATGTGTGCATGGTAATAGGAACGAAAGGTGAACTACACAGCAAAATCTTTTTTTCAGTGCAGTGTTACAGGTCCTCTTTGCATCTTAGTGTACATATGTGGAAGCCCAACTTCTGAGCTTCCTGCCCACTGCTGACTGTAAGGTCCGGGTATGGGTGTTTCATGTAGAAAATGGGAAGTGTAGAATAAATAAATAAAGAGAAGTTTAAAACCACCAGAATCTATGTCAGATTCAGTCAGCAACCAAAAATCTGAGGAAAAAAAAGATAGATTCCATTTCAAATACTGGAAAAATTACTGTTCTCATAATTTAATTTGCAGTGAAATAAAATGAACGCCATTTCTTTAATCACTCCATTGCTAAGCTAAAATGCATCTTTTACATTTAAAGATGTCTTTAAATTTAACGTCCTCTTTGAGAAATATTCTATCCTCCTACCGTAATTAATTAAAAAATTTTCAGGGTATCTGAAAAATCCTTTTCCACTTTACTAGCAGTTGCCCAACTTGGTGATTAGTCATCCGTCTTTCTTGCCTTTCACACAAGAAGGAACTTTTCATATCTTTCAATTTAATAAACAGAAATAAAATAAATGTTATTGATTCAAGTTTTACAGAATCTTTGTAAGACTTCTCCTCACCAAAATTTCATAACTTTATAAAGTGTAAAATCAATTTTTATAACAGAGTAATTTGTCCTACATATAAAAATATATATACCACCATTTCCACTACTGGAGTTGAAAAACAAATTTTGGAACATAAATATTGTATAAACATGTGCAAGAATAAGAAAATGGGGAATTTTCTTTCTGACTTGGAAGTCCTGTGCAACAAAAATTATACAATATCATTTATGACTTATAAAATAGTAAAAATCCATGTGGACAAGATAGTTTTCAAGCCTTGATATTAATCTGGAATATAAATCAGAATTTAAATTGGATAGGATAAAAATCCACATCTATTTGCTTGAGGTCAATTTTAAATGACAAACACTGGGTGGCCTACATTTACTATTTATTATATATTACAATATTTTCTAAAGTATTTGACAGATTTATACTATTATCCATGGATTTTAAAGGTACTTGAATCCATGGTTTTTGTTTTAAGCTTCTTGTAGTACTGACTTTTATTGAGGCAAACTACAGAAAACTTAATTCATATGAATTGCAATATTAATATATTTTATACATACAATTTCGGATGAACATATGAAGAGAACTTTGCAGAAGCAAGAGAGGAGGTGGGGAATCATGTCCTACAATAGGCCATATTTATTTCATATTTAATTTTTATTTTTGAAAATGTACATGGAATTAAAAAGCAGAGAAATGTGACTTTCAATTAAAATGAAATAATTTTCATGACAGAATTTTGCAACAATTCGCATGAAAAAGTGCAAATTCAAAAAATTCTTTGTGAGTTTTTAATCCCTTTCAGTCTGATATTAGTGCTCATTTCCTTGACAGACAGGCAATAAAAACAATTGTCACAGTTTGCGGAAGTCATATCTCTTTTGAACTTTACTCATTTTTTTTCTCCAAACACATGTAGAGCAATGGTGTTAAATTTTCTCAAAGTGGCCTTTGATTTTTGCACAATGTAGTAAGAACCTTTGCTTTTCTGAAACTGTGTTAGCAGGATGGGAGGGGTAAAGTGGAACAGAGGTGCTTCCTAGTAATTTCCTTCCCAGTATGGGACTGGTGAGAGCAATCCTCTTCTCTTTTTCAGGCAGCTCTAACTTACCTACTAATGATAAACCCTGTATGACAGGTGAGCAAAGCTACAGACATATAATGAACCTCATCGTTGGAGTTTTGGGGTGTTTTAGGCTATTCTTGGGTTTTGTTCTTTGCAGTAAGAGGGAATAGAGGAAACAACAGTGATCTGACTTTGTTTCCTATTGGAGACTTTTCCAGGCTATTTTTTAATTCAGGCTGTCTGTAGAAGGAGAAGCGTAAAAATGAAAATCCTTCATGAATTAACTATTTCCAGGATGAGTTTTGAAATGATTGCTTAAATCTAATTCATACTTGTATTGACAATTTTTTTGCCAGGTTTACAACAATAGATTAGCTTTCCTAAATGAAACTGAAACCCTCACTTGAGACACTGTTCTTGCTACTTAGGCTGCTGCCAGGCATCAACAATTTTGTGCAGAGGTGCTTTGAATTTTCTGATGGGTAGCATGAACATTGAGTACTATGACTAGAATCTTTGGTATTCAAACCTAGAATCTTTGGATTCAAACCTGTAGAAAGCTGTACAGCAAATTAGTGGCCCCAACAAGATGTATAAGCTGACCTTTTTTAAAAATTCTGTACAATCTAACAGTGCTTGTGGTTGTTCTCCTCTGTGGGTGCTATTCTTTCATGCTTTGAATATGAAGCTCTTACAGAATGTACTGAAAATAATCACATACTAAATAGGGGTCTAGCTGTGTATCTAGAAGTATTTTGTTTAAATAATGCCAAATTTATTGACACAATTGAGGATAAAAATGCAAGTGAAGAGCGATATCCCAGTTTTGATGATCTTAATCCTTCTTCCCTGGAAATCGTGTAGCTTTTCCCTGGACATCAGTAGGAGCTGAACAAGACACTGTTATTAATAAAGCAAAATTATACTGAAAAACAGAGCAGAGAAGGTCTCTCTGGTGAGACCTTATAACAGCCTTCGTGTACTTCAAGGAGGCTTATAGGAGAGCTGGGGAGGGACTCTTTATCAGGGAGTGCAGTGAAAGGATGAGGAATAACAGTTTTAAGCAGAAAGACAGATTAGATATTAGGAAAAACATTTTGACTGTGTGGGTGATGAGGCACTGGAACAGGTTGCTCAGAGAAGTTGTGGATGCCCATCCCTAGAAGTATTCAAGGGCAGGTTGGATGGGACTTTGAGGAACCTGAACTAGTGGAAGATGTCCCTGACCATGGTGGGGGAGGGAGGAGGCATGGAACTAGATGGTCTTTGATGTCTCTTCCAACTGAAACCATTCCATGACTCCATGAGTCTATGGATGCGAATGAAAAAGCCTGGTCAGAGTTGCACGTCACTGCTTTGGACAACTTACATCATACACCTAAGATTTTTGTGAGAAGACGCATCAGAACAGAACTAATTTCAGTTCACTCTTCTTCCTTTTTTTGGTGTAATGGGCATGGTCTTCATCTTCAGCTAGATGGAAGAGTCATAGAGATGCCACAAATACTAGAAGGTCAATGGTCTTTGTACAAGATAGCTATCCTCTCTTCAGGCTCAATGTCTCCTCAGAAGCAGAACCTGTGACTCCTCTCCTGAAAATGCTATCTGGGTTTGAAGTATACTACTGCAGTGACCCCTGATGTTTTAATGCAATTTGACATGAGATGTCTAAGGAACAGGAAAGATAAAGCTGATTTTACTCAGCCCAAAGTATATTGACTTTACTGTAAATAGGGCAAATCAGACTATGACTTTAAGGGAATGTAATGAAGAAGGTGCTTTCTTCCAAAGAGCAGTTGAAGAAAATAAAATACATACTCTTCTCAATCCAACAACTACAAGCAACTTAATGAAAGAATTCGTGCAGGAAATTAGAAGTCCTGTAACAAGAATTTGTAATAACAGATTAAAGGTGGCAACATACAGTCAGGCAATTTTAGTTCAGCTGCCTAATTATGTGGACGAATGAACCTACCCAGTTAATGTGGAGAGACAGATTCTTTCAGAAGGCTATTAAAACCAGGAATCTTACTTACGTTTCTGAATCATTCTTAAGTGGAGTCTATTCTTCATTGCCTGTAGTGGGAAATTAGGCTTGCTAGATGGCCGAGTGCCTAAAGCTGGATGAACTAAATATTCTAAAGAGAAGAAATAACCTGGAATCTTCAACTCTGATGAACTCATTTCAATAGAATTCATTACTGTTTAACATTTTATAATAGTTCGTTCAGGACATGCTGATAGATAGAAAATGGAAATTGAAGCATGTATTTATAGAAGACTGACTGAGGCAGATTAAGCTAGTATCAACACTTGCTAGGATAACAGACCATTGAGAAACTGAGAGGTTCTAGAGTATTTGGAATTCAATGTAACAGTCAATAAAGTACTTTGTGACAACTTAGGTGATAACCTTGAAAAAAATTAAGCAAACACAAGTCCAAAGCTGATCTTTAAGGAACTCGGTAACCACCATCCCTTTAGATCGTTTGTTGATCCGTCTTCCTTCAGCAAGTTATTTTCCCAGCTTATAAGGAGACTTCAGTAGTCTCCTGCTGGGTGTAACATCAGAAATCTGGCAGAATATTCCTTAGATTTCTAATCTGGTTTTATATAGACTGGATCTTGTCACTGACAGCTGTGTAAATCAGAAGTAACTCTAATGAAATCAGCAATCCAACAATAGCTTAAAACATGTGTGAGAAGAAAATCAGATCCTCTACCCCTCCCTCCTTCCCAAGTGTCAGCTAAATAAGCTTTCAAACTTCTGAAATAAATACTAAGTTCAAATGCTGTGAGAGCCGGCAGTGCCAAGATCCTATAGAACACATCTGCCCTTCATTGTGTCTGTTCAGCATTCATCTGAAAGCAGATTTTAGCTTGCGTGCTGAACTGGGACAAACTTACACCACTTATTAGTGTCTTTGGGCACTGGAAATACATAATGAAACTGTCAGCATAATCTAAATTATGAGATAAATAATTTATCTGCTCTAACACTGAATGAAGAGTCTTATCCCTAGTGCTCAGAATAATTCTCTGCTTTATATACTTGTCTAAATGCTGACCACATGTTGGGCAAAGTGTTTGTAGCATTTGCCCCGGCGTTTGATTTTCGAACTGGCAGGCATTCACCACTGCAAGTAAGTAAAATAATCCAGGGGAAAAGAACAAAATGCCAATTAAAGAAAACAATTTCAATAACAATTTGAGACCCTTGGGGACCAAGCTATTAAAAAAGGCAATCAGAAACTTGCAGGGTGGGATTTTGTGCTTTTATTTTTATTTAAGTCATCCCCAAGGCCAAGACACAAAGCCAAAGAATGGGGCACTTGGTTAAAAACCTGAAGGAAGAGAGTTCTTTTCTTTGTGAAGTCAACAACTACTGTAGTTTAGAAAATAAGCTCTTACCAAAACTGCCAGCTACAGAAAAATATTTATTTGTTCCAGAAATCCCTCTGCTATGACATTCTTTACATATGTTAATTTCTGTTAAGTTATATGATGTTTCACTAATGAATGGAACAAAAATGGTTAGATGGCAATGAGAGAGTAAGCCAGCCAAGAATCTTTCATTAATTAAAGCTATGCATGAAAGGCTGGTCAGCATTTTCATAAAACTTGCTATTTTCAGGGGTTTATGCTCAGCTGTAAACATTTTCTCCAACTCACTGTTTGAGGGTTTCAGTTTGAGTACACAGTCTGATTTTACTGATTATGATGTAGAGAATTGTGATATAAAAAGAAGAAGAAATGGTTAAATTTGTCTTAGTTGATGTCCTTTAGTTGCATAATATTATAGTATGTAACTTCTTGTCTGAAATGCAAAATACATAGCATAAATTTAGACCTCTAAGAAGAAGGATGGAAGTTCATTTTCTGGCAGTGGCTGTGGCATAGGCTTTGTGAGTTATCTTGGACAAGCCAATTGACCTTTTCGTATCTCAGTTTCTTATCTTCAACACTTTTTCTAAAGGTATCATCCCATTAATGTTTTTAGTCGTTTTATGGTGCTGTATTGAGGGCTTATATTAAGTTCTAGTTCTCTCCTCTCCTTTCCTCTCCTCTCCCTGGCCCTGCCTTGCCCTGCCCTTCCATTCCCTTCCTTGTTCTTGTCCTTGCCCTTGCCCCTGCTCTTGCCCCAACTTCCCAATTCAAAAGTCTTGATTTCCGGTGGCAATGTTCAGAAAGCCTGCTTTCTATCACTCTGCAATATATTGCTTTTGTATTTTTTTGAGAACGGTAAATATGCTCAACTTCAGGACTATCCTTTTCTATGTTTAAACCACCTTTTTAAAATCAGATGTCTAAGACCTGTTTATCGTGCTGTTGAATGGTTTTGCAGTGTGCTTCGACTCATCTTATGAATGGCTATTCATCCATTCTTATTAAAGGAACAGTCTGTCTTTGTAGAGCCCCATCTTCCAGATGGTCTTAAATAAATAAATAAATACATTCTTTCTAATCATACTTTGGTAGGTCTTTCAGTCTATTGTCCTGAGGCTAGCTTAGATTCAGGAAAGAAATTATGGAAACTAATTTGCCTACTTGATTTAGTCCAATGACATAACTGACTGATATTTGGCATTTGGGATAAGGTTCCACCGAATAACATTAATTGAACTGGGAGATTTTCAGAGCAGAAATCTAACTAAGATGCTTTAAATTTCCTGTCTGGAAGAGTGTTTATTTCCACTGATTATAGGGAGAGTTTAGGAAGAATAATGTGTAATATATGTGCTGTAAATACCTCTGTTATTTCTTTTCCTACAAAGAGACAGATCTCCCTGTATTCTTTACGCTCTTGGTTAAAGAATGACTAATTGATTTTATCCAGCCTTTGCTCCTAAAATGGGACACTAGCAAATAAACTAATCTTTTAGGTATGGGAATGCATATTTTCTTTGAGTATTGATGAACCACTAAAGAAATAATATCTAAACAGTCCTTGGTTCAAGTTGTCTAACCTTTAACATCTATGAGTGAAATAATTCTTGCTGTATCAATTTTCAGTGGTTGAACTTATCCTCATTTGGTCTGGTGGTGGCTGAAAGATCAGATGAAATATGAAGATGATAAGCACATGATGGTGTGTATGGTTTTTTTCACTTGTCATATCCCATCTCCTAGTCACTTGAGGTTTGCGTTTTTCGTTATAATTACTCCTCAGTGATGCAAACATATGCAGAAAGTGGGATGGGGAAGGTTGGATGTTGGATGTGTACAAATTAATTAGTCGAGAAGATACTTCAAAAGAGGTTATAATGGGAAAGAGATGCCCTTCTCTCAGACAATGGTCTCCTCTTTTTTCCATACTAGTGTGAGCATGTTACTTCAATAGAATAAATTTTGTGTAAACATGAATGGAACTTGGGAATATGACTTTCTACCTTAATTTTTCACTGATGGTATGATTGTGCAAATATAAAGAATCTCCCTGTCAACAACTCAATCCTAAACTGTTATGAAATGCATAATATTTTAAAATTAAAGTAGCTTCTTGAACACATTGCTCTTCACCATCCTTATCCACCCATTTCAGCATGTGTAGGTAATGTGCAATATCCGCTATTATGTGCCTTTGATAGGAATATCAAAATATCTACAGTCATAATTATCTGGGATATCTATTGATGTGTACCCTAAAATAAAGTTTTCACTAACTCTCCTGAACCACTGAACAAAAAACTCTGTAAAATCTATGCTCTAGCAAAGTTCACCAATGCATACTAATATCAGGCAATCCACAGCTACTTTTACATCCCCTTTCTAGCAGTGAAGTATTCTGTATACCACCTAAGAAGACTTAGTCAGTTGTCTGTTATCTAACTGCTCATTTACCAGTGATCCAAATGGACATCTTAGTTTCCTGTATAGGTGTCTCAGCCCGTTAGTGTAGATAATGACTGAAACAGACAGAAAAATATTTGGCAAATCAAGATCAACTTTTATGAAATATTTTCACAGATTTCTATACAAGGACTAGTTCTTCAGTGCCATTTTCTTCTCTAATGTAAGTGCAAAGACAGACTGTATTTTGTCCCTTCATAATTAACAACAACTACCTTGAGTCTTTCAGTTTTTATGTAGTGATGATTTATCTGCTTTTCTTCATTGTTTTTCATTCTTTGACAAATAACATTTATGAGTTGAATAAGACCTGTGAATTTTCACAAATTTGTTTGCAACAAACCTCTGTAACTATTTTTTTTTCCTGAATGTTCATTGGAAAAAGTCAAGTGATTTCTATTACTTTACTGAATTTCCTGACATTTATAAGAAAGAACAGTGCCAGTAGCAATCACTAGGATACTTGATCTCTCTTATATAGTATGGTGATGCACAAAAGTTGGTAAGGTTAGCAGATAAAGAAAATTTCAAGTTAATATGTCTTTGGATGGCAACCCTTCATTCCAGTGTGTTGGCTGCACCATACTGCTTGGTGTGGTTGACAGCTTGCTGAGGGTGACCTCAATTCCCCTGTCCGTGTCTGTGACAAAGATGTTAAATACTACTGGCCCTAATCCTGACCCCTGAAGTACATTGCCTGTCAGTGGCCTCCACTTGGACATTGAGCCACTGACCACAACCCTTTGAGTACGACCATCCAGCCAATTCTTATCCACTGAGTGATCTGTCCATCAAATCTGTTTCTTTCAATTTAGAGGCAAAAATGTTATATGGGACAGTGTTGAATACTTTGCACAAATCCAGGTAGATAATGTCTGTTACTGTTCCTTTATCCAATAACACCGTAGTCCCGTATACGTGTAAGGCCACCAAACATGTATCTGCTGTTCTTTAGACAGAAAAAAATTGGCCATGGAGGAGGTTTAAATGATATGCAAATTTATCCTTTCATTCCTGCTTAGAAATCTTTCTATGTCATCTTAGGAGTCTTGGACTCTAGTATGGAAGATAAATTTTGTCAGCTCATTTCTTAGTTTTGTCTCTTCACTGAGATAAAACACTTAATAGACATGGTTGTTTCTTAGCACTGAGGTACTCGGCCTGATTCATAAAAGTGATTTTTACTCATTTTGAGTTAGTACCTGTCATTTTTAGTCAACTAAAAGTAGACATTGCAGGCTCAGGCCTTTGTTGACCTAAGTCTGCATTTTTCTGGCTTAATACTGACTTCCCTGTGTGAGACATGTGATGAGCCTGTGAATAATCCTGACATGTTTTTATTCTGCCTTGAGGTGCCACTATAGTGCTAGTGGAAGTGAGGACAGCAGCTTCATCTTGAGAAGCAGAAAGAAAAGCAGCAGTTTGGTTTGTGTGCCATTCCCTTCTATTCTTTGATTTGTTCTGTAAAAGACATCAAAATGCTGCTTATTCACTGTATGATTATGTTCTCTGAGGAATTAGTAGCAAATGACATAGTATGTAAATTATAGATAATGAAGTACATATGCATAGACACTGTTTGAAGTGCCCAAGGTTAATTTCTGTGTAAAATAATGGTAGGTTCACTTGAAAATTGATCAGTTATATGCAAATTAAGGAAGAAAAACCCTTTAATTATGACTTCTTTATATATTAATCAATGTACCTATTTAGTGACTATATATAATAGATGTCCCATTTGAAATAGCTTCAGGATATATATATAAGCAATGGAAATAGCACCAAAATGTAAACTTATTTACACTAATCACGTGAACCATTTTGTTTTGCAGTCAACCAGATGCTTCAGAATAAAAAAAGGATAAATCAAGAAATTAAATCAATAAGAGAGGAAAGATCCTCTTATAGCTGGAAGTCAGGAAATTTGATTTCAATTTCTGTCTCTGTCACAGGCTTCCTGTGTGACCTTAGGTAAGTCATGTTTTCTGTCCAGACCTTTGTTTCTCATCAATTTAGTGGAAAGAGAAATAACCTTCCTTAACTGCAGTCTTTTTTAAAAAAAATAAAAAAAAATTAAAAAAATGTAAGCTACAGTATATGCAACATCACCATGAAAACTACATTAAATGGTTCATGCTTTAAATTGTAATATCCCAGCTTTCAGAGGAATGAAGGCTTTTGGGGGCAAGAGGTATTTTACGGCTGAATTTGCCTTTTGAACATGGCCCCAAGCCAGCACTCACTTCCAAACTCAGCACACTGTGTTAATGGTGGAAACCAGTGCTAAACATCCATATTTAGGAGATTTCCAGACAGGTAGGTAGGCAACCTGAATTGGCACTACCTCTTTGTATAGGTTCAAGTAGAGCCCTTCTGCAGCGTGAATTGTCTTGGCACCATGGTAGTTACATCTATCTGGGCAAACCTTTTCCCAAAAACACTGCAGGGTCTTGCAGAAGCTTCCATGTGACTGACATCAAACATATTTATTAACTACGCTCCTTCTTCAAGTGTATAGTAATATACTACCTAAATCTTGGTGCCTTGATTTCTTCAGGAATCTCTAGACACTGGACTAATATAAAAAACACTCAGTAAAACTGAAAGATCTGATGGCAAAAGATTCATTAATAGATGATATTTTCCTCTGTAATGCTTACAAACACACACATAGAGATTATCTAGATATGAAAAATTGCTCACTTAAATCAGCTCTTGTCATGCCTCGTGCTAAATTAGTACTTGGCAAGTATTTCCCTACCAAAATTAGAGAAAAATGCTTGAATGGAAACTATTGCTTTTTTAATAAGTACAAGCAACTGGATTAATGTTTTATTATAATTAGTTTATCTCAAAGCAGTAATAGATCAGTTATTCTTTTTAACTTTTACTTATACAAGTATCATAAATAAGTAATGTTCCTGAGAATGTAATCAGTTTTCTTTGTGTTTTAATTCTGTTTCTGTTTTTGCTTTATATTGTTTGTGTGAAAAAACATTTCATTTCGCATATGACTTTCTTTAAAAATACAAAACACCAATTCTACAACAGTACACTGTTTGAATTGATATGTCTTAGAACTAGACATATTTGTAGTTATATGCACAAAGTTTTCAGAGTACATTAATGTGAGTTTGTGTACACAGAGACACAAACACACATGCATACATCAACAGTTTCAGTAAATATAGGTCTTTATTTCTGTCTTCCACTGCAAACTGTGTTCTTTGTAAATCTGACACTTGTCATACTACATGTGAATATCACCAAAAGAGGATCATAAATCAGAAACAAAACCACTGGCATCCCATAACCATGACAAATCAAGTTAATTTTCTGTTTTGAAAACATAGCAGGATAGTAATTCTTCACAGTGACAGATGTTTTAAAATACACAGCAATGGAAATTTTAAAAAATTCTTCTATGCATTAAATCTCTAAAGAAATCATGATTTTCTTTTGTGGGTTTTACACATGCAGATGTATCTGTACTGAGGCATGTCATCTAGCCTCCTTGTTTAGATAGTTGAGTAAAACACTCTAAAGGTGTGATTCATCTCATCTAAAGTCAATAACTATTTACTGTGTATGTTTCTTTTTATAAGGCAGAATTTCTTCTCATGCTGCAGGTTGTTACTGAGCGTGAATGAGATGGAACTTAACACTTGCAATGAACGTTTCACATGTTGCCATTTACAATGAATGTTTTAAATCATTTAAGCAGTGCATCAGCACTGGTAGTTTGTCATCTGCACTTTCCAGATGTGTCTTCCTAAAAAGACATTATTTATAAAATTAAACAAAGGCTAACATGTTTTTAAAAAAACCTAAGTAGTAGTTCACTGTTTTTATGGATATCCTCACAACAGGATACAATGGATCATCTTCATGCATATCATACTAGCAGGGTAACACATACACTTCATGTTCTTGCTGAAATGTGCCTGCTTCTGATACGGAGCCCCAATATCTATGTGTGGCAAGTCTGTAGCAATGTCCAGTGGAAAGTAAATACGACTTCTGCTTGTCAAAACAGCAAGTGCCTTTTTCCTTCATGGCTCAGAAACTACGCTATATTGCAGCTGTTCTCCAAGAGATATGGAGAGTCATGAGAAATAAAAAGTCTCTCTGAAGAATTCAGAGATCACCACACACTGTAGAATGTAGTAAATATTTAGAATGCAGTCAAGATAAGAGAAAATTGACTTGCAGTCCAGATGGACATATGCATCTCCTATTTTTATGTTCTTGACTTAAAGCAGAATTTTTCATCAGGCTGGTTCAAAGATGGTCCCTTTAATAAGAATTTTTTTTATCTTACTTTTTTTTTTAATCTCCAGCCTTTGAATGAATGAATTGTTAAGAGCTCATTGCAAAAGGAATATTATTTAAACAGTCTTATTATGCTTAACTAGATATTTTCATAGATATATAAATTACTTTAAGGCCAGAAGGGATTTTTACATCAACTAGTTTGACTTAAATAATGCAGACTATAGAAACTCATCAGTTTCTCTTGCAATGAACTGTAAACTTTGACTGCAACTCATCTCCTACAGACACATTTTGTCATTATTCGATAATACACAAATGGAGACACTAGGGCTTTTCTTGGTAGTAGTGTGTTCACAGGATGAATTTTCTTGTAGTTAAAAATGTGTGCTATCCTTGCTGAGGCCAAGCTGTTAAAGTTAATTCCAACTTCCTTAAAGTTAATTCCACCTCCCATTTGATTTTCTTTTTAAGGATACTTAGAGCATTGCTAAACAAATTCCTTTGGGGGCTGCAATTTCCACAATTGTTTGGAGCCTAATGTTTAGTTTTCTCATTGGAGGAAAGCACAAGAAAAACTGGCTAAGTGGTGTCTGACTTGCTGCCCTGAAAAAAATTATCTTTTTTTTTTTTCTGCCCGTTTCTTGTTTTCCTCCTTATTTTTAGTAGCAAGGTTGGCTGAAAGTTGAAGTCTAAAAATTTAGGTTTTCGTGTAATTGCTGGAGATCAAAGGAGGAAGATGTGTTTAAAGGAAGGCTTCTACACAGATTTAATTTCAAATACTTACAATCACAATCTGATTTATTTTTAATCAAGAGAAATTTAGAAGCAGATACTGGCATGCATTCTATCAAGATATGGCTTCTGCATCTTTGAGTACTTCAGTGTCACCAGTGTTGATCATACAGACTTAAGGATCCACTCTCAAAATTCATTTGATTAATTAGAAAAATTGAATGTTATACTTTTGTCCTTACTACTTCTAAGAAATTTAAGTTCATAGTACTTTGAATTTTTAATTATTTTAAGAAATAGACTAAAATGAGAAAGGAGGTAGGACATGCAGTGAAGAATGGGAAATATTTTGAAAGAAGTGCAAAGCATTTAAAAAATGAGGTTTATATGCATGCTTGAAACAAGCTGGTAGAAAACTTGGTATTTTTCCATTCATAAGCTGAATTCTCTATGAATATTCCCTTTCATAATGAAACTCTTTATCTTAATGAAGTGCTAATCACTGGAAAATAGTATAGCCTGAGATGAATTAGTAACCTTACCAAACCATCACTGCCATGACCACAGTGCTGTCGGTAGTATAGGGACAGAGAAAGGCTTTGAAAGAATCCCAGCTCCACTGGACTTTATAATCCCCAAAAGCTTCAGAACCAGTCAGCTCTGGACACTAAACTACTGAAAGTTTCTAAAAATATATGGTTAGTTTTCCACCACCCCCCAGCTAGTTATTATTCAGATGAATACATAAATGTGGTACGTTTATCAGCAGTTTAAAAGCTGTGATGGAATGATTTACATTTAAGTCAGTTCTTTCAGATAAGAAAAGTCTGTGCATCCTATTTCCTGAGGACAGGTAAGGCAAGCACCAAATATTAATGAAAATAATGCCAACAATTTTTCTGTTTTCAAAATGGTGCAACAGATGCATTTCACTTACAGCTCAACTAGTATATATTTGATACATAAGAAGGACTTTTTTGCTTTTTCTTTGCCACTTTCTCTCTCTTTTGTTGTATTTTCTTTCTAGAAGATACTACAATGCCAAAGTTTGTTAATTAAAAGTAAAATATTATAATTTTATTACAAAGGTGTGAGGAACTTTGTGCCATAATCAAAGAGAGGTTAGAGAAGCCTGTGTGAAGGAGTAGCAAATCATGAGAAGAATTGTGTCAATAGTTTAGCAAATCTGAAAGTGGACAAAAGACACTGGAAAGTTCTCACTCTATGCATTATGCTGACTTTATCTTTCCAAATGAAAGTGAATGTTCAAAGAAAGACAATGTTTTGCTATTCTAAGACCTACTTGACGTGTCTAGGCTGGAATTCCCTATGTGTCAGTAGTCTCCATTTCTAATACAAGAAACCAGTGCTGATTATCAAACTTGTAGTCTATCCATGAAACGTTAATCAGGAAAAGTTTAGGAGCTGAACTCTGAAGGTGCATCTTCTCTTGGTATGACAGTAAACTGCTGGAACAATGTAATTAACTCATTAGCTTCTTTATGAAAAAGGAAATAAAGCAGCAAGTAAACATGTCAAAATTAGTATCAGTGTGCAACTTTCCTGTACACAACAAAAGAGAGCAGAAAACCTATGTGTTATTTATACCCTTCTTGAGGTTTAATTTTACTTTGATTCTGCAAAGCTGCATTGCATTATTATTCCTCTGTCACAAGGCTGTTTTGAAGATTAATTATTGAATGTTTCTAAATGTTTTGGCAATCAATAATAGCTATCACTGCAATTTATGATAATTTAACACCTATAAACTTTGGTTTTGGTGCCAGAAAATTTGAAAGGTCAATATCAGCCTAGGCTTGGCATAGAATCTAAATCTTCTGTAAAAAAAGATTCTGTAAAAAGAGATCCAAATCCACAACACAAAGCCAAACAAATTGAATCAACTAAAGGGGATGGTAACCAGAAACTCTGAACACAAATGTTTGCTCCCTTTAGGGGAAAACTGAGTTCATTCATTTTGAATTTTAAACATTCACTTCCAATAATGTGAATTCAGAGCAACATCATTGTTCTTGTGTACATTCTAAGAAATGAAATGGGCTAAGAGGGAAATACCAGGCTACGTTATTTTGCATTCTGCAGGAAATACAAAAGGAGATAAAATGGACTTCAGCAGTGTGACAATGGATACTGAACTAGGGCTCAGAAAATATATGATGGTGGAAAAATTATTTCAGTTTAACAACATAAAAGCTTGCAATAAATTATCCAGTATTATTTTTAACTAAATTCTCTAATTATAATCTTTCTTTTCCTTCTCTCTTTTCATTGATTAGGGACCTTAAAAATTTGTATGAGTACACTCAGTTACCTAAATACCTTTACCAGCACACTAGATACACTTCTTTTGTTGGCCCTTCATGACTTCTAAAACATTGATGCAGTGATCTTTGCAGATGGACAGTTTTGCTGTTCTGATACCATAAAGGAATAAACATCTTATTTCCGTATGCCACGCTCTCTGAAAACTATTTCTGAAATGATGATATTTAGAAAAGGAAAATACTTCATCTACAGACTTTTTTTGTGCTTGAGCCAAAATTCTTTGTCATATGTCTCCCTGTCAGTCAGTTTATGATTTTACATACAAGTGTGAAGAGACAAGAAGTTCAGTGCAGAAACCCTAGTTAAAAAAAGGTTTCCAGCCTTAAAAAAATTCTGACAATTCCTTATAATGGAGATTGTAAAGAATTTATTGTGGAATTCTGAATATTTGTAAAAGTACTACTAGAAACATGTTTATTTTTTACATCAGAATGTTAATCATACCTGCCTCACACCTGTCTTTCTACCTGCCTACGTAAGCTCTCAGGATTTTCCTTGAGACTGCCAGCAGAAACTCACTACTTAAGACTACCTACCAGGAGAAACTCATTGCTTCAGTTTACCAGTGTTCTGTCTCCAAACAGAACAACCCTGAAATTGCGTTGTTAATGAGCAAAGGAGGAAGAAATGTGGCTCTCATCCAAGCTGATCACGGGGAAAGCAGTTAGTGAATTACGAGTCTTCATCTCCTTTCAGTTTGTCTGGATTACAGTTGCAACAAGAAATATGATAACAACAAGTATAATAAAAACTACTTAATTCAGCCATTTTCCCCTAAGAATCAGAGAGACATTAATGCATAGTTTTTTGTAGCCACAACAAAGGGGGAATCTCAGAACTACAGGTTTCCTCTTGATGAGTCCTGAGAGGTGCAGATTAACATCAGCACAAGGTGATTTAGATTGGTCTTTTTCACAGAGACTTTGTTGTCTGCAGAAGGGTGGAGGCTATAACATTTTATATTTGATTATCATCACTAATAAACTCATCTTCTGAACCATCACCATGCAGTTATGCTAAGTGGTTCTTTCAGAGCTTTTACTCCTATTCTTTGCATGATCTTGTCCTAGCTTGCAACACTTAGGTGTAGACAGGTGTGAGGGTTTTACCATCCTTACATTAATTATCATTGTTAATGAATGAAATACCCTAAACCACTGCTACCTTCTCCATTTGAATGGTTCTGCAGTTTTAGTCTAATTTTACATTTTCAGCCATCATGCCTTAGCTTGTACTTACGTACTAGTACTTTCTTTTCCATAATTGTCTTCCAGTTCTTTCTTGTTCCACTAAAGACCCAGTTCTCCACCTTTGTGCAATCTCCTGAGCAGCTTTGATTTCTTTTGAGATGAATGGAAATTTGGTTCTTTAAAATGTACATCTTGCTAGGTTTTCCTCTCCTGTTGAAAATCCTGCTTCTGGCTTTGGATATTACTTCTTTATCTAATGGCCTAATTGTCTGGCACAACTTGAAACACCAACACTGAATTTTGCACTAATGGAAGATCTTCCTCTTCTCAGTTTTTAGAACATCAGTATTGACATGACACTATGGCTAAAGTCTTGGTTTTTCTTCTAATTACTCTGTTTAAATGCTGGACTATAAACAAGTGAAAATTTAGAATATAAATGACATATAAAAAATTCAGAGGTTTCACCCAAATACTTGCAAATTAATGTTGTTTTTTTGAATTGTTTCCATTAAGTAAGAAAACACACAACTTTTAAAATTATACTTCCAGAGCAAATTTCACCATTTAAAAAATGCAAGATTTTGATATTTCTATTTGAGAAAATATTTAAACTTGAAATCATGCATAAAATCCAATGTACTTCGAAGCAAAGTAAAATGTGTTAGAGTAAAATTACATTAAGGTTGTAGAGAGGTGGGTGTTGGTCTTTTCTCTCAAGTGGTAGGCGATGGGACGAGAGGGAACGGCCTCAAATTGTGCCAGGGGAGGTTCAGATTAGACATTAGGAAAAATTTCTTCACCAACAAAGTTATCAAGCAATGGAACAGGCTGCCCAAGGAGGTGGTTGAGTCACCAATTCTGGAAGTATTTAGAAGACACATAGATGAAATGCTTAGGGATATGATTTAGTAGTGGACAGGGACGGTTGGACTCCATGATCTCAAAAGTCTTTTCCAACCTAGTGATTCTATGATTCTATAGAGACTACAACTGTAAACTCTTTTCGTGTGGGCTGGGCAAGGAACGGGAGTGGTCTTGCTGTGTATTCACCCTTTTAGAAGAGTCTGTGTCAGTCTTGTAATTTGGAAACAAGTACCTGAATCTGCAAAATTCAACCTATCTCCCCTTTGAGGTTTTCTAAGGTCATAGCAAAAAAAAAAAAAAAAATATTCTATTTTCTCCTTATGTCTGTAAAATCTAATCTAAGTCTGGACAAATTCTTATGTTATGACGTATCAAATTTGCAATATTTGTATAGCCAATAATCAAAGTCCTTCTAAGTCTGAACTTAAATGATTCCTGCCAAACCCAGTAACACATAAAATTTCACGGTCAGCAGTAGGATTAGTTCAAGCTGCTAAAGGCAGATGAGATTAAATGAGAAAAGTTATGGGAAGAAATGTGGCAGGAAAGAAGTTCAGTCAAAAGGCATTAGTAAATGCTGAAGAGTAGATAAAAGTTGACACTAGAAGTTTTCTGCTGTCATTTTCTCTTCAGAGGATGATATAGAAGACTCCAGCATGGATCAGACTCAAACTGCAGAGTTACACATAATGGCATTTTATAATGTCTTCTTAACTCTCCAACTTGTTCACCTCCCTCCCTTTACTTTTAAGAGATTTTAACCAGCCTCTATGATGGCATGAGCCATGATATTCTGCTGAAGGCAAATGTTTCATATTAGGAATCTGAACCCCATAATTTTGAAGCCAGATCAGTACTGCCACTGCAGGTGTTCTTTCTGGGTTTTATGTTCTTTTAAGGTCTGTCTCATGGTCCCAGCTACTATACTGAAAATGGCACACTGCAAATATAAGATTGCTTTTGGTGCCCGTTTGAGTAGCCATTCACTTATGAGTTGTTTGGACTGCAATTGTAAAAGACACAAGAAGATATATAGATTCATGAGCTATCAGACAGTCCTATTTTACTGTGATACAACATTTGCTTTTGTGGCTAGAATTTGTTATTAATCTATTTAATCTTTTCAGCATTTATTCAGCTAAAAATTATTTAATTTCACTGTTAACTTTGCCATCGTTTGTACTATTTTTTTTTTCATTATCCTGATATAGTTTCTCTTCTGAAAACCATTTCTTTCTGATACGTCTGGAAATTAATGGCAAGTGAGTATCAGATGTTTAAATATGAAAAGAAATGGTACACACCTGCCTGTGAAGTTAATAAATTCAGATCATCTGGAGAGATGAGGAGCAGATGTTAAAGTTCTTGTGAGATGCTTTTTTTGTCAACTAAGGAGTATTACATTCTACTGACTGAATGTAATATGTCTATGTGATTTTCAGCTAGTTCACTTGATGAGTGATGTTCATTGGAATTGATGTTTCCAAACAGACCGTCCATGTTGTCGATAATTCAGATGCCAATGAGCTGTATTGGTATGCCAGACTACATATGCTAACATTTAATGGCAGACTGAACTTGCTGTGCTATTGAGAAGGATGAATCACCATAAGGGAGAGTGGATCCCCAGTTGTATTATGCCATATGTTTCATGGTGTAGTAACTAAAGTGTTTGACCCACATCTTGCAGTGTAACTTCTACCATCTTCCTTGGTTTAGATCTGGGAACGTCTTTGATAGTAAATGTGTTATCTCAGTATAAATAAATGATACAGCACCAACTATGCCAAATCTCAGTCCCAGTTTCCACTGAAAAGCTCAAATTCAACTAGTTGGATCAATGTGAGGCGTGCATTTACAAAACCAAGATAAAGAAATGGTAACAGAAGCCATAAGACATTATGTGTGAAGGTCAACAGCCAGAGAACCGTGGAACTGTGGAGTTCAACTGAGACATCTTTAAGTTCAACATAGCTCCAAAAAAGGTCTTCAACATTCCTGTTCAACAAAAATCTTTAAGACAAAATACGTTAAGTTTTCACTACACTAGAACACAAGGAAAATCAGTTTATTTCCCTAATGGAGATTTTCCCTTTGAAGAGGAAAGAGGACATTCTGATATTTTCTAGAATGTTTACATGCTCATGTTGCCACACAAGCTGACTTATGTCACTGTTATCTCTATCTCTATCCAAAGTAACGAATTTTCTGAAATTTCCTCTTCATAACAATGGCTGGTTCCTGCAACATATAGAAGTTGATAAACATTTATTTACATCTGATAAAACACTGTGAATTGTTAGCTTTCAAGTGGAATATTATGACAGACTGGTGTAATACAACAGTTTATCTCTTCTTGTGATTACAAAATGGAAAAGAGTTGAAACAGTTGGAGAGCAGTGTATCTCTAGCCACCATCTGCTTGTTGTAAAATAGCTGTACATATTATTTTTTTGCCTTTTTATTGCTGTTAGAAAAATACATTTAAATCACATAATGTTGGAACACAAAATAATAAAATGAAGACAGTTCATCTGACTTGTGTTCTGTTTAAAAATTGTTTGCTGGCCACTCTTTGTAACATTTTTGGCCTTCTACTATGTCCTGCTATTTGTTTCATTTCAAGCAGGTATCCTGCAGTGATAGGTGCTCATCTCTTCTCTGTTATGGGATATTTTTAAACCTCTTGCTCCTAATTTAACTTGTAATGCATTATTGGAATGACTACATCTTTTAAACTATCAGCTACTAACTCTAGTCCCAAATAGAGGCATGGTGCTCTATGTCTGAGACTATAAATGTCCCATTGCCTTCAAAACAAGTGGTACCAAATTGCAGGCAGTTGCTTCTTTGCTCGATTCTCAGTTCTCTCTGGGTAGGCTACTAATTCTTTTTGGAAATTATTTGTTGTTCTGTACTATTTTCTTCATCCTCTGCCTTCAGCGACTAGGAGACTATGTCCCTTACTCTCTTTGCAAGAAACATCCAGATATAAGATGCTCAGCTTGATTCCTTCTGGTAGTTTTTTTTTGAGAATAATGACATAGAAGGGAGTATAATCCTTACTAGATGTCATGTACTGTAGAACTTGCTGTTATGTTGTGTAGCTGGCTTCAACTACAAAAATACATAAATAAGTAACAACTGCCTAATGATTCAGTTCAGGCTGCATTGATTGGGACAACTGATTCCCATGATTCATATCTTCGTAGCTCATCCATTATTTAAATGTTCGTATAAACACATTGAAATTCTTTCAGACTTCTACAGCTACCCACAAGAATGAGCCTGAAAAAGACTGCTGGCAGGGTGTCCTGATTGACAGTCCTTCCCCCAGAGACAGTAGAATTGCATTCAAGCTCTTTCCAGTGGAAGAGCCAGAGGAAGTATGTTTGAAATTATTACTGCCTTTCACCTTCCAGTATTTTATCATATGAAGATGATTTCTGAAAAAAACTTATTTTCTCAGAAGATCAGATGCTTTCAGAGTGATAGCCAGATGCAAATGAATAAACAAGTGTATTTGTGAAAGGTATTAATCTTTCACTGCAGGCAAACCTAAAACTTAGAGTCCTTGTAAGTCCTAAGGGCTTACTTATTAGAGAGCATAATGTTAGTGCTTGGCTTAGATGCCTGTGTAATTTTTTTTGCAGAACAAATCTTTAGAACACGGCACTTAGATCCAACAGGCCTTGCCCAAGAAGTCATGCTTGTTTACTTGCTGCTGAGCTGGAGTCCCAAGCAATACTCACTTCAGCTAAATGTAATGCTTTGAATCTGTAAATGCAATCTCAGTTACTATTATGTGCTCTCCTAAAATTGCTGTGTTTGTAGAAAAACATTGTGCTGTACAAGCCATTAGCTGATCCTGCCTATAGGCTAGGATACAAATAATAGAAGTAAGCAAATTGTCTCTTGATTCTTTGCCTTTGGAAGATAGTGCTGGTATTTAGATCTATCTATTCAAGTATAAGCCTGCATTGGTAGTTTTCTAAGTTCCATGTATCTAAAATCGAAGGGCTTGTTTAGTACACTGATGCAATTAGATGCCCAAAGCTAATCGAGATTTTTGCAGTGCTTTAAAATTAAAGAGTCTTAAAAATAATCCCTCAAAAGCTGCACTGTTTTTGTTAAGGTTCTTTACTGAAAAAATTTATACTGCTACACTTTATCTTTTGTTTGACCTACAAAGAATACTGTTTTCTCCTAGGAGTTTCTGTAGTTGGATATAATCTACAGCCATAATCTCAACCATTTTACTTCTATCACCTATCATTCATTTTACATATATTAGCTTTGTAAATAGTCTTCTCTGTTCCTACAGTGTCTTTATCGTCCTTAATTCTCCTGCTATTCTCACTGTTTTCCATAACTACAGTGGTTGAGCTGCTTTGCTTTTTTCATTTTGATTGTTTTTTTCATCTCTTCCTCGTTGCTCAGCAGGCAAAGCTCCCCCCCCGGGAAAAATCACTATGTGAATTTCCAAATGTTCCTTATCTATAGTCTAGCACACAGGCAATGATATATTTTCTGGTTCATTGGCTATCATGACAAAAGTTCCCTTGGCCTTGTACATGTAATTTCTGATTACTTTTACTGTTTGCATAGTCTCTTCTCTTCATCAACACAGAACAGATGACACTGAGCCCTTTAATCAATACTTGTGTAGGGCTTCATTCAGGGAGAGCCACCTACCCTTCTTAGCTCTACTCTCACATTGTCTTTCTGTGGTGTTAGAACTGCTAGCACAAAATCTTCTTTTCTGGCTTTGAAAATCTAGTATAGGTATAGAAGAGAGATCTGTTATTACTCATAGTAGTAGTGCAACTGCAGAAGGGGAGAGGAGGAAAGAAAACAGAGAATATACTCTCTGTTCTTGGTAGATCTGTACTCCACACCTTTCTTGGTCAAATTAAGACTGTATCTTCTATGCTTTTTTCTTTTTTTCATTCTTTTTTCCATTCCTATCTTAGTTTTAGTCTTGTCCCTCGGTTTTTGTAGTGGTTATGCTGACTGTTCATCAGTCTTCCCTAGCTTCCTTTGAGCAGGTCCTCATTCCATTACTTTCTTTCTTGAGTAGAACAATGGATTTTTCAGGGTGTAACCCGTTCTTCCATCACTATTTCCTTATGTGACACATACTCCTGTATCATGTTTTATGGTTGTGCTTTCTCCTTATCACACCTTCTTAATTCCTTCAACTCTTCTGTATGTATGACATACAAAATTTTCGCTCTTTCCTCACATCTCCGAACTCACCTAGGTATAGATTTTTCCCCACATCTTCAGATGATCACAAGACACTACTTGAAAGATGTATTTTTATATTCTATATCTATCCACTGTCTTCCCTCTCAATTTTTCATCTGATTATATTCAAATTCTGAAACTCTTGAGGCTTCAAAATTTTACCCTTCCTCCATGTCCATATTTGCCTTTATACATCATCCTTTCCCTTTTTTCAGTGCACTGCACAGCTATAGTTTCTACCATAATGGTCTTCATGTCTTGCCAATTTCTATCATAGTCAGTGTTCTCTATGACCCTTCCACATGATTTGGAATGACTGCACTGGGCATCAGTTTCCAGTCAATGGTGTCGACTAACTTTCATTTCCCTTGTCATCATTCCCATTTTTTATCTCCACTAAAACTAGACTGGACGCTCTTCAGGGTAGGAGATTGATGGACCTATCTGAGCATCTAATAGAAAAAGGCCTTGGTGCTCAGTGAAGCTTCTCCTTGCAGCAGCAGAGCATCAGTACAAATAAATAAGAGTTGTCATTATCTCAGCAGTGTTAATTGCTCTGAATTGTATAAGACAGTCTCAGGTTTGTTTTCCAACTTGCCTTTCTTTTGCTAACAGGGAAAATAAACAAGAAAAATATATCTCCACAATCCCAGGAAAAAAACCAAGACCATTTTCTATTTGTTAGCTGGTACTTGTCCTTTCATTAACTAAACAAAATAGTCTCCTATACGTTACATTAAGGGCCTTATCTGGATTTATGTACTCAGAAGCTTATAACTTACAATAGTCAGAGACGAATCACCATTTAAATAATGCCTTATTCATTAATATGTGCACTGAAATACACAGTCATGTAATGGACGAGGTCAAACAATTATTATGCTTGCTAATAATATCTCATAATGAGCTGGTACTCGATATCTTATTGAACTTTCTGTACTCTTTGAAAATTGTTAAGGATAAGAGAGGTGTAAGATCTCATTGAGATTTCTTTCCTAGAAATATAGCTCCAAAAGGTGTGATTAAAGGGGTATATCCTCATCCATTTCAAAGCAAAATTGTAATGGATGTTGTTTATGGTTCTGAAATAACCAAGCAGGCCAATCAGACCAATAAGACTACAGCTGATGGCAACAGCTTAAGTATTAAATGTAGAATAGATTTATGAATCTGACGCCTTGGGTAAAAGGTAATTTTTTTAAATCAGAAGTGAAGCAAAGGGGTATTTTGTTTTAATTTGCATTTAGTATTAAATTAATTGTGACAACTTCTTTCTTTTTGTTTGTTTCCTGTCTATGCAGACCTGATATTTCCAGGGTTCCTTAGAGCTTCCAGACCTGTATTGTTAATCTATAATTTTGATCAATCTGTGAAAGATGCAAGGCTCGGGCTGGTTGTAGGCACCGGGCAGTGTCATCAGTAGACTGCTCTTCCTTCTTCCCCTCCTGTTTTATATTAAAATCTTCGTTTCTGGAATGAGAGACTCACTTTAGTGATCTGGCAGCTCAAGCTTTGTGACTTCCCATGAAGCTACACATAAATTAGTGGAGCTCAGAAATGTGAAAAATTAATTCCAGGATTTCTATTCCTATAGTCAGTGTCAACACACCTATAGAAGCATATACTCGTCCATCAGTCCAGTGCAGTATTAATAACTCTGATGAGACAACATCCATTTCCATTGAAGGGTCTGTCCACAGTATTGGACCTCATACCTTGACTCTTCTGGTGGATGAGCTTGGCCACACTGAAGTCTTGGATTACAACTGGAAAAAATTAGATGTCTTGGTCACCCAAGACTGGAAAAATTCACATACTCTGTTTAAAACTGAAACAGGAGGTTCCATTCTTCTTCCAGAAGAATATATCTCTGCTTGAGATATATTATTAGACACCGCCTAATTCTAGTTAGGGTGGCTAATGTGCGCATCTCGCTGGTTCTTTCCTTTGATGTCTGTCATATAAGGAAATAAGGATCCTCCTGCCAATGGGAATTCTAAAGCAATTTTGTTTCGCAGTTTGCACTGACCACAGGAAACTACCACTCCTACAAAAAGTTTTCATATTGTGTTTTAAATGTGCAGTGTGGTCTTCAGGTACCTTCATGTCACAACAGTGCTGCATACCCAATAACATTGCTTTTGTGAATCTTGTCTCTCTTAGACATACAGATGTGTTAGAGATATAAAACTCACCTTTAGAGCAGTGTGCTTCACTAGGGAGTATTTCCTGCAGTCACCCAATGTTAATACACATATAACAAACATACAAGAAAGAAGTTATTCACAAGTAAATTATTCAGAGATCTTTTACATGTGAGTATCCAGATATGTGTATAGATACACATAAAATGCACACACATTCAAAAACACCACCTCAGAGAGTAAGAGGGATTTCAATGGATTTATAGAATGAGAAACTCCGGAAGAGAGAGTAATATGCACCACTCCTTTGTGAGCCAGAGTTTAACACTCAGAGGGGTAGGGCTGGTGCACACAGATCTGGATACTGTCAAAGGATGAATTTTCTGTCTAGAGAAGTTTTCATATGTGAAAACTCAAAGTAGAAATGTCATCTAAGACACCATGGGAATTAGTAGTTGCAAGTAAAAGGGTTTTGCTTTCTACAGCATAAAAAGAGACTATTTGTACTCAGAAAAACCATACAAAACATAGTAGGACAACCTCTTTACAAAGCGCAAAAGTACTAGCATTTTAGGGGCAAGCTATTTTTATTGTACTTTGCTATATCCTTATTAAAGCTCATGCAGCTATAAGAAATATATATACTAGCTACAATGTTCTCATTTTAGTTTTAGTACTCTTACACAAATGTATTTAAAACAAGCTAACAAATCTAGCAGTCTCCAGCAAAATTCAATTAAAAAATAGAGGACAGATTTTACATTTTAGGAGTATACATGCTTTCCATCTCTGTGTATACACATCTCTATGTACTTAAAAATGCACCTCACCACCCACAACAAAACTCCAATTCTTTTCCCTGTTGCAATATAAAAAAAAAAAAAAACACTCTGATTTTCTCCAAGCTTTGTTATTAAAAAAATGGTTTTAGGGCAGTGAATGCCAATTTTCATCTCTCGGCAAATGTTTATAGCCAAGATGTAAACCCCTGAAAACAGGGGTTTATAATTTAAATGCTGAGACAACCTTAACTAGAGCAATGGGAACACTGTTGCCATAATAACTGCCATTCTGTGGAAAGTATTTATGGCAAAGCTTCAACCTTTTTTAAAGCAGAAATTCAGGCATTTGGCTACCATTGACTGTGGGTAATGGCAGTGAAATCCAGATTCCTGGGGATGGAGCCATCAGTACTCAAAACTAAAGCCATTTTAACATGTCTGCTAAACCTGTTCGTGACATAGGGATGTGCTCGATCTTGCAGCCCTGAAGCCAATGGAAGTTTTTTCCAGTGGTTTGAACATGAGCAGGTCTGAGTCCCTTGTGTCCATCAATATCACATTCTTTTGTTCCTATCAAGACCTTCCAATAAAACCTGCTTATATAGCTGTCTTTCCTAATTGAAACCAGAATATATTTCTTTGCCTCCCACTTAAACAATGCTGAAATTAATATCTTTTACACCATAAAATCACAATGTTACAATTATGTAAATATACTGAAGGAAAGACTGAATGTGAGATTAAATTGTGACCTCTGTTTATAAAGACATACGTGCTTTTTAAATTTCTCTCCTGCTTGCTTGCTCTTTCTCTCTCTTCCCCCCTCCTTGTCTTTTCTTACCTCTTTGTCCTTTTCCTTCTTCCCATATACCAAACAAAAATAATAATAATGCTTCTTTTCTTAAGCATGTGAAACAGGGAGGATGAAAACCTCTTACATCTAAATGTATTACATAATCATAATGTGTAAAAAAGGAATATAATCACATGTAAGTGTACAGTCTCATTCAATTAGAAATCAAACATCCTTTTTCTTTCTCAAGGTGGCACAGAAATCTCTCAAATCCACACATAATAAATGTAATAGGAAAAAACATTATGTGAATATTTGCAATATGCTATTCTGTCGGTGAACCTTACTTGTTCCTAGATATTCTGGCTTCACGTCTCCAGAACAAGAATGGCTCAGTGCCATTGTCATGGCTAAAACTAGAGCTAAAGTTAGTAGCTCCAGATGCCAAAAGATTTTCCAAGCTCAGAGGGATAGACCCCTGCAAGACATTTCTGATACCTCCTTCCTGACTCTTTAAGGCTGGAACTGAACTGTTTCTTTTCCTGTATTATCAAATCTTGCCTTATTGATAGGCAGTATCAATAAGATAATATTTCAGTTTGTTTTCATTTGCGATGCAATAGAATTATAAAATCATTAAGATTGGAAAATACCTTTAAGGTCATCAAGTCCCAACACAACTATGCCTACTAAGCCATGTCCAGAAGTGACAGGTCTGCGCATCTTTTGAACACCTCCAGGAATTGTGACTCCACCACTTCTATTGGAAGCCTCTTCCAATGCTTCAGCACTCTTTCATTTTTCCCAATATCCAGTCTAAACCTTCCCTAGCACTACTTGAGGTCATCTTTTCTTGTGCTGTCGCTAGTCATTTGGGAGAAGAGACTAACACTCACCTCTCTGCAATCACCTTTCAAGCAGTTGTAGAAAGCGGTTAGGTCTCCCCTCAGCATCCTCGTCTCCAGACTAAACAGCCCAAGTTCCCTCAGCCGATCCTCAAAACACTTATTCTAGAGCCTGTTCACCAGTTTTGATGCCTTTCTCTGGAAACACTTCAGTGCCTCAATTTTCTTCTCTTAGTGAGGGGCCCAAAACTGGACACAATATTTGAGGTTCAGCCTCATTAGTGCCAAGTGCGGGAGCTCTATACGTTCCCTACCCCTGTTGGCCACACCATTTCTGATAGAAGCCAGGATGCTATTGGCATTTTTTGGACAGCTGTGCTCGCTGTTGGCTCACAATTAGCTGGCTCGTGACCACTGTCTTTTTCTGCCAGACAGTGTTTCCATCATTCATTTCCATCCCTGTTGTGTTGCATGGGGTTGTTGTGACCAAAGTGCAGGATGCAGTGCTTGACGTTGTTAAACCTCATACAATTGAGTTCTGCCCATTGATCCAGCCTGTCCAAATTCCTGTGTAGAGATTAGATCACTGTGTTTTAGCTTTAGGACTTGCAACTTCTTAAACTCATTTCTGTCACCTGTTTGCAATTTGAGTGTTCCCGGTGAACATGTGATTGACTTTTTGTGGTCTAGATAATAAAAGAAGAGGTAATAGGGGAAAACATGTAAAATTAGTCTCAAATTTTAAAATGGGACAAATAGTTTATTTCGTTCACAGATTATATAGCAAATATTTTATGAGAGGAACAGTACCTTCATGGAAGATATACTGAGACTTTGTGAGCCTCATGAGACTTTCTGTACAACACTCTGAAGACCTGTAAACATTTCAGAGCATGGCTGCAGCTTAAATTTTGGATTGTAATTGTTTGCAATAGCACTTTCTAACTTACAGCACCACTGTAGGGTAAGGCAAGAAAGATGAAATTTCCTCTAAATAAGGATATACCTGTTTGGTGGATTAACAAACTCTCCTCTAGGAACAGTACTTTGAAATATCTTTTTTATGGAGTCTACAACTTTCAACATTACTTTTAGTTCCCTAAAAAATAGATCTGAGCATTTAAGTTGGGATATTTTATTTTCCCAAAGCTGCAAGGAGGATTAAAGTTAGCATATGAATTTGCTCCTTCTTTGTAATGAGCTTCACAAAGACATTCCAGGGGTGAAATTTATCAATTCAAATAATATTTCAAGTATGTGGAAGTGTTTGCTTTTATCTTCTTCAGGAAGACATCTAAACCAGCTGCTGAGAAATGCTGAATACACTTGAAAGTCTGTGTTTCCCTAGACTTCTACACTTCTCTGCAGCTGCATGAGGTATATTTGTGCACCCACTAGCTGAGCTCAGGATTCAAGATGTTGTTCTGAATATTGAACATAGGTTGATGCTTTCTTATCAAAAGAACATCTTGTTTACCATCTATTGGCTAGTTTTATGCCATGACAGTCTTACATCTATCCATTGGAAGAAAGTCCTTGTACAAGAAATTGTGTAAGAACTGGGACCAGAAAGAAAAAGTAAGCAAAAGGGGTCAATTGTGAGACAATGAGATTTGTCCGTTGTGGAAACAGGAAAGTTCTTGTGTTTCAGCTTTTCTTCCAATACTGCTAATGTATTTTATCCTAAGATCGTTACATGGAAATTACATATTCTTAGCAGGCCCTTGGGGAAGAACTATTTTAGCTTCTCCTTCTCTCCAGCAGAGTGTTTTGCCTCTTAGAGTACAGAAATAGACTTCCCTTTGAAATCTTCTTTGCAGGCCAAACAAAATCCACATTCCTGGCTGCACAAAAATGGCATAGCTTCAACAAAAGCCATGTGGCTAGGGCACTCTCCAAAGAGATGGGAGCTGTGGATTTGTATCCACTCAGGCTGATGATCATATAGTTTTTCAGTTTCCCGGGCAAGTCCTGTAAGCAGAATACTATGATTTCAGCAGAATGTGGTGGTACTTTATCTGGCAAGTGTTTGGATGGATTTGAATGTCATGTTGTGCTGCATTCAGAATGTTCTCCACAAATTACTCAGGTTCAGAAATTGCTTACCTGCTTCTGTCTTCATGGGCATTAATACAAGATGCCTTGTTTGGGTATTCCAGATGACTCATAGAGGAGGCAGGTGCCAAACTGCTCAACTCAGCTGTCATAGAGACAATACTCTTTTCATGCCAGAGCATAATTTAAGCTATTGAAGTAAGTTCTCTTGCAAAATATATTTCTCTATAGATTCTCAGATATCTAAGTAATTACTTTAAAGAGAATTGTGATAGTCTGTGACTTGCTATTGTGAACAAAGGCAAGTAAATTTCAGTAATATCAACTAAGTATTACTTTAGGAATCTGAATTATTATTATTATTACTGTTATTATTATTATTATTGTTATTATTATTACTACTACTACTAAAAAAAGCTTGTATAAGTTTAGGAAATAATATAGAGGAATTTGGTATATGCTACAACTTATGCATCCTGAGTTGCTCTGCAACTTTTTCAGCGCTACAATCACAATTTCCTCGGAGTCTGTCTTATTTTACACATAACAAGAAGAAAGATAACATACTTCATTTTCTCAACTTGTTTAATAGCTGTAATTTAAGCTATGGAAATTTTGAGTAAGGACTTCAGATTGTGGACTAGAGTCAAGGTCTTCAAATACGTTAAAAAAATCCCTTATTTTTATAAACAGGATTAAAAGTTTGAATTAAATGATGCTTCTTCCCAAGGATAACCTATGAGATTTTATCAGGATTTGTTATATTTTAAATTAACCTTGGAACCCTGATAAACTCTAGAAGTTTCCTAGTCTTTTGTACGTAGAAATTGGAATAAACAGAATAAATAGTGAAGCTCACTAGTGTTTGCTACGAAACTTGTACACAAAAAGAAAAATAAGCTTATTTAGCCACACCTGGGCTCTGTAGCATGGGCTATGTTATATGTCTGATCTTTTAAAATCAATCTGAAAACTGTTCTTGTGTTTTTACAAAGAAATTATGATTAGGATGATTGCATTTTAAAATCAGCTTATGTCCAGACTGTGGGGAGGGAGAAAACTGCTTGAAATCAGACTGTGAAAGGTGTGATCATGGCTGAGTTCTGCTTTCATGAAACGTTCCCTGCAGAGACCATTCTTTGTATCCTAAGCCATGTCTGTATAGGGTAGAGGTACCTGCTGTTAGTTGCTGTGCTCTAAAAAAAGACAGCACCTCACTGCATGTCTCTCACTGTCACTGACATACTGCGCATTGCAGTGCACACATTGATTTTTCTTACTCACACAGGTTTAACTTCTCACTATTTTTTATCTTAATTTCTTAAACAACTTTTTCAACATCCGTATTTATCCAGGAATGGTTGCTGGAAGGAAAATGGAGCTAAGTGGAAGCAAGCTTGCCATTGGGTGTACCAAAGACTGTTTATTTTTAGGAAAGAACACCTAAATCTTATTCATACTATTCTCAGTTTAAGGCTGTGTACTGTTCTATAATTGTGTATCTGAGTTGATGCATTTCAGACTTAGTGTGAGAGCAATGCTGATAACAAATTGTTTTCGCATGTTGCTAGGCGATATTTATGTTTGGTAGGGATAGAATTAATTTTCTTCTAACCAGTTGCTGGTTTTGTCCGTTTAGTATGAGAATAATGCTGGAAAAAGCTGATGTTTTTGACAGTTGTCAAGGAATCAAGGACTTTTTATGGTTTTCCATTTTTTGCAATTAAGCAGGTATATGAGGGCTGGGAGGAGCAGAGTGGTGCACTCTGTCAGTGTCCACCATGTCTTGCTGTCCCTTTCACTCTTGGCACCCCTGCCCTGGGTGTCCAGCCTCTGGTGCTCCAAGTTCGGTTTCTATCTTTGATGATTTCTGTGCTGGCCATAATATCTGTGCCCACTGGAACTGCTGTGCTCTCTGTCTCCACCATCTGGGGTCACTGCTTGAGGTGTGGTTTCTGTGACCGCTATCCAGGATGGGCTAAGTGTTGGTTTGTATATTTTACTATTATTATTAATGTTATTATTAGTATTATCATTATTCTTTCTTTTATTATTTTATTAAAACTGTTTTTATTTTGACTCACAAGGTTTCCTTTCCTTTTCTGATTCTTACCCCATCCCACTGACTATGTTGGAGAGTGATTAAGTGGCTGTATACTGTCTAGCAGTTTTCCAAGGGCTAAACTAAGAAAGGTATTTCCTTTCAAGCTCCTACTAAGATCTTTATCTTAACAAGGACTGCTCTTGTTCAGCCAAAGATACTGCAATTGTTGGGCTCAAAAAACTCTGGACATTTCCTCCTCTGCTAAAAAAGCAGAGAAAATCCATGTTCCTGTTCCTTAGGCCAGTAGAAAAGGAAATAAGTAAATGAAAATAAGCTAGCTGCAAAACTACAAACACTGGAAAAATGGAAACCTGTATTTTATCCAAGACAGATCCTTCAGAACACTTATGTTTTTTTTCAGTAACAGAGAGTAGTTTCAGTCAACAGTTGCCACTTCTACCTTTTATCCTTGGCTCTGACTCAGTAGGGATCAATGCTATCTCTTTGCTTTGTCTGCACATAGTGTACTATTTTGCTGTTCACCCTCTTATGCCTAGGTTTACTGAAGTTGTGCACAAGGCTCTGGCACATGCCTGATCGATCCCCTTCACACTTCCTTTTGTCTACCTTTCTATCAAAATACCTCTCTACATTCAGACAAGAAAGTAAAGCCACTTATTTTTCATTTCCTTACTCCTCAGCATGCCCAAATAAAACAGCCTTTCTGAGAAAGTTCACTAAATATGTGGAGAGTATGGGGCAAACACATTATTTGTCTTTTTTTTAGTGCTATCTGTTCTTTTACTTTGGCACCTCCACTCTGAGTTATTCATGATCCTTAATGAACCCCCTCTCACTGTGTGGGCCTCTGTAGTTTATTTGATTTGGAGCAGTCTATGCTGAATACTGGCAAGAAATTCGAATATGAATGTAGGTAAAATAACAGTGCATTTTTGTCTGTTGTTAGAGAATCTCTCAGGTCATTAAAAAATACTGTGGACATCCACTCCAGGATTTAATTTTTACTTGTAATTCATTAAAATAGAAAATTTGGTATCGGCAAAAGAATATTTAAATGTCATTTAGTTTTTGACAGAAATCTACAAAAGCATGGAAATGCCCAATTAAGGCAGAAATGCACCATATGGACTTGGATGTGATAAGTAGTAAGCAAGCTGTTATAGTGACACCCTGCTGTAGTTAGGTGTGGAACACATATGTCCCTCTTAGGCTTTATCTACAGATGTTCTTTCTTTCTTTGTTCTACCAGATATGAAAAGATAGGAATAGAGAGGGTGGGTGAGGTTTTTTTTGCTTTTGATTCCTTGATGCCTTTTATTTTCCTATTTGAATTTATAAATATTATTGAACATAGTCATATGGAATCACAGTGGGCTAGAAGCTGTTCCCTGCTTGCACACTTGTTCACAGAGTTCAATTAATTTAATAGAAAAAAATCCCAAGCTGCTCTGCTCTAGTATGTAGGGAAATCTTTGGAAAAAGTGGTAGTTGCTCTATGTCTTCACTCTCATCCTAAAAATCAATCCAGAATATAAAATCATCTAAGCACAAATTACTTGGCTTCATGCCAAGATAATAAATTGAAATTCCATGTCTTGGAGGAAAGATGACAGGACCATCTCTGTTCTCTTCTGGTTATTGGTTTCATTATCCAATTTCCAATAAGCATTTATGAAATTATATCCCATTTGTGAGCAGATTGTTCTAGGAATGGTCTTGAGGATGTGAAAATCAGTGTCACGGTTAATACTAAAAATGCTTTTTTGTGTATTTCTGCATACTTATAAACCAAAATCTTGAGAATGTGGATTGAACAATATATTCCAAATGTGTCTGTCTAGTTGGCAAAAAAAATTCACGTTTCCACAAAACTTCATGGGCGTTGTGCTGTAGGCATCACAACAATTTTTACCTTCAGAGGAATCCTTATGCTCAACATCTCCAAAGTTATTTGGTTATTTATTTATTTTTTTATTTTATTTGATAGTTGGCAAATACTCAAGTACTGAGAACTGAAAGTAACAAAACATTCTCTCACTGAATGTGCCTAAATTTCTTTTCCCAACAAATACCTGGAGTAGGCAGTAGACTATTCAATCAATTTCTCACCTCACTTTGAGGCTTTGTTTTTTTATGACTCTAGAAATGCCAATGATAGCTCTAGGGTTCTCCTAGATCATTAATTGCCTTTAAATCTCCAATATTGTTTGGAGATTTATCTCTGCACTTCACACAGTACTTCTAAGGTCTGAAGATGTGATTGTCTTTAACCAATTATAGCACTGTTTACAAATGCCTATCATAGAATCACTAGGTTGGAAGAGACCCACTGGGTCATCGAGTCCAACCATTATTCTATTCTTCTATTTAAGAATTAAATTCTACCAACATTATTCGAGAATCTCAGTCAGCAGCACGTAGTGAGATATGATATTAAATGTGTGTGGCAATTAAATAAATAAACAAAAAAAAAATCATGACATCACAGGAGATGAATTTGTTATTTATTTCTTTTCTTGCTTAATTCCCTCTTCTAAATCTCTTCCCCTGCATGTGAACTCTACGTGACAATAACAAGTTGATTAACTTCCAGGTTTATTGATAATTTTTGCACTTTAAAACCAGAAAATTGGAAGAATATAAGAGAGGATTGATGAAAGCATAATAAATATTTTAAGGATTGCTTTCCTTGCCCAAAATGTAATGTGAAGGAACACATAATAAGATATGTCAAAGCTCCAGAAGCCAGAACTGTGCACAATTTTATTTGCCAGTCTTGGAATTTCTACTCAAAAAGAGTAACACTAAGCTTCTTAAAAGGATAAAAAGTACAGATTTGTATAAAACTACTAATGCAGGTTTGAAGCAGCAAAGAAAACACACTCACAGAGAACAGAGGATTAAATAAAATAAAAGAAGTGAAAATAAAAACCTGCAAAGTTTGCCTAAATCTGTGGCAATGTCACTCTGATTTTAGACCTGATATCTCAGTTCCAAGCAGCAAAGGAAAAAAAAAAGGGCTCGGTCAATATGTGGTACTGAACCACTGCCTTACGGCCACCATGTGTCCCTTTCTAAGACCAGGAGAAATCAGGACCAGGCTGATAAGCATTTCCTTTGCACATCTTTGTTGTGCTACTCTATTTTCTCTCTTTTTATGGGTAAGACAATAAACAGATGACAACCATAAGAAACAAAGAAAGAACTTGTTTACATTTACATTTTTTGTTATGCATCCTAGCCTCTTTTGTTCACAGGGAAGGAAAACAATATGGGCATGATACAGCAAAGACTTCTAGGTTTGTATATTTATAGCTGCTGGTGATGACTAAACCTTTCTATTTTCTGTCAAATTTTAGCATATAAGATGATCAGACAGAGTGATAATGGGTAATCTATGAGTAGTTGGATGTGTAAGCACAGGCAAGTCAGGATGTCAATGTATATTATGATTAATGTATGAAAGAAACAACTTCAAGCCTCTTATGAGGCTGTCTGTTACTGTGCTTAGAAAGGGAATTGAATGAAAAGAATTGTTTTGTGGTTAAATAATGGAAAGAACACATAAATGTAAAATTTCAGCCCTCATGAAGAAAATGGCAAGTCTCCCAATAATTTCAGCAGTGTTAGAGTTTCACCCCAGATTCCCATTCCTATACTGCTAATAACTGGATATATAACCTGGCCCAAACATAATGGCCTATACAGGTCTTCTATAATCATTAAAATGAGAAACTGTACTGTTCTTTTCCTACTTATTCAAAGATAATGGAAATCCTTGCACAAATGGTGTTATGTATACCCATCTGATCATTTCATAATGGCTTTGTAGGTAGTTAGCGCTAAGTCTTTTTTTTTTGTTTCTTTTTCCATTTTGACGTCTTTATGACAAAAACATGTGCAAACAATATATCCATTTTTCACATCCTTATTATGAATCAGCAGTTTTCCTCAGCAGAGAAAAGCTCTCAGTAGGATTTTTCATAATATTTGAATGGACTTCGTAAGTTGGACTTGGGGGAAGATGTAGGCATGACAAGAACAGTGTGGGAGATAAGTCCTTACTTATTGTATAAGTCCTTACTTTAAAGAACACTGATGACTGACAAATTCAAAAGTAGGGGCAGATTCTTACTCACATTCTTTCAGATATCATCTCTTGCTTTTCACTATGGACTTTAGCAGCCACCGTGTTTCAGCTCCATTTTCAGTTCAAGTGGTCTTCCATAGTGGTGGTCTGATATGGGTTATATATTGGATATCCATTGACTCCTTAGGATTATTCTTGAGGAAGATAGGATTTTTGGTTTTGTTTTGATCAGCTAATCCTGCATTATTATTCTTTCTCCTGAGTTATCAATTGCTTTTTAGGCTTCTTCCTCATGTGAGGTCCTAGTTCTTTCCAGTGCTTAATGTCTGCACTCCCCCAGTCCAAGATCAAATAGGCTGGCAACTTTCACAAGCACTAAATTAATCTAAAACATATTTATTAAAAAAACCTCCTTCAAATTAGAACCAGAAATTATTGTGGGGAGATGAGGAGGAGGGGAGAAAACCTTGGTGGTTTAAAACTAATTTCATGAACACCAGAAATAAAAAAGAAAGGCTTAAGCATAAGAGAGTTTTCTATATGCTGCATACTGCAATCACAGGAGGACAATAACTCAGGTCCTCTCAATCAATTCCAATTTTTTTATAGTCAGCCATAGTAAAACATTTTGTGCCCTGATTACACAGCAGCTGCTGAGACCCGAACTTCCTGAAGCTCAGAACAACTGATACCAACGAATAAGCAACGAGTCTGCTAAGACTCGTGGTACCTGACCCATTTTTCAGTACTTTTCCCAAAGGTGTCACATACCAATTTATAATTCCCCAAAAACCAAACCATGCAGTGCTTTTGGTACTGTTCCATACACAAAACCTCCTTTTCAAGAACCTCTTTTCCCAAAGACCATTTGTATGTTGAGTCATACGTTATGTAATAATTTTTGTCCATAATTGCTCCCAGTTGTGACATTCTCATATATACTGAAAAATCAAGGGTGGCTGAAAAACTAGAGATCACCATGCAACTTTTCTTCATTTTAGGATCCCTTCGAATACTCTTTGAGAGTGCTTAAAGAGGCATTTTTTCCCCCACTTCTCTTTTCCAGCTTGGACTAGAATTTTTAACCTACAGTGACAGAAATAATGGCCTTTTGCCCAGTGCTCTGAAATAAGTTCCTGGGGACTGATTTTTAGTTTTTGGCTTTGCCATAGATTTCCTGGCTGGTCCAAGAGAATTCACTTAAGACTCAACCAAATAAGGGGATATGGATCTTTTAAATCCAGTGCTGCAATGCCTAGATTTTAGCCTCTTGGCCCTCAGATTAAGTTTTAAATCCTGGAGCTGGAAATATAAGAAAATTAGATGCATGAGTAAAAATATTAAATAAATCTTGACAGAAAAATGGTGAAGGATAAAGCTGAAGTGGACAGAAGAATATCCCTAGAGGTAGGCATTTGGTAATGCTGAACATAAGGTTGCATATGGAATTTCAGTCTCTTTCATCGCTTCTGGCAGGCATTTTGAGTGCAGAATTCTCTTATAAAGGTAGATGTTTACCATTACTTTTTGAAAGAATAGGGTTTTTAAAGGTATTGATGTCACTGACACTTGTCTTTATGTAACAATAGGGTAGTCAATTAATCTGAGAGCTAGTAATTTGAATTCTCTCTTCAGCTTAACAATGCCAAAACTTCTCTCATCAAGGATCCATAGTCTAGTTCTTAGCCTGTTACCTAATATATGTAATTTGTTGTACTGTACTTAGTGCTGTCCCATGAGTGGTAAAAGTAAAATTCACTCAGCTATTGGTAGGTGAGTACATGGCATCATTCTCTCTCTTGGAAGTGGCTGGGGTTTTTTTTGTTTCCTATTGTTGGTTTTCTTTTGCTTTTCTTAAACTCTACGAATCTCTCATCCCTCTACAAGGAGAAAAATAAAGCCAAAAACCCCTGCCTGTTCTTCTGCATCTCCCTGTGTCACGGAGTCCTCTTTACAGCTAAATTTCTGCATGGTGCTGTAAGCAAATAGTTAAAACAGTCACAAACACTACACAAGTTCTTTATATTTATATGCTCTTTATATTTATAAATATACAAATAAATTGAAAGTATCTAGTTATTTCAACATCAATATTAGTCTTTCTGAAACATTCAAAGCTTTAAAACACCACTTCATTTTCTTGTGAAATGTTATTTATTTGATGAATCTCTTGTGAACATAAAAATCAGGCCAAGCTTGATGTTTTTGACATAAATCATTGTACATGGTTGACTACAAAGATGAAGGGATAGCATGGTCTGGCAAAAACATTTGTGAGTGTGCTTCAGTTTAACTTAATCCTAAAGGGACTTAAACACTTTAAATTTGTTGGGTAGATGATTAAATGCTTTGAGGAATCAAAACCAGAGGTCCAAAAGTCTGGGATGAAATGTTGGACTCTGGTAGAAAACACATCAATAGAAAGGAGTTACTAGAGCACTAAAAAAAAAGACTGAAGAGCTGGGTAGAAAATACTCTAAAAAACATTTAACCTCCACTGTATTACACAACTAAATTTGGAAAGAAAAAATTTTTCAAAAAAGAATAACTGAATGAAATAATTTTCACCCAAGGTCTGTGAATATTTAAAGTATGAAATTAGTATGAAATTAATTTTCTTTCAAATAATGTGTTAATGAGGGAATTTTGAAATATTGCCTTTTGGCATATTTCATATACTTTTGGCATAGTGTCTGTTTACTTTTCACTTTCATGAGCAAATCTGTGAACAATAATGCAAAGCTTCAAAGTTAAGATAAAACAAAAAAAAGCATAAGGGGAGGTAAATGGAACTGAAAATTAAATTCAGCTCTTCATAAGAAAAATTCAATAACTGGGATAATGGACATTATCGAGGAAGTCAAGGAAGCATTTATTATCCCAGAACTTTTCATCATCTTCTTTAAGCTAGAAGCACGTGTGCACTGCAGCTGTATAAAAACTTCCCAGACTAGAAGAAAGGAGGGAATTCTAATTTATACCTACTTTGGTGAAAATGGTGAGAGATCATTTTTACAAGGACGTGAATAAAATAATGGGCTGGGACTTCAGATTCCTGCCTGTAATTTCCTGTTCTGTATTCAGATTTCCTGTATGTCTTGGAACAAATTGTTCAAATCATCTGTTCCTCAGTTTCCCTCTAGAAATGGGGCTAACAACGTTCCCTTACTTTGTGGGAAGTCCTGTGAGGGTAAATATTGTCATACTCTTAATAGTCTGTCTAGTAAAAAGGGCTTTAAGTAGAGGTAGCCAGAGGTTCTTGTGCCCAGATGTGTACTGTCATCTTTTGTCCATATCAGGTTCCTCAGAACCTGAAAAGCTGCTTTTTTGATACAGCTGCAGTTTCAGTGTTCAGACTCAACACAGAATGGACTGTAATTTGAGTGGATACAGTCTTCTTTTTCCAGTTTATGAAGCTCAGGCATGATTTGAGAAAGCACATCACATTGACAACACAGAAGGCTAGACAATGGAGGTCTCCATCAACAGTTAAAAATCAGTTTAATACGGGTTGGGTCATATGAGGTTGTGACCTCAGCCAAAACAAACCAAAAGCATCCTGTGGCAGGTCAGGTGTTAGTGAGGTACCTGTGTTGGGGCCATATCTTAAATATCACTCTACATAAGGAAGTCAAGGAGGGCAACCTAATCATCACCCACAACTGGCAACAGGTCTGTTGATCGTTTTTTCTACTCTTAGAAAATCATTCCACTGTCAATGGTCAGATGATGGGAGTGTGGAAGGCTCAAGCAGTCTTAGGTTTGTATATGTGCACATTTCGTGCTGGAAATACATCTCTATAGTTTGCTTTGGATTAGGTTTGTATGTCTTAATTTGCAATTTTGGCAGTCAGGGACTGACATGTTGGACTCATCCATGTAACCGTTCTTAGTCTGTTCTGAGGAAGCTAAATAAACTGCTAAATTCACACAATACAGAATGAGGTGGTGTTTTAGACTACTCTGTCCTTCTGCATTCTATTTTTTATGCTTCTCAAGTCTGTTTGGAAACAGAATAGTCCCTAGGCTCATTAAAAGCAATTTCTAAGTATATGTTCATAACAGTTCTTCAAGACTTCTGAGCTATTTCTGCAGATGTTTTCCAGGCAAATGAAGGAAAAGAAGGCAATTGGGAGTAGTCAGCATGGGTTTACAAGGGGCAGGTCATACTTGACCAGCCTGATAACTTTCTACAATGAAGTGACTGGCTTGGTGGATGAGGAGACAGCAGCGGCTATTGTCTACATTGATTTCAGTAACGTTTTTGACACTGTCTTCCATAAAATCCTTACGGAGAAGATGTTGAAGTATGGGCTGGATGGGCAGATGGTGAGGTGGCTTGAAAACTAGCTGAACAGTTGGGCCTGGAGGGTGGTAATCAGTGTCATGAAGTCTAGGTGGAGGCTAGTCAATACCAGTGTAACCCTGGGGGTTGATGCTAGGTCTGATCCTGTTCATCATTTTTAGTTTCTGTGAAACCATCATGCCCGCGTGTCTCTGTGAAGTGCCTCTACACTGATTCCTGCCTCATGGGGAGAAAACAAGGAGTAGCCAGAGGTCAGTGTGCAGTAGCAGGTCAACAATCTCATTGAGACCACAGAGATGTGGTGGATAGATTATATGACTGGAGTACTTCCATGGATGGATAAAAGCTTTTTTGGGAGGGCAGATTGGCATAGTGAGGAAGGGAAAATTGTCCTTGATGTGAGGGAACAATGGGAATGTATGGAGCTCTTCCTGCAGAAGGATCATGAATTAGATGAGAACATATGCTTCAGGATAGGGACACACCAACTAGGGTGGCACAGGTTGGATGGGGCCTTGAGCAGCCTGGTCTAGTGGGAGGCATCCCTGCCTGTGGCAGTGGAGGTTGAAACTGGATGGTCTTTAAGGTTCCTTACAACCTAAACCATTCTATGATTCTATAATTATATGATCTAGTTCCAACCCCCTCACAACGAGCAAGGACACCTTCCAGTAGACTAGGTTTCTCAACACATCATCCAACCTGGCCTTGAACACCTCCAAGGATGAGGTATCCGTAAATTTTCTAGGCAATCTGTTCCAGTGCCTCACCATCCTCATAGCAGAGAAGACATTCCACCAAAGCCTTCCCACCAGTAACAAGGGACCTAGAGTGGATGGCATATGTATAGATTTGGGCATAAATTTTAGGTGGAGCTGATCATACAAGACTGAGTTACTTAGAACATGGAATTTGTGATGACTGACAGTGGGAAGGATGCACAAAATAATCAGGCCTAATTTTGGATGAAAAATCATTATACATTTATGATGTATTATAGAAGTAATGGTTATAAGCCAAAAGAGGGTAGATTTAGAAAAGATATTAAGAAGAAATTTTTTACTGTGAGGGTACTTTTTGTCTTTATGTACTACATTAGCACTGGGAAGGTTCAGCTAAGATCGTTATCCCATTGTGTCTGACATGAAACAGGATGTAAAGCTTGCTAACTATAAGAAAGGGAAAGCTAAAGGTAGGAGTGGTCATAGGCAAGAAGCAAAGACAACATTACTTGTAGACTATACTTCGTAAATTTCAAATATCTGATAGAGGGAAGTATATCTCAATACTTCTAAATCCCTCTCTAGCCTCTTGTTCAGTGCGTGGTGTCATTAGAAGCAGTATCTTCTGAGGAAGAAATTCCACTCACTATTAGTTACAGTCAACGATGTTTTTTCTTCTTAGTGCCTGGTGCTGAATGACGTAACTAAATCTCTGGTCTAGTTCAGCCTCTTCTCCAGTCTTAGAGTACTAGCTCCACAAGACAAGGAAAGGCTGAGCCTCAAAGCTCTGATTTTTTTTGGCCACTATGGCTGCAACTGAGCAGAAATCCACTAGGATAAGGAACTTGGCTCAGAATAACATAAAGATAAATATTACAAGTATCTACAGATGAATATATTGATTTTCTTGTTCTTTTCCCCTTTTCATGTCTGTGCTGTGACAGAATAGGAAATGCTAGAAATACCATAAAACATGGGTTTATGAATTTTTGAATATTTGTGATACTCAAGAAAATTCTCTAAGCTGAATGCCTTTGGAGAATGGTCTTTAGAAAATGTCTTCAGAGAGACATTGTGCTCTTGTTTTAGGAATTGAAATATTTGATATGTTTTAGATAATTTTATCAGTATTTAGACAGCCTTGTCATGGTCCAAATCCCTGTTTCCATCAGTGATGTACAAATACAGAAGAGAAGGAATGTACTTACCACAAAGAACAAGTAGAAAGTATATGAAAAGCAAGCTACAGGGGATGTGGCAGTGTTTAGGAATGTCTGAAGATCTCTAAATGATTTAAAGCAGTATAAGATTTTTGCTTTATAAATAATGCTCTTAGAACTAAGGCATTTAGTCTAAGTTAGATGAAAAGATTAAGGAAAGAAGAATCAAAGGAAGTGAGAACAGTATTTCAACTGAAGGTACTTTCTACCTTATTCACATAGAATTTGTTTAACTACCAGCTAGGAGTTGGGGTGGTCTGCCTAACAGTGGGGGAAGAAAACTAGGCACAAATTAGATCTAACTTACCCAAAACGTCAATAGCAAATTAAGAACATCCATCTGCTACATTTATGTGGATAAAAATTTACATTGGAGACTGACTGATAAAAAAGCTTTTTTATCAGTACTCCATGGAAGTTCATTTCTTGCTTATGATGAGATTCCCATCTGCAAGCACAATGAATATAATCCTGATTCACAGTTCCACATCTGATGTTTGAATAAGGTTTATCCCTAACTGTCTAGCCACTAGTTAGCTTTTATTTTATTTTATTTTATTTTATTTTATTTTATTTTATTTTATTTTATTTTATTTTATTTTATATTTCAGGATCTATAAATTTCAGCAAATACGTTACTTTCCTTACTGGTCCATTTGTAAGGATTTCACATATATGTGTCATTCATGAAGCATTTGCTTCACACAGAACTTACTGTAATCCATAGTAAATATTTTTTGTAAAATTTTTTTGGAATTCAGGCCTTCAAAGTATTTGCTTTCCTTAGAGACAGGATCCTGGATTCAATTTTTTGCTTGCTTGTTTCATGGGTCAATATATGGGATCAGCACTGGTTTCACAGCTCACCTATTCCTCCTGCTTTCAAAGTCAACAGGAGAAGACCAAGATGATGATTTTTTTTCCCACTCTGGAGAAAACCCTGAATACTGATTGGAGTTTAAAAAATGGATTAGGAGCCACTGAGGCATACGACTCCCACAGATTGGTTTCCTGAATTTGTTCAAGGTTCTTTGTAAATCAAATGATAGATTTAAGAAATTATTTATGAAATATATTTACAAGTCTATTTACAAGTCTTCTATATACAAGTCTCTTGACATGAAGGTGGATTGTGACGTACTTTGAGCTTCTTGTTCAGCTTAGCTCGGGCATATCATGGTTCAGAACAGTTAACTCTAAACTTTTCAAACGGTTTGAATAGTCTCCAGCAACAGCATGGAAAACAATAGTCTGCTTTCAAAGTAGCATGAAAATATAGAAATTGTATACAATGTGGTTTGAGTGCTCATTCTGGGAGGAAGAGTACTGTGTTCTGGTCTCAGCTCTTGGCATTCTATTCAGTTCATATTATTTAATATCTGTTTAATGCAAGACACAGAAAACCTTTCAGGATCCAAATCCTTTGGTGAGCAGAGTGCTGAGTATAATGTTACAGAGCCAGACTTTCTCTCATGATCTTTCTCTAACCCAATATATTCTTTTCCTCACGATGGAAGAAAACAGCTTCAGGAAGAGAGGGGGAATGTGCTCTTCACTCTGTTATCCAGAACAGATTATAATCAGATGGTTGAAACAGACGTTGGCTTGTAGATTTGAACCTCATCAGTCAGACAAGGGCTTAAAATCCAAATCTTTAGTCCTATGAGTGAGTGTTTTAACAACTAAATCGTTACACACAAGGAGTCCTTTTTCTCGAGACAGTTTTTTTTTATAAAAAAGAAAAGGAAGCAAGCAAAAAATCTTCACATTCCATTTATTGAAGAAGGAACAGTTGTAAATATTTACTTTCCAAAGATCTGGAGATCTACACCCTAAAGTAAATAAAGAGACCTCCCTGTATTTTGTGCTACACTGCTTGACTAATCTCTGTTGTTCTCCATATTGATGTTCTATCTCCCTTTGAACACCTAAGAAAAGACAATTAGATTTTTCTGTGTATGCAACTCCCATTCAGTCACATATAACAATTTCCTACCAAAAAAAAAAAAAAAAAAAAAAAAAAGCTTGTGAAATATATTTAGCAAATAAAGGTTTTGGTGTTTTATAGTAATAATATAAAATCAGGGCAGCTGAAAAACAGTAAGTAACAGCAAAGATTCATACTGAATGCAAACCCTCATGTTTCAATAATTATTCAAAATGATGATGCTGTGGTTTGTTATTCTGAGTAGCTGGAATTTGCTCTTTTTCAGTGGGAATTTCTTAGGCTTAAAGACTTTTCTTCTGAAATTTAAATTGCACTGAGATTTTTTAAAATAAACTAATTTTGATAATTTCTTTTTCAGATTTTCAGTAAAAAAAAGAAATTTGACTGACTTATTTCTGATTGAAATACAGAGATATCCAGTCTTCTCTGTTAGTATCTATTGCTTCTGTTGCACTTCTTATAGCAGTAGCTCACTTTCATCTAAGTACTTGTGCATCAACTTCTTCCAAAACACCCTGACTAAGCTAAAGCTGAAGCACTTGGAAAAGGCAAAAGTACTTCCTTCACCTTTGCTTTTACTGGTAAGATCTGCTGCTGGCCTTGTAGGTCCATAATCCTAGTAGAAAAGATACACATCATGTTCTCCTTCAAGGAGAACAAGAAGTATATCAACAGCCTGTCTTCAGTACTTAGGAAGATTATGGAACAATTCCTCCTGGAAGACATACCCAAGTATCTGAAGGCAAGGAGAGACAGGCAACATGGATTTATAATGGTAAATCTTGCCTCACCAGCCTGATAGCTTCCTAGGATTAGATGTCTTGTTTTGTGAAGGAGAGCAGTAGGTGTTATATAGATTGAACTTTAGCAAGGCCTTTTGTATGGTCTGCCGCGGTTTTCTCTTACCCCAATGCTTGAAATTTGTATAAATGGACGAGAAGGTAGGGGAGATTTTATGTACCACCAGGCTCATCAGCAGTATGATGTCTGGCTGGCAGAAGGTCAGCAATGCTGTTCTAAGGGGTAAACACTAGGGCCAACACTGTTTAATATGTTTATTAACCAGAGGAATGATAAGACAGTGCACCTTCAATAGGTCCATAAAGGTACCAAACTGATGGAATGATTCATACATTGGAGGAAAGGGCTGCTGTTTAGTGAGATTTTATCAAAAGTTTAGAGACGTAAGCTGATGGAAAATTCATAAACTTCAACAAGGTCAAATGCAAAGTCTTGCAACTTGAACACAACAATCCTGTTTACCAGTGCAGGGAGGAGAGGCAGCTGGCTAGGGAGCAGCTTTGCAGAAAAGAACAAGGAATTCTTGATGGACAAAAGTTGCATGTGGGTCATCAGTGTGTCCTCACAGCCGACAAGGCCGATGACATCCTGAGGCTGTAGAAGCAGGAGTGTAGCACAAGGGTCTTTTCTGATGGCACTTGTAAGATAGCATGTGAAGGACTCTGTCAAGGTTTGGATTCCCCAGTACAAAAAAAGACACTGTTGCCCTGGTTTGATTCAAGTGGATAGCCACCAAAGTGGCATGAGGCAGGGGCACATGGAGCAGAGGGAGAGAGAACAGAATTTGTTCAGTATAAGATACAGCTCAGGGAGATTTTATCCTGTATATCCGCACATCAAAAGAAACGTGTCCAGCAGGTTGAGGGAAGTGATTCTGCCCATCTATTCCTCTCTTGTGAGACCTCATCTGGAATATTGTGTCCAGTTCTGGAACCCTCAATGTAAGAAGGGTATGGAGCTGTTGGAATGGGTCCAGAGGAGGGCTACAAAAATGATGGGAGGGCTGCAGTACCTTCCCTATGAGGACAGGCTGAGAAAGTTGGGCTTGTTCAGCCTGGAGAGAGAAGGCTTAGAGAAGACCTTATAGTGACCTTCCAGTACCTGAGGGGGGCCTACAGGAAAGCTGGAGAGGGGCTATTCGTAAAGTCTTGTGGTGATAGGACTAGGGGGAATGGGTATAAACTGGAGAGAGGCAGATTTAGAACAGGCATAAGGAAGATTTTCTTCACTATGAGGGTGGTGAGACACTGGAACAGGTTGCCCAGGGAAGTTGTGGCTGCCCCAACCCTGGAGGTGTTCAAGGCCAGGCTGGACGGGGCCTTGGGCAGCCTGATCTAGTGGGATGTCCCTGCCCATGGCAGGGGGGTTGGAACTAGATGATCTTTAAGGTCCCTTCCACCCTAACTATTCTATGATTTTATGATTCTATGATTATACGATTTTACTGCCGCCTTCAGCTATCTAGTGGGACGGCATGCAAAAGACAGAGCCTGACTTTGCTTAGAGGTAGGCTGGAACAGGATGACAGCAAACATCTTGCAACAAGGAACATTTGAATCAGATATTAGCAAAGAAAAAAATAGTCACGATGAGTGTGGTGAGACACTGGAACAGGGGCTTAGAGGTGTAGAGGCTCCGCTGCTGGAAATTTCAAATCAAAGATTTTCCTATCAAGGCCTGAACATGCTGATCTAAGTTGGCCTTGCAGATGGGGTGCTGAAACAGATGATCTCCAGAGGCTCCTTCCAGTATAAATTACAGTACCATTTTGCAGTTGGATTTCTGTGCTGTAAGAAACTTATTCATCATAAGCAATGTGTTTGACACAATAGGATCACACAGCCTACTCCTCTCTCTGTTCTGCGTACTGTTTTCTTCCTGCTTACGTTGTACCTGTGTAGTCCAGCTACCTTCAGCATTTTCATCTCCTGAAAAAGCTTTTTGATAAATCACTCCAGGCTTCTTCAAACTAGGTTGTGTATGGAGGTGTCTTTCAAGAGCCCTTAGTTTACTGGAGACACACTAAATATATGCAATTTGTTAATATTTTTCTCCCTGAATAAAAAGTCCAACAGCCAAATATGCTTTAAGCAAAATTTTAGATTATGAACAACTGTATTAGAAATATCATTTACAAACGGAAACTTGGAGAGACTTTACTTAATTACACACTGAGTGATTCACATTCATCAAATCACTAGGGTTAAAGTTTTAGTTTACATCACAAATGAATTATCTTAATCAGAGCTGATGATGAACAATTTGTATGTCTGATAATTTATGATTTGTGCTGCATGAATAGAAAGTTTATTTTCCAAGTTTTCTCTTTGTGAGTGTTGCATAAGTACTTTCTCATTTGAGAACTCTATTCCCATAGAAGTTAAATTTGAAAAAAAGGAGTGGACTGATTATGACAGTTTGAACAGGAGAGTGGCATTAGCATTTTGGTTATTATTTTCCCCTTTAAAAGGAAGAGAGTTCCACATGTTACTGCTGCAGGACCACAAAGAAGATTTGTGAAAAATACAAGCCTTTAAAATAGGGATTATGAAATAATGACTTCGGTTTTATCAGTGATTTATCTGTAGGGCAGGAAATAAAGCAAATTTCCGTTTCTAAACATTGTTTCCTTAGTTTAAATGTGAAAGAATTTCCTATCCAGGGAATTTATTGATCCTCTAGATAAAGTTGTTCTGTAGTTTTACATTATGACAAACTATATCTACTTAGAGGTCCTTCCACCTCCAGGAGGAACTGAATAGATAAATCAGAGCTAGAATAGCGCATTTTGCTGAGTTCATACTGTTTGATACATGTCACTAGGAATGAAGAAAAGTGTAAAAGGAGGAAGAACTTATTAATTATCATAAAACTTTGGTTAGTCTCTATGTTTTCTGATATCTGACCTATACATGGTGGTTTCAGTTAAAACTCATGTCCTTTTTTTTTTTGCTGTCAGCATATTTGTCAAACATAAATACTGAAGTTGCTAATCAAAATATTGTAAAGAGTATCAGTTACACAATTTTAATTCTTCCTTATTAAAACAGGTGCATGTACAAAATAATGAAAGATACAATAAGCACATTGAAAGGAAATACTCCATTTACCATGAATATCACAGAAACTGAATATTAAAGAAAACAAGAATGATGTAATAAAAGAGAAAGGGGAAAAAATAACTAAAGATTAGGTTAATACTAAGAAGACATAAAATTTTATTTCTTCTGTGTTTTTAATGAGTGGAACTAATTTCCAGTGTCTTTAGTTTGAATATTATGTTTAATAATAATGGATTTCTCTATAGACAGGGGTTTCATCATTTTTTAATGGGGACTTCTGTGCTTAGAGACTACTCTTCAGTTCGTCCCTGCAATATCAGAAAGACACAGGTCTTTTATGTTCCCCTGGTGTGTGTGATTTTCGTATCTGGTGAAATTTTGTTATTGCATTTTTATTTTTTTATTTGCAAACATAAAATGAAAATAAACAATGAAACCTCTTGGTGAGGCAATCAGTTAAACTACTACCAATAGTTCTTTATTAAATTGTTGGTGATCAGTAATGTAATAATGATCACATGTAAAGAATGTCTAAGAGAAACCAAAATATGGAGGCATAAATTGCATCTTGACATAAAAAGGAGAACCTAAACCAATTTATAGACCCAGCGACTGACCCATACTGAACAACACATAGTGTTGTAATAATCCAGTTCCCACGACATCTTCCTGAGCAAGAATGAACACTGTGATTGTCTGTAACACGGTGGACAGAGCAATGATTCTCAAACTGGTCCAGAAACAATTAAATAAAAATAAATGGACAGGACATATTTAAAGAAATGTTGGGCTTCAGAGATGTTTGGCACATGCATTAGGGAAAAAAAAAAAGAGACAACTATTTATTCCATGAAGAGACAAAAAAAATGTCCTAAGTTGAATAAACTATCTATGCTACCACACATTTATCTGTATTACTTACAATACTGAACTTCTTTCAATGTTCGTCCATCACTAGGTTAACCTTTTCAGGAGCTGAAAAATCATAGAATTAAATAATGATTTGGGTTGGAAGAGATCTCAAAGATCACCCAGTTCTGATTCTTCTACCGTGAACAGGGACATGTTCCACTAGACCAGGTTTCTCAAAGCCTCATCCAACCTGGCCTTGAACACTTCCAGGGAAGTGATCCACTTTTCTGGGCAACCTGTTCCAGTGCATCACATTCATAGTAAATAATTTTTTGCCTATATCTAATCTAAATCTACCTTGTCCTTCTGTAAAGCCATTACCCCTTGTCCTATCACTACATGCTGTAGTAAAAAATTCCTCTCCAGTTTGCTTGTAGGCCCCCTTTAGGTACTGGAAGACTGCTATAATGTCTGCCTAGAGTTGTCTGTTCTCGATGCTGAACAACCCCAACTCTCTCAGCCTGTATTATAAGAGAGATACTCGAGCCCTCTGATAATTTTCGTGGCCCTCCTCTGGACTTACTCTAGCAGGTTCATGTCTTTCCTGTGCTAAGAGTTCCAGAATTGAATGCAGTACTCCAGGTACGTTCTTAGGAATACAGAGTAGAGGGACAGAATCACCTTTTCTGACCAGCTGGCCACACTTCTTCTGATGCAGCTCAGGATATCGTTGGCCTTCTAGGCTGCAAGTCCACATTGCTGACTCATGTTGTGCTTTTCATCCACCAGTACCCCCAAGTCCTTCTTTACAGGGCTACCCTCAATCCATTCTCTGCTCAATCTGTACTGATATTGGAGATTGCCTCTCCCCATGTACAGGACCTTGTATGTGACCTTGTTGAGCTTTATGAGGTTTGCATGGGTCCACCTGTCAAGCTTGTCATGGTCTCTCTAGATGACATCCCTTCCCTACAGCATGTCAACCACACCACTCAGCTTGGTGTCATCAGCAAACTTTCTGTGGGTGCACTCAAACCCACTGTCCAGATCGCTGACAAAGATATTAAACAGCACTGGTCCCAGGACTGATTCCCGAGGAATTCCACTTGTCAGTGCTCCCCACTCGGACATTGAGGCATTGACTGCAACTCTTTGACTGCAACTGTCTAACTAATTCCTTACCCACTGAGTGGCCCAGACATCAGATCCCTGTCTCTCTAAGTTAAAGACAAGGCTGTCATGCGGGACAGTGTCAAACGCTTTGCACAAGCCCAGGTAGATGACATCAGTTGCTCTTACCTTATCCACAACTCTGTAACTTTGTCATGGAAGGCCACCAAATTTGGATGAATATGTCTCCAAAATGAATATGTCAATGACCTAATGTTAATAGACATCAATTTATTTTTATATACTCTATAAACCCCCTAGTTTACTTGTGCCATGCTGTCTTAACACTGCAGCAATATTGAACATGAGTCCTCTCCCCTCCAAATTACCCTGCACCCTTTGCTTGACCGCCTAGTCTACCACTTCCTCAGTTTGTTGGCTGTCATTTTCTTTCCCCATCATCCCTAGCTGAAAGCATTTCTCACCAGCTAGGATAACCTCTTGGAAAAGGTGTTTCTGTCCTGCTTTGTCAGATGGATCCTGTCTCTTCCCACCATGATACTCAAAAAAATTTCTGTAGTTGTAAAGGCCAAATCTCTGTTGTCCACAACCACTGTACAACCAGATGTTGACTGTGGGATCTATCCAGTCTTCCTAAAGTCCTTTCCCCTTACTTAAGGGGTTAAGGAGAAAAACATCTAGGCTTCCATTGCTCCCAATCATGCAGTCACACTTGATATACTCCAGGTGTCTCCTGGAAGTATTGGTGCACACATGGAGGAGCAGGAGTAGGTAGTAGCAGGAGAACTAGCGTGACTCCAGAGGAGGACCACGAAGATGATCAGAGGGCTAGAGCAACTCCCATAGGAGGACAAATGGAGAGAGCTGGGGTTGTTCAACCTAGAGAAGGCTTCGGGTAGATGTTATAGCAGCCTTCCAGCATGTATAAGAGGCCTACAGAAAAGCTGGGGAGGGGCTCTTTATCAGAGAGTGAAGTGATTTGACAAGGGCTAATGGTTTTAAGTTGAAGAAGGGAGAGTTATATTAGACATTAGGAAGACATGTTTACTGTGAGGGTGGTGAGGCATTGGGATAGGTTCATAGAATCATACAATCGTTTGGTTGGACAAAGACCTTTGGATCATGAAGTCCAACTGTACCTGTCCACTACTTTAACATATTCCTGAGCACCTCACCGACCCATCTTCAGGAATGGTGACTCAATGACTTCCCTGGGTAGCCTGTTCCAATGCCTGATAATCTTTTTGATGAAGAAAAAATTTGTGATGTCCAATCTGAACATCCCTTGTTGCAACTTGAGGCCATTTTTGCTCATCCTATCACTGGTTACTTGGAATTACAGACCAACACCCTCCTTGCTACAACCTCCTTTCAGGTACTTGTAGACAGTGAGAAGGTCTCCACTCAGCCTCCTTTTCTCTAGGCTAAAAGCTCCATTCCCTCAGCCACTCCTCATAAGACCTGTTCTCCAGCCTCTTCACCAGATTTGTTGCCCTTCTCTGGACATGATTCAGCACCTCAATGACTTTCTTGTTGTGAGAGGCTTAAAGCTGAACACAGTATTCTATGAACCTATCCCAATGCCTCACCACCCTCACAGTAAACATTTCTTCCTAATGTCTAATATAACTCTCCCTTCTTCAACTTAAAACCATTAGCCCTTCTCTGGACATGATCCAGCACCTCAATGACTTTCTTGTTGTGAGAGGCTCAAAGCTGAACACAGTATTCGAGATGCGGTCTCACCAATGCCAAGTACAGGGGCACAGGTCCTGCTGGACATGCTCTTTCTGATACAGGCCACAATGGCATATGCCTTCTTGGACATTTGGACACACTGCTGACTCATGTTCAGCCAGATGTCAACCAACACCCCCAGGTCCTTCTCTGCTCGGTAACATTCTAGCCACTTTTCCCCAAGCCTGTAGCACTGCATGAGGTTATTGTCCCCCAAGTTCATAACCCGACAGTTGACCTTGTTGAACCTCATATTGCTGGTTGCATCCCATCAATCTGGCCTGTCCAGATCTCTCAGTAGTGCCTTCTTACGGTCAAGCAGAATAACACTTATTCCCAGCTCAGTGTTGTGAATTTACTAAGGCTACACTCAATCTCTTTGTCCAGATCACCCACGTTGTCCACTGAAGTCACGGATGCCCCATCCCTGCAGGTGTTCAAGGCCAGACTGAATGAGTCTTTGAGCAAAATGATTTAGTGGAAGATGTCTTTGCCCACGGCAGGGGTGGTGGAACTAGATGATCTTTAAGGTCCCTTCCAACCCAAACCATCCTATGATTATCTGACTGGTCAGCCTTAGCAGCTTCTCTACAAAGTCCTGGATCTGAGTGCTAATAAGGAGCAAAGAGATTTGAAAGGTGATATTAGCAGATGGGAGTTACTGCTACTTCTTCCTGCTGCTCAGGCTCATCTAGCTCAGGTGTTTTGTTTTACAGAGCCCCTCATCTTCTATAAAGGCACTGACCTACTCCGTAGTTGTAGATTTGCAGAAGGCACATCTGTCCTTCTGGTGCCATAAGTCAAAAGTTTCTAGCTTTGGCCACAATGGAAGTCTTAATTTCCCATGCAGATATGCACAGATTCTGCCTTTGCCTCTACTGGTTGAATTTTCAGGCTCTTATTTCTGCAGGGTTTTGGAGAAGATCCAGCAAACTTCTTTCTCATAATCTCCTCCTTCAGCTCCTTTCCTTGATGACACAGACAGTGTACATATCAGTATACTCCTCCTGCAGGCAAGGATCCCACCTCACCCCCTGGCCATAGTCCTAGTGAGAGGCCCCAGGCATCACTGCAGACCCAAGCCTGCAGGTCTATGTCCTCCACTGGGAGGTCCTCCATTATATGGTCCATTGTGTCCTCCACTGGGCTATGACCATGATGATACAGGGATAGCTGCTCCAGCAGCTGCTGGAATTGTACCCCATTGCACATCACCACCCACCACTACCCCATGTATGTTGTCCTCAACAAAACTCCTGTCTCCCTTCTGCGAAAACTGACACCTCTATTAGCTCCTTCCACCTCTGGAAGCTGTATCCTGAGCCAACACTTCTGCAAGCCTCTCTCTAGCACCTGCTGAACGGGTGCTTGATCCTCCCTAATCAAGAGTCTCCTGGAGTAAAATCTCAGTGCACTCTTTGATCAAGAAAAGCTGACAGAGCTTGTTAGAAGCTGCTAGATCTTGCTGGAAGTCATGAGTAGCTATCCTTTCCTGGCAGCAGTAGGTACCCTGAAGTTTCTCAAAGGATTCCCAAGGGTACCCTGATGATCTCGAGACAAAACTCCTGGAGGATCTAGATGGCCCAAGAGTCCAGAAATGCTTCCACTGATATGCTTCAGTTGAAAGCTTGATAAACATTAACTTGAATCTCTTACTTCACCATATAAACTGCTTTCTAAGGAGAATCTTTTGCTCGTTTTAGGTATAAGTTGATATATGGCTCTCTGGATTGAAACTAGTTTTTACTAACTCCTTTGCTTGCTCTCAGGTTACTAAAAGTGTAAATGGTGGGCTGGAAGATAATGAGGACAAGTAGCCAAAATGTACAGATTTTTGATTATTTTGGCTATAGCTATGCTAATAAGTATACCTGGAACTGCTCTTTGGCACTGATCTCACTTGGCATCAAATAGCTCATGGCCAAACTGCTAAACTTCTTTTCCCTCCAAAACAGGACAACTGCATACAGACTGAGAATGGTGCTTGGCCTAAGCTAAGTCCAACACTGTTCCTTGAAATTATTTCAGAGAGCACTATTTTCTTCTGGGTATCTTTTCTGAGGCAAAGACACATTCTTAGGACGTTGTTCTCATTTGCTGTAGATTTACTGGAAGTGGAAGAAGACAATGCTCCTTCACCATCAGCAAATGCAGCATGACTGTAAGCAAAGGGCTACCCTCCTCCCCTGAAAAATAACACCAGTTCTAGTCTAATTATTCTTATATTCAGTAGTAATTTCTAGTTCAAGTTTCATAATGTATGGCCCTGATAAAGCAGTTGTATACCACTTCACTTTTTTTTGCTGTTGTCTTTATACATAAGTTTGATATTTTATTTTTACCTTTCAGTAGAGAAAATAAAGTTACAACATGATGCAGGGGAAAAAAATCACTGTAATTTCTTAATGGGGTGCTATGAAATTAGAAATCAAATGTAGCCAGTGCCAGAGGTTTGAAGAATTAAAGTTGTATAAGTTCAGTAAGTATATTATTACATGAAATATGTTTAGTGTAGAGCATTGAGTTATTCTGTTATAATCAAAGATTTCTTGCAGAGTCATTTTGAAAACTTCACAAGAAAGCAAATAGCTGCTTTTCTTTGAACCCACTAAGTAAAATAAGTTAAACAAAGATACAAAAACAGGTGACAAATAAATAGAATTGTAATCTGCTTGTTTGATGATTACAGTTAGCTTAGTTATATCTTATGAGTGATACCCTCAGACGAGTGTAACTATTGGCAAAACTCCCTCTGTTGTCAGTAGATCCAGAATATCACCCTGTACAGTTACTGGAGATCAATAACAAGGAAATCTTATCTGAATGGGTAAAAAACCCTATTTGAATCATCATTAAAGATCTTTATCTTTAATGAAAAGATAAAAATTAAAAAAAATGTTACCCATTATGAAAATAAAAGTTAAACTGACATAAACTAAAAGATGGGACTCATCTGCCTTTCTGCTGAAACATATTTTCTCACCTACAAGTTAAATAAAATGTAGACAATTTTACACCATGTATTAATGCATATTTTTGGTGGAAAGTGCTATTTTTGACTTAAGAACAGATGGACCACTAGATCTGATTAGTTCAGTTTGACTAATGCAAAAATGATCTAAAAGTAGAAATCAATGCTGTAACATAAAGAACTATTTTTTTAAATAGGATTTTTTTTTAGCAACAAGAACAGTAGCTTATGTATTTAGCATGCCAAAAATTTTTCTTGTGACTTGTCACTACTAACAGACATTCTTCCCATTAAAAGTTTATTCAAATAACTACAAAGCTTGGTTCTTTCCACTTGGGGAAGTGGAGAGAAGTGCATATGCAACTTAGTCCATACTAACACGTTTATGGAGGAGTGCTTTAGGTAATGAATAACTTTTTTTTTTTTTGTAATGCAAAATATACAGTTCTTCCAGGCATCCCATGCATTAACATTACTACAAAACCTATTCTGAAAAATAAAAAGTATTTCAAAGCTGAAATTGACTACAGAATTTGTATGTCAGGCAAAATTGAATTTTGAAGTCAAGAAAGTTCCACCACAAACCAAAAAATAATATATTTACACTCAGTTATAGTACTGATTTACACTACCAGTTCATCTCTGGCAGGTACATGTGAACAAGTGAGAACATAGAATCATAGAATCACTAGGTTGGAAAAGACCTCTTGGATCATCAAGTCCAACCATTCCTATCTGCCTTTAAACCATGTCCCTGAGCACCTTGTCTACCAGCCTTTTAAATATCTCCAGGGATAGTGAATCAACTGCCTCCCTGGGCAGCTTCTGTCAGTGGCTGATGACCCCTCTGTGAAAAATTTTTTGCTGATAGTTGGTCTAAACCTCCCCTGGAGCAGCTTGAGACCATTCTGCCTTGTCCTACCACCTATCACTTGGGAGAAGAGGCCAGCACCCACCTCTCTACAACTTTCTTTGAGGTAGTTGTAGAAAGCAATAACATCAGACTCTTCTTTTTCAGACAATGGGTCCTAAAAAGATACGACAAAACCTTTATGGAGAAGTCCTATGACATTTAATGGAATGGAGCTGGAAGTAGGTTATATGGAATTTCATTCAAGTGTCAGCATCTGCTTTCATTAAAGCTAACAGAAAAACTAATCTGCATCTCAGAGTGTATTTTAAAGAGTCATAAAATCTCACAAAGAGTGATAGCTGATGTTCAACTTTTTACGTATCTTACAAACCTGGATGATTTGGGCAATATAGTACTCATTCATAAAATGGTTAAAATGTAGGGAAAATTTCTATTTTTTTAGTTAAATTTTAGAGGATTTTCCATAAGTCATAACATTAGAAGGCTTAATTTCTAATTAGATCACTACTTTTACAAATGCATTACAGCAGAATAAACTAAATTTACTTAAAATTTTATAAATTTAATCATCAAGATGTAGACAAAAGATCAATTATTTTTTTCCACACTTTAGTTATTTGCTTTCTTAAAAAGGAGGACTAGAGATGGTAACCACATTTTCACTGCATTTAAAATCAGAGGAAAATAAAATACAAAGAACCTTGACTTAACTGGGTATTTTTCTATTATATTGTTGAAATATTGGTGAAATAGGAGATATTTTTTTGGCATGTGAAATCCAAAAATGAGGAAGCATATAAGAAAAAGTAATGCCATGGTTTTGTAAAGCTTGCTTTTACTAACAGTAGAACTAGTGATATCAAACTCAATATTTTCTTGCCATTAGACTTTTCTCTACTCATAGAGAAAATGATTTCTTAGTACTTGCTTTCCTATGGATGTTTTTTTGGTACAGGATAATCTACGTTAATAAGTTACACAGGGGAATCTTATATCATTGATTTAAGTGTAGGAGTGTAGAATAGTGTAGAAAGTGTAGAAGATACTTCCTCTTTAATGAGTTAAAATGTGCCTGGCCATAACATGAGGTCAAAGCTGAGGGCATCTGTGGAAAGTGAAGCCTCATGAAACTCTAATAAGTTAGAGTTAAGTGATATCAGTGATCACAATCTTAACCATTTTTTTTTTTTTTTTTTTTTTTTTTTTTTTTGGTAAGGTGATAAGAGTAGACACTTTAATATAAAACATCATGGTTACACGTTACACTGTTATGATAAGAAGATCTCATTAACCGAGACAGAACATAAACTAGATGAGGTACAATGACAGAATAAGTAACAATTGAGGGAAATTAAATGGTTTTCTGTACCTAACACCATTTAAAAATTTGTTTAAATTAAAGCTTGGGACCTAGGATTGTGTTTAGAAGAGAAAAGTTTCATTCAATATCGAATGCTGTGGTGCAGGAAGTGGTGATTTCACCATGAGGGTGAGAACCCATGAGTTGAGGGTGACCCCACTTAGTCTGTGCTTTTACCGATGGGGCACAGTCCTACAGCGGTTGAACGTGGGGGGCTGAGGCAGGGACTAGTAACAAGGTTCACTGGCAGCCTCTGACAGTACCAGGTCTTGCACCTTTCCAGGAGCCCATCTGGGGTCAAAAGAAGACAGGGCTATGGGCAGGATGGAGGCAAGGTACGGTGTAGTCTGAAGTTCATTTGTTGGTGGTGTCAGAGACAAGGTGTCTACAGCAGCATTGAGGTTCACCCAGGAAATCAGGCGACAGACAAGGCTCAGGACAGGCACACCTGTGACAGCCCAGGCCAGGACTGATGGCCTTGGACTGAGCTGATGTGCAGTTCCTTGGCCTATGGACAGGGAGTGGCTGGGAGTCCTTATGAGGGTGGTCAGGGCCAGCAAGACCAATGAGTGCCTTCAGGCTGCTGGCCCTGAGCATGTCCATCATACTATGGTTTCTGTCTCGTTTGCATTCTTTATATCCTCTTCAGCATGAACATAGCCAAGGTAGGCTGGGATGCCCTGATAAATGTAGATGAGTCTGTCAGTTAAAAACGACCCTTAAACATTGTCACATTCTGCACTAAATTCAGCTGATGAAAGTGCTGACATTGTAAAGAATACTGAATTCTGTCCAACGATCTATAAACAGAGATAAAACCTTCACCTAGAGTTTAAGAAGTAGGCAAGTCAAATTCTCATTATTTTCCTGGAAACAGCTTTATGAATCTGCCTTTCTTATCCTTATCATTCTCATGAACAATGTTGATCGTTCTGGCCCAGGGGAAAGGAGAAGAAGTCTCTTGTGTTTCACAAGAGATTCAAAGCAGGTAGAAGTGCCTCATTGTTCTATCATACTTGGGAGTTTAGGTAAGAGAAACACCAAATAGGTTGTTTTCCCTGAAGCAGTGCAGTCCTGACAGCATGGTGGCTGACTCAAGAATGAGAAGGAGGATGCAGGCAGATTGTTATGACCCACAGTCGGAAAATCAGGGTGTTGTAGTGGTTTTGTTCTTCTCTAGGGGAGGAGTATAACACCTCTACATGAGATAATATAGGAAGAGTATGCCTCTACATGGGATATTGAAACTAGCATGTGCTTGACAATCTTCATTTGTATATGCATGGATGTCACCCATTATATGCATTTGATGATAGAGATAAAGGTCGTTTCATGGTCACCATCTCAGAGGGGGATGGGTTCTGAGCAAGGCCACCCTGACACCTCACGGTTCTGTCTCCCAGACCCATCCTGCTTATCATAATTTAACGGTACCAACCCCACCTGTTGCTGTTCATCTTTGCTTTTCTTTGCAAGAATGTCTAAGACATTCATGTTAACTCTTTCAGTCTCTTACACAGATAAAGATGTTATGGAGCAGGGCTCCTGAGGTGAAACAGTCCCTCTACTTAGTGCTTTCGACTGAAAGAGCATTTAAGGATTGCAGGCCTCTGTAGGAGGCCTCTGTTGCATTTGGCAGAGCACTCTAGTGAAAAAGTACATTCAAATGAGTAAAATGAAAATTTGCAGTAATCAAACTCCTCCACTGCAGCTGTCTGTAACCTCACAGATACTAAAGACAGCAACAACTCTTACGGTTTGATACTTCTATTGCTTATAGCAGTTTGACACCAGGGACTCCAGTGACTTCAGATTAGCACTGTGTGGGTGGGAGAATAATCATGCTTTTGTCGTTCACAAAGGTCTTCACTTTTGCTCCACTTTTAAGTAATCACGAGAGCACTTTTGTGGGGCAAGCTATTGCCTTTTCCTCTGATTTAAGGAGAGAAATGGGAACCAAATCCAAATTCACAACATGCAGAAAGCAGTGATTAGGAGTCAAGAGTTTCTGTCTGTTTGCCTCATTCTCATAGTGAAGCCACATCCTAGGAAGCATCACTCCACTCTACTTTGGTGTCTAGTGATGTCATCAGCTGTGCTGTTCTAAGAGAAACTCAGGAAGCTGAACTCAGGTCTTGGCAGGTAAAACATCCTTTTCAGTTTATCTTTCACTTAACTTCCAGGAACTCCACTGTACCCTGATGCACATTTCTTCAACATACCACAAGTAGTTCTAGAATACTCATGTTCAAGCCTTCCCTGGTGTATTTTTATGGGCTTTTGGCTGCAGGTTCTGGCTACAGTACAATTTTAATAAAGTTTGGTTTTTATAGCTTTCTTATTCCATATAGAGTCCAGAGTTGTGGATCAAAAGAAGCTGATGGAGATAGTCTTAGACAGCAGCTGCTAAATAATTTTTTACAACTGGATCCATTAGTGGAGTGTTATTGGATTATATCTATTGTTGTTCTTATTCTCCAGTTCATGATGATCACTAGTTTCCTTCCAATTTTCTTTAGCTGTAAATACAAAACAGGAGGAAGAAAACAATCTTGCTTTTTGTGATACAGAGCAAATTTGGCACTTTATGCACAGTATGTTTCAAACTCAATTCCCTCAGAAGCTAGGGATTAACAGATGTCAATGCCCAGCTTGCAAATGGAAGCCAAGACAAAGACTAGAGACCTTCACACCAACAATCTAGGTACTAAGTAGGAAAGAAAATATTTTCCAACCATTTTACCTCTCCTTATTTCCTAGTGTGGTTGTAGCAATGAGGATTCAATTGGAACAGCTGTGCTGAAAATCCAGATTTTTATCAATTTGGCATCTTTCTAGGAAAAATACGACACTGAAGCTTAAGAATGAAGCAGAACAGGAAGATTTAATGCACTAACTCTGCAACAAATGACACTTAAAATGGACGTGCTTTGTGTTCTCTTTAAGTTGGGAAAATGATTAATCCTATCATGGGATTAATTGCAAGTTCTTTGCTGGAGGAACAATGTTCTCCCAGAGGAGGAAGCCGAAACCTGAACATCACTGAGCTATCCACATGCACTGCATGATTCCTTAGAAGCTGTGAGGCCCCTAAATATTTAGCCTGACAGCTTCTGGACTCTTCCAGTGACTGCTGCCATTAAAACTTTTGAATTTCTTAATCACTCCAGCTGGAAGGGATTGGGAAGACTCTAATCCAAAGTCATGCTCAAAGCAGGGTCAACACTGAATTCAGACTAGATGCCTGAGGACCTTCATGATTGGATTTGAAAACCTCCAGAGAACCTATAACCTCTTAGGCAATGATTTTCAACCTATTACCCTCATATATTTTTTTCCCTTATATATTCAGTCAGAATACTCCATTATTTAGTTCTGTACCAATTTATGACCATTGTCTTATTCTTCTGCAGTGCACTTTAGTAAAGCGTATGGCTTCACCTTCTCAGTATCCCTCTCATAGGCACTGGGGAGCTCCTGTTAAGTTTCCTACAATTATCCTTTTTCCAGACTGAACAAGCCCAGCTCCCTCAACTCCTCCTCACAAGGTAAAAGCACTCCAGCCTCAACTATTTCTGTGGCCGTGTGATCAACCTGTTGCAGCTGATCAACTCTTTCCTAGTATTGGGGCTACAAAACTGGATGTGAACTAAATAATACCAAGAAACCAGAAGAATTGCTTCTCTTGCACTGACAGTGCTCCTGTTAATGTTACTTTGACTACTGTTGATGGTGTCAGGGCCACAATGTTCCCAATCATTTTCTACTCTTTCAGGGCCCTGAAATAGCCTTCAAGAGGACTTGCCTCATGTTTTTCCCGAGGATTGAAAATTGTCCAGTGATAAGGAAAGGTGTTCTACAGTACAGAATGGGAGCACAATGGGAGTTAATGCAGGTAATGGAAACAGAGACTTCCTTTCCTCAGCCTTACACATCTAGAAAATAACACATGGTTGTAACAAACACCCTTGAGGTTTATGCGTATAACAACTGCAACTTTGGAGTCATTACTAAAGCTTACATCAGTTTTATGAAGAACAGAATTCTTTCACTGTGTCAGATGTGAATTCACTTTCATGCCTGGGAGAATTATATTTCTCTTCTAGGAAGAATTTGGGTGTTTTCCTTTTGAGAAATAGGCATAGAATCATAGGAAGGAATCATAGAATGATAGCGTGGTTTTTGTTGGAGGGTACTTTACAGATCATTTAGTTCCAAGCCCAGTGCTATGGGCAGGGAAATCTCCTACTAGACCAGGCTTCTCAAGGCCTCATCCAACATGTCCTTGAACGCTTCCGGGGAGGGGGGCATCCATATCTTCCCTGGGCAACCTGTGCCAGTGTCTCACCACCCGCCTCATGAAGAATTTCTTCTTGATGTCTAGTCTAAATCTTTCCCCAACCAATTTATAGCCATTCCTCCTCATCCTATTGCTACATGCCCTTATATAAAGTCTTTCCCCAGCTTTTTTTGTAGCCCTCTTCAGGTACCTGAAGGCCATTATATGGTCTCTCGGGAGCCTTCTCTTCTTCAGGCTGAACAACCTCAACTCTCTCAGCTTGTCCTCATAACAGAGCTGCTCCAGCCCTCTGATCATCTCCACAGCCCTCCTCTGGACCAATTCTGATAGTTTCATATCCTTCTTATGTTGAGGATTCCAGAACAGGACACAGTACTCCAGCTGGGCTCTCACTCAGGCAGAGGGCCAAAATCATCTCCCTCGACCTGCTGGCTATGCTTCTCTTGATGGAGCTCAAGATACAGTTGGTCTTCCGGGCAGTGAGCATGCACTGCTGGCTCATGTTGAGCTTCTCATCAATGATCATCCTCAAGTCCTTCTCTGCAGGGCGGGTCTCAATCATGTCATCCCCCATCCTGTCCTGAAAGCGAGGATTGCCCCGACCCAGGTGTACGACCTTTCAATTGTCCTTGTGGAATATCATGAACATTAACTTATAGCAATACTCCAGTACCTGAAAGAGGCCTACAGAAAAGCTGGAGAAGGGCTATTCATAAAGGCTTGTGGGGATAGGACTGGGAGGAATGAGTATAAACTGGAGAGATGCAGATTTAGACTAGACTTTAGGAAGAATTTCTTCACTATGAGAGTGGTGAGGCATTGGAAAAGGTTGCCCAGGGAAGTTGGGGATGCCCCATCCCTGGAGGTGTTCAAGGCCAGGTTGGATGGGGCCTTGGGCCTCCTGATTTAGTGGGATGTCCCTGCCCATGGCAGGGGGGTTGGAACTAGATGATCTTTAATGTCCCTTCCAACCCAAACTACTCTATGATTCTATGATTCTATGAGATTTACACAGGTCCACTTCTCCAACTTCTCCAGGCCCCTCTGGGTGGTTTCCTGTTCTCCTGGTGTGTCAACTGCACTACCCAGCTTGGTACCCTCTGCAGACTTGCTGAAGGTACACTCAATCTCACTGTCTATATCATCAATGAAAATATTAAACAGCACTGGTCCCAATATAGATTCTTAGGGCACCACCTGTCATGGATGTCTATCTGGACATTGAGCCATTGATCGTTACTCTCTGAATGTGACCATTCAACCAATTCCTTACCCAATGAATAGTGCGGTCATCAAATTCTTATCTCTCCAATTTAGAGAAAAAGATGTTGTAGGGGACCATGTCAAAGGCTTTACAGAAGTCCAGGTAGATTACATTACATCCATTGCTTTTGCCATATCCAATGATATGGTCAGCCCATCACAGAAAGTCACTAAGTTCATCAGGCAGGACTTGCCTTGGTGAAGCCATGCTGACTGCCTCTAATCACCTCCCTGACCTCCATGTGCTTAACAGAGCTTCTAGGAGGATCTGTTCCATGATCTTCCCCGGCACAGAGGTGAGGCTGACAGGTCAGTAGTTCCCAGGGTCATCTTTTCTACCCTTTTTAAAAATGAGCATAATGTTACCCTTCTTCCAGTCACCAAGGACTTCTGACTTCATTGAATTTTCAGATATCATAGAGAGAGGCTTGACAACATTAGTGAATTTTCTCAGGACTCTGGGATGCATCTCATCAGGTCCCATAAGCTTAAGGATTTTCAGAGTCCTTAGGTCGTCACGAACCTTATCTTCCCCTACAATGGGAGGGGCCATACTCCCATGGTCTCCATCCTGCTGTTCATTGACTCAGAAGGGCTGAGGTGAGTGGTGGTCGGTGAAGACTGAGGCAAAGAAGTTGTTGAGTACCTCAGACTTCTCCTCATCTGTTGATAAGAGGCCACCACTGGGGATACAATTTCTTTACCCATCCTTTTCTGATTGACGTATCTATAGAAGCCCTGCTTGTTAGTCTTCTCTTGCCAAGTTCAGCTCCAACTGTGCCTTAGCCTTTCTGACTCCGTCCCTTCACAACCAGGCAGAGTCCCTATACACTTCCCAGGTCCTCTGATTCTGCTTGCACTTCCTGCTCATTTCCCTCTTGGTTTTCAGTTTGAATAGTAGGTCTTGACCCAGCCACACTGGTCTTCCCTTCCCTGCCTGATTTCCTACATCTGGGGAATGAGAGTTATTGTACTTTATGGAAAGCATGCTTAAGTATTTGCCAGCTCTGTTCTTCTCCCTTGTCCCTGACGACTGTTACCCAGGGGGTCCTACTGACTAACTCCTTGAAGAGCTGAAAGTTTGCTTTCCTGAAATTTAGGGTCCTGACTATGCTCCTCATCTCTCCCACATTCCTCAGGACCTTGAACTAGACCAATGCATGATCACTGTAACCCAGGCTGCTCTTGATCGTGATGTCACCAATGAGCTCACTTGCATTGGTGATCCAGTATTCCACCCTGCTTGGGTAGGGATGTCTATTACCTGGGTTAAGAAATTATCTTCAATGCACCCTGGGTGTCTCCTGTATTGCCTACAGCTTGCTGTGCTACTTTTCCTGCAGTTAAAGAGGAAGTTCATATTGTGTTACAATTTAACAGTAAGTTTAAGGTGTCAAAAATTTGCATTCCATTCTCCTCTTTATCTTCATGGAGTACCCAATTTTTCAACCCTTAGGGTACTGGGTAAAGTGGGAATGAAGTACAAGTCTCTGCAATACATTGTGCAGATTTCTAAGATATTTGAAGGTGAAAGTTCTGGGCTCACTTGCCTAGGAGTCTTTTTCAGAGTTCCTGTGCCTGCAATATGAATAATTAACACTTTTTAATGGCAAATATTACTAACACAGATATGTCGGTAGTTATGAAAAAGCTGCCTTTAAACTTCACAGTGATTTCTCATACAGTAGTTTCTCCAAAATGTTAATTACACCTGTCAATAATTCTTGTCCTTTCAATTCGCAATGTCTCCTTTGAGATGATCTCCAGGTTCTGCACATGTAAAAAAAATGTAAAATGACTGTAGATTCTGAACTAGTTATTCTAGGTTGAGTAAAAAAATAGCTTTCTGTAGTCTATTCTGCAATTAGAACAACTCATCTGTGTAAAAATGCAGAGTTTAAAAAGAAATTTGATTTCGACAAAAAAAATCCCCCTAACTGCTATTTACAGTTAGGCAAAATAATAATAGTAATATTTGTTATTTGTGATAAAATAGTAATTTAAAGTGGCAAATTTACACTTCAGATAAATTTTCAGTTAGCTGTAATGTGCACTTCTGGTAAGCCAGTAAAAATATCTGAGAATTTCTTCAATATATTGCATTGATTTGTGCTTATTTGTTCCTCCCCAAGGTGAACACAGAAAGTTTGTAAAAACATTGCCATTATTTGGCATAATGATTTTACAAAGCTCTTTCTTACTTTTAAGGAAAACATTCGATAAAACTTTCCCAATAAGCCTATTCTGGTCCTGGAGTTTGTATACCTGTGTTCCAACGGTATTTTCTGCTAGCTTGCCCTTAAAACATGCGAGCCTTTCTTTAAATTCACCTCCGTTCAAAATAGCACATCAAGTGCAACTCATTTTTAAAGAAAGTGAGTAATAAAAAGCACGTGCATAATTGTTTTACTGCATGGTGACAGCAGGGGTAAGAAAAATATATATATGTATATTTAACATATGTGTGTGTATTGTTTCCAGCAACTAATCAAATCTGAAGCCTTTTCTTACTTGTGTAAGATAAGGAAACAGGAACTGAAAGAAAGGGCATAAATCAAGGTAAATCTCTTTCCTTCTTATTTCAGGGTATGCCCTATTATTGTTTTCTCTTGATTTTAGTTAAAGCTTGATTGCTACTTCCAAACATTTTTTGAAGTTCTTAAAATTGTAATTTGCATCTAAGAGGTAAATAAATTTGCCCAAAAAGTCTGCGGACCCTCCATTCATGGTTATGCTCTGATCTAATGTCAAAATTATCCATGCTCTGAGTTGAAGTTCGGCCATCACTCTCTGAGATGCCTTCCAATATAAGTTAATCTATGATTCTGTTTAATATTTTTTTCACACTATATGTTAAGGGTCATAAGAGACAATAGGAGAGCTCAAAAGTGCAATATTGCACCAAAATTTCAGGTAACACTGAATAGAGTGGGATTGTTGATCTTCAGGGTAGGAAAGCTCTACAGAGCAACCTGGATGGGCTTAACTGACAGGCAAAAGCTAACTGCATGGGGTTCAACAGGGCTAAGTGTTGAGTCCTGAAATTGGGTAACAACAACCCCATGTAATGCTACAGGCTTGGGGAAGAGCAGCTGGGAAATGGTATGGCACAAAAGTACCTGGGAGTGTTGGTTGACAGCCAGGTGAATGTGAGCTGACAGTGTGCCTGGATGGCCAAGAAGCATCTTGGCTTGTATCAGAAATGGTGTAGCCAGCAGGACCGGGGAACAAATTGTCCCCATATATTCAGCATTGGTGAGGCTCCACCTTGAATACTGTGTCCAGTTTTAGGCCCTTCACTACAAGAACAACATTGAGGTGTTGGAACATGTGCAGAGAAGGGAAATGAAGGTGGTGAATGACCTAGAAAACATTTTTGTGAGGAGTGGCTGAGGCAATTGGAGTTGTTTAGCCTAGAGAAAAGAAAGTTGAGGGGAGATCTTATTGTTCTCTACAACTGCCAGAAAGGGGATTGTAGCAAGATGGGTATCAGTCTCTTTCCTCAAGTAGCAAGTGGTAAGATGAAGGGAAAGAACCTCAGCTTGCACCAGGGGAGATTTAGATTGGATATTATTGAAGAGTGTTTTCCAGTCTGAATGATTCTATGATTCTATGACTACAAACAACCTTATTTAATTTCTATCTCCAACTAGGGCTAATTTTTCAAGGCTTTCCTTGGCAAGACACGTAAAAGTGGAAATAAGTAGCTAGCATGATTTTTTTTTCCCCATTTCACTAAAACCATCCTAGTCCTATAAAGTCTTTAGTGTTTGTGTTTCCCATGTGTCAAGATTCCATGTGAACATTGAATAATGAAGTTGATAGAAACTTTTAAATTGAACTCAAAAGGATTTGATTTAAGCAATGGAAGCCAGGATAGAACCTTGCTGTGAATGGAAATGTCACACAGCCATGACTATAAACTGTGTATGCTTATATTATGCTGGCTGGTGCTTGGAAAGGAGAGGTGAAGAATACAGTTTCTTTCAGATCACTACAAATCCGAGCTTGTTGAATTTTAGTACTCAATTTTCTGTTAGCAACATTAATTTCCATTTTGACCAAAGTTTTTATTTTCCAATTTCACGTCTTCTACCTGCCATTATTATGAAGAGTAAAGAAGTCCCTTGTTTTGTTCCTGGTCCTTTTACTGAATCAATAACATGTAGATCTGGGTTTATTTAAAGTCATGTTTTCCATTTTGTACCTCCGAAGACATTTTTTATTGGTATTGGGTTGACAGTTAAATCACAAAAAGAATAGAGTTATGTTTCATGTGAGGATTAACTATAGGTATAGAAGATGGAGACACAGAAAAGTGTAATTCACAAGCTTTGGAATATTTACAAACATTCTAGCCATTTTAGCTTATATACTTATTTTTCTCTCATTAATGCTAGCAGCAACTTCAGATATTCTACTCTGTACAACAAAAAAAGTAATTTTATGTGATATTGGCAGGGTGCTACCTGTGGCAATTAATTTACACTGTCTAGCGATTTATGAGTGTTTTCTCATTGTGTACAGTGTTATGATGCACTTAATAATCTTAACTGAATAAATCAAACAGGCTACATAGTTTTAATTCATCAACCACATCTTACAATACTTAAAGCAGATCTGAGATCTGAATGGGTTTAGAAGTTGTTTGAATAGTATTTTTGTTTTAAATAAAAAGTAAAAAATCATGATAATGTAGTTCAAGGGAAGAGATCCTGCCAAGTTATTCCAGGATTAGCCTGCATAAGAGGAACTTTCATTCCAATAGAGAGCAACGGAATAAAAGATACATCAGCAATATGGTAATTATCCATCAGAAAGCATTACCCTTCCCTGACAATGTTACTGCCTAAATATGACTTTGCATTTGGCATCAAGAGTATCTTACAAATATGTAAATAACTGTGCTAGGAAAAAAACTGAACAAAGCATTTTTCTAGAAATCCTTTTTCACTAACAAAGCTGTGTTTCCATATGACCAGAAAAGATTGTGTAGCTTGAAACATGTTTAGAAATTTTTGGACACCCATTTTAAAAGGTATTGTTCATAGAAACCCACTGAGCTTGCTGAAACAGGGGCTCTAATGTCTTTGAACACCCACTGCTTACTTTACAATCCTGACCTAAAAAGATGTAGGAAATTGGGCAGGGAAAGGAAAAGTTTAGCGTGTGACCAGGGGAGTATAGACCCTCCCACTGTAGAGGAAGATAAGGAACATAAGGTTCGTGACCACATGAGAAACTTGAAAATACTTAAGTGTATGGGACCTGATGAGACACATCCCAGAGTCCTGAGGGAATTTATTGATGTGGTTGCCAAGTCACTCCTTATGGCATTTGAAAATTCAATGCAGTCGGAAGTCCCTGGTGACTGGAAGAAGGGTAACATTGTGTCCAGTCTTAAAAAAGGTAGAAAAGATGACCCTGGGAACTGCCGACTCTCAGTCTCACCTCTGTGCCAGGGAAGATCATGGAACAGATTCTCCTAGAAGCACATGGAGGTCAGGGAGGTGATTAGAGGCAGTCAGCATGGCTTCACCAAGGGGAAGTCCTGCCTGACCAACCCAGTGACTTTCTATGCTGGGCTGACCATATCATTTGACATGGGAAAAGCAATGGATGTAATCTAGCTTCTGTAAAGCCTTTAACATTGTCCCCTACAACATTCTTTTAGATCCTTCAGAGACAAATAAAGGAAAAATGCTTGGTAAATTGTGTACAGAGTAGTTCTTATTTCTTACATACTGACCTATTATTCTTTTATTTTGATACCAATAGTGTGTTTAAAATAAAAGTGATTTTAATTTTCTAATGAGCAGTAGGCATACTTGGAACCTGTTACTAGTCTTTCAAAACGTGGATGTAAAGAATAGGGATTTTATTTATTGTCTCTTCAGGTAATTTTCCTGTAAGCAAGGTTAAACTTTCTCATGCGTCTCAAAAGTAGAAAGCTTAAAAGTGCAGGCTAATATGTAAATTTGCTCTAGGTTTTATAGGTATTTATTTGCCAGAGAATGCACAGCTAATTTGAATCCTGATATATTCCCTACCAATAATTTTTATGGACTAGTATTCTATTTGCATTAAATATTATTTAAATTTTATTGACAAAGCAAGCATAAAGGCATAATCTGGCTGATGGTATTTACTCAAAGTGCGTGGAATACACCATTACCGTCATGATGATTGGTATTTACAACATGAAGCTATATGGACTCTGCAGCTACACAAGGTTCACTGTGGGCAATGACAATTGGCTAACACACTCATGCTAGTTACCTGGAGATTGTCTCCAAGCATGGTGCTGGGTTGTTTGCTGTTCCCCTGGCATCCTCCATTTCCCTTAAGTAAAGTGGGCACAAAAAACATGGCAGAAGTGAAGTGCAGCAACTAACATGGCTAAGGGGGCACAGAGGATGTCAGAATGTCTGCTGGCAAAGGCAAGGTAACAAAGTAGATGGCAGAGAGAGTTCCCCTGGGACACAGCAACTCTAAGTGGCCCAGAGGGCTTAAGGAAATTAAGAAATAATGGAAAAATGATTTGCTGTTGCCTGATCAGCATTCCATGCTGTGTTGCTGCAATGAAATACTGGCAAGGTGCAGGTAGAGGAGTAGGGAGAAAACAATGAAGTCCCAAATAATTTGCTTTACTGGAGCTTGAGTCTATTCTTAGTGTCTCCATGCCAAGACTAGAATTCAACTGGGCTGGCTGCTGGAGTAAGTCACTAGCTGAGTCTTTCAAGATAGCAGAATTCAACTGTTTTTCTGATTGCTAACCTGAGTTTTGTAACTGCTTCGGTAGCACCATGTGTGGCAGGATCCCAAGGAGTTCATCAGATCTCACAAACAAAGTATCCTGTGTCAAATGATCATCTCCATCTAAGTGACAAGTACAAGTAACTGTGCCAATATGTGAAGCATCTATCACCTCTGAAAAAAGAACAAATATTCCTTAGCAGTATTCTTACTCTAAAAAACATTTTCCTGCAAGAGAAACTGGTTTTAAACTGATTTGGTGAATAGAGACTTAAGGTGCAAATGACCCTGCACCTTCCCAAAATGTTGATGGAGTTCAACATCAAGCCTACAGTGCATTTGATGCCACCAGAAAAAGAAAATGTAACTGCAAGACAAATGAGAAAGTTGTATAATATTTGACCTTTAGGGAAGGACCTGGTGGTGCACAGTGCACAGTCAAGCTGATTACGACCCAAAGAGATGTCAGGGTGTCATGATTTAAGATAAAATATGGGAGACTTCAGATGGATAGTTTACCAATCTGCTTAACCGTTCCTCCAACAATCTCACAGGAACAAAAATTAACTGCTCTGCTTGTCAGGTTGCTGCAAACACTGCGCAGTCATGCAAGGACAATTAATCTTATCCAGCTTACTCAACACTGCTGCACTTATCCAGCTGGCACAACACCACTGCACTTAGGCTTTTATCAGCAGTCTTACAAAGACAGTTCACCTTGTCTAGCTTGCTGAGTTTAAATCAGAAGCTCCCCTTAAATCCCCCTTAACAGTTACTAAGATTCCTGAGACTAGTATATGTGCAAGCAAGTACATTTTATTATAATAATTCTATTATAATGGACCGTGACTAAATAAGGGCTCAGTGGTACCTGGGGATAAGACACTTTTTGCAAAAATGCATTAAAAGTCAAATACCTGAGCGCAGATATGATCGATATACACGTAAGTAAGATGTAGTTAATATTGAAGTATAGAGAGATAGTAACAATTATCTTGATGTCAAGATATGTATAGCGTGCACAACACAAAGATGTCTCAGTTGGGGGGGGTGGTGACATGAGATCCAGCCTGTCAACTGATCTCAAAAAGTTTTGATGACGTCTTTCCCCCACAATTTCCCCTTCTTTTTCACTTATTTTTACAATAACTTGCACCATTGTGGTGGAGTTTTAGGCAGAGCTTCTGTGACTAAAGTAATTATGTCAAGCTCTGCTTATTAGTGGAGAAAAAATTCTCAATTTGCATGCCAAAATTTGACTGTACATGCCCTGTAGGAGTGGTTATGGGAGTGGTTTTCCTCAGAGGCAGGGAGAAAGTGGGTAGCCTTCGGTGTGGATGTGTGTTCTAGTATTATAATTATATTATAATTTTATTAGAATGAGTACAGGTCAGCTGGAGGGCAGGATTGTCAGAGTGGCAACTGTGATTTGTCTTTTTGGAAAGTGATTGTGCAGTTGTCCTTGGGCACCCTGCTCTTTGATGATAGCACGGGCTTACTACGTCTGTCTCCATATGTCCCATCCCCACTTTCCAGGGTAAGATGTCCTCACTGCACTCCTTTTTGATGAAAAGTGTGCTACTCTTGTGCGTATTGCATCTCCACTGACTTAGCTTTTAAAGAAAATCTGACTTGTACTCAGACTATGGGAGGACTGCTTAGAAAACTTTATGGTTCTTTTTTTCTCCCAACATTTAGTTTTATTCCCATATTTAGCTTTATTCCCACACAAGGGAAGGCAGAAAAGATGTATATCAAACAGGTGCAGAACACACATTAGAGTTGTACTTAGGCAACCACATTAACCTTTTGTACTAATGGACTGTTTACCACAAATTTCAAAATCCTCCAGGAGCATGAAAAGCTAAGTTTTGGTAATTTTCCTTGTTCAAACTTCCATATCTATCTTAAAAGAACTACTTACATAAGATAGATCTTGATTTGGCCAGAACAACTTCCCGTTACTCTCAGCAAGTTGTATTATCCCCATCAAACAGATGGGGGAATCTAAGAAACAGAAAGGTTAAAACATCAGTGCTTCTACTGCATGCCTGGAGCAGAATTCTTAAAGTCTGGCCTCTTGACATGGCAAGCTGAGTGCCAAAGAAGTGGACTGAAATGTGTTACAATTAGGTGTTTTTAAAAGCCAATGGAAATGAGTGCAGGAGTTTTTCAGTTGACTACAACAAGCTTAATTTCTGTCCCCACATTGTTACTGTTACCTCAAAAACTGAGCTCTGAGTAGCTGTGACATAAATAAGAAATAGTTTCATTTAAAACTATGAATAATGTTTCTATTAGTATATTGCATTTTTTACTGATAAGAACTAAAGAAATTTGGACTTTTCACTGGAGGTCTTCCTGTTTCTACTATTTAGAAGGTTTAGTGAAGATATAACAGTCGGAGAGGAAGCTCGTTATATTTAGCTCACTCTCAAGTTTATAATCTATATCAATAAATAATCATAGACTTATTTTTGGATACATACTTTATCAAACTTTGTAGGATTTGCAGGGCTGTTTTCTTTTAAAAAACAACTGATGGAGTAAGCTCTATCTGTATCTTTCATCTTTACTCAATTTTTAGTTCTTACTTAGTGTCTTGCAGAACACCAGAATTCAGTTTCCTTTGTCTTAAGATAACAAAGTGCACATTTATCACTACACAAAATGCTCTTCACTTAATTTTTGAGAAATGAGTTTATAGGATGTACTGAGGTGAAAGCACTCACAAGGCTGTCTGTTGAGACACCCACAGAAATCAAGAATCAATAATTCGGAAAGAGCAATATTAAAAATAGTTGATTTATAGTGATGGACTAAGGATTAACAGTAGAATAATCACCAAATTTATAATGTGATGAGATTTTGCATGCTATCATATAAACTTTTTTTTTTTCTTATTTTACATTTCTCACAAACAGTACAATAGTTATAACATTTGGACCAGTGCTATCTGTGTTACAGTCAGGAAAGATCTTTTAACCTGTAAGCCCAAGTGAATAGATTTGTGCAGTAGGTTTATAGACCTTTTTTCTGAGCTGATGCTTCTGACAACGCCCAAGAAGAAGGAAAATGTGCTAGTTCTTAACCATTAGCCTCAAAAAATAATTTTATTCAATGTTTTTTTTTTTTATACCTCAATGATTACCTAACTGGGAATATTAGGTTCAAAACTGGTTTTGAAGTACAAAGTCCAAAACTTTTCCTCAAGTTCCTTATGGCTTCAAGAATATTTGACATCAACTATAAGATTCCTTTTTACACCCTAAAGATAAATCCTGATTATTCACTAAAATGTGTATTACCACTACAAAAATCCTGTCATTTTTCAAACGGACATGATTTTTGCTCTTCATTTTCCCCAAGAGTTCTTAACAGGAATAAAACCTGAAAATTGGAAATTTTCTTCCCATTGACCCTGAAGGACCAACTGAGAGGGACATTGACCAAAATGGTTCAATTTTTGCACAGAACTACTATCACTGTCTCATGTCAGATGAGAACAGTGGTTAGAAAAGGAGTAAAGGATGACAGAAGTGGAATACATTTACCAAAACGCCACCTATCATAAAATCCTCCAAGCCTGAAACTAAGTTAGATTTGTTCATGATAGAAACATTCTATTAAGACATAGGGTAATTAGTGAACATGGTAAACTGCAGTTGGTACATCACATTCATGATGAAAGTCTTGAGTCTGTGTATGTGTATATGAGAATCCCTAAAGCTTATGGGTTTATAGATCAGGGTATCAACTATCTGCTTCTTCCAACAATTACATTGAAATTCTGTGATGGACCGTGCAGCCCATGTATTCTTAACAGGATGCACACAGAGACAGGACGGACTGTCTAAGAAATCTGAAGTTCAGAGAAATGACTATGTCTTCAAAAGCTGTCAGAACCAGCTGCCAGAATAGAGAGTAGTGGCCATCACTGTCACGACTGAAGGGTGAATAAATGTGACGTAAGATCAAACCACTGTATTCCAAAGAAGGCCACATATGTAATGAGATGTATCAGCAGTGAGATTTTTAAAGAAGGTCATTGAACCTGTAGTGTGTCTGCAAAGGTCCTGTGACTGGGTACCTTTCACTTAAATAGGACTGATTTGATCCTGATGTAAACACAATACTATATCCCATGACTGCTTTTAAAACCTGACTTCTTAATAGTCTGCCCTTGTCTAATGTATCCTAAGACCCACTGAAATCACAGAATCATAGAATCAGAATTGTTTGGGGTGGGAGAGACCTTAAAGATCATCTAGTTCCAATACTCCTGACATGGGCAGGAATACCTCCCACTAGCCCAGACTGCTCAAGGCCCCACCCAACATGTCCTTGAACACTTCCAGGGATGGGGCACCAACAGCTTCCCTGGGCAACCTATCCAGTGTTTCAGCATCATCGTCATTAAGAATTCCTACCTAATGTCTAGTCTAAATCTTCCCCTCTCCAATTTATAGCCATTCCCAATCACCCTATCACTACACTCCCTTGTAAAAAGCCTCTCCCCAGCTTTATTGTATGCCCTGTTCAGGTACTGGAAGGCTGCTCTAAGATCTTCCAGGAGCCTTCTCTTCTCCAGGCTGAATAACCCCAACTCTCTCAGCCTGTTCTCAAAGCAGAGGTGCTCCAGCCCTCTGATCAACTTTGTGGCCCTCCTCTGGATCCATTCCAACAATTCCCTATCCTTCTTATGTTGAAGATTCCAGAACAGGACACAATATTCCAGGTGGGGTCTCAGAAGAGCAGAGCAGAGAGGCAGAATCACCTCCCTCAGACTCCTGGCTATGCTTCTTTCAATGCAGCCCGTGCAGCCCAGCTCATGTTGAACTTCCCATCAATAAGAACCTGCAAGTCCTTCTCCACAGGGCTGGTTTCAATCACGTCATTCCACATCCTGTATTGAAACTGTGGATTGCCCTGATGCAGGTGTAGGACCTTGCACCTCGTGAGGTTCACACAAGCCCACTTCACCAGTTTGTCCAGGTCCCTCTGGATGATACCCCGTCTTCCTGATGTGACAACTGTACCACTCAGCTTGGTGTCATCTGCAAGCTTGCTGAGAGTGCGCTCGATCTCTCTGTCTATATTATTGATGAAGATATTAAACAACACTGGGCTTAATACGGATCCTTGATGGACACCACTTGTCATAGATCTCTATCTGGACATTGAGCTGTTGACCATTACTTTCTGAATGCGACCGTCCAACCAATTCCTTACCCACTGAACTGTCCACTCATCAAATCCATATCTCTCCAATTTAGAGAGAAGGATGTTGTCGGGGACCATGTCAAAGACTTTACAGAAGTCCAGATAGATTGTATCCATTGCTTTTCCCATGTCTACTGATATGGTCAGCTCATTATAGAAAGTCACTAGGAACGTCAGGCAGGACTTGCCCTTGGTGAAGCCTGGTTGGCTACCTCTAATCACCTCACTGACATCCATGTACTTTATGCACAGTTTCTAGGAGAGTTTGTTCCATGATCTTCCCAGGCACAGAGGTGAGGCTGACACGTTGGCAGCTCCCAGGGTTATCTTTTTTACCTTTTTTAAAAGTGAACACAATGTTACCCTTCTTCCAGTCACCAGGGACTTCTTCTGACTGCATTGAATTTTCAAATGTCATAGAGAGTGACTTGGCAACCACATCAGCAAATTTCTTCAGGACTCTGGGATACATCTCATCAGGTCTCAAAGACTTACTTTCAGGTTTCTCATATGGTCACAAACCCCATCTTCCCCTACAGTGTGAGGGGCTATACTCCCATGATCTCCATCTCACTGTTCATTGACCCAGGAGGTTTGAGGATAGAGCATTTGTCTGTGGAGATTGGGGCAAAGAAGTTGTTGAGTACCTTAGCCTTCTCATCTGTCTATAAGATGTCACCACTTTCGTTCATTAGTGGGGGTACGCTTTCTTTAACCTTCCTTTTTCTGATTGACATGCCCTTCTTATTAGTCTTCACTACCCTTGCCAAGTTCAGCTCCAACTGTGCCTTAGCCTTCCTGACCCCATCCCTAGAATACCAGGTATCATCCCTATACAGTTCCCAGGCTACCTGTCCCTGCCTGCACTGCTTGCACAGTGCCCTCTTGCTCTTTAGCTTGACTAACAGGCCTCGACTCAAGCATGCAGATATTTTCCTTTCCCTACCCCATTTCCTATATCTGTCTAGGTCAGGACTGTAAAGTAAGCAGTGGGTGTTCAAAGACATTGTAGTCCCTGTTTCAGCAAGCTCAGTGGGTTTCTATCAACAATACCTTTTAAAATAGGTGTCTAAAAATTTCTAAACGTATTTCAAGCTACACAATCTTTTCCTGGTCATATGAAAACACAGCTTTGTTAAAGAAAAAGGATTTCTAGAAAAATTTGTTCACATATATTTCCTAGCACAGTTATTTACATATTTGTAGAATAGTATTGATGCCAAAAGCAAAGTCATAGTTCAGCATATATAGAACATTTGTCATTGAAGACTGAGGCAAAAAATTTGTTGAGTACCTCAAACTTCTCCTCATCTGTTGAAACGAGCTCACCAGTGGGGGTACACTTTCATTACCCATCCTTTTCTGATTGATGTACCTGTAGAAACCCTGCTTATTAGTCTTCACTTCCCTTGCCAAGTTCAGCTCCAGCTGCACCTTAGCCTTCATGACCTCAACCCTACAAAACTGGGCAGCGTCCCTATGCACTTCCCAGGTTACTTGACGCTGCTTACATTGCCTATGCAGTTCCCTCTTGGTTTTCAATTTGACCAGCAGGTCTCAACTCAGCCACATTGGTGTCTTCCCTTCCCTTCCCTGCCTGATTTCCTGCATTTGGGCACTAAGAGCTATTGCGCTTTATGGAAAGCACCCTTAAGTATTTGCCAGCTCTGTTCTTCTCCCTTGTCCCTGAGGACTGTTACCCAGGGGGTCCTATTGATTAACGCCTTGAAGAGATGAAAGTTTGCTTTCCTGAAATTTAGGGTCTTGACTATGCTCTTCATCTCTCTCATATCACTGAGGACGTTGAACTCCACCAATGCATGATCACTGCAGCCCAGCTTGCCTCTGATCTTGACGTCACTGATGAGCTCACTTGCACTGGTGACCATCTGGTCTAGTATTCCATCCGCTCAGTTAGAGGTGTCTATGTCTGTTATCTAGGTTAAGAAATTCTCTTGAATGTACTCTAAGATTTTCCTGGATTGCCTACAGCTTACCATGATGTAGACAAACAGATTTATTAAGATCAAACATATCAAACAAATCTATTTTTTTATGCCTCATTCAGATTGTTTGTTAATGCAAATATCAGGTTAATGGAGAGATTAAAAAGAACAGGTGTGTAGGTTTGTACAGACATATACCTTCATGTGTTACCTTTGAAAGGGCCTTATTTTCATAGAGTTTAGCAATCCATGTTCCTCACTCAGAATCCTCTGTTATCAGATAATTATTAATAATGAGGGAACCTACGGAAGTTTTAAGTGTTTCCAGTGAGGGAGATAACTTAAAAAAGTTAAGGATGGACGGGCTTTGGAGCGGGCAGAAGTACATGGGCAATTCAGGCTACAAAAGCAGTGTAAAAGAACATGTAGGTGCTTAAGTTTGGAATGCTTTTGTAAACAACTGTGTTGAGGTTGAAATCAACTTTTTGGGTGAAGGGAGACACAGATGAGTATACATGAGTTATTTTATCTCCAATTCTTATTCAGCTCCTTATCTGAAGTCTGGCTAGAATGCAATAAGTCACTTTGATGTTTGAGGTGGCATCTTTCAAAGGGGAAAAAATAGGTCCTTGCCTGTGTTTTTGAATGTCAAGCACTGTGGCAGTAGGTCAGCATCAATTTCTAAAATCTGTTTTTCAGAAAGAGAAGTGACATATGAGATTCACCTTGAAGAAGTATGTGAATACTTCCACAAAGTCCTTCAACAGTGTTAATAACAATGACTGAATGACCTGCTCAGATTTTTTCACCTCTATTCAATCTTTTTGTTCCTTTCTCTTTAAGACAGTAAAAAATAGTAACTCTTCTGCGTGTTTTGCCGTCATTGCTTAAAATCCAGTAGTGCTTTTGAAACTTTCACATGACCTTCATCCTTGAAGCAACATAGGGTTCTGGAACTGTAAAGTCTTCTCTTCGTTTCTAAGCTTATTTTTGAAAAGTTGTAAAAATTTTGAAGAAATAATACAATTATTTGCAATGAGAAGGACTCAGATAGTCCATGAATCTGATACCAAAAATGTCAGCAAATAAAATTCTCTAAGACTAGTTTTGGAGTTTTAGAAAGCAAGCACTCTTTATCAGGCCTGGGCAACATGCAGCAATGATCTCCACTTGAATATTTCCCACTTGAATGCATATGTATACACTTTACCAGAAATCTTATGCATAATCTATTAATTTCCAAGGTCTAATTTTAATTTTATGAAACTCTGCAACAGTCAGAACTCTTAATAATTTGGAGCTGGCTCCAGATTTCTGCTTGACCTTGCCATTCAGCTTAGTTAGGATTCCAAACAGAGGTGATAACATAAGAAGAGGCATCTGTTTAACACAAATTGTTCCTCACACGATACATTATCATTCTCAAGGAACAAGCAATATCTAGAAAACACAGTTGTAAAGAGAACCTGCTTTCAGAGGGATGTTCCGTCTAACTGTCAAAACCCACAAGTGTTTAGACAAAACATAACTGTATTTTGGCTTAAATAAAAATATTGCACTTTGAAATATTCCACATAGTGTATGAAGTCCATGGCTTTGATTTAAGTATGAATTCTTTATCTCCCTTGTCCTTATGCATGGATAAAGCCAGATATGTGAATAGTAGACAATACAAATTTGCTTATTTTCTATTAAAATATTTAGTCTCTCCAAACTCATTTTTATAAGGAGTTATCCTTAAATTCCTTCTATTTATATTCTACATCTGTGCTACTTTCTCAGACTCGTTTTCTTCCTTTCCACTGATTTACCACAATGTTGTCTGAAAAAATAAAACTGTTCCAGCATGTGCCCAAATTGCATGGAAGGCAGACTCTTGTCCTTACGTGAAGGAGCAGCATCTGAAAGCATGGAAGATCTGCAAGAACTGCTCACTTTACACTTTTACTAGTTCAACCTAGCTTTTTTTGTAAGAATCAAGCTTTTGACTTTTAATCTCCAGCATTTGCCCTGAGACTCATAAGACATTAAATCTCTAAACAAAGAGAATGCATACGCTTAGCGTAATTTCTTTAAATCAATTAAACCACCTATTTGGTGAGATAATTGTCCAGGGGCCCCATAGAAAAGAAGAAATTCCTTTATTTATCTCTGATAAATGATTTTCAGTTGTATATACACTATATTGTTGCTTAGCAAGGGAACTTTGATACATGTTGCTACAATTGTAATTTCTGACATTTCTCATGTTTGGTACCTTAGAACGAATATAACAGAAGTAAGAAAAGGTAAAATGTTGCAGTTCTGAAAGAGTAAATAAGAAGCAATACTGAATTTAATGGGCATTTATGATGCAGCGATAAAGTCCAAATAACAAAATTCATTGCACATGAAGGGTAAAACTAATACACTGTCTCTCTTTCCTGTGGTCTGCCCTAAACATACCTCAACATTGAACAGGGTTATCAAGTGAGGCAGCAAAAATTTAGACATATTGAGTCAACAACAACCTGCTTTAGTATCTTCTCTTGTGTTTACTCTGAATCCCTCCTGATCATTATTTAATTGTCATCACTTCACATAGTGTTCTTTGTCTAGGGAACCAATATCAAATCAACAAACAGCTGAAGATTTTGCCTATTTTGCAATGTAACTTAAAGCTAGACTTTCACAGTCCTCTTCTGCACCTTAGAATTCTTGGTGTGAAGTGATTTAATATTAGAGAAGCTTGCGTGGAGCTTCTCACTTCAATCTTTTAAGTAAATATTGGAAGTGGAAGACCATGTGTCTTGTTGCAGACCAAAATTATGGGCAGATGGTTACTCTGATCTATGCTTCTTGCAATAGTAAGAAAACTTATGCTGATAAGAGCAAGACACCTCTGCTCATGCAGCACAGCAGATGTCTGCCCCCTCCTGCTCCCTCACCAACAGTTCTGTACAACAGCTGTACACAAAGAGGTCCTGATGAAGCACTGAAATGAGGAAAGAGCTAATTCCTATATGTACCTGTCTGCAGACAAAATTAAGAATATAAGATAGGTTCCAGATACACCAAAGACACTAATATTATAGCTATGCTATATTTACTAATTTGAAATGTTGTGAACAATGTCTTTTAATTTTTTTATAGCATACTGCCTTATACAAGGAAATTCATAATAAGATTGGAATAAACCTGGAATACTACTTTTCCTATTGATGTGAATTATGCAGATCACTCTTGTTTTTCATACCTGCTTGTTTTTTCTTTTTTTTTTTTGACAAATATCTTCTGTCCAAATCTATTAATGAAATATAGGGGATTGCAGTTTAAGAATAGATACATTTTTTTTTCCTTAAGGGTTTGCTATATTTTGACAATTTTTTTCTGTGAAATGTAGGCTTCTATCTTGTCCTGCTGTGATGGGTGCACTGAATTTTAACTTTATTTTGTTGATCGCTGTCCGGAATAAAATACCCTGAACTCTGACCCCTTTTCAAACTCATTTTGTTTGTGGAGACTCATTCATGGGAATAGTAAAGACTTGGGTGGGGCAGGGGAAAGGCGGGAGTCAAAGTGAAATCTGTCACTTTTCCACAGGTTTTGGTCATAATTGAATAAAACTACAACAGTCTGCCTGGTTTCCACTTGCATGTGTGTGTGGGGGCATTAATTTAACGTGTTCATAGAGCTTAAGGTCAGGGGAGACCTTTAAATCATTCCTAACTATATATATCCAGTATGTTAACTTACAGCCAGATACTCCTACAGGAAGCCAAAAGACTTTAAATAGACTGAAAGGTGCTGATGTACAAAACAGCGAGCAGCTGAGCCACAGCAAACTATGAGTGAGATGAAGATTCTACCAGTTTCTGGTGAGATACTTCAAGATCATTGCACCCTGCCCTGGATTCAGTAGTTAAAAAAATCTGTAAAAATTCTACTAAACTGAATGGAACAGTGGTTTCTTTTTTATCCTAATGGAGATAGTGGTTTTGTACCTGAGAAAATGATTCATTAACCGTTCACCTGGAACAAAGGTTCTTCCACTGCAGAACAAGGCCTACCTTTCCCAGTCTTTCAGCTCCGGGCAAAGGCAGACATATCAAAGAGATGAAATAGAAAGAGGTGAGGTGTGTTACATTATGAGAAAAACATTTGAAAATCAAACATTCTCTTTTCTGGTTGTTTTTATTAATCATTCACACTTATGTAGTTACAACATTTTATGGTCCTGAGACCACTTTTGAGGGTCTTTTTCTCAAAGGAAAGCTTACAATAACTCAAGCATGCCACATTTTATGGATGATATGCACTGTTTTGCTGGAAGCTTAATAGTTACTTATTTATTCTATTGTATCTAACCTATTTTTAAGGCAACTACCTATTTAACCTATTCTTTAGCTGTTTAATAATTCTAGCAAGAGGGCTATATCTGAGATCAGTCATATCATGAATGTAACAAAAACTGTGAGTGGGTCTAGGGATGTAATTTTTTATGCTTAATTTAATGGTGTGACAACTCCATGCTCCTTATAGTATCCTGTCTCAGAAGGACAGCCACAGACTCTGTTCCCAGCATGTGGCTACTGAGACCTATGCATTTCTGGTCAGTGTAAGTGTGGCTCTTACACCTCGGCTATGTTGTGTGATATGAATCGGGAATGTCATAGCATTGGGGTTAATGGATATGTCAAAATTTCAATATGTAGAGTTATCAAGTTAAAAGAGACAAAGAATTGGGTTGAAAATCATAACTTATTCTCTCTATCAGAATCTTTAGTGCAAGGAGAAACAGATGATTTGAAGAGATTTTAGCCAGAGATATTAAATTAGATTTATCCAGATAAATTAAAAAATCATTACGGAGTCAGTCTTAGAAAGGAATCATTGTCAATGGAAGATGCTAAGGACTAAAATGAAATCATTCTAAGGTATTTGGGGAAAACAAAATCATGTGAGATCAGTTTCTTCCTCAAACAGCTTTCTTCCTCTGAAGGAGTAGCCTGAATGGGTTTTGCAGTGGTGATATCAGCCTGTACTTAAGAATATGTGGGAACCTGAAAATTACTCAGTGCTTTAATGAATTTATTGTAAAAAGTGATAAATTTAAAAGCCACAATAGTCACATTCTGATGATTTTCCCATGTCTTGTATTCCTGATAAAGAAAGCTTTCAGGGCAGAGCTTTCGTAAGAGTTTTTCTCAGCTGCTTCAAGATTATCCTCTGGCTTGGTCATGACACTATAGTCCATTCAGACACAATGTAGTTGAAAAGAACCACTGGCAAACTTGGTGTCATCAGGATAGGACATTGTCTGTCCTCCCACCCAGTCTCTGTATCTTAGCCATCAACAGCTTTTACTTCTCAACTCATAACACGAGATTAATTGCACAGGTGTTGTAAAAGTCAAAAAGGCTTGTAAAATAAATGAAAGTAGTCTGTACTGTGCTTGTACTTGTGTTGTACATATACTTTAATTTCAAGAAAAGGAAATTCACATCTACTCATTTCAAACATACTGAATATATAATAAATGTTATTTAACTTCAGCTAGAACTACAAGAGGGCTCATCTGGTAGGTTGCTCATCTTCTTTTATGGCAGTGACTCCTCCAAGTACACAACTCTGCACAAAGAAGTCATAAATGCCTCTCTTTGTATATATTGTACACAAGAAACACCATCCCTGTAAACTGCTATATAAATATCTTTTCTGTTTTTAATGGCTCCACTTGACATGCTTTTTGTTTCCTAGCTGCTTGGATTAAGGACTGATTAAGATTTTAGCTCCAGATTTTTCTAGTTTAAGACAGACTCTTATTTTCCACTTTCAATAAGCAGCTATCTGCATAAGGACTGGCCAGCTATGGCTAGCTGCATCAATGCATGGACTGAGAACAGGTGTTTGTATGTGTAAACCTCAGAATAGTTCAAGCAAAAGCTAGTGACTTGAACATACAATTAGCTTTTACTCATTTCTGCTATTGCTGCTAAGAAATATGTATTTTTCAAAGAGCTAGGTAATGCCAGTGAACTCCTAAGTGCTGGAGAAGAAAGGACTCTTCTTTCTTAAAGAGACTATGTGGAACTAACATATTTAAAATACTTTAAAAACTTATTACTGAACATGAACACTTCCTTTACAAGGCTATGAACTTACTTTGTAGATAATGTCATTTTTCAGAGAATTAAAGTACTTTCAAGAAAAATTTTCTTTTGCAAACAAAAAACCCAAGAGATTTAAAAAAATGCAATCAAAAGCACTTCATATCCACTAAGAATAAAGAAACTCACATTGTACACAGTTTCTCTGAAAGACTCATTCATTATTTAGATAAGGAAATTCTAAGCAAGTTTAACTGTATTGCTGCTTTGACCTTTATACTAGCTTGTGGTAAATGTTGAACACCAGCCTCTAGCCGCAGTCCTCTAAAACCCTTGTCAGCACAAGGTATGGAAACCTCAGCAATGCAAAATAATTCTGTGAGAACTACCATGTGAAACAACTGGAGAGAACAGGATGTGTGTAATGAAAATGAATTAGTCAGCAAAGAAACCAAAAGAAATCTAGGAAAGGAAGCCTTGATTAACAGTTTCTTTATAAATTAGACAGTTGTGATGATTTGGCTTTGTAGAGTTCATTTGCTTCTTAAAGTACAGTGAAAGTTTGAAAAGGGAAAGGAAAGAGAAGTTTCACAATTTTCCATGGAAATACATATTATGATGTTTTTGTATGTGGATTCCCAAAACTGTGAATTTAAAAACTCCTTTCTCCTGATCCGCATACAACTAACATGCACAACCCATAGAATCATAAAACGGTTTGGGTTGGAAGGGACCTTAAAGATCTTTTAGTTCCAGCACCCCTGCCTTAAGTAGAGACACCTTCCGCTAGATTAGGTTTCTCAAAGCCCCCGCCAGCCAAGCCTGGAACACCTCCAGGGATGGGGTATTCATGAGTTCTGTGGAAAATCTGTTCCAGTGCCTCATCACCCTCACAGTAAAAAATGTCTTTGTAATATCTCATATGAATCACCCGTCTTTCAGATTAAAATCATTACCCCTTATACTATCACTACATTCCCTGATAAAAAGCCCCTCCCCAGCTTTCCTATAGTCCTCCTTTAAGCACCAGAAGGCTTCTATAAGGTGTTCCCTGAGCCTTCTCTTCTCTAGGCCAAATAAGCCCAATTCTCTCAGCTTGCACTCCTATAGGAGGTGCTTCAGCCCTCTGATTGTCTTCATTGCCCTCCTCTAGACTTGCTGTAACAGATCCACGTCTTTCATTTTCTGAGGACTTCAGAACTGAATGCAGTACTCCAGCTGAAGTCTCACGGGACATAGAATAGGGGGGCAGAATCAATCTCTTTACCTGCTGGTCACAATTTTGATGCAGCACAGGATACAGTTGGCTTTCTGGGCTGCAGGCACACAATGCTGGCCCATCATGAGCTTCTCATTCACCAGCACTCCCAAGTCCTTCTCCACAGGGCTACTCTCAATCCATTCTCTGCCCAGCCTGTATTTTCACTTGGGATTGCCCCAGCCCAGGTGCAGGATCTTGCACCTGGCTTTGTTGAACTTCATGAGGTTCAGACAGGCCCACCTCTCAAGCCTGTTAAGGTCTCTCTGGATGGTATCTCTTCTCTCCAGTGTGCTGTGACACACAGTTTGACGTCATTGGCAAACTTGCTGAGAGCACCCTCAGTCCCACTGTCCATGTCCCCAACAAAGATATTAAACGACACTGGTCCCAATATGGACTCCTGGAGAACACCACTCATTGCACTGTGTGTATTATGGTTTGATAACAAAGCTTTATTTAATTTTTCAACTAAAGAAAAAAGAAGATATCTAGAAATACGTTCTTAACAACAAAAAATAATTAACAGCTATTACTAATTCTTGGAATTCTCTTACTACCAGTCAAGAATTTTTCCATAAATATCAATCAATCTATCTATCTATCTATCTATCTATCTATCTATCTATCTATCTACCTATCTATCTATCTACCTACCTACCTAGCAACATACTCTATTTACTATAAATAAATTTAGTCCTTCTAAAAGAAGGTCTTTTACACAAATGATCTTACCCTTAAACACATAATCCAAGAATATTTGAGATGGCTCAGGTCTTAATTCCTCCAGCTCATGCTTTTGAGGGTTCCTCAAAATGGACTAAATGGGCAGATTGCTATAGGGACTACTTGTGCATGTGGGAATGCTCTACAGCTCTGCCTGGAAAGGAGGGCCGAAATAATTGTGGGTTCATACTGAATATCTTTTTACACGTAATGTTCTTTAGTGTTTCTGTATCACAAGCCAGTGGTCAAGTGCCAAAATTAGACCACAAGGAGAAACCTGCACTCATTGAAGTGGGGGGCTTACTACATTAGGAGAAGAACAGGGCGTATATCTCATAAGCCTCGTTTTTGTTATTGTTATTATTATTGTTTTTATTAGCCTGCAAATGTTAACTACATCTTAGTTAATTATAATTCTATGGGTCAAGAGGAATAAAATAACAATAACTTAATTATTAGCCTGCAAAATACATGATTTTGATACTGTCTAGCTGTCTTACACCAGTAAAATCAAATTTAGCTAGCCTATTTCTGGAAAAATTCCTATTGATTTTGAGCAAGATAAGTAAAAAGAAATATAGTTTATCTTCAATAGATTAATCAGGCAGTATAAATGACAAAAAGGAGCGATAACTAAACGACTTGTTACTTGGTACCACTCACAGTTAATTTCAAGCAGTATAAGATGACATAAACGGGCTTACAGGAAGAGAAGTTGAAGATACAAGGTCTGACACAAAACCCCCCAGAGACTCTGCCTGTAACATTTTGTATTTAACAAATAAAGAAAATCAGCTATCACCTTCAAAATAATTGCCTTCTGAGTTGACATACAGCTACCTATGATCCTGCCAACATTCAAAACAATTCCACAGATCATTTTCTGAAAGGCTGTTGAGGATCTCCATTGTTTTTGCTTTCGCATCTGCTACTGGCAAAAAAACTGGTTCATTTGATCACCAGCTTGATCTTTGGGAAGAGACAGAAATTGCAGGGAGCCAGGCCTGGTGAATAGGGTGGATGCTCAAGCACAATGATGAAGTTACTGGTTTAAAACTGCTTCACAGGCAGAGTATGTGGGCTCGTACATTGTCTTGATGTTAGCTCGCTGTTCACTCCTTCACAATAACATTGTCTGACTCAGTGTAAGAAATCCTCTATATTTGAATATGTGTCCACTGAGTGAAGTGATCAAGTTGAGCTGTTTCACTGTGACAGGTCAGAACATGTTCTATTTCTTCTACATGGCTCTCCCCTTCCACTCTTGGTTCCTGAGCTTTAGGGTTAATCTCGTTTTCTTTTCTGTTGGACCTCGTATGTTAACGTAGAAGAGAGAAAATGAGAAATGACTGAAGAACTATTTTTAGATTGAAGAAGAAAAAGATTTACCATAAAAGATCAACTAAGTAAGTATTGGCAAAACATTATCAAAAGTAATCAATTACTTTTAAAAAACCAAATATTTTCTTCCCTTGGACATCAGCCAATGACCACGGCAAGTATGGACTCCTCAAAAGAATTAAACCTGCTAAAGTCTACAATATTTATTATGCATATTATTACAAAAAGTTCCTTCCTAATGTAACAATTTCCTGAAATATTTCCTAGAATTACATTTTGCATTAGAGAAGTTTATCTTATAAAGCCAAAAGATAAGGACTGTTTTGGCTAACTGGAACATTTTATGAACAGTGGAGGTTTTACATTTATCTCCCTCTTCCAAGTGCTGTTGGAATTCAGCTGTCAAAGTAAAGGGGTTTAATTTTCATCTTTCCTTACCTTCCAACCTCAGACTAGGTATGAACTCTTCATTTTAATACACTAGCAAAATAATCTTTCAGTTTGTACAGCTCTTATAGTTTTAAAGTCTCCAGTTCCATAAAAATTTCTCTGGAGTCAATGCAAAACACCTTTACAGAAGGAAAGCTTAGTAAACAGTTATCTACTAAGGAAGCACCCAGGCAGTAGACTGTAGAAATCATATGTAGAAAGCTCATATTTACATTTTGCATATGAATGGACATTCACATATCCCTAGGCTCATAATTTCTTCATACTTCCATTTTATTCTCTTGAAATGATGAGTACTTCACAGAATCACAGAATCACAAGGTTGGAAAGGACCCATTGGATCATCAAGTCCAACCATTCCTAACACTCCCTAAACCATGTCCCTAAGTACTTCATCCACCCGTTCCTTAAACACCTCCAGGGAAGGCGACTCGACCACCTCCCTGGGCAGCCTGTTCCAGTGCCCAATGACTCTTACTGTGAAGAATTTTTTTCTCATATCCAACCTGAACCTCCCCTGACGGAGCTTCAGGCCATTCCCTCTAGTCCTGTCCCCTGTCACTTGGGAGAAGAGGCCAGCTCCCTCCTCTCCACAACCTCCTTTCAGGTAGTTGTAGAGAGTAATAAGGCCTCCCCTCAGCCTCCTCTTCTCCAGGCTAAACAACCCCAGCTCTCTCAGCCGCTCCTCATAAGACTTGTTCTCCAGCCCCCTCACCAGCTTTGTTGCTCTTCTCTGGACACGCTCCAGAGCCTCAACATCCTTCTTGTGGTGAGGGGTCCAGAACTGAACACAGTACTCGAGATGCGGTCTCACCAGTGCTGAGTACAGAGGGAGAATAACCTCCCTGGACCTGCTGGTGACCCCATTTCTGATACAAGCCAAGATGCCGTTGGCCTTCTTGGCCACCTGGGCACACTGCTGGCTCATGTTCAGTCGGCTGTCAACCAGCACCCCCAGGTCCTTCTCTTCCGTGCAGCTCTCCAGCCATTCTTCCCCCAGTCTGTAGCGCTGCATAGGGTTGTTGTGCCCAAGTGCAGGACCCGGCATTTGGCCTTGTTAAACCTCATCCCATTGGTCTCGGCCCAGCAGTCCAGCCTGTTCAGATCCCTTTGCAGAGCCTCCCTACCCTCCAGCAGGTTGACACTTCCTCCCAGCTTAGTGTCATCTGCAAACTTGCTAAGGGTGCACTCGATGCCTTCATCCAGGTCATTGATAAAGACATTGAACAGAGCTGGACCCAGTACTGAGCCCTGAGGAACTCCACTTGTGACTGGCCTCCAGCTGGAGTTAACTCCATTGACCACCACTCTCTGGGCCCGGCCATCCAACCAGTTTTCAACCCAGGAGAGTGTGCGCCTGTCCAGGCCAGAGGCTGACAGTTTCTGCAGCAGAATGCTGTGAGAAACTGTGTCAAAGGCTTTACTGAAGTCCAAGAAGACTACATCCACAGCCTTTCCCTCATCCAGTAGTCTAGTGATTTTGTCATAGAAGGCGATCAGGTTAGTTTGGCAAGATCTGCCTTTTGTAAACCCATGTTGACTGGGCCTGATCACCCGGTTCTCTTGCGTGTGCTTCATGATAGCACTCAAGATTACCTGTTCCATGACTTTCCCTGGCACTGAGGTGAGACTGACAGGCCTAATACTTGGACTATATTAGCTGGAAAGCTATCAAGAGAATTTTGTGATTTTTGATGCACTGCTCTATAGCAATTCTTTAGAGGAAGAAACTACATTGTGGTTAGTCCATTGCTTGTTCTATGTAAGTTTGAGGCTCCCACCGGATGTCTTACATTTTGAAGGGAAGAATGTGATGGTTTATCCCAAGATTGTGAAATCTCGTATCCTGATCATGCAAGTGCATGATCATACAGCACATGACATTCACGTTTGTGTCCAGAAAATGCCACTCACGGAGCTTTTTCATGGCACTGCAAATCCAAAGTGATGTCATAGGTTTTCTGGGGAAAGCGATTTTTCTCCATTTGTACAACCCAGCAGACTTTGCACAAGTGGTAAGCATTCTATTTCTATAGCGATACCTGACTTTGAGTCTAGCTTTCTCACGTCCAGGAAGATAAGATGAAGAAAAGGCATACATGTATTTGCTGTTTCCATATTGTGACAGAGGGTACATCTAACGATTTTTACTGTGGTAGATCCTTTGCTGAATTTTCCCAGACTGAATGTCTTGTTTTTTAATTTGTAGAAACCTGTCTTGGAGCTCCTTGCTGGCAGTCAGTCATCATATATGCACAGAGTGTCTATGCAGCTGCTGAAAGAATGATCCATTCCTTGAGGATCCTGGATAACATAGGTCATTTCTTGGTGATCAGTTAGTTCTGATGTTCATAGAAGGGCTGTTTATTGGTAAACTAAAGTATCTTTTCATTAGTTAGATGGTCTGGATTTTTCACCTCGCTTGTGGGCACAACTAGTGAAATTAAAGGTGATTTAGTGACAATGGTTCTGTTGACACAAACTATTTCTCCAGAGTACTCAAGTCCTAATCAAGGAAAGGTAAACCAATATGGTACAATTTAATATAAATATATAAAAAAAAGGCATTTGGAAAATTTCCTTCCACATGTAACCATAATCCATGTACTATTGTTAAGCATTCTGAGCAACTACTGAGGATGCAGGATTATTGTACCATTAATTCTTATATAGTTTAATGTATGTATTTAGCATATATCTGTAAGAATATGTAGTATGGACTGCTCTCTATTCCTATTGTTTCATTCATAATGAATGGCTTTTTCACCGTATCTGTTACATATGCTTCACTAACAAGACTAGACTAGATTTTTATTCATTGGGGAATGAAAAATTTATTAAAGAGTTAATTTTACTTCACTGGTCAACACAATATTGTGACTCAAGACAGATCAAGTATAAAAAAATATTTATTTAATTTGATCTACTGTAGAACTAAGTTTATGCACTTATTATGCTTATGATTAAAGATTTCTAAAATGAGTGGTAAATGTTGGCTAAATAATCCATTGCTTGAAAGTAACCGTATGTGACAAAATAATATAAATAAGTTACTCCTTTATAGAACTACATACTAGTTATAGAAGAATTAATGTATTTTTTATTTTCTACCAACAGAAAGAAAAATGGTAATTTTGTTATGCTGCATGTTGTCAAGGCAAGAGCTCTTGAGGGCCTGATTTTATGTTTTTGTCCAGACTGATCAAATAGCTTGGTATAGAGTCTCTGAATGCTTGATGAGAGGGAGCAAGGTTTCCCCCCAGCTAGCCACAAAACAGAATTATGTTTATCTAGAAGCTTCTGCTAATGCAATGACCACAGCACTGCCATATATAGAAAATAAGACTGAAAACACTGAGATATGTATTAGGGGTTTCACTAGTAGGTTCTTAAAGGACTGACGTATTCCACAGCTGTGTCAAGCAGTTTGCTTTTCTTAACATCTGAATCTTACCTTTCTTGCTGCAGTTTAAGTTCACTATTTTTTGCCATCTCCACTGCAGACTTGAAGAGAACTACACAGGCGAAACAAGTTATGGTTTTTCTGCATTGCATTACCTAATAACTTTTCAACACTCCTGAGCATTCTGACTCTCCAGCTGGTGGTCTATATGCCTCTCTTTGTGCAGTTCCTCAATGAGATGACATCTGATCAATGTAGAAATATAAGAATTAGTTCTTCTTTATATTCCATTTGTTCTGCAATTCTTTGTGGATGCATTTGTTTCTGAAGGATTGCTAGGTCAGTCTCTGTCTGTAGTTTTGAAATGGGGGTTCCTCAACAGAAGGTAGCTTCATCTCACTTACGTTTTGTCATTTTAAGTATCTATAACCTAAGCTAGTTGTTCAGAATCCCTGTTCATTATAAATAAAACTTCTGATTAAGCGAGGAAATCCTGTCTCTGTTTTTTTTATAACTGCTTCCTAAATAAGCTGAAATTTGGATAGACTACTTGAAGCCTGGCTGTTCTTCTGAAATGGTACTTTTGCAGCAACATTTATCATTATTTGGATTAGTGGATTATAAGGTAGGTGGAAACTTGGCTGGATCACCAGGCTCTGTGCCTCATGAACAGCAGTATAAAGCATGTCTGGCAGCCTGTCATTAGTCAGCGAAGAGCCAATTTGAGCCAATACCATTTTAATATGTTTATTAATGACCTGATAGATGAGAGGGAAAGCACTCACACTAAATTTACAGATGATACAAAATTAAGAGAGAAGTCAATAAAAAAGAGAGCAAGGCTACTAGTCAGAGAGGCCTCAGCAGACTAGAGAAACTAGCTGACTGGAGCCTTGTGAGGTTCAATGAAGCGAAATGCCAAATCCTGACTTTTGGGAAGAAAAGCCCCATGCACCAGTACAGGCTGTGATCTGACTCACCAGAATGTACTTTTGCAGGAAAGAACTTGGGGGTCCTGATGCACAAAAACCCAGCAGCTTTCTGGAGCACATGAGCAAGAGAGCAGCCAGTAGGTTGAAGGAAATAATTCTTCCTCTCTGATCAGCACTCATGAGAACACATCTGAAGCACTGTGTCCACACATCTCGGGAGATTTTGTTTTCTCTGGAAGGGATAGATTATGAAGAGGTGGTCCAGACCAGCCAATATAACCTCCAAACAGCAGTTTTTTGCAGAACATACAAATTAAAAAATGTTATTGCTAATAACATTTATTGGTGGTGATGGCTAATTTATGTATCACTCACTTTCTATCTTTATTTCATTCCCAAAATGTATAGAACCTCATTTCTCAACAGATTTGAACACAAATTAGGAATTAATGTTTCATTTGAATAGCCCCTCATAGTACAGAAGGGTTATCATACTGTAAATATATAGTATGTATTATTACATAATTAATGCCTATTTGATTTTAATCACTGACTGTCTTATTCTGTGTTACTGGTTTTAGAACTTAATGTTATCAGTTGCCTTCAGCAGTATTACTCGGATAGTTATTTTGAGATAATTCCCATACTTACATCTTGGGTAGAAGACATAGATGTTTGTCTAGTCTGTTGAACATTTTCTTGAATTTCTTGAATTCACATTCTGTAATCATCTTTTGTAGAAGAGGAAAGTGGAGAACATTATCCAGCCATTGTTGTAGCTCTTGGCATTACTGTACAGAGCTTTTTGTGTCATCTTTTAGGATTCCTCTTTTGGCCTTTAGCATGATTTTGATGATAAAACTTAATTGTGTTATGATAGTCCACTTACAAGTTACTCAGCGTTTAGTCTGGTTAGAAAGAAGACACTTGAAAATGTAGTGATCGATACACATGTACAACACAGCTGTTACAAATCTTTCTGAATGAAACTTTTATAGAAATTTACTTTTTGCCAGGATGCTCATATAAACCATGTGTTCTACTAAGTATATTCAAGATCCAGCCCTACTCATTAACATAGAATAGACCTACGATGAGATCCAGGAGGCCTGTAACTCTTTTCTACCTTGCTTTTTATGAATCCAAACCACACTGAAGTCATAGAGCCCAACAACGGTCTTCTGAACAGAGCCAGTCATAGTCTGGTTAATGATGTTAGGAATTCAGAGTTAATTAAGTTCCATCCATAAATTCTGGCATTTTCCTTAAAATGTTTAATCAAGACCAGTCAAGATTTTTGGTGACAACATAAATGCCTCATTTCCTATTCGTAATAAATCAGTCAGTAATAAATCAGAAATAAATCAGTAATAAATCAGAAACAAGTGTATCACATAGAAATACATTCCACCTGCCTGTTATATTTTGGCTGGCCACAGAGCGCTAGCAAGGATAACAAGGTTTGATACAGATATAATCACTGACCAGAAACATAAAAGATAATTCATACTATCAGCTGGTATTTTTAGATTATATATCTTGCATTTTCTGGGTACAGAGGTGTTATTCAACAGGTCAAATGAATCGCATTCTAAAATTGCCTGGACCTACTCACCTCAAAAATCTCATGGTCACCCTGCATCTCTGATACAGATATTTGCCTTGTAGGTAAATGAGGTTAAGAACATAAGAACATAGGACAATAACTCAATACTGGATCAGAATAAAGGCCTGTCTAGGCTTGCATCATATCCACAACAATGATTAATGAAATATTCAAGATGAATATAAAGATATAAGTATAGAGCAAATATATTCTGATATTATAATATACATTACGCATCTTTTCTCATTTTCTCTCCTCTATATTTAAAGAGAAGAATGTTAGCATAGAATAATGCAGAGATACTTCCCCTAAATAATCTTCTAGAATTTGGTAAACTGTGTCCTTGAAATTTAATGAGTCATAAGATGCTCTCCATTGTATTTCAAATACTTTGATGGATTTCTCTGCAGTGAATATGTCTAAATCTGAACTGAACTCAGGAAAAGTTTTAGCAATGTTATGCTAGATAGATCCTGCCATAACTGACCATTACATAACATACTGGCTTATGCTGAATGCTAAGGATTTCCCCTGCATATCTGCTGAATTTTTTACTGAAATATATAGTCCAATTTTTGGAATTTTGTTTTATTCTGTTTAGATAAAGAATGTGTGTTTGTATTTTGCAGCTTAAAAATACATGGGCCTGAGGCAAAGTCAGTAAAAGAAGAGTTGTAGAAGTCACTACAGAGGAGAAACTCTGTGTGCTCTTGAATTAAATTGAAAATGGATTTAGTTCTGGGAAAGAAAAATCACTTATTTGTCTAACATAGCACATAAACTTTGTAGATTTTTCTGACTTCAGGAGAGGTATTGTCATGGGCCACTTTAAAAAAAAGAGAGGTCTTTATCCTGGTACAATGTCAGAGCAATCCAAAAATCACTCAGGAGGAGAGTGTAAACAGTACTTTTTCCTAAACAAGGTGCATGCCCTGGATTCAAATTAATAAACAACCTGTATGCAACAAAGAACCAACAGAAAACCTGCAAAAGCCAAAGTTTAACTAAACCACAAAAGCAGGAGAGCCCTAATTGCTGCCGGAGTCAAACCCAAAATTAAAACAAAAATGCCAGCTACAGCCTGCTGCAGCTACAAGTGTTGCAAAGGGAAAGGGGAGAGAAAGAGAGAAAAGAGAGAAAAAGAGAAAAGAAAGGAAAGGAAAAAAGAGAGAAATAGTTACAAGAAAAATAAGAAAGATGAAAGTTGGTCACCATCTTAGGGACTCCACATGTAGCAATACGTTTCTTTTTCCAGCAGGTCCAGAAGATGGGACAAGGCACAGACGCAAGACACAAGATTGCAGGCTTTCCTGGGAATTTGTAAGCTCTCTGTCCCCACCCCTCACTGGACCAAGTGTGGGGGAGAGGTAACATGCTCTCATGCCCCCCTCTAGACAAGTGCAGACAGGCTCTCCAGCATCTCTGGTCTTGACACTGGGAGCTGGGGGTCGTCACATGCTTGGAGCCATTAACCCATGCCCATGTCTACGCAGGTATCTAGACAAATAAGGCATGACTGATGTGTTTCCTCATTTTATTTAATTTCTTACCTCATGTCACGAAAGATTGCAGATGAGTAACTGATGACATGAGAAGAACTCATCTTATTGACTCTTTAATTTCCATTTGGAACAAAATTTAATGAACAAAAATCTAGCATGATTTTTTAACGTTTAGAATCTGTTGGAAGCTTAATAATTACTTAATAATTCTTCAATCTTTAATAATTTGCTTCCAACTCATTAAGAATTTTGGAAGGTAATATTTCAATCTTTATTTACAGTATATCAAAGGAGAGGGATTCATTAGTCTGTGTACTGGTTTTGAGTAAGATAGATTTATTGTTTGTCGTAGTAACTTGCACAGTGCTATGGTTTGAATTTGTGACCAAAGCAACGTGTTGATAATGCACTGATATTTTAGTTATCGTTGAACAGTGCTTAAACAGCATCAAGGCCTTTTGATGCTTCTTTTCCAGTGAGTAGTCTGGGCCATGTGCAAGGATTTGGGAGGGTCACAACTTGGACAGTTGACCTCAACTGAACAAAGGGATATTCCATACCATATGACATCATGCTCAGCAATTAAATCTGGAGGAAAGAAGGAGAAAGAAAAGACATTTGGCATTATGGCATTTTTCCTAACTGTTGTTACATCTGATGATGTTCTGCTTTCCTGGAAATGACTAAACATCTGCCTGCTGATGAGAAGCTGTGAATGAATGCCTTGTTTTATCTTGTTCGTGTATATAACTTTGTTTTACCTATTAAACTGTATTTATCATAACTCACAAGTTTTCTCATTTTTACCTTTCTGATTCAGTCCCCCATCACAACTGTGGGGGAGTGAGTGTGCATTTGTGTGAGTCTGAACTGCCTATCAGGGTTAGTGCTTATCAGTCTGTCATTTGTTATAGATTCCCCGTGGAATGTATTTGGAAAATAATTTTATGATATACTTTAGACTCCATACTGGTATGGGCTAATAGATTGCTATGACTGTCAGGTAGCAACTCGCCTGCCACTTTTATAATATTTCTTAAAAAAAAGAATTACTGACATAAAGCTGCTTATTAGTAGTCTTGTGCAAAGTATGTGGTTTGGATCAGAAACTAGATGAAAATTGTTTCTCTTTAGATTGTGGCATACACACTTGGAACATAGTTAAATTGATTTGGTTACAGAAATACAGATATCCTTCCCTGAATCTTTAATGTGTCACTTAAAGACACCTATCTCTCTTCATTGTTTATGCCTATCTTGGACTGGACATCTACATTTGGAGTCTGAATTTATATAAAAGTAAATTGTAACACTTAGAATCATAGAATAGAATCATAGAATAGTTAGGGTTAGAAGGGACCTTAAAGATCATCTAGTTCCAACCCCCTTGCCATGGGCAGGGACATCCCACTAGATCAGGCTGCCCAAGGCCCCACCCAACCTGGCCTTGAACACCTCCAGGGATGGGGCATCCACAACTTCCCTGGGCAACCTGTTTTAGTGTCTCACCACTCCCATGGTGAAGAAATTCTTCCTAAAGTCTAGTCTAAATCTGCACCTCTCCAGTTTATACCCATTCCCGCTGGTCCTATCCCCACAAGCCTTTATGAATAGCCCCTCTCCAGCTTTTCTGTAGACCCCCTTCAGGCACTGGAAGGTTGCTATAAAATCTCCTCCAAGCCTTCTCCAGACTGAACAAGCTCAATTCTCTCAGCCTGTAGGGAAGGCGCTCCAGCCCTCCAATCATCTTTGTGGCCCTCTTCTGGATCTGTTCCAACAGCTCCACATCCTTCTTACGTTGAGGATTCCAGAACTGGACACAGTATTCCAGATGAGGTCTCACAAGAGAGGAATAGAGGGGCAAAATCACTTGCCTTGACCTGCTGGCCACGCTTCTTTTGATGCAGACCAGGATACGGTTGGCCTTCTGGGCTGTGAGTGCACATTGACAGTACGTGTTGAGCTTCTCATTGACCAGCACCCCCAAGTCCTTCTCTGCAGGGCTGTTCTCAATCACATCATCCCCCATCGTATACTGAAAATGAGGATTGCCCCAACCGAGGTGCAGGACCTTACACTTAGCCTTGTTGAACCTCATGAGGTTCTCAGAGGCCCACTTCTCCAGCCTGTCCAGATGCCTCTGGATGACATCCCATTCTTCTGGTGTGGCAACTACACCACTCAGCTTGGTGTGATCCTCAAACTTGCTAAGGGTGCACTCAATCTCGCTGTCTATGTCATTGATGAAGATACTGAACAGCTCCGGTCCCAATACGGACCCTGAGGGACACCACTTGTCACGGATCTCCATTTGGACTTTGAGCCATTGACCACTACTCTTTGAATATGACCATCCAACCAGTTTCTCATCCACCTTAACGTCCACCCATCAAATCTATATCTATCCAAATTATAGAGAATGATGTTGTGGGGGACTGTGTGAAAGGCTTTACAGAAGTCTAGATAGATCACATCTGTTGGTTTACTTGTGTCCACTGCTGTGGTTATCCCATGATAGAAAGCCCCTAAGAACTTGCCCTTGCTGGAGCCCTGCTGGCTGCCATTAATCACCTCCCTGTCCTCCATGTGCTTTAGCATAGCTTCTAGGAGGATCTGTTCCATGATATTCCCATGAACAGAGGTGAGGCTGACAGGTTGGTAGTTCTCAGAGTTTTACCTTTTTTTTCTTTTGTTTGTTTGTTTGTTTGTTTGTTTGTTTTTAGCTCTGCTGTTCTTCCCCCAGCAGTTACAAGTTACAATGGGAAAATTTTCCTGTTAAAGCAGAGCAAAGATTTGAGTAGCTTTCCTAGTTTTGGAGTCTCCTTCCAGTCTGTATTGGAAGAGCCAGGGTGCCTATAACAGCTGCAGAAAAAAAATGACCAAGCTTATATTAAATACAAGCATGCAGCACAGCAGAAATGTGCGCTTAAAAGATGCATCCAGAAGATCATAACCAAGGACATTCTGCTGCCTCCAAAACAAGTTTGATCTTTGCCATGACTTCAATAGAATCAGGCCCAGAAAGTACATTAACAAGCACAAGGCTATTTTAACAAAGTTGACATCAAAACCCAGAAGAGCATGCAAAAGAGAGAGGACAAAGTACACACCAGTCACATCAATACAAAGTTTAATAACAGATGTCTGGCTTTAGAGACATCCCCATCACCACCATAGAGAAACTACCTTCCAGTTTACACTCCTTTCAGCAATGACTTGTTGCTGGGATGCAAGAGCACAAGCCCATTTTTCTTGTACTTTGAAGATGGCATTTAAAAGTTGGGCTTCTTGTTTTTTTTTTCCTTTTTTATAAATTTGGGAATAAATAGGAGTTTTTACTCCCCGTAGCTGTCACAGAATCATAGAATCGATTCTATCAATTCAAACTTCTTAATTCAGTTCAGAGATGGGGATGTCCTTCAAAATAATTTCTATTCCTTCAGACTCTTACCAGAAAAACAGGAAAAAAAATATGTACTAAATAAAGTGCAGAAATACTGCAAAATACTGAATTTTGCTGCTGTTGCATGTCTAGAAGGTACTTTGTATTTTAACTCATTCATATTTATCTCTGCTTCTTATGCATTAAGAGGTTTTTAAAATAAATCTTAAGACAGCTAAATATCTCCTAACATCTGTATTTGGGTAACTTTGCACCTTCTCCTTATCTTTGCATTACCTTAAAAGATAAACTCAGAAATTATTTGCTGCAACAGTAATTTCACACTGTAGAGAGGAGTTTGTGGAGGTTAGGATTATCAAATTTCAGTAAAATTATGGTTGAGAAGTTACCTATCACGCTGTGAATGAGATGAGGTATTGTAATCCTACGCTCTGAAGAGATTCCTGTGATAGTCTAAGTAGTAACTGTGAAGGTGAAGATTTTCCATCACTGCAAGAATGATACGCAGTATACTCAGAGTTTAAAATTGTGATGGAATCTATAGCCCTTTGAAATAAATGGAAAATACACTGTTGAATACATTAGCGATGTCAACGCAGCATATCAATTGTAGCATAACCCCAGAAAAACTTTTTCCATGTGTTTAACAAGAGAATTGCTGTTCTAGATCTGTGACAACAGCTATACTACCAATCATGCTATAGCTTGCTGTTGCTCAAAGAAAGCAGAAGCCAGAAGGAAAGTAAGGAAACCTTCACTTGAAATATTTTTCCATCACTTCAGCCCAAAATTTCTAAAATTTCAACAATGCTCCTTTTTACCAAGACTGATTTTAAGAAGGAAACCTTATCTCAATTCCACAGGCCAAGAACTGAGTTCAAGTTTTATGTTTAAGATTAAATTGTCTAAAAAAGATAAAACAGATTTGTGAACACTTTCACATAATCTAAGAAGGGTAATTCATTCAGAGCCACGAAGACGTAAAATATGGAAGTAACCACAGGAAAATACAAGTTCTAGAATACTATAAGATTTTTAAAAGAGTAGAACATGTAACTTGATAATGTTTTTCACATAAATTAGCTGGAATATGTATGTCTAAGAAAATATAGAGCCATTCTCACACACATCTTGCACGATTATTTCTGTAGAATCATCTGGAGCTAACTACATCCTTTTCAAAGATTTAGAAAATAAGCTTATGAAAAGGATGTTAATGAATTACTAAGTATTTGAGAATAAGCCTCTACTCTGGACAAGTTATTCTGCTAAAGCATTTGATATTATTGGACAAGACTGTAGAACAAACAGACCATTTCTTTCACCTGATATAAGACTTTTGTGAACTACAACATTAGTGACGTACTTACTATTAGCTGCTATTAAGATAGTCTATGTACATTGGTTAGATGTCAGTCTAAACTAATAGATTTTTTGATGACTATTCATAGACAAATGTAATACAATGGACTTGCACTACTAAGGTTTAACCAAAGGCAGATTCTGATTTAAGATGGAGTAGAAAGGGACTAATAGTGCTATTGAAAGACAGATAGACAGAAGCAACAGAGTCATGAAAAGGAGTTATTAGGATCAAAAGCAATTAAATGAGTGTTTCAGAAAAGAGTGTTACGATCAGTTTTGTTTAATGGTATAACTTTTTTTTGAATTAATTGTATGCACATTTACTATACTTTCAAGCTATGAAAATTATTGTTAATATAGGAAATTTATAGATTATGATACAAAGAGATGCAGATAATCTTGTGGATTAGTGTAATAGAAATATGATAACACTTCAGTGGTAGAAATTGTTAAGTTTTTCTGCCTGGGAGACAGGGAAAAGAGAGGAGTTCTTGAGGTGCTAGGTGATACAAAGATAATAATGGCTAGCAGTGTGGGTGCAATAGACTAATATGACACTAAAATATAGCAGAATCTTTAGCAGAATTGAGAAAGTATTCATATAATTTTTCAAAATATTCATGATACTTCATTAAAGTCCACCTACCCATATTCTGACAATAACAATTTAGACTGGAATAAGTACAGCAAAGATACCTTCTTCAGATATTAAAGGCATAAAAGAAGCACTCTGTTATCCCCAATGCATGTTAGATTGTGATAAACTACAAACTATATATATTATTTCTTTATGTGTATCATGCATATTTCTGAGCATTTCCTTTCCATGGATTCAGATAACAAAGCTGCTGAACAAGAAAATTAAAAGTGTTGCCTAGATAAGCAGGATCCTAATGGGAACACAGATACAGTTGTCAGATTTATGGCTGTGAGTGCAAGATTTCCTCCATTCTGCCCTTAAGGCAGGGATGCTTTGCCAACTCAAAGAAAAAAGGATGAGAAGAGCACTAAAGCATTGGGGAACTCCCTGGGCCCAGCAAAGGATAGAGGTAGACAAATGTCCAAAAGCTGCCCAAAATGTGCTAGTGCAGGAAGAAGTGCTACAGCATACACTGCAGTGGACTTTTCTGGACTTCAGTTTAGAATTTCTGTGAAGGACTGGACTCAGCCTTTGGAGTCACTTCAGTCCCTCAGAGGGATGTAGTGATGTATCATTTACACCATGGAATACAGTAAGACAGAGCGATAAATTAAACCTTGGTATATTTTCATCTGCTCTGTATGTGACTGACACGCAGATTTTGGTGTTGAGGCTTTTGCATGTAATATGCATGGAAAGTAAGCTAGAACATCAGAGAGCCTGAAATTATTTAACCTGAAGGTTATCTAGTGAGAAGAAAGAAATACGCAATCAGTTTCATTTGCACCTATTAGTACATAGCCTGGAGATGGTGCTGCCAGCCATTTGGAGCATAACTGTTTTCTTCTATAAGTATATAGAATTTCAATATGGCTGTCAGGATTGTTAAAGTATTATTGTTAAATCAGTTTTCATTTGCCAGTTATATCTTAAATTAGTGCCAAGAGGCAGGTACAGTTGTTTGGAATATTACAGGTAGGTACTTCAGAAGGAAAAGAATTTTTTAAAGGGCTTTATTTTGATGGCTTTGATTATTATAATTCCGTTATAGCAACAACAGACATTACCTTCTCTCTGAATCCTTTATGAGTTTTATTCTTTGTGAAAAATAAATATAATAAAAATTCTTTATTCTAGTGTTGTTTTAAACTAATGGAAGCTCCTGGTTTTATTTACATCTATAACAAGAAATAGCTTTTGTTTTTCTCCTACATCCTCATCCAATCTCTCTTCTTGCCTAACTCATCTCTGCAATTCCTGCACCAGAATTTTTCATTAATGGTACAGAGAGATGGTTTCTCAAGAGTATAAATATTACAACTAAACTATCTTTAAAATGTATTTTTGTCCCTTTTATAAAGAAGAATAAATTCTCTTAACTAAATCAGCAGTGCCCAGTATTTTCCACGGAGAATGGCATACTCAGGAAATGTTTTTAAACAAGAGACACATTTAACATAAATAATACAATGAGTCTGATGTTGATACAGTTCCTGTGCTTGCAAAATATACGTGTTAAAATTATGGTGGCAGTTACGACTTTCAGATAATTTTTATTGTGTCATAAGGCTAAAGAAGAGAATGGCCATAGCAGTTCTTGGACTTGTGTTGAACTGAAATTGTGAAAATACAGGTTGACAAATAGCATGACTACTTTAAGTTACTTATGTTGACGTGTTACTGAGGAACATGACTGAATCTAGTCCTCACTTCTTATACAAACGCCATAGAAAGCATTGATGGTATTTTAGAAGCTGAAAGGCATTAATAACAAAAAAATATTCATTATGATGGCAGGGAAACTGTCCTCAGAAGTAGGAGGAATGGTTTTAAATTGGCTTACAACACAGCTCTGTCAGACGTTGAAGACAATATGTTGGAGGTCCACCAAACTAAATGGACCAAATTCTTTTATCATTTGGATTGGTTTGTGGCCAACACAGTGACTGAGGTCATTGCAGTTATGAAAACATAATTTGGCTAGCAAAGCAGTACTGCTGTAAAGCTACTGCAACGGAAGTTCGGAGGGAATCCACGTAATTAGTGCAAATGTAACCCAAAAAATAGAATAAGGTGAACATATATCAATTTACCCACACCAAAAGAGGTGATGGTATTTGTAATTTGTAGCATTCATGCACCTACTGAAAATAATTAATATGAAATTCTGTTCTAGCTGCCTTTTATACGATGCTGTCCTGTAACTGAAATCTATTTAATAACACACATTCATGTCTTTATGCTCATTTTCTAGCTAAAGGAAATTTATTTCTATGTAATCTTTGATTTACTACTTCTGCATCTATGGAAACATACCATCCATATTGGGACGTCCTATCTAAATGCACACTGTATCCCGTATTATGATGTTGCAACTTGACTAGACATCACTATGCAAATTACGATGCTTATTCCAGGAAAAAAAAAACCTCAACAAATTACTCAAACCTCTTGAATAAAATCCTTTTTTTTTTTCTTTTGGAAAGTTAACCTTATTAAAGTCAAAATTGTAGTTGTGAAAACAGTCAGTTTTGATTACTTTCTTGGAGTACGGTGCAGAGGGACATATTTGCACCTGTAGAATAATTTATAGGAAACAACTGAATATCGTGATACCTAGCTAACCATACTAAAGAAAGTAATACATATCATACATCTCAGGTTCTGAGCCTTGATGTCTGGTCTTGGCACCAACCATACTTAGTAATGTACTTTCTCTTAAAATTCAGTAACTACTCAACTGACTAGAAGGTAAGTTTTCTCCGGATCATATTAGGTAAAAAAAAAAAAATTAGAAAGAAACATCAAATAAATTTTTTGAGTATTTTAATTGATTAGTGTTAATTTTGAAAGATGGTAAAATCATCCTTTGAAGACAAGACATTCTCATGTGGTACAATGACTCTTTCTTACATAGATAGAGAAATAGTCATTCAATTGAACACTGAGAGAAAAAACGGTGAGAGATTCATGAGATGGATACTAGAGCATGGGGAGCCAATGTGATGATGGTGAAATGAGAAGAGCAACAAAGTGGGTGAAGGGGCTGGAAAACAAGCCTTACGAGAAGCGGCTGAGGGAACTGGGCTTGTTTAACCTTCAGAAGACAAGGCTGAGGGGAGACGTTATTGCTCTCTACAACTACCTGAAAGGAGGTTGTGGAGAGGAGGGAGCTGGCCTCTTCTCCCAAGTGCCAGGGGACAAGGCAAGGGGGAATGGCCTCAAGCTTCACCAGGGGAGGTTCAGGTTGGACATCAGAAAAAAAATTTTTCACGGAAAGGGTCATTGGGCATTGGAAGTGACTGCCCAGGGAGGTGGCTGAGTCATCATCCCTGGAGGTGTTTGAAAGATGGATGCATGAGATGCTCAGGGCTATTGTTTAGTGGTTGATAAGAATGGTTGCACCCGATGATCCTGGAGGTCTTCTCCAGCCTAATGTTTCTCTGTGATTCAGTGTGATTCTGTGAAATCTCTAAGTTGACTAGATTTGAAAGTGGTTCATTCTTTTCCTATATTTGCCAATATTTCTACCATGTTTTCTTATTTTCCTCCTTTATTCCATATTTTCAGATGGTTCTGAAATAAACTGATGTTGACTTTACCAGAACTGGACATAAATGCATAAAATGATTGTTAGATTCCATGAATAGCTAAGGTAGATAAGCTCCTCACAATACATGAATGAAAATATGTTGGGAGATAGAGATTAAAAACTGAATAAATCTACTTAATTATATGAGTTGTGAAAAATACTAAGTCATTAACATTGTGAGCAAACTAATAAAGAAGGGGCTTTTGCCAGACAACTATAACACACCTCTGGTGTATAAACTCTAGTAGGTAGCTAAGCACCACTCAGTCTCTCACTTACTTTCCCCTCAGTGGGACTGGGGAGAAAATTGCAAGATCAAAAGAGAGAGAAAGCTCCTGGGTTGAGACAAGTATAGGTTAATAACTGAAGAGAAGAAAACCCACAAAAAACAACAACACAAAAAACCCCACCAAAAAGTTATACAGAAGCAATCACTCACCACCAGTAGACCAATGCCCAAACAGTCCTCAAGCAATGGCAACTTTGGGAAAAATACCACTAGTATTTTATTGCCCAACATGATGCTTTATAAGGTGAAATATTTCTTTGGCCATTTTAGGTCAACTGTGCTGGCTGTGTCCTTTCCCAGCCTATTCACTGGCATGACAGAGTAAGAAACAGAGAAGGCCTTGATATTGTGAAAGAACTGTTCAGCAATAACCAGAAGACTGGACTATTATCAACAGTGGTCACCAGTCTAGAACTTTATATTATACGGGCTGCTATAAAGAAAATTAAATCCATGCAAACCAAACTGAGTAAAGCAGTCCAGAAGTCACCACTGGCTCAGGAAGTGCTGACATTTTTCACTACTGGAAGCCGAATTCTTATATCTCATTTCCCATTTCTTGTGCATTTTCTAAGAGCCTGCTGCTTATTGTTGAAGAAAGAAGACTAGGCAGATGAACTTTGTATCTTCTTCCGGTGAAACCATTCTTCAAATAGTTAGATATATACAGCTGGTGTACTTAACTGGGACCACAAGATGACAAAGAAAAAAATTGTAGAACAATGTATTTTAAACTGGTATTAGCCTAAAATCAACAACTGGAATAATTCCATTGTGGTTCAAATTGTTTCAGCTATGCTTTCATTTCTATGATAATGTTCTAGAGCACCATAATCTAAGATAACTCACAATATTTTCAGCTTCTGTCTTTATAAGACAGTTATGTTTACGCATATATGTTGTGCTGGTAATTACATGGGGTGTTTTGAGTTCTGTTTGTTTGTAGTTTTTATTTAAAAGTTAGACTACATTCTTATGGATGTAAAGGAGAAGTGTTTCATCACTAAAATCAAGAAAATGCAAATGCATGCTACACACAACAAAAAAAAGGCATCGCTTGTTGCTATACAATCTATTGTGTTGAAAAAGCTATTCACATAAAGATCTGTCAGAGTTTGTAGCTGACTGGCCTGTTACCAGCTCAGTGGTTTTGTACATATTTGTTGACAAGAATGAACTCCTCTTCTCTTCCTAATACAGACAACATTATGGCATGCTAGACAAAGACCTAGCAGCAGTACAGGGCTATGATAAAGGACTGATTGATGTTCTCTTATTTCTTCATTTACCTAACTTGCTGTGTTCAATATATGTGCTGCCATCTGAGAAAGAGATGCCATATACTCCACAGTTTTTCAATCAATCTTACCTTTCTTCAGCCTCATTAAATCACTCAGTTCACTGCTGCGAAAATGATTTGAATGTCTCTATTTGTTAAAATCTATGATACTCCAACTGTGTAGAGAAACGGTTTCATTTTACTACTGACTGGCAGCTACTGTAGACCTTGTTAATTTAAAACAAATCAGGTGTGAAGGTTATTTATTGCTTGGCAGATTGAACATATTTTGAAAGATTTCTCAGAGTGCTTTATTTTGCAACCAAATTATACTCACCAAAATGCTTTTGGATAGTTTGCTTTTTATTTTTTTTAGCTTTTTTTCCCCTTTTTGGCCAAAAATTATATAATTTTATTCTCACAAGCAATATCTTTGTTTAAAAACAATTAACATTATTTGTTACATGTCCAGTCAAAAGTTAAAATTAAAAGCTTAACGATTTTTACTACTACCTGATCAGACACACAGCATGTTCACCACTAACTTTTGTCTCTCCATCCAGACTGCTCTATGCCAACAGGCTAATCTTTTTTACGCCATGAACAAAATAGAACATTCTCCAGACCATAGGAATATTCAATATATTCAGATACTCTGAGGTGTACCTGTTAAGTGAGAAGAAATTTTTTATTTGAAATAGGAAGTTGGTTATTATGATCTTATCACTGCTGCCCAGAGATGTTTAATTCTTCACTATCACAGATAGTGTAGATTAGAGGGAATGCTATTACAAAACAAGAAATTAAAGCATTAGAGGTGTTCATTTAGGTTATCCTTAATTTTTTTTTGAGTGTTTAACTCCTTATGCTGCAAGCCTCAAAACTGATAGAAAGCTTATATGGTAAATGCAGATGTTGACCAAAGGTATTAGGGTATTGGAAAGAACCTTAGCCTAGAAAGCAGATTTTAATCCTTGAAGCATAACTTTCAGATTTGGTTAGGCAGTAAGATAAGGGGCTATTGAGCAGCTGAGAGTGAGTACTGAACTAACAAGAATTTTGGACCAACCACATATGAAATGAAATACATTTGGAGTGCTGCAAACAGACTTATATAGCAATTGGTATATCATAGCTACACAAAAGACACCATAGCTGACCTGTAGCAAGAAAAAAAAGTAGTAAATGTAAAACAACCTGACATCTCAAAGGATAACAAATTAATCATTAATAACCAAGGAGGACCTTTCCACTATTCTGAGGCTTGAAACACAAGAGCACCGTTGGCCAGAGCATCTGCAGTTTGGGAAGAGATCCAAATTTGAAATATTAATCATTTTACTGCCATAAAAAATATTTTAAATCCCTCTTCAGCAGCCCCACAATATATGAGGCAGTGAATTCGTTGCTTGAATTATGAATCATTAAATGTGTTGGTAATGTTCAGTTTAGAATTATATACATCTATTTATGTAACTTTACAAACTTTCTGATAAAGCTGTGCTAAATGGATCAGTGACTCTGTCCTGACCTGGTTATTGCTGCAATCATCAGCTGGAGTGAGTAGATGCAGACTGTGCTTTGTCTCTGCCAGCTTTAACACTGCCTCAGAAGTGCAGATCCAAGAATAACAGAGACAAAAGATAGAAAAGATATTCTAGTTTATCTGCTCTTCACCCATTGCCAAGTTTGGAAAATCTGTAAGTGCATGGAAACTTCACACAAGATTTTCCTATACCTTAGGGAGGATATGCATGGACTCTGCTCAGAGTGCAGGAACCTGGGGAGGCCTCTTTGTCAGGAGTTGTAAGGAAGGCCTTCTACCTGATCTGCATACATGTGGGTACATAACTTTGGGAAAGGCAGGGTAGTGTCTCATTGGTGGTTTGAAATTATGCTATCAAAGATGCCAACACTGGGAAGAGAGTATGGAAAGTCTGTTGTTTTTATCTGTTCAGCCTGTGTCTTGGATCTCTTTGCTTTCAAGTGCTATTAAGAATTCTCCTGCTTATCACATAGTGATAAGATAGTTTTGAAATAGATAAAAAAAAAATAAAAAATCATCCTTTGTACTGGTTTAGAAATTTTACATGTCGTCACCATATAGAGCTGGAAATCAGCCACTAACAAAAATCTGTTTGTGGAGATCAACTGTTATAATTCCAAATGAGGTCTCTGTCTTTGATTGAGACTGTATTATTCAGTCTTAGTTGGACAGTTGTCTGTATATGAGTAGCTAGGCAACCTTGAGACAGTCCTCTGGGAAACAAACATGTTTAAGGTATGCTCAGGGATCTTTTAATCTCATCTGTGTCTGATGTCTACTTTAGAATAAGACAAATCGTTTGCTAGAAGTCAATAATTCTTCCTATAAAGAGAGAATACAAAATAAGTACTTACATTTGTTTAGATGAATCCCAATTCAGATGTACAAACTAGTAAACTCTGATTAAAGATTTTGCTTTAAGCATAGAGTGCTGCCTGTGGCAGTAGGCATAGGAGAGCAATGACATCAGGTTTAAGTAAAAGAGAGTATTTCCCTCCTTTCACAGCTGCAGATGCAGCTCACATCATAGAGACCAAGCAAACTTCCCAGTAATACCTACACAGGGCTCTACTGTCATCCTATGCAACCTCACACTTTGCAACCACCACAGAATTTGTTATGGACAGGAATTAAAATATATGAGACACATATATTCTTTCCTCTGTCAAGAAAAAGAGGAGAGTGATCGTCTTAGGGGATTCCCTTCTTAAAGGAATGGAGGGTCCCATCTGCAGACCGGACCCGCTCCACAGGGAGGTCTGCTGCTTGCCGGGGGCTTCAGTGAGGGATATCAATAGAAAACTCCCTTCCTTGGTGAAGGAAACGGATTACTATCCCCTCTTAGTATTTCAAATAGGTAATGATGACTTACAGCGCAGAAAGCTGAAAGCCATCAAAAGAGACTTCAGGGATTTAGGGAAGATGATTGAGGGCTCTGGAGCGCAAGTGGTGTTTAGCTCCATCCCAATACTAAGGAATATGGAGCAGGAAGTCAGGAACGTACAGATGATTAATGCCTGGCTCCGAGCCTGGTGTGAGGAGAGAGGCTTTGGCTTCTTTGATCATGGGGTGACCCACCCACCCCCAGGTTTTCTTACTAGGGATGGGTCATACTTGTCTCGAAGGGGAACTAAAGTTATCTCTAAAAATCTGGTTAGGCTCTTAAATAGAGCTTTAAACTAGATGTGAAGGGGGAAGGGGAGGAGACCAGGCTAGTTGGGAATGAGCCTGGAAGTGGGAAACCGGCGGCTGAGAAATGGTGTGCTGGAGAGGACCACCAGTACACCACAACAGGGCAAGTGAGGGCGAGTATAAGTGGGGACAGTAAGGATAAAACTGGGTCTGTGGAATTAGTTATTCCAAGGACCAGTCAATCGAGAATAAACTCTCTTCCCTTTATGAGGGCTGAAGGTTCATCAGCCCAGCTGAAGTGCATTTACACCAATGCACGCAGCATGGGCAATAAGAAGGATGAGCTGGAAGCTGTTGTAGGGCAAGGTGACTATGATGTCATTGCCATCACAGAAACGTGGTGGGATGACTCACATAGCTGGACTACAGCTATGTTGGGATATAAACTCTTCAGGCGGGACAGGAAGGGTAGGAAAGGAGGCGGGGTAGCCCTCTATGTCAAAGAGTGCTTTGAAACTCTCGAACTGGATTACGGTGAGGACAGGATCGAGTGCCTATGGGTTAAAATCAGAGGAGCCCACAAGAAAGGGGACTTTGTGATAGGAGTCTGTTACAGACCACCCAGCCAAGAAGAAGCTGCTGATGAACTCTTCTATAAACAGCTGGGGACAGTCTCTAAATCTCTGCCTCTTGTCCTTGTGGGAGACTTTAACTTTCCGGATGTCTGCTGGGAGTACAATACAGCAGAAAGGAAACAGTCTAGGAGGTTCCTGGAGTGCATCGAAGACAACTTCCTTGCACAACTGGTTAGCGAACCAACAAGGGAGGGTGCCTTCCTAGACCTGCTGTTTGTGAATAGGGAAGGTCTTGTTGGGGATTTGACGGTTGGAGGACGCCTGGGATTAAGTGATCATGAGATGATAGGGTTTTCAGTTCTAGGTGGGATTAAGAAGGGGGTTAGCAAAGCAGTCACATTAAACTTCCAGAGGGCAGACTTTGGCCTGTTCAGAAGGTTGATTAGCAAAGTCCCGTGGGAAACAGTCCTTCAGGGCAAGGGAGCCCATGAGGGTTGGGCGCTCTTGAAAAATAAAATCCTATCAGCTCAAGAGCAGGCCATCCCTGTGTTCCGGAAAAGGAGCCGGCGGGGGGAAAAGCCAGCTTGGTGGAGCAGGGTGATCTCAAGATGCGTCAATAAGAAAAAGAAGCTCTATGTGCTCTGGAGGAAAGGACAGGCATCTTGGGTGGACTACAGGGACGAAGTGAGATCGTGCAGGGAAAAAATCAGGAGGGCCAAGGCCCAACTAGAATTAAAACTCGCTAAGTCTGTGAAAGACAACAAAAAGTCTTTCTACAAGTACATTAACAGGAAAAGGAGGACGAGGGAGAATATCCAGTCTCTAGTGGATGCAGAAGGAATAACAGTGACAGGGGATAAGGACAAGGCTGAGGTACTTAATGCCTTCTTCGCCTCAGTCTTTAATAGCAAAGAAAGTTGTTCCTTCTGTTTACAAATCCAAGAGTTAGAGGGGCAGATTGAGGCTCCCGTGATCCAAGAGGAGGCGGTTAGAGACTTGCTTGCCCAGCTAGACGTCCACAAGTCTATGGGGCCGGATGGGATCCACCCAAGAGTATTGAAGGAACTGGCGGATGTCCTTTCCAAACCCCTATCCATCATCTTCCAGAGGTCCTGGCTGACTGGGGAAGTTCCACTAGACTGGAGGCTGGCTGATGTAGTGCCCATATACAAGAAGGGTTGCAGAGAGGATCCGGGGAACTACAGGCCTGTCAGTCTCACCTCAGTGCCAGGGAAAGTCATGGAACAGGTAATCTTGAGTGCTATCATGAAGCACACGCAAGAGAACCGGGTGATCAGGCCCAGTCAACATGGGTTTACAAAAGGCAGATCTTGCCAAACTAACCTGATCACCTTCTATGACAAAATCACTCAACTACTGGATGGGGGAAAGGCTGTGGATGTAGTCTTCTTGGACTTCAGTAAAGCCTTTGACACAGTTTCTCACAGCATTCTGCTTCAGAAACTGTCAGCCTCTGGCCTGGACAGGCGCACACTCTCCTGGGTTGAAAACTGGTTGGATGGCCGGGCCCAGAGAGTGGTGGTCAATGGAGTTAACTCCAGCTGGAGGCCAGTCACAAGTGGAGTTCCTCAGGGCTCAGTACTGGGTCCAGCTCTGTTCAATGTCTTTATCAATGACCTGGATGAAGGCATTGAGTGCACCCTCAGCAAGTTTGCAGATGACACTAAGCTGGGAGGAAGTGTCGACCTGCTGGAGGGTAGGGAGGCTCTGCAAAGGGATCTGAACAGGCTGGACTGCTGGGCCGAGACCAATGGGATGAGGTTTAACAAGACCAAATGCCGGGTCCTGCACTTGGGGCACAACAACCCTATGCAGTGCTACAGACTGGGGGAAGAATGGCTGGAGAGCTGCACAGAAGAGAGGGACCTGGGGGTGCTGGTTGACAGCCGACTGAACATGAGCCAGCAGTGTGCCCAGGTGGCCAAGAAGGCCAATGGCATCTTGGCTTGTATCAGAAATGGGGTCACCAGCAGGTCCAGGGAGGTTATTCTCCCTCTGTACTCGGCACTGGTGAGGCCGCACCTCGAATACTGTGTTCAGTTCTGGGCCCCTCACCACAAGAAGGATGTTGAGGCTCTGGAGTTTGTCCAGAGAAGAGCAACAAAGCTGGTGAGGGGGCTGGAGAACAAGTCTTATGAGGAGCGGCTGAGAGAGCTGGGGTTGTTTAGCCTTGAGAAGAGGAGGCTGAGGGGAGACCTTATTACTCTCTACAACTACCTGAAAGGAGGTGGTGGAGAGGAGGGAGCTGGCCTCTTCTCCCAAGTGACAGGGGACAGGACTAGAGGGAATGGCCTGAAGCTCCGTCAGGGGAGGTTCAGGTTGGATATCAGAAAAAAATTCTTCACAGTAAGAGTCATTTGGTACTGGAACAGGCTGCCCAGGGAGGTGGTCGAGTCGCCTTCCCTGGAGGTGTTTAAGGAACGGGTGGATGAAGTACTTAGGGACATGGTTTAGGGAGTGTTAGGAACGGTTGGACTCGATGATCCAATGGGTCCTTTCCAACCTTGTGATTCTGTGATTCTGTGATTCTGTGACATTTTTCCCTATTTTGAGGATGGCAAAATTTAATTTCGTTCATAACATAGAGAAGTCCCTAGCTGTCTGTAAGTGGGACTGACAGGAACGGAGCAAGTTCTGGGCTTCTTACAATGCAGAAAAGGTACAATTTCGTTGTCAAGGAAGTTCTTGAGCTATAAGAAGGGAAAGTACTTAGTGAAAGGTTTGAGTCAAAAGTGAGGAAGGCAGAGAAACACTTTAGTGGAGTGGAGAAGGGACAGTAGGTTTCCATTAGACTGTGCAAGACATCAGGGATCACATAAGCAGGAGTGCAGTTTCTTTCATAGTCTCCCAGCTATATGTCTACCTCAGTCAGCTTCTTCCTCAAAATCTCTGTCCCTCTTCCTCCCTCTGATCCAGCCCACTTCCACGGGCTTTTATGAGAATGCACTCTGAGAATGCATCAACTCTTCTTGTTCTTCCCTAAACTCCTTATTTAATTTCTTACATGTCTTGGCATGCTGAGAGAAAGGGAAATGGAGGAGAATAGGAAAATGGCTTAGATTAGTACCTTGCTTGAAAAGGGTCAGGATACAGTGATCCAAGATCCAGGGCTTTCTTCTCCGTCTACTATCTTTGGTTATAGCTGGAGTGGTGTTGCAAAAAAGGTTCATTACCTGTAGCAGAAATTTTCTTGTCCTTTACGTCTCTCTGCTGCATGACACTACCCTGCTCCATACTTCTCCATAGTACTGATGTTATTTGGGCTAATTCTATATCTCTGAGCATAAGAAGATCAGAAAACCTGCCTGCATGAATCAGCTCACTCTTATGCAGCTGGTAATTCTACTTATGCAATAAATAGACTCTGAAAGTTATTAACATATTTGCATTTTTTCCCAAGCTCCAGGACATCCCAAGAAGGAAGGAACTGTCTCCTCTTTCAGCAGGAAGGAGGAGGCTAGGCACGGGCAGGATATTTTAAATTAAACTGCAGAACGCAGTAACTTTTAAACTCTTTTAATAGAGCACTGCAATTTAAAATCATGCAAGGGCAAATAGGTGGACCGAAAATTCCACTCACTTTAAAAATTACACTGAAGCCATGCCCAAAAATTATATTTAATTGCACATTATCACAATTTTTTTCTCCATCTACTAGGTGCCATGTTATTTGCTGCTCCATTAGTAATAAGACCTATTATTTCTTGAAAGATAGTGCAAACTATGATTACATGTTATTTTGAAGCATTCATTAGAGTCTCTTAGCTTTACGTGCAGAAGAATTTCAGAACAATCCTTCTTTAGGGGTAAAATTTTCCAGGTTTGGTCATCTAAATGTTTGGGGGGTTTTGTCTTTCGAAGTATGAAATATCTGAGGCAAATAACTCCAAGTGTTTAAAAATGCAGAGTAAATGTAACTCTTCAACTTCAATATAAGCTTCTTTTTTCTTGATAAATAGTTAGCTTGAAAAAAAAAAATACGCCCTTAGTTTTGAAGTGAGAGCTTAAAGATATCAAAATGTTTTAAACCATTGACTTGTATGTTTGCAATGCTGGGATGCTCTGCAATCCATCTAGGTAACATCCCTGGCCATGGGCCTCTGGCAAGGGAACCCATTCCTCTGGACTGTTTTCCATTCACAACAGTGTAACTATATACACTGACAAATTTACTGCAGTCAATATCAAAAGAGTGGCCTGAGTTGTCAGAACAATGTTCCACACTGGTTGTGCCCTTGTTGTTACTCAGAGCCAGCCCCTTGCAAGCAGACAGATTTGTCCTTCTGGCACAGGCTGGTGTATGTTCCTTCTTGCTATCTTCCCTGTTTCCTTCTTTCCTCCTTTTCTCTCCTCTTTTTTTTTCTTTTCCTTCCTAGTAGTACTGTGTCCTCCTGAATTCTGGGTGACTCCTGCAAGGGTACTCTTCAAAGGATTTATGGAGCAAAAGGAGTAAAATCCAAGATATTACAGTCACTAAACAGCTGTAATACCTGTTTGCATCTTTCCCAGATATAAAATACCCTGAAAACTTCATCTAGGTTAATGTTTTGGTAGGAACCAAGTATTTCAATCAGTTGAGTAGTGGTAGAGAGATGACAAGGCTCCATGCCACTCATGGAGTCCCCCACAAATAATGTGAGGGGCAGCATATCCTCCTCATCTCTATTTCTATCTGTGGCACCAGGCATAAGACAGTGGGCCCTTGCTGTGAAACATCGCCACCAATTCAGTCCTGGCAGTCTCACCCACTGATAGAAGTCAGAACCCAAACAGCGAGTGATATCACTTTTCAACAGGTGACAGATTTTCTCTGCAGATATAGAGAAAAACATAACAAGATTGGGGTTTTTTTATTTGTACACTGCAGGGATTGGGTTTTACTCATCCCTAAGTGGCTTTACAGGGCAAAATGGAGCACAGATCCAAGATGCTGATGAGCGAGTTCAAAGTAAAAGAGATAGTCTTAGCAGCCCTAGGATAACACAGTTACTTCAAAAGTTCTTTGTTAACTTCTTCTCTTATTGTTCTCTTCCAGTACCACAGAATCACAGAATCACTAAGTTGGAAAAGACCTCCAGGATCATTGAGTCCAACCATTCCTATCAACCACTAAACCATGTCCCCTGAGCATCTCATGCACCCATCTTTTAAATACCTCCAGGGATGATGACTCAGCCACCTCCCTGGGCAGTCTCTTCCAATGCCCAATGACCCTTTCCATGAAAAATTTTTTTCTGATGTCCAGCCTGAACCTCCCCTGGTGGAGCTTGAGGCCATTCCACCTTGTCCTGTCCCCTGACACTTGGAAGAAAAGGCCAGCATCCTCCTCTCTACAACCTCCTTTCAGGTAGTTGTAGAGAACAATAAGGTCTCCTCTCAGCCTTCTCTTCTCCAGGCTAAACAAGCCCAGCTCTCTCAGCCACTCCTCGTAAGACTTGTTCTCTAGACCCTTCACCAGCTTCATTGCTCTTCTCTGGACATGCTCCAGAGTCTCAACATCCTTCTTGTAGCGAGGGGCCCAGAACTGAACGCAGTATTTGAGGTGCGGTCTCACCAGTGCCAAATAGCAAGATCAGTCTCATCAAGATCTCTGCTACAGATTGAGGTTCCTTCATAAAGCTTAGTTTCAGGGTTCATCTTGGGCAAAGCTGTTTAGAAAGGATGAGCACTGCCATATAATTTGAACTCTTCTGGGGCAGGGTTGTCTTGTCAGCACTTCCCATACTGCTTTGGCTGAGGACAAGGAAACCATACGGGCCACTGGCTAAACACTGAGAAAGTATGTTTCCAATATTGCTGTTACAAGGCAGGGGTTGTGTCAGCTGTATCAAATAGAGCCCCACGCAGAGTCATCCTTCCATTTAAGAGCTCCCACTACTATAAATAGCTTTCCTGCTTCTTTACAGTGTTATTTCAACTCTCAGATGGCTATCTTTGGAAATGTATGTGTCTTTTTAAAGTCAAGGCTGTTATAGATGAGGACAGACTAACACTGCAAAGAGTTTTACCTGGGAAGATTCACAGCCTCATTTAGTCTAATTCTTTTCAAAAATTGCCGTGTGGATGATCAGCCTGAAAGAGAAGAAGACTTCTTGCATCTTGTGTAATATAAAACATTTCTTGTATCTTGTCCAGAGTCAAGTACAGAAAAAGATCTGCATCTGAGATATTTGGAAAAATCTAATTCAAGGACTGTAAGTCTAATACTTTGGGGTAAAGCAAACACAGACCTGAGAAGTGCTTGGATGCATTTTTTTTTTTTTTTTTGTATTTTGAGTTGCTTTGCATTGCATAGACTATAATTCTTTATCACTGCAAACTGCTTAAATTCCTGAAAACAACTCCTCTTGACTTTTCTTGCCTCTTGTGGAGGTTTTCCTTCACAGGAAAGATAAGTTAGACTTCATTCCCCTTTGACTTTCAGAGTTATCATAGGGAGTTTTGTGTGGCATCTGTCTGACAACAGAGCACTGAGCTATAGAGATTCATGTTATCTGGAACTTGTAGGGCACAGGACAACAAAGCGTTCTGCCATAAACTGTGGCAAAGTCTAAAGTCAACAGGAATAAAGCAAGTGAAGTGTATTGTGTCCTATGACCCACTGACATAGGCACTGACCTTATCTGCCATGCCTCCTGCCCTTGAACAGATCTGCTTTGAATCTCCCAGCTTGCACTATATTGTGCCATACTTCTTTGTACTAGCCTCTGCTTGGATTCTCAAACATATCTGTAATCACCCTCCTTGGAAAAATGTTTGCGTCTTGATGCAGACAAGAATAGATAACTCAAGAACCTCTAGGAACTCACAAAACTATCCTAGACCCAAAGACAAAAGAAACCCACCCAAAAACAACAGAAAAGGAGTTTTGTGTGGTCCAACTCCATTGGCATGATATTGTTTATAAGTGGTTCCTAAGCCCTGTAGGATCAGTTTGAGGATGTCTAGTATCTAATATTTAACATTTACCTTATGACCCTTAACTTGTCTTGTAACCTACAGGGAAATAGTTAATTTCATTTATAAGGTTTCTTTTAATACTGGTTGGTGGGATAGTGTCATGTGGTAAGTATGTATGGTTCAAGAGGATTATTGGAAAGGTCTTGCTAGGGAATTGCTAGTACTTGTGAGTTTGGTCATATGACCAAACAATTCTCATCTTGCACCACACAGAAATCTCTTGAGTGTTCTGGAGTCCTGTAAGAGCTTGTATCGTGCATTTAGATAAGTTATTCCCTGCCTAGAGCATTCTCCCTTGGATGGAAATTGGGTGAGATATAGAATAACAGTGTAGCCTCTGCTCAATTTATCTCCTTAAGGTTTCCCTTCTTCTTATAACAATATTCACTTGTCATTTTAATAATTATTCTCCTATTAGAAAATATTATAAGACTATATAAAATGGCTTATCTTCTCAATGTAGTCCGGTATTTCAGGTAAATATATTATCAGTTCCTATTTTTAAAAACCGTATCTTCTGCACAGGAGGTGGAAAAGCTATTAATGTCTTCTGGTACAACAGGTAAATATTTATAAATAAACCATTTATTATTTACCTGATACATGCCCTGTTGGAGCTGTTCTGGTCTTTTGCACACTGTAAATGTGTGTTCAGATGGATCTCATTATTTTTAATTAGGTATCGTGAATATATCTATTTTTAAAGACTGTTAAATTGATACCAGTTAAATACCTCCAAAGCTGTAACAGATGAAGTTCAGAAGAACACTGACCTAACACTGACCTAATCTTCTACCTGAAAGCAACAGCCTTTCAAGGTGTTGAGATCTAGTTCATTATTTGTTTCTTCGTAGGCTCATGTCTTGTTTCAATTTAAGTTGTCATGTTGGTTCTGCATCGTAATACATTCCTTTTCATGGCAGATGAAGAGGCTGAATTAAATCCATTTAATGAAGGTCATTCACAGCCTTGAACCTTGATCTCAGTAGTGAGATGCAAGTGTTTTATTCATTGTGTCAGGTTGTCTTTTTCGCGGACACTGCTAGGACATATTTTTTAACTAACGTCAAACAGTCTTGTTTCTGATGGCCCGTAATAGCCTGTCAATAGTGCATGTATTAAAACTTTATTAAACAAGACACCAGAGCTGATCCTAGAGCTTTATTGCATGAGGTGTACCTAGGGAATATGATCAGAATATACATGGTGAAAAAAACCTAGAAATTGCTGGTCATAGCAAATGTTTCCAAAATAAAATGCTCCTATGTTTAAATCCTTTTTTTTTTTTTTTTTTACATTAACAAAAATGATATTTTATTTTAGAGGTGGTCAAATTCATCATGGAGACAATATCACTAGGTGGATGTAGCTCTTTCATGTTGGTTATTCTCAATACAGTCACAGTTGTTATTTTCCATCTGGGCCATGCATTTTGATCCACATAGGAGGTCTGTTGCATAATGCCGTGTTTTGTTTCACTGTACTTTGAGTTGTTACCAGATTCCTTTCTGCAAAAAAAGTAACAGTATTCTTGGCTGAAACCAATTATATTCTGGAATTCTGTTGTGTCTCATCACTTTCAGAAGGTTTTCTAGCTTTTAATCCACTCAGTTATCTCACTGGTTTTGCTTATTTTAGTACTAAAGAGGAGTACGAGGCACATTAGTACTGTCTCCCAATTTTTGGCAACTACTGTTGACAAGCCACTATGAAATTCTGATATTTATCAAAAATAGCACGTACATTTCAAAGCAACAATAAGTTAATTGACATATAGAATGCACTAAAGAACAAAGGACAATTTTGTAAGTAGAGAAATGCACTGGATTTTAGAATGCATGGGTTTAATTTTTCAGTGTTATTTTAAATCCCCATAGTCTTGAAATCTGTTGAAAGAAGTAAACCAATGTCATTGCATCATAATTTAAATCAATACACTATTGTAGTGAAAGACTGCCTTAAAGCAAAGGCACTATTTCAAAAAGAAATCACTTTTGGCCTGGTAATAAAGTAACATGATTTGCTGATTACATTTCTACTGACATATGAAAAGCAGAGAGAAAAATAGTCTTCTATGTGACTGGCCTTCTACAAAAGGAATTAGAGAAACAAACTTGTTTCTAAATCTTATCCAAACCCCAGGTTTTCGACAGTTTTTATCTCTTCTGATTTTTCTTTATAACAGTATATGCCAGCTCTGACAATTTTAAAAATACTGGTATGACCAGAAAATGACAGTTCCAGCTAAGTAAGAAATGAACTGCATTCTGGCTGAAGAAGCTTACTTCTTGCTTCAGAAAATTTCTTTCTTTTGCTGAGGTACAGTTATTGTATAATTTGGATAGTTTTCACTATTTGATTGCTATGTTCAGGCATGCCATGATGATCTCAATTCCTCTTTCTAAATGAAGAGAGCAGGGCAAGAAACCTGGTGGCTATGCCTGTGTTATGAGACTTCATAGCCTGAATAAATGATTCACCAATATAAGTGCACTGAAAACTCTTATGTTTGACTGCATTCAGTTAATACAAATATCTGTCTGTTGGATGATGAAGTTAATAATAAACATTTAGGCACTTATATTTTTAAAAAGCCCCATAAACCTACATATCCAGACAGTAAAAACAGATAACTGTTCTAATTGCTATGATTTCCACTCATCTATCACTTATGAGTAGTGTCTCAAAGAGGGAGAACAAAGAAAGTTCTTTGTTTACCATGAAAAAGGTGAAAAAAGACATGATTTTGATTTTTTTGCAAGAAATTTTTCCTCCCCTTCTTGTGCCACTAGAATATCTTATGTCACATGAAGAATGCCTTGACAAAAAAAAAATGCTTTGGTCAAGTATTTCTGTATGATGAAAAGGAATAGATTATGTTTGAAAAAAAAAATCCAGACCCAATATAAATCAATGAATGTACAGATCATTAGAGCTATTAACTGAAACTGGGTAACCAGAGAAATGAATTCTTGTTCTATTTAAAAAGCTGGAGATGTTTGCTTCTCAAAGTGCCATTGCTGTTTCTTATTTTTTTTTATTATTATTATTTAACCACAACTATTTACACGTTAATCTGGAAAATCATTAAAACTTCTTTTGAGATAAATGATAATATTGTATCCACCATTTATCCTTCCACAAATAACGAGTCAAATAGCTTAGAAATCTGGACATGTTAAGAAATAGTTTCTGTATTACCAGCTTCCCAGAAAAGATGGCTGAAATCCAGAAGAAACTGTTCTGTGATACTTAGATACTTAAACCCCTGCTGGGCCAGCTTCTTGAACTACAAGATACAGAAACATTTTTGAGGCTGGTTTCTTCTGCAAACTCTTACCCTATATCTGGGGGCTGGAATGAGATTAAGCTCATTCCCAACAACAACAACAAAAAAGCATGAATAAGGGAAAAACACAAGCCTGTATTTCTGAGTAGGTGAACTATGACTTTTGGCTTGATTGTACAGTCTTTATTTGTATTAATAAAAAGTTATTGAGGAAAGCACATTTACCAGTTTCAATAGGAGAAAAAAAAAATCACTAAACAACCCAAGAAAAGCCTTAGTGACTACCATGATTAAGTACTCATCCGCAAAAGCAAGATTTACACAGTCTAATCTAATAGTTTAATAGTAAACTATTAAAGACATTTACTTGACTATCTTTTGTACGATTCTTGGCCAGAAAGCTTTGAGGATAGAGAACTCTGCTTTCCATATGGAGGGCAATGAAGAAAAGCCAGTTCTGTTCAACCTTATTTGCACGTAGCATACCCATAATTCCACCTGCTAGCTTTTGATTTTTGATTTATTTGTGCCAGTGGGTGTTTTGGCACCTTACTGCTCCCAGGAACAAGGGAAGTATAAGTCTGGTTTGGAAGCTACCTTTTTCTTTCAGTTGTGACAAGTGTAAACTCAGCATAGTTGAATGCTCTCAGTTGGCCGCACAAAAATACTTTGGCACTTAAAGTAACATCAAAGTCCAAGCTCCAGTTCAGTTTCTTGCTACCTAATCTTGCAGCTTCCTCCATTTTTTTAGGAATAAAGGCTTCTCAATACCTGTTTAGATACTTAAATGTCACTCTGTGTACATTCCAAGTATTGCTCACACCCAGGCTGGGCTGCTCATTACATGCCTTACTTATACTTGAGACCTATAGAGTTAAAAGGTTGATATTTTTTTAACTGTTTCATTGTGGGATATGCTTATGAAAATGTACTGTGAGAACACTGTTCATTAAAACATGATGCAAGTGGATAGTGAGTGTCTTAGCTCCTGGCCACTCTCTTCTCCTTTCTCCTTAGCATGTTGAGTCTTCAACTACATATGAAGAGTGGAGTGACTGAACAGAAAAAGACAAAATTAACAGAGTTATATCAAGAAATACTGTACAGCCAGCCACTGGAGTACTTATCAGAAGGCTGTGAGGTACAGGATAATTCTCAGAGAACAGAAGTAAGATTTTATCCTACGTGCCATCTAAATAAGGCTGAATAAAAAAGGAACACCATCAAGAGCAGCTGGCATATTTTACAAGATACATGTGTGTGGCTTAGTGATAGTTTTTGTAACTGTGAATTAAGAGTGGAAGGAGTTGCCTTCTTCAGCCAGAGATTGCTGTCTAATTCACTTTGAATGATGTTTTTTAAAGCTCTACTTGAGAATGTTCCATTCAGCAGTCTGGCTTCCATGAAACTGTTTTGGGCAGCTAACTCTGCCCCTAGAGGTGGATTAGGGGCCTAACTCAGGGCTTCTAGGCACTCATCTTTGTACAGCTATCTAGTAGGTTCAATGGCGTTATTGATCTCAAGAGACAAATGTGTTTGGCCTTGGCTGCCCTAATTAAAAACAATCTGACATGATTTCGTGTTATACACATTAAAAGCAGATGTAACAGTTACTCACTGATCAAGTGTAAAGGATTATACTGGAGAATCAGACTCTGGTCTGAGACATTCAGTTGCTGATTTTAATTTTCATTAAAATATAGTTTCATAAACTTTCTATCTTCAACAGAATGTACTGCATGTAATAAGTATTTGCTTTCATTGAAATAAGTATACATTCTTTATTAAATTTATTGTCTTTTTTTTTTTTTTCAGAATGTCACTGATATTTGGTTCATGGTTGCTGTGGCAAGCATATTAATTTGTATGACCACAGAATCACAGAATCATTTAGGTTGGAAAAGACCTTTGAGATCGAGTACAATGGTAATCATAACACTGCCAAGTCCACCACCAAACCATGTCCTTAAGCACATCTACGTAGCTCCTAAATACAGCCAGGAACAGAGACTCAGGCACCTCCCTGGGCAGCCTGCTCCAATTATTGATAACCCTTTCAGTGAAGTAATATTTCCTGATATCCAGTCTAAACTTCCCCTGGTGCAACCTGAGTTCTTTTCCTCTTGTCCTATGACTTGTTAGTTGGGAGAAGAGGCCAACACCTGCCTCACTATAACCTCCTTTCAGGCAGTTGTAGAGAGCAATAAGGTCTCCTCTCAGCCTCCTCTTCTGCAGACTACAAGTCCAACTCCCTCAGCCGCTCCTCATGAGACTCATTTTCCAGACCCTTCAACAACTTTGTTGCTCTACTTTGGACACACTCCAGCACCTCAATAACTTTTTTCTATTGAGGGGCCCAAAACTGAACACAGTATTCTAGATGCAGCCTCACCAGTCTTGAGTACAGTGGGACAATCACTTCACTAGTCCTGCTGGCCACCCTATTTTTGATACAAGCCAAGATGTTATTGGGATTCTTGACTACCTGGGAAAACTGCTGGCTCATACTCAGCCAGCTACTGATCAACACACCCACATCCTTTTCCCTGGTCATCTTTCCAGACATTCATCCCCAAACCTGTAGCACTGCATGGAGTTGTTGTGGTCCAGGTGCAGGACCTGGCACTTGGCCCTGTTGAACCCTATACAGCTGGCCTCGGCTCATTGACCCAGCCCGTTCAGCTCCCTCTGCAGAGCCTTCCTTCAAGCAGATCAACACTCCTGCCCAACCTGGTGTTGCCTGCAAACTTACTGAGTGAGCACTCGATCCCGTCATCCAGATCATTGATAAATACGTTAAACAGAACTGGCTCCAACATTGATCCCTGGGGAACACTACTTGTGACTGGTTCCCAACTGAATTTACCTCCATTCACCACAACTTTCTGACCATGTCCTTCCAGCCAGTTTTTTATCCAGCAAACAGCATGCCTGTCCAAACTATGAGCAGACAGTTTTCTCAGGAGAATGCTGTGGGAAAGGTGTCAAAGTCTCTACTAAACTCTAGGTGTCTACCTTGAGTTTAGTAGAGACTTTGACACCACCTGCAGTCTTTCCACCATCCCCTAAGTAGGTCACCATGTCATAGAAAGAGACCAGGTTAGTTAAGCAGGATCACTTAGTTGTCCTGTACATGTTGTATGATGGCACTCAAAATGATCTCTTCCACTACTTTCCCTGGCACCGAGCTTGGGTGGAAGAATGATCAAGAAATATTTAAAAAGTTAATCTGCTGCTGATCAAGATAACAGCCTTAAATATCAATGTATTATATATATAAAACAACACACAGACCAATCAATTTCTCTATGATCACGTCTAGTCCTGCTCAGTCATTCTCCTGATCTTACTGTTTTCTGGGGATTTTCAACAATTCATAGGCTTTGCATCACTTTGTTTGATCCTAAGTAAACTACGTTAAATCTGTTTGCTTAGTTCCAGAAGTAGTTCTCCCTGGCAGTTGGAAATGATCGTAGGTTTTAAGAGGAAAAGAAAATATGTTCTCATTAAGGAGAAAACTCCACACTTGAAAGGTCATTTCCTTGCCAAAAAAAAAATATATATATATAACTTCCTGCTATGCATATAATGGGAAAGTGTTGCCTGGTTTTCTCAGTTTATACTACTTGTCCAATGTGAAGTTCTAGCTCTCTAATTCCTCTCTGCCTCATCAGTTGGAGACAAGGGAAGAAGAATATGAGTCTACTTAAATTTTTGAATGAGGTTAAGATGCTTGTGTCAGGAGGTTCATATTCTTAGACTTCCCTTATCCTCAAACTAAAAAAAAATTGTCAGTTAGGTGATCCAGAGTGGGAGCCTAAGGCACTTAGATGTGTCTTCTGGAAGAGCCTGTTCATCACATTCACTGTCAGCTGTACACAAAGCTAGAAGTGCTGGGCCTCTTAAGCCGGATGCCTAACACAGACTATGAGAATACTTTCCGTGTCTGTGCTTCTTCGGATTTGGAAGACAGTTTGTATGAATTATGGGTTATCTCAATTATTTCTTTTTAATTCCTGGAACAGTACTACTCATATTTTGCATTAATGTTTGATTTGGTAATAGTTTAGTATAAAATATTTTTTCTTGTATCTGCATATCCTATAGACTCACAGTATATACAGTTGTTTCATAAGTTTGCCTTTGCCTTGTCTAAAGAAAGAGCTGATATGGCCAGGAGGAGGGGAAAAGGAAGCAACATAAAGTAGAAGAAAAATATCTTTAAGTTATTGAACAAGCTATTAATTCCAGTTCATTTTTAGTGGAATTCTTTTTATGTAAAAATATGAAATCAGGAAAAGAATCAATACCTCACAATTTTTAATCACTTTTTGTCACTTATTTTTTTATTCCCTGCTTCTTGATTACTTGAGAGCTGTATTTTTTTACTACTTTGTTAAAGATTCTCAGAAGTGATTTGGAATATTTTTTTCACATTCTACCACCAGTCAGTTAGTTGATTTTTCTCTTGTAGATGATGTTTCTGAAAAATAATGATTTTTTTAAGGAAGATACATCTTGCATCCAGCATCCAAAAAAGACTACCTTCTCCATGTCAGTTTGGAACTCAAAAAGAAGCTTTAAGCAATTTCACTATGAAGTTACATGTTTTGATGTATCTGAGCACAACAGAACTAAAAAATATCCGAGTAGAATTTTGCGCTGACCACTTTCAAATGGTAGATTTAAGTGCCCGGAATGACAGTTCCAGTTGGGTTCCTTAATCTTTTTGTGAATCTAGGTGTTTGAGTTGATTTTGTGAGTCCAGCTCTTCATTGTTAGTTATTTCAACTTGAAACATTTGTGTTACTATTTACAGAAGTGCGAAATATTCAAGGCTGTAGCTAGCACCAATAGAGAATCTATTAAAAAAAAAAAGAAAGTTACAGAGAATTTGAATTACTCTGAAAAAACTGTGCGTACCTTGAAGGTATTTTATTAAAAAAAAGCATTACCACGTTGAGTTTGATCTCAATATGCCTTCATACATTGAGTGGCCACCAGATAAAAAAATAATGGCAGGAATTACACATAGACTGAAGAAGATAAAAGTAAATATTCTGCTGTTTATGGGGTAGAAAATGGTGAAAAAAATGGTAGACAATTAAGTACTTAGCTATTCTATCATATGCAAATGTACTAGGAGGAGAACTGATGTTGTCTGGGCAACTTTATATTTGCATTTCTTAACTTTTAATTGGCAGCTTTCCAGTTTGAATTACACTTAAACATAACTAAACACACTAGTTATCAGGAATCTACTCATCTGTGTATATGAAAACATAATTTTGAAGTTTATGTTGCTAATTTGTTTTCTTAAATATGTAAGATCAAACTTTGAGATTTTAAAAAGATACTGTCATTATAGCTATACTTGCATATGTTAGAGGCTGGGTTTCAGGTTGAAGAGACAATTGAAAACGACTTTCATGTACAGTGATGAGGTGTGGAGTAACAGTATTTCTCACATGAAAAGATGTAGCTGGTGAAGACACGTGTAAGCATATGCTAGTTGTATCATTCCAGGGAGAAAGGAACGAACGTGAGAAAAACGTACAGATGGCCAAGGCATTTCAGATCAGGTGAGACTATCATTTATATCAAACTGTGGTCTTGAAGACATGCACCTGTACTGACATTGCATGTGAATGCTGAAAATTCTGACCAGCTTGTTAGGGAAGAGCAACAAATAACCTTTGATGGCTTTGTTGATGCTTGTACTGTGGTTCTGCTTCAGGAAGCTGGGTCATGAATAAAATTTTTTTTACTCAGCCATACGCATCCTTGGCCTCAGGAAAACTCACTAAGTGTTGCCTGGCTGACAAACTGAGTTATTCCCCAACTTTCCAGGTTGCTGGTGATTGCTATGGTTTTTATGTAAAGTTATAAAGCTTGGCTTTCTCTCACATTTTTTTTAAAAAGATGCTTTGGATACAAGTAGAACTGTTTGGCTTGAATTTTAACACAGAGCTTTGTGTTCCACTTCGATGTATTTTTATTGCTTCTGTCCTTAATTATACTTTCATGTCCAAGAACACAGAAATAATTTTCTCAGCAGCAGCCTGACCCAGTTTTATATGAAAAAGAAATTCTATGCCCATGTCACTGTACAAAGCTTCACATTAGGTACCTGGCAGTATCATGGCTTTCACACTCTAATTCATTTTCATTATGCAGCTATACAGTATAATTTTCATTTGATAGTCGTGGAAACTGAAGTGCACAGAAATGTTACCAAAACTTCTTTAGAAAGCTGGGGATTAAAACTAGGCATCCTGAATTCATCTATGAGTCACTATGTAGTCTGTCTAAATAGATGACTGTGCCCTGCATCAAATGAGGCTCCCAGCTGCTTTGAAGTGCACGATCTCTGTAGGTTTCGAAGAACAAATTTTCAGAGAAAAAAAAAAGATGTGTATGTGAATAAAGACTGATGGCTTAGGAAGGGAACAGAAAAAGAAATCTTTTCTTCCATTTAACCCCAGAAGAAAAAACAGAAATTTGAACTGTCATTCTCTGAAAAAGTGAATATTGAACTGATATTGCCTTGGTACCCAGAGGTGTTTGGCTACGAGACACTACCTCTAACTACTAGGAGAGGAGGGGAAGTGCCATAAGACAGCACTGCCTTTATTTGTCCCTACTTTGATTGCTTTTGAGCCTTGTTCACAGTTCAGTAGGGACAATTGCAGGATGTTCTTCAAAAAAAACCCACCTAAACAAAGATTTTTGGCTCTTTTCACAGATAACTTCCATTTCCCAGCTAAAGGAGCCTCAGAGAAATGAAGAATTACATGCCTTTTTTTTTTCAAACAAAGAACAACTCAATTTAGCTTCTGTTATTAAACACTTTCTCTCATGTCCTTGTTATTCACAGAAGTTACTCATTTGAGTATTGAGAAAATATATCCCAGCAAGGCCTTCTGACTGTGCAAGATCACAGTCAGAAGACTATGAAAGAAAAAAAGGGTATCGGCAGGGTATAATAGATTCCATTGGGTTTTGGATGAGGACCAGAAAGAGCTGCTGTTTTTAATGTCATTACCTTGAGTTGGATGTTTTCTCTTTTTTTTTTTTTCTTCTGTCTATACTTTTTTACTGTGATTTTCTTTTGCTTCTGAAAAAAGATGTGTGTGAGTCCCTGTAATTATTTTTTTACTGTCTAAGTTATTTACCAGATAGAAGGCTGTGCTCTTGAAGCTGGAGGTCATCAATTCTATTTATAATGCTGAATGCATAAGGATGCCTGACAGTCTTGCTATTCAGTGATGGACACAGACCATTACAGTCATAAGGGCAGTACAGTCTTGTTTCAGTATTTTTTATTTCCGCATAACACATCATATCTAAATGGAAAGCAAAATTAACGGACTGCAACTTGAATTTTTCAGACAGAAAGCAAGGTGCAGTCTGAAACATGAATTCCATAAATTTTAATAAAGTTATAAAAATCTTCACATTTTAGTGATTTTGCTGCTCAGCATTTCTATCACATAAACCTTAATACATAATTTCACTGATCTGACACATCTTCCTTTGGAACTGGGCATAATGCTTTTTTTAGCTTTAAAAGTTTTTATTTTTTTTAGAACTATGGAAAGAGGAGAAGGTTTTAAAAACCACTGCCATTCTAATGGAAGAAATCCCACACCAGGGGGTTCAAACTATATGCAAAATATGGCATATGCGAATTTGTCATTTTACGATTTGATTATGTGATTTGGTCCAACAATTAATCAATGAAAATTGAACCATTTGGGAAACAAGTGTCACATTTTTGATCTTGAGGTTTAGCTAGGATTCTATTAAAATCTGAAAGCTCCAGAGCACAGTATAGTTTGAAAGCCACTGTCAGAGGCTGACACGAGCATTTCCTGGGATGGCATCCAGCCAGTTGCAGCACAGATACAGTCAAATATTTCCCTGTTGGTCCACCTGTCTGCTGTTTTTGGATAATAAATTAATCTGCCTGGATCCTAACAGTACAGTATCTGTATGCCTCCAATTTAATGCCACGATCTAAAGAGATTAAAGAAATTTGGGGTTGTCCTGTCTAGGGGAAGAATCTCAAATGACCCCTTAAAAGATGCTATTGTATGGGTGAAAAAAGATATTTACAGTCTGACATAAAGAAATAAATTTTGCAATTGCTTATGAAGTGTGTATCTTTGGTAGGAATGGTTGTCGTTATGGAATCATGGAATCATAGAATTATAGAATCATAGAATGACTAGGTTGGAAAGGACCCACTGGGTCATCGAGTCCAACATTCCTAACATTCCCTAAACCATGCCCCTCAGCACCTCATCCACCCGTCCTTTAAACACCTCCAGGGAAGGTGACTCAACCACCTCCCTGGGCAGCCTGTTCCAGTGCCAATGACCCTTTCCGTGAAAATTTTTTTTCTGATGTCCAGCCTGAACCTCCCCTGGTGGAGCTTCAGGCCATTTCCCCTTGTCCTGTCCCCTGACACTTGGAAGAAAAGGCCAGCTCCCTCCTCTCCACAGCTTCCTTTCAGGTAGTTGTAAAGAGCAATAAGGTCTCCCCTCAGCCTCCTCTTCCCCAGGCTAAACAACCCCAGCTCTCTCAGCCACTCCTCGTAAGACTTGTTCTCCAGCCCCCTCACCAGCTTCGTTGCTCTTCTCTGGGCACTCTCCAGAGCCTCAACATCCTTCTTGTGGTGAGGGGCCCAGAACTGAACACAGTAGTCATGGTGCGGTCTCAGCAGTGCCGAGTACAGAGGGAGAATAACCTCCCTGGACCTGCTGGTCACACTGTTTCTGATACAAGCCAAGATGCCATTGGCCACCTGGGCACACTGCTGGCTCATGTTCAGTCGGCTGTCAACCAACACCCCCAGGTCCTTCTCCTCTGTACAGCTCTCCAGCCACTCTTCCCCCAGTCTGTAGCTCTGCATAGGGTTGTTATGCCCCAAGTGCAGGACCTGGCATTTGGCCTTGTTGAACCTCATGCCATTGGCCTCAGCCCAGCGGTCCAGCCTGTTCAGATCCCTTTGCAGAGCCTCCCTACCCTCCAGCAAATCCACATTTCCACCCAGCTTAGTGTCATCTGCAAACTTGTTAAGGCCCCATATTTTCTGAATATTTTTCTCATGCGTCAGTCATCTTTTCATTTTTCAGCAGGAAAAGAGCTGTCATAAGATGACTTTATTCACGGACACAGATCAGATGCAGATCTTTGAGAAGAGTCATCGGCGCAAAAGAGTGCTTCAGCTTTGATCTAACACCAAATCTGTCTTTGTCAAATTATAGTTTGCTTCAGGAGAAGTGGTAAACTTGTGAATGTAGGAAGCAAAAAAAAAGAATGTGAGTCTTTTAGTGCGAGTCTCAGACACTCTATATTGACAATTATTATCCACAAAAAGTGGAAGTCTTACTCTAGTCTCAGGGCCGACCAAGGTTAAGGAAGAAATGCAACTTTGCTGTAACATAGTCTTAGTACTGTGTTTGTCTCTGAGATTAATTGCTTGTTCTCTACTTTTTCTATTATATATAAAAAAAGATATCAGCTCATGTCCTAGAATAACAATGACTAAGTATGCATATTGTTTTAATTATAGGAGCCCTGGACAGGATGTAGGTACCTATGGTATATATTGCTTGATAGCTAATCTTAACAGACTTATTATATCTATTATCAAATTACTTCACCGAAGTCTCCAAGAAGTTGTAACAGGGAGGAAGTGAAGATTTATTATCCTAGAAGTGTGGTTCATTAGCCCATAACCTAATGTCTATTATTTCACACATAGCAGGTGATGATTTTTCATATCAAGGAAAGAGCTAACCAAATCATCTGCTATGCCGTAGGTTGAAATCTGTCATCTTCTCCCAAAAATAGTGGAAATGTTTTGACTGAGACCAACCAGTATTAAAGGCCATCAAGGGAAAGTCTTTCATCAAGAGTTTCAAAACCAGAAAATGTTGTCATGAGGTTGTGTAAGTAAGTGGAAATATTGGTCTAGATAACTGGCCCGAAAAGTGTAACCCAGCATCTACTTAAAATGAACCAAATAAGATTGTCACGTTTTTAACCCTGACTTGGGTAATCTCTGGAGCTAAAACCATACAGCTGAACTCCCATTTCCCTCCCCTACCACCTCCCAGGGAAATGGAAAAGGAAATGAGAGGAAAAAGACTTGCAGGTCGGAAATTAAAGCTTCATTTTAAATGAAATAATAATAATAATAATAATAATAATAATAATAATAATAATAATAATAATAATAATATCCTTCTGTGGCTAAGAGGGAGCTGAGCTCAGGAACTGGATTCAGGAACACATGGGTCTGGGGCCAGGAGCAATGGACACATGTTCTCATTGGACATTGTCTGTCGCAGAAGATGATGAGACCCTTGTGATTTCTCAGTTTTATATTGAGTATGTTATAGATGGGATAGAATACTCTTTTGTTTAGTTTAGGGTTACCTGCACTGTCCGCCCCTCCTTGCTGGTGCAGCCATTTGTCATTGGCTGGAGAATGGCCTTGGTTACTATAGGGATAAGTATAATCACTGGTGTTTTTGCATACCAATGCCCTGTGTTATCACTTCTAGAGAGGAACACTACCTCAAAGGCATGCAGTTAGCTTTCAGAGAATTAAATTACTCAGAGTAACTGAGTTAGATTCGCAAAACTGACTCTAATTTAGCTCAAGCCGCAGCAAAGGCCAATTATTGAGGCCAATAAAACTGGTATTGTCATACAGCAAGCTTGCATCTAGAAAGTGCTACATCTTTAAAATAAACAAAAGACACTTTAATAGGTTAAAAATAAGCATAAGTTTTACCTCAGAATAACTCATTGTCTGCAACACCGAGGAAAGAAAAATGGGATAAAAAAATTCCACAAAATAATCAATGTGAATCGTTTTGAGTGAATGTTAAGAAAGCACTAAAATACCCAGTGTGCACATTGTCACTGTGTTATGAAGAATTTATAGTTTTGGACGGCTTTATCCAAATATGTTAAATAGTACTTTTATATCACAAAATCAGTCTATGGCATATAGCAGAAAATAAAAAAATTCAGCTTTAGTCATGGTGCTGATGTCCTATTAACAAGTATGTTAGTGAAAAGGAAGAGAAAATAGCTGGAATTCTACACTTAGCAGTGTGTCACTAAACTTACACATGGACAATTAAAAGTGAAGAGAAGTATTCAACTCTATTACAGTCAATACAAATGTATTGTTTTGGGAAACATTTCAGAAGACAACCAAGGAGCAGAGCTTTGGAATGAGGTAAAGGAAAAGCACAAGGATATATGATTATTTTTTCCTGTAATTCATAAATATATTATAGTAAGAACTATCACTTTAGATGACCACTTAATCCATTATTTCTAATTACAAATTCAGATGATCAGCATGAAAAAGTCATCATCCATCTTACCAATATTTATTGCACTAAACAACTTGAAATATGTTCCTTAAATGCTCACTCAAAATGTTTGAATTTATAGACAATTACAGACTAAAATGTCAAGAATGAACTCTTCATTATCTTAAATATCCTTTTCAGTAACAACGCCATCAGATTTAATGTTCATTTTGTTGTCTTCATTAACTTTAACTCATTTTCTTTTCCTTATTTTTAAGACAAAACATCAATTTGTAATGCATTTAAATGCTAGGAAATGACACAGTGGAACAACACCTTAGCTTGACCACCTCTAGGAACATTTTTGCTACTTAGGGTATAAGGGTATGTTTCCTTTTGGTAATAAGAATACTTTCAAACACATTCATTTGTCTCTCATTTCTTTATATGATTGGTAAGGGCTTTGTTTGGGCATTCATGTATGGTATAGTAAATTTATAACACGAATAGAAATAAATCTAAGACTTCTGTTTAAAATTATCCTTAAGAGTTTATTTTTCATTTATGTGTACCTGAAAATCCTTACTGATATTAAACTGCTGCTAAGATTATTTTCTAATATATTGACCAGCATTGTCTCATTACGGACTGCGTCCATCTATTGCATCTTGGTTCAAAATAATAATTTTTAAAGTTATAACATTTTAATAGGAGAATAATCTTTTGTGTGTGCATGTGCTTGTGTGCATGAGTATGTATTGCCCAGCACATTCAAGTCCTTCTCCATAATGATATGTGCATTCCTTCATTTCACTATAATAGCATTGTTATGGATTTCATTTGGAAATTATATATTAAAAAGTAATGAAGGATTAGATCACTATTTTCTCTGGTAGATGAGCTAAAAAAACCCCAGTGAATTGTGTTTTCCTGTATTACTTAGTCTTAAATACAGTTACTCATCTTCTGAAACAGAAAAATAGAGTCCAATTGAAGAAAGTTAAAATATCCAAGGAATTTGAAACTTGTAATAATCAAAACCTTTGATATCCTCTTATTGTAAATTGTAAGTAACTGTTTCTTTGGTATTAACATCTAGTGCTCCATGTAATAACGGCAAATACAGAGGCAGACTCAATTCTGGAAAATATTGGGGTTTTTTTTCATATTTCTTCGTGATCGCAACAACTGAAGCATGCTTTTGTTGTGCCATGCATACTAGCTGTTTTCCCAAAAGTGCAGAGTCCTTGTACACACATTCTGCAATGAAGTGAAGAAACATGACTTACAAAGCAAGAGAAAAATCTCTCTTAGGATCAGAAATACAAGGAAGTAGAACTGGAAGGGCAGCATTTATAGGAGTCCTGGTGTTACAAAACTGAACTCACTGTCAGGTGCTGTGAAGCGAAGTGTCACTAGACAGCTGCATTGAGAAAAAGGAGCTTGAGCTGTAAAGTGTGGGATCAATTCCGTATTTAGACAATCAAGCCAACTCACTCTTTTGTATCTAGCACTGAAATGGCACTAATTAATACAAGAACAACTGCATACACATCTTACACAATTCCACCCCCCCAGACTTGCAGATGCTTCAAGGCACTGCTACTCATCTTCAGGTGCATGTGTCACCCAAGATACTGAATTTTAATACAGATGAAATCTACATTAGGAATATTTTTTCTTTACTTAGTTGTTGCCTAAAATGAGTGTAGTCCTCTGTGTGCGTGTTTATGTGTACAAAGAATCCTTAAGAGATGAAACGTTTTGGGCTTTTTTAAACAAATAAGGTGTGACAGTAAGATGGGTAATATTACTGCATTGTCTGTTCAGTTAGCTGCATGTAACATTCTGTTAGAAAGATATTTGTGGGCAGCAGAGGTAAAAGCTTCCAGTTTGTCTTGGACACCATCAAAATGAAACCCTGAACTGAGAAGAAACTCCTTCTTGGAGTTGCTGCATGCCCAGCTGCTGGGCAAAGAGAGCTGGGGTAAGGCAGTGTCTGGACTTTGGGATGCGGTAGGCAGGAGGTGAGGAAGATGGCAAACTGGCAGCACAAGGGCACATGGGAGCCTCCTAACAATACATAGCCAGACTTCTCAAAGAGCAGAAAAATAAATGTCTTTTTCTAAAAGTCCAGAGACAGCTAGGCATGGTTTGCTTGAACTTTAGAAACTACAGAAAGGTGCTAGACTGTGTGTGAGACAAACTGCCAGTCTTTGCAAGATGTCAGCAGAAACACCTGTTGCAATAGGACAAGGGGAAATGGTTTTAAACTAAAAGACTGTAGATTTAGACTATGTATAAAGATGACATTTTTTACAATTAAAGTGGTGAACAGGAACAGGTTGTACAAAGAAGCAGTAGAAGCCCGATCGCTGGAACCATTCAAGGTTATATTGGATTCCCCTGCAGATGATGGAGGACCACATGCTGAAGTAGGTAGTTATACCCTGAGGTAAGCTGCAGCCTGTGGAATGCCCACACCGGAGCAGTCTCCTGGCAGGAACTATGGCCCGTGGAGGACCTGTGCTGCAGCAGATGGAAGAAGGTGATGCAGAGAGGATCAGTCATGGTTTGAGCACAATATCCATTCTTCATCCTTCTCCCTGTGTGTCTCAGGGTGGGGTGGAATACTGGGATAGGGCAGCCAAGTTGAATCCTGATCCAAGGAAACACCACTGGGAGCTGGAATCTGCCCAGGCAGAGCCATGTAGCTGTTGGGATGCTTGGAGGATCCTCTCTGTATATTTTTTCTCTGTATATGTATATCTGTCTATAGCTGTGTGAAATCAAAGTGACCCCAGGTCACCCCATCCCACCCCCTGCTCTGTGTGTGATAGAGCTCTGGCTCCTGCCCAAATTTCCCAGGTCTGCAGCACTGACTGGGACCTCACAAAGTGCATCAGCTGATATTCCCAGCTCCAACCCCCAGGATTTTGGGCTTCTGGAGGCATTTCTGTATAGGAATTGCACTTTCTAAAAAAAGTAAACGAGATAGCAAGCAGTTTCCAGCTCTCCTCTGACTCTCAGGCACTGAAAATGAGCTCAAGGTGGTGTTTGGGGGTTTGATGGGAGAAGGACTATCTCAAAATTCAAGTTTTAAAACATCTCCATTCTGGATTCTAATGTAACAGGCTGTGCTAAAAAGTCTATCCTCACCTTTCTTAAAGTATTGAAAGGTTGCAATAAGGTCACCCTGCAGCCTTCTCTTCTCCAGGCTGAACAATCTCAACTCTCTCTGACTCTCTTCACTCTGATAATTTTTGTGACCGTCTTCTGGATCCACTCTAACAGGTCCACATCTTTCCCACCCTGAGGACTCCAGAGCTGGACACAGAACTCCAGGTGGGATCTCATGGGAGTGGGATAGAAGAGCGGAATCACCTCCCTTGACCTTGCTAGTCACAGTTCATTTGATGTACCCCAGGATATGGTTGGCTTTCTGGACTGCAAGCACACGTTGCTGGCTCATGTTCAGCTTTTAATCCACGGATACTGTGAAAACCTTCTCCACAGGGATGCTCGTATTTATGCCACGGGTTGTCCCAACCCAAGTGCACAGCCTTGCAGTTGGCCTGATTGAACTTCTTGGGATTTGCACAGACCCACCTTTCAAGCCTGTCAAGGTTGCTCTGGATGGCATCCTGTACCTCAGGCATGTCAGTCACACCAGTCAGCCTGGAAATGTTGGCAAACTTGTTAAGGGTGCACTTAATCCTCCTGTCTGTGTCACTGATGAAGACATTAAGTAGTACTGGTCCCATTAGACTCCTGAGAGGGTCCCACTTGTCACCACTCTCTATGTGCACTTCGAGCCATTGACCTATACCCTCTGGGTGCAACCATCCAGCCAATTCCTTATCTGTCAAATAGTAGACGCATCAAAACCATCTCTCCAACTTAAGAACAAGAATTCCATGCAGAACTATGAAAAAGGGCTTACAAAGTCCAGATAAATGACCTCTGTAGCTCTTACCTTGTCCACTAATTTAGTTTCTCCATCATAGAAAGCCACTAGGCTGTCAAGGCAGGACTTGCTGACTTTTCTCTTTGCCTGATGCACATCCTTCAGGACTGCAAACTCCACTAGTGCATGATCAGTGCAATCCAGGCTGCCTTTAATCATGCCATCACCAGTTAGCTGACTTGTGTTGGCAACCATCAGGTCCAGTATCGTAGCCTCTCTGGAATGGCTATTACCTTGCTTAAGAAATTATCCTCAATGCATTCGGGAATCTCTTGGATTACTTACTGTTTGCCATACTACTTTCCCAGCGGATGTTGGGGTGATTGAATTGTAAGCAGATAAGATAAAATATTTCATTCATTTTGGAGAAAAAAATTCTTTGGAAAGAGATGATGATCAGAATACACTGGACTGGTATTAAGAAAATTAGGGGGACTCATTCCAACAGACTGTGGAGTTGAACACAGGTAACTCTACCACAGGTCTCTGTCTTTCCTCTACATCCTTTTTTAGAGTACAGAATGATTTACATATAGTTTGATCTTGAACTCCACTAGGATTAGCTTAAAATTAGAGATGTGATGATAGAAAGTGTTTTGGATACAGAATTCTCTCAGAAACCAATATATTTGTGTCAGAAATCATCTTCAAGACATAAGAGATAAGCAAAAAAAAAAAAAATCCAGTAAATATACATGAAGTTTCCCTAGTGTCCTTTCTTTTCTTCAACTTTATGGTTTTTACCTGTTTAGAAACCTTGTGTGGATTTGTTTTCCAAGTATTTTACTGATTTCCTCTTGAACTTATTTATGATTCTGATCTTTAACATCATTTGGTGAAGGGCTCAAAGTATTTCCTCCTTGTTGCCCAAAGAATGACTTCTCTTTGTTTGTTTTGAAATTGATGCATACAATTATTGAAGTATCTTATTTTTTTTCTTTATTGGAAGACTGTGCCAGAACTTCTTTTGAAAAAATGATGAAAAAGCCTTCCAATATCCATTCTCAATGTATTCACAGCCAATTCATTTCCATTTATTTTGTGCTAATTATACGATAGTTAATATGTTGTTTCTTTCTGAAAGAGTTGCTATAGTCCTTTCCAGACATCACTTTGCTAGACTAAACAAGCCAAACTCTCTAGCATCAGCTCATAAAACATTTTTTTATTGCTTTGACTATCTTTCCTTTACCTTTTCTGGACCTAATGTTTGTTGGGAATTGAAACAGAGATGGAGATGAGAAATAAATCCAGATTCTGCCTCTGGAGATTCTTTCTTAGATTTTATTCATTTATATTTCTTTTAGTTGAGTTATGCTGGCATTCTCTGTGTAGCTAGTTATGTGATCAATTTTTACACAGAAGATTTTCCACGAGAGATGTTGAAGAAATTAAGCATGAGATTATCATTTATCCAGAGATCGACAAACAGCTTTGGTCTTATAATAAATGAAAGTCAAAGTATATTCATAATATGCAAGATATAACCCTCAAACAAAAAAAACCCCCAAACTGTTGTAATTTGAGACAGACTTCAGCCATGTCCTCTGCATCTTGGTAATCTTTGGAGAATTTCCAAATCCAATGCCAATCCTGAATTTTGTGGGTCAAACCTAGCCAAGATGTACAGAGAACAATGTTGTACAGAAAGCAGCCTGGCATTTGAAGTCTGCCAGACTTTCCCAAAAGTCTGGGTCTATCAGTATTACTGGCACCCACAGGTGTCCATATGAATGTGTCTGTCTGTTTCTCCGTTTCTATTTAAAATTGCTGGTTTTCTCCCCTGGGGCAATCACCACATTGACGTCAGAACATTGCCCAGCACCTCATTTATGTCTGAGAAGAGAAGGAAACACTGTTGAGAAGAGAGCTCAATGGAAAAAATAATAGCCAGTGTGTGTTAAAAGCATTGAGGAGTAAGTGGAAGAGAAGGGAAAATTTAAGTCAGTGTGTTTATTTTATCCTAAATTAAAACTTAGTTATTTTGGATATAAGTACTGCATTACAATCTAAGAGTATAGTTAGGAAAAAATTTTCGAATATCTGAAAACCTGATTATACATGAAATAACTTGAATTAATTTCTCATTTTTTTCTCCGTTTGTATGATGTCTTTTTCTTTCATTCTATGTTTTTCTCTTAGTAATCACATATATCTTTACAACAAATGTTGGATATTTATAGAACTCTATCTTGTTAGCCATAACATCATGTACTTATCTAAATCTCTTGTGAGCTCCAAATGGAGTGAGACAGTATCTTGTCCAATAAACTCTGGGGGAAAAGCACAAATTAGGCAATCCATGATCACGTGTCTTCTAGAGTTGGATAATGATAGCATGGAGTTGCACTGCATGTATAGGTTTGAATTCAGTAGCCAATGTCTTATTTTTTTTAAATATTCATTTGGCTAGCACAGTGAACCAGAATGACTTTTAAGAGACTTTTAGTATCTCTCTGGCTTAATGAAATAGAGGCAAAACATCCCATTACACAGTTTATGAACTGCAGTCTCATTTACATTTTACCTTTCCTTTCTTACTCTTACTGAGATGTGTTGTTCATTCGCACCTGTCTTTTGAGTTCTTTTCTTTCATTCGTTCTCACTTCAGACTTATTCTTTTTTCCCAGTCCTCCAGTCCAGTGGATATGTGAGAATTTTGGGTTTTATTTTTAACACAGAACTTCCTGTTCTTATGATGGTGGATCAAGGCCAAACAACTTAACTCCAGGGGAAAGTATATTATTTATTACTATTTTAAGATTACTTGGTTTAAAAACTGGTCTTATAATTTGAAGAGACTGGCTTCATATTTTCTGAAGACTTGTGGTTGGCAATATTGTATGGAGCTCATTCAACTTTGGGCATCTGCAGAGAGACTGATGACAAAAGCAGCCTTTGTATTCCTTTGATCTTAGACAATGCTCTCAAAAACAACCTTCTGATATTTTTGTGGAAGAACTGAGATTGATTAACATTTTTCTTTTATCATCAACTAAGTGAATCTCTATCCCTACTTATTTCTGCTTTCTACTTTTGCCCCTTAAGGACAAAGGGGAAAGATATCCTGACTTTCCTACTCTTCAGTTAAACCAAAGTAAACTAGGTAGGTTTTTTTTTTTTTTTTTATTGGTTAAATGGTGGAATAAGAAATCAACTTTTGATTTTATTTAAAATGTTGTGGGATTTTTATTCCAGATTGTTATTTCCAGGCGCGTGGAATACTTGACCAGTGTTCCTTGTGGTTCTGGACACTGTCATTGACCGTTGGCATTAAGAGTCTGGATCTCTGATACTTTGCACCACTAACAGCTGACAGCCCAGGAAAAATAATACACACCTTCTCCTGACAACCCAAAGGCCCCTTTACTGTTCTTAGGGAAGCACAGTGCTTTGCTGAGGGACATTGCCCTCTGCAGCCTGTACCCACAAACAGCGATTTGGTGTTGATACCACTTTGGGACCCGGGGTACCAGGGAAGCTTAGTACTATTATATTTACACTAGGTCTATTTAACCTAAGGAGAGGTTCTTTGTTATTGCTGAGAGGGTTTTGAGGAGGGGTTGTCTGATTTCTTTTTAAAAGAAAATTTTACAGAATGTGTAACAACATAGCAAAAATCAATAGACACTAGTTCTGCAAGTTAAAAAAAACCCATAAAGTTATGTCTGCCTGCTTTTTTCTCAGGCAAAACTACAGTTGTCAGTTAAGTGTGCAGAGAATTCAAGATCAGACTCTGTCATTAGTGCTAAACCCTGAGAAACTAGCTGGTTAGGTAACCTGGCAGCCAAGTGTTGGAAACATCCAAACATGTTTCAAACACAGCACAAAAGAGGTTGATTTACTGCTTTCCCTGCAGCCAGAGCTTGTTTCCATAGAAATAACTTTGGGTTGCTTCCTGGATTCATGAGTCTTTTATATACTTCTAGTACACTGAGTAGCGGCATAAGGCAAAAACATGTGGAGACCTGATTCATCTCGTTTGTAACAATGTTACACTGGTAGTAATCAAGAAATGCCATTAAATTATTCCTGCTCCCTAGACCTGTTTCTCTAAGTGGGCTAATATTGTTTATTTTTATTTAAGGAGATGCACTGAAGTTATATAGTTTACAATATATTCAAAAGTAATTAATGTAGAATTTTTTAGATTAAGAAAATTATTACGGTAAATTTTTTACATTTTTATATGTAATTTTTTACCATTTTGATAATAACTTGGACCTGAGCAATTCTTTTATATTCAGAATAATTCTGACTGAGCTAATTTAGAAACAAGAATAAGTAGCATTGTTTTTCATTTGCCTTTTTACATAAGTAAGAAAGACTTATTTCTCATCAAAATACGATGTTTAAAGTTATTAATAGAAGAAAAACATGCTTATATAGTAGCCTGGTGATTTATTTCACATAAGTAATTAATTCAGAGATTTCAATCAGCTTGCTTACAGTGAGTTACCTAAATTTATAATACTTCACCTCAGGAAAGTAGTCAGAAATGCTAAATATAATAGTCCTCTTGCAAACAGGTCATGTCTTATCAATCTGTAGCAGATGTCGGTATCTTATTTATTTCTAAGAAATCTAAGGTTATAATGGCTGGAGAAAACTGTTATCATGTAGATAGAGATGTAGAACTATGACTATAATTTCTTGACAGGCAGAACAATAAAGTACACACTGAAGTGATATGCCAGGGAGTCCAGATCTTCTTATTATTTTGGATGAACTGTTTTTTATGCTAGTAACAGAGGCTAATGCCTGCTATACAAGATGTTAATGGTTTGCAACATTAAATGCCTCTAACTTCATAATGTCTTTATTTCTTCTTTTGTGTGATTTTGTGATGTTACATACTTAAGGTTGCCAAGGACTCAGCTGAAAACACTTACATATGTGCCTGTTTCCATATGTACTTCCTAGAGTTCTTAAGTACGTTCTTCAAATCCTTTAAAAGACAATAAGACTTACAATTATACCTGAATATTGAGAGATGAATGAGATAATCTAACAATAGAAGTGCTATTGCAACTCCTTTGCCCAGTTCCATCCTACGCTTTTCTAGTATATTTTTTGCCATATTGAATTTATGCTCCAGGTTCTAATTATCTCTAAGACAAACATTCAGTGATCATCTTCATCTTTAGTGTAGCTGGAAATTTAATTCAGCACTTTTGATCAAACTCTTCCAAACTTTGTCTTCATGTCCAGGTCTTTCCTCTGTCACTGCTCTTGTGGGTGTATGGACTTCTTCAGTGCATTCTTCACAAAGACTTCCTTATAATCTGCTTTCTGAGGTGGTCTTTTAGAGGCATTATCATTTGGGACTATAGAAGCCAGCACTCACCTGTGAAAACTGTCAATGATGTCATATTCAGTTGCATTTTTCACATCTTATTCAAACATTGACTGGATTATAATTGTGTTCTGGGTCTCTCTCGCATTTTAAAATTGTTCATAGCTCAGCTTTCATGAGATATGCAGATTTAGCTGCTGGTTTCATAGGAATTACTTTCATTGGTCTTAGTTATTGTATAATTGTTACTATACATCATTCCTGACCCTGAAGCATTCAGCTGTTTCTATATAGAATCATAGGATGGTTTGGGTTGGAAAGAGACTTTAAAGATCATCTAGTTCCAACCTGCCTGTCATGAGAGGGGACACCTCCCACTGGATCAGGCTCCCCAAGGCCCCATCCAACCTGTCCTTGAACACTTCCAGGGAGGGGGCATCCACAACTTCCCTGGGCAACCTGTGCCATTGTCTCACCACCTTCAGCATGAAGAATTTCTTCCTAATTTCTAGTCTAAATCTCCTCCTCTCCAATTTATAGAAATTCCTCCTAATCATAATTATAACTACATGCCTTTGTAAAAGGCACACTGAACAATTCACCCATCAAATCTATCTTTCTCCAGTTTAGAGAGAAGGATGCTGTAGGGGACCTCGCCAAACGCTTTACAGAAATCCAGATAGATTACAACCACTGGTTTTCCTGTGCCCATTGATGTGGTTACCCCAGCATAGAAAGTCACTATGTTCGTCAGGCAAGACTTGCCCCTGATGAAGGCTTGCTGACTACCTCTAATCATCTCCCCATCCTCTGTGTGTCTTAGCAGAGCTTCCACGAAGATCTGTTCCATGACCTTCTGAAGCACAGAAGTGAGACTGACAAGTCAGTAGTTTCCAGGGTCATCTTTTCTACCTTTTTTAAAAATGGGAACAATGTTACTCTTCTTCCAGTCACCTGGGACAAATCACCATATCAAAGTGGCACTAATCATAATGAAAGAATAGGTTTTGGGTTTGCATATAAAAATAATATGGGAAAAAATGCACGTTCTGGCAACCAAAATGGACCCAAAAAAGATAAACATCTTCAACATCTCTCATAGTACACAGTATCTCTCTGCTGAAACATTTACAAGTAAACACGTCCTCATGCTTTTCTCTGAAATGGAATATGTTGAGCAATTTTCTATTTAATGCATGTGACTGTTGTTTGCTATCATTGTTCAGGCAACAGCTGAGCTGCTGGTTTGTGTTGTTTATAATGTTTCTTTGAGCAGAAGTCATATTTTGGGTGTCTGATGCCTGTAGATGGAATCATTCTGCATTCATTTTAGAAACCGTAGAGATGTAACCCCAGCTAACAATTTCCTTATTGTGAACTTTGCTGGATATCCATCATACTTGCCCAAGTATATTTTGAGAACAGAGTGAAGAAAGTTAGTGTGGTTTGGGGAAGAATTTTGAAATGTAGTTGCATTCCATTTTGGAGGAAAAAAAGTAGAAGCTTTGATGCATCAATGAAAGGGAATAGCACCCCTACTCCAAGGCAGTCTGTCTAGCGAGCTGCCCCCAGAAGAGAACACAGAAACTCTGGTATTTCAAATTGCAGACAGTCTGGTAGACAGGTTTGCTGAGGAAGTAGGAAACCCTGACTAGCAGGTTTTATAAGGCTCCTGTCCTTTATTTGAATATTATCACAGTCTCTTTCTGTGAAACTTTATCATTTTGATTAACTGGGAAATTCTGAGGAAATACGATTTTTGTCCTAGTGTATTTTGAGATAATGGAATTAATAGAATTTATTCCTATTATTCATATTCACCATAATGTTGGGATTTCAGTAAAATTTGAGTATCGTGAGTATTTGAACAAAGAGAAAGTTAAGGATGTCTTCCAATAAGAGTAACATTTGAGCTGAAATTTTAAGAATAATTTTCCTATAAATTTGAATGAAAATATTTGAGTACTGTTTTGATATAAAGACAGTTATTGCCAATGTTTTAATATAGGAGCAAATCTTGTCTTTGTGGTTGTAAGAGTACCTGAAATATTGAATTTCACTGTAGAATGTAGTTTCATTTTGTGATATGTTCTGCAAAGGAGATTACTGTCTGGGGTTGAAAATAAACAAACTAAACAGTAGGAGAATAAAGCTATTTTAGGGTAATGACTTCTCCTTTCTGCAGTGTTTGGGGAATACTTAGCAAGAAGGGAAAAATAAGTATGAGAAGCAAAACTTAGCGAGACTGAGTGTTGGGAAGGAAAAACATTGATAGGCTAATTGTACTGCAGTGAGCTTCTCTTACAGGGGTTAAACAGTTCTGCTGTTTGTTGCCACCAGTAGTGGCAGCAGTAACCAAGCATCACTGGCAGAAATTATAGAGATCCTTCTTTACTTTTCCCCAGAGAGTGCATCCTCTCTGGGAACTCAGTTTTGAGAACTGGTTTAACTGCAGTCATTTTTAGCCTACACAGCTATTGTATGAGCACAAGTAATGTGTGAAAGGACTGGGATTAATTTTCTTTCTGTAACAGCAGATTCTGATGTACATTTATTTTGTTTTTACAAGGAAAATAAGCTGAGTGGTTTAGCAAAAGCCCAATAGCAGGTGGTGGGTTTATTGCCATCTACAGCACATAATGGTAATAATCTATATTGATAGTCTAATATGGAAATATTGTTATGTCTTGTTAAAATGCAATAAATATCATGTTTTACAGACAAGTCAAAAATTGCTTTGGAATACAATTATTATAAGCATATGCCAAAGCAAAGTAGGAGAAGGAAAAGGAAAGACAATTTAGTTTTCAGGCAGTTCAGATAGATGGGCTGCCAAGAAGTCAGGATACTTAATTCCCACAGAAATATGCACACTTCCAACAGCTTTGGAGAAGCTGAAGACACCTCATAAAGCTTATCCTGCTTGGAGCATAGTTTCCAGGTTCTGGAGAAGACTTCCTAAAGTGCTAGAGGGAAGGTCAACATAGTGTCTTGGAAGAAGGTTTTTAAAGCTGACTGTTTCACAGTGTCTCTGGAAGAGGGAGACTAGCAGCAAGACACCCTAGAAGGAAAATAAACACATAAAAAAAAGTAAAAAACCCAGATTGCATTAGGAAAAAGGAGTACTTTTAGAACATTATTTAACAGAAAACCTGCCTCACTGATTAGCAGCACTTTCAGCAAAATTAGCTGTGTAACAGCCAGTATAAATGGCAGGAACTCTGTCAGGTATAGAATCATAGAATCATTAAGATTGGAAGAGATCTCTAAGAACATCAAGCCCAATAGTCAATCCAATACCACCATGCTTACTAAGCCATGTCCGCAAGTCCCATGTCAACACATTTTTTGAAGAGCTCAAGGGATGGAGACTCCACTACTTCCCCAGGAAGCTAGTTTCAATGCTTCACCACTTTTTCAGTAAAGAAATTTTTCATAATATTCAATCTAAACCTCCCCACACACAACTTGAGGCCATTTCGTCTTGACCTATAGCCTGTCACTTGGGAGAAAAGACCAACACGCACCTCGCTACAATCTCTTTTCAGATAGTTGTAGACAGTGATAAGGTCTCTCGTCAGCCTTCTTTTGTCCAGGCTAAACAAGCCCAGTTCCCTCAACCACTCCTCATCAGACTTGTTCTCCAGCCTCCTCATCATCTTTGTTGCCCTCCTCTGGACACACTCCAGCAGATCAATATCTTTCTTGTACTGAGAGACCCAAAACTGAACACATGCATGTTTTTAATTAGGATAATATTTGACTGCTCCATGTACTGAAGTCAGGGCTGAATCATATGTTCAATTGAAGATGACATTCTGCTCACCCCAAAGTACTTTAACATTAATTAGAGCAATCAAACTGCATTATTTTCCGGGTTTTTATGATTTGCATGGATTTCATATTCACTTCAGAGCCATTCAGGTTCTGAACAGAAACCTGTGTGTCCTGACTGGGTCCATATTTGATCTAAGTACAAATGGCTATCATGGCTGGTATCTGGTGGGTACACTTTAAATGGATATATATGAAATATGATCCCACCACATTTTTTTATATACACAGGTTTTCTGTCTCCATTTAGTCACCATGTATCATTATAGAGTCTGAATGAGGCAGAATTTAATCATATTTTACAGTCCTCACACCTTTTAATCTGAGAACCTGTCACTCACCTTCATCTCCATTTGCAAATGCACTACTGCAGCAAGGTCTATGAAATAATGAGAGCACTGCATAGTAGTACAGCATAAACTCTTTCCATAGTCCTTTTAATTGGGACTAAAACATCTGAAACACTTCCTCCCTTCCTCCCTCCCTTCCTCCCTCCCTCCCTTCCTCCCTCCCTTCCTCCCTCCCTTCCTCCCTTCCTCCCTTCCTTCCTTCTTTCCTTCCTTCCTCCCTCCCTTCCTTCCTCCCTTCCTTCCTTCCTTCCTTCCTTCCTTCCTTCCTTCCTTCCTGCCTTCCTTCCTTCCTTCCTTCCTTTTTCTTCCTCATCTGCTTTCTCCCTTCTTCTCTTCTCTTCTCTTCTCTTCTCTTCTCTTCTCTTCTCTTCTCTTCTCTTCTCTTCTCTTCTCTTCTCTTCTCTTCTCTTCTCTTCTCTCTCTCTTTCTTTCTTTCTTTTGTTCTTTCTTTCGTTTCTTTCTGGAAAATCTCTGTAAGTCCTGTTTGAAGTTTTTCTCTGCTCTCTTCCTGTGTCAAGTAGAGCACAAATGGCATGGTCAGAAGCCTCAGTGTGTTGTTAAAAAAAAAATTAAGAAAAAAATCTCTTTTCTCTGTTTTTCAACAATTAACAATCTGAAAGATTCAGGAAACTGCTATTGTTTCTCAACAACTCTGCAATTCCTTCATCGCTATCCTACGCAATGATTGAAAAATGCAATTAGGCTTCACGTCTTTAAGGAATGTGGTTCAAATATCTGTCAATACCACGATTACTGTCAAGCCAAACAGGAAAACATCTGTGGTTTACTTGTTTGTGTTGTATTAAGCAAAGGTTGCAAAAAAATACTGTTTACTCTGTTTTGGTTTTGAACTTACTTCTTCTACTAAAGCTGACCTGTTTCAGGTACAAATCAAGCTAGTTTGAAGAATGAATGCTATTTTTTTCTACTTCAATATAAGAGTCTGATTAAATGCAAGTATTTTCACTTATGTCAATGCTCTTCTCTGTTTCTGGTTCTATAGAAAGCTATGAAGTCCCATAAGACTTCAAGGAGGACAGTGCAAACATTTTAAAGCTGATTAATTATTATAAAATACTTTGTTCACATTATTTTTTTTTTTAACTCTACTGAGATTTTGATCGAGGTATCTTTCTGCAAAATCCATGCCAAATAAATCACTTTCAGTACTGCTAAATGGTTATTTATACTGAAAAAGAAAAAAAAAAAAAGGAGTAATCACTGGAAGTTATATAGGAAGCAATTTTCAGTGAATCTGCCCCCTTCACCCCAAGGAATTTTAAAGGAAATTGTCTTCTTAGGGTTATATCCAGTATCATTAATTTAATATAAGGTGGGAAAATGGTATCTCCGTCCTTTTGCCACTTAATTGCTATTTCCTTGATTGCACAAAAAATTGTAATCAATTGGCAGGAGTACTTTGCCTAAAATGTTAAATTACCACTATTGTCTTTCTACCAAATCATCATTCAGGCAGTCATGACAAACCACTTTTTTTTTTTGTGAAAGTCAGATAACCTCACTGCAACCTTCAGAGCTGTACCTGGACACACGTCCAATCTCCAGTTTATGGCCTGATTTCAGAAAAAAACCCACGTATTTTAATAATTGGAAAATCAATAAAATTTTTGTAGTTTATGTTTTCTGCTATGCTCATGCTTCAGGATTCAGCAGGATCAGCTATGGGGTAATGGAAAATACTTATTGGCATAGGCTTTCTCTGCCAAATATGAAGATAATTGTCTTCCAAATGATTATAGTTTAAACAACAAAAAAACAAGTAATGCTCTTATGTATCAGCTATTTTATTTTTACCTCTGTAAAATGTATTTTGGCAGTCTCAACTTTTTTCTTACACAAGCACTACAATATCTGTTATAATTCAGTAGACAGTACTGACACTGCAAAATAAGCCTTTAAATGCTTGAGGAAGGATCTCATTGCTTTATTTATTTGGTTTCTTAGTTACCTCTTTTTCTCCTCCTTCATCTTCTTCTTCTCCTTCATCTTCTTACTACTACTCCTCCTCCTCTTCCTACTCCTCTCACTACTATTACTCTGGAAGGTTTCCTGTATCTGTGGAATTAAAAGTTTCCTGTAAGATCTTCAATGAATTATTGTACTCCGATTGCTCTCTTCTCACATATGTAGAATTTCCATGCTATTAACTACGTTGAAATAAGGGTGTTGTCAGGTCCCACTTATCTTGATAACTGGCCCATAAATGCATTACAGTTTTAATGATCTTGAAAACGTTTCCTTAATCCCCACTTTGTGTATCCTGGCCGCTGAAAGCACACACTGAGCCCATGGGCCATGGCACTGAAAGCAGTCTCAGGGAAAAGACTTCATTCAAAGTAGGTTTCTTTGAGCTGAGAATTTCCACGCATCCCTGAGGTCTCCTGCCCTGTAAAAGAGCTGGCTTACTTCTGAGATTCTGGCAGAATTATCAGGACACTACACACAGTGATTTCTGGTTAATATATCAAATGCCACAGGTTAGGTAAATATAATCTCAACATTTCTTAGACTGCTGTCCAGCAAAGCAGCAGAACAGGGAAAGATCATGACTGCTACAGAGCAGGAAACTTACTTCATTCACATGTGTTATGAGTTCTTCCTGTTTTAGACACTATTTGTCTCTCTTGAAAACTACCTGCAACTGACGATATAAATACTGAACACATTATACAGGAAAACAGTCACAGGGAAGGGGACAAGAAATCACAGCATCTGGATCCAGACTCCACTGATCTTTGGATGCATTAGAAACCATGGCCTCAAAGCAAGGAAGGAACACTGATTTCAGATCTCCGCAGGGTTTAGGAACTTAATTATTATACAGATATGGTCAGCCTTAAGTCTGGGAAAGGAGAAAATGAAGTTTGGAAAGGTCCCTCCTAGGTGTCAATTCCCATATATATGCCATGCCAATGACCAAGAAGGCTGTCTGTGTACACCCATTTTTTCCAAGTGTTTAGACTCCTCTGTGCTATGTAGCCTTCTTGTCAAGTTGCATAAGCTGTCACCTGCAGGTACAGGGAATAATTAGAAATCTTTTCAAAGGCTAGCAGTAAATTCTTGGATTCAAGCTCAGTAAAAAGTAAAGCAGTCATTGCCTTGTATTAATGTCCTCAAGTACTTGCTAACATGACAGGAAAGGGCTTATTGATGGAAAACTGTTCGGTTGGCAGAGATTTATGGATTAGCTGCCTTGTGATAGGCACCTGCTAGGCATTAGACATCCCCTGGTTCCTATACAAAGCTGATACAAGTCAGATATTTCACAGTGGAAAAGGTGATAACTTGCACCTTCACAGTATACTGCTTCAAGGTTCTAGTAGCAACTGATGGAGTCTTCCAAAATTTTTAAAGCACACCTAGAAGTTGCTGCATAGTTCTTCTTTTCAATTTCTGACCTTGAAGTCACCAACTGAAGAAAATGTTTTCTGTAGTTACTTGAAACAATGAAACTTGAGAAAAAAAACGTATCCTTGGTTTCAATCATCATCCCAAAGGAAAAGAAAAAAGATATAACATGTTTTAAGTTTTTCAAATGTACATTTAATAAATAAATTAAAAAACCAGTCATACATACACTGAATTCCCAACAGTTCGAAATAAGCTTGTGAGAGATTTATTATTGCAAACAAAAGAGAGAGAGCTTTTTGTTTCCTACCCACGGGAAATGCAATCCCTCCTTGAAAAAAAAAAAAACAGAACAAATGACAGCAACTAGGAAAAAAAGAGCAAACCGAGGGACAAGACACTTGGCTTTGAAATCTGGTTTTGATCATCTAACATGTGACCAGCAAAAACTCCAAAACTAGTCGTGTACTGACAAATTATTTGAGATCTAGTTTCATGCTCTCAGGTCTTATGGGAATCAAAAGCCTCTGGGTATCAAATGTTGTAACATCTACTGGAGAAATTAGACCTGCAGATCCAGCAAAAATGGAAATATTTCTTAGTTTAATGAAATGTGATGTGTGCAAATCCGTGTACGCTTTACCTCATTGACTGCAATAGAAACTTTATCTTAGCTGAAATCATTAAGAACTTCTATAGTAAAATCTAACTACATAAAAAGTAAATTCCTTAAATCCTGTTCTTGATATTTCTTTGAAAATTTATTTTTTCAGGTTCTTTAATTTTAATACTAGTGTATTATCAAGCTATTTTGCCTACATGATGTATAAAACCACTTATTTTATTTACCTTCTTCACTTTAAGTTCCTCTCTTGAAGAAATCCTGATTGATCATAACAGAAAACATTAATGAAATCAGAAAGCATTGGAAAAAAAGCAGTTTTCATTTTTCCGGTCAAAAGAAGTTTTGATTTTGGAATATAAACCTGTTGTCATTCCATCTTAGTGTTTTTAGTTTTTTTCTATTTTTTGTTTTTTTTAATTACTCCAGGACACATATGGCAAATTTATGCGAAATACATTTTCAAATCATCATTTGTGCAAAAAAAAAGCTTTAGACTTTCAAATCTCACTTGAAATAGCAAAAATTTCTGTTGATCTGGACCATTAGTTATCTGGATAAAAAGCTATGCTGTCAACAGTAAGCAGGCGATTGAACTGATAGGTGCGCTATGTGGCACTGATAGTCTTTTCCTTTTTTACATACATAATTTCTCATGATATTAACAACATATGGCGATCATTTTCAGTTGCTACTTGCAACTTCTTTGTTATGACTTTGCATTTTTTTGCAGCAGCTGTATTCATAGATGTTTTTCCTGTCTATTGCTAATTGACTGCTTGATCTATAAAAATCACCTTATTGAAACATTCAATTTTATCGAAATTTAGAATAATTGCTAAGTTTATTGCTGGTCAGAATATTTCTGAGGCCTTTTAAAAATTTGTTCTAATGTGACAGTTTCTTTTCACACTTTTACTATATTCACACAGTGCAGAGCTAAGCAATATCATTTAGGATATGCTCAATCCTGATATAATTAAAAAATAAATTCGCTGAGGAATCACAGAATCACAGAATCACAGAATCACAAGGTTGGAAAGGACCCATTGGATCATCGAGTCCAACCATTCCTAAAACTCCCTAAACCATGTCCCTCGGCACTTCATCCACCCGTTCCTTAAACACCTCCAGGGAAGGCGACTCTACTACCTCCCTGGGCAGACTGTTCCAGTACCCAATGACTCTTACTGTGAAGAATTTTTTTTCTGATATCCAACCTGAACCTCCCCTGATGGAGCTTCAGGCCATTCCCTCTTGTCCTGTCCCCTGTCACTTGGGAGAAGAGGCCAGCTCCCTCCTCTCCACAACCTCCTTTCAGGTAGTTGTAGAGAGTAATAAGGTCTCCCCTCAGCCTCCTCTTCTCCAGGCTAAACAACCCCAGCTCTCTCAGCCGCTCCTAAGAAGACTTGTTCTCCAGCCCCTTCACCAGCTTTGTTGCTCTTCTCTGGACACGCTCCAGAGCCTCAACATCCTTCTTGTGGTGAGGGGCCCAGAACTGAACACAGTATTCAAGGTGCAGTCTCACCAGTGCCGAGTACAGAGGGAGAACAACCTCCCTGGACCTGCTGGTGACCCCATTTCTGATACAAGCCAAGATGCCGTTGGCCTTCTTGGCCACCTGGGCACACTGCTGGCTCATGTTCAGTCGGCTGTCAACCAGCACCCCCAGGTCCTTCTCTTCCTTGCAGCTCTCCAGCCACTCTTCCCCCATTCTGTAGCTCTGCATAGGGTTGTTGTGCCCCAAGTGCAGGACCCGGCATTTGGCCTTGTTAAACCTCATCCCATTGGTCTCGGCCCAGCAGTCCAGCCTGTTCAGATCCCTTTGCAGAGCCTCCCTACCCTCCAGCAGATCCACACTTCCTCCCAGCTTAGTGTCATCTGCAAACTTGCTGAGGGTGCACTCAATGCCTTCATCCGGGTCATTGATAAAGACATCCTCCTATTTTCTTAAGGACCAGTAGTATTTTCAATTTTTTTTTGCAGGTGGTCTTCCAAAAACCTATTGTTAGACATTTCCTTTGCCCTGTAATTTGTCTGGGAACCTGGAACCCAGTTTGTAATATATTCTGTAATGCTTCAAAGCACTGCAAAAAACAATAAGGGTGATTTAGTATTTAGTGTGTGTAAGTTCACGGTAATTTCATCTGATAAATCCTTGTCATGCATATATATATAAATCAAATCCTTTTCCAGATGCTAAACTATAACAAAGGGAACAGCTGGGATGGATTTCTGATGCCGCAAGAGCTAAACCCAAGAACCTTGCAAGAGAGAGGAGAGTTGGAGAAGAAGAAAAGCAAGTCAGGGTATCTTCCTAAAGTAAAAACTTCTTAATTAAAATCACATACAAGGATGAGAAGGTATGGGATAGGAGGACTGGCATTGGTCCCATTGTACAATGAGCTTAAACTGGAAGCTACACAGGTAACCTAGATTTCTCTTACTAAATAAAAAGCAGGTTTTACTATAGTTCCCAGAGGAAATGGTCTCCAGGCCAGCCTTGATGAAACAATACAGGCTTTTTTGAGTCCTTGAACATCTTATGGGTGTAAGTTGGTGGCTAGAAGAAGTAGGTGATAATGGAAATGCTTAATCTCTAAATGTTCCAGCTCAGGAAATTAGAGCATTCTGAGTAAGGCAAAGGAGAATGGCATCCCAAATCAACCAAAAAAAAGCAATTGATGGAGTAACAAATTTCTTTTAAACAATTAGACTGTCATCCCACTACACATTGTGTAGCTGTTTCACTACTGTGTCTCTGCTTACTTTTCATTCTGCTACACTAAATAAGTCAAGTTCTCTAATTTAATAGAATCATAGAATCATAGCATCATAGAATCATAGAACATTTTGTGTTGGAAGGGACCTTAAAGATCCTCTAGTTCCAACCTGCCTGTGGTGGGCAGGGGCACTCCACTAGGTCAGGCTGCCCAAGGACCCATCCCACCTGGCCTTGAACACCTCCAGGGATGGGGCATCCACAACTTCCCTGGGCAACCTGTGCCAGTGCCTCACTACCCTCATGGCGACGAAATTCTTCCGTATGTCTAGTCTAAAGCTCCCCCTCCCCAGTTTATACCCATTGCCCCTGTCCTATCACTACAAGACTTTGTAAACAGTCCCTCCCCAGCTTTCTTGTTGCCCCTTTCAGGTATTCGAAGGTCGCTATAAGATCTCCTCAGAGCTTTCTCTTCTCCAGTGTGAACAATCCCAACTCTCTCAGCCTCCCAGCCCTCTGATCATCTTTGTAGCAATCTTTCCCCCTCAAAAGATAGGATCTCTATTCTATTCAACTCCACAGCACGTATACCTAGAAGCAAATAGCATACAGTTTTGCCATATTGCTGAATATGCAAATTGGAGTATGAAGTGCCTTTTCAATAGGTATATAGAGAAGAATCTATTCTTATTTCTTCTCATTTCTCTGATTTGGTTGTGTATGAAGAATTAGCAGTAACGTGGCACCAGTTTATTACTAGTGGTTTGGACTCAAAGTTGATGTAACATACGATGAGGTTTAATGCACTTCATGCTCAGATGGAAAAAATCTATGCTATACGCTTCTGTAGTACTGGAAACACGGAAGACAGCTCAGTGCTAGGAATATTAGTATAAACATCAAAGAAAGGACTATTGTAGCTGAATTTCTAGTAAGGATACATGATAACACAGACTTGACTTTCTACATTAATAATCTATGATGATTTTTCTTAGTATATGCTTAGTTCCATGAACGGCTTATTATTTTACACTTTGTGTATTAATCACACACATTTCTTGTGCAGATCTGTCTCTTAGTACAGATAAATGACCAGGGATCAGGGACCTTCTGCTCTGGTTATTGTGCTTCTCGCTGGCAAATAATTATTTGAATTCACTAATAAAAAGGAGATATTTCTTTAAAAATCTAATTCATTGGATGCTTGCAGAATGATCATTAGGTTGAGAACATCAGTCTGTACTGTGTGAAGTGTTATAAACAAAGCAGCACTAAAATAAAATTTCCCCTTCTTTCCATCTATTTGAATTGCAATTGAAATTTCTGTTTTCCTGGAAAGTTGTCTGTCTTCCAGCATCCTATTTGTAAGCTGTGGGACTTATTTCAGTTCCACTTAATTTCAGATATTGCTTAAATTAGGAACAGTGTTACCCAAGGCACCTTTTCTGTCAGAGGAAGGTACAGGAGTTTCCTAAAGGCAATTCCACCTGTGTGAGAACTGAATCACGTTCTGGAGGTATAGACAGCCCAGGGGAGCAACACATCTGACTTAGATACTCAGCTATATGCCTCAGGTTAAATGTGCTGGATAGAGGCTAGAGTGTGCAAACAGGACATAGACTTCTGAGAAATGGATCACAAAAGCAAAGCTTAGATAATGAGTGGCAAAAAAAAAATCCCCCAAAACAGCACGACTAATTATAGTGCACCAAGTTAGGTGCTCGCGAAGAAAACAGGAAAATGAAAGGGAATTACACTAACGTCAAGATATTCATACTTTAACGTGAACCATGGCACCTCAAAAGGAATCCATGAGTATTCGTCAACATGTGAACCTTAGTACTAGATAATGTTGTGGACTTAAGTTTATATCTGTGCACTTTCTTTCATGAGAAAAAGACTGGCTCAGTGGAGGGAAGTGACTCAGGTGTCTCCAAAAGTATTTGGAGGAAAGAGAAGAAGATTAGGACAGGACAAGGTAACAGGAGGACTGCCAGGCATGTAGTAATTACTCCCAGCTGACATCCAGACCTATGGTTTACTTTGGGTTTTTTCAGTTAAAAAACTGAAAAAAAAAGTTTTCTTTGGTTTGTCTGCACACTAGGTAATTTTGACTAAATCTTCATTTTGCGTGACTGCTTGTCTGTTTTGTGAGTGGCTTCACCACAAAACCTTTATCCTTTCAAAGCGGTTGTGCCCGTGTATTGCTAAGCACAATTATAAGAACTTAGATGGTTACTTGACTTCCACTCAAGCTGGCACCCAAAGAACTTTAAGGAATTAGGAAAGAATTTGTCCACTCCTGTGAATCGCTAGAATTCTCGGTTACACCAGCTATTGGCAAAACAGCAATTCAAAAGACAAGTATTAACCAAATCCTCTCCAACAGAAGTTTGGCAGGAGGTTACTCTAGGGACTGGTATTCCAGAACCTTCAGTCTTTCAGACCTTCCCTGAAATAGCTGCGTCCTGCTGAGGAGATGTTACTTGGTTAACAAGACCCCTGTTTCAATCCAGGATAACCGTATATGGCAATGACATCTCTCACTGGAGTGCCTCTACATCCTACCAGGAGAGAGGGTAGTGTTATTAGTTACTATTTCTACTTGCAATGAAATATCTCTATTTAAAAGACTAAATAGGCTTTTCTATTTCTTTTGTTTTTATGCTTACCTCTTCATCTTCCCCTGGCTGTCAGCACGTTTTGGTCAAGAATCCCTGCCTCTTCCCCCCCCACCCCTCCACCCCCCTATTTTTTACCAATGTCTTCTGTAGTTCTCTTTCTATTTGCCACTTTCTCCGCTTTGAAAATAATCTATCAACAATTTTATCTCTCCTTTGTGAACTATTTTTCCACCTTCATTTAGTCCCACAGCAGCAACAATAACTAAATTCAAATAATTATTTGTAAAAGCTCATGGAATGATGTCAGCTTAACAGTAAAATTCAGACAGACAGGTAAGTTTGGCCTGGGTTTGAAAAATTAGTCCTAGATTTTTCCTGTGACATACACAGTCACTTGATTTCCTCTGCTTGCCAAGTCAGACCACTATAATGGATTTTAAAACACTGAAAGAAATAAGTAATTGAGAATGAAATTGAGAACAAGGAAGTTGCATTTCAACAGTCCTTCAGTTCTATGTACAAGTTACAGTGCTGAGATGATAAACAATGGTGAAAATCGGGTGGAGTTAATGCAATTAGTGTATTACTCCCTCTACAGACATAAGGACCCAAAGAACTAATGATACTTTTATCATTACTTTTAAAAGGCTTGTAGATTTTAGCTGGGATTTTGTAAGATATCTAAGAAAGTATTTAAATCTTCCACTAGATATTTGTCTAAGTATCTAACCTATGCAAAATTCCCCTTTTAATTTCCTTTACAGTGTCTTTTACAGTTGGAGGGAGAGAAATACACTAGATGACAATTAAAGGGGCCAGAGTTTCACACTGGTTTGTCATCTGGTATGAATACTCTTGCCCTCGGTGTCTGTTTCAAAATTTTCCTATCATGTCTGTAACACTAGAGCAGTTCAGATTTGAGGACAGAAGAGCCTAAAATACTACCACCCTCTATTGTTAGTTGTAGTCTGGGTAGTATTTCCATACAAATCTGAAATATACCCATCTATTCTGAGACTCAGACGTATTTTAAAAAGTTTTTTCTACACAAACCCCATCTTTGAAACTCCTGCCATGCCTCACTCTCATGGCTTGATATACACTCTGTGGGTTTGAAGAGTTTTGAGTGATACTAGTTTACTGTCATTGGGAGTGCCAAATTATACAGAAAGATCGTCTATTCAGAAAAAAAAAAATTGATGGTCTAATAGCAGTGAGATAATAATCAGGAAATAGATAGACTGATAGAATGCCAAAACTAAAATTTCATGGAGGAAGGTGACTGTAATATTCAAACTCCTTCTGAAAAAGAAGATATTCATGTATCAGAGTGATCAGAATTGGTCAAGAAATTGTTCTGGATCACTGTCTCATAAAAACTGTTTTGAGATCCTATATAAATCTATTTCAAATTCAATTCACTAGTAGTTATCATTTTTTATTTGATTATAAACTCTAATTTTCTTCAAAATTGTATCTAAAGAAATATGCATGAACAAGGGATAAAATGATAAAAAAGTAGGCACAGTTATTAAAATAAAATCACTGAGAACCATAGAAGCACATTTTCTCTGGAAATATTTTCCCTGATTTCCATTTCCAAGTCTCCTGGTGATCACTCATAATATCAGTACTTGTGATAAATATCGCTAGAGCATCTAATTCCCTATGCCTTTAGAAACACCTTGTCAAGATGACTTAGCTATAACACAACAGATGACACACAGTAGGAGACTGACAACAACTTGAAACAAGTTTGTACAGCTCAGTTTGTCTTCACTATAAAGGACTTCATACAACAGCTCAGGATGCTTGATAAAGGCATCACTTACGATATCACTACTTTTATGCCAAACTAGTTACAACAGAAAACTGGAGCAGTAAAAATTGCCTAGTCATCAAACATTTTGGACAAAATCATTGGTTTATTGTTCATTATGCCTATGTGACCTTTTGTCAAGGGTGAAGCATTCTAAACTAGACAGAAAAGTGTGTTGTAACAAAGATGAAATTAAATGTTTCATAATTCTCTCAAACTGACATTTTATCCTCTAAGTGTCATATATTAGAGCTGTGACCTAGACTATCTCTTAAAATGATGTTTTACTGCTTTTTTCTTTAAATCTTCAATCACAAATAGCCAGACCTTAAAACTGTCTTTACTTTGAAATGAAACAATTCCAGCTGTTGGCCCAGCACTAAACAAGTAAAATATTTGTGTAAAGGAGAGAAATTTCTGTTGTGAAGGTAACTTGCAGTCTTCTAATAACTCTGAGAAAATGGAAGTTAGTTGTACAAGACATTACTATTCTACACTATAGTTCCATGATCCATCAAAATTCTTATCACATGTGTAAAGTACAAGTAGATTTAAATGAAAATAATTGGAAATCTGAGTGCATGATTTCAATTCATATTTAGTCAACAAAATTACTTTAATGTAAAAAATACAGGCAGCCTACACCTCCCACCGATTTAAATGAATAATTCCTATAATAAACCTGTCACAGTAAAGTTGCAGTGATCTAGTCCATGCTGTCTGACTTGGTTTTTTTTTTTAATACATATGACATGACTGAAAATGTGTTGTTACCATATGGTGAAAGGTAGTTCAAAGAGACTCGGAAAGCTCTGACTGAGAAGATTTGTTATTATAGTACATTGCAGTCCTCTGAGGAGATATGATCCTGAGTCTCAAGAGCAAAGACTAACTGTACAAAGATGCTTACCCTTTTTCTGGTTGCAGGGTTTGCTTTTTGCTCATAACTCTGCTGTAAACAGATTTGTGCATTGCAGACATATCCTAGTAGTCAATAGAACATACGCTAATGGCATAGGGCCTTGAATAACGTATGTCCTTGAAAACTGACAGGCACAGCTTTAAACTTCACTATAAGTCCTGCCAACCCTTAGATAGTCCATGTTGTTCTGTAATCAGCTGGCACCGGACAGATACTCTTTCACTGAAGTGTTGCAAATTATATATAATACTCTATGGTACATATGTGTCTATTTTGTAACCTGCTATTTTCTTCTATGAGCATTTTTTTAGCTACTTTTTGGACAAAGGACTTATGCCCACTCTGAACATACAGAAGGTCATAGAAGAAATGAAGAGCTGTAGTGACACAGACACCCAAGTCCATGTAGCAACAGTATCTGTGACAAAGTATGCAGATAAACATGGAAGACTGCAAGATTACACCGAACATACCAAATACATCATGTGCTCTTCCAAAGCCTTATGTTCAGTCACCATACCCTGGGTTTCTTTTCTGTGAACTTAGTCTCTTCATGTAGCCTCATACACTTCCATAGCAAAGCATATTTTCCAGTTGAAGGAGTAGTTCTTATTTACTGAGCCTAAGTTTACGTGTGGGTTTTTTGCTTCTTTGTTTGTACTTTTGTTTGTTTGTTTTTCAATGTGATCAGTTCTCATATTCTACATCTAGAACTCCAGTAACCTCAGCATTGCTCTACTATAGCTGTAAATATGAGTTTGAAAAACTCAATGTTTACAATATTTTTCAAAGTATCACAAAGCATTATCAATTTTCTGTTTTGACAAAATCTATATGTAGCTTCACTAGAGTTTATGGTGGCCAGGAAAAAAAACTAATCAGAGAAAAAAGGAATTTCATTAAAAATTTCACAGAGAACATGAAAGAGATGTACTGGAATCCTTTTCTGGCCTTAGAGTGTCCTTTGGGATCCCAGACAAGTCACATCAAACAAGAGCCACAAAACCACATAGATAACACTAACAAATTTTAAGAGTTCAAAATCAATAATTTGAAAGCCTCCTTCATGCTCAGTTCACATAACAACTTACAGAACATATGAAAATATTCTGAAATACTTTTATGTTTACTCAGCTTGTCACAGTTTCTTACATTTCTGTTTAATCATTTATAAGAGTAGACAATGAGTTAGATCCTCATTTGGGCTAGAAAGCAGAAGGGTTAGGCAACATTTGCATTTATACATCCAACCGAGGCTTGAATGGTTTTCAGTTTTCGGATATATCATTTATACCTAAATATATTTCAAGGAAATTTGTTGGTTATAACACTGGTGACTCCTGTATCAGATATTAACTAGTAGGAATTAGCCTTCCTTGGAAAAGTCATCAAAGAAAAAATTAGAATAAACATAATTTGAAAAGGGAGCATCAGAGAGAAAGGTTTGGAATTAGAGGCACAAGGGAAGAGGCTTCTTGGATTTCAGAAGGAAAGATAATCAGCTGCTCTGTCATCTGACGAACAAAGATATGCTAAGCTGGGAACCTGACTTGAGAACTTAGAATGCAGGTGAGCAAAAAAATCTAGTTCCCTTCATAAAAGCTGTCTGGTTTAACTATAATGGTTCTTTGCTGCGTATTTCCTGTAAAGAGTTTAAAATGTTCCTTTCAGAAATCACCCAGGTATCTATAAAAGGGCCACAGGTGAAAACATAAAAGTGTTGGCAGTTTCAGGCCCAGGCTCAGAGTGAGGGACCAGGCTCAAAGTGGTCCTTCACCAGGATCGTGCAATACATTCACTAGAGAGAACACCCAGGTGAGAGATGTAACTTACAAAAAAAAATAAAAAATTACATAGATGTGAATAGACTATATGTAGATTTAAACCAACATTAATAAGGACTTTAACAGTAGGCTGCTAACTATAAGATAAACTGTTGTGTTTCATGCCATGTACACTACTGTTTACTAATACGCATTCCTGGCACAGAAAAAGTCAGCAGAAAAATAATTATTTTTCTAATATCTATTTGGAACACACATTGCTGCTTGACAGTGATATGCTTTGTGGGTAATTAGCAAAGTAACCCACTGCTACTGGGGATTTCATGCAGAATTATTGCAAAATAACCTAAGGTAATATTACAAGATGGCTCTGGGATGTGTCATGTTGTGCACAGAGTTAAGTGCTAAAGTTCTTCCTCAGTTTCTGATCAGGTTAGAGGACTGGTGCTGAAACAAGAGAAACTTATTGTTTAGGAATTTCATCTTGTAGTGAAATTAATAACTCAAAAATTTCAGAATGTAAAGATTATAGGAATCAGACTCACAGCAGACCTGCTGGTCTGATAGCTGCTCTGGTAGCTGTCTGGTAGCTGGTCAGGTAGCTACTTCTGGTCAGGCCACCAGAAGTGCCAATAAAAACCTCTTTTGCCATATAACTCATCTCTTGATTAGACAGTTAAGTTAGGTGAGCTTCAAAATCTGGAGTGCAACCTCACTTGGCAGCTAATTCAATGAACACTGTTGTCACATGCAACAGTATCAGCAGGGCTGGCCTCTTGCCCTGTCAGCTGCAGACTGGATATATAGATTTGAAACATATCAATAGCTTGAAGGAGGACTTTTTCTCTCTCAAGAAGCTTCCCTAAATGCTGTTGTTCTTCCAGAGGGCTGACCTGAAAATCATTCCTAAGTCAGGCCCTGCTGTAATGATATTATATTTAGGGGAATACTTGTTTTCAAAATACCATTGAAGCTTAGTTTTGCAAGTAGGTTACTCAGCAACTATATGTAGCTGCTGGCAGTTAGACGTCCAGGGAGATCACCTTGAACTGGGACCAGAAACCACGTCTCAGCTTATTTACTCTAGGGTGTGTAAGTGCTGTCCCATCAAGAAAGGAGAAAATGCTTTCTTGTGACATGAATTTTGTGCAAAGGTACTCATTAGTGAAGCACATAAAAATGCTTCTGCATCTTGTGGTGAACCCTAATGTGAACAATCTCCAAGCTACCATGGGCAGAAGCTAGTAAATCAGTACAGAGCAGTACAACACCAAGGAGACCAGTCATCCTGGGTGTGTAAAGCAAGTAGCTATATCTGTATGGTGATGTTATTCAGTTAATAATGCACTGCTCTCTTCCAGACTTATTTAACATTGCTCTCTCTAGAGCATGCTGCCAGACTTATTTTACAGGGAGCCTGTTAAAATGTATTGGCATGCCTCATATAGATTCTGCCCTGTATCATTTCATGGATCCAATTATTCATCTTATGTATTATTTAATACATGACTTTTTTTACAGCCCTTTTAACAACTTCATATTACTTACAGAATGAGGCCCATACTCCCAGTTCCTTCAAAACTAAAGAGATGTGCAGAAACGAAGAAGCATTATAATGTTGATGTATTTAAAATGTTACTAAATACATATAAAAATACATATCAACGAAGACATTACACCTCTATCTACTTTCTGTCTTCTGGCTGACACCACATGAAACATGGACAGTAATGTAATTAGCAAAAAGATTAAATTTATGAGAGTCTTTTACAGCCATTGGAAATGTTATCCTTCATTGAAACCTGAGAAGACAGAATGGCAGAAGACAGAATGGCAGAAGACAGAATGACAGAAGACAGTGAAGCCACAGGTGAATGTTTTGCAGATCACATACCTTTATGCAAGTCTGCATTAAAATGAGTGCAGATGAGACAACTTGCCAAGGTCACATGATTCTATCATTTTTTAAATGTCTATGTACATAGCTATTACATTTGTCTTAGTTAACCATATGATAATAATGCAACTGTACTTGCCAGAAGTACCTTAAAGCATAGCGTAAACTGTAATATTTAGGAACTACAGACTATTGAAATTCTGGTAAACTTCATGTAATTTAAAGATAGCTGCAGAGTTCTGACCCAGAATTTAGTGTGAAACCAAATATTTTTCAGAATGAATGGGTATTCAGATTTGATGTTTGAGTATTCTACCAAAACAACAGGATAGGTGGGGGCTCTGTGTCTCAGACCAAAACAAGGTAAAGTTAACAAGCAGCATTTGTTACATATTACAATGCAAAGTAAACTGAGTTTTCCAGAGCTTTTTGTAGGAGTTACTTTTGAATACAGGAAACAATCAAGTGTCATGCAGAATGTTGCACTATCTTTTAACTTGTTTTTTTGTACTTACAGAATTGGTTTAAAAACACAAAAGTGTTTCTAAAGTTTATAAGTATGTTATAGGTAAAATCCAGATTAAAAAATAAGGCTGATGCAAGAGCAAGAAAATGTGGACCAGAATTTTTGATTTTGCTTTTCAGTTTCCAATCTGTAGAACCATTTTTTTGGTTAGAGTTTTATATTTTAAAAGGGGAGGGATGCTGTCAAAACTTTTATTCCATCTGTGTGCTTTTATGTCTATACTTATCCAACCTTCCTCATAAAATTTCATTTGGCAGGTAGCCTAGAACAAGAATGTTTTCAGGTTTAGACATTCAAGATTTTATTATACATTTTCTCATTTCAAAATTATTGTTTAAGTGCATCTTTATTACTAAATTGAGACCCCCCTGTTTTCATTATACACTATCTTGTCTGTCAGTAGAAAGCATTAACATATTATTTTCCAGAATTCACTGACAGCTATAAGGGGAAACAAAATGATGTGTTGATAACAGATCAAGCATATAATGCGCAACCCTTAAGGCTTTTTGTCTCAGGAGATGTTACATTTCCATGGCAGTACCACGGTAGAATATAAATAAATAAAAAGCTACAGTCTTCTAGTCAGGCATGCTGGATTGTATTTAAGGCGTATCAAATACTTTTGGAGTAAGCAAATAGATGTTGTTGATGGACTGAAAGAGATACAGGAGGTGTTTTAGGATTTAAACTACTTACTCACACCTCCAGTGATAGGATAGTATTTTTGAAGAAGACATAAGGCTATTTGAACCTTTGCAAGTAGTTGTCGTTGTTATTATTACTATTATTACTAGTAATAATAGTAATTACTAGTAATAATAGTAATAATATTGATGATATTATTATTTTATTTGAAGTTTCTAATGGAGTTCACATATAAATACATATGGGATAAAAATCCGTTTTTTAGTTCTGGAATTCTCAATGTAAGAAGGATATGGAGCTGTTAGAACGGGTCCAGAAGAGGGCTACAAGGATGATCAGAGGGTTGGAACACCTTCCCTACGAGGACAGGCTGAGAGAGTTGGGCTTGTTCAGCCTGGAGAAGGCTCAGACGAGATCTTGTAGCAACCTTCCAGTACCTGAAGGGGGCCTGCAGGAAAGCTGGGCAATTTGTAAAGGCTTGTGGGGATAGAATCAGGGGGAATGGCTATAAACTAGAGAGGGGCAGATTTAGACTAGACATTACGAAGAATTTCTTCACTATGAGAGTGGTGAGGCACTGGAACAGGTTTCCCAGGGAGGTTGTGGCTGCCCCAGGTTGTGGCAGGCCAGGCTGGATGGGGCCTTGGGCAGCCTGCTTTAGTGGGATGACCCTGACCATGGCATGGAGGTTGGAACTAGATGATCTTTAAGGTCCCTTCCAACCCTAACTATTCTCTGATTCTGTGATTCTATGATTCTAAAAATAAAATGTCTTATATTTAAAATGTGAGTTCATAGACAAAGAGTGAAAAGGGACATCTTGTGACTTCTCTTTATACATGTTGCATTTGTGAAGGCAACTCCACTTTTTCTGTAAAAGTATTGAGTCAGTGCAACAGAAAGGGGGGAAAGCAACTCAGAAAGCAAGATAAAGATAAAACCCTCTGTTATAAAGAAAAGATTAAAAAAGGTGATCAGTAGGCCAAGCAGAAGGACTGAATTTGTGTGGAAAGGATGACAATAGTTTTTACAAAAGTTTTATAGAAGCAAGGAATATGGAATTTCCTGAAAAGCACAGAAATTTACAAAGTGATGGATAAGTCTGTCCCCAAACTCAAATATTTTGAGAGATGTCCATCCTCAATTTATAGTAATCACTGCATTGCAAAAAAGGCTACAATAAATTAGAAAACCCTTAGACTAAAACACTTAAATGTATGGTTTGATTGATAAAGTTACATCAAATTGTTTTATTTCATGCTTTTCTGAAATTGGCAGGCATTGGATGGTGTTTTTACATTTAAATTGTGCTGATTAGCCAGTTCCACTTTAATAACTCTCTACGATAGTGACTGCCTTATCTTGCCCTTTAATTTTAAAATTAATGAAGTAATAATTTATCCTGGTCTCTTTCTGTGTTCTGCCCAATTACTTTAGCAGTGAATGGTACTTTGCATTTTTGCTGGTCCATTAGTCCTGTATCATGCACTTTCTGGACTTCTTTGTGCAGCTGAGGGATAATTAAATAGTGTCTTTTAGAATCTTTATAACCTTGGCAGATAAATTTCCTCTGCAAACAGTTCAACCTAAGAGATAAATGTGACTTAAACATTGGTACTTATTTTTCTTTGTTTCTGATTAAGGTTTATCCAAACCATGTCTAATAGCAATCTAGCTTACATTATTATTTTGATTTTATACATAGATTCACTTCTTGAGTCTACCCTTCCGGGTAACCATCCCTACATTGAAGATGCATGGAAAGGAGCCGTTACTTTTTTACTTCATAATGTGGTAGACCTTGGACTGCCTGCAGAGAACTAATAGGAATTTTGCAGCATTGGACTGAAAGTGAATGAAGTTAATTTAACCCTTGCTAGGTCACTGCTCAAGACTTGAAGCTTATAAATGTCAAATATTCTGCTGCAGACTTTATGACATAAGGCTGCAATGAGCTGTTTACAAAAGATTTGCACTATTAGAAACCAGTCCCTTTCTGCTTGCTTGGGCAGCCTCACAAGTTCTTTGTTTGCCCTTTACAGTCTGAATGAAAAGCAAATTTTAAAGCTTGATGGCATTTATTCAGAGTATATTCTATACTGGGAATTGTGGCAGTTTTATCTAAAAATGGTGAGAAAGTCCGTGAAGAAAAGAGATTTGGTGCAGAAAGAAGAAAAGATTAGCTTTTTATTACATTTTCTTCTTTCTATAAACTTTTCTCCGTTTTGGCTTAATTGAATTTTTCCTAGGTTGATAGACAGACAGAGCTTTCAGAGAGAGAGAAATCATGTTTATTGGGGAAATGTTGATGGTCTGCACTTGTAGCAGGTTTAGAGATTAATAGGTTAAGAAGAATCCTCTATTGAATGCAGCTTATAATATATTCAGATGCTATTACGTTCACATTTTAATAAGTACAAGTGATGTGATTGACATTTTTCTGAATTATCATGCTTATTTGAAGAAATATAACTGCATTAGCAGCACCTTTAAACTGAAGATTGGACCTCTATTCAAATACTCTAATGTCATCTTCTTCAATGTAAGATTTTGTAGTGAACTACTTTGTTCCTTTTTTTCACCAAAAAGCAGTATCTCTATTGAAAAAATGCCTATATATTGAAATTCGTACATGTGGAATGTTTCTGAGAGTGCATGACATAAGGATTTTCCTGAAGAAATTCAGCATATCATTATGTTGAGCATAATAGTTCAACATATAATTTTGCATGTGAATGCAGAAACTAATTAGCAAGTGCATATTTCCTGTGTAGTCATATAATTTCTCTGTCTTTAAGAAATTAATTAGTTGAAATCCTTGTCCTTTTAAGACAAAACCAAAAAGTGTTGTTGACCTCAACAGCATCAGACATTCACTCCTGCCTTAAGTCTTTTCAACTGGTGATGTGCACAGAACTCAATGAGACAAAAACCATTCTCCCTTACCATTTTTCTCTGGTATCTTTCCGGATGACAAAACTCAAAATGCTTCTAATAGATTGAAGCGAAGCCCAGGCTAAAACACCGAAACACGCTGGTCTAGTTTAGTTGACCTCTCATATAACATACACCATAGAATTTCATTAAGCAGTAACAAGATAAAGCTTCTATCTTCTGGCTACTTTGTTACATACCTTTGGCTATCTATCTTATCTTGATTTAAAGACTATATACAACGGAGAATACATAAACACTTGACTGTATCAATTCCCATATGTTCTTCTAACTGCTTCGATATCGCGGTTCTGTTTAATGCAATATAATGTATGCCTTGCACAGACAATCTGAAAGAACAAAGAGCAGACTAGCCCTATTCTAAAATCATTGTACATGACAGACAGCAGTCATTGTTTCATCAGATAATGTGAGCATTTCTTTCTGTAGTTCACTATCCATATATCCCTAATTGTGTTCATTATACAAAATGATATTCAAAGGAAATATCTGACGAACTAATTAATACCTCTCAGTCATTCTAGATCAGGAATGTTAATTCACAACTGGCAGCCATCCTAAGTCCATTTCGTCAATTTAAACCAATCTATGTTCTTTCTTCATCATTCATGATTTTTAACTGTTCTGTTGGACAAAGCGGTAAGTGAATATATTTAACTTTAATTCAAAGGAAGAAATGTACTCCTGCCCAGATCTGTAACTGTGAAGTTTTTTTCTCAAAACTAATTACTTAAAATATATTAAAATGAATTTAAGTATTACAATCTATATTATTACCACCACTTTTGACATATTGTAAGGTAAATAAAAAAAAAATAGCACTTGAGCAGTACAGGTTTGCTGCTAAAGTTGAACCATGGAATCCAAGAATTACTCAAGAGTTTATTTGGAAGGGATTTTTTGAGACCTCAGGCTACTCAGGACATATCCAGCTGGTCTTTGAAAGCCCAGAAGGATAATTCTCTGCAATCTATTTGGGAAACTTGCTTCCAGGTCAGGTAGTATCATAAAAAGTGAGTTTCTGAAGAAATAAATAAGCTTTTTGACAGCCCTCCATATTGTACAAACACAACTTTAGGTTTTATTTATTGCAGTTTGTTTAGCTAATGAAAACCAATAATTTTTAAGAGTTGTCATCTACTAATTCTAGAAAACTGAAGGACAGTATGACAAGAGGCATTTAATACCCTACTACAGATATCATTGTTTTTTTCCTTATGCATCCAGGATCTTGGTGTTCTTCTATTTATCTAATAAAAACAACTTAAAGATGCTGATTTTATACACTTAAATTGAATTCCAGTTTCCATTAAGAGGTCATTTGTCATAGGTCATGAATAGAAAATGACTCATCTATTAGAGAAGAAATTATGGTGAATCCTTTTAACATAATAAAATAAAAATTAAGAATTGATTCACCTCTGTGCCAAACTGTGTAACTCATTAAATGTGTATGTAGTATGACCTGTTCAAGAAAACATAGTGCTACTTCTGTTGTATCATGCTAAATTGTGAGACAGATTGTCTCAATAGTTATAACTGTAAAAAATGAAATTTCGGCAACTAACAAACATATTACTATCAAGATTTCTTGCTCATTGGTTTAGATCATGGTTAAAATAATCAAATTAAGTAACTTCAATTAAGCCCATCCAACTTTGGAAGCAGACTGGGTGTTTAAAAATACATTACTTTGTAGAGTACCATGCAAACCACATGAATTATTCTCCTAAATTATTAAGGATATATCCTATGATTATGAGGACCCTAGAATACACCCAGAATAAATGATTTGCATGATGTTACGGTACGGGACAGAGTATCGATTTTAGTAGTTACTTCATATCTAGTAATACCTTTCTTTTCTTTTTTTTTTTTGTTTCATTTGTTTGGGTGTAAGTGCAGTCCTCTCCTTTACTGCATTTCTGTCAGCAGTTGAGTTAAGAACCAGCCACAAATGCAAATTCAAAACTACTGGGCTACTATCCTGTATCCTCATCACAACAACAAATAATGCCAGCACTTCAAAAAAAATGAACAACAAATTCAGCCTCACCTCTCCTTCCTCCTCCCCATATTTAACAGATGAGCTACAAATCTGCCCATTTAAGGTTAAATTTGTAAGATCTGTCATCACTGCAAATTGCTCTCCTCAGCCAGCTAAATGTCTAGCATTTCCTTGAATGCTTGCTATTCATTCTGTCTAGATGCAGCTGAAATGAGTGAGGAAACTGTGCAGCTTTTCTTGTGTGCATAATGGGGAGCACACACAGCAAGAGAGAAGGGCGAAGTAAGTCTTACGAGGAGCGGCTGAGAGAGCTGGGGTTGTTTAGCCTGAAGAAGAGGAGGCTGAGGGGAGACCTTATTACTCTCTACAACTACCTGAAAGGAGGTTGTGGAGAGGAGGGAGCTGGGCTCTTCTCCCAAGTGACAGGGGACAGGACAAAAGGGAATGGCCTGAAGCTCCGTCAGGGGAGGTTCAGGTTGGATATCAGAAAAAAATTCTTCACAGTAAGAGTCATTGGGCACTGGAACAGGCTGCCCAGGGAGGTGGTTGAGTCGCCTTCCCTGGAGGTGTTTAAGGAAAGGGTGGATGAAGTGCTGAGGGACATGGTTTAGGGAGTGTTAGGAATGGGTGGACTCGATGATCCAATGGGTCCTTTCCAAACTTGTGATTCTGTGATTCTGTGAAGGGTCTGCAGGTCTACATCACAAACATTTCCTTCAAAAACACTTGAAGTTTGCACTGAGATTATTGTGTCATGGAAGCAATATTTATAATCAGTTTGAGCTTCACCACATTTCAACATCCTGCATTTATCCTTTGACAATATGAAGTGGGGTTTTTTTTATTTCCCTTTTAAATCATGAAAGTTTAGTCCTGGCTACTATTTTTTGTTATATCCATTTCTGTTATATCTCCTCTCATTGACCATCTGTATTAAACCAACAGTCCCAAGCTCATGTTTTCTTCTTTTTGGACGTGTCTATGACTCAAACCACATTTTGTATGTCAGACCATATTCTTGGGCTACCCTTGGAAGCCCAGTTCAGCACCTGGTTCCTCTAGGATCTTGATCTCATTTCTCTAAACCAGCTAGTAAATTGGCAACCACTATATGAACAAATACAGGTGTCAGGTAGTCTCCATATAGACTCAAGCATGTTGCAATTAGTTAATTCATTGCTTTTGTAGCTTCTGATTGTTCTCCACATAATACTATCCTCTTGCCTTGACAGAATTAAGGAGGCCTTCTGCCTTTTTATTCTTTCCCTTTTTGTCTCTAAAAGTCTTGATACTTTCTTAAAAGATTGATATTGTGATATGCTGAGCTTGTTTGCATAGTGGAAGCCTAAAGCGAAGAGGGAACTAACAGTCTTTAAGGTAGGAACTGTTTTTAATCACAGAAGATCGGAAATAGTTTCAAGGATATCAGCCTGGTTAAGGCAAATAATCAGATTTAGTGTGGGTACTGTCATTGTGAAAGTCAGGAATAGATATGAGAGTTGTTGTACTGCCCACTAACAGAGATTTGAAAATAAAATAAAGCCTTTACAATAATCTGTCATCCAGCTCATGGCCACTTTCCTTTTAGCATTCTGTTTGGGTTTTTCTTCCTTTTTCCTTTCAGAAACGAAGCAGTGGTTATTTTTTTGCCTGCTGCCAGCAAGAATAAACTACTGTCCTCTTTGCTCGTGACAGCAGCTATCAACATTAAGTTGAAAGTGGCTGTGTACAAGATAATTGATCCCTTTCAAGGTTTCTTTACCTTATTTCCAGGCTGTTGCTGGAGACAACAAATTGCCTCTTCTTAACAATTGGCTCTAATTGACAGTCTGGTTGGCAGTCTAGAGGCTAATCACAGAATAGAGGCTCGAATGAGCAAGGAGTCTGGACTGACCTGTCACTGGAAGTAATTTCTGTAGCAAGAACTAAAACACACTCATAGAGAACATGGGAAAACTCACATTGTGACTATTTCTCCTACTCGTGTTCTCTGAGCGAAAAAAAGGGATGCATACAGAGACCTGCTGCTTTTACAGCATTAATAGCTTCAGTTCACCAATAAAATGTTCACTAATACCCTTTCTTGCTATAAAAAATCCCAAACCAAAGCTGCACTATAAAGATTTATTAGCCCATCTACACAACTTTTTCAATACATCAGGTTAGCATGTGCCCAATAGAAGAATGCTTTCTTCACATCAATTGTTGACAATAACCATACAAATTACCAGAGATCTGCTTTTGTGGTATACTTAAGCAGATGATCTTATCTGAGATATTCTCTTCTGTTTCGAACAATTAATTGAAACTTTTTTCAGAAGTTTTCACCATTACAAACTAACTAATCACGTCTCTCTAATCACTCTGAATCTATGTTTTAATAACAATCTTAAACTTATCTGTCGCTGATGCCCAGACTCTACCTTTGTTAATGCTTTCATTTATATTACAATGCCAGGAAGATTCAATTAATACTGAACCATTTCACCTAAAATTTGTTTAGACCTAACATGAAAAAAGGTCTCAATCCTAAGACTTACTATGGAAATAGATAAGCAGTACCAAACAAAAATTTGAAATTATCTCTTCAAAGTCATGCAATTGGCCTATGGCTAAGTCAATAACAAGAAATAAGTTCTCCTGACCACTGTATCAAATTACTGCATTTTCTGAAGTTGCCACAAGGGATTAGAAGATATTCCAAACCTGCAATTTCTTAAAAATACCCATGGGGAAAGCTAACAGCAATTATGGCAGATCACAGTCACAGCAAAATACCTATCACTTCAAAGTCTTTGAGTCATACGAATGATGGAAATTTCTGCAAACAATTATTGATATTGTATCCCTGCATATTTCAAACAGATTTTTACAGTATATTCTTGCTGTCATTCCCTTTTCTATGAATCTTTTAATGATGAAAAATGCTATCCCATGTTTTTTCTAAGCACAACTTGCTCCATTACCAAAGTCTAAGTGTCAGCTCCCCATGTGCTCTTGCAACACAAAGCACAACCAAAACTAAATCACCCCAAGATTGAAAGAAAATACCTTGTGAATACATTCTGAAGGCAATTGTTTTGCAATAATGATTATGCTGTCAGCTTCTTAGATTAATGAACTCTTTCAGAAGACATTAAAAGAGAACAATTAAACTACCAATTTCTTATTCACTCTTATTTCCACCTCATATCAAATCTTTAAAAGTGGCTTTTTAATGCCTTTCAAAGTAAATAAGGTCCCTGTAACACTGCACACTGAGGACCATGAAGTGAATTTGCTAATGAAATGAATTATCTTGGAAAACACTTATGTTTTAGTCAAGGATGATACTATATTTCTTACTTATTGTTCACAGTGTGTTTCTTAAATACCGTTTAGGGCTTTAGCCTGCAAGTGTAAATCACAGATGTAGTCACAGAGTTTTCAATTGCAAAAAATTACATTTTCATGATGCCCAATATAAGATTGATCATTATTTGACTTCAGAGCAGACAAATAATAATTTTTTAAGCAAGGAAGGAATACATTCCTGACTTTGGGGGAGCAATTATGTCTCAAAACTTAGGGAACAAAACTGATTGCTATGGTTGTTTTGTTACTTGAACTGTTCCATATTTAGTCATTACACGTTTCTATTTACTTGCAGGAAATTTTTGTGATTAGGTGTTTATATTGTTGTGGAAGGATGAAGAAGAAAGGATGAAGGATTTCAGAAGGATGGAGAGTAGCAAGATTTGCAGAAGAAACATGCATGGTATCTTGATTTACTTATCGATCATCATCAAAATTCAGGGATCAACTTTGCTCATGTCTCTACAATCGTAATCAATGTTTCAGTTTCCTTAACATCATGTGACACTGACAAATGCTGGATAGACAGCTGGAGTAATCACAGTTATTCCCTTCACTGTCACCTGCTATGTGCCCTTAATGGTATATCACCATTTGTCCCCATAGCCCAACATTTAACAATGCTGTTCCTCTTGTGAAGGTGCTTTTAGTACTTAGGGAGTTAACAGTGTGCACAAAGCACATTTTCTGGATAATAATATTACATAAAATTGGAAACTCCTCAGTATTATTCTCCATCTTTAATGAGGAAAACTGGAGCACTCAACTTCTAGCTTTTCCAGTTACATGAGCATGTAGCAATAAGGCTCCATGGGCAGCATGTTAAAATAATTGGAACATAGCCTAACATCAGCCTCAATATCAAGATGCTTGTGCAAGCTTTGAAATTACTGATAGTTCTACTTCCCTGTTGTTATTTCTAATTCTATAGATTTCTTGTAGCTGAGTTTATGCTTCTGTTGATGACATGCTGTATGACCTACAGAAGTTACCTTGCAACTAACTATGGAATCTAAACCATATGGCAACAGTTTAAATTCAGTGTCTCCTCGAATTTAGATGCCAAGTAATCATGCACAGTTTATTGGGAGTTGGAGAATGAGAAATGGGTGCCTTGGATAATTCCAGGTAATGCATAAGTAAAAACCAGAAATCAATTCTATTATTTCATGTAATGAACTCATTTTACAAAACAAGTCCATTTACATAATTGTTATAGGCATAGAAAGGCAGGACAACACTGTTCAGAGTGGGCCAGGTTAAAGAATTAGCTAACCCAAAATTTGTCTCCAAAAGTAACAATAATCCAATAACTAGAGGAGCGAACAGGTGACACTTCTTTGATACACTTTCATAGAATCATAGAATCATAGAATCATAGAATCATAGAATCATAGAATCATAGAATCATAGAATGGTTTGGGCTGAGAGGGACCGTAAATATCATCTAGTTCCAACACCCCTGCAACGGGGTTCACACTTACCCACTTCTCCAACTTGTCCAGGTCCCTCTGGACGACATCCCATCCTTCTGGTGTGTCAACTGAACTATTCACCTTTGTCCTACCTGCAAATTTGCTGAGGGTGCACTCAATCTTGCTGTACATATAATTGATGAAGATACTAACAAGCACTTCTCTGAGTATGGGCAGCTGAGGGACACCACTTTTCACAGATCTCCGTCTGGACATTGAGCCATTGACCACTACTCTCTTAATACAACCTTCCAACAAATTCCTTATCCACTGAACAGTCTACCCATCAAATCCGTATATCTCCAATTTAGAGAGAAGGATGTTGGAGACTATGTCAAAGGCTTTACAGAATTCCAGATAGATTACATCTATTGGTTTTCCTATGTGGTTACCCCATCACAGAAAGCCACTAGGTTGGTCAGGCCTGACTTGCTCTTGGTGATGCCATGCTGAGCCCGGACTGCCTCCTCTACCTTTTTTTTCTTACTCTTCTACCTTCAAAAATTCCATTCCTTACCCAAGAGCAGCAGTAAGAATGAATTCTCACCTATTTAGTTCAAAAGCAATTCCTTACATTTCAATATCCTTCCTGCACCTCTCCACATTTCCAATTCTACTACATTTTTTCTGACATAAAGGATCAGGGCTTCATGCAGAAGTCAAGGTGTGGGCGTAGCATCTTTTGTGAAATATTATAGTGATCTTTCCTATATCACTCAAATTTGTAAATATTCAATGTATTTGAGTCCTTTTTGACAGCCACAGGGCACTAAGATAATAATTTCAAAGAATTATCTACTAGCTCTTATTAAAAACTCATCTCACTGACATACACAGTCCATTCAGTATTAAATATGAAATATTTAACTTTTTTTTCTGTCCTCAGTCTATTTGGTCAGTGATATGTTAACCTAGTGCATATTGGGAAATGAATAGGAAGTTTTTCATTCAGATTTGTGAAACTTCACTGTACACCTTTTGGTAGAATGGCTCCTAGTGGATGATGTAAACAGTAAGGTAACAAAATACATGACCAAGCATATTAGAAAGTGGTCTTTAGGACAAAGACAAAAAATGCTACCAACATTTGTGACATCCTAGATTGCTACTTGGACAGAGCATTCATATGCAAATAAATACTTTCACTGCAGTGAAACAGTAAATGGGGGAATTTGAGGAGTCAACAGCTAGCCACAAGAATAATTTAAAAAGCAAAAAATCATTATGCAAGAACAATGATCAATAGAGGAATATGCTGGCTTAAAGAACCCAAGATCTATTAAACAGAATGGACAATTGTTGATCCTTCGAGCGTGAAATGGCATTTTATTTTGGCAGATAAAATGGACACAGGAAATAAACAACCTTATGTTTTTGTGATACTGTCTATTGCTAACTATTGTCTGTTTCAAATCTCTCACTTTTTTTTTGACTGAACAGCACTAAAACAAATCAGATGGTCTTCCTGGTTCAGTGTAAAATGATCACCGAATATTTCAACTTATGATGTTTTATTAGTTGTAACTAACCCACACATGGGTCCAGCCATCTGATCTACAAATGCGACTAAATTAAACTTTTCATCCCAATCAGTACCTACTAATCACAGAAAAAATAGTATCATTTTTCTTATCTTCAGCAGTTGCAGAAACCTCACTTATTTTGTCGGCATCTTTTCATTCTTTTCCGTCTTTTTTCCCTTTTCTCCTATCTGACCTGCACTTTTCTGTCCACCATCAATACAAACCTGTCAATATAATTCAAATTCTGAAGATTGATTTTTAAATCTACTTATTGTTTGGTGTTTTCTGCCAATACCCTTGGTACCATAACAGCAGCGCTTAGAGTAGGAGAACATTACTTGCCTTGAAAACAAAAGTGTTTTTCATGCAGACTTGTACCTTGTGCTGCATATAGCAGGCCCACGGCTACTTTCTGCTGTGAGTAGTGTATGTGTTCTTCACAAAACAATGTTTTTTAGAAGAGTAACTGACAGCCTTACCCTGCAGCGAAGTACATAGAAAAGGAGAGTAAGTTTTGCCATTTTTGTATTGATACAAATGATTATTACTGAGTATACTGCCTAGTGCAAGAAAGGAGCATGGAAGAGGTGATAAAGTAATTTTTTATTCCTTTGTTTCACATAGCTACCCTAACCATTAATAAAAAACACTTACTGGATTGTTTCAACTCTTTAGATTTCATAAATCAGAATGTCACTCTTCAAGAACTGTATCATCTGCTTAATTAGTAGGAGATGACTCAGTTTGAGAAAAAAAAATAATTGCTCCTCAAAGCATTGCAAAATTTGTTACAATAGTAAATGTTAAAGGTAGGAAAAAAAACATCATTTATGTCTCTTTCAGATACTAGTATTCCATAGCCTCTGATTCCATGAGATGAAAGATAAGCATCTCTTTATTTTTTCCATATTTGAAGTGACACTTTGAATTTGACACTTCTGAGCCTGTAATGGACGCTGTTATATCCACGATACACAGTTTAGATTTCATCTTCTGAAATTCAGTTGTACACACTACTATATATGCATCTAAGAAACATAATTTTCCAAGTTATTTTTCTATGTGCTTTCTTCCAACAAAGATTTACTACTGAGGATAAAAGACTGTATATTAAAATCACATTTAATAATAATAATAACAATAATAATAATAACAAGAACAATATAACTATTAAGATATATAACTAAACTCATTATCTATGATATATTATTTAATGTAGTAATTTATTTTAATAAAATTTTAAATACATATTCATGTAGATCTATTAGAATATAATGTTATCAACATATATGTTGTAAGAACTGTTTTCTAAAGGCATGGTCACACATTCTTGCTAATCCAGGTAACGAGAGAGCCCCAGAATCAGTAATTACTAACAATTCTGAAGTCGTTTATTTACACGGGTGGTAGCAATGTTCCTTGTTGTGAGGCAGTATTTAATTCAAGAGCAGTCTCAACTTTAGAGAATGTTGTTAAGTATTTCCAGATACCCTGGTGTCCTAAATACGTCATTTATTATTACCTACAAAAAGACTTCAGAACATTTTCAAAAACTTAATATTGAAGTTAGAAAGTGCAAGCAAGAAGGATAAAGTTATGAAACATTTCTAAATACCAAATAATAGGAACCAATCTGTGGTTAGTATAATTTAAAATTGTTCCAGTATGTTGAACAGGAGAGTAGACTCTAAACTACCTTTGTCTTAATCACATGTTGGTTCTCATTTCTATATTTTTCTTCCACTTGTTTTCTCATTCTTCTCACCTACTTTGGCCTGCATTCAATTGCCTTGAAAGTATAAAAGGTGCTTGCGGTTTAACTGGATGTTAAAGATTCAGAAAAAAAATTCTATATATCCTCAAATTTTGATAAGCTATATTGTTAACAGAAATGCCCAGAAAATCCACAATACCCATGCAGCGTTTCTATTGTATGTTATGAATGACCTTAACAATAGGAATCAAGAATTTTTCATGCTTGATGCTAACCATTTCAGACTTGATAATGGTGTTGCTGACCGGCACTTGATCTCTTTTGCTCTTTCTCTCAGTGGTCGATACGTCTCTTTTCCTCTCGTACCTAAAGAAAAATAAATTGTTCTTTTGCAATGCCTTTTTTTTTATTTTGAATATAAACAAGACTCCAAAATAAAGATATTAGATTTTTAACACTTCCTCTAATTGATAGTACAAAGAAATTACTTGTTACCTGTTCCACTGCAATCAGCAATCTTGAAAATACAGTATTCTTGAAATTCATGAACACAGAAAACAAACATGCATTTAGATCAAATCTTGTGAATTTAGAAGGGTTTGGGCTGGAAAGGACCTTAAAGATCATCTAGTTCCAATCTCCCTGCCATGGGAAGGGACACCTCTCACTAGACCACTCAAGTCAAGTTGGGTGCTCAAGGGCCCACCCAACTTCGCCTTGAACACTTACAGGGAGGGGGCATCCACAGTATCCCCAGCTGACCAGTTCCAGTGCCTTACCACCCTCAATATGAAGAATTTCTTCCTAATGTCTAATCTAAATCTTCCCCCTTCCGATTTAAAGCCATTTCCCCTTTTCCTATCACTACACACCCTTGTAAAAAGTCCCTCCCCAGCTTTCCTGTAGGCACCCTTCAGGTACTGGAAAGCCAAAACAAGATTGCCCCAGAGCCTTCTTTTCTCCAGATTGAAAAACCCTAATTACCTCAGCCTGTCCTCATAACAGAGGTGTTCCAGCCTTCTCGTGTTGGAGATTCCACAACCGGACACAATACTCCAGGTGGGTTTTCATGAGACTGGAGTAAAGGGCAAGAGTCACCTCTTTTGACCTTCTGACCACACTTCTTTTGTTGCAGCACAGGATGCATTTTGCCTTCTGAGCTGCAAGCACTGGCTCATGTCAAGATTCTCATTAATCAGCATCCCCAAGTCCTTCTCCACAGGGCTGCTCTCAATCACATCATCCACCAGTCTGTACTGAAACCACAGACTGGGTGTTGTGTTGTAGGACCTTGCACTTGCCCTTGTTGAACCTCATGGTGTTCACATGGGTCCACTTCTCCAGTTTGTCCAAGTCCCTCTGGATGACGTCCCATCCTCTGGTATGACATCTCAGATCAGTGTCATCTGCAAACCTGCTGAGGGTGCACTTGATCTCACTGTTTATATCATCAGTGAAAGTGGTCACAAACCTTATCTTCCTCTACAGTGGGAGGGACCCTTGGTCCCATATTGTGGTCCATTTACCCGGGAGGGGTGAGGAGAGAATAGTTGCCAGTGAAGACCGAGGCAAAAAAATTGTTGAGTCCCTCAGCTTTCTCCTTGTCTGTTGATTGGACAGCATTTCATTCATCATCTGGGGTACACTTTCTTTAACCTTCTTTTTAGATTAACTTACCTTGCCAAGTTCAGCTCCAGCTGTGCCTTGGCCTTCTGGACCTCATCCCCAAACAACCGGGCAGTGTCCCTATGATCTTCCCAGGTTCCCTCTCCCTGCTTGCCCTGACCATGCAGTTCCCTCTTGCTCTTCAGTTGGACTAGTGTGTCTTGACTAAGTCACAGTGGTCTCTTCCTTTCCCTGGTTGATTTCCTATATCTGTGTTTACTGAGCACTCTTGTGCTTTATGGAAAGCATCCTTAAATATTTGCCAGCTCTGTTCTGCTCCCCTGTCCCTGAGGACTCAGCTTGAGTGTTCCTCAGTGTCAGATGCAAGTTCTTACATGATTGTGGTTTTCTGATTAATAATGAAACAGTCCATCAAACACAGCTCTCTGGTAGAATTTCTGTGGAAAAGCTGGTCACAGTTTTCATGAAGTATGGAGACTCAATACCCTCTCACCAACTCCAATGCTTTCATAATATTCTTCTTCAGTAGTCTTTAATCAAGCTTTAAGGATGTGCCTGCCATCTTTAGAAATATTAAGACCAACATTTTTTATATCATCTTCTAAACATGAATCAAATGTATTCATCTTAATGTTTTTAATCTGGACAGTGTCCTCTCAAACAGAACAAAATATTCTCCAAAATTAGTGTTCTGCAGTAATGTCATTTTTTAAGACAAAAATTAATGATATTTAATTAGAAAAAAAAAGTTTTCTTCTATACCTCAGTTTATCAGTCCTCATAATTTTGTTTCACAAAGTAGTATATGCCTGACTCACCTCTCACTTATTAATATTTTACAGTATTAGGAATAACTAACTACATGGCCAACTTGTTCAGTTTCTTGAGAAAATCAGGCTCTGTTACTTCATCTGAAAAAGGTAAGCTGTGTTACACTATGTGTGGCTGGAGGCAACATTTATACTCCCTTATTCCAGAAAAACAAATCCAGTATGTGAATTTTTGCACTGGAATGCAGCTGTACTACTAATCTTAGCTAGAATATTAATTCGTCATCTTTGGAAGGGTGTTACGCAACTTTCCATATTCTACTGTATCCGTTTCATTTACGTGATCTATAAATAAAGACAATGTTATGCTCTCGGGCGTAGTACAGAATTGCTTTCCAATACATGTAATCATATTCTGCAATATCCTACTTGTTTGTAAGTAGCCTGAGCATTTGCTATAGGATGAGCTTTGCTGCACTATTTTCCTCTTTAAAAAGTTTACATTATGGGCATATTGTTGACTTACTGCATTTCAGGTTGCATCTTTCTGTAAGTTTCTGGAGCTCTTGAAGTAGTCGAAGGATTGAATGTGTGTTCTTGGCTAAGTGACAAGTCCAATAGGACTATAACAATCTATAAATATCTGGAGGGTATAAACATAAAGGATAATAAAAGATTATTTAGCACAGTGTAGTTTTAAGAGGCTACCATTAGGAGTAATAGAATAAAATTAAGAGAGCTCAAACATTTCATGAAGAAGAAAAAGCTGCTTGACAAAGTTAACTACTAGTCTGTGCAATTGTTTCCTAGGAAAAGTGATGGAATACTCTTTGTCTATGTCATTTTAAGTTAGACTTGAGAAAAAAAGCTCAAGTGAATGATAAGGAACAATCATACTCTGGCAGAACGAAGGAGCGGATGACCTAATAGATCTTTTCCTTCTTCTTTTTCAATGACTTTTATTCTTCTCTTCTCTAGCTGATAAAACAGTATAGAAAGGAATGACCTTGAGAAAGGAGTTGTTCTGTATGACTTAATTGGATTATTTAACTGGAGCATTCTGAGCTGCAATTACAATGAGGGTTTGGTGTGAAAATCAGGAACAGTTTCCTTTTTGTCAGCTGTGATGAATAATGTTCTAACCCAGACTGATGAGAGACAGACAAACCCAGAAACTAACATCAGCCTGCATGTTTAAGTGAATGGTGTATCATAAGGAATAGAGTGACATCTTGGCTCAAGCATCCATACTAACTGCCTATTTGTTTCTGGTGTTGTATACATGATTAATTATAATATATAGAGCAATAAATTTGTAACATCATTACAGATGAGATCCAGGACTAGCACAAAGCACTGTCATAACTATTACTGAGTCAATATCTAAGCAGTGGAATAGTTATTTCAGAAGGGTTTTCTTGAAGACAACTGCAACATTGGAACCTGCTGGGTTGAAAACGTACTAGGTGACTTTCAGTGTAAGGATCAACTGGCTTTTAGGAGCTGGAAAAGCAATGCATGATGATTCTGTTTCTTGCACATAGGAGGAGAGCGTTATCAAACTTGGATACCATTGTAGTTAATTGGTTTTTTTGCTTTTGGGATTGATTCACCTGCTTGGTCAACTTTCCACGTTACTGCATTTTTTAAGCTAAACAAGGATACTGTACATGTCTCTTTGGAAATGTTTTATATGCACATTTTCATTTGGTACACAAAGTGTAAGTGCACCCAATTAGTGCAGAGTAAATAAAAGAGTGGTTATTATCGTTATTATTATGTTATGGATATTATGTTATGTTATGGTGTTTTCTGTCACTGTAAAGTGCTCTGAAAACTTAATTTTAGAAACAGCTAAATAAAATATCAAGTTGCATGAGTTTACCAAACCAGATCATCAGGTGGGGTTTTGATGTGAATTTTGACTGGTAGTTTAGAATATCAGGAATTTGCTGGGCCTCTGTCTGTATCAATACATCAAGTAGGATAAGATCCAACTGGCAGACCAGAGGATGTGTGGCATAGCCTGTTCATACTTCAGTTTCTAAACTTTCGGCCTATCCTCTTCACTCCAGACAAGACTCAGGAGATCATTATTCATGCTACTGACTGGGAGCAATCCCTTACACCTGCTGTTGAATTAATAGAGAATGTCTTGGTACTGCCTAGAATAACCTGGGCTGGCACTCTTCTGGATCACGTGAAAGGGTGACTAAACTTGAAAATGTGCTTTCTTTTTGAGTTTGGTGACTAGAATTCTCAAACCTTAGATTCAACATAAATCTCTGCAAGTTTCACAGTTCCGACTTCTTAATGTTGCTCCTGTTTACGAGAAGGGTAGGAGGGAGGATCCAAGGAACTACAGGACTGTCGGTCTAACCTCAGTGCTGGGGAAGGTTGTGGAGAAGGTCATCTTGAATCACAGAGGACACACAGGACAACCAGGTCATCAAGCCCACTCACCATGGGTATATGAAAGGCAGGTCTTGCCACACTAACCTGGTTGCCTTCTATGACGAGGTCACCTGCTCAGAGGAAGGCTGTGGATATAGTGAACCTGGACTTTAGTAAAGCTTTTGGCATCATTTCTCACAGTATTCTCCTTGAGAAACTGCCTGCCATTCACCTGGACAGGCATACCTTCTGCTGGGTTAAAAATTGTCTGGATGGCCAGGCCCGAAGTGTCACAGTAAATGGAGTTAAAACCAACTGGAGGCAGGCCACAAGTGGTGTTTCCCAGGGCTCAGTGCTGGATCCAGTTCTATTCAATACCTTTATCAACAATCCTGATGAGGAGATGGAGAGTACCCTTAGTAAGTTTGCAGATGACACTAAGATAGGGGGAAGTGTTGATCTTCTTGGGGGCTGTGGGGGTCTCCAGAGAGATCTGAACAGACTGGATTTATGAGCTGAGACAAATGGTATGAGGTTTAACAGGGACAAGTGCTGAGTCCTTGGGATACAATGTCTCTGTGCAGTGCTACAGGCTTGGGGAAGAGTGGATCGAAAGCTGCTGAGCGGAGAAGGACCTGGGGGTATTTGTTGACAGCTGTCTGAATATGAATGAACAGTGTGCCCAGGTGGCCAAGAAGGCCTGTATCAGAAACAGTGTGGCCAGCAGGAGCAGGGAAGTAATTGAGACCCACTACTCAGCATTGGTGAAGCTGCACTTCAAATACTTCGTTCAGTTTTGAGCCCCTCACTGCAAGAAAGACATTGAGATCCTGGAGCATGTCCAGAGGCAGTCAACAAAGCTGGTGAAGGGACTGGAGAACAAGTCTTATGAGGAGTGTTTGAGGGAACTGGGGTTATTTAGCCTAGAAAAAAGGAGGGGAGACCTTATCAATGTCTACAGCTACCTGAAAGGGGGTTGTAGCGAGGTTGGGTGTTGGTCTCTTCTCCCAAGTGATAGACGATAGAACAAGAAGGAGTGGCCTCAAGTTGTGTCAGGAGATTCAAATTAGACTTTAGGAAAAAATTCTTCACTGAAAGGGTCATTGTTGTTGGGTCACCATCTCTGAAGTTATTTAAAAGATGTGTAGATGAAGTGCTTAGGGATATGAATTAGTAGTAGAAATGTATAGTTGGACTTGATTATCTCAAAGGTCTTTTGCATTCTAGTGATTCTATGATTCTATGACAAAAAGTGAGCTAAAGGATGTTTGATGCTAGAATCTTTAGTCTTTACGTTTATATTGTATTAATTATATAGTTATTGACTGAATCATAACTACAGTCAGCTACTCTTAGGACATGGCTAAAACCACAATATTATAGTTCAAAAATTCTTATAAAGTTTTACACAGTGCAACACAGACACCCACAAGTGACAACTGCACATATGGACTTAATTCTTAAGTTAGTCAGGATCGTTTCTCAGAAGTGTCTCTCTCATGTGACAATCTTCTTTCTTTTTCTGTATTAATTATTTTACCATGACACTATCACCTTCAAAACATGCTCTTGAACTCTTCAAAAACAGAATTGCTCTACACCATAAAATCTGTACTACTTCTGTTCAAATAAGCTTTTTCTGCATGTAGGCAGCCAGAATTGTGACCTATAATTTAACTAACATCCTAAAATTTACCTGACACATGTTAAGATCATAAATGTTTCTTTCACAGTCACATCAACTTGATTACTTCTAGGCATCATGTCTTTGACTGATGAAGCTATTTTCCCCTTTTCCTTCTCTTGTTTTCATTTGGTGATTTTCAACTTGATATCAAAATTGGCCTCTCTACAAAAACAAAGTGTGGAGCAGGCTAATACCTGCTTGATGTTATACACATATAAAACTGAAATTCAATGAAGGTAGGCTCTAGACTGAGAGCATTTAATGTGATCCAGGTCCTTGATCCAATGGCATATCTTTTATAGTTAAGTGATCATTAGAGCAAGTTGCCTAGCTACCTGCTTGTGGAATTTCCTCTTCAGACCAGTGATTCTTTAGGTGTTTCTTAATAGTCCCTATAACATTGCCATGTTGTTTCAGGTAGAATATTTAATGTTATGAAGGACTTGAAATAGTACAAATACTCATGGTAAAACAAGAGTGTTCAATTTAGTCTTCTAAAACTTGGAGGATTGCTGTATCCGCACATATACCTAATAAAGTCATTGTCATAAATACCTCCTCTGAAGAGCTGATTCTCTGAGAAAGCACTGTTGCAGCTACTACAGATTCCTAATTATAAATATTCTAGGTTTTGTCAAATATATTTTCTTTCCTGTCTAGAAATGTGCCTGGACTATAGGAGTTTTTCATCATAATTCATATATCCTATAAAAATTGTTCATGCCAGGCTTTCAAAAACCACAGAGAAATGACTGCTGTGCATTTCACAGTGTGCCACTGCTCTACATTGACTTAGCAGTACAGCATCTCTATACAAACAGAAATTACAAATCTGATGTGTAAAAGATCCACACTCATAGATCTACTTGTGTATATGGTTTGCAGAGGGTTTGTGTTCGTGCTTCTGCCAAAATTTGTTGATGTGTCATTAGTGTTTAATGACATTATATGACATTAAATAATGTCACATATAATAATGACATTATATTTAATGACATTAATGACAGTAAGTATGATCAGGAATAGGTGGAAGTCCATTCTTCCAAATCTGACACAGTCAAACTAGCAGACAAACAAACTAATGATGACCACTGAGTAAGTAAAAAAAGCAGAGAAACACGTACTAACTGCAGTTCCCCTAACACACTGATAACAGAAAACACAGGATTACTGTTTAATTTGCCTGCTTTGCTGGGAACTTAAAGGAACTCTTTATCCCTGCTTCCTGAAAGACTGCATTATTTTTACACTGTTCTTGCAGTAACTCAGCATTAAATTCAGTATTCACATTATTTTCATTGCCTGAACTGTGATAAGTGCAAAGAATCATCAAGTTGTCCCAATAGGCCAGTTAGATGCTTTGATTTAATGAACATTTTAAGCTGCAATCTTCTTTTATTGATATTGTATGTACCTATTTTTCAAGCATAATGGAAAACGCATTTGCAAATTCTCTGCAAAGATTTCATGTTAAGAAAGTGAATAAAGGAAACTCAGCTATTGGCCAGTGACTGCTTTCTTCATGGATTGTCTAAACATCTAATGTGTTTCTTTCTCTTTTGAATATAAAAGAGAAAGAAACACTTGTTTCATCACCATTTTATTCTCCCAGATTGTTGTACAATAGCGAGCTTTTTTTTTTACTTTTTGCTTTGTGAAACATAGTCCCTGGAAAAAAAAAATCATCCTGTTGGTCATTACTTTTACTCTGCTAAAGGTTAAGTTCAGTGGCTAATGTCTGTCAATATTGTCATTATGCTGAACAGTTACTGCAATTGAATTGGAGAAGTAGATTTTGTTAGAGTAAATAACTGGGCTGTAGGTTCTAGATTATTAATCCTATTTATGTTTATATACAAGAATATAATCTCTCATAATATGCTTGTAGTTGAGATTCTGTGAAGAACAGCAGTAAAATAACTGCTATTTATGAGCTATATTTCAGAGGATTTTGCTCTTATATGCTCCTAGAACAGAGAGTGTGCCCTAGTTTTCAGTAAATCTCAGGTTTTCCCTTGAGAATTACAGCTATTGTTTCAGTTTTTCACTTGTAGAATTGCTTACAAATCTTAAAACATTCTAAAACTCCATAAATATTAGAACTCTCACTGTCTTAGACCTTGTGCTGTCATTTAACCTGGTTCTAAGTGACTTTAAAAATAAAATATGAGGACCTCTGTAGCTAATTGATGTTATCTAGTGTTTTAGTATTTCTTCAGTGTGGTCTTCACATAGCTATCAATTATCACCAAGGTCTGCAGCAGTATGAAGCAAACCCCACTTGAGTAAGGATCTTGTAAAATCTACTGTTCTAAGGAGGGTAAAGTCTGAACAAATGAGATTGTCAGCATGATAAGGTGTGGGCATGAATGATACTACAGATCTAACTTCCTAAAAAAATAAGAGATTATAAAGCAAATTCCATCAAGGAAAGATTAGAGAAGGAAAGAATTGAAATCAATGTCAGGAAGTTAATCTGTGTTCTTGCAGCTACAACGATGTTTGCAATTATGACATCTCTGCAGAGCATCCTATTAACAGTTTTAGCCTTCTCAAAGGTATCTAAAACCTGTTGGCAAGGAGCACTTTAGAGATATCTGCAAAAGTTTTAAAAAATGTGATTCAGCAGCAAAAAATAAGCCACTTTGAAAGGGAGAGAAGAGGCATTATGGAAGTTCTAAGACCACAGGGAATGCAATACTGACATTCAAAAAGACCTGTGCAGGCATGGAAGACGTGACATCAAGAAATGAGTCTTTAAAAAAAAAAAAATCTGTGATTGGGGCAGAGGAATGAGAAAATGGAACTTCCTATTTATTGATGTACTGAAAAAAAGATAACAGGAACTGAATTGAATAACCCTTTTTAGAGGTAAAATCAAGCATATTCTAGCAGCTGATGAAAATGCTCATGTAAGAAGATACTTTATTTTTGGCCACCTTTTTTCCCTCCTATCCAATTTTCCTCCCTTCCTTCCCACTTCCCCCTCCTCCTCCACAAAACTACAAATGTCCAAATCCCAAACCAAAAACTGAAACAAAAGAAGGAAGAAATACTTTTTTAAAAATGACAGCACAAATCTCTTCATGCACATTGGGAAATATTCACAAATCTTCAGTTGGAAACTGGACCAGAAAATTAATCAGTACTTTTGGTATCTGTATAACTGGATGATTCAAGGGCCCAACCCTCAGTCCCACAGTTGCCTGATCAATGTCCAACTTCTAACAGCATGAACAATGGCATAGTGCATTTCTAATTAAGCATAGGAAAGTAGACTCACTAAAGCAAATTCAGTCCAGAACAGTCATCTGTACAGAAGAAATATAGAACAAAAAATCAACCTTAAAAGACATTTGTCTCTGCCTATTTTCTAAACAACTAGAAGACAGCAGAGAAAAACAGGAAAACTGATAGCAAAAAACAAGACAAAAGGGAAGGAATTCCCTTCCAGAGTGTATAACTCATTGAGTGAACAGGACCTGTGCCCTACGCTGCAGCCTCAATAGTAGCCTGCTTCCATCCATTACAGGGAAAATAATTATTTAAGAAAATGACAGATCACTCAGGAAAAGAGTTCAAAGACCAGGAAATATACATACAAGTAAATAGGTCTGAGTCTGTTAATTGCCACATGAAATAGTAATCAACAGAACAGTAATATTACAGTGGGACTTAAGCCTTATGAGGTACTAACAGACTTGGGATAACATAAACACAACTGAAGACCCTGTAGACTAGAGGCTATCAATTAAGACACAATTACAGGTGAGAGAGGAAACGGTAACCCTCAATAGATTTGCACAATAGGATTTATTTAAGAACCAAGGGGATTAGACTAAGTCTCACACTCACTCCTCCTACCACAGCACTCACTATTTCTGGACTTCCCTCCCCTACATGGAGATCTCTGCTCATTTGGGAACACCAAGCACAAAGTCATGTTGAGTTGTGCTCTGCCTCTGCTCATAATCACCAGCCACCAGTGTTACTGGTCAAGATGTCTGGGTTTCGCCCGGCATTTTTCTGTATGCATCTCCTCCAGTTTTAGGACCTTGCCTTCAGGCAGGATTTTCACCTTCTTCTTTCTAAGACTGCTTTTTCTTTCCAACATGACTTTTTTTTGAGGAGCCCTTCTTTTGGGCTGCAGGTCCTCAGTTTTCCCAAACTAAACAGTCTACATGCAAAAGGACAACATATGATCACCCTCCTAATTGTTTTTATCTCATGTTCCTTTATTAACTGGAGGATTCAGGAAGAGCTGCTTTTTTTATTCCAAGTTCTATCAAAATTTATATGCAGCCTATAGTGATCGAAGCTAGGAAGCAACAAGGTTCTCCTCAAGGGTTCCACAGTTCAGTTCCAGTCATCTTCCCAATCATCTGGTATCTGTGTGTATTTGCAATTTAAGCTATTTTTTGACCTGCAAAGAACACCCAAGCAGATTTAAGTTGATAAACATCAGCCATAAGCTGATCTCATGCAGGAAAAAAAAAAAGTAAATTTTACAATACATACAAGATGAAGAGGATACTACGCAAAAGAAAGAAGACAGAAGTAGTAATGAAATAAGTTCTCTACTGTCAGAAAAAGTATATTGAAGTACAGTACTGGCTTTGGAGCTGACACACATATTTCTTGTTACAATAGCCAGTACATTTATAAACACAAAAAAACCAAACAGAAAATATAATTTCTCTGGCTACATATTAACGTCTACTGCAAGCGAGCTGGCGAATACGCAAATTGACCTAAAAAGGAATTAAAAGCGTGGTTGTTACCTGAATGTGGAACGTGTTAGAACAGAAATATTTGAAGGATGCATACTGCCTAGCATGCTAGTCTTCTGTAAATGCTTGTTTATTTTGTTTTATTTAAGATAAGGCTTTATTTTGTGTGATAATATTTCACATAATCTATGAAGCAGTAAGAACCTGAAGTTGCTTACGATAGCATTTTTAATTCTTACTAATTTGATGTTGACATTTATATGAGAGATTGTCTATGATGCATTAAAATTTTGTCAAGGGTACAGAGATCGTATAGACAGACATTCTATTTCGTTCTGCATTTCAATAAAACAAATTGAATCAATAGCGACAGGCTTTTTTCTATTTTTTCTTGAGATCTGATATAGCTTTTGCTGAATTCAGTCTTGTCCTGGAAAAAGATAGAATCATTACATTATAGGATGTGTGTATGCATTTATATGCAATCATAATTTCATCTCATCGGAATATAATCCTACCACTGGCTTGCATTTTTATCCTTGCTTCAACAGTCTAAAGACAAAGATTTTACGCTAAGATCTGCCAACATAGACAGGAAAGATGTTTGCTTGAGAAAGGGAGAGAAAGAAGAGAAGACAGAGCATGAGCTGTCTTCAATAGAGGGTTTTTAGCCAATTTCACTGACAAAAAAATGGTATATGGCTATTAGCAGTGTTCATGTGAGCTTTTATCTCTGTGCCCCATGCCTCAATGAGTGATAGAAGCACGGCAGCTCTCATTAGTTTTGAAAATGGATTGTTTTATCCCCTTAGTAACACTGAGTGCCTGTCCCTGCCTTATTTTGGATTTTATATTTCCTTTTCTTTTGTCTGTGACCCTCTCTGATCATTTCTTGTTTGATGATATTTCAATTGTACTAAACCTTCTGTAGTCTGCTAATATGATGCTAACAGGAAAGGTGCTTTCAAAGTAAAACAGTACAAGAGAGCTCAAAAAATTTTGTTGTTTTCTTTTTAAATATGTACACAATTTTTGAGAACATTGAAAAGTATCAGGCAAAGGCACAAATATAGATCTCAGACACCTGCTGATGTAGAAGTTATTTCACACAGGAAATTACAGAAAATCAATTAACCTGATATGAAAATAGACAAGATAGGGATAATAGTGAGGCTGGGACTCTCATTAAGAACTCCACTGGAGAGTTTGGTGTCTACTTGTAACATACTGCATTTTGAAAAGGAATAAAATCATTACAGAAATGGTCATCTTCAGGTTTACAGATGGATATATATAAAGACATTATTAAAAATAAAATAAAAATAAAAATTATTAAAAATAAAATTTTGTAGATTTTACAGATTCGATTTGAATATTTAAAAGACACTGGACAGAATGTTCAGAGGATGATACAAAACTTGCTTAGCTATTCTGTGGTCAAACTTCAAAATGACTTTGTAAATGATTACCTCAGGCACAATTCTTCTAAATTCCCTCATACTCTCAATTAAGCATATGATGTATTTTTGTATGTCTGAGTCACCTCTCGTTCCAGTTCAGTCACTTAGTGTTTCAATCTCTTCCTTAACTCTTAAGTCATTTCCATGAATTTTTATTATTCAGACGAGAAAGATTTATAAGTGTCTGAATCATGAAGTAAGAATAGGCCTGATCTATAATCTAAGTCGCTAGTGAAAGCAGATCCACATTTTTACATTGACAGAAGTTCAGAATTAGTATAATATCTGTTCCTCAAACAGATGTCTAACAAATTTATCTTAGGTTTGTCACCCATTCAGATAGCTTCTGCTACCTTCTTCATACTTAGGCACTTAATCATTCTATGATTATATTTTATGTAATTTCATTTTGAATCACAGCATTATCAAATGTCTTCTACATTTACTGGATGGTTTCAGGAAGGAAGAAGGAAGACAGAAAGGCAGATGGAGTCACTGGTCTCCAACTGGACTTTGTGCCACTGATCACCACTCTAGGCATGGCTGTTCAGATGGTTGTCAGCTCACTATATAGTTTGCATACACAGCCCGTATTTCATAATTTTCTCTATGAGGATCTTTATGGAAGGCAGTGCCAAAAGACTTACTGAACTCCAAGTAAGGAGTAACCACTCCTCTCCCCTTATCTTCCAAGCCAGTCATTTTATGGTAGACTTTTATCAATTTGGTCAAACATGACTTCCCCTTGGTGAATTTGTAATGACTTTCTTGGCCTTCATGTATCAGGAAAATTTTCCCAGATTTATCTACTCTGTCACAGGGAATGAGGCAAGACTGACTGGCCTGTAGTTCCCTGCATACTCTTTCTCACCCTTCTTGAGAATACAAGAGACCTTTGCTCAAGCAGCAATTCAGGTCATCATGGTCATTCAAAGACCATTGAGAGTGGTCTTGAAATTACACCAGCCAGCTCCCTCAGACCTTGTGAGGACATCCCATCAGGGTCCATGGACTTAGGTAAGTCCGGTTTGTTTAAACATTTTCTATTCTGATCCTTTTCTATCATGGTTAAATTCTTCTTGCTCAAGACTTTCTCCAGGGTCTCTGGGTGCTGGGATTCCTGGACACCAGGGTTGCTAGTAAAGACTGAGTCAAAGAAGGGATCCAGTAACTCAGCCTTCTTCATGTGCTGTGTCATCTGGTTCCCTGACCAACTCAGCAGGGGGATGTATTTTCCCTAGTCTTGCTTTTGTCACTTATGCACTTATAGAAGACCTTTGTGTCTTTCACTTCACTGGACCAGTTCAATTACAGCTGAGCTTTGGTTTTCCAAACCTCATCGCTGCATGTTCAGATGGAGTCTTTGTATTCTTTCCAGGACACTTGTCCCTGCTTCCACCTTTTGTTACTTCCTTTTTGTGTTTGAGTTTGGTCAGACACTCCTTGCTCATCCCTGCAGGCCTCCCTTATTTTTGCCTCACTTCCTATTTGGTGTCATGGAGTGCTCTTGATCTTGTAGGTGATCCTTGAGTATTAAACAGAGTTCCTGCATCCCTCCTCCCTCCAGGGCCTTTGTCCATGGGACTCTTCCAAACAGATGTTGGAGTGGTCAAAGCTTTTTCTCCTGAAGTCCAGTGCAGTGGTCCTACTTTTTGCTCTGCTCCCTCAACTCAGGATGCTGAACTCTTGATCACCATGGTTACTGCAGCCAAAACTGTCTTCAACTTCCTCATTACCAGTGAGTTCCTCCTTGTTTGTGAGATTGTGTTGTGATTTAACCCTGGTAGGCAGTTCAGCTCCACACAGCTGCTCCCTCTCTCTCTCTAGGGGGATAAGAGAGAGAATTGGAAGGGTAAAAAAGTCAGAAAACTTGTGTGTTGAAATAAAGACAGTTTAATATGTAAAGCCGTGTAAGCAAGCGAGGCAAAACAAGAAATTAATTTACTGCTCACCATTGGCAGGCAGATGTTTAACTGTTTCCAGGAAAGCAGGACTTCATTACACCTAACAGTTACTTGGGAAGACAGGGTTGCCATAACCCTGAACTTCCTCTCTTCCTCCTCCTTTCGACCAATTACTGCACACAACACCATGTTAAGGGATATCCCTTTCATCACAGGCAGGGCAGTCTGAGAAATAGAGAAAGCCTTGTCAGTGTGTAAGCACTGTTCAGTAATAAGTAGACTATTGGTGTGCTATCAACACTGTTTTGGTCATACATTCAAAACAGAGCTTGGCACAAGTTACTGTGAAGAAAACGTGCTGTATCCCAGCCAAAATCAGTACAGAATATTATCTTATCCCTGTGCTTAGTTTGTGCTTACCCATCCCTAGGTGAAGCGGACTTCTATTGTACATTATGTATGCTATATATATGGAAATACAGTAACGTTTCAAGCTACAGTGACCAACATGCAAATGTAGACTGTGCAGGGCTTAGCACAGCAGTGCCTGAATTCTGCACTGATGTCTTTAGGTGCTGGATTAATATAAACTAAAACAGTAATATGATCTCTTAGTTGTTACCTTCTGTCCAATAAACAGAACTCCCTGTACTCCAGAACAGAGATTTATTTTGAAGGTGTTGTAAATGTTTTTCTTAACTGCATTACCACTTTTTCAGACATTTCTGTGAAGCTGAACATCAAAGTGGCAATACTCCATATGAAATCTATTGGCAAAGAATATGGGTTGCTGACAACAGTTATCATTTACAATGAGTTACTATTTCAAGCTTAAAACACTCCCGTCAACTTTTTAATTAAAATATGGTATTGTTACTTCCAAGTAAAAGGCACAAAACAAAAAAAGAAGAGAATAAGGGAGAAAAAGAGGCTGGAAGAAAGCACTCAGCAAAACCTCAAGCCCACATTTTACAGTCTTAAGAGTTAGTTTCACTGAAAATGGTCACATGCCAATCTATTGATGAGATGCACATTTCCCAGAAGGTTTTCCACAGTCGTGAACTACAATGCCAGGTTCAGTGAAGCGATGTTGCATGCAAACATTGAGTTAAAAATTCAACTTCTACAAAAAAATAACACCACACAAATTGCACAACAGAAGTCTGTTGCAAATGAGGGAAGTGGAATTTTGGAGCTGAAAGCTACAGCCTTGAATCAAATAGTGCCTAGATTATGTAATGTCAACAGCGGACAAAATTATAGAAGTAACAGAGACATTTTCTAAACCTAATGGAACACTTGAACTGCATCCAAAATAAGACATAATTGTGCTATACTTAACTAATTTTTAAAAAGTAAAGTTTATAATAATGGGTACAAGGTATCAGTAAAATATTTTACAAATATAAAGACAAATAAGTTAAAAAGAAATATACTCTATGTATACTTCAGCAAATACTTCGGTGAAATTATAGTAGCCTTGAAATACTTAAGATTAATAAGTCCAAATGTGGAAATGCATGGCTGACCCTATTAAAAAATATAGTAAAATATATTATGGTGCTTAAAAATGTGCTTTTGGAAGTCGATACTCATTTATGAAATGCACATATTCTAAATACAAATGTATTGTCTCTGCCTCACACCTTCATAATCTGCATATGGCTAAACTCTTAGAAGAATCAGGGAAACAGCCTCATAGAGAGTATAAAATCAGAATCTTATAGATATAGCCACCTAAAAAATGTGTATTCCTGCCATTTCAGCAGTCCCAATATTACAGTATTTGAGGTTTTGTTTTGTCTAGAGTGAGATGGCTTTTTGAAAGTTACAGCTTTTTCAAGGATAAAAAGTGTAAAAGCATACATTAAATGTTTGACATTTTAGATTGAAATGAAATGTTTTAACTGCTGAATTTAAACTCTGCATTTGTTAACTGAAAAAGAAAATTCTTCTCTTTTAAACTACAAAGAAACTCCTAACCAATAAACAAAATTATCTTACAATCAATTTCTCCATTTTTGTCGATAATATTTATTGGAATTTTTTTGAAAGTATCAATCACTGTCAATCACTGTCTAGTAAAGCAATATTAGATTAGTTACTTGTGATTTCATCTATCACTCTGATATATCAGTACTTTCCAATGTTTTTGTTTGTACGCTTTTCTCCTTTTTAACCTGAAATAATTCAGTACCTGGAAATTTGGGTTTTTTTTCGGTGAATATTGTCTGAATAATACAGTGAATCCTTCCAGTGCTGAACAAGCTACAACATATTTTATATAGTCCTGCAAGTGAGAGTATACTGAATATTGATGTTGTTTTCAGAAACAGGGTTATAAACTTTTTTACCTCATCCTTGTGAAGGTTTTCTGTGTTTCATCTCAGTTACCTCTGGTGGCAATATGGCATGGCAACAATGCAAAACAGAGCATTCAGTGTAGGTGGAGGTAACGAAAAATTATTTCAAAGGGAGAAATTGCTGCATTGATGGTTATCAGTAGAAAGTCTGCTGTGAATATTTAGACAGGGCTTTTAAAATTGAATTTACAGCAATGAACATTTACCTTTTTTCTCAATAGATCTTTAACTATATGCACATAAAAGGACAAGTCCATCAATAGTGACAGAGAGAACACAAACAACAGCTTAGTGACAAGGGCACTCACCTATGAAGAACAACAAGATTCAGCTCCTTGAAGTGACTCCTACAGACCAGCAATTTCAAAGTTTAATCTCCTTGAGTTCCTAGGTGAGTGACCTAACTATGACACTCTTCATTATTCTAGGAGCTCCTGACTGTGTTCTGACTTATTTTGCTTCGATTTGGTCTGGTTTCCCCACTGGATTGGTGTTATGTGATGAGTAATATTACATGGACAATTTCTCCATTTTTAGAAAGAAAGCTATCAATATTAATCTAAAAACCTATTTAAACTTCTGCTTCCAAAACTTAAGTGCTTAAAATTTAAATCTAAATATTCTTCCTGGAAATAACCTTTGAAACCTTGGAAAATTCCTATAACTTCTGGTACTGTTTTCATGTCCTATTTATCTTCTGTCTCCATCATAGCAGGGAAATGATTGGGACACATTGCTTATTGATTATTTTGATATTATGAGTAGTAAGAGAATATCATTGTTTATGTTTTCTTATTTTCCCTCAAAATCCACATTATCAAAATCAATATAATGGGTTATCCACTCAGTGGTGGGATGTGTCAGTTAGAGAAATAGTTACTTTACATTAGAGTAACTTGTTTCTCTTCTGAGTTAATCTGAACATCGCCTAATATTATTGAAGGTTAACAATAATCCACTTTTAATCTATTTCTTAGAGAACAATCATTATTAGTTTTTTCTTCGTACTTGTAGAAATTACAACCCAGGTGCAAATAATTTGAGTGGAATTTAGTCTGCAGATATGAAAAGTATAAACATACATGCATACACCTATTTCTGTACTTGCTGTTAAACTTGTGATAGTATGGTAAGTTCACATTGTATTTTCCCTAGCGATGGTGTTTTTGCCAAGTAGCAGCACAAGAAATGCCATGATAAAACCGTAACATAGCAATAACAAGAATATTACATACCTGTAAGACTGCATAAATCCGAGCTCTTAGAAGGTTCTTGAAGTGCTGGTGACCTGGGCCATCTTGGCTTTTACTCTGGGCTAGTTCCCAGAAATAAAATTGTAGATCTGTCTGTCTTTCAGTCTGTGCTCCAGTCCCTCTGTTCTAACCATTTTTGAACCACCTGATCACTTTTAGAGTCATACTTTAAAGACAGGTAGAGTCTAAAAGTAAATACTCTTTAAATGTTTTGAAAATGAGAGGAGGGGCCAAGGTGTTGCACACCACTGAACCCACTGAGGGAAAAGTATGCAGAATTCAGCCGCCAAATATGCAACTGACTAATTAGCACATGCTTTAGACTGGAAATAGTTTAGTAAACTGACTGAGAGAAAATTATATAGAGAATTAGGGTTATCCTGGTGACAGGATTAAGTGGGAAAGAGTTGATATCTGAAAGAAAGTAGGCTTCACTAGTTTCACCCCGCCAATGCAATAGTTTGTTTTTGTGTGTGGTGCAAGCTGCCTTATGATTGCAATTATTCCTGTTAGATGCATACTACACTTTGGAGATCATTCCCTGGCTGTTTTTAGCATGAATCATTGTATGAGACATTGCCCTCTATGAAGCCTCCAAGCACACTCAAGTCAATGTACACCGCAGCTATCTAAATTTTACTCTTTGGAGAAAGGGCAGGTCATGTTGTATCAATACTTATACTGTGCTATATCTGACAGCAGGTTGTATTGTATTGCTGGTAAATAGCAGTCATTCCTATTTTCCAGACACCGAGTGAAGAAAAAAACGCTGTGTTCTGATTTTTTTGCCCAGTCCTCTCTACACCAAAACCACCAATGCAGAATTAACTTTCAATTCTTTGACTTGAATGTTTAATTGTGAATGGAGAATTCTTGTCATTAAAGTGTTAATATTCAGGAAAAAAATGTAATAAATCACGTTCTGCTAGCCTTAAACACTGTAGTTCATTAATCTGTAAAACACACCTAGTGTCTGATGTTTTCTTTTGGTTTATGATCTAAAACATAAACAAGCAATAAATCTACCTTTCAGACAATATTAATTTATCCTCACAAAATAAAAGTAGAATAGTCTGATGGCAATCACTGAAGTTTATTAAGACTTTTTGGAAACATGATCAGATGATAATATATAATATGTTAAAATGCATTTTGATAAAAAATAATAAATCCTTATATAATAATCATGCAATTTCAATTATGTAATGCATTAATTATGTAAGAAAATTCAGTGACATATTAGTGTGTCAATGCTAATATAATCCAAAATTCTTCTGTGAAAAATCTTGAAATAATATTTACTTGCCATCTCTTCATTCGAACAAGATATGTTCATATAACAGTGTCTGACCACTAAATTTTTATACAATTAACAAAGTAATGAATTAGTTTTATAAAGAAATGATTTTGTCCTGACATTAAATGTCAAGGCTTAGTTTGAGTTGAGGGTTTTTTATTATTTTTTTTAAACAGGCCTTCTTTGTTTGTGTGCATTGTTTTTTTTGTTTTGCATAGATACAGCTTTTGTACACTTGTATGCGTATAAACTTTCTATGCATACATTAAAAACAGAACAGAAGGAAAAATTAGGTCATCTATTATGACTCATCATGAAAATGCATCAAAGAAAATAGTAAGATCCATCTTAAAACCAGAGTAGGATACATTTCAGACTGGGATTCTGCTGAAGGTAGTAACTTTTCAATTTTCTAACTTTTAAACCTTGGAGAACTGTAAGTATGATGTACCTCAATAGGCTGGACATGCTTCCCACCTCACTCCTGGGAAGAAACTTGACTAGCTCAACCCTGTCTTTATCTCTGTGGTAATTCAGATTGGAGAGGATCTCATGCTATCATTGAGTTCAATATCTTGTCTAAAGAAGAACTAGAAGGTCAGAGAAGGATCTTCAGGGCTTTTTCCAGAAAATTTTTGAAAATCAAGGATGGATAAAATACACACCACTTAAATGACTTTCCTCCTTCTTCTTAGTTTTATCAGAAAAAAATAAGTCATTTTATCTTCCTACAAATATGTAGTCTTCATTAAAGAGGTACCAGGGACGTACTAATTCATAATCAGGTGGAACACAGTAGAGTTCCTGTTATTTTTTTTAATCTTTTTTTGTTTGTTTGTTTGTTTGTTTTAAATCTTCCACTAGGTCCTAGGGAAAGACCTAGATCTTTTATCACATTATAGGAAATTGAAACTGGCTCCAAAGGGTCTTGAGTCTCCTGAGTCTGCTCACATATCTTTTTGTTGAAATATTCCTTCTTCAAAAGCGTGACCTGCTCTTCACATCATGTCACTGACTGAAATTTCTGTACTGGGACCACTGCTGTTTAATATTTTCATTGATGATATAGACAGTGAGATCAAGTGCACCCTCAGCAAGTTTGCAGATAACACCAAGCTGAGTGGTGCAGCTGTCACACCAGGAGGACAGGAAGTCATCCAGAGGGACTTGGACAAATTGGAGAACTGAGAGTGTTTGACCATCATGAAGTTCAACAAGGCCAAGCGCAAGGTCTTATGCCTGGATCAGTCCACAGTTTCAGTACAGAATGGGAGATGACTTGATTGAGAGGACCCTTGCAGAGAAGGACTTGGGGGTGCTGACTGATGAGAAGCTAGGCATGAGCCAGCAATGTGTGCTTAAAGCCCAGATGGCCAGACATGTCCTGTCTGCTGCATCAAAAGAAGCATGACCAGCAGGTCAAGGGAGGTAATTCTGCCTCTTTGCTCCACTCTCATGAGATCCCACCTGGAATATTGTCCAGTTCTGGAATCCCCCAGATAAGAAGGATACGGAACTCTTGGAACGGGTCCAGAGGAGGGCCATGAAGATGATCAGGGGATTAGAGAACCTCTGCTACGAGGACAGGCTGAGTGAGTTGGGGTTGTTCATCCCGAAGAAGAGAAGGCTCTGGAGAGATCCTATAATGACCTTCTAGTACCTGAAGGGGACCTACAGGAAAGCTGGGAAGGGACTTTTTTCAAGGGCATGTAGTGACAAGAAGAGGAGGAATGGCTTTACGTTGGAGGGGAGAAGAGTTAGATTAGATGCTAGGAAGAAATTCCTTCGATTGCTTAGGGAAGCTGTCGATGCCCCATCCCTGAAAGTGTTCAAAGCCAGGTTTGGATGGGGTCTTGAGAAGCCTGTTCTAGTCGGACATATCCCTGCTCATGGCAGGTGTGTTGGAACTAGATGATCTTTAAGGTCCCTTCCAACCCAAACCATTCTCTGATTCTATAATTCTGTGACTATTTATTGTCTATCATATCTTGCAGAAGTAACTTGTGTTCAGTTTTTAAATCTTTGCATTCCAGCCCCACACTGCCTGTCATCTTTTTCTTACTGTTAAGAACCTAGTTTCTCTTCCATTGTGACATTTCTCCACTGGCCAAATGCTATTTTTCTTTCCAAACAAAAGTCTTTGTACTTTGTTTCTTCCTACCTCTTGATGCGTAGGAAGTGTTCCCATAATGCCACTTCATTATCCACCTCCAAAACACTACTTAAAATTCTCTTTTTCCAGGATGCCTACAAAAAATTTGACTGTGGTTAGACCACTGATGTGCTTAGATTCCAGACTGAGCACAATCTCATTTTCTTCAAGTTTTGTACTGTCTGAAGTGTTGCAGAATGCCAGTAAAAATATTTAACATAATCAAGCCTTTGTATCAATATGTAGTCTTCACAGTCTATTTAAAAGAAGGCTTAATTTAAATTGCATGTAGTTCTTTTTTTTTCCTATGTTGTCCTATTCAAACTAGATTGAATTCCTTCACTTCTCTGATTTGGTATTTCCATTCGCTTAATGATGAGAAAAAGTATATACACAATCCAACAATTTCAGGGCTTTACAGCACATGGGATTATTTAGATCTACTGTTCATGGGATCCTTTCAAATAGCAGTTGAATCAGACTGAAAAGAGAAATCCAAAGGTTGTTGTCCCAAAAAGATGATTTTAATAATTTATTTTGAAACAAATAAACATGAAACCCTGCAATTCTCCATTCACCTGTTATATAAGCAATACGGAAGAGCAAGGGGGGAACAAATCCATAATGCAAAAAGTCAGAATGAAATAAAATCACAAATTAGGTTCCTGAGAGCTTCACAAACCAATTTGAAAAGATTTTGGTCCTAAAGAACAAAGCATAAATCTTCACCACCTAACATGTTCACTTTAAATGGTTGTGATTATTAAAAACATGAGGGTTGTCTAAACATCTACAGAAGCAAATGGAAAAGCAAAGTTCATTCATTCAAAGAAGTTGAATTCAGTGCCATTTCAACAATCCAGGTTTTCCACAAGTTTCAAATCTTCCTTAAAAGTTTCCAGGAAAGAACACAGAGAATTCAGACAAACATGTTGTGACATCATTCTGGGCAGTGTCTTGTTTAGAAGACAGTCAATCTCTGACCTTTGACAAGATACAATTATTCTAGGAATTATGAAGAAAAGCTTAGATTTCTGAATTTCATGTGTATACAAAAGTAAAGATTTTGGTGAAAAGAATGGATGTGTTATCATGGGAACGTAGATTAAAAAGTCAGAGAGACACAGTAACAGCATTTCAGATTTAAAACAGGGAGCTGACAAATGGGATAAATGCTATGTTAACTTTGAGCTGAAAAAGAAAACAGCCTCTGCCAGTCTCTTAACTCTAGGCAGCTCACTATCATACAAGCCACTTTGAGTGACCACTGAGACTGCAGTATTGGAAAGACCAGAGTATTCCATACTCTTTAACTTGTTAATTGGTAGCATTTGAAAGTGCTTAGTGATCTTTTCCAACAGCCTTCCAGTCTCTCAAGCACTGAAATCAGTCTGTTTATACCCCTGAGAATAGGGCTCTGACTCTCACACACTTCATGGCCCCAGGGAACAGCAAAGGCAGAGGATCCCAGAGAAAATGTAGGAGAGGAAATGCAAGCAGAAACATTGTCACAACAGAAACATCACATTCAATAGAAGCAATACATCTTTGCACTAATGACAAGTCTCAAGTTTTATTGGGAAGTAGTTTTATTCTCTTTTAACTTTTTCCTGAAGCACGTGTGCACTACGTATGTGAACAAGACTTGATACATGTACAGCACGAGTCAAGTTACTGAATTAGATCTTCAATAGGTAACTGTAAACTTAATATCTGTATTTGATTCAAGCTACTTTTTTTATGATTTAAAAGCAGTGTTACATTTTCCTTTCTTAAAGTGGATATTAAAATGGATTAATTATTTTTTTCTGAGATCAGATCAGGCAAAGAGCTAAAATCAATATATTTTACGTCTCTTTTTTTTCCTTTTTCATATCTTAACTGGCTGTTTTCAATTAAAACCTATTTTAAAGGTAGAAAGACTTTTTTTTTATTGAATGTATTACTTAGTAAATGTTTTCTTTATCAATTTGTAATTGCCAAGCAGAAATACAATTTGCACCTTTTTCTTACTTTAGTAAGAACTTTTCCAGCGATTTTTCACTGTAAGTTCCTTTTGGTAGGCCTTCAGGAACTTTCATGACGTTCCTTATAAAAGATATTCTTTGCCAGTCACTGAGACAACTGAGTCTAGCTTTCTCCTCCAAATTTACAAAAGCAATAGGAGAGATGAGAGCAAAGGATACCTAAGAAAAATTAGTCAGGAAAATGGAAATTTTCTGAGCAAGTGAAATTTCCCTCCCTGCTCTCCCACCAAAAAAAAAAAAAAAATAAAAAATGAACCAAATAAGCAAAAGAGATTCTCATTACTTGACATATTTTCTAATCATTGTGTGCTCCTATGAAAATTTATATTAGTAAAGTCTCAACTTGTAACAAGAAAACAAGCAGATATTACTGACTCGGTTAAATTTATTTATTTTTCAAATATATTTTCTTAATAATAGATAATATAGATCTGAAGTAGAAAGTTTCGCTAGTACAGAGCATCTTTGTAGCTTCACAAGGGATGATGCTAGAAAATGAATAAAGCTTTTTGTAAGTCAGAGGATCAGAAGACTTATTAGTATGTTCCGTGACTTCCAACTTAGTAGATTAACAATAATTGCCTCTTACTGAATGGAAAATCAGGAAGATTGTAGCGTATTCAATGAAGCTCATCATTGCAGATAAGGAATGAAGTTTGTTTTTGTGAGAGTGTGTTTTAATCTTGCTTGAACCCAATAGTTCGCTGTGACAAAAATGTATACATGACCTCTGAGATTTAGAAGTGCTGCAGGCAAAATACTTCCTCGGAGATAGGAAACTGAAAGCATTTATGATTCTAAGAACAGACATACTCAGCAGTGCTCTTTTTACCAAAATATCTTCAGGCTATCTGAAATAATAAACAGTGTAGAAATGTGGTAATGAAGAGGAAGATTACCTAAGCGGACTGTGAATGCACACTCTAGGAGAACTCAAAAGAAAACAGAAGACTTAAAGCAGTTGCTTGCAGTAGCAGGGTTGGATTGCTAACAGAAGAATGCCCTTTGAATCCTGTGGTTTTTATGCCTGACATTGTCTTCGGATATATAGTCAGTCATTTAGCTTTCCCAATTATAGCACCTTGCAAACTGTGTATAAGAATTAGACAAAGAAGTTAGCAATGGAGTAAAGTTTCCAAAAATATTATTCTAAGAATTGTCTCTAGGCTTTCACCCTGCAGTTACATTAACTGTGACTACTTAGCTGTGAAACAAACATAACTGTGTGATTCCTTCCATACAGTCTGTAACAATGAGACCAATGATAACTGGAATGATAACAACAGCAAAATCTGTGGCTATAACTAGAAATTTAGCAGTGCTGGGTCAGTACTGAATACAACATAAACAGAGTCAGCATAATTAGTTAAATACAATCTGAGACACACTAAAAGCAGCAAAGCTAAACACTGACAGTACACAGCTGTTATTTTCAAGTCTGAGTTACTTATATCTTCAAACATCTTTATCATAACATATCCCTGAAATACAAGATAAATGTTACCTAGTATTTGCAAAAGCAAATGCCTCCAGAATAATTTCAAACGTCCTCTATATTCTTCTGTTCAATGATCTATTTTGTGGCTATTTATCCTTGCATCATTTATATGCTATTTCTTAACATCATTAGAAAAGTAATTTTCATATCATGAAACTAGGATCTAGGTTGTAATATTTGACAATATTCACAGATAGGAAAAAACATTAAGATATTATAAGATTGTTACATTTAAATTTCAATTTCTGTGTGGCAGGAAAATAGATCATGACAGAAAGAGAATATACAGTCATTTTTTTTACCACTGACCAGTCAAATAATACATGATTCAAACAGCTGATCTCTTGCTCCCCAAGAGCCACTCCTGTTATCATAGTTGTGAAAGCATGGTTATTTTTGTGATATTGAAAGCCTTTATGGAGGCTGTAGCAGATGTACTCCACCTCTCTCTTCAGGACTTGCAACCTCAGGAGCAGAAACTCTCACTTCCATCCCTTTTACTCTATTTATCTTCCATTGAGTTAGAGCAGATACTACTCCTCCTTTCTGTATCTGGACTTGTTCTGTCAGTCCAGAAAGTGAAGACATAGTGAATAAAGGGCTGCCTCAAAGAGTGAGGGTGGATCTTGCAAAGAAAACTCTGTAAGTCAAAATCGTGTTCTTAAATTAAATTGAGGAAGGGGAGGAAGCAATGATATAGTCTTCCTTCTTACAGGGAAGAATGACAAAGAGTTTCCAATAATTCGAGTATCTTTGAGTTTCTTTGCAGTCCTTTAAAATGTTACTGAATTCTACCAGTCTCCCTCTTCTTTGAAACTCCTTTTGCTGTTTCCTAATTTTCCTTCATCTTTCCAGAAACCAAAATTACTCCTCTCATGACTCATAATATTCCTTCCAGTCATATTATCCTCCTCCTTTTTCAGTCCTTGATCTGTTACTTCCACAAAACTCATTTTTCTCTACATTTCTAAGAAGCTAAGAACTCTGATCTTGGAACACCTTCCAAAGTCCTGGAAGATTCGGGGAGATTTATAAGAATATATCTGTACCTTTGAGTTGCTACCTGGAAGTTGATTTTCCTGCAGTGATCTAGCATCCATCATTCTTCTCTCTCCCCTGAGGTATAGCCAACCCTAAAAACTGCAGTTATTGCACAACAAGAATGAAATTCATGAGTGTGTTTTAGGACTGATTACACTAATAGTTATTGTCATGACCTTGCCACTCAGAGCTGCTTGAGCTAAGATCATGTTATGCTTTAAGTGAGTTAGGTTGTACCTGAGGTCTTTGCCAAATATCTCAAGGCCATAATAGTCAAGCTGGACAGGACCAGAAATTCTAAACTTAGAGTAAGGCTAAACTGAACTGTCAAAAAAAATATGTCAGAGATACTCTATGTACTAAGTATGTGGAACACTATATGTTGCTTTAAAGAAAAACAAACGGATAACATTACATTCAGTGAGCCATGAAGTCTGTTAAAAATCAACTGGCTATTGCTTAATGGGATAAAACAAAAATATAGAAAAATTCAAACAAAAGAAATTATTAAAATCTGGAACTAGAAGTCACAGGGATCTGTGAGTATTCATCCTATACAGAGGGAGAAGCAAAGTAAGTATTCATCCTATACAGAAGGAGAAGCAAAGTCCATTGACGCATATCTGGACATAATTCCATTGCGGAAACTGGATACAATTCAGCAACGTCTGCACTCAAAGTGTGAGAAATGTGTTCAGCACAAACTGAAAGAAGGCATTTTAAAGCATACCAAATGTAGATCTCACTCATCAGGAGTCATATCCCTTGTACTTTTTCAGCATGGCTGTGTTATACCGTGCACGCACCAACTCTTGTGTAAATCTTGATTTGCCCCAGGTTTTAAATTCACATGGTCCCTGCCTCAGAAAAAAGTATAAATGAGAGCAGAAACAAATGATGCTTTGTTGTATTATACCTGGGAGGTAAAAGTTTTCCAAACCACAAGTATTCAAGGGAAAGAGAAATTCAGAAGAGAAAAATACTTGAAAATACCCTTTGGAGTTCTAATAATGGACAAGGTTAGGATATGTAAAATGACAGCTAAAAAAAAAACCAGAAAAGTAAGATATCTTATGTTTGAGAGGTGTCACATCAACAGAATAGAGAAGAGAAACTCAATTCCTTATAATCAAAACATTACCATATTTGGACTAGGACTTTTTATTCTGGACTTCTTAGTGCAAAAAGTAAAGTAATTACAATAAAATGAAGAAAAATGTTTTAAAAATATAAAACCAGTCAAGAATGTAGTAGCAAGAGGACAGAGATCTGTAAAGACTAAGCTTTGTGGAAAGATTTAAAGTGAATGCTTTAATAGACATAAAGAGCCAGATATGCATCTGGTTTAAATCAGCATGTTTTCAGCGAGGATTTGGTCTAAGCAGTCTCTAGATATTTGTCAATTGTGTACAGAAACATAAGGTATAGTGTAGAGGGATCTATCTAATAGTAAGAGGATTAAATGAATTAAAAATATATAGGTTGGATATTAGGAAAATATCAACACTGTAGTATGTATCAGTTTAAGAATGTGTCTCCTAAAGAAAAGGAGATAACTATTTCAGGAGATATTTCATATGAAACAGACACAAAGAACTGAATATATATCATGGCAAACTGTACTACAATAACTAAATTGAGTTACCTATGTTCTTTCTATTATCTACTTGCTGTGATTTTCTGAAGAATTTGCAGTCTGCGTGCTTGTAGGATTTGTGGCACACTAGGAAGGCACCTGAACATGCTTTTGTTTTTTGTATAATATTTGAGATATTTGTGACCCTATCACACACGTAAGCAGAGGGTTTTGTCCCAGGGACTTGAAATTTTTGCTTTTAAAACTCCTGACCATTCTCTGTACTCCGGAGGTTTGACTTTCAGAAATATATTTATGACATCCAGAGATACATTATTCCTGTCTGTAGCAATCCAAAGAGACCTGCCATTCTACTAGGGGTATAGAAAAGGCCTCCAGATTCCTTCTCTTTTGATAACGTCTTTACAAGAAGCTCTTAGTACCCTCAGATCTCTTTCTTCCAGCTCTGTTTGAAAAAGTTAAAATAATTGACTTCAATATTTGAAATTCATTTTGATTAGTCCCAAAAGTATCTGTGTTTCTATGGGAGCTCCTAGTGGACTTTTTTTCAAATAAAAAATCAAGGTAGATCCCATAGAAATTAAGAGAAATGTTTGTATTGTAGTTTTGGTAGCTAACATTTTGTTCACAAACTTAGTATACTTGACAATTTTATTCAATTAAAAGTTTGAATTCACATAATTGTGCTTGTTGTTATGTATGGAAGAGGAAAAAAATGAAAGATTAATCCATTTCTTCATGTCATCCGCTGTCTCTTCTTCAATTATAGTCAGCACTCTGTAAATGATGTTTTCTATGATGCTGTGGGATTCCTTTTCCTTTAACTTTCATGCTGTTCGTCTTGACCTGACATGTTATGTTATTCATTACTGTCACTGTTGGGAAGAATAGCAAGATCAGAATTTGGACATCATTATACGAACATCAGCTCACTTGATAAAGTATTACCCTCATGATCTTTAATAAAAAAGTATATTGTTTTATGTTCCTCGTGCTCTACCTAGGTGTTACTATTTTAACAGCTAGAAAGAAATTGTTTTGTTTCAGTAAATCAGTTTCAAATTAAAAAAAAAATAATAGCAGAAACTTGAATAAATGTATTAACATTATCAACACCAACAAAAAATGAATTAAGTTACACTGAATCTAATTTTGATCTTTATATACAGGGCCTGCAGTGGCATAATTCAAGTGTTATCAATATTGTCACACTTCATAATACTAAAGTATGTATGATCGAGAATTAGACTAGTGAGATTGTTTTTTCCATTTACTACCTTTGGAGAGCAAAATGTGAAACATCTCCTGAACAGCTTTTATTTTGTCATCTTCTCTAGGAATTTTCCCTGAAAGGGAATGCTGGAAAGTGGGTTGTAAAGACAGTTTATATACTGTCAAGATAATGTTTCTCCAGTAAAGGCCAGATTACAGTATATTTGATGCTTGCCAGCTGCTTACCTCTTAAGGAGGCATGAATTATCCTGATATAGGATCCAGCTTTTTCTTGTGTTTGTTTGAGAGCCTTGAAAGTCATGAGTCTAACCTGACAATTGCTTACAATTGCAAATCAGCTAGAATTAACTGAGTTTTGAAACAAGTGTAGTAGCTTGCATCAGAAAGATGTGTCTGTTCTTCCTCTGTTATCAGTTCTACAGTTCACTCAAGTCTGATGGGTCTTCTAAAAATGAAAATTTGAAAAGAGATGTCAATCAAGAATGAACAAGGATTTCAATGAACAGGCTATTTACTATACTTGGGATTATCACAGGTACTCTGGGAGATGGGAACAAACACCACTTAACCTCTATTTCCCTCTTAAGTACATAATTATACTGTACTCCTAGATCACGAAAATCTGCAAAAATTATCATAATATTCAACTTTTAAAAAATAATGATTATTTATTTATTTAAAGGTTACTTATTATATTAAAATCTTTGATTAAGATTCTTCTTTGCTATACTTAGTTCATCCCTACTTTTTAATTTTACAAGTAAAAATGGGGCAAAAATAATATTCAAGACCTAAAGGACTATAAGAAAAAATCCATAAATCTAAGTCAGTCACAATTTTTCATGTACAACTTCCTTGAAATAAAATCAAGAAAGGCAAAGTTCAGCTCTTAGATTTTATTTCTCTGGTTTTGATGTATAATTTTCAGAAACAGCATCTCTCCACCTGAACATGATTTTAATAAATAGAGGACTTATTAATCTTTAATTTTAGGAGTTATTTGTTGATTAAGTAAATAAAGAAGTAGTCAAAATAAGCAGTTTATTTCCTCTAGTAAAGGAGCAGGCAAGGAAGCACTGTATTTTTTTAGATGAGAGAATCCCAGAATTTGTCGTTGAAGATGAACTTTAGAGTAGAAGACATCTCTTTGTTGTTATACTTGTAATAACCAATCTACTAAAATTAATCTGGTTGTTTGAATCAACCTTGTATGTAGTGGCTAAACCCAACTATATTTCCTCTTTGACTATTAAAATATCAGACTGCATGTCTGTATTACAAGGGAATGTTTGTTACCACTTAAACTCTGAGGTAGAATTGGTGTATAGATACATACATTATAAATGCTCATGGACCAGGAAACCTTTCAGAAGGTAAAAGGATGTCTATTGCTTAAGGTATAATTGTCTTCATTCAGGGTAACTTATTTTTTAATTTGAAATAAGTACTTCAAAGAAATTCAAAGTGGGCTATCAATCCTTTGAAGCTGTCAAGAGGTGACGATTTAGAATTTCCATTTCAAAGAATTTTACATCTCACATAAAATGGAACAATTTCATCGAAAACCAGAAGATCCAGGCCTGAAATGACAACAAGACAGCTTCTAAAGGACCATCTAAGATAAATTACATGCTTTTATTGTTCCTTGACGAGTGTTTTGACCTATATTTGCCTGGATTATCTGAACCCATCATTTTATACTAAGTAAGCTCAATTACTCTCCAGAAATTAGGCTAAATAAAATGTTTTCTGCTTGGTCTTAACAAAAACTGTTACCTTTGAATATTAAACTCTGGGAATAATATTTATTTCTTTCAGGTTCTTTTACCTATTTTTTTTTTAAGAAAGATCAGATCAAGTCATCTATTCATTTGAATGTATACATAGACATCCACTAGTTAAATGATGATTACCTTCTAATTTCTGAATAAATGACTGAGATTATGACAGTTTCTTTGAAATTACTTAGTTTGTTTGAAAATGGAGAAAATATAAATTTTATTTGATCAGGGTTAACTCCTGACAGAATCGAAGAGGCAACATCCCTTTTAAGCAGACTACTAATGGCAGAGAATTAGCTTATGGTCAGACTGCCAACTTTACCTGAAGCACAGCTCTGGGAGGTCAAGTTAAGTAATATTGCTGTCAGTAAAAGAAGAGTTGTGAGCTATTAGCTAATATTTGGCACAATTATCTTTCCCGGCAACAAGACTGATTGTGATGTTCTAACATTTCCCAGCTTCTGTGTGTCAGCAGGAACAGGAAGACCTGTTCTCCATGATCTTCTATGGAACTTCCTGCCTTTTCCTCCCTGTGACAGAAATGACATAACGACGGCCAAGCACAGGTCCCTTGCTCTGGAGATTCCTCTCTAATGCTAAGAAGCCCTAAACTGGCTGTAGATCCAACAGCAAAGTGAATTTCATACACACAGAGAATATCATGTCTAATTAAGATTATGATTGCACTTACAGAAATGGGAAAACATAGAAATATTTCAATCTTATTTTGAAATCTTAACTAAGTTTAACTGGGTGACTTTCTCCTGGTAGTAGGACATCCAAATTAATCATTATGTTCTTCAATATACCAGGCAAGTTTTCTTAATCAGAAAATTAACTTCAAACAGAAGTGATGGTTAGATAACTGACAAAAAATATACAATTGATCTATATGCATATTTCAGAAAAGTTTTCCGGTAAAGAAATCTTACTAATAGGATAGACTGCTAGCAGGATTTGGAGAGACAAATTACCCCAGAGGAATGTTTGATGTGGAGAATAGAATCTATCACCTCAATCTGTAGCACACTAAAAGTAAACTACTTAAGATATAGTTTCACTTCACACAAGTCAGACTGATACATAGGGAGAGAATATCAGACAAATTGAGGTGACAACCAGATTTTGTTGATTTTGCAGACATAAGTAAGTGCAGAGAGACTTGGATAGTGTCTTGGATAGAAAACAAGTAGTAGGGATCGTTGCATAAGATTCGTCTTGCTCTTTCTAGCAAAGCTGTCACACTTGACTACAGATTTAGTTTTTCATTTATTAGCCACTAAAGTACTCTGCAGTTCCTCATTAAGAATGAAGAAAAATAATCTCACAGAGTAATAGCTCTAGAAAATAAGGAACATGGTAAAAATTTGAACCCATAATTTATTTATTCAGAAAGGTACAAGAAATAACATGAATAAAGTTTGTTGCAGCATAGCTTTAATTTAATAAACATGAGTACTTAAATCACACGAGCAGCTAGTAGCCTACATGATCTAAGAGCCTTATCAAATCAAATGACTGAATAATAAAAGCATACTACATTACTAAATATTTCAGATCAATACATATCAAAATTTGAACTTCCAGTGATTATTTTGTTGTTGATATTCATGTGGCAGTGATTTATCTCTCTATTTGATATTCGAAATTGTTACTAAAATGACCTTTGTCTTTGGGAAAATATAATTTGCTGTTAAATAAAATGTTGACATTTCTTTGGTTTAATCTGTTTTCTGAGATGAAAATTTACTTGGTTAAATATTTTCAGTGACTTAAACCTTAATCACTGAAGAAGAAAAGAAGAATCTTAAGACTGTAAGAGGTCATGGTAGTAAAGAGAGCAAAGAACAATCAAGAGGAACAAAACACACAGAGAATTTTTAATCTCTTTGCCTGCCATCGTTATTGAAGTACTTGAATTCTGTATTTCACCTACATTTCAGTTTTTGATTTGATATTTATTAGGAGACTGACACACTAGGAAGCTGTACATGCTCAAATAACCATAGTCTCATGAATAAGTCCTGCATTTAATTTGTGTCAAATGTCTTCCAGGTTACATCAGTGTCCATGTGAAGAAACGTATTTTAATTTCAGAGAAGTTACTTTCAATTGATGTTAGTGTATTATTTTTTTCCAATATTTTGATGAATTGGTATAGGATATAATTGGCAGGAGATCTGGCCTATAGTCTTTGCTTTTTAGAATAACACACTACCTTCATACCATGCATTGAACTGTAATGATTTCTAGAATGAAAACACATAGCTAAACAGAGAACACTGCAAGGCTTTTTTCCCCTCCCTTCATTCTGCTGCTGTTCTGAATCTACTAGGTTTTAGGATCTGGCCAGTGTTTTACATGTAATTCTCATGTTTAAATGAAAAAAAAAAAATCCTAAGTCACAAACAATTTTCATTTCTTGTGAAAGATGGATACCAAATATTTTTTAACACAGTGAAATTAATTTCATAGAAAAAAAGAAAAAGAAAACATTAGGCTCAAAATCAGTCAAAGTGAATGAGGTCGATTCTGTAAAATTCTGATAATCTGCTCAGAGCTATGGCAAGGGAAGAGAGATGAAAATACAACACTCAGCATTCTGGAAACACATCGGCTACTGGCCACTGCCAGCAAGAGGATGCTGCCAGAACAACATTTCTATACAGAGTGAATGCTAAGTTATTTGGTGATATTTTACTCCACTATGTTTTGCTTCCCTGCGTTTTAAATCTTTTCAAGGGCAGCATTTGATTATGAGGATTTGGTGGTGAGAGTCTCTACTGAGCAAGGGCTCAAGCCATGACTCCTGTTTCATGAGAGTGTGAGGGAATGAAAGCAGGCTTCCAAGGGGAAGACATTAAATAAGGAGACATCCAAACTAATGGTAGTTCCAGCTCCATGTCTAATTTGGCAGCTAGAGTGACAGCTGTGATGAACAACATTCATTTAAATATGTCAAAGAAGCAATAAATACAGAAAACAGCTGAAGATGGGATGGTAAAGCAAGGAAAAAGTAGTGTTTTCCTGAAGAAAAGAAGTTACATGAAAGACAGGAAGAAATTGTTCTTTCCCCAGGTAATTGTGTACTATCTCTCACTGACAGCACAGCACATAGCTAAGGTTACAGTTCAGACTATGGATTTTGTCCCCGTTTCCTAGAATTTTTAACGGACATGGGCAGTCTTAGTTTGTCTTTTTTAGAAGCAGTGGTTTTCCACTTCATCCCAGAGTTTATACTGCCTGTGTCATCATTTCAGACACCAGAAATAATTAGCCCTGGAAAACATCTTTTTTTTATTATTATTTCTTCACAGGAGCTAAGCTAATTCTTTTTAAAATAAAAATGTCTCCATTTAGGTTCCCACACTGAGACTGTCACAAATTATGTCGATTCACCAAATTGGTGGCTGCCAGCAAACAGCTGAGAATTGCCAGATTCAGTTAAACACTTTGGCTCAGCTAACATCCTCCCATGGAAAAAAGTCATGGGATGGCCAAAAATCAGGCAGAATGATCTGCAGACTCGAGCCACGGTTTCCACTGCATCATGTGCTGAGGAATGTTGGGGGGATGGGTCTGGACACCCACAGAGCCAGCAGGGACTGCAGCCCCCGTAAACCCACAGGGACTTCTGTGGCATGTTTTTCCCGTGGATTCATCAACATAGAGGTATGCTTGGAAAAGCATCTCTCCTGCATGAAGACTCAGCCCGTGCCTATGTGTTGTCCCCAGCTGGCCACCCTCTAAGGTTTAAAATGTGCCTTGGGGGAATTTACAGGTGAAGAGTGGGAATCATGAAAAGCACTTCTGCCAATATCAACAGTGACTACATAAAGAAATAACTTTCACTGAGGAGGAACATTTCTCCATAATAGAAATGTTTTCTCCCTGAATACTTGCACTCTTTTAAATACTAAAGACCTCTGTTCTCAGGCAGCTTCCGTGCAGTGCCTTTTGTGGGACTAAAGGGACAGATAAGACAACGTTACTTCATCCCTCCCTCCTCCCGTCAACATTTGGACCAAAGGATAGGATTGTTTTGCTCCTTTCAAGCCCTCCGTAGGAGGAGTTGGAGGAGATTACACAGTTATTTATCATGTGCACTCACAGTCTTCTATGTATGGTTAAAAATTCTTCTCTCAGCATGAGTTTTTCAAAGGCTGTGTGGAAATGAAAGGATTCAGCTTTCTTTTAATTATTCTAGATCATTCCTTCCAGCTTAATGGAAAATTTTATTCTTATGTTGTCAAGGACATCAATACACAGTTCAAGGTTTAGGGGAGGAGGGAGTTGAAGAAAGTAATGAAAGATGTTTGTTCTCTTTTTTTTGAAGATAAAATAGGAGTCTACAAATGAAAGTTGATCAGAGTTAATGCCCTGAAATAATTTTACATCGACTAAGAAAGCAAAGAGTCTCAGTAGTGATGTATTGGACATGTATGTTCTGAAAGAGAAATAGATCTGCAGTATCACCAGATCACATTGCTAACACTTTTAAATATTATTTCTGTTTGCAATATGTGCCTGTGATTGATCTCCCACTTGCAGATGTGTTGTTACATCCCTCTCTTTCTGATTCTTCTGTCTACAACAGGCACATTCAGCCAGCCAGAATAAACAAAGGTGTCTCTTTAAACTACTCACCCAAAACCCAAAAGAGCTTGCCAAGGAGAGAGATTTTTAACCCGTTTCCCCACCACAAAAAAACATTACCTGCAAAAAATTATTCCCAGTACAGCCAAGTACAAATTTTGTCATTTAAGAAGCCAAGTACAACCATAAATTCCCTCTGTCTCTCTCCTTCCCATCTCTTCTATTTGTCTCTTATTGACTTCTTCTCTTTTCTTTTTTCTTCTGTCTAATCCCTTAATGGTGAGAATTGTCAAGTGTGCCTCCACTGTAACATAAAGCTTAAACACCATCACTTTTTTTTCAGGTGAAATTTTCTCATATTTGCATATTTTTTAATCTGTAATTGTGAGCCTAAACCAATTCCTATAGAATTTCATGACAGCAGGACACAACCCTTAAAGTACAGTGTGGTAAACAGTATTGATTTCTGTTGATTTACTTCTATTTTATGGAACAGTAACAGACAAAAAACAGCCCAGTGTCTGAATATTTTCTGAAAATTAAGTTAATTGAAAAAGCCAAATAAAGTTAACAATCAACTATTATCCAGTTAAACCATGCAAGATCAAATAAATAAACAAGTTTAAAACTCTAGACTCTATTATTAGCAGACCAGCAGAATGGAATTGAAAAATGCACCATCCTCAGACGGCAGGTTAATAAGGTGTTCTGCAGCTAGGCTGGAATCCAGCTGTTGCTTTGCACCAACATAGTCATAGGAATGGAAGCTTCTTTCAGTCCAAACGGATCTGAATTTTTGCAACTTGAAGAGATATACATTTCAGTGCTAATTGGACAGAAATCATTCTTGTCATTGCCTCTGAATGACAGTGTTCATGTCAGTGGGAAGACTCTGTGTCTGTATTTTACTAGCAATTACAAGCAGCACTACTGCGAAGCCATGAACACAGCAAAACATTTTCAGTTAACAATTAAAGAAGTGTAAGGTTCTAAAATGTACATAGTTTTATGTTCTGCTTCCTCTTGCACAGACGATGCAGAATTCATAACAGATGTTGAACAGGCTATCAAAGTCACATGAAAGGGGAGAGACATTGAACTTTGATCTCAGTAGTGCCTGAGAAAATGGCACTGCTTTCCCATTGCTATTTACAGTCTACTCTTATATTCCATATAGGTTTGTTAGATGAATAGGTGCCATATTATAAAATGGCAGTGAGAAATGTAGGAAGGACTGCAGTGGTGAGATTACTCAATATTCATAATGCGGTGCCTGGAATAAAAGACATGCACAGAAGCCTAAGCATGTCAGCCTGTGTCAAAGTCTTACACTGTTAATAAAAAAATTTCTGCAACCAATCTCTTCCTGAGTCTCACATCAAGGACTATTAAAGTCAACAGGAAGGTTGTCATTTATGTCATCAAGTCTAGAAGCTCTGAATTCTTACATTAAATTGCCTTCTATTTCTATTTTCTTTCTGATCTAATAAACTGAGGTTATAGCAAACACTTTTTAAAAGCGAGCATTTAATCACATTTAGGTGATAACTAGATCCCATTTACATATAAATAACACTGTAGTATTTAAGATACTCAGGCATCAGCATCTATCTTTTTTTTGTTTAAAGGCAGACATAAGAACTGAAAGAATAATACTACAAGTAAGATACTTCTGTCTTTTAGATAAACTTCAGAATGATTATGGCCTCCTAACCTAATTCAAACAATATGGAGAAGTTCTTAACAGAAGATACACTGATCCTGAACATGTATTTGTTCCTCCATTTTAGATGAATAAGATAGCACTAGATCTGTCCGAAGGCCAGGAAGAATAAAAACGCTAACTACAATCAAAACATTTGAAGCCATGGATAAATCATCTGAAATATTTCAAAAACTGAAGGAAAATAAATAAATGATCAGTAAAACTAATTCCTAAAGCTAGGGAAGAAGCCACTGAAGGAAAAAAAACAACTGTAAAGGCTTCTGGCAGGAACACTAAAGCTGATGCGGCAAAACAGAAATGCATGAAATGTATATGCTGGTAGCCCAGGAAAATTTTATTCTTCAAATAAATTCAAAAACATTTTAACCTCATTATTGTTTAATCAATTAAAGTACAGAACTTTATCAATGCTGTAATTTCAACACTGATCTAACAATTTTGCAGTTTCTTAATAGTACCACAATGCACTTAATAAGCATAAGAGATTCTGCAAGAAACCAATGGAATTTTTAAAATTTAAGCCAGGAAATTGAGTTGTTATTCACAGAATATGTGATCTTCTAAAATTTCATGCAAAAAGAATGATGAATTTTCATTTAGTAATCTACTGGCATTCGGTAAATCTTACTAAATTTTTACAGTTTCTCGTAAGAAAACACAGTACAAATTTCTGAGCATTTTTAAGGCTGTTTGAAGGGAATCCAGCAGCTGAATCCCACAAGCTGATGATTCCTCTGAATTTAATTTGCAACTAGAATGCTGTTTAGGATCTCTGAGAAGTTTGGGAAAATCTGAGGAAATGAACTTTCAAACGTCCCAAGGAAAGTTATTGTATTTTTCTTCCAAATAACAAAGCATTTAAAAAAGGGTGAAAAATTCTAACCTTCCTGAAGAATGGTCCTCTAGTCTGCAATCCTACATGTCATCTGCAGCCTGAATACTGCAGATGCCCTTCATCCCTTGGTAACTGTAGGTCCAGCACGTGACCTGCTATGAAGCTGTCTGAAATATGACGCCTGGAACCTATTCCTGTGTTTACAGTAAGATTGAATAAATAGTTCTATGGGACAAACCTTGATTTTATTTCAGCTTACATGATTTTAATAAAAATTTTAATGGTGGAAAAATATAGTAGGACCTACAGTAGCAATAGACTGGTGTCTTTAATAGAAAAGCACTGCTGAGGTACATGATTCGTACCCAATATTCCTTTTGTCATAATTGTAAACAGTACTTGCCCTTCATAACTCCATATTACTTGAAACAAAATGAGTGGGGGTCATTTGACTAAGTTGTAATGACTCAAACAGGATCTATATTCTGTAATGAAAGAAAAAAATAAAGGAAACAAACAAAACAAGAAACAAAAATCATAAGCACTTTAGGGCATATTTTGTCCTAAAGTTGGCATCTAAGACTGTCCAGTGACTCATGCCCTAAAAATGCCAATTTCTCTGCATTAAACCAAAGATGAATCTGGAGTGACCATGTATATAAATGTTTACACTACGAATGTCTACTCTTATGAACTAGGAGCTCCACCAGTCTTTTGGGATATTTTGTTTTATCTATGAGTATTGTGGCAGATATTGCAAGGAATATAAGCTTTATGAGAGAGGTTATCAAACATCTCCTGTCTTACTTTTAGAAAACACAGAAGTTTACAGACGTAAATGAAAGAACCCACACCTGCATATCTCTTTGACAGTACTCTGCACTCTCCAGAAGTATAAGAAAAAGACAGTGAAGATCAATTAGGTACGAGGCTCCTGTATTGTCCTTTTATCCTCATTCAAAAGATTAACTGCATCTTACTAAATATCTTGCAGATTTCCAACTGCTTCTCAATGTCAAATGTCTAGAATACGAGCTATTTCATTTTTCATCTTGTTTAAATTTTCTGTCATAAATGCTGAAGAATTCTTAGATCTCTTTCAGCTTTGCAGCTGTTCTCCTGTCTGTTTTCTAGCCAATTCTCCGGTGGTCTTCAGAATCACATTTTTGCAAAGATAGACATAAAATGTGACATGAATAGATATTTCGTTTAAAATAAGTATTTACCCTACGTACAACATTGCATAAAAGAACACTTCCTTCTGGTAATGCGGCTGCTTTTGTTAACTGAAGATTGTGAACACAGGTACTGAGCTCTTTTATAAGAAAATATGCATGACAGGAGTCAGGGGAAGTCAGCATTAGAGTGTGAGAAACTTCCATACCTCATTTCAAAGAAAAAGTTACACAGACAGATAGCCTCGGAGCAAAAGAAACTCTTCTTCAGTTTCAGCATCTTGCTCTCTATTAAAGTAGCATTCTTTATGTTGCATTAAATGACTGTTGCATTAAAGTATCTTTCCAAACCAGCAGTCTATGACATTTATAACCCACCTTTCCAAATACATTTGCTCATGAGGCCCCTCACAAGCATGAGAAACTTCTCAGAAAGCAAAGCGTCATATTAAATATATTAAGTTTTGAAAACTATAACATCACTACTCTGTTTGAAACTACTCTTATTGTTTCTTCAAAGACAGATTATTCATGTACAAGAGTACAAACTTCCATTTAGGTTTTTCATTATAAATGTAGTAGTTGTGAAATAAAATGACTTCTTCCACAGTAATGTTTTACTGAATATGTATTCATAATTACATGCATTCATAAAAGATAGAACAAAATGTTCCAGCATCTGGTTATGACACAATTGAAATTTTAATTTTAAATTAGGTCAAAACATATAAGAAAAAGCTTTAGTGTGTGGCAGGTGATGCAGTAATTCCTGTATGACTCATCCAAGTCCTACCTGAAAAGGTAATTGTTATAACCATTCATAATGAGAAAGTGTATCATCTGCTTTTCAATGCTTTTAGGAGGCTTGTGGCAATTATTTCTCTTAATATGATCTTTTTTTTCAGTAGAATATTGATTAAGGACAATGTACCACTTAAAGAGAGTAATGTTGATATCCTTAGACTGCAAAAGACATATTTTCCCCTCTTTTACACCAATTGATCACTAAAAATAATTAAGATATTTATTTAACACCACATTTTTTTCTGTATTCTAATAGCTGTGTGCAAATGGGATAGTTCAAATTTTCAAATAGGATATTTTAATTTTTTATTGTACACATGTTCAAGTCCCGGGCTATAATTTAAAAATGTTTTTATTCCCACTTTAAAAAAAAAACCCAAAACCTAAATATTTTAAAAATCCTCTGAAGTAGGGTGTCCTTTTGTGGATGTTGATGCAGATGTTTTTGTCCTCCAGTATGCCTCTCAGCTCCTAGTTTGCAAGGCAATTCCTCTTCTGCTTTGCAGGATGGAGGAACTGTGTGGGGACTTTCAAGTCAACCTCAGATAAAGTCAGCCAGGTGCACTCCAAAGAATATTTTTCTCTGGGTAATCTGGCTCTAAGGAATTGAGAAGAGCACACACATGATCTCTTTTTCTGGCAGAGGTGAAGAGATGGTAACCTGTGACTGAAAAGAAACTGTGTGGCAGAGAGGGGGAGAGCAACAGCAGTACATACACCAGGCGTGACTGCTTGCAAAACGAAAGCTGTGTCGCATCATAGGCTCCTAAATCTAAGGCTAGATAATCAAAAACTAGTGTGCAGTAACCAGTTCTGGTGAGAATTGCCCAGCATGCTACATTTTAAGTCACATTGTGTATAAGCATGGTGCAAATAAAGTTTTCCAACATCAGCTGTCTAAACCTAGGCTTTAGATCTAAATCTGGGACTCAAATTTGATGAAAAGAATCCCTCACAAATTTACCATCAGTAACTGCTATTGCAGTTTTGAAAAAAGTATTTACTAGATAAATTAATCTCAGATGTAAATTGCAAGTTATTTTGCCTATCTCAAAATGAAGTATATATTTTAAGAAACAAAAGTGTTCTGAAAAGAAAAAAAGTGTTCTGAAAGCCATTCTTTGGATAGTCCCTTCAGAAAGTCTTAGAAAGACAGCTGAAAAATTAAACACTAAAATTTACTAGCCTTTATTTTACAAAAAAAAAAAAAAAAAAATACCCAACAATTTAGCCTGGATTTTTGGTAAATTTTCAGCCTGGGGATATAATTAATCCTTTCTTCTCTAACACTACTGTCTACGTCAAGGAGAATTAGATCACACAGCTAAGGATTTTGCCGTACTCAACCCAGTTCTCTACTACATTGTACAACAGTTTATATCTTGGTAAAGACAATATGATACTGATGGTAAGGTAGAGACCAGATCAAGAATTCACTGACAGTAATGAGGGGATTTGGGGGCAATAATGCAAACCCTATGTAAACAGTGTCTAATTGATAATATTTTACACAGTTTTTACAAAATAAATTGTTCTGTAAAATGAATAAACAGACTCTTCTCAGCATGTTTTAGCACTGTCAGCTGCACAACTTATTTCTCTAACTAATATCTATAGATTACTCTTTCACATGTACTTTGTAATTTCAGAAAAATCTGATCGGATTCTGGACAATGAGCTAAAATTTTACATTATTTTAGGTAGCTACTGCATCTTCCTAAATCATCTACAGTTTTGAATGATGACTACATATCCTCTTGATGAAAAAAAGTTCATTTTCTTGTCATATGATGAATTTTTGTAGCCTCTACAATCCTACACATCAATTAATCACTTAAATAGACTTTTTATATCAACTTCCAAGAGTGCTTTTCCAAAGTATGAATCGTGTACTTGTAAGAGAGACTAAGTCATAAGCAAAGTTGGACTTGATGATCTTAAAAGTCTTTTCCAACCTAAATGATTTTGTGACACTGAGCATTTGGAATAAAAAAAAATCGGGAAAAAAGTACATCTAAGAGACTTGCTCAGATTCTGTTTCCTACAAAGCTTAAATGAGAATGTTTAGAAGAAAAGATTGTATCTGAAATGAACATACAAATTGTTTTCCATCATACTTCCTGTCTATTTGAGCATTTGCCTCTACCATAGTGAAAGAATAGTCTAGAAGCACCCTTAGAATAAATGAAAGCAATTTTTAAATTACTTGTAATATATACTGGAATAAAACTCTGGCCGTAATAAAATAAATACCAAATATCCATTAACTGTAATGAAGCCAGGATTTCACTTCAGCAGTTTTAACCTTAATATCTCTTTATGGAGCTCTTAAGGGCCATTTATGCCTCATGGGTCTTTATCCACATATCAAATATCTTGATGGTTGTTAGATAGACTGTGCTTGTGACATTTGTCTTCAAAGTGAAAACCAAAAGGAAAAGGAAAATTCTAGAGGAGCCCAAAAGAAAGTCATTCTTCCATGATGCAGACAAGAGAGGAGCAATGGAAAAAAATACCAGTCATAAAACTGTATGGTTACTTGAAAGTAACTTTTGATGACAAAACAAAAGAGAAAATTTGGGTGTTGATTGGTGACATCTGAGATTCAGTTACAAATTGCAGACCTCAAGGACAGAATGAGAGGGAGATTCAAGATGAAAAAGATTTATAATTTCACTTGGCAGGTTCTTGTGGACATCTGAGAGATGTTAAAATTCTTCGCTTTCACTATTTCAAACAATTAGATCCTGTAAAGGTAGTCTGAAAGGTTTGTGAACTATTCTATAAGGCAATGTGGCCAGAAAAGGTGCTCATAACAGTCCAGTTTTGTTTCTTTCCCATTTTTATTCCTAGTCCTTCTTCAAATAAGTCATTGAAATGTGTGCATTTAGAGGTTTTTTTCATACAGTCTAATTATTCGTATTCATAAAGATGACTACAGTTTCCAGAGAGAAGTAATATTCTTTATTGAACCAAATAATATAGTAAGGCAAAAAAAAGATAGCTCTATTTTAGTAAAAATACCAAATGGCCCAATAAAAGTTACCATCCCCTATTCTAACACAATCAAGAATTTAGCACCAATAATAAAAAAGTATGTTTCATTCCTGGGGTTAGGCATGCAAAATAATTTACTTTCTCAAGGTCTTTTGGAAAAAAAAATAAGGTGTATTTTGAAATATTTTGCTTAGTTGAAAAAAATCTAAAAAAATGGAAAAAATTTACCTTCCTCCAAACATATTTTATATTTGAAAAATTTGTTTTTATGTAAACATCAATGTTTCATTTGCAAAATATTGAAATAAAACTTGATGTTTTTTCAAGGATATTGCTTTTTATTTAAATTGGAAATATCTTTGTTCCATTCTAGTCATTTAGTATTTTTCAATACTTTTAACTCATATTAACTAAGGCAATATATATCTATTCCAGAATATTTTTAATTCAGAAGTCTACACTCTGATTGATCTAAGTCAAATATCAGCCTATTTAAGTTTAGGTATATGAATGACATAAGTTAGAAATTTGGTCACTTGTCCTGAGTTCTCTCTTTAGAATATGGAAAAGTCATAGCAGAATTAGCAAGCATGCAAGCTGAAATACTCTTTGGGACACCTTTCTCTCTGCATGGGCAGTCTGGGGGACTTTTATGAATTATACTTTTAATTTACCTTAATTATTTGGCTAAAATTAGGTGGGATAAATATGCCTTAATTATTGATAAACTGTAGTTTAACTCTTTGTGTTAATATTTGCCTCATTTTCTTACTGTGTAGGTTGATATTTCTGTTTCTCCTACATTAGTTCAATTCTGCATTGCATAGTATATTGAAAAAAGACTGAGCATTATTCTATTTTCATTAAGATCTAATTCAGCAGGGTACATGAACACAACACTGTATGAAGCTAACCAAAATTTGGCTGTCTGCTAGGGATTTGCATTAAAATATGACAGCATCATTTCACTGTTAGTGAGGCAGATAAACTTTGACTAGTTTCTTTCCAAATCAAATTGCCTTCTTCAGCAATGGAAAAGAAAATTGATGATAACTTCCTGAAAAAATGATGGAGGAGCTGATGAGATGAGGAGTGCTGCTGGACCTTGTACTAACAAAAGAAGAAGTACATGTTGTGAAAGCTGGGCGCAACCTTGGCTGCAGTGACCATGAGATGGTGGAGTTCAAGATCCTGCATGGCAAAAGCAGAACAAAAAAAAGGATTACAAAACTGGACTCCAGGAGATCTAACTTTAGTCTCTTCAAAGACTTAACTGGGAGGAATCCCATGGGGTAGGGCTCTAGAAAGTACAGGAGTTCAAGGGACCTGGGCAATCTTCAAGAAATTCCTCCTCTAGGCTCAAGATTGGTGCATTTGATGTGTGTGTGTGTGTTTATATATAATATATGTAAAATTTAGTGATATATAAGAACAATCAAAAATGTTCATTTGCATTAATTCAACTTTGTTCAAGGGACCCGTGATTCATCAGCTTCATTATTCTATGCTATAATAACTTGGATACATGTCCGAAATATAGTGAATTTCAGAAGAGGAGTTAAAAGTAATTTACAGTACTCAGCCTGACTTAGAATCTTTCTTTTTTCTTGTCTGAAAGAATTTCATTCTTTTCCTTATTGCTGTATAAAATAGCACAAAACAGGGATAAATGTTTGAGATTTGATCCTGCCATCCAACCCATGTGACTCCGCTGAGCCAATTGTTGGATCACAGCCCAACCAACTAAGCACTGGAAACAATGAACTGACTAAACACAAAAGGCTGTCACTGATCTCTGTGGGTGTTTTGCCTCAATAAAAATGGGCCCTTAAGTAATAAAATCAGAGCTCTAAATCAGAAATAAAGATGCACATCTGACGCTGCTAATTGTTTTCTGTTTTCAATATTTGAAATGTATAATCCCTTTTTTTTTTTTTACTACAGAAAGGAAAGAACTAAGGAAAATACTTCCATTCTAAGAAGGGACCATTCAATCTGTTGGTAAATAATTTTTTCCATCTAGACTCATTTTCAATACATTGTACAATAGTAATTTTAAGAATTAAAAAAATAACTTAGGGGACTAAAACTACGTAAGGATGAAATAACTATTTGTAATGGCTAGGCCTAGGATGTAAGAGTTCAGACTCCCCTAAGATTTTTAATTGTTCAATCTGCTTGCAATGTGTTGTGTGACTTGATTTTGTCCAGTATAATTTCTATGCTCCACTTTATTGATTTGTATGTGCAAGAAGAATGGTATCAATATAATTAATTCAAGCCAAGTCTGAACATCAATAAGTTTAATGTCTGAGACCATTTGACTGAAATAAGTTATTATTTTATGCATGATTTCAATATGCAAAAAATACGTTCATTTCTTTGATAAGATCTATTTTGGCCACTTTTATTCATTTCACTCCTGGAGAGGTAATTAACAATAAAAGAATCGCAGAATTATTTAAGTTGGAAAAGACCTGTAGGAGGATTAAGTCCAACTGTAAACATAACACTGTGAAGTTCACCACTAAACCATGGTGACTTCCAACTTCTGTTTCTTGCCTTGTGTAGAGCAATTCATAGAATCATAGAATCATAGAATCACCAGGTTGGAAAGGACTCACTGGATCATCGAGTCCAACCATTCCCAACACTCCCTAAACCACGCCCTTAAGCACTTCATCCACCCGTTCCTTAAACACCTCCAGGGAAGGTGACAACCACCTCCCTACTTATCTCTTCTACCTCTTCTACTTATCTCCTTATTATTCTTCCCAGTTTGTAAATAGGTGTCTTAAATCTACAAGTCTAGTTGCACTAAATGAAAAGCTGTAGCCCTATGAGAAGGAACAATTCTTTCTGAATGCACATAATTCTTCTCAACTGTTATCCTGTGTCATTCCATAATGGGGGTTGATATGAGAGGAAAAAAGAAGTGTAGCAGATGCATCTTCAAACCTAGATACAGACTTCTAAGAGCACTGAAATACCTTCCTAACTCAGATTTAGATGTGTTTGCTTGAGGAGATTGATGACACGGACTCCAATATCTTGGATCGAAGACCTTTATTGCTCTTCGTGAGCTCCTTATATACACAATGTTATGTTGCATCTAAAACTTGGCATCATTTCATTGGTTACAAACAACTGTTCACGTGTATGAGTTTATACTACTATTGGTTAGTTGCTACTGTCCACACGCCTAGATCAAATGCTTACTTGGTTAATTACCTTTGCATATTTTACATGCTTTTCCCCTAAGTTATCATAATTTCTACTTTTCTAGCTCACACCTCCCTCTCAGCTTCTGGGCATACAGCCATAGCTTATTGTTGCTATCCGTTGTTTCCTCTTATTACACCTTTCATGGTCCTTCAAGGGCATCATGACCTTCATTAATATAAAATGTTTCTACATTTGCTCAAACTGTGAGCTTCTATCCTATAATTTGTTTTAATTTTCTTAAGCTTATCTAAAAATTTTGACGGTGTATAACCCTTTGAAACTAACATTCTGACAAACAAACTCTTAAACCTCAATCAATATAGCTCTCATATAGGCATTAAACTTGAATAGATAAGTAGATACCATATTTTTTTGTGGCTTAGACATAAACACAAACAGGGAAGTTTAAATTCAGTCTGAAAAATTTTGTTGTTAACAAGAACTCACATATCAGTCTTACTGTGTTATAAATATAAAGCTAACAAGCCTATATTTAAGAGAAAAATCCAACAATGTAAAACAAAAAAAAAATTTCCATGAATTTCAAGGATTTTTGAACTTCATTGAGGTCCAGCTCTTACTTGGAAATAATTCAGAAATAAAACCTAATCATAGGAAGATTTTAAATGATGATTCAACTGAAGAAACTTTCATATCCTAATGGTAAATCTATTTAAACGGAACATTAGGAAAGTTTTTATTTTTCACTTGATTAATAAAAATGGGAGAAAATGTCTTATCGAGTTAGTCAAATTTGTTGTTACAGCAGGAGCAACTTTTACATTAAGGCCTTAAGCAAAAATGGGAGGGCTGAAGGGTTTTTTTTTTTCCCCCTTTCAAAAAAAATCACATATATATGGCAGTGTTTTCATATTAAGTAAAATTTTTAATTTAACAGTTCCAGTTTAGTGGTCTGGCCTTTGCCAAAGGGTCTTTGAAAAACATATGCTATGACATCTAAGGTCTGCTAGCTTCTGGAAAGAAAAGCTTACATTTCTATTACCTATATAGTACAGCCATGTATAGATTCATCTGTGTAGTGTTTTAAATGTGGTTCTGGAAGTCAGCAAAATGGAACAAAGATACAAACGTATCTTACACTATGAAAGCTTTGTCATCAGCCTTGAACAGCCCTTCTAATATAAGAAGAATATGGATTTTTTGTTTGTTTATATATTTTTATTTTATTTTTAGTATAGTAGTAAAATTTATAGTGGAGTTTTAAATGAATTTATAGAAGATTATAGAGTAAGTCTAACCATGTATTTTGGACTATATACTTAACTTTAAGATGCTTAATATTTGCCCACCTTCTGCTTAGAAAGCAGACTATTTCAACTGAAATCTTCAAGCAACAATCATCTTGTTTAATATAGGAGAATAAAATTAGAGAGGAAAAAAACCCTCATCCTTGTGAATTGCTGCTCAGATCCACTACCACGTAAGTGGGAATTAAGGAATATTGCATCATGAAGACTTCTAGAAATCCAGAGTCTCCTGGAAAAAAGACAGATATCACAAGCAATAATTTTCAGTTCTACATGTGTTTTTACGTCTTATTCTATCATGCAGCATTTCATTTAGGATCTCATAGCATATAAATAATTCTGACTATTGCCAAGATGCAAATCAGCAGATCTCAGTGGCTGCTAATATGATAAAATAAAGGAATTCCATAAATGTTTCCATGGTTGTTTTACTCCATCACAAGTGGAGTCTGGCATAGATGTCATTTTTCTAGTTGCTCCACTTGTGCTTTCCAAGTTTTCTTTACTACTCCTATCTGCACTGTGAAACAGAAGGAAGGCTTGTATAGGCTGAGAATGGACACTATAAAACCACAATATTTACAGCACTGTCTAGTCTCTGGTCCTGTTCCTCAGGTAGCTCTGTAAACCTTAATGCCATGAAGGTTGCAGGACTTGCAACAGCACTCTGCTTCCGTTCAATTAAGGTAAGAGCAAAATCCTCAAAAAAATCTCATTTTGGTGAAACTGTCCCAGTTAGCTGTAGGACAGAAGGTGCAAAAGTCATGACTAAGGGAGTAATTGCACCATGTGGAAACACCACAGGTGGACAATTTACATGTTTGCCTATTAGAAATTGATTTGACATTTAAGCATACTGTATTGTTATACTCTGCTTGATGATGTGGGGGTTTTGTTACCAATACTGCTTCCTGGAGGGTAAATCACTGATAAAGCTAAAAAATACAGAATAACATGTATTTTCTTTCACTAACTTTCATGCAAGCTCAAGTAAGTTTGGTAATTAACAGAAATGTTTGCGTTTGTTTTCTTACATACAGCAAGAAAAGCTGAATTCTTCCCCTCATGTCTTTGCTTTTGAAAGCACAGAGTTTCCTCTTGCAGCTTTAGAAGTTTAGCTTAAGACTACGTGTACGTGTGTTCTAGTACAAATGTGGTCTCTTAACAAATTCTGACGTGGCAAAGCCATCAGATGGGAGGATAGCTGAAAATTTAGTGGAAAATCATGTCCTAACTTGACAAGATTAAGGAATTGTCTCAAAGCTGGTATTTCATTTTGATTTTTTTAAAGGGTCACATACCTCTCTGTGCTCAACAGGTGGAAGAAAATATCCTCAGACAGAACAAGCTATTATAAATAAAAAAAATAGATAAATAGTGTGCTGGCATATATGGCATACTTGGCCTTTGGTGGTAACTCTGAGCCAGATGCTGTACTCTAAGGAGAACACTGAAAGACTGGACTGTATATCTCCAAATTATAGCAAAGGAACATAATGCTAAAACTGGCCTTTTTAAATAAGTTATCAGTTTCAGAAAACCTGAAGGAAGACAGTCTCTACAGTGGAAATTAAAGGAACTGCGTGTTGATGCTGTCATCTGAAACAAATGCATAAGTTGTTATCCGATGACTCATAGAACCTGCAGTCTTCCACAAAACACGACATTGAACCATTTAACAGTGTCAGTGAAATATTGGAAACATTTCCACTACACTTCAACAAAAATTGGTTTGGATTTTAAATAGATGTTTGTTCTTCTCGTGGTCTCCTTTATGCAATACTAATGTTTCTGAGTAACGTCTTGAAAAACTACCAAGCAGTATAAGTAGTAAAACACAGGTACTCTCATATTGTTCAGAAAGATTGATTTCCTCATCCTTGCACAAAGACAAAGCAGCAAAGAGATATAGGGGAACTAATTTTCCTAATTTTTTTTTATTTAAAATCCAAATTTTATTATATGGATAGAATTTTCAGGTTTGAATTCAATCACTGCTGTTACACATATACACTGGTTAGGTACATAAACATAAATATGGATTATCATCCATTTATTCCATTCACATAAATAGTCAGTGAAAGGCCTTGGATAAAATAATGAGCGAGCTCAGAGCTGCATGAATATATTGCTATATTAGTCTAGCAGTGAATGACTGTTATGGGGGAATGAAGAGAAGTCAGAAGAGTAACTCCAGGGAGGACTTTGAGGTGAACTTTTTTTCTGGACTATAGCAATCCATCATTCAAAGCAAAACCATAGTGGAATACAGTTTCCATATGAAGAAATGGGGAATATACGTGAAGGCTTTTTTTGTGGCTGTTTTCATTTTTTCCTTTTTTTTTTTTCCTCCACTTTCTAGTACTGCTGCCATTTCAAGTCTCTAAGTTCATGTAGCTACCCTACAACATGCTTAATAAGAAAATTCAGGATTTGATTAATTAGAAGAGATAAATTAAGGGTAAATCAGAATTAAAAAAAATGAAAGAAAAGGCCAGTTTGAATGACAGGGAAAGTCCATGGAGAAACTCCTCTCTGACTCAACAAATCTCGATCAGCTCTTAACAGCGTAAGTGAAAATGGGAAGGAAAAGTTGAAAGAAACTGACAAATAAGGTAAGAGTAGAATAGAAAAGAGGAGAGTGAATATTAATGATAGATGAAAATAATAATAAACAGAGAAACATTCTCTGTTGCACTGCATGTCTGGCAAAGACATGAAAGGAATAACATCTTTGCATGGTTGTACATTTGAAAAATATTTTTCACTAGATACATGAAAGACTATACATCTATTCTCCTTTAAAGAAAATCAGCTGGGACACACAGAAAGATGTTTTGGGGAAGCAAAAAAAAATATTGAAAGACCTGTCATCTGGTAGAGTAGAGGCTGATCAGAAAAAGATTGCAAATAGCATGCGGAGTCAGCACTCCATAGCAGACAAGGGCAATTCTTAAAGTTAAAGTTGCAGAATGATAATATTATCTTCATCAGAAGAGATATCTTTATTCCACAAAGTGAATTGAGTTTCAAGGATTTCACATACCTTTTTTCAATATTAACAGTTGCCAACAAGAAAGCATAATCACTTCCACTTTCCCTTATTGTTCTAAAAACATGTTTAAAAAGCATGTTGTTACTCCATATGAAAACACAAGGCCTGCTGGTAGACAAAAGATTTAGAGGTTTTTTTAACTTGATTCACATTTCTGTGAATCTCTGCACAGAACAAACTTCACAACTCATGAAAGTGAATTGGTGAATGTATGTCAAACCCCATAGTACACTGGAGATTTACAAATATTTAAAACTCTGGATTCAGATTAACTCTGATAAATATGTTGCCATCATGGAGCTAATGTTGCTGAATTAGCACTTCTAATACTGTTAAGAACTGCTGGAAGTGTTGAAAAGGGAGTAGATTCAAGGCCACGTTTGCTCTACTGCCCTCATTAGCACATCCGTGATGTTCAAGAAAGAAAAAGGGGTCAAGACACCTTGAGAAGGGAAGATAAGTGGCCAATATGTTTGTACTATAAAAACATCCATTGGGAGATTCAGTTACACTGGAAAATTGCATTTATCACAAATGTGGGGTTTTATCCAAGGGGAAAGGATTAAACCCCACAGAATTCTTGTGTCACTAATAGTAGTAGGATAGGAATAACCTTACATTCATGGGTGAAAAGTATCCCTTTTGCAGAGAACAACCGAAAGAGCCATGTGCTAATTGAATGTTCAAAATAGACAGTAGGAAATGCATTTTATTCTATTGCCATAACTGTGATGGTTCATTACCCTTTCATTTTAAATTCCTTTTTCTGTTTTACCAGGAAAAATCCTATTTGTTGTTGACAGTCTTACTGCTTTGTAGCCATTGGAATAAAAGGATGTACCAATACAGGCATAAAGAGCTGCAGAATTTAGGATTATTTTAAGTGTGATGTCTAAAGCAACAATTCATCATTTCATTAAATGTTTTTTGAAACATCTAAGTATTACAATCATGTGGCTTATGGATCATAAAATTTATAAATGTGTTAATATTTTATAGGACAAAGCTAACATATATTGCAAATGACAACAAGACAAGCTGTCAGCTGCATCTTTCATAGTTGCAATAGAACATTGGGTTTACCTTTGGACCTTTCTATTTGAAAGATTATGTTTTACAGGCACACACCATATCTCCTTTATCACTGATCAGACTTAAAGCAAAATTCCTCCAACATGTTCTGGATGAAGCTCACAATCCATATTTGATTTCTGCTGCCATGAATTGAATGTTTGTGAAAAATCTTGGCTCATATATTTGTGAAGATGCCAGGTAAAAACTGCTGAAGGAAATCCAAGAGATCTCAATCAGAATAAACAAAAGGCATGAGTATTATTGAAGTACATCTTACAATTGATTTACGGATTAAAATGGAGAAACAGGAAAAAAATATAAATAATTTATCACCCTATTGTTATAGAAGGTAAACAAAAGGCATTAGATTCCACAGCAGACATGGATCAAGATCCCTTCCTAAGAAACATTATAATAAAAATTTTAGAGGAGGCATTGTAAGCGATGATGAATAACTTGGAGGGGTTGAGGAAGGGTTACATTTGATTGATCACATGTTCCTCCTGTTGAGACTTTGTAAGATTATAAACGTTCTTAATGTAATATATAAGAGACATAAAGAAGCTGATATCTGTTCTTAAATTCTCTGTTGTGAAACATGGTGAATAAGTTAATTTCCCATGGACTGAAATAAAAAGAACAGAACAACATGTTAGTAGACACAAATGGAAACTGGTGAAAGTTTTTTTCCCTTTGAAACAAAGTTGACTATAAAGAATATATTGTATTTAAAAAAAAAGCACTCATAAAAGTGACTAAACAACATTTTACTCCACTTGGGTTCTATTTATTTTTTTTTTTTTAATGGGATACTCCTAACAGGGGAAAACTAGTGCAGCTGAAATGAATGACATAGTTCCTACTGTTTTCATAGGGCCATGCATAACCACCATGACTTTATTTTACTTATAAAAATATTCTCTGAAAACAGCATTAATAAGGCAGAAATATGACTAGGGGAGCATAATGTGTTCATGAGACCCTAGCACATGAATTTTTTTTCAAACACTTTTACGGATATTTCCTTCTTTAACTGCTGCAGGATCACATTTGATTCTCAATTCCTTGACCTCATTGTGGAGAATCGAACTCTCAATGCTGCTTGGCACTCTAACTCAAAGGAGTGCATAAAGTACTGCGTGCAGAGCCAGACAGACATACATAGCAGAAAGCCAAGAGATAATAATAGAGGGGGAAAACAATTGCATTGAGAGTTGGTAAGTATCTGAACAAATTGCCTGGAGATTCTCCATCTACGGCAGTACTCAAAACTTGAGCTTTCTTTAATGCTGAAGATAGCCATACTTTGAAAAGGACATTAGAGTAGATGACCTTCAGAGGTTGTTTGCAACGTATTTTTTTCTGTTTCTATGCTGTCCTAGTTTACTGCCTTCAACCCTTCTACCAGGTCAGTAACTAAACTAAGCAGCTTTTATTCCCAGTCCACACACACAGGAAAGAGAAAAGGGAAATGAGAGACACTTGCAGGTTGGAAACTAACACAAAACCAATTTAATGAAATAATAATAATAAAAGGAAGATGATAATAAAAACGATAAGGAAATAATAAAATATTTACAAAACCAATTCAGACTCCCCCGACATCCATACCTTACAACTGACACTGCAGGTGACAGGTGAAGGGAAGGTCCTAGACTGAACTCAGTGGCAAACAGGAGCTGGACTCTTCCAGGAACTGGACTCAGGGACACATGGATGGCTTCAAGGGCAGACAGACAGCTGAAGTCTTCCCTGAACGTTCACCATTGAAGAAGAGGGCTGACACATGATCTCTAAACTTTAAAACTGAATATGACACATATGGCATGGATTACTTTGTTGGTCAGGTTTGAGCTACCTGCCTTGTTTACTCCCAGCAGGTATGACCCCTTCATCACCAACTCTGGGATGGCCTTGATTTAAATAGGAACAGGTATGAGCAGTGGTCTCTACACCAGTGCCTCATTACCTTGATGATAACTATCAGGCTTATCACTTCTAGAGGCAGGCACTGTCTGAAAACTATGTTGGTAAGGTTCAGTAGCTGAAGTTTATAAAGGTTCTTGGCTGAAAAGTCAGAGAACATATTTTGCTTTAGCCCAAAACAGAACATACGATCATTAAATGAACTAGAGATTCCTCACTAGAGAGGTTTAAATAAAATATGTACCAAGACTTTTGCCTAGAAATAGTTTGTAGGATAAGTGTTAATATGCAATAGACTAAATTAAACATAAATTAGAAGTCCAAAGGAAGCTAAATTGTGTTGTTTCTTTCATGACAATATTAAGTAAATTTAGTAACTGGATCAGATATGCCCAAATATTCTTCATAAAAGTGAATCTGACATAAATATACAATCTTATCTCCATTGTACATGATTAACTATGTTATGATGTTTTCTTGGCTTCACGAATTGGGTTACTAGCAGAAAATATTAAGCCTATTTCATTTCTAGAAATTCTTTTTATCTTATTATTAGCCTTCTTGCACTGAGTTTGATCAACAATCCACAGAGGATTCCTACAAAATAAAAATAAAAAATGAAAACAAAGATTTAGTCAATTTTCAAAAGAGTTTCTTGTCAAGGTTTTATAAGGACATCAGTTTAAGCTTTCTTACTAGTGGAGTCAAGGAGTTGGTGTGCTTGTGAATAAATATTAGCATAAAAAACTTCTAGTATGTAAGGACAACAAAATTTTGAAAACTGCAATGCAGAAACAAGAAAAACAGAAGGCCTATTGCCTTGATAATTCCTATTAAGTCTCTCCAAAAAGATTAACAGTATAATTGAAGTTATTTTTTCTCTATATGACTAAGAGGTATAAAATGCAACTCCAAAATATTAAAATTATTCAATTATTAAATCTGACCCCGAGCAACTAGGAAATAAAAGCTAAATTTCTGTTTCATATTTCTAATAGACTTTTGATGTTGAATTCCTGAGGCTGGAAAATGATTGCAAGCTATTAGAGATAGTGCCAAAAATGAAACTAAATTTTAGAGAAGTGTTACAAACTCTAACTCTACTTTCAGAGCTGAATTTTCCTCAGAGAGAAAATTTCTAAAGTTTGAGTTGAGGTCTTTGAATTGTGATATTGAGAACTACAAGGCCTGAAATCCAGACCAAAACAAACAATTTTCAGAATTCTTCTTTAATAAAATATATCAAAATATAGATCAAAACATTTTTATAGTTCCACAAAGTTCATTTTAGATTTCATGTTAATCAGTCAAAAATGTTATTTTATTACTTAATGAAAGAAAAAGGTCAAACCAACTGACAAAAAAAGGCAGTTAGAGATGGGAACTGAAGTTCTGAATTATTAAGGATCTAATAGGTGATGCTTGTTTGAAGTAGCATCATGTTACAGAAGACACAGTTGGACTTTACAATCCTGTCAGATGTACCTAATCTGTTCCAGCACCTAACACCATGCAGATACATTAACTCCTGTCTTCAATAGCATTGAGATGATCCTGCTTTGCTGGATCCTGCTGTTTTAGTGAGATTGCTTCCAAGACCTCAGCTGCTGTTTCTTTGTGATACTGTACTGCTCTACGTTGTTGCCCCAGGAAGCTCAGACATATCTGAGTGTCTCACTGCTCACTTTAAAAATAACCTTTGAATACTATTCCTCTATTGGTACAGAAGAATTAAAGAAACACAGTTGACTTGATGCCTACTACTTAGTCCAAGCAGTAATTTGTCAGGTGTTATGAAAATTAGCAATAGAGGAGGGGAGAGGAGAGGGGAGGGGAGGGGAGAGGGGAAGGGAGGAGAGGGGAGAGCATTTATGTGAGCAAAGGATTAATGAAAATTCTGGTAAATTATACAATGGCTTCAGGCTTGAAAAACGCAACAGCACTCTTGTTACACAATGGATATTTTGAAGCAATTTTTATGCAACGTGCACATTTTATTCAAACCTACATCAAGTAGAATTCGCATATTCATATTTGACAAACAAACATAGCAAAGGTATCACTGAAACAGTCTTGATTTTTACTTCTTTTCTCTTTACTATAGTGAAGTCATAAAGACAATGATGCATATGATGTTAAAATTTTACCCTTAAGAAAGCAATTTTCAATTGACATTTCTACAGAAGGCAGCAACATTACCCTTTTTAAACTAAGGGTCAAATTCTAAGGTAAGAAGGAAACCAATTAATTTTCTTGGAATAGCCCTGCTTTTTGCAATATACATAGTTGCAAAGTTTTTTTCATGTGGTTTGTTTTCTAGGGCAGAGAGAAATAAATTTCAGCTATGCAGAAGATACTATCCTGACACTGACAGTCAATTTATTATTACTCACATATGAAGTAAAGATATTAAAAGCCCTTCAGCAGCCAGTATATTACTGTGCTAATATAATTCCACAATTTGTGACTTCTGGGATAAGTATGGACTTTGAACAGACACCTCTGTCAGGGAGATAGTGTTCCCAGAGCTCAGGTACATGTTATCCTCATGCATCATTGAAGGAATTTAGATCGCTTGGATTTATCTGGTAGGTAACATAGGTTGAAGTCCTGCTTCTTCTTGCATGCTGTGAAGTTCCATGAAAAATCAAGGTAATGAGAATGGATCAGCACAGTATATTCAAAGATTCACAATTACTTGTCGCTTTTGTTTTATAAAAATATATAAATGAGTAATATTTTAATGTATGCTGTATTGCCACATCATGTTATACAAACTATTAAATCAAATTCCAGAGAAATTAGAGAGAACACAGCATTAGGAGCAAATGTTTAAAAAGGCACCAGGAAGCTAACTTGACTGAAAAGCGTCTTGCATTTCCAATGCCTCTGTCAACAGAAAATTTCATACATAATCTAGTTTTACAAACATTTAATTTCTTAGCACATAGAACACTGCAGAATGAGGGAGGGAAATGCAAAAAAGATAGCATCAGTCACAAGAAGAAGGAGGATCTTGTGATTTATTGTCAGGCAAGAATCATATCCAAACAGATCAAATTGCCAGTGTGATAGAACATGGGCCACTGGGAAAACAAAGTTTGAAGAAACTCTTGTGAAACCACAGAACTGAATCTGTATACATAAGTAGTTCTGTAGGATAACAAAGACAAAAATATAGGAAAATAAGGATGGCAGAAGGGCAGAAGGAAAGGTTTAGATGTGCCATTAATAATTCAGAAAGCAACTGTAAAAGTTCTTTGATTAGTAGTGTGACTGTTGAAGGAGATCAGATCTCCTCTCCTCTCCTCTCCTCTCCTCTCCTCTCCTCTCCTCTCCTCTCCTCTCCTCTCCTCTCCTCTCCTCTCCTCTCCTCTCCTCTCCTCTCCTCTCCTCTCCTTCTCCCCTGAAACTGAAAAATAAGAAGGAAAAGAAAGGGAAGAGTAAAGCTGTTACAAAGCTGAGGATGTACGTTTTCATGTAACTGTTTAAATAATCCATAATTAGAAACAGAGTAGTACAGTTTAGGCGACAAGCAATTCAGTCTTTAGAAGCAACAGTGTTGAGTGAAAGCAACAAAATTGAGGACAGACAGTTTAAAAAACCTAGACTAGCAAGTACAGCTATTGACAAAAGGAACAGGAAAAGTACAGTGAAGGAATACAGAGTTCCAGTGAAGATAAATGTATCATTTCGTGTTAGCATATCCAAAAAACCCTTAGTATATATTATTTAGCAGTGTTTACTGGACACGGTCCAGGGCCACAAAAATAATTAAGGGACTGGAACATCTTTCATATGAGGGAATGGCTGAGAAAGCATCGATATTTAACCTAGTGAAGAGAAGTCAGCGGGGCATCCTATCATTGTGCTGAAATAACTTATGGAAGGAAATGAAGAAGGAGCCAGACTTGTCTCAGTAGTGTCCACTGAGAGGACGAGAAGCAATGGCCATATATTGAAACACATGAAGTTGTATCTGAATACAAGAAAATCCTTTTTATTTGGTCACCAAACACTGGAACAGATTGTACAGAGAGGCTGCAAGAGTCTATTTGAATATTTCCATGGAAACATTCAACCCCCAAGTGGACACAGTCAGGCAACCTGCTCTAGCTGACTCGATTAGACGATCTCAGAGGGTTCCTTTCAACCTAAATGATTTTGTGATTCTGTGAAACAGTCAGTCAACTGTGTGATCGTATCAACCGCTGGTCTGATTTCATCTGAATTGTGCCATTACCAGTGACGGGAGGTATCCGGACATCAAAGGTGTAGTCTTGGGGGATGAAAAAAAACTACAGAATGTTAACTGAGCAGAAATGGTTCTTTAAGACATGTTGAAATAAAACCAAGTATAAGTGATTTAATGCAAATTAAATGTCTCCTCATAACAAATGGCCACAGCTGGAGGAAAGTGGTTATCACTGAAGAGCCTTCTCTGCCTCTGTGCATACTATCTATACCGAAGTCACTCATAGTGGATGCCTGTCTAACCTGCTAAACAGAGGGTGTTCTGCAATCTCTCAGGCATTATTTTGTTAAAAAAATCCCAGACCAGTACACTGGCAACTGATCTTACTTCCTCTAGCACATTTAATTTGAAAACATCAGTGTTTTGCTTTCGGGTCTAATGTTTATTATAGGCTTTGGGGAGCTGAGTAGTGATCTGCAATATAGTGGATAAACAGAGATGTGGAAATAATTAACACAAGTCTTGACTCTGTAACTTGTATTCAGATATCTAATGCCATTTCAGAGGGTTCAAACACTTGCCTGCTACTTCAGAAAGGTGTTGGTGTCCTATAGATCTTATGTCATATAGTCAAATACTATTAGTATGGCCCTGGTTTAGTGCATGACTGTAACTAAAGGACTCTTGTAACAGGACTAAGTGGGTAGATAAATGCTTCCTTTTTTCTTTATAGAAAGGTAAAAGAAAACACCAAGCAAAACACCAGCCAAAAAGCGGGGCATCTTTTACTGAAATGCAAAAGGAGGTAAAGTCTATCAACATTTATTAACATTTTTTCTTTTTTGCTGGGATCCTTTTTGGTGGTGTTCTATAGAAGATAAAACTATTCATCTTTCAGCATCTTAAGAAACTTATCACGCTAGTTTCTGTGGGATGAATTATCTGGAAGTCAGTGAGTTAAAATTGTGATCAGAACACTGACTGCGCTGTATGGCACCCTACACAATTCAGACAACTCTCTGCCTGTTGGCAGTTTGAGGAGAATGTTTTCCTCTTATTACGAAAAAAAAAAAAAAGGAATTAGGAAATAAAAAAAGAAGAAAGATGTGGCAAAATCCTATATACTCATGACTTCATTTCTGGAACTTGCTTGTACGACACTAATCAATTTTTAGACAGAAACTGACAATTCTTCCATTTAAGTACTTAACTCTGTCACACAGCTACATTGGATCTTGCCATCTGTGGCGTCATGTCTACATTAAACTTTTTCCCAAAGTGTAGTTCTTGGCTTCACTCTAGATCATCACACCTTAGGCAGACATAAAACATTTTGTCCGTTAAGTGTATGCCACCATTTTTAACACAAACCACTGTGAACAGAGTAAGCAAACAAAGCAGACAAACAGACATGGCATTGCAAGGCAGTTCATGAGGAAGGACATGCACAAGGGACATAGTCACCCTACCAGCCCAAGAGGTAAGTACAATCAATTATCTTCATTACCTCAGAGGGGGGTTAGCTGTGGTATCCATCCAGTGGAAAACTACGCCCTCTGCACTCACCAGAATGGATATTGTAACCCAGGCAGAACTCCCACCAAAAAAAAAAAAAAAAAAAAAAAAAAAATGCAGTCATTGAGGTTTTAGGCTGCAAAAAAAGTGCCAGTGCCTTTCACTGTCAAGAAATGGCAGTAGTGAGAACAGCTGTGTGAGGTGTGACCAGGTGGGTGATCTACTCAGCCTGATGGCAGAGCTAAGAGAGGAGGTAGAAAGGCTAAAGGAGCACCAGAAGTCTGAGAAAGAGATAGACTGGTGTAATGGCACTCTACCTTTCCTGAGACAGAAATGGGAACAATCAGGAAAAAAAAAAAAGCAGGATCAAGAGAGTCCTGTTTCATGTTCCCACCAGGCTGAAAACAGTAAGTACCTCAAAGGGAAAGAATGAATGGAGGCAAGTCCACAACAAGGGTAGCAGGCTATCAACCTCTTTGCCCACCTCACCTTTCCAAATGCCTGTGTGCAACAGGTATGAGTTTTTTGATGTAGAAGACTAGTCGATGGATGATGTGAATGAACGTGGTGTACTGTCAGAGGTGTTGCCAGTGTCAGCAAGTCCTACCCTCTGTATGATGACCACCTCCATGAGGAAGAAAAGGTGTTGTAGGCAATTCTCTTCTGAGAGTAACAAAGTGTCTAATATGCCAGATAGACCTTACTCTTAGGGAAGTCTGCTGTATCACTGGGGCTGAGGTTAGGGATATCATCAGGAAACATTCTATCCATGAATGCCAAAAACACTCCATATTAACGTGCTACATTTACATAAAGTGATTCTTTCAGAGAAAAGCGATTTACGGTGCATCCTTTCCTTTTCTGAGGAAGGTTATGGAGCAGATCATCTTAAATGCCATCACATGACATGTAGAAGATAACCAAATGATCAGGCCCAGTCAGCATGGGTTTAGGAAATGCTGGTCCTTCTTAACTAATTTGATCTTCTATGACATGGTTAGTGGATAAAGGAAAGCTCATGGGTTTTGTCTACGAAGATTTTAGTAAAATCTTTAACACCATTTCCCACAGCATTCTCTTGGAAAAACTGGCTACACTTGTCTTGGACAGGCATACGCCTCAATGGGCAAAAAACTGCCTAGGTATCCAGGCCCAGTGAGTTGTGGTGATTGGAGTTAGATACAGTTGGTGGCTGATCTCAAGCGGTGTTCCCTAGGGCTCAGTGTTGAGGCCAATTCCGTCTAATGTCTTTATCAATGATCTGGATGAGGGGATCAAGTCCACCATCAGCAAGTTTGCAGGTGATGCCAAGTTGGGCAGGCGTGTTGATCTGCTTGAGGGTAGGAAGGCTCTACAGAGGGATCCAGACAGGCTGGATCAATTCGCTGAGGTCAGTTGTATGAGATTTAACAAAGCTACTTGTTGGATCCTGCACTTGGGCCACAAAAACCCAATGCAGTTCTACAGGCTTGTGGAGGAATGGTTGGAAAGCTGCCTGGTGGAAAAATACCTGTGGGTGCTAGTTGACAGCTGGCTGAATATGAGCCAGCAGTGTGCCCATGTGGCCAAGAAGGCCAACAGCATCCTGGCTTGTATCAGAAATGGTGTGGCCAGCAGGACTAGGGAAGTGATTGTGCCTCTGTATTTGGCTTTGGTGAGGCCACACCTCGAATTCTGTGTTCAATTTTTGGTCTGCCATGATAAGAAAGGCATTAAGGTGCTGAAGCATGTGCCAAGAAGAGCAACAAAGCTGGTGAAGAGTCTGGAGAACAAGCTTCATGAGGAGCAGCTGAGGGAACTGGGGTTGTTTTGTCTGAAGAAAAAGAGGCTTAGGGGAGACCTTATCTATCTTTAGAACTTGAAGTGAAGCAGGTGTTGGCCTCTTCTCCCAAGCAACAAATGGATGAGAGGAAACGGCCTCCAGTTGCATCAGGGGATTCAGCTATATATTAGGAAAGGGTTGCTATGTGCTGGTAACAGTCTGCCTAGGGAAGTAGTTGAGTCCTCATCACTAGAGGTATTTAAAAGATCTGTAGATGTGGCACTTTGGGACATGGTTTAGTGATTGGACTTGGTAGTGTTAGATAAATGGTCTCAGTCTTAAAGGTCTTTTCCTACCTAAACAATTCCATGATTTCCTCAGTACAAAGGAATCTCTGCAGGACCCTTGGCTGTTGGTGTCTCTCACAGCTTTGTATGAGAGACGTCAGAGATCTCTGCATGCACATTGCAGTCAGAAATTGTTTTATTTTTAGCAGAGCGAGCCAAAACTAGCTGGGTCCAGCAGCTGTGTTTGTAAATGTGGAGGCTTTAATTCTGGTGCATACTGCACATGCAGAAATTAAAAGGCTGTACTTACCAGATTTTCTAGGTATGCACAAAACAAATCAACTTTATGACTATATACATTACAGATTACTTCCTGACATGTGAAATGAGCCTAATGTGTCCAGAAAATCTGACAGAGCAATACAAAAGTGTATTAGTTCATTACTCAAAGAAGTATTGCGTTACTAGGTGGCAAATGCACTTCCTTAAACTTAAACCACATTTGTCCTGAGAGTATGTAAAAAAATTGCACTCATTAGTCTGAAAGCTATTAAGCATGTTGTCCATAGTATTTAACATAATTTCCTGTTCTACTTTTTCTTGTTCCACACATCAAATTTATATGCTGGTATCCTCTGTTCCTTATTCATTAAACCCAAACAATACTGTTGTATCAGGTATTGTTGCAAAGCCTATTATTCAGCCTTCAAGGGTTCTGTAATGATATTTTGAAGCTTTTGTTTATTGGAGAGTCATTTTTCAGTCACTTTTCTTTCACTCTTTTAAAGATGAAGTGATTCAGTGACCTTCTCCCCCCTTTGTGATAAATGTAGCTTTCTGTTAAAACAGTAGTTAATTTTCTTGATGTTAGCTTGTGAATATTTAAAGTATTGCCTTTGACCAAGAGTTAACAGTAAGAGTAACAAAGGGTATGTTCACAGCCTTTGGGGTAGCAGAAGCAGCAGATTATAGGACACCACTACTGACAAAATATAGTCTTGTATTCTTCTACAATGTTAATTTCATTAGATGAAAAAATTACATGCCCTCATTTTGGGCTGTACACTTGATTCTGGTCATTCACCCTGCAGAAAGATAGAGCAGAAATAGCAAAAAATGAAGTTCATTAGAAGTTAGGAAATGAAAAAAAAATTTAAGACTTTGATAATGAAAGTGATTGGAAAATATTAGGGCTATATCATTTAGGGAAATGATTAACAGGGAGCATGATGAGAGATCATTTATGAAATAATTAACTATACTAAAAAAAAAAAAAAAAAGCAGAATTCTGTTTATCTTTCTGGGTGCTACAAGCCTAAGGGATATAGGCTGGAAGTAGAAGAACTTTAAATTGTAAAACAAAAATATGTTTAAACAATATATAATCAGCATGCAGCACTTAAAATCACATTTAGAACCTACTACTTCAAGAAAACTATATCTGTGGAGCAAATTTTGCCTGTATTCTGGTTCAGATATTTCCAAGAATAAAACTTGTCTAGGATTTTGTCTAGTCATACATTATCAAAGTCTGTAAAAGATTTCTTTCTGACTTCAGTGTGAGAAAGCTTGGACTCTCTCTGCATAGTGTGATTGCTAGACTGAAAAAGTTAATTCTAAAACAGTAACATTTTGAGTGAGATAACATGATACCGATGTTAGTTTGGACTGGGAACTATATTTGTTGACACAAACATCCTCTCCCAGCCTTAAATTTCAGTATTCTATTTTAAAAAGTGTATTAAGCTGAATTAAATTAATAATCTTTATATTTTCCTAATATATTTATTAGGGCTGAAAGGGGTCTCAAGAGATCATATAGCACATTCAAGGTAGGATCAACTATATCTATGTTATTTTTTTTTTCTGTCTAGGAATATTAAAGTACAAAATGATCATAGGTCCACACTGTGATATCATTTTAAAAAAGATGTTATACTCAAAGTTGTAAAAGAAGAGCAAAGCCTTATTTTAAGAAAGATGTCCAGTTTGATCTGCATTTAAAGCAAATGAAACCTCTCCAGAGATCCTGGCAGAACGCAAAGAGAGTGATCAGAACACTAGAAGACGTGATGTACCTGGAAAAACAGCTGAAGGAATTAGCGTTATTTATGTATTGATCAGAAATATTTAATGAGTCTGTAATAGCTATTTTCAGATAGTTAAAATGTTGGTTTGAAGAAAAAGAGAGAATATTGGAAATCAAATGTTCATTTTTCATTTTTCTTTATGCAAATAACGTACACATATTGTAATGCTCCCTGTAAGACAAGTTTCATTGTAGTTGAAATGCTCTGACTTACTACTGTATGAAAATCACTAAGATTTCAAAGCAAAACTATGAAGTATCATATTTGTTAGGTTAACTGAATTGGCTGTTTATGTAATTAAGTTATAGTGTTATAAACCACGAATGAACTAGTCAAGATGGGCAGACTAATTAGTTTCCATAACAAATAAACATTTGAATCAGACAGCACACTCTGAAAATATTATATAAAAAAGTAATCATCAAACAAAATTGAACTTCAAAACCTGGGTTTTTTAAGCTAAGGAAGTGATCCAATGTTAAAACACATTTTCATATCTTGTTTCATATTCTGTAAAAAAAATATTCCACTGAAGCTAGAATGTCTTATTTTTCTTTATTAATCTGGAAAACCTTTTGCATTTCCACTGGTGTCTGTTTGTGAGCATGATGGCTAGTACTGTTTAATTATAAAAGAACTTTGAAATTCTCAAACAAGGACCATAGAACCAAGTATCTCATATTGCTCTGGCAGAATTCAAACCAAACTGCCTGTTGACTAGTTTTCTTTGGACATTATCCTTGAAACCTGGCATTTCCAGTTCTGACCTGATTGTAGGCTCACAAAAATGGTGGAAGAAGAAGGAAGGAAGGAAGGAAGGAAGGAAGGAAGGAAGGAAGGAAGGAAGGAAGGAAGGAAGGAAGGAAGGAAGGAAGGAAGGAAGGAAGGAAGGAAGGAAGGAAGGAAGGAAGGAAGGAAGGAAGGAAGGAAGGAAGGAAGGAAGGAAGGAAGGAAGGAAGGAAGGAAGTTAAAGAAAATATGTGAAATCACGATATCCTCCACAGCACAAAGGATAATTCTGTAACAATTTTATAGGCAATAGCATCAGCTTTATACCAGGAGTTTATTTATACCAGGAATAAATATTTAACGTAAAGAGAAAATAAATTACTTGGGATTGTTTGAATATTTCAATATAAGAGGATAGCAATTCAATACTTTTTATGAGCATATTTTCTAAATGGAAAGCTAATGAGATAAAATCTAAACTCATGACTTGCTCACACATTGTGGGCTGGAAAGGCCTTACTCTAGTGTTCTAAAAGCTAAGTGTTTCCGTTTAAGGTAGAAATGCATTCTATGCTCAATAGAAGTCAAGGAAGCACCAGTGAAAAATTCTATATGAATCTCTCTTTTATGATACAATTAATTGCTGTGTTGTGTAGTTACTTTTTTTTCCCCGTTAAGTATATTATTAAATGGACACCAAACTTTAGAAGAAGAAAGTTGGTGAAAGTTATGGAAGATTAATCTACCGTTGAGTTCTAAATTTGAAAAGGAAGATGTCACAATTATCCTTCCTGCCTTCCATATCTAAACTCCAACTATTGTCAGCTGATATCACTTTGAGCTGACTCTAAGCTGCTTTCACTTCAAGTCACTTGTGTTAGAGCATTTCACTTTGTTATGCTTATTCTAAGTTCTTTGCTGGAAGAAACTAAAAACATATTCATGCAAAGCATAGAAAGCAAACTTATTTGATTTTAAATTAAAAAATGCTCTGTAAATTCAGAAATTCACATTGCTGCTGGACAAGAAAATATTCTGAGATATCTGTTTAAGCTACTGTGGGTTGACAGATTTCTCTTCATCAGCTGAGCTAGAATATCCGAACAATGTACGTGCTCATGGCCCTTGGCAAATATATGACTATGTGATTTTACTTAACTGAAAACCTAAATCAAGCAAAGCAGTAGATGATAAAAAGTTCATGCATTTCTGGGCATAAGCTGAGTGCATATCCTTGTTACAAGATACCCTGTAGCACCCAGCTAAGTGAGAGGGCAGGACACTACTGCTTGCAGATCTATTCGCTACCTGGTTTGAAGTCAAATTTCAATTTTCATTCTTCTCCTAGGCTTTCCACCACACCACACATCTCCCCAAGAAAAAATTCTTGAAGAGCTTCCTACATGAGAAGGAAGTCTGATGGTTTTAACAGCCATATTACCCTGCTTCCCTCAGAATGCAGGGATTCCCCAGAGAGCACTCTGTGAATTTGCAGCTCATTCCTGAACATAACCAGGTGACAGCAACGTCACTAACTTTAATAAAAACTGGAAAGTCCACACTTTTGACCCTTATTTCCCTGCAACAACAACACATAATAAGGACAGCATATAATAAATAACATTGAAACCAAAGGAAGACAAAAAGAAAAATTTATGCAGTGTGGGTATAAGGATGCATGGAAAATTGATGGGAACCATATGAATGAGTTTCTAACGTCTCTGCCCTTTTCTCAAGTTGGAACAACTATTCTCTTCCAATATACCCTGCAGCTAAAGATATATGAATTATTTTTACATATCTGCAGTGCTCTGCATCTATGATCCATTTGCACATATTCTCTTCTAAATCTCACTTTAATACCCTCTACTTCTCTTTAGCTGGTGATTGACTTAGCCCTTAAAATGTTTTGTTATATAATATAAGAATGCTGTATAAAACAAAATTGTTTTGCACTGCTCCACAGAAATATAATTTAGATCAAACTCAGATGACTGGGTTTTCTTTTCAAACTGATCTATCTGTTGTAAACAAGATGCATATGCTGAAGAATAAATTACTTTGGGTTAGTAAGAAGAGAAATACACATAGTTTCAAGAAACTTCACATATATGATAGTAATAGGATGCTCTAAAACCTTCATATAGCTATATATTGGTTATGGCATCCACAAACTATTAATCATTTGTTGAGGAGCCTGGCTGAGTAGAAAAAAAACAGAGAGAAATATAAACATCTTCAAAGCAATACCCAAATCAAAATGATCACTATAAACTGACAAAATCACAACTTGTTTTAGGAATTTATAATCTACTGAAGCTTAAATGTTTCATATATCCAAGTAAGGACTGATTTAGTTAAAAAGTGCTCTCTGTTTAAGCTCTGTCTATCTCCAACTGAAAAGGCTTATCAAATAATGATTTTTTAGTCGGTTAATAAAGATAAGGATATCTGAAATTCTGAGGAATTTAATCTTATGAGCCACAGGGAAAAGTTGGAAGAAACAAAGGCCAACACTTCATTGATCATATGGAGATGTAGGTCTTGGGTGTTTCAGAACTCACTGGATACCATATTTAGTCTCCGGCCTTTAAAATGTGAGAAAGTGTTCATCCTCAGGAAGAATGGTTCAAGGTGTCATACTGGTCTTTCAGAAGTCCATGTGCATGCAACACTTGAGAAACCAAGATCTACATTTCAGCAGAAGCCAAGTATTCATTTGCTTTCGATCAGGTTCAGCTCTAGTTGTAAAGTTGTCTTATGGGACCTGGGTTTTGGAGTACTTCCAGATTTGGAGGAAAAAAAACCCCAAACATTGATCACATGTTTCTTTTCCACATTAAACACAACGTGCTCACTGTGTATATCCATAGTGGGCCACTGAATGCTGTGTGGCATTGTAGGATATATTCCACTTTCTGATTGGTCCGTATCAACAGCTCCTGTGATGTCCTCTATACAGATGCTTGTGTGAAGATAAATTTCTATTAATCTAAGATTGTTTTCTTTTCCTCAGTCTTTTTGCATGTAGAAAACATTTGCTAAATCACAAACAGAATGTTTATCTTCCTGTTTAAGTCATTCACCTAGGAAAAGCTGAACTATGCTGAGCAATATGAATATTCAAAGGATAAGATGACAAGAAATGGCCTCAAATTTCACCGGGGAAGGTTTAGACTAGATATTAGGAAAAATTATTTCACCAGCAGAGTGGTCTAGAATTTGAATGGGATACCAAGGGAGTGGTTGGGTCTCTATCCCTGGCGATATTTAAAAGATCTCTAAATGTGTGGGTGGTGAGACAATGGAACAGGTTGCCCAGGGAAATTGTGGATGTCCCATCCCTGGAAGTGTTCAAGGCCAGATTGGATGGGGCCTTGAGCAGCCTGATCTAGTGGGAGGTGTCCCTGCCCATCTCAGGGATGTTGGAACTAGATGGTCATTAAGGTCCCTTCAAACCCAAACCATTCTATGGTTCTATGTGCTAATTAGGGATGTTGTTTAGTGGTGAATTTGGCAGTGCTAAATTTATGGTTGGACTTGGTGATCTTAAAAGGTTTTTCCAGCCTAAAGAGTTCCATTCCATTCCATTCCATTCCATTCCATTCCACTCCACTCCACTCCATTCTTTGGTGAGATTAATTTGCCTTCAATATTCTTAATCTTTTTTTGAATGTGTCAAAATATAACATTTCAGCATTTCGTACACTTCCTTCATTTGTATTTATGGAAATTATTTGCTGAATTTAATCTCAGTACATAGATACTTTCACATTTAATGTAGCTACAATCCGGAGATGTTCTGTCTAAGGTACAGAATATAGTGCTCTTAAGAAACTGATAATGTGGCTGAAATACACCAAACCTCACCCTCTGAGTCATGGTTAGTAGTTTTTGGGGCCATAAAACACCAGCCATAGCTCAGAGCTACCTGTTACAAATAGGATCAAGAAGTAGTCAGAAAACCCTACTGGTAATTGAATTAAAGATGGAAGCATCATTAAGCACAGACAGGGAAAAGAGGGCATTGGCAATCTCAGCCATCAGTAAAACTGATAACATATTTTGAAATAGTTTGCATTAACATATAATCTCTTTGCCAGGACAAAATAGCCTTGTTATGCAGATTTGCCTATGGTCTCCTAGGCATCGTTATATTCTTATACTCACTTTCTGAATTTTTTTTTTCTATAGCAATCTGATCATTGAGGTCACTCATTTCAAATATATGTATGCATTTTTAACTATTAGAAAACATCTGTAACTAGTTGACTAATAGATTTCAAATGATACCATGATTGTCGCTAGTGACAAAAACCATTTTTTTCAGTGTCCTTGTGAAAAAACATCATCTCATGGCAGAAATAAGGTATCAATCTTTAATACCAAATATAAAACTGAATAGAATATGACCATTAAAATGTTTCTCAAAAGGAACTAGAGAATGTCTTTACTTTATTCACTGGAAGACAGAATCGTAAGGGGCCTAGAATCCAACACAGTACTCCAGGTGGGGTCTCACAAGAGCTGAGGAATGGGAAAATTGGATGGAGCCTCGGGTGGCCTGACCTAGTGAGAGGTGTCCCTGCCCAAGACAAGGGGGTTGGAACTAGATGATCTTTAAGGTCCCTTTCAAACCAAACTATTCTATGATTCTATGAAAATTGTTGTTCTGATTGTTTTCCCGGTAATTTCCTACTTTTCTGCTGATATCAGAAATAAAAATGCCACAATCCTCTTTTGTGCATGAGACGATAGATTTGACATACAGTGATAAAGCTAATATTGCTGAAATTCAGTCCGATTGTGCCTTGCTAGCAGGTTGACTTATTGAAACACATGTAAGTACAATCATTCCCTTTCATTTGAAACACTGTAAGATTAATATTTGACACAGGGAAACACATTTTCAGAAAGATGAAACTATCTTGCAGGATTTAAACTTATAGTTCTGCCTCTAAATGAGCACATGGTGTAATGACCTGTGCTTAAATATTTTCTGTAGGTTGCTCTTCTGAAAAGCACAGAAAAACCTAGGGAGTCCCATAGTTCAAACTTGTGACTGACTGTAATACAATAAAGGAAAAGAGTAGTCTCAAGATCTGTGAATTCATATATTTTGCTACTCACTATTTATCAATGTTTGTAAACTGATAAATAATGAAAATACACAATCGGAGAATCATGGAATCATTTAGGATAAAAAAGGCCTTAGAGATCATTGAGTCAAACGGTAAACTTTGGACTGCCAAGCCCACCATGAAACCATGTCCCCATGCGCCACTTTTACATGACTTTTAAATACCCCTAGGGATGGGAACTCAACTACTTCCCTGGGTAGCCTCTACAATTCTTGATAACCTTTTCAGTGAAGTAATGTTTCCTAATATCTAGCGTTACCCTCCCTTAGCACTGCTTAAAGACATTTCCTCTTGTCCTTTCTCTTGTTACTTGGGAGAAGAGACCAACATCAGCCTCACTATGACCTTCTTTCAGGTAGTTGTAGAGAGCAATAAGTCTCTCCTAAACCTCTTTTTCTCCAGACAAAACAACTCCAGTTCCCTCAGGTGCCCCTCATGAAAGTTGTTCTCCAGACACTTCACCAGCTTTGTTGCCCTTCCCTGGACAAGCTCAAGCAACTCGATGTCTTTCTTGTAGTGAGGGACCCTAAACTGAACACAGTACTCAAGGTGTAGCCTCACCAACTCCAAGTACAGGGACACGATCCCTCCCCTAGGCCTGCTGGCCACACCATTTCTGATATAGGCCAGGAAGCTGTTGGCCTTCTTGGCCACACAGGCACACTACTGGCTCATACTCAGCCAGCTACTGACCAGCACCTCCAGGTCTTTTTCTGATGGGCAAATACATAAGAAAGCATTATGGTCTAATGGCAACTGGCAACTGAGCACCACGCAGCTGCTCCTTCACTTTCTCCAGTGGATGAGGGAGAAAATCACAAGAGTAAAAGTGAGCAAAATCATGGGTTGAGATAAAGCAAAAATGCATACAAAGCAAAACAAGGACTTCATTCACTATGTCCCATCAGCAGGCTGGTATGTAGAACCATCTCCAGGAAAGCAGGACTCCATCACACTCAACAGTTACTTAGGAAGACAAATGCCATCACTCAATGTGTCTTCCATTCCCTCCTCTTCTCCCAGCCTTATATGCTGAGTGTGATGTCTTATAGTATAGAGTATCCTTTTGGTCAGTTGGGGTCAGCTGTTCCAGCTGTATCCCCTCCCAGCTTCTTTTGCAACCTCAGCCTACTTGCTGATTGGGTGGTGTCAGGAGCAGAAAAGGCTTTGACTCTGTGCAAGTACTGCTCAGCAACAACTAAAACGTCCCTGTGTTATCAACACTCTTTTCAGTACAAATCCAGAACATAGCACCATACAAGCTACTATGAAGAAAATTAACCCTATCCCATCCACAACTATTGAAGTAAGAAAAAAATACATTGTCAAAAAAGAAATGAAGGCACTGTTAAGCATAAGAGATGGAAATCATGGAAAAAACAACACACAAACTGATTAAAAGAATAACTATAGCCACAGTTTTTCAAACAGTACAGAAAAAAATTAAAGAAAGGATGCAAAAACTGAGAATATCAGAATAACATAAGAGAAGTTAACATTCAGTTATGTCAGTCTAAGTCTGAAGGAAAAATAACTAAATGAAAAACTTCTTTCACATAAAATATTAAACAGGAAGCATAAACATAATGAAGGAGATAGACTTGCATACTTAATGAAGAGCTTGGAGGTATTCAATTTACTTAAAGAAAATGAAATATCAGATGTTGGAGAATAGAAAATATATACAGTGACCAGCTGAGAGTTCCAGGCTAGGATCATACACCAGAGATATTGAGATACAGCGTGTTACAGAATTCCTACCTTACATGTCTTACCTTTTGGTGGGATCTATGGGCAAAAAACCAGTCAATTGAGGTCTTTACATACTCATTACGCATTCACACATGAACAAACGGAAAATCCCCCACAGAGAGGACCCAACTCTCCTTTTATATACACATGATGTGAAGACAAACTTCTTTACTTGAACTTTTTGTTTATTAAATATTGTCCGAGTGCAGAGTTGTGTGTACCTGATGGGGCTTTTCTGTGGCTACTGGCTAATAATGAGAGGGGGAAGTGTAGGAGCAGGCATCACTCCCCCACAACACCTCACCTGCAGATGGGCTAACTGTCCCAGGAGGCTGACGTAGAAGAGAGGGAGGCAGTGCAGCAGCAGTTGCTGCCTTTATCCTCCCCCACCCCAACCTGACTGAGCATGTGCACCCACAGGGCTCAGGCAGAGGTTCTGGCAAGGGTCTGTTAAACTGCTAGTAACCCTGGAGCCCCTAGTCCCAATTCCAGAACCTTCCCACAGGAGCTTCTGCACATACCCCAATTCAAGAACTTCAACAGCAAGACCACCCTTTGCATGACAATAGGGCAGGCACTTGCCTATTAATAGTGCCTGCCAAGGAAGCAGTGAGTGTACTCCCACCATCTCATGGAACTGATCTGAAGAAGCACCTGACTGGCCTGAAGTACTACCAGACCACGTGTTCCTGAAGAACTGTTGCTGAAGGAGTTGCTCTCAATGGAACAGATTTTCATGAGGAACTGCGGTTCCCCCACTGAAGGATGATGATAGATCTTTTTCCCCTGATATTTCTCTCTTTCTTTGTCTGACTTACCTTACTCTATCTTCTTTTTTTCTTGGCACTATGGTGTATCGTATTGAATCTGAGTTGTGTTGTAGTTTGTTTAGTGACCTTGGTTATCTTCAAAATATTAGATTGTGACCTGAACAGATTGGGATAGACTTTTGCACCTTTGAGAATCTGCAACTCAGTGTGCATCTGAGTATTTTGTGGTTTTGCTGGGACCAAATAAATACTGCATTTGAATTTACATTGCGAGATTTGTTAGTCTCAATTTGCCACACTGATATCAAATGAACTCTTTTCACATTCCCTTTTCGACTGTACGAGTTTGAGTGGGTGTTAACAGTACTAGTGTCAGGAGCAGGATTTAACATGTCCGGATTGTATGTTATGATGGAAATCCCTTTAATACAGAGTACAAGGGATGGCAAAACTGCAGTAAGCAGTGGTGTGCTTGTAGAGGAAAAGGGAAACATATCCTTCATCATTTCAGCATATTTTCAGGATTTTCAGATATTCTCCTACATCAAATCTTCATTTATGTCTCTGAGTTTTCTTCTGGAGTGTCGTTCTTTGCCTGTACTCTTTTGCTAAACCACATTATTTGCTCTGGGGTAGATGGCATAATAAACAGTACAAAGGATCACATTGTTCATTACTTAATGAGAATTTTGACAGGTGCACAAAATAGAATAGAATCACAAAAGTTACACAAAACCTGGAGAAGCAGAGAAGAGTATAATCAAATATTTAAAAAAATTAACTGTTAAATAAACAGCACATTTTGAAATAGTTCTGGATTTCTCATCCACTTCAAATGCCGGATGGTGTCAAAGACATCATTCCAGGCATCATTAGCCTGCTTTAAGGTAGCTGTTCTACTACAAAAATACTTCCTAAAAATAATTAATTACAGACAAATTAAAAAAAAAGTGAAATAAAAGCTAAAAGTTAAACAGTTTGACCTTAATGTACATGTAAAATAGATTTTTTGTATTGTTTAATTTTATTTGTGTTGGCTTTTATGCAATAGCCAAGATCTCAAAATTCTCTTGAGAGCTTTATTTGGTGTTTCATTGGTTCCTCTATGTGGTCATTGTGTTTTTGCCTCTTATGGCCAGCAAGCTCACAGTTCCCAATTTTTGTTTTAGAATTCATCTCAATGGAAGTGAGGGGAAATATGACTGTATGCCAGCCTTGCTCATCTTCTGCCTCAGTTTAACTAAGTAACCTGTTCATACAGACTAGAATAAAAGTCATAACATTCTCCAACAGTAGCTTAGATTAGGTTTGAAAACTGAACAGGTTCTCCACCACAACAAAAAAGCTCCTGCCAGGTTCATGGAGTATCTCTGAGAAGAGAGCTGCTGTTTCATAATGCATTATAGTATTGTTTTCTTTCATGAGTTTCTGTGTTGAGCCAGTAGAATATATTCTTTGTTTCAGTGCTGCTGAAAAGAAGAGGTTTTAATTTCTCCATGTTTCTGTGTCTTGAGAGATCGCACTGCAACTGCCAGAAAGAACTGACGAAATACTTGATGGGGCACCTGGGACTCCAGTTGTAGTAACTCTTCGTCATCTGTGGGATTACAGATTATCTAATTTGATTTCTTCTTTCCATTTCTTCCTGGATCTTTTCCCTTCTGCATAACATAAGCATCATCTCACTCATGGTTCAATCTTGCAAACTGAAACAGGAGACATATAAAGACATCTGTCCATGCCATAGATTTATATTTGGTTTATATCTAAAGTGCTCAAGACTGGAGGAGAGCTGTCATTTTTTATTTCAGAACTCACACCACTTCTCCATTTACACATACTCTTTCTGTGGAGATCTAGGAATGGTGGCATAGTTCCTTGCAGCTCATACTGACCAAAGGATATTTACTGTTGTTGTAGTTATGCTGTTCCTAGAAAAGATGTTTGCTAAATTGAGCCTTCCCTCCCAGGGTGTTATATAAAAGATTTTTTAATAAATATCTTGAACAGAATATGTAAACATTCCAATTTTAACTATATCTCAGTTTCTCTGCTAAAAAATTAACAATCTTGTTAGCATACCCTCACTAAGCAAGGACTGGGTGGTATTCCATTTGTGGAAAATAATTTATGTCATTAAGAGGAAAAAAGTAATCAAATAATTTGAAAAATATTAATGAAAATGGAATATTCAGCTTTATATACTGCCTAATATAGTTGCTGACTAACAGCACTTCACTGCTCTTGTATTGGGAATGCAATGAAATGCAATCAGACATGACTGGATAGGAATTTGTAAAAGCCTATGTTTAATGGTTATCAAATTTGAACAGAAGATTTTCTATAAAACTATTTAAGAGTGTCACACCTTGAAGCTAGGGATTACAGATAAGCTGCTGTCTGTGAGAGTATATTTAATACATTAAAGAGGTGAAATATGAATCCAAGAAAAATATGATTGGAAATTCCAAGCCTTGGGATTAGTTGTGCATTTGTTAAATGCATGCTATTTGAATTCCAAATTATATTTTCATAACAGACTACATGTTCCATGTATTAGTTTATGCAATAAAGTTGGTCAATAGATTTATTTCAGATGCCAGTTTAATTTGCATTTTTTATAGAATTGTGGACAGAAACTATGCGCATTATACTTTGAAAGTTAATTTATGGATTTGCTTATCTGTTATGAAAATATTATAAAGCTAGATTCTGGTGGAAGAAGACATTCAGTGTATGAAGGAACACAATTCTTAAAATAGAATATTGTTGGGGATTTTTTGCTTCTGATTTTTAGGAAAAAAATAGTTTACATTTGTGTTTGTATTTGCAGAAGTCCTGTTGAGTGTAACAAGTTAGGTATACTGATAAATTTTAAAGAACACTTGTAATATATTCCTTATGTGAACTTTTTAATGTAACTGAAGACTGCCATATTACAAGCCTGCCTTTACTGATGCATAACTCTTGCTGAAGCCAAGGTCTTAGGTGTTGTTTTTTGGTTGGTTTTGGTTTTTTGTTTTGGTTTGGTTTCTTTTCTGCTTGTTTGAAAGTTAAATTTCGAAGTCCAACTTTTAATTCCCTTGTTTGCCACTAGCTTAAAAGCAATAAAAATGAATAATACAGGATTGAGCAAGTCTGCAGAGCCAAAGGTATTGAAACCTCAGTGTTAAATTAAAATGAGAAATAACATCAAAGGCAATGAATTTGTGCATGCCATTACTTAGCCACATATAATTTGGATTATTTCACAGTTCACCAGTCAAATGAAGTTCCGTTTCAGAACTGCCACAACACATTTTGCTCATTACTGCTATTAGCTGCTCTTTTAAGAAATAAAGCCCTTAAATCTGCCCATGACTATCCAACCATTATACACAGAATATTTTAAAGACCTAGAAGTCATCACTTGTGTAAAAGATGAGACTTTGTTAAAAAAACAGACCTGATGCTTCTTCAACATTTCAGCGTAATGAATTTTCAGTGTACATTTAAGGTTGTGGCTTCACAAGCAATAAAAGCCAAACTAAATCTTTATTGTTCCTTAGATGTTCTGTTTCCTTTAGACCCCTCCTCCATCCTCCCTAATATTATATTCCTAGTTCTTGCCATTCTAACCAACACTCTTGGGATCATATAAACAGCCAATCAGATCAGTATTTTGCAAGAAATTATTTTTACAGGGTTAATTATCAGTTGTCTCAAGAAGCTTCTCGTGTTGATCTCTTATATGTTCATTAACTTATATAAGCAAAGCCACCTATAAGTCTGCTGTCTATAGTTCTACAGAAAAAGAAAACTTAAGGGGGAGAAGTAAAAGATGTATCTGAACAACTTCATTGTAACATAAACCTGATTAATAATTTCTTAAAATATCCATCAGTAAAGTTAAATCACAGAATCACAGAATCACAAGGTCGGAAAGGACCCATTGGATCATCGAGTCCAACCATTCCTAACACTCCCTAAACCATGTCCCTAAGCACTTCATCCACCCGTTCCTTAAACACCTCCAGGGAAGGTGACTCGACCACCTCCCTGGGCAGCCTATCATTTATGGCAACATGAATTGAATTTTTTTTTTCAAATCTTTTTCTAAATTAACGATGCTGCATTTATACCATCATTGTACGGATGTAGACATGCATCTTGCATACATATTATATATGTACCTTTATATCTTCATTTATGGCAACATGAATTGAATTTTTTTTTTCAAATCTTTTTCTAAATTAACTGCTGTAATGTCTCAATAATTCCTACGCAGCCATACTTCTCTCGCCAACTCTGAGGAAGTAAAACCTGCCCACCCAATCATCTTTCCAGATTTTTTCCTCTTCCCTTTGCTAGTCCTAGTTCCTTTGAAAACACAAAATGATATACATCTTTTTAGTTGGAAATAAGAAAAACATCAGAAAAAGCATGAAAATTTTAAAGAAACTCAACACACTGTGTCATATTTCGGACCAGATTTGTTCCTTTTATCAGATTCAGAACTTGGAGTCCCATCACTGAAAGGCCCACCATCACATGCAACCCATGTTAAACTAAAATCTGGCCTAGCGGTATAAACGCAGGCTTTACTTCTTCCTCCCTGGCAGTCTGTGGAATCAGACTGTTGGATGGGTCATAGTTTATCATGAAGCCAGGTCAATACCTACCTGCCTGTAAAACAGGTCTACCAGTGTTACCTCAGGCTCAATCCAATATAAATTTAACAATACTACTGTAGGTGTCCTGAAGCTACACATAAAACTTCCTCACCCAGAAGCTGTTAAGAAAGTTACTTGTAAAATCAGGATGCTTCATGTATTGCAAATTTTCTCCTGACCAGTTCTCACAGCTTTCATAAATGCTGGAATAATAGAATTTACTATCACAATTAAAACACATAAATTTTAAGTGAAGTACTCAAAACTTAGTTTGAGCTATCATTTAATGCATGCAACAGCTGGTGACAGCAAACATTTCTTATTCTTCACTGTACAGGAAGAAGAAATTGTATTAAATTACAGTCTTTTAAGGAATTCCTATTTACTATAGACTCCATAGCATCTGCAAGTAAAATCTCCGTAAGATTCTGCCTGCAAATAGCCTTTTCAGAACTGCCCTAACACTCAGTACAACCAGGCAACACACATGCAATATAGCAAAAACCCTACAAAACATTCACAATGAAAAGCTGGGATTAGGAAGCACTTATAAGTTAAGCAAGAGGGTGATTAAAGGCTGTAGCAGCAGAAAACCAAAACGATGAACTGAAAAGGAAACAAAGAACTCACCAAACATGAAGTAGTGCGTTGGAGGAGTTGTTGGGCAAGGAGACAAGATGTCTAAAGGGATGGAGAAAACACTGGAGAGATTAAGACAGTGGAAAGAGAACTCTCAGCATTCAATTTCTAATGATTAATCAAAGATTGTAAAAAGTTGGATGAAAAGTTTTAAGATTTGTCTCAAGGTCTCTGTTCTTTCAAACTGCACTCATTTCTTAATTTCTTGTTCCTTCAAGTTAATGTGCCAAGTTTCTGTCCCTGGAGAGAATCTATTTTCCATCTGAAGCAATATATCGTTTAGCTATAAGAACTGCTTTAGACAATCTGGATTTTCATAACTTAGAGACTTTCCAGGATGCTGGGAAATATCCCAAAACATAGTTCTAGGTTGCATTATCGTATTAATCTACTTACCATTGTCAGATTTATATATTACCTTATTTTAACCAAGAAAGTTGAAGTCTGGGAAGGTCTAAAAACATCCTGGTAATCCACAACTCCGACCTACCTGCTTTGTCAGAGCATGTGTGGGACAACTGTTTGGGCCAGTCTTAATCATAACCAATAATAAAGCTTTTAATGTCTTTCAAGAGGTTTCCCCACAGGCTAAGGTTCAATGATATACACAAATCTTAGTCTGAGGACTGGCAGAAATGATTGAAAATAGCAAAATCTTCTGGGCCAGAATTTGTAACAGGCTGCATGAAGCTGACATCTTCAACCTGATACGCAATTTTCATATCAAAAGTAATACCATTTATTAGTATCCTCTCTCCAGAATGAAACAGAATGAAACAAAACAGAGCAAAACAAAATCAAAATCTCCAGGTCCTTAAGGATATGCTCATTCTTCAAGTTCAGTGGGTTAGATGACAGACATATTTATCATCTGTACAGCCTATATGCTTTGGCTGGTGTTAACACTACAGTGTCTGAAGTGGAGCCTGTTACAAATACTCACCCCAAATTTTAGAATTAACTTCCCAGAACCAATTATATATAAGTTTATGCCTAATTGGTGTATATTGTCTGGTGACCAGTGCTGCAGGAGACATCCTGCAGTGTAAACCATGTAGACTAACCCAAACCACACTGTGAATGAGTGAGATATCATTCTTACAGTGAAAGATTAGCAGTGCTGCATTATGAAGTTTGGTTTTCCAGAAAAAAAATGAAGGGTCATCTGAAAGAGCTGCAAGATAGGCACACAAAAATTTCCAAATCAGACAAATGTTGCAAATTGCTTTTCCTCTCATCTCACTGCAAGAGAAATAGTTAAAAATCATGTTAATATTCCCACAGTCATGTGGATGAATGATAACCAGGAGATCTCTTAGGACATGGAAAGTTATAGCAGACTTGCTCATTTTGATGACATTTTGTCCTAGAGGCTGGTGGTAAAGTCTCTCCATCTGCCAAGATCTGAAATGTGCTCTAAATTACTTTAGAGCAGATTTTCCATCTCATTTATGATAAGCATCAAAAGAACCTCATTAAGATTGTATAATCAATCATGCAAAAGGTAGAAAATGCCAAAATCTTACACTGCATATCCAGAAGTGGCTGGAGAAGAGATTGCTACACAACCTCAATTCAGTTCATTGTACAGTCCTTAATATCCACCTGCCTTAATCAAAGCACTACAAGATTTGTATTTTCAAGCAGGAGAGAACTGGATACGCTATCTGACACCAGGATTTATTATTCACACCCCAAATAGTAAAAAGCAAAAGATTTTTTTCCTACCAAAGATTGTAACAAGGTGTTTGTCAAAGAGAGTTTCAAAATCCATCTTTTCATCTTTGCTGTTAATTTTTGCTATATAAGACCTCCAAATCCTTTCCTGTTTTGGTTTCAATTACAATTAAGGAACAAGTATATTTAACCACCTTTGTTTCTTGAGGACTAGTAAAAAAAATAAGCAAGAAACAGTCTGTTCAGTTTTCTCAGTTAGTTACTAAATTACATTTAAAACATTGCTTATGTTGGCTGTCATGCTCCCTGGGGAGAGTTCCAAGACTTTTTAATCTGTGAATGCCTACTCTCTTCACCTAATAATTCTAATATATCTCAAAATAAAAGACATTTTAATGTTAATTTAAGTACTCTTTGCTGGTGAGAATAGCTTCTGTTAGGTTAAATATCTTTTTTAAATCAATAAGTGATTAAAACACATAAGAAGATACAAATACATGAAACATCTTCTAAGAAACTACAATAGAGGTGTGTATATAGGCTTGATAAATTCATCAAGATTTCAGGTTAAGAAGCTACATTTTAAATTCTCTGACCAGTAAATCCTTTAATAGGCTTTCGCTAGTTTATTCTTAGCCCTTCCTAATATTGCTCAGTATTAGTAAGACTTCTCAGTAATATATATATATATTTTTTAGATGACAAATGATGCCACAGAGACATTAATCCAAAAGCATCCTTAAACTATGTGTAGCTATTCTGGGATTCTTATCACTTGATTCATTGATAAAGTTACTATGCTGGATGTAAACTTAAAAGATCAAACCCCACTTATTTCCTTCAACAATTTTCCTCAATCATGATACTTAGTACTAAGCCCTAGTGTAGTGTTTCCTACTTTCTGCAGTCTTCTGGCCATATCAAATCTGGATTCATTCTTGTACAGAAAATCACAGAAAAAATTCCAGTCTCAATTTATGTGTCTGAGACACTCAGACAAGATCAGAATAATAGCGGTCACATTTTGCACTCTTTGATAAGCAGAGGTGTTTTGGGGCATGTGAGGAACCAGGACTAAGTCTGACTCAAACACAGTAGAAATTAGTCCCATATTATTGGCCATTATCCAAAGCAGAAATTGCTGAATTGGAGCCCTTTTCTCTGGCTTTCAGAGTGACGCTCATCTTGAAAGAGAATAAGCCGAGTGTTGAAATCTCTGCATGTTTTCAAAGATTACATTACTCTTCTTTTCTTTTTAAATAAACCCATGTTTTTATCTCTTCTTCCAGCTTAATCCTTGCAAAATATGGAATGAATGCCAGAAACCTAACTTTAAATCTTGACTCAGTTAACAAGAAAGCTGTTTCATAGTATCATATCATTTTACCACATCAATCAATATCAATGTTCTTCACATTAATAACTAATGGTATGGTAGTAGTGCAGCTCTAGCTAGAATATTGTATTACATTCTGGAAGTAATTTATCAGAAAGATGGACATATTGGAGTGAGTTCAGAGAAGAGCAACCAAAATCACCATGGAGAAAAAGGAAGTGACCAGAAAAGACTGACAGTTTAGACAGTGGTTTCCATAAAAAATACTAAATTTATAATTTTCGGGTAATTGCACGCTTTTTCAGTACCACATAATTTTAATGGTGACCACACTAGTTTGGTGCAAAAGCAGATAATAGGAGTATATGCATACCTGGTGTGCATAAAAAGTAGCAAAAGGAAAGAAAACATTTAGTAAAATATTACATCAAAGAGAGTATAAAAAGACATGACTAAGGATTTTCCTTACAAGTAAAATATATATGGAATTGTGCTACTTTCGAGTGAGATAGAGTTAATTTTCTTCATAGTAGCTTGTATGTCACTATGTTTTGGACTTGCACTGAAAACAGTGGTGATAGAACAGTAATGCTTTACTTATTGCTGAGCAATACTTGCACAGAGTGAAGGCCTTTTCTGCTCCTCATGCTGCCCCACCAGCAAGTAGGTTGGGGTTGCACAAGAAGCTGGGAGGGGATACAGCTGGAACAGCTGATCCTGACTGAAAAAAGGACATTCTCTACTATATGATGTCATGCTCAGCATATAACGCTGGAGGAAGAAGAAGGAATGGGAGCCTTGTGGACTGATGGCATTTGTCTTCCCAAGCAACTGTTAAGTGTGATGGAGTCCTACTTTCCTGGACTTGGCTAAACACCAGCCTGCTGATGGGAAGTAGTGAATGAATTCCTTGTTTTGCTTTCTATGCATACATGGCTTTTGCTTTCCCTATTAAACTGTCTTTATCTCAACTCACGAGCTTTCTTACTTTTACCCTTCTGATTCTCTACCCTGGGGGAAATGAGTGAGAAGTAACGTGGTGCTTAGTTGTTGGCTGAGGTTAAACCATGATAGGTATACAAGTACATTCTTGACACAAGGCACCCTCGGCCTTTCAACTCATTTTTCAAGTATGACAAAAAAAGCCCTGGAGTATGGTTCATTTAAACATATTCTGACAAAATGCCCACTATATGTTCAAGGTTGATAATCCCAGATGCAAGTATGAGACAGACATATGATTTTATAGTTCAGTTTTTTTCATGTTGCTTATTCTGTTCTTTTCTGATGATGTCAGAAAGTGGAGAAGAGATTTTCCATCCCTCAGGTGTATTTAGTAATTAGCTCTTTTTCAATACACAAAGTCAACCCTTTTCTACATGAACAACACATCCAGCAGTTTTGTGACAAAGAAGAAAATGATTATGCGGAATAAATGTCTCAGGCTACTAAGCTATGTTTGATTATGTAAAGATGTTTATGCTGAATAAAATCTCAAATAAATAAAAAAAAACCAACCCCCCAGCTTTAACAGTACATATGTACTGCATATACATAAGTCAAATTACAAGTTATGAGGCTTTGGTACAAAACTTAGAAATAGATTTCCAAAATAAAAAAAGGGAGAATATAAATTCATGTAAATTTTTTGGCTTAGCTTGCATTTTAAGAAGTAATTCTGTTTTTTTAAGGATGGTAAAAATTGTTTAACCTACCTTTAAAAATTATTTTATGTACATGTTATATATATATGTGATTTAGAGTTACTAATTAGGATAACTGTGCAGATGTAAATTTGATCTCTTTCTCTTCCTTTGATTTATTATCTCTTTACTCATTTTTTTCTCTTTACCTAATTTCTTTTCTTTCTACACCTAAGAATTTCACCTGAAACTGAAACGTGAAATGAATTAATTTCCATTTTAGTAGTGAGTAATACACATTTTCTGAGACCTTTCTAGTGAAGCATAATCTTTGCTGTAGGAAACCCAGGGATGGAAGGACCTCAAAGTATCCTCTGGTGTATTCTTGTACTTTACGGTTGGCAGCTTGTCAAGAGCTGTTCTTACACTTTTCTACTGATGGAGAACACTGCCTTCTCAACCAACAAGTGTTAGCAATGATATATCCTGACCAATGTACTTAATGTCTTGAATGAACTTTTCTCAATACATTTTAAGTTTACGCAGTTTCTACTACAAATATAAGGAACAGATTCCGAGTTTTTTAGTTTAGGTAATTTTACAAATTTTTATGGTCTTAAAAACAGGAAATAGTTTAATATACTGGGTGACTGGAGTGAATTAATGGCAAATAACTAATGAATGTTTAATTTAATTTCTATTTAGTATGCCCTTCCTGCTTCATCACTTTTAATCTTTATGGCTTTTGGGCTTGTTGTTTGAGGACATACTTAATCTCATAAAATATATAATGCCAAATAAACGCTGGCAAGCCAATATTTCCTCTAGCTGCAAGCCTATTTAACTTCTGCCTGATTTTCATTATTGACCCTAATTTGTGGTGCTGGGTTCTTTTGACTCACAGAAACTCTTTCACAACTTGCTATTTAATGAATTCTTATACTTGCCTTGTTGAATCACTGCAGAATAGTAGATACTTTTTCCCTCTTGTATCTGATATTTCTGTCTTGGTTTTCCTACAAACATCTGGCTAAAACTCATTGTAAAAAAAAAATTATCTAATTAGCTAACTGAAAATATTCTATGATATCCAGTCTCACTTATTGTCTTCTTAATAGTAAAAAGGATAACAGTAATAAAAATGTTCATGTCAAAAATGCAATTCACAAACATTTTACAGAAGTAGAGGGACAATTCAAATTTGTATGCTAGATAAGTTTAAACAAGAAACAGGGAAAACCTCAGTGCTTAACATGTAGAACTGCATAAAATGTGTGTGTCATTCAGCTTTGGACAACTGTGTAACTCTGCACATTTACTTAGCTCTTATGCTTCTAGCAAAATTACGAACCAAACATTACCTTATGCATACCTCAGCCTGCGCAGAGTCTAAAACAATGATTCTGAGAACCTTGACTTTTTAGGTCCTGTAGATGTCACAAGGAAGTAGTCTTCCTTCAAAGTTCCCCAAAACTGGTAAAACTGGAAATCAGGAATACAGGAAAACACTTGATTCTTCTGAAATCAAGCAATTATATTTAAGTGTGAGTATGAAGTCTAACTTCCCTAGAGTTGATTAACACTGATGACTATGAAACTACAAAACCAAACTGCTAACTCTGGCAGACAGGTTATTATTTCCTGGTGCAAGCAAGAAGGGGGAAAATGATTGCAGTACATGCAATCTAGAAAATACAATAACTGTTGATAGATACTGGACTGAAACATCTTGAAAACATACTCTAGGATTCTCTTCATTGCCAAAAATATTTTTTGCAGAAAACACCCAGCAATGGATAAATAGTGTGCGTCATGTATAATTTTTACATTTTTCTCAGACAAAATAAAAAAATCAGAGTGATTCAAAAAGAAATTTTCTTTTTTTGCACTTACCATGTATTCATTTATGTACAATTGCATTATTTCTGCAATAGTAGGATGGCTGATTTTTAAATGAGTTATTAATCGGACAACCTGTTCCTGTGAAAAAGAGTAAATTCTGTGAAATTCTGCAAATATATCATTAATACTGAGCTGGGTAAAAAGCCAAGTTAGAGGCTGCTACAGTTAAATAATGAAACAAAAGAGAAAATAAAGAGCAACAACCTGAAAAATATTTATTAAGAAAACTCAACAGGAGATGCATTCAAAATTGTGCCACGTCTCTGATCCTAGGAAAACTGCCTGAATCAAGACGTACACACTGCAGTACCAGTAGCACAGATATACAACAAAATTGTTCATTTCTTGTATGAGAGACAGATAATTATTCTTGAACATTATATTTCAATGAAAATGGAAATCAGGTCACATGACATATATAATAGCACTGGAAAAAGTTTGCAGACTTAAGTTAAAATGTCTTAGAATTATTATTTCCCAATGGATACACCAATAAATTGGAGGGGAGGGAGAAGAATTTTGAATCTCTGACTTTAGTTTTAACAATAGGAGGCATTAGTATTCAAGCTTTTGCATTTATCTCTTACCAATAAGGGTTGTGACACAGATGAGGTTCTCCAGAATTTCCTTTCAATGCAATTTGTCAAAGGACTAAGGCTGTTTCCTGAGGCTATATTTTAACTCTATGGATCCTCAATTATAATTACAACAGTTGAATCTTACTTTTAATTAAATACCGGTGTCTGCTACAATTTCCTCCACTTATATTGCCAGCAGATACTACATCTACAAAAAAATGTGGTAGATTTTTCTTTCCACGTATAAATGAGGCGGAAAATGGAGGAAGATGTAATCTTATGAAATCAAGGACAATATGAAAAATTAAGATGTCGAAGACTTTTGTTTGCTGCTATACATTATGCTAAATGGCTGCACGTAAAGCCAGCTGCAAACTAATGCACATTCAGCTGCTCCCATCTGATCAACAGAAATTAGTTTATCTTCCATCCAGATGTTAATATTAAAAACAGTCAGTAAATCTAATGGGGATTTAATATTAGTAACGAAATGAACGGTTTTAGCAAAGGAATATGTACCTCAGAGTCAGAATAAAGATGGAAAGGAACAATATGAGAAATATCCGTGTTACTGAAAGTGACAGTGAACGGTTGTGCATACATTCATAAATATTTCACATTGAGTTGCAAGAATCAATTAATTATTCACATTCTATAGAGCAAAACAAATACGCGTGATGTCAGTTAATCACGGGTACATTTTACGTTTTCTGTTACAGGACTAACAAAACATTGTAACTGAAAGGCTTAACAGAAAAAATTCCTCTGAAGTAACCATCCTAGATCAGAGCACAAGGGAGGAAGCTGAAAAATCCTCATTTCCCAGGAAAGTTCCTGATACTTCTGGTTTTATCAGCACAACCTACCCTGGCTGGAGGTTAAGAGTAAAACATTAGGAAAGCCTAAAACCCCTTTCTCTTGTTCATCCATCGAAGTTCTCTTGTCTCCTCAGATCCTTTTAGGGAAGTAGAGATGAACCTGAGGATCCTATTGTCTGAAAACATTTCTTGAATCGTGTAGGATATTTGGGATCGGTCCTATGGGATTATACAGCACAGTTTTCCTATTATTCATTCTAATATCTGGAAGAATTAGTATTCAAGTACTGAAAAATCCTTTAATAGTTCTGTTTCCCAAGAAAGAAACTCCTTGGGTGCCAGGGCAAATTTCAGATAAAACAAAGCAGTTAGTTGTTGGCATTTGTGTGTGGTCCCATCTAAAAAATCTGTAGTCAGTCTTATTTGTGATTCAGCAGAATTTAGTCCTTCGGTAACATTCAGTAAGCTAAAAATTCAGGCAAAATGCCTCATGTGGCATTCTGCTTCTTTCAAGGCAAAGCTTATGCAGACTAATGTAGCCAGTTTTCAAGGTGCCTGTTGGCTTGCCCAAGGATTAAAATCTGCAGTTCATGTTTGCTTGGCAGGCTTTATAGGGGACTGAAATGGCTTAGAATCACCTTCTCCTTTGCTGCAAAATTCCTACACTACAGAATTCCTGCAAATATATTACTCAATCTTTTTGTATAATTGCCAAACAGCAAATCTTCTGCCATTCTCACCAGTGAATTATTTGTTATGATATGCAGATATGGCAGTGAAAATACTATCTAAGCCTATGTACAAATATCAAGACAAATATTAGATATTAAATGCAAGCCAGTGAGTTACAGTTGGCAGATACAGATCTACAGAAGATTGAACTACATGCTCTGATAGTATCACAGGCCACTTACATGCAATATTAGCAAGATTTTCTTTTCTAGATTACTTGATTTTAGATTTTTCTTTTCCATGTAACACCTAAAGGAAAAGCTGTACTTTCAGTTTTAGTCCAGTGAGAGCATTTACAGCTACTTTAACACCTGTGGGCTGATCCAGGTAAGAATAATTTCATTGACCTCATTACAGTTAAATCACCTACATTTCTGTATTTAGGATCTCACAAATTGCTCATTTCAGAATCTGATACTTCCACTGGGCGTTTCAGTGGCAAAGGGTATCATTTCCAAAGGCACATAATCAGAGGATGACTGAGGCTGGTAGTCACTTCTAGAAGTAGTCTAGTCCGAATCCTGCTCAAATAAAAAACCAAAAAAAAACCTGGAGTAGGTTCCTCAGGTATTCCTTTTGAATATCTCCAAGTATGAAAACTCCACAAGCTCTCTGGACAACCTTCTCAGTGTTTGATTAATTTCATAGTAAATAAATAGACAGACAAATAGAAAAACATTTTTTTCACTTGTTAATTGAAATCTCCTGTATTTCAGCTTGTGCCCATTGTTTCTTGTTCTGTCAATAGGCACTACTGTGAAGAGTCTTGTTGCTTGACCACATCTTCTTTACACTCCTTCTTCCAGCCTTCTTCTTTGGAAATTTATATACATTTAAAAAATCAGCTGAGCCTTTTCTGCTCCAGGCTGAAAAGTCCCAGCTCTCTCATTCTCTCGTCGTATGAAAAATGTTTCACTGTCTTAGTGGACTTACTGCAATATGTCCATCCCTGTTTTATGCTGGGGAGCCCAGTGCTCCAGATGTGTCTCACCAGGGCTGAACAGAGGGAAGGATCACCTCTCTTTAGCTGCTGGAAATGCTCTGCCTGTTGCGACCAGGGAGACTGTTGCATTCTTAGCTGCAAAGGCACATTGCTGGCTTATAGACAATTTGGGGTCCACCAGGACCCTCGGAACCTTTTTTGCAAAGCTGTTTCCCAGTTGGTTGTCCATAACATACTTTGATTCATGGGACTTGGCATTTCACTTTCTTGAACCTTATAAGTTTTCAGGTCCCTCTCCCTTTCTCCAGATCCCTCTGAATGGCAGTACAATCATCCAGTGTATCACCAACTCCTTCTAGCTCTGTACTGTCCAACATCCTTCTGTGGGTGCGTTTTGTCTCATCAGAGACATTCTATATGTTTACATACTTGGATAGCGTTCCTGTATTCCTCCTGAGTTCCTGGTTCTACTTCTTACAGGATTCTTTTCTATGGTTGGTTTTTATCAGGATCTTCTTGTTCATTGCACAAATCTTCAGCCACATTTACTTGATTTGCTGCAAAACACAAAAAACTTTGAGGTTGGAAAGGCTGATTCTTGAAAATTGACTAGCTCTCCTGGCCCCGTCCCCTAGACCATGTCTTGGGAGATTCATACAAGCACGTTTCTCAACCTGCTTTTCTGAAGTCCAGGGTTGTGATTCTGCTTTTTGCTTTGCTCTTTCCTCTCAGAGTTCTGAACTCCCTATTATGGTCAGTGCAATCAGGGCCATCCCCAGCTGTCACCTCCTCAACAAGCTGTTCTATGTAAGTATGAGATCCAGAAGACTATTATCCTTTGTTGTTTCCTCAATCATCTGTTCTTGGAAGTTGTCTTCAAGGTACTCCAGAAAACCCCTGAATCACTTGCAGCATGCTGTGTTGACCCTCAGCAGATATAACCACCCAGCCAAGAAGAAGCTGCTGATGAACTCTTCTATAAACAGCTGGGGACAGTCTCTAAATCTCTGCCTCTTGTCCTTGTGGGAGACTTTAACTTTCCGGATGTCTGCTGGGAGTACAATACAGCAGAAAGGAAACAGTCTAGGAGGTTCCTGGAGTGCATCGAAGACAACTTCCTTGCACAACTGGTTAGCGAACCAACAAGGGAGGGTGCCTTCCTAGACCTGCTGTTTGTGAATAGGGAAGGTCTTGTCGGGGATTTGACGGTTGGAGGACGCCTGGGATTAAGTGATCATGAGATGATAGGGTTTTCAGTTCTAGGTGGGATTAAGAAGGGGGTTAGCAAAGCAGTCACATTAAACTTCCAGAGGGCAGACTTTGGCCTGTTCAGAAGGTTGATTAGCAAAGTCCCGTGGGAAACAGTCCTTCAGGGCAAGGGAGCCCATGAGGGTTGGGCGCTCTTGAAAAATGAAATCCTAGCAGCTCAAGAGCAGGCCATCCCTGTGTTCCGGAAAAGGAGCCGGCGGGGGGAAAAGCCAGCTTGGTGGAGCAGGGTGATCTCAAGATGCGTCAATAAGAAAAAGAAGCTCTATGTGCTCTGGAGGAAAGGACAGGCATCTTGGGTGGACTACAGGGACGAAGTGAGATCGTGCAGGGAAAAAGTCAGGAGGGCCAAGGCCCAACTAGAATTAAAACTCGCTAAGTCTGTGAAAGACAACAAAAAGTCTTTCTACAAGTACATTAACAGGAAAAGGAGGACGAGGGAGAATATCCAGTCTCTATTGGATGCAGAAGGAATAACAGTGACAGGGGATAAGGACAAGGCTGAGGTACTTAATGCCTTCTTCGCCTCAGTCTTTAATAGCAAAGAAAGTTGTTCCTTCTGTTTACAAATCCAAGAGTTAGAGGGGCAGATTGAGGCTCCCGTGATCCAAGAGGAGGCGGTTAGAGACTTGCTTGCCCAGCTAGACGTCCACAAGTCTATGGGGCCGGATGGGATCCACCCAAGAGTATTGAAGGAACTGGCGGATGTCCTTTCCAAACCCCTATCCATCATCTTCCAGAGGTCCTGGCTGACTGGGGAAGTTCCACTAGACTGGAGGCTGGCTGATGTTGTGCCCATATACAAGAAGGGTTGCAGAGAGGATCCGGGGAACTACAGGCCTGTCAGTCTGACCTCAGTGCCAGGGAAAGTCATGGAACAGGTAATCTTGAGTGCTATCATGAAGCACATGCAAGAGAACCGGGTGATCAGGCCCAGTCAACATGGGTTTACAAAAGGCAGATCTTGCCAAACTAACCTGATCACCTTCTATGACAAAATCACTCAACTACTGGATGGGGGAAAGGCTGTGGATGTAGTCTTCTTGGACTTCAGTAAAGCCTTTGACACAGTTTCTCACAGCATTCTGCTGCAGAAACTGTCAGCCTCTGGCCTGGACAGGCGCACACTCTCCTGGGTTGAAAACTGGTTGGATGGCCGGGCCCAGAGAGTGGTGGTCAATGGAGTTAACTCCAGCTGGAGGCCAGTCACAAGTGGAGTTCCTCAGGGCTCAGTACTGGGTCCAGCTCTGTTCAATGTCTTTATCAATGACCTGGATGAAGGCATTGAGTGCACCCTCAGCAAGTTTGCAGATGACACTAAGCTGGGAGGAAGTGTCGACCTGCTGGAGGGTAGGGAGGCTCTGCAAAGGGATCTGAACAGGCTGGACTGCTGGGCCGAGACCAATGGGATGAGGTTTAACAAGACCAAATGCCGGGTCCTGCACTTGGGGCACAACAACCCTATGCAGCGCTACAGACTGGGGGAAGAATGGCTGGAGAGCTGCACAGAAGAGAAGGACCTGGGGGTGCTGGTTGACAGCCGACTGAACATGAGCCAGCAGTGTGCCCAGGTGGCCAAGAAGGCCAATGGCATCTTGGCTTGTATCAGAAATGGGGTCACCAGCAGGTCCAGGGAGGTTATTCTCCCTCTGTACTCGGCACTGGTGAGACCGCACCTCGAATACTGTGTTCAGTTCTGGGCCCCTCACCACAAGAAGGATGTTGAGGCTCTGGAGCGTGTCCAGAGAAGAGCAACAAAGCTGGTGAGGGGGCTGGAGAACAAGTCTTATGAGGAGCGGCTGAGAGAGCTGGGGTTGTTTAGCCTGGAGAAGAGGAGGCTGAGGGGAGACCTTATTACTCTCTACAACTACCTGAAAGGAGGTTGTGGAGAGGAGGGAGCTGGCCTCTTCTCCCAAGTGACAGGGGACAGGACTAGAGGGAATGGCCTGAAGCTCCGTCAGGGGAGGTTCAGGTTGGATATCAGAAAAAAATTCTTCACAGTAAGAGTCATTGGGTACTGGAACAGGCTGCCCAGGGAGGTGGTCGAGTCGCCTTCCCTGGAGGTGTTTAAGGAACGGGTGGATGAAGTACTTAGGGACATGGTTTAGGGAGTGTTAGGAACGGTTGGACTAGATGATCCAATGGGTCCTTTCCAACCTTGTGATTCTGTGATTCTGTGATTCTGTGATATTGAGCTGATTCAAGTCCCCTATGCAGACCAGAGTGTGAAAATGTGATTTCTTCCAGTTTTCTGAGGAAGGCATCATCTGCTGCTTCTTCCTGTTCAAGTGACCATTAGCAGGTACCCAACTCAATTTCACCCATGTTGATATGTCCTCTAATACTGATCCTGAAGCTCTCAATTGGCTCATAGTTTAACCAGAGGCAGTTCTCCACATGTTGCCACTGCTTCTTCACATCAAGGGCTACTCCCCTTCATTGAAGTCCTGGCCTTCTTCCTAAACAGGCAGTATCCAGCCTTTCGAGCACTCCAGCCATGTGAGCAACCCCATGACATCTCTGGGATTCCAACATGCAGCTATGTGCAGACTTCAACCTGACTGAGTGTGGGAGACCCAGAGGGTCTCCAGGTATCTCTGAGTTTGACCACACATGTATTGCACAATTTAATTTGAGGCAGAACAGAGACTGATCTGAAAGCTTCCTGCATATTTGAAAAGCGGACATTTTACCAAGACGTTCTGCTATCACAGGCTCTGCAATTAGTGTTGATAGCTTTGGCTATATATACAGACAATACTCTGCACGCTACTTAACCTTTCCAATGAATGACTTCCTATTATTTTCTTCAGCTATAACTTATTTTAGTTAGCCTGACAACGACAATATATTAGCATATTAGTGCTGGCACCCAACATACAGCATGCTAAGCATAAATTGCTAAAAGATGCACTCATAAATAAGGGACAATAACACTGTCAGTTTCTTTCTGCTCCTCAATTACATAACAAATTTTTGTGTGCTTAATGCATGATGATTAGTTATTGATACTTTTACCATTCAAATGTCTTAAAACTTTAAAAAAACCCAAACAACACTTTTTTTTGCATTTATAAATTTATGATTGTTAAAAATTACTCCACACCCCAATGTAACCACATGAAAAAGAATGTATTTCTTTCCTTTCATACTCATTATATCTAAATATTCTCTTCCTGTAGCTTAGTGAAAACAAGGAGACATATTTTCTGACTGAAACTCTGATCAGAAAACGTTTGACACCATACCCAGAGAATCCACCTTGTGGGCAGGTTTGAATGCTACTCTTATTCTTGTTTTAAACTGATACATGCAAGTATAAACCATAGTGTGTGGAATGTTTTATTTCTCTCTGAATATCTTATCCATTTACTTACAAGTAGAATTTAAAAATGGGGAAAGAACTGAAAGTAAATTAAAGTAATCTTGTTTATCTTGAGATTCTCAACAAGAGCAGTTCTAATGAATGTTTTGAAGGCAACACTAGGAAAATAGTATGAGAAAATAAGTTAAAAAGATTTTACATTTCATTCACATATTCTGAGATTGTGTAGATAAGTAAAAACTTTATTGAATCTCAAATAAGCAGCTGTAATGAATATAGGAGGGGGAAAGGAAGAAAGCATAGCAAGACTGAGACCACAAGAATTGCTAGAGGCAAAATAGCACCAAAGGAGGGGGAATGTTAGCAATCAAAATCATTGCTTTAGAGAGAGGAACTTAAATTTTCCTTCACCCTGTGTCCTTTTTTTTTGGGGTAGTAGTCATTCCACAGTGGAATGCAGTTCAAAAGACTAGAATTATTCTTGCTCATTATTCACATCAATCACAGAGTAAAGCTTTCATCTTTGCTCTGAAGAGGGTTAGAGAGTGCTTGAGTAGTAGTTCAGTGTGTCAGTAATACCACTGATATGAAGTAGGACTAATGATAGAGACAGGGTGACCAGCAGCATGACAGATGTTGATGTTTGAAATGAAGTATTACAGAACTTGTATTCTTTGCACTTGTTTCCTGTATGAGCTCATCACAGTTTCTGTACTATTATTTGCAAGTATATGATATTTTTGTGACTGAAAACAATTCAAGGTGTGCAATTTTTCTTCACAGGAAGATCACGTTCCAGTTGCAAAACTTCATGGGTTTTGGCAGGCTGAAATTGTTCTTAAGAGAATAGAAATCAGTTTCCAAATAGAAGCCTTCACCAGTATTTCTGAAGTGTATCTTGTTTTTCTGCAGTTAGAAACAACCCCAAACTTGGAGGAATTTTTGCTATATTTGCCTGACAGGCAAAGCAAATGAAATTCAAAAGGTTTGGAATGGCTTTCCTTGTATCATTAAACTTTACAGGAGGTTCTTGGCATTATGAATCTTCAAAATTAGCATAGGAGAGCGAGAAGGCAAAATAGAAATCTAGGAGTGCATGCAGTTTGCTCTCACCACACTCTACTCTCCAATTCTCAGCTAGAGAAACATGACATAGTGTAGTTTAACTTTCTGGAAGATCACATTGTATGAAAAGTGCAGATATTATTCTCTTCCTCTTCTGAACTTTCTTCTTCATTATTCATTCCTGTTCTTGAATGTCAAAAATATCTGTATGAACATATCTATCTATATTTTCCTCAGTCTACTTTCTGACTTCATCAGCCTAAAGAATAAAGCGAGCTGAAAGGGATTTCTAAAAGTCATCTAATTCAATATCATGGTCAAAGTAAAATCAACTTTGAATTTAGATCCAGCTTTCAAGATAAATCATGACTTTAATACAGGTAAAATTATTTTACAGGCAGGCTGTCTATAAAGCTTTACTCTCTTGCAAAGGACTAATTCAGCCTGCATTAATTTATTCTGATCAAATAATAGATGTACCAGTTCACCAGAGCAATACATTGTCTCTTGGCTTTACCAACAAATTATTGTTCAAGGTGCCATTACTGGACACCACAGAGCTTTGAATAACATGCGTTTCTACTCATTAAATTGTCATTTACAGATTTTCTCCTAACATTTAGCAGTCTTTCTTAGTATAGAACTCTGTAGTTAATGTTCCTGAGCACTAACTAACACCATTCACTAAGGCAGATCATATGAATGGTATGAATGTGCCTGAGAGATTAATCATCAGGAGTATACTGCTGTCATCGCAGCTGCAACTACAACTTGATGTGTACAAAAGTGCAATTATTTTAGGTTAAGCTTATGACAGCAGTAGAATAAAATAATCTGGATAAAATTCCTGGTCTGTTTTAAATAATATTGCAAAGGAACGATGAGTTTGGTTTTATTATTTTGTTCACTGAGAGGATTTGTCCCTTGCTGTTGTATGCAACACAGGAAGAGTATAATGTAAGCAGACTATCAATTCTGAAAGAAGATAATTCTGATGATTAAGATATGTCTGTCCTACCTGGAAATTAAATAGGGTAGTATAAGAATCACTGTGTACAATGCAGTGTCTATACAAAAAAAATCACATCTCGAATTCCCGCAATATCAAAAAGGAACTCTGTCCTGTACGGAAATGAGGGAGACTTTGGTTAAAATCTTAACTGATCTTTAGTGTAGTTTTCTTCATATCAGAGTCCTAAATATCACAAAATTGAAATATTTCATCATTAATCTACTAAATATCATATTTGCTCAAATGTTCTACTGACACTCTTTGGAATACTATCTGTGTAATTTCTCACCTTGAAACAGATAAGGAAAAGACTGGAAAAAAAGTTCTAATTAAAAATGTCTTAAAGTTTGGGGTTTTTTTATAAATCAGTAAAATAATAGAGATCAAAATGTCATTCCAAAACTGTGCTTGAAAAAGAATGTTCCTGACTAGTTTAAGATTGTTTATAAACGTGCAAATCCAGAGAAGCTGTTTAAGTTCTTTATATTTACTAAACTGCATCAATATTACACTTTTGGTAAAATAGAGTTTGAGTGATCAAAAATGTGTTATCAGTCATTATGATCTATTTTTTCTTTTATCCAGATATTTAATTTTGTGTTTTCCATTTTATTAGAGGTTTCCAAAATTTTTAATGGTACCATTGTTTGGTTATTTATTAATTCATTGGATTAATTCATGCTGCTTTTTACTGGTTGTGTAGAAACACTTAGAAAAGTGCAAAGCTGAAGATCTGAAGCATGTTCTGTGGACAGGAGGGCATAACAAAACAGAAAAAAGAATTATTAATACAAGTATAAGAATATACATATTTAAGATAATATGAACTCTCTGTATGTTGTGGTATCAATATCTACATTTAATGAGGTACAATTTCGAGACATATAATGCATTCATTATAATTCATTAATTATGTAGAATTAATTAATTATAAAAGAAGTCTTAGATCAGTTGTTTGTTCTTATATGGGTAGATGGTATTTTGAGTGGGTAAATCCTGTAAATAATATTTCTTTGAGAATTATGTGTTTACTGAGTCTGCTTATTGTTAATAGATTTTATGTATTTTCTGTCAATTTTGTTTGTTAAGTATGCAATTTACTCAAAACATGAAAGTAATGTCTAACAAATATGTTGCTGTATTAATTTCCAGAGATACAAGTTACGGATTCTGTTTCTAGAAAATTGAGTTAAATATTCCATAATAGTTATTTCTTCATTGTAACAATAATATTTAATTCAGCAGCTTCATTTCTTGTATCCATCCCTATGAGGGAAGTAAACTAAATAAAATAGAAATAACATAATTATGTTCTACTACATTTGTACAGGCTGAATTTAATTCTAAGTTAGGAAGATGCTTTCTTTCTTTTATAAAATTAATAAAGATCTATTTTTTTTTTATTTATTGTTTCCTGTTTTAACATCAAACAATGCCAGTCTCAGGATGGCAAGGGTTCAAAAAGAAAGTAAAGAATAACTGAATACAACTTGAACTCTTCTGTTGAGAGCATCCTCCTCTATTTATTGAAGGAAACTGTGAATGTTCAGAAAAACTCCTCTGCCTTCTGCATGTATTTTTCAAAATTCATTTTGAATATGAACTTGACATATAAACATACAACCACATAAACCAAAATGACTGAAAAGGTGCACCAGTTATTCTTTGAAGGAATACAATAGCTGTAGCCACCTTGATTTATTTTTTTCCTTGACAGTTTTTTCTTTTAATAGCTATAGCATTTTATAAACACTATTTCATTAGCTAAAACACATCTCCTGAAGGGAAACTAAAATATTATCTGTCTGATTTTAATATAGTAATCTCAAATTCAATAATTATTCTGTATATGGAATTCATATGAAGACTTAAAACTACTGTAGTATTTAAACTATATTCTTGCTTTAGTTAAGCAAGATCTCAACTTGAAATAGCCTCAAAGATGTTCTTATGAAATAATTTTACAACTAACATTCCACACTCAGAGTTGCTCAAATTGTGCATTATTAATTTTTACTCAGAAGAAGAAAAACAAAAAGGACAGGTATTTGACGAATGCTGATACCTTAGGGTGAATTCTACTAAAGGTTTTAGGTATCAAGGTGAGTCTAAGATACTTAGTTTAAAAACTGCAGGGCTCGGAACTCATATATTGTTTCTCTATTGACTTTGAAGCTAACCAGTTTCCACATATTCTGTGTGTTCTTAGACCTGGTCAGAATTTGGTGGGCCATACAGCTCAGCAGCCAGAGCACACCCATGCCCGAAAGAGACTCTGAAACTGTTTGTAGTCCACAGTTTGGGCTCTGCATGATCCAAGCTCGTGATTATTGCCAGACCACACCTAACACCTCACAAAATGCAGTGCTGACCAGACCTGACTTTTTAAAAAAGCTGGATCATGAAGAAAGTGATGAGTTTCCTTCTCATTGAAGAGCTGTTTGTATGATTTTCCCAGAAAATTTAAAGTGTGTGGCGTCTCTTATATGAACTTTTATATGAGTTTTAATTTCTGTCAGAGAACCTAACCCTGCCATTGCCTGTAAAAGAAGAAGTGTCAGTAAATTCTCTGCCTCTCTTAATAAGGTAACAACAAGAGAGCAAATAGACATTCAGTATAACACGAAGGCGTTTCTGTTTCTGCTTCCATAACTCCTTCCTTGTCTCATCCAATACTCAAATAAAAAAGAAAAAATCCACACATAATTTTACCTGTGAGAAAATAGTGTCATAAATTGTCTGCCCTTTCTGTCTGCACCCCTGTGAATCTTTCCTTCTTCCTTGTACCATGATACAGTGAACTGAGCTGCTTCCACTCGCTGGATAAGCTTCCTCATGGTCACCCTTCTGTAAGGCTCTTCTTTTCTCGGGATCCCGTCTGGACAGCTGAGAGAGCTCACTTACGACATCTGATAATATCTTTATGCTATCTGTAGGGGCACTGGATACCTGAGAGAAGTCAAGGCAGTCTTGTATATCGTAAGATGCCTAGGAGACATTAGCCATTGTATTATTATATTTAATATTGTATCTTTTTTTTATTATCTGGAGGTAAGTTTCAAGACTTAGATTTAAAACAACACTAGTAAAGTCAGCTTGATGAACTGCAATTTACCACTGAAAGATAATTCATCTGCATCAATTATCTAACATATTCTCCTTTTATAGTTTATTTAATGTTTCCTTATAGACCATCATGGTAAAGAACAATTGAGAAATTTGACTCAGAGGAGTAACAGATATTTTACTGCTAGAGTTCAAAGTTTAAAATTTATGTGCAAAAATACAATAAAATAAAAGTACAATATTTCTGTGTAAGCTTTCAGCGATGATTGACATGTATGGTTAGATTGCATCAGATTAGCAGTCTTTAGGGAAAGGTGATTAAGTAGACAAAATGCAATCTTTGGGGCATAGTGTATTGATTTTTAAATATGGTTGATCATATCAGATAAATAGTATTTTTATAAATTTCTTTCCAATTATTTTTAGCACTGTTACCACTAGAAACCTGTTTTTGCACAGTCTAGCAAATCAAATTACTGACAGTAAAGTTAACACAACAAATACTTTTAAAGAACATGGCAGAAAACTAATTTCACACTGAAGGTAGTTAAAGCTTAACTCAGCAAGGTAAATTTGTATTTTTTCCCTGTCAAAGAAAGATTTTGGCAGCTGCCAGCATATTTGCCTTGTGCCTAACAAAACTACTAACGTGAGGAACTTACAGTTAAGGATAAGATTAAAAACTTTTTCCTGGATTGGTTTCTTTACTTTGTGCACCATGATAGCCCTAAGTGATGCCACTGATCTGCTAGAGCTCTGTAGACACCTTTGTATGTGGCCAGCTGTAGATAATTTTATGGCTTATCTGCCTACACTTCGAGCTATTAGTGGTATTTTCCAGTCCTTAACCTGTAGAATTTGCTGCAGGAAGAAAGGAAGTAATTGCAAAAATAATTACAAAAATGTAACTGTTAATACAGAAAAGAAGGATTTTTTTAAAAAATAACAAACCCACAAAAATATATTCTTAGGAATTCATATTGTCACCGCTTTCTGCAGCGTGAATGGTTCATAGCATTTTCTTTTCTTTTTAATTTTCTCTCTAACTGTCAAACATTGATAGTGTCACACAAGACTGCCCTGAGCTAGCAGAAGAATGATAACTGTCATGAAAGTTCCCATGAGTTTGGATAAAACACAGAAAAGAGAATGATTCCTTTCCACTGACGGGGTCTGCTTCAATCACACCAAAGCAACCTCTGGAATTACTGTAGGGGAATTCCAAGAGCACAGATGAACAAACCAACTCCCAGTTCTCTAGCTTATCAGTCCCCTGAAAACTAAATAGAGCAACTCAAATTAGTCTTGCAATTTAGCAATGTGTCCAAACACACAGCTTTTCTTCTCTTGGCAGGATCTGAACAGCACTGTTCACTATGACATCTGCTCTTCAGGCCCCTCATCAGAATTTACATTTTTGCAAAGTCAAACCAAGTCTAACGATATTTCTGCTGTGAGATGAGAATACAGGATCTACACAACACCCAGTATCTCTTCTTCATAATATGTGATAGAGCATGAGAACCTCTGTCTAGAAAGCTTATAGCAGTGGCTAAATGATCTTTCATTTTAAGGGAACATCCAGAGCCCGGCAGCTATTCCGTGGTATGGAGCCAGTTCCCAGTTTTCTCAGTGTAACACGTGCCAGAAGTGGGGTGACACATAACTAATTCATTGTTGTATTTTAGCATTTGCCATGACTCTGAACCTTCACCAGGAGGTCTAATTCGTAATTCACATGAACTGAGCAGCCAAAACATATCTCACAGGAAGCGTGAGATGAAGCCATATTTTCCCATGCTGCTGTTTTAGCTCAGATGCATTTGAACACAGAACTTCAGAATAAAACAGTGAGGCTTCTCATAAATTACAGACAATATTTGTGTTTTGGAAATTATTGTATTATAATAATTTTTTAATGAGTTCTGAACACTGTGAACCAGGAGCAATGTGCTGCCATTGCTATGTTTCCAAGTGAGACCGTGACTCCAACATGTATTCACAGTGCATTTCTCTGGATAGTCCAGGTGTTTTGCTGTCACTCACAGTGTGAAAAATAGTGCAAAATCACAAACTGTCATGCCTCCCTTTGTGGCAAGGAATTATTATTACACTGCAAAATGAGGAAGTCTATAGAATAATAGTGCTGGAAAACATACTTTTGGAAGGTCTCGGAATAATCACTTGTAAGAAGTATGTTGGATGACCTCGTTTTTGCTTTAGTTCCTTAAACCAGGACCACATTCAAGATGGCTCCTTTTGAAAAGTAAGAGAAAATAGAGAGCAGAGGACTCCTCACCGCAGATGCTTTGATGTCAGTCAAACAGAAGGGTGGGTGGTTTGGATATATGTGCATGTGTATGCATGAGAGAAGCAGGGGCGGAGAGAGGGGTGGTCAGTTGTCTCTTTACCAGCTGTTCTTCCTTCCCACTGACCTTTTGGAGTGCTCTTTCTTCCACAAGGAAAGGGACTTAGTTTGGGAAAGCATATAATTTTTTATTTTTAAAATCATCCAAAATGACTGCAAAAAGCAATTAGTACAGCCAGATGACGTACCAATTTTCTGAGTTATGTCAGTTATATATTGTGAATTCTTCGTTTACAGATGGCAATCAGTTGCTAGAAAAGCTCATGAATGCATAATGGGAAAACAAATTTATGTCTTAAGTATGGATTCTAAGGCTTCCACTGAAAGTCTCATTTCATAGTATGGGATTTTCAGCCTCTATGAGATATTGTTTATGTTGCTCCAATATTTTCTCTTATAGTGTATGCTGATTGGATGGTCTTGTGTCCAAAATTTTTTTCTGATCTTATTTTGAGTAGAGTGAACGCTTGTTTCAAATAGACCGACTGACTTTCTGAATGTATAAATGAATGAAAGTGTTAATTAGATGTTAATGTAGTGAAGTATGGGTAAGTTTCCTGTCTAGAGATAAATGGATTATTGGTAGCACTGTAAAATACTCAGATAACTATTGCCACCATTGTATTACATTTTAGCCAATATATTAATTAAACAAAGAGCTTTGTAGTAGAAGCAAGTTCCAAAAGGATTAGTCTGGTATACTGTTTCTAAAAATTTGTCTTATTTTTACTTGCCTGTTTGCACTTATCCCATTTCCTATATTCCTGATAAGCAGCTTTCTGCTTCCTTTGTCCATGGCTCTGTAATATGTAAACTACTAGCATAACAAGGAAATGTTAAAATTAAAACACAATATGCATTGATTTCTTCTCAATTCCCTAATGAAATTTTCTTAATTTCCTAATGAAATTTTCTTAATATGTTTAGTAAGACTGTCTCAGGATCTAATGATTTTTTTAGGACCTACACTTTCTCTTGAAATAATTTTTTCTTTTCAGCACATTTCTTTTTCCAAATACAGCTTTTCATTTTCATCTTCTACTAATAATTGTTATTCTTTTTCAGCAAACTGTTACTGGTTCAGCTCTATGAGATATTTTTTAAGATTTTCTTAGAAATCTAGAGCCTAATGATTTCATTTGCTGTATGATGGAATTTAAAAGCTTCTTATCAAAGGCTGCCAAATTAGGTAGAGAAAGCTTATTTTTAAGAGGAAGAATAAAGCATTTTTTGGAGGATGATAGATATATCTTATTATACGAATCTATGCTAAAATGTGCTGAACACGTATGTGGCTCTCACAGGGATGAAGAGTTGTATTCTATTCTCATATCACAACTGAATAACAGAGAAAGCACCTTGTTCCATGCTGCTGCCCCAGGTTCTTTAGATTCAAAGCTAAAAATCTAAAGTATAAACACTGCAATTTTCATGAATACCCTTCTGAAATGTTTCTCCTTAAATATAAATCTTCTCAAAAATGTGTCTTATAACTGATAAAGACCGGATATGAAAATAAATTGGTTTTTTGTCCTTATAGGATTAGTTGCTATAAGATTAAGATTTAAAATAAATAAGTAAATAAAACAGTGGAGAATTAAGGCCAGAATATTTACTACTTGCTTGGATGAGTACTTTCAGTAAAATCAATGATTCACATACACAATTTCTACTTATCCCGAGTTGAATTTCAAGAACTGTGTAACTTAAGTCTAGGAATAATATATTGAAAAGGAAATATTATCTATCTGTACAAATACCACTTATCTGTTTAGAAAAGTGACATTCATATGACACAATAAAAGAAACTCCAGTTCTTCCTATTGTGTCTGCAAAAAATATATCAAAGAGAGTAATGAGAACATAAAAAACATTGAAGACATGGAGAACTAGGGATCACAGTCTAAAGGCAGTTGTTCAACCAGATGTATTCTTGTATTCAGAAGCAAAAATGCTCACTGCCTTTTAACTGAAATCAAAATAAAATGATTTTTAAAGAGCTCAAACTGTGCATAACTTGAGTTTTCTAAAGTTCTAATTTGTCTGTACATTTGTTTTCACAGATGATCTCTTTACTACTCTTCCTCTGAGTGGGTTTAGGGGCTAAACCAGAAGGAGGGGAGGGAATAAAGGTTATTCGGCCAAATGTACTATGTGGTGGATAAGAAACTGGTTGGGTGGTCAAGGACTCAATGTCCACGTGCAGATCAGTGATGAGTGGTGTCCCTCAGGGTCTGTTCTGGGACCCATGTGGCTTAATATCTTCAATGATATAGACAATGGCATCAAGTGCACCTTCAGCAAGTTTGTGGGTAACACCAAACTGAGTGATGAGGCTGATACTCCTGAGGCTCAGGATGCCGTCCAAAGGGACCTTGACAACCTGAAGAAGTGGGCTTGTGAAAACCATATGAAACAAGGTAAACTGCAAGCTCCTGGACCTGTTAGAACAGGTCCAAATGAGAGCCACAAAAAATGTTTGAAGCCTGGAACACCTCCTTTATGAGGAAGTTTATCCTCAAGTGTGTCAACTGCACCACTCAGATTTGGTGTTGTTTTCCTTTGTCTTCTTCTCAATCATATTATTGTTCAATGTGATTTTTTGTCACGTGACAGACATTTCTTAGCCACACAAGGCTCACAGCAATTCTGTCCTTGATTTACTGTTTCTTTATTAGATGTTTAGGTATATTTGGCTTCCTGGACTCTTCCTTCTCCAAGGTAAACTGCTTGCAAAATTCTTGAGAGGTGATACTAGAGGTATTCAAAACATCTCTAAGTTTTCTTAGTTTTCTTAGTTTTCCACCATTACATATTCTACAATCATTATGAGAAGAAATATTTCTCAAACAAGTATTCTTTTAAGTCTGCACCTTTCCATTTATTCCAGGCATTGCAGAGAGAAAAAAGCGCAGAAAAATTATGTGACGTAGGTCAGCAGAGGGTTTGCTTTTGCTATGAAAGACGTGTACCTCCAGCAGTCACAGTGTTAGTTTTAGGGAACTTCATAGATAATATCTAGAAGGAATCTTAACACTCTATGTTACATTTTTAAAGCCTCCATTGTTGAGTAAGAAAGAATGAGGTGTCCTGTCCTGTTGTGTATGTGGAAGGACTAAAAGTTCCCACTAACTCTGTAGAAGTCTTGTCCTATCAGGTACAGAATATAACTGCTCCTGAATCGTAAATCATCTTGTTTGGGAGAAATTCCCACTTCTGAGAAAAAGGATTATGCAAGGTTTTAGTGATTTTATTTTTACCTTTAAAAGCAGATGTTGCTAAAAAGTAACTCTGTAAACAACATAAAGCTGTACTGCATAATGGTGCTGAGGTAATCAAAAAGGGTTGCCTCAATCTATGATTTCCTGTTATTTTCATAGCATTGCTGTACAGACATTCTTCCAAATTTCATCAGATCCAAAGAACAAGAAAGGAATTATTCAAAATAGAGCTTTCAGAAGAAGAAGATAACATTATTCCACTGTTAGGAACTTTAGCCAGATATACTTTAACTTTTCATAAGATGTTTTTCAGCTCCCTTGCACAAGTTTATATGTTCTATAAAATCAGAGCAATTTTGAAGGACAAAACTCATCTCTCTACTGTGTGTCAAAGCACTCACTAAATGCTATCTTGGAAAGCCTCTGATGTTATTTTCTAAATATGTCTTTATCAAAGTCATGACATGTTGACATATTTTCAGGATACTTGAAATTCATAACTTTTACCATACTCCACTGATTTGCTTTGCTTTTATAGTAAGTTCTTATTTCCCCCCTTAAGTAACATCATTAGAGCTTTACTATAGTGTTTCAAGGATAAGTTTGTTTTTATTTTTTGGTGTGAGTTACTATCCTTAATTAAAACAGTGCTGGCTCTTGTTCAGATTGTTTTTCCAAGCGTTTTCTGCAAATGCAGGATTAAAAATAAGAACTAACCATACAAGCAGAAACTCAGTGAAGAATATGATGACAGGGAACTTCACATCATCCTGTTTCCCATCCAGACTGCATTTGCCTACAGACACTTGAAACAGACCTTGCTTATGCAGCTTTCACAAAGGATGTGTGAGAGCCTCCCCCATCATGTTGTCATCCACGCACTTCCCTCACTAGATACAGTCTTGATCCCCTGGCAGCTGAATCCTGTCCTTGCTTAGGAGTGCTTAGATATGCAGTGCCTCCTCCTGCCTCTTTCTCTTCTTCTCTTCTAAGTAGGTTTCTGTATGTTAATATAATAACTCAAGAGAAATTGGTATACTGAAGGTAAGCAATGTGGAATAATTAGTGGCTGTTATTATGCTATGTCTCATAAAGTAGCCCAAAAGTGTGATTGTGTCGTTCCAGATGACTGGAACTTATAATTTCATTTGGGTTATATATTTCCCTGACTCCTAAAATAAGAACGCAGGAATTGGCTGATGTGCTGGCAGATCATCACTGCTATGTAACAGCAATTTAAACATTTCCTTTGGCTTGGTAATATAAACCATGTTAAATTATGCGACAGAAGAATGACAGAAGGTGCACATTTGGGTGACTGTCAGGAGCACTGCAATTTAGAGATTGTGAAGGACTCAAATTCTGAGAGTATAATCTCCACAGACCATGTTCCTTTGGTTTTAGAACCTGGCTTAACATGCTAAACTAATAAAATACACTATGTGAAGATTATGGCTGCAAATCAAATGTGATTATAATTAATAATCTTCCCATTTTAAAGAGCATTTTAAGAACTTTGAACTGCCAATATTTAAATTAGTTCAGTTATACTCTGTAAAGCTCCATAAAATTTATAGATTTATAAGACTATCTTGGAGGGCTGCTAGCACTGACAGTTCTTCGCAGTTTGAGAGACACTCTAAAGATGTTAAGCAAAAAAATAAAAATTAAATTAATCTCATGCAATAGAAGGAAGACCTTGTGTTTCCTTAGATGTTTTAGGCAAATTTGTAGGAGTCAGAAGAAAAAGCACTTCTATTCTTTTCACTTTCTTAATACGTAGAAACAGTTTAATTTGAGTAGAGGTTAGAGGAAATATAATATTTTATAAGTAATTGAGTGAATGCAAATCATCTAGAAAAGAAGAGAGAGAAGGTATATGGAAAAAAGGAAGAGAGTAGGAATCACTACTGTGTGTGAGAGACAGGAGAAAATGAAATCAGTTATAGAGCAATGGCTCCTAACTTGTAAATGAATCTAGCTATTTTTCCCCAAGGCTTTGCAAGAAGAAGTGAAAGACTGTCAGTATTGTCAAGTTCAACAGTTATCCCTCAGTTATGCATATGACATAGAAATTCTGGACTTTTTTTTTTTCATTTAAATTATACATTTAGGGGAATTTTTATTCTTCAGTTGGCTTTTCAGTTTTCAGAATGTCCTTGACATATTTCACCTCAGTCATAACAGTAAACTTCAATGTTTCTAATGAAATCTAAGATTCTTACTGAATTTGAAGACTTGAATTAGTTGCATGCAAGGCCATAAAATATCCTTATAAAATGTCAGAGAGATCTTAGTGCTACATCTTGTTAATTATTGCTTGATACCTTATAATTGCTGAGGCTCCTCAAAATTATTAAACATTTTTAATAAGAGAAAAATGGATATTGTGCTTTGTTTGGACTTCACTATGGATCCTGACATCCAAGTTCTTCCCATGTAATATACCTATTGAGACTTTTAAATCTGATAGCTTGATTACTACTACTTTCTTGACAAAAAAAAATCTTCCCGTGTTCCCCAACAGAACGCTGTTGGAGAAAGCTTTTTCTTATTCTTTCAACATATGAAACTCCCTATCTATCACCAGTTTTGTTCTGCAATTAACTGTTGATTCTTAGCAAATATTACCATTGATACTTCATTATTTATTCTAACTTGAATTTTTGCTCTGATAATTAAGTTTTAATATACACCAAAATTATTCTTTGTAAGGCATATTCTTTGTAAGGCATCTTTACTATCCAATAAGTTGGTCTTGAGAGTCCCTCTTTGTTCCACAAGATGAAAATTAAAACCAAAAGTATTAAAAATGTATCCAACATAAGATTAAACTCCCAACAGACTGATCATTGGAAAAGAGCTTGCATGAATGGTGTAATGACTGTGTCACAGAACTGCACTGTCTTGACTCGGGCTGAGCTCACTGGTTTGTTCAGAGTAAAGAAAATGGATATTGCAGAATGAAATTGTAATGGGAAAACCTTGGCCTAGTCCTACTCATGAAATGGGAAATTTTTTCAGTGTCTAGAAAGAACATCACATAAATTCTGCCAGGTCTGGACTGACATTTTTAGGTTTGGCAAGGTATGCTAGATGGATACTAATTTCTAGATAAATATTTCACACAGCTCAGTCTCAGATGTCTTTTCAAATCTAGAAACATAGACAGGATCCTCACAAATTAATTCTAGTTATTATGTTAAGCAAGTTTTTTTTGTTAAAAGAAGATTCATTTATCCAGATTCAGTAGTAATCTGGGTTCTACATTTTAAGTAAAGGCTTAAAAGCCATATGGACCAGAAGCTGTACTATTTGTATGTACAATTAAGGAGGTACTGACAATTTCCCAAGTATGGAAAAATCAGCTGTAGAAGAAGATCCATTACATGTATAGACTAAAGACACATGTGCTTATAAGCCTTAAGTACAAAGTCGTATGATAGCATAGTATAAGCCAAGGTTGAGTGTGGGTGAAAACTTGGTCATTAAGTATTTTCATCTCATTTTACTTCTATATTGTTCATCTTAATGAGGTAAAATAGTGTTAAAACTATCACTTACGCTAAATTAGTCATATAAAATTTTTCTCTAGTCAGTAAAGAGAAGTGAATAATTTTTCAGTGGAGGTTCTACTGAGATGGGTGAGGTTCACATGGGCCCACTTCTCAAGCTTTTCCAGGTTCCTCTGGATGACATTTCATCCCTTAGATGTGTCAACCACACCACTCATCTTGATGTCATCTGTAAACTTGCTTAGAGTGCATTTGATCCTACTGTCTATGTAACTGATGAAGATATTAAACAGTACTGGTCTCAGTAAGAACCTTTGAAGGACACCACTTGTCATCAGTTTCCATCTGGACATTGAGATGTTGACCACTACTCTCTGGATTCAATCATCGAACTAATGAGTTATCGCCTTATAGTCCACTTGTTAGATCCATATGTCATTTTGAGAGAGGGATGTTACAAGGGACTCTGCCAAAAGGCTTACAGAAGTCCAGATAGATCACACCAACAGCTCTTCCCTTGACTGCTGGTGTAGACAAGTCCATCATAGCTGCAGTTACCCCATCATAGAAAGCTACTGGGCTGATCAGGCAGGGCATGCTGGATGCCATGAAACATCTCCCTGTCCTCCATATACCTTAGCATAGCTTCTAGGAGGGTCTTCCCTGGAACAGTATTGATGCCGACAGATTGGGTCCTCCTTTCTACCCTTCTTAAAAATTACTGCTACATTTCCTTTTTTCCATTCTCCTGACTGCTGTGACTTTTCAAACATCTTGATGAGTGGCTTGGCAGTTACTTCAGCCACTTCCCTCAGGACTACAGGCTGCATCTCATGGTCAGCCTCAATGGGTCAGGTCTCATAATTTGCATATGTCATCCAACATAGTGGAACACACAATGTGTTTTCACTACCTGCATATTAGAAAAAAAAAAACATCTGAAGCTTTTCAGAAGTTTTACTGAAGTGAGACTTCCTGTTCCAAAAAGAGTCAGCTACCTTACACATTTCTTTTTTATAAATATGACTATACACCATGCTCTGAAGGAGCTAAAATAAAACCAATACTGCACAGGACCTCTGGAAGTTATTAATAGAAAGGAATTGGGTATAGTTAAGTGACTCAGAGGTCTACATATTGAGAAATTATAGGAATAATTTCTTTCCTTAAAGATGACACAGCAGTGACATTTCAAATGTCAGCCTTCAAGTATGAGCTGTAATCACTCTATTAATCATCTCTAATGAACTAAAGTATTTCAACTAGAGATGTAGTCTTTTTGTAATATAGTGAAGGGAACAACAGGATGACAATTATGACTGTGTTAGGAGAAATACACTGAAAAATTTGGAAGATTAAGCTATAATACACTTTTTTAATAATCTCACAGACATTGACGACTGCCATCCTCTATGTTTTCTTACTCACTACATGAGGAACACCAATTCAAAGAGCACTAAGAATAAAAAACATGGAAGGAAGGACATACTAACTCAACTTATTCCATGACAATCCACATGGAATATATAAAACAAAAAATTTTGATTGAATCTACTTGCTAGAAATCTTTGACCCCTCACCACAAGAAGGATGTTGAGGCTCTGGAGCGTGTCCAGAGAAGAGCAACAAAGCTGGTGAGGGGGCTGGAGAACAAGTCTTACGAGGAGTGGCTGAGAGAGCTGGGGTTGTTTAGCCTGGAGAAGAGGAGGCTGAGGGGAGACCTTATTACTCTCTACAACTACCTGAAAGGAGGTTGTGGAGAGGAGGGAGCTGTCCTCTTCTCCCAAGTGACAGAGGACAGGACAAGAGGGAATGGCCTGAAGCTCCATCAGGGGAGGTTCAGGTTGGATATCAGAAAAAAATTCTTCACAGTAAGAGTCATTGGCTACTGGAACAGACTGCCCAGGGAGGTGGTTGAGTCACCTTCCGTGGAGGTGTTTAAGGAACGGGTGGATGAGGTGCTTAGGGACATGGTTTAGGGAGTGTTAGGAATGGTTGGACTCGATGATCCAATGGGTCCTTTCCAACCTTGTGATTCTGTGATTCTGTGATTCTGTGAATGGGAACAAAAGACATGCTTTAATTTCCCGAATAGAAGAAAACCCCAAATCCACAGAGTATCACAAATTTTAGACTGTTATAATGCTCAGCATTTTTTCCTGCCATGTAGAAATGCATTTCTAATGGCTAAATTATTTTTTCTATATTGAAATATTATGCAAGTATAAATAGAAATAAAATTATGAAGTCTCAAGACATGTTTTTCTTTTAAGTATTTATGGTAGTTGTGGTCTGGCTTCCTTGTGACAAAAAATATATACAGCTTGGAAAAACTAAGAAAAAGAATAGATACCTCTTTATTTTATAATATAAACACTAAACATGAAAAACATCAATGTAGAGTAGTAATCCAAGAACAATCTCAAGTAAGACCAACTATGATAGTCAAGTCAATAATTAATAGTATTTATAATAGTGTTCTACTTTTTAGTTTATTTTCTTTTAAAACATATTTTATGGATATAATGTGCAGAAAACAAATGAAATTATTGACAAAACTGTTATATAATAGCTCATTGCACTAAGATGTTCCTAGAAACAAACTCAAATTTACCTTTTTATTTTTTTTCCTTTAATTGTGGTTTTATTTAAAGTTTCATTTTGCAAAAGATGATTATAATTTATGAGTTTCTGGCTTTAATATAAACAATCTACTTCAGAATTTGTGTGTTGACTTCTCAAGCATTATTTGAGTAGAAAGACCAGAAAAACACTGCAAGAGTGTGAAATGTGACTTTTTTCCTGTATTTGGTCAATATTTCATCCTGGGCTTTTTTGTGTGTTTATATATAATGCATAGACAAATCATCAGGAAATCTTCATTTAACAAAATTAATGATTTCTTTACAGATAGAAAGTTGTTTGATTGACTGATAACCAGAAGGAAACAGAGACAGACATCAGGATGGTATACAATTGTCTAAACAAAGGCACTTAAAGACTTTTGTAAAAAAATATATTTGATTTGAAAAAATAGGCCCTGTTTTTTCTTATATGTATCTTAGCTTAGAGGACTAACCTGTATTGAAATAAATTTTATGTTGGAATTTACTATCTAAGTCCACAGACTATGGAAATATTCTTGTTTGACTGACTTAGACAAGATTTTATGCAAGATGAATCCTACACTAAGTATTTCAGCATAAGAAATGAATATTGTGACTAGTATAGTGAGTATTCAGTCACTTGCTGCACATAGCATCCTTTAACTTATGGTGAATATTTCTTCTAATTTAACAATGTTTTGAAAAGCTAGAGATAGATGAGACACTGTCTAAGTCTGTTGGTCATTTTAAAAAATATACTGTTTTTAATTTTAATTTCAAAATAAAATTTACTTTGAATTAGGAAAACATCAATTTTAATGTAAGACACAGAAGCAGCAATTTGAACAACTTTTAACTCATTTTTCTATTAAAAAAAGTTAACTGAATAGTTTTTAAACAAAAAAGAAAATGCTGATTTGAGTTTATTTTGAAGAATTCATTGAAAAAAAAAAAACCATCCTAAACAGGCTTAGGTATAAATACATATCATTTTAGCAGAAGCTTTAAAATAGCCTTTTTCCGATCTCAGTCTAACTTATCCTGAAGTCCTTCCTTAGGAAGTCCCTTTCTTAAGTGAAGTGGAAAGAACATGAATAAATTGAAAATGTAAACAAAATCATAAACCAAAAGCAATTATGTAATTGTAGACTTTATTATTTCATTTTTGTTACTTTTAGATTTTTTTAAAAAGGAATGAAGGAATCTTTCATGTCATATACATTTTAGAACAGCTGTAATAAAACTTCATGATATTTCTATAGAGCCTTGATAGTTTAGTCCCTCCTAAATCTTACAGGATTAGTCACCCCTAAATCTTTGTCACTGGTCAAACCAATAGGTCAGTAAGATATTTTTAGAGGAAGTCATTAGAACAGGGAGGTGAAGTGGTAACTTGTAAAGCCAGAGAGGAGGTGATTGCAGCTGTCAAGATAAAATTTAATCATTAATTAATATTAGGACTTAATATTAGGTTTTCGAGGAAGAAGAAAGCAAGAAATTTTATTTTCTTTCCTTACCTTAATGAATAGTTTAGGCAATGTCCTTATCTGCAGAGGTTTTTTTTTTTCCAGGAATTACCTCACTAAGATGTTACTAAAGCTCAAATACACAAATGTAAGAGGTAGGATAACTGGTACTGAAATGTAACATAATTACTAAAAATGATTCTTGACAATAAATCTGAAACCATTTAATTATGAAGTAAAGAGACAGACATGTCCTGGAGTGCCATGTCTACAGGCTTTTTGAATATCTCCAGGGATGGTGACTCCACCACTTCCCTGGGGAGCCTCCTGCCATTTCTACTCTATTTGTAAAGATCAGGTCAAGTGAGGCACCTACCTTGAGAGGCTCACCTACCAGCTGTGTCAGGAGGCGATCTTCCTCCTAGAGTGTTTCCTCTCTGCTGTGTTGTACTTCCAGCCAATGTCCATTAAGTTGAAGTCCCATCATGAAAACAAGGGCTAGGGATCACAAGAGTTCTGCTAGCAGCTTGTAGAATGCCTCATCTGCCTTTTAATCCTGGTTGGATTGTCTATAACAGACTCTCAGTAGGATATCTGCCTTGTTGGCCTTCGCCTTCATCCTTACCCATAACCACTTGACCTTATCATGACAATCATTGAGATACCTATAGCTAGCTAGCTTTCTTTTCTACAACAATTTCTACAACAATTTCAATCCAACAGAATTCTTAAAAAAAAAAATAAAAATTTTCTGTTTTATTTGAAGAAAGGGAGAAATAAGGTGTTTTCTGTTTTTCTCTTCCCCATTGTTCGCTGGCTTCTTCATCTTCCATTTACAATAAGGCAAATTAAGAAAGAAATTGGTATGCACAAAGCACCGCTAAAAATTTTTTATTTTCTACCAGATTTATTTATATGTCTCTCAGATACCTTTGATCATGATATAACACCCCCTTAGGACTTACATAGCACAACATTCTGATTTTTGCTACTCCTAACAACAATGTTCAGAATATTTTGGGAATAATTCTGCTCAAAATCAAAACACAAAGTACTTGAAGAGCTGTTTAGAGAACATGTACTTAGCAGATATGGCAGAATTTGTATGTCCATCGATATGATTTTAAACAGCCATTTTAAACAGCCATTTTTTCACCTGGAAAGAGAAGTTACATTTACATTTATGTATATTTAATTCAGTGACTTTTGCTAGATGGAAGAAAAATCTTTAAGTTTAATTTGTGTTATGTATTTTACAAATTCATTGCAACTCTAAGAGGTTCAGGACCTTATCACAGTATGAGGTGTACAGGCTCTTAAAGAGGAGCATTTCCTGTCTCCACACTTCATAGCTGAGTTTAATGAAGAAGAATGGCTTTCTCTTCAAGTCAAGGTTAATTCAATAATTTAAGACTAAGGTTGCTTATACAGAAAGTTCAGAATATATTTCTGAGTGAGTCTGGGTATTAAATAACAAAGTAGATTTCTTGTTTCTATGAGAATAAATACAGTGCTTGATATCTGAACAATGGAGACAGAGTATTAAATATTTATTCTGAGAAAAATGAATAAAAAGACAAAATATGGTTTCATTATCAACAATTTTTAACATTTATGTAAATTTGAAAGCTTTTTACTAAATTTTTCTAACAAAAATAACTATCATTTGACATATCATCCACTATCCTAGTTATGAAGAGCCACATCACCCATCCTGTATTGAAACTGCAGATTACCCCAACTCAGGTGTAGGCCCTTGCACCTGGCCTTGTTGAACACCACTTGTCATGAATCTCCATCTAGACATTGAGCTGTTTACCACTACTCTCTGAATATGATCATCCAACCAATTTCTTATCCACTGAACAGCCTACCCACCAAACACATATCTGTCCAATTTAGAGAGAAGGATGTTGAAGGAGCTGGTGGATGTCCTTTCCAAACCCCTATTCATCATCTTCCAGCGGTCCTGGCTGACTGGGGAAGTTCCACTAGACTGGAGGCTGGCTGATGTTGTGCCCATCTACAAGAAGGGTTGCAGAGAGGATCCGGGGGACTACAGGCCATCAGTCTGACCTCAGTGCCGGGGAAAGTCATGGAACGGGTAATCTTGAGTGCTATCATGAAGCACATGCAAGAGAACCGGGTGATCAGGACCAGTCAACATGGGTTTAGAAAGGGCAGATCTTGCCAGACTAACCTGATCACCTTCTATGACAAAATAGGGTCACCAGCAGGTGCAGGGAGGTGATTCTCCCTCTGTACTCGGCACTGGTGAGACTGCACCTTGAGTACTGTGTTCATTTCTGGGCCCCTCACCACAAGAAGGATGTTGAGGCTCTGGAGCGTGTCCAGAGAAGAGCAATGAAGCTGGTGAAGGGGCTGGAGAACAAGTCTTCTGAGGAGCGGCTGAGAGAGCTGGGGTTGTTTAGCCTGGAGAAGAGGAGGCTGAGGGGAAATCTAATTACTCTCTACAACTACCTGAAAGGAGGTTGTGGAGAGGAGGGAGCTGGCCTCTTCTCCCAAGTGACAGGGGACAGGACAAGAGGGAATGGCCTGAAGCTCCTCCAGGGGAGGTTCAGGTTGGATATCAGAAAAAAATTCTTCACAGAAAGAGTCATTGGGCACTGGAACAGGCTGCCCAGGGAGGTGGTCAAGTCGCCTTCCCTGGAGGTGTTTAAGGAACGGGTGGATGAAGTGCTTAGGGACATGGTTTAGGGATTGTTAGGAATGGTTGGACTCGGTGATCCAGTGGGTCCTTTCCAACCTGGTGATTCTGTGATTCTGTGATTCTGTGATTCTATGTTGTAGGAGACTGTGTCAAAGGCTTTACATAAGTCCAGATAGATCAAATCCATTGGTTTTCCCATGTCTACTGATGTGGTTACCCCATCACAGAAAGCCAATAGGTTGGTCTTGGTGAAGCCATGCTGGCTGTCAATAATCACCTCCTCTTCCTCCATGTGCTTTAGCATAGCTTTTAGGAGGATCTGTTCCAAGATCTTCTCAGGTACAGAGGTGAGGCTGATGGGTCAATAGTTCCCATATTGATTTATGTGATGTCATATGGTACAAAATATCCCTTTGGTCAGTAGGGTCAGCTGTCCCAGCAGTATCTCCTCCTAGTTTCTTGTGCATTCCCTGCCAAGTCAGTGGTGGGACATTGTGAGGAGCAGAAAAGGCCTTGACCCTGTGTAAATGCTGCTTGGCAATAACTAAAACATCCCTGTGTCATCAACACTGTTTTCAGTACAAATCCAAACTAGTTACTATGAAGAAAATTACCTCTATCTCAGTGAAACCCAGAATGAACCCTAAGACTGGGATTTAAGCAAATAGGATGAATCATGTTCTGCAGCTGTCATCAGCTATGGGAAGCTAAAAAACAAAAGGAGCAGATGTTTTCCTTTAAACAGTTTAAGTTAGGTGAGATGACTCCCACTCATGATAATCACTTCAGTCATATAATTGAATATTCATAATTTACATAAAAAGAAGTAGAATAATTTTGTTCTTTCTAATATCCATTTCAAAGTGAGTCATTTAATTTGATTTCTCAACACATTTTTTAAATAGCTTCTGAAATACATAGACTTGCTTGCTTGCTTCCAAAATGGAGTAGTAACTTGGCAGAATTTTTGGAGTGTCTGTTAACCTGAAACTTTATCTATGAATGTTTTTACCAAGTGACACAACTCAGTTTCATCTAATGTACAACAAATGAAAGATTACATTACCACCAGGCCTGTGAAGGTTGAAGTTTATATTTCTGAATAACATAAAAATAAAGTAGAAGACAAAGTGGGAAGGAAGAAAGTCTAGGGCTTGCAAACTGCAGACAGATTTCCCCAATTCATGGTCTGTATTTCAAATTCTACAATAATACATTACATCTGTTACCACATCATTTAAATACTGTGTCAGCTTTTCAAAATACTAGCTCTGAAACCTGCAGAGAACATCAGTTTTAATGGATGTCATGCCTAGATTTTTCTTGCAAGACTACAATGCTTTAGCTTTTTTACACCAATATTTATACTTTTAACAAAATTGTATTTGTAATGAAATTCCTCAGTTGAATTCCTATTTCCACCTCTCCACCATGCCAGCTTACTCAGTTCAACAGTAATTTAGATACCTTATATAAATAAACATTGACTTCATTTAGATATGATGGGAAGGAGATAAGATGAACTTACCATTAATATGATGTCTTTTCATATTAGAAAGGGTTTTTTTTTTATTTTTTAAGTATATAAAAAAGGGTAATGGAAGAAATAAGCAAGAAGAAAGTTTCAAGGGGGGAAAAGATTATTTACTTAGGAAACATGCTAGTTTTCTTGTCTTTTTGATTAACATGATTCATGAGATAATGCAGGTCAAAATAATATTTTATATATACCCCCGAAGGCCCTAAGGAAGCTCTTCCAACTTTGCAATTAACCATTACCTCACAATGAGATTTACTATTAAGAATGTGTGTGAATGTCTGGAGTCTCCTTCTGTAGGTATAAATGAAGAGCGCAGTAACATCAAGAAATTGAGATTATTTAGTTAGGATTCTCACACTTGTCCATATCTTCTCTGTTTTTTAAGGCAATTTTTCATTCTGCCTCATGTGTCTTGTCCGTGCCTTTCTCTTATAACCACTTCACATGCAGCCTGTCTCAGCTCCTGCAACCCAATTCTTTCCTTCAATACTCTTCTCCTCCAAGTCTGACTTCATTTCTCGCAATTTTTTCAAGTCCAGCCCTCCACAAATATGGCCTTTATTGCATACAAACTAAAGCCCCTTCTTTCTCAAATCCAGCTTCCACTGGATACTACTAACAAACCTTACAGACAAGCTACTTTCTTTCAGTTGCAGTTCAAGTCTTGATAACAAATCTCTTCAGTTTATTAATAAAGAGTGTGTCTCAGCTTCACTTGCAGCTTTTGTTCCCATTTGTATCCTTGATTCATGCCTCCTGTGGCTGAAATGTTGTGTTATGTTCAAGCAATTGTTACCGGAGAAGAAAGAGAAATGAAAGATATGGAGGAAGGGAGACACAAAATCTTAACAGAATTTTTCCTGAGGTCCTTGAAACATGGCAGTTTTTCCTTTCTCTAGTTACATTTCCTGCTATCTGACCAGTGTTTCCTGTTATAGAACCACTGATTTAATTACAAGATATGGAAGAATTTCAGGAGTTTATAAAAACATCCCTGAATCCTGGACCTTTTCTAAGTGTGAGAAGTCACCTATTCTGGTGGGAAGCTGGAAGGCATCAAAGGAATAAAAAAGTGAATTAAAACCATCACTCAGGTTTCACCTTAATTATAGTCTAAATTAGCAAATGAATAAAAATCAAGAAGCCTCGTTCTACAGAAATGTTGCTGGGAAACATGATAATTTGGTAGAGTGGAAATAAAAGGACTTCCTCCTACTCTAGAAAATAACTTAGCTCCTGGTTCTCTGTTCACCTCTTTGTCCTGCTTTTCCTCAAGTCCTAAAACAAATGCCCAAGTATGTACTTACCTACAAATGTTCATTCTATTATTAACACATATAATGTTAAAAAAAAGATAGAGGTAAAATCTAACTGCAGAGGAGGCATTTTCTTAAAATTATTTCAACAACAATGAAGAAAATAGTTTCAAGAAAAAAAAGAATCGCCAGAGAGTAAATAGATAATCACTTTGTCATTTTTGCAAACAATTGCAATGTTGAGAAAATAAATAAATCTATTTTTTGACTGAAAAGATTTGACCAGCTTAGTAGTGTCTTAAATAAACTCACTATCACACTAAATCAACTACTATAATTGCTTTGGGAAACAAAGGATTATCAGGAGGCCACTTAGGATTATTTTCTGCAAAGGCATCCTGATGTTAACAACCTGTTATTACAACAACATTTTACACAAACATGAATAATAACTGTTCACTCTCCTTACTAGCAAGTATTAAATGGCTAGAGATAGTTTGGATTTTTTTTCAGTCAAATAGGGAAGAGGCTAGTTTCCAAATTCCCTTAACATCCGCATGAGTAAAATTGAACCAAGAATAGAATGGACATATGAAAAACATGCAGAGGCACGTTTGCCCATCACACTCAGCTAAGCACAAAAACAGTAGGAAAAATACACTGCTAAATAGTGTTAGAAAGTTCCTAGGATTGGTCTGCAGGCCAATGTGGATAAATCAGAGGAACAGTAGGGTGCAGAAAAGTATACACAAATGAACCTGAAAGTTCAAATAAGTTATTCAGTTTCTTTTCACAATAGTTTTCTACAAATAAAAGATTCTATTTAGACTAAACTACTCCAACCCTTTCTGTATTTAAGTATGTGCTTACTATAACTCTTATCATATTTGACTTTAAAGGTGCCTATTTCTTAAGAACTGATTGATTTTCAGAAAACAAAAAGTTGTTAAACCATTGTCAAAAACAATAATGTATATAACGTTACTTATTACTGTACTTAACATAGCTTATTACTTAACTGTGGTGGACTTTCTCCTATTATACTGGAGTTATACAATTTACATATGATTTCTTTCATATCGTTCATTACCAGCTTTCTGTTCTCTTGTGATGGAGAATGTTTAGAAATTATTTCTGCAGGAAAAAAACCAAAACAAAATTGTTTCTTAGAAGTTCCAATAATTTCACTCTTTTGATACAAAATCATCTCAGCAAACATTCCAATGTATATTTTCACTTTAAAAACAACACTTTTAACCATGAAATTTTGCATTATTTCTCAGTAGTAGCTTGACTGAAGTTCCAACAGAAAGTCAATGGAAATATATTCACAGTGTTAAGTGGATTCTGGGAGAAGTCCAAGTTGACACTTCAAGATTCTGATCAAAGTTGTACTGTTATTAAATACAGAACAGGTGAGAAATATTAGAAGTTTATTCTTACTGTACACTACTATGTAATACAAATACAAATCAGCTCAAATCTTCTGTCTAAAATAATGAGAGTCAAATATTAGACCTAGATGAGTTTAAAACACCAACATAATTTTTCTTCCATTTTTATCAGGGAATTTTTAACATAATTCTGCAACTATAAAACTAGTTGTAGAACTCAATGGGGAAAATATTAACTGCCTGAAAGCATCATGATCCATGCAAATTAACTTATTGTTTTCTTTTCCAATATCTCATCTGCGGCTTCAGCAGAATTCCACAGTGAAGTAGCTGCCGCATTTCTTTGCATGTTCTTTCCCATGTTTTAAATGTGGGGTTTTTTTTTTATGAGTAGACAAACTTAACTGTGGAAGAAAAGAATTATTGAAGTTCAAGGAGTGTTTCCCATCGATTCCAAAAGTCACTTAGGCAGGTATAGCTGGATGACATTCATGATTAAACAGGTATAAATAAAAACAATTAAGGTAGAAAGAGCTCTTGTAAAAATAATGCATATGAAAGAATGTCATTGAATGAAAAGACTACAAGATATAAACTGCAAGCCTATATTCACATATGTCTAGAAACAACTCAGGACAGGTACATACTGGAAAATGTCCAGGAAAAACTACCCAACAAAACTAAGTTTCTTCAATCTGTCTCCAAACTAAAATTAATATAGACATTTCAGAACTATGAAGAAAGCCATCTGCTAACTACTGAACATAAGGTCCACAGAGTCAGTATCATGCAAAGACAGTAAATTAACTTTTATTTAAAACTCTGTTCAGTGCCCAAAGATTTGAAAGTTCCTCTGCTGAAATAAATCTCAAAATACAACAAAATGTTGAGCAAACAACATAGAAAGAGACTGTGATATAATAGAAGAATTATGTCCTTTTCATTTACTGTCTTCCAGAAGGCCTTCTAATCTTCCAGAAAGTCTGTGGAAAGGTGAATCCCTATTTTCATTACATTTTATATTCTTATTACTAATTTCTGAGTTTACTTTGAAGATACATAGCTCTTCCAGTAAAACCTTCCTTCTTATTGTTTACCATTTTTAAATATCAAAAGGAATTTGTGAGAATCTGTCTACTTTTAGCTCGTATTCAGGGGCTAAGTAATAGGCAACTGCTCTATCACACCTTTCTCTGCTTGAGTAGGGGAACTGGGGAAAGAAAGGAAGACACATGGGTTGAAATAGAAGCAGTTTTAATAAAACAATAAGCCCAAAATGACTACTACTACTAGTATAAACAAAGCTATACTGATCCCCTATGGTGGTCACAGACTGTGCGCTCCCAACAATGCCTGCCAGACAGCAGACACAGTGAGCCCAGAACACCTGGAGAAACATGACTGTCACAACAGAGGGGTAACTGGGCGCAAGGAGTAGGAGAATAAGCAGGACCCACCAGGGATGGCAGCCATCAGGAAAAAGGGCATCTCCTTCTCTGGAGACATTCAAAACCTGCCTGGACACGTTCCTGTGCAACCTGTTGTAGCTGAACCTGCTTTAGCAGGGAGGTGGGACCAGATGTCCCTTCCAAACCCTACTGTTCTGTATTTCTGTGATTCTGTGATTCTGAAATGATGTGATTATCTTTTATTATAAAGATTAAAGTTTGTTCTCAGCAAGTATCTGATTACATTTGTACATCTTCCTTTTCTGTGCAAAGTAGGTACCTGTTCATGTAGGTAACCCTGCTTTCATTTAATATAAATTAATCCAAACAAGATATTACTCTTAACTCACTGGTCTAAAGAATATTTAAGCTAGTCAGTTACAGCTGTGCAGCAACTCTTCAAAAGGTTCAGTAACCCACAAGTGTTTGTAACTGACATACAGGGTGTGATAAACTTTTTGGGCTGGAGCATTCCCATATTAAAGGATAGTACATTTTATATATAAAGACATAACAAAATATTGAACATTGATGCTACGAAGGGTCTTGCTTGACACGCTGTAGCTCACTTCACCCTGTTGGTCAAGACGTTATAAGGAGATGACCTGTCACAGAATCATAGAATGATTTTACTTACAAAAGACCTTCAAGATCACAAGGTTCCAAGCCCCCTGCCATGGGCAGGGACACATTCCACTAGACTAGGCTGTTCAAAGCCCCATCCAACCTGGCCTTGAACACTTCCAGGGAGGGGGCATCCGCAACTTCCTTGAGAAACCTGTTACAGTGTCTCACTGCCCTCATATGGAGAATAGTTGTTACATCGGGGATTCCTGAACCAGACACAGTACTCCAGGTGGGGTATCTCGAGAGCAGAGTAGAGGGGGAGAATCGCCTCCCTCAATCTGCTGGCCAAGCTGCTTTTGATGCAGCCCAGGATTCAGTTGACCTCCTGGGCTGCAAACACACACTGCTGGCTCATGTCAAGATTCTCATCAATCAGCACCTCCAAGTCCTTCTCAGCAGAGCTGGTCTCAACCATGTTGTCCCCATCCTGTATTGAAAGCATGGATCGTCGTAATAGTAGTGTCTCTACACAATCAACCCTCAGTGTCAAACACTGCCTGTAAAAGTTAAGAATTAATTTGCTGGAGAACCTGTAAAAGCTAATGTGTTTGTCAGACTATGTAATACTAGAATATGGAAAGAAGGGAGAGTAAGATCTTGACATAGCTCTCAAAGTTTGGGGTTCACTCCTCAGTATCTGAGTCTGAAGGGGAAATGAGAATGAGAAGACTGGACAGTTTTAGAAGTCTGACTTATTTTTTCAATTGCATATGTGTACAAAGATTTGTATAAGTATCTCTTCCAAAGTTCAGTGGGTATAATATGTCATAATATATAATAACTGAATAGACACAGTACCTAATACCTGTAAATATCTGAGTCCACAATATGTAAAGATGCTTAAAACCTTCTTTACTAGTGAACCAATATCTCATTCCTAATTGCACAATAACAAGTGCTTTAGGCTGTATTTATAGATTATCTGGAGTCAGACGCATTAAAACTACCTGGAAGCCATGAAAGAAATCCATCTTAGGATGTGCTTCTGTGACCAAGTGGGATTTGGAACATTTTTAGCTGTTCAATGTAATTCAAACTCTTGATTCAATGTCAATTGAAATATTTTTTTTTTTAAAGTTTGCTACTACCTAAGTTTTTGTAGAGCTTTGAGTTACTCAAAAAATCAATAGGATTTGACCCAGAAAGTTTGATGATCTGTATATTCTATAAAAATAGTTCTGAAGCAAATGTGTCTTTTTCTAAGGGAGAAGTCTATAATTGCATTGGGTATGACTTTGCAGATTGTTCTTTTTTCTTTTGTTCTCCAGTCATTTTCTGTTTTCATAGACTTTATAGCAGTTAATACTGTATTTGAGACATGTCAGTTTTCAAAAACCAAATATCAAGCGTCCTTTTTCATGTCACATGAGTTGTTGATACGTACCTACTTGAAAAGCAAAAACCAGCCTTCTTGTTTCATATCTGTCTGCAGCTTTTACAAAATTATTTTACTGCTCCATTTAATGGGAGGCTATTTGTTTCACTGGTATCAAAATTGATGATGAATGTTTCTACTGTTAAGAAGAGAAATAAAAACTAAACCAACCTAATGTAGAACAAACAGGTAAGAAATGATCACAACTTTTTGTTCTCAGAAAGTTAGCTCACGGTAGCTTATATTTGATTTTTATATGAATATTTATTTTTACTGCAGTCCTAGAGAACAGGCTTTTCAGACACTACATACAAAAAAAAAAGAATCCTCAAATTCTATAAATAATGGATGTTTGATCCTTTAAGTACAAGATGTGAGGCAAACAGGGGTTTAGCGTTTTGGGAAACACTTTTAGTGTTTCATAGAAGTTAAACCCTTTTTCTGGTCTCCCTTGAGGTTTCCCACTGCCCCTGCTGAATAACAACATGTTTTGCTGAGTGTCACAAAAAAATAAATAAATTAAAGGAAGACAGAAAACAAACCAAAACACACCAAACAACTGACCAAAACCTTTTCCATATTTAGTACTTAATGCTTTCATAGGATAATATTTGGAGGTCCACAAAATAAGAGAGGGAGGTGTTCCATCATCCTGAAGTGTTTCTTTCAACACTTATTCACAGAACAAAACAAATAATTTTTTGCAAGAGAAGAGGAACACCTACACAAGAGTAGAGTCCTTTAATGGAGTTTCCTCTAAACTTATTCCACGACTGTAATTTGGAAATATTTTAGCAATCATGCAGATTTAAAACTGTCACACATAGTTAGTTGGAAAACTTTTTCTTTTCTTTTTTTTTTTTTTTTGTAAATAATTTCTGAAAATAATTATCTGAAACTAAAATAAAATAATTATCTGAAACTAAAAATAAAATCTGAAACTCCAGAGGACGTGTGAGTGTTGAAAATCTAATGTCAGTCTTGTTTATACTTCAGACCAATTCCACAGTTCTTTCATCATGATTACATTGACTTGTCAAAAAATACCAAACCAAAAAAAAAAACGATGGATATTCTTGCAGCCTTTTATATAAAAAAATAATTTGGTCATTGAATTTAAATACAGGATGGAATAAATCTTATACATTTACCTAAATAATGATATTAAATCTAGTTTTACAGAGACTATCTTTAAGAGCCTCTCCTGGCTCCCATGTGTAGGCTCCTAGGTATAGGATGTTTCATTTTATACTTTTGCATATCTTCAGAGAGGTTTTCTCCAAGAAATGCCTATGAGTTCTGAAGGGGGAAATTGGAGAATAAATACAGATTGTGGAGGAGGGCAGATATTTTTTTAAAAAGGGAAAGTTAGTGAAAACAAAATACCAATCAAAAGACAATAATCAAAGCACAGCTGAGTGTCAAGGGAGGTAAATAAGAATGGAAAATTATGGCTCAAGACACTGAAAGGATGGACAAGCTTTTATATTACAGATCATACTTCTTGGCAACCTCTGCATTTCCAGACTTTGTATCCTTGAGTTTTTTATACCAAAAGGGTACAACATATACATCAAATCTGCAGTATTGAGGTACTGAATTCTTCTCTCTGGCATCCAGTGATAGAACATGTGGGAATGATGCAAAGTTCTGCCAAGGAAGATTTAGACTGGGTGTTAGGAAGCATTTCTTTACTGAGAGGGTAGTCAAATAATCTAATGGGCTTCTTAGAGAGGTGGTTGACGCCCCAAACCTGCAAGAGGTATTTGGACAATGCCCTTTAATAATGTATGATAACTTAGCCAGCCCTGAGTTGGTCAGACAGTTGCACTAAATGATTATTGTAGGACCATTCCAACTGAAGTAGCCTCTTCTAAATCCAAAGATTTTGAAGTGCTGGCTAATCATTCAGCAAAACCTGCATGCTTTTGTTGTTTCAGTTTCAGATTATTGAAACTAAACTAATAGCTGTCTATGTCTATATATATTTAGTGGCCTTTTTAAAATTAAAATAGTGTCTGTGGTTGTCTCCAGCAAGTGATTGCTTTTATTTTTTTGTAGTTGTCCCCAAGCTCAAATTGATAAAATTCCTCAACCAAATACTTTTTAGAGATCAGCCCCTTTTCGTTCAGGCTTTCTTACACTGCAAAGAAAATAAATACCTTTTCCATATATACTACTTAAAGCTCCTGCTATCTTAATAATGAAAAAGAGCAGAGTTTAATGTCCTTCTTTATTTCTCTTCCCCCTCAAAAACTATACCAGGCTTCCTGAGCATGTTTTCAGAACTCTATTTTAAATTATTTATAAATGGTGGTAGAACACGGAAAAAAAATCTCCTCTGATTTTAACATGTACTGATTGCAAACATATTTTATACTATAAAGCATTCATTTCCTTTTCATTGGATGGAAAAGCAAAAGCTAATTTAATGCCTGTTTCTAAAGTATTTTGTTGTTTTACTTTCTAAGTGGTTCCTTGAATTTTGTTCAAGCCACTGAGGAATCAAAATACAATTTTAGCTAAACTTTGAAACTCACATGGAATGGCTGGTAATAACATCTGGATTTATGTTTCTGAATAGTGGGCTATTTTCACAAATTACCTTCAGGTTCCTTCATAAGGAGACAAACTGTTAGAGTCCTATCTCTTTAAAAAACAGAATGACTCACTGACAAGACAGTACTGGCCTCTTTTAAATTAATCCCTGTCATTTGTGAGGCCATTTGGAAGTGTTGGTTCAGAGAAGGGAAGCCCATAACCAACATTGTGCTCTGTGAAACAGCAATTTTATGAAAAAAGTCATATGTTTTAGAGACAGATGAAAGATGCAACACTTAGTAAGGTTTTTTTAATGCATAAATATAGAACATATTAAATGCTGTAGGAAAAGTTTAACTTATTTAAAGTGAAAGTTATGTTTTTGCATGATAGCTAGAGAGAAGAATTAAAAAAAAACAAGTTTGAGGAGTTTTGGAATATTTTTTGGTTTGGGTTTATTATTATTATTATTATTATTATTATTATTAAGCAGGTTGTAGCAGTGTAGCAGTGAAGCAGGTTGCTAATATTTTCCGCTTGGATTTTGGAGGCTGCATTCCACTAACCATCCCTGTCATCCAACACAGGGGTCCGGGTACCCAGAGAAAACCAGTCTTACTATTAAAAACTGAGGTGAAGAAGCTGTAAGTACTTCAGCCTTTTCTTCATCGTGTGTCATTGTATTCTCCCCTTGTGTTTCCTTCTACTTAAGGAAAAATACTGTTGAATCCAAGTTTTAACTGATTTCTAAAACTCTTCTGTATCACTACTAAAGTAGAAATGGTTGATGACTTCAGAAGAAGCCATGAAGATATTTATATTTTAGTTAAGGAACTAAAATATAGCAACATATATCTGTAACAGAAGCTTCATACAGGTGGCTCGTACCTTCTGGATACCATCTAGAAAAATCTTGTTTCTTACAATCCTCAATCTGTCTTGTCATACTTCTCAAATTTTGAGTCAATCTTAGAAAAAAATTATTTTTTGCTCTTTAAATTCTAAAGACTTTTATGAACAAAGAAACACAAACTAGCTCGTTAAAGCTAAACTCTTAGCTGATCATTATTATGCATCTTTGGACAGCTGAATAGTGTCCTAGTAATACTCCGACTTTTTTTTTCCCCCAGGTAAAGGTGATGGCTGAAGTGAAATTTAGAAGAGTATCATCACTTACCTGTATATTCAAAACATACGTTGAGATTATACATCGAGGACAAAGATGACACTAAAATAAAGACTTCTTGACTGTACTGTGAATTATCAACTTTTTTTATGCTTTAAGCAATGCACTTGTTCGTGTAATCTTTATTAATTTATACTCAATTTTCTGTGAAGATTTACTTTGTGATGATTTTATAGCCAAGCAGTCATGCTACAAATTCTGCATCTTAGGCAGAATATTGAAGATTTATTTGTTTGCTAGGCCTCTTTTTTTGTTTTCAGTTGTATAACAAATATAAAGTTCTTGTTAATTATGAAGAGTAAAGGAACTACAAAAATGAAGACTAAATAAAAAAATTCTTTGCTTTAGATCTTTTGTACTCTCAGTCTCAGCAGTTCACAAACTTCACTGAAGTGAGTGGAGGAATTAATTTTATGATAAACTAAAAACCAAACATAAAAACATTAAATATTGATTGGGGGGGGGGAAGTAAAATGATCCATCTCAATACAAGAGCTAACTGTTCAACATGTAATGAAGTGTAGAAATGTTTGTTGATTTAGACTGTGAGCTGGCCATCAGAATATTCTGTGATGAACCATCTGCAGACTCTGCAATGGGACACTGACTGTGTCAAACCACAGCAAATTTTTATCCTCCATTTTATACTCCATTTTATCCTCCATTTATCCTACATTGTCACCTTCATTATCCTACATTCTTTTTTGTGTTTCTTTACTCCTTTCAGCCTAATCTGCTTTTATTGTTATTGCCTATTGGTTTGATCTTAATTCGTGATGATAACGTACATTTAGAACACTGTGGACTTCAAAACCACAGACATTTAACTGAAGAAAAGTATCTGTCATCAAATGTAAGGCAAATGAAGCACTCTTTTTTCCAAACAATGAAATTATGGATGCACCATGCAGGAAGGTAGGGGGTATAAAAGTATAAACAGCCTTAAAAGGGGTCAGGAAAATGTACAGTGAATATGTTCTCTTAACAACTATTACTATGATAGTTCAAGCTGAATTTGTGGCTTAGAATGTTTCTAGAACACTGTTGTGAAAAGACTTCAGCTTGACCTCTAAATGAGTGGTTATTCTTGTGTTCTTTCCCTACATGATGGTAGTCTGAAGATAGTTATCCAGGTTTATTTGTTAAACCATTACAAATAAGTTCTTCCTCCAAGCTCAAGATCATTGCATTCCTAGGCATAAGAAATCAAGCAAGGAAAGCAGGAGACATGAATGGATAAGTAAGGGGCTTCTGGAAATATTCAGCTGGAAAAAAAGAAGTTTATGGAGGGTGAAAAAAGGGGCTGGCTCCTTCAGAGGAATATAGTAACACTGTCAGAGTATGTAGGTACGCAACAAGGAAGGCTAAGGCCCACTTGGAATTAAATCTGGTAAAGGACATCAAGAACAATAAGAAGAGCTGCTTCAAGTAAAGCCTTTGACACAGTTTCTCACAGCATTCTGCTTCAGAAACTGTCAGCCTCTGGCCTGGACAGGTGCACACTCGCCTGGGTTGAAAACTGGTTGGATGGCCGGGCCCAGAGAGTGGTGGTCAATGGAGCTAACTCCAGCTGGAGGCCAGTCACAAGTGGGGTTCCTCAAGGCTCAGTACTGGGTCCAGCCCCGTTCAATGTCTTTATCAATGACCTGGATGAAGGCATTGAGTGCACCCTCAGCAAGTTTGCAGATGACACTAAGCTGGGAGGAAGTGTGGATCTGCTGGAGGGTAGGGAGGCTCTGCAAAGGGATCTAAACAGGCTGGACCACTGGGCTGAGACCTATGGCATGAGGTTTACAAGGCCAAGTGCCGGGTCCTGCACTTGGGGCACAACAACCCTATGCAGTGCTACAGACTAGGGGAAGAGTGGCTGGAGAGCTGCACAGAAGAGAAGGACCTGGGGGTGTAAGTAGACAGCTGACTGAACATGAGCCAGCAGTGTGCCCAGGTGGCCAAGAAGGCCAATGGCATCTTGCTTTGTATCAGAAAAGGCATGACCAGCAGGTGCAGGGAGGTTATTCTCCCTCTGTTCTCGGCACTGGTGAGACCACACCTTGAATACTGTGTTCAGTTCTGGATCCCTCACCACAAGAATGACGTTGAGGCTCTGGAGCGTGTCCAGAGAAGAGCACGAAGCTGGTGAAGGGGCTGGAGAACAAGTCTTCTGAGGAGTGGCTGAGAGAGCTGGGGTTGTTTAGCCTGGAGAAGAGGAGGCTGAGAGGAGACCTTATTACTCTCTACAACTACCTGAAAGGAGGTTGTGGAGAGGAGGGAGCTGGCCTCTTCTCCCAAGTAACAGGGGACAGGACAAGGGGGAATGGCCTGAAGCTCCTCCAGGGGAGGTTCAGGTTGGATATCAGGAAAAAAAATTTCACAGAAAGAGTCATCAGGCACTGGAACAGGCTGCCCAGGGAGGTGGTCGAGTCACCTTCCCTGGAGGTGTTTAAGGAACTGGTGGATGAAGTGCTTAGAGACATGGTTTAAAGAAGTGTTAGGAATGGTTGGACTCGATGATGCAGTGGGTCCTTTCCAAACTGGTGATTCTATGATTTTCTATGATTTTAAGTAGGTCAGCTGCCAAAGGAAGATGAAGGAAAATGTGAGTCCACTGCTGAATGAGGTGGGTGGTCTGATGATGGAGGATACAGAGAAGGTGCAAGTGCTGAATGCCTTGTTTGCTTCAGTCTTTACTCCTCAGGCCAGCTTGTCATAGGTAAGGCTGTGACAGGTGGCTGAGGGATGTCCATCTAGTCACAAGGTTCCAGAGGGTACCCTCTTGCTTGATAAGGTTCCCCTCAGGGAGGAGCCTGAGTGTGGTTGGATTTGTCTCTAGGCACCTGAGCAGGAAAAAAGAAAAGAAAATCAGTCAGAGAAACTTTTAAAGGAGTGAGAGTAAAAAACAAGTGCCAGGAAATAAAAACATGGCATTTCATAATCATATTGTGGTTGTTCTTTCTGGTGGTTCTTCTCGCAGATGTCTTCCACAGACACCAGTCACATAAGGTAGAGATCTCCCTAGTGAAAGGACATGCTGCATGTAGAAGTTTCCTTTCACATGGAGGAAATTAAATGAGAAGCTCCACCCTGGATGTACTTCAGCCATCCTTTGGAAGGATAAAGGCCTAAAATAATGATCAGGCTTTCAGATACCTTTAGATGCATGTCACTGGGGAAATAAGAATTACAGGAAAACAGAAAAAAAATCCACCCTTAAATAAATGAACTGACTTGCACATACTACATGTGGATGTGAGTTGCACAAACAGTTTAAACAGTTTTGGTCTACTTCTGTCAAGTCATTTGTTAATGTTCTCATTTCTCCCTGAGGAAGGTGAAAGGCATAGGAAAATATCTCACATCAGAAAGCCCCAGCTGGCTTCTGGACAGTCAGCACAATGAGCATTGAGGGAACCACAACCTGCCCCACTCAGTTCTGCTGCTGGGAACTGCAGAGAACCAAACCCACAGAAGGAAGTCACGTAAGGCTCTGCTTAGTGCCCCTTTTTCACTGAAGCCTGGAAAACCTCATAATCTGCCTCATGGCAGTATGAAATACTTGCTTTTTTGTATCAAAGCATTTTACATTCATCTTACACCATAAAGTTCTGGTGTTAGGGAATCAATTCATAGAGATTGTCTAAAAAATTCTTAATCTTTTCATGAACAGTTACTGATGCTTGTTGCTCACAGTTCTTGCTCTAACAAGATACATCTCATGGTGTAACTGATCAATGTATTAGAAAATGCCTTAAATGACTAAACTATGTGAGTTAAAAACTCCAAGCAAGGTTTTTGCATTACAAACTTTTCTTAAAATAAGCTAGTTGTGATATTTAGAATTAAAAGATCACAAGATTTTTTCCTAGATTCAATGGTGGGTTATTTTCAGATTGTAATTTTTTTTTTTTTTCAAATTTCATGAGGAATTTATGTGTAATCTTTCCAAACACAGAACACGTTCTTGAGATGCAGGCATCATGTGTGAGATACTCTGTAATTGCTAGGAACAGACTAAAAGCTGATTTTGATTCTTTCTCAGGGAAAACATATGGTGAAATCTAAAATACATGATATGCCCCCAATTCAGTGAGATATTTAAAATACTAATAGATTTCAAAAGACTTGAAAATGGTACTCTATGCATTAACTTGCTTTTCCATGCTTGTTCACAGGAGTATTCAATAATGGCATTAGCTCCTAGTTAATGCACTATAGTTGTGCTTAGTCCATGACAATTAGATTTGTGACATAAGGAGATGAGCTAACCACACCCTACAACTGCAAAGCCAAACATGTATTTATGTTTGTCCCTCAGCTTTAACCAACATACTTTTGCCTCCAGCAGTAGTTGCTTTCTCTGTGAAGCCAAATTACTTTGGCAATCAGAAGTTTTACTTTCTTTTTTTTTTTTTCATCTATTAGGGAATCTAGAGTTAATTAGAGACTAGTGTCATATTTTGGCATCAATGTTACTTATTTTAAAAACTCTTCCTTTAAATAAATGCTTCCATCTTCATTTAGGTACAAAGTGACATTTTCTACCTCTGCACCGGTGAGTTCCTACTTCCCTCAGAGACTGGCCTTTACTGAAGGTCTGAAATGGACACTGACTCTAGCTCATGGTCAAATCATTTATCCATATAGCCCTTCCCTACTGCAAACATCTAATAGCTCTTTTAACCAGTGGCCTTATTAATATAATAGGCAGTAATTAAAAACACCTGTGTTTAAACAACATTTTCCTTGGATTTTGCCACTTCTTGTCAGATCTTGTTCATTACTTTTAAGCTTACAGTTTAGCCTAATAAAAACTATTCTTTCTACAAAATGTTAGCATGACCTCCATCAGCCTTCTGCTCCACAGTCAAAGAACTCCAGTAGTTCAATTACTTTTCACAGAACATAATTTTGAAATTTCCAATTACTTATACTGTATGTTTTTTTTAAAAAAAAAGATAAATCAGTGTTTTCTCACATATTTAGACTTGTTATCCATGGTTAAAAATTTACCTACTGGAAAAAAAGGCATGTATTATCATTATATTCCATAACAAATATCTATTTATGTGGCATAATTTCTGGCATATCTACGGCGATCAAATTATTTTACTCTAGCTATGCTTTTATAACTCCCCCACGTGGACAGTCAATCACTGAGTAAACCCAGCTGCCCTCAAGATTAATTACTTTACTTCTAAATAATAAAAGCTCTTTTGTTCCAAAATAATTTTGACAGTTGGGAGTTATATCACGAGAGTTTGAAATGAAGTAATTATTCTGCTAGTTTTATGCCTACAAATTTCTCCACGTAAACGAATGCTTCAGTTTATGCAAGGTCGTTTGCATAGTCCCTCAGTGGGAGCACAGATTTTGTCTTTCCACTAGGGAGATCTCTTCTTATGTGACTGGTGTCTGTGGAGGATATCTGAGGGAAGAACCACCATAAAGAACAACCACAGCATGATTATGAAATACCATGTTTCAGTTTCCTGGCACTTGTTTTTTACTCTCACTCCTTTACCAGTTTCCCTGACTGCTTTTCTTTCCCTTCCTGCTGCTCATTTTTTTTCTCCCGTTCAATTTAATTTTCCCATTCACTTTAATTAAGCTCTCCCCTGGCACACATGCTTGCAAGATCTTATTTATTTTAAAGCAAGCTGACTAACTAGCCAGAATTTCCCCAAATCTCAAAGCTCTCATTAAAATCTTCTGTCAAACTTTTCCCTTTATTTTCAGTGAGACAGAGCTGGACATAAATTGAAACTAAAGAAGTAGCGGGAGGATGAATTGCTCTATACTGTTATTATATATAAATAGAAAACAATAAAATTAGTAGAAAGGTACACACACATTGTTATTTAGATTACAGAAATAGGGAAGCCCTTATAGACCATTTCCTTCCCAGTCACAGCCTTCACATGCTCCGCGCTCTTTTCACTCCATGATTCCATGGCCTAGAATAATTTCCACAGATACCCAGTCTCAGTTTCTACATAAGTTTTTATTGTCCTTCTTAAATTAACTATGTGTTTCATGTAAAATTACTGCATTTATCTCCATCCTTAGTGTGTAGAGCAGTCATACGACTACCACGTTGTAGTTGTATGGAAACATCTGAGTGAATATAAGGATATAAGCATAATCTTCCCTAGAGAAAAAACATGACTAACATTCAAATCAGTAAAAAAATTGCTGGAGACTTTCTTTTACCTGGTCTCCACCCAAGATTATAATTTTTTTTGGGGAAAAAGCAGGCAACTCTCCAGAGATTTTTACCTCCAAATTCTCCACCAAACTCCAAGAAGAAAGTACAGACCTAAAAAATTTATGCATATGGTATTTGTATCACAACACAATAGGAAAAACACATGAAAAAAAAAGAGGGATTTGATCTTACAATACTTGTCAGAAAAACTGGAATGATTATCATGTTTCTTTGTTTATGATTCTTGAACAATTTTGTTCAGACTCTGTGGCAGTATTCTTATCTGAGCCAACGTGAATTAATTTTGTGTGCTTTCACAACGAAGCACATCAAATGCTTCAGTAAAATCCAAATTTATTGCATCTGCTGTGTCACTCTCACTAATCCTGTAATTTTATCAAAAGCAGCAATCAAACTCAACTGGAAAGATTTAAACATCTTAATTTGATGCTTCTCATTGCTTGAACTTTAGTTATTTCTGTCATGAGTTGATGTTCTGCATATACATATTTTTACACACTTAATAGTATTTTAATGGATTTGAATTTTATGTGATAACTCAAGGGTCATTGCTCACCAGCACAGGCAATGGAAAGCTAAACATGGAATAATTATAACTTATCCCCAATAATAGTACTACTGATAATAATGATTTTACTTTGATTCAGCTATTTTTCATAAAGGATATTTCATGCTACTGTAATTGTAATTTATTTTAATGTTTTAAAAGTTAGCCTTTATTGATTATTTTGATAAGACAAGTATGGAATTGCTTACTAATGAAACAGTTACTATAAGGAGTATTATTTTCAGAGGAATGGTATTGTAGTTCTCAGATAAACCTGTCTTTATCACAAACAATGAAGCAGTGTACTTGGACAATATGCTGTCCTAATGGAAGATAGAATCATAGAATCGTTTGGGTTGGAAGGGACCTTTACAAGTCATCTAGTCCTCCCCCTCTCCCCAGCAGCAAGAAGGCTCACCTTCAACTAGATCAGATTGCTCAGAGCCCCATCCAACTTGACCTTGAATGTTTCCAGGGATGGGACATCTACCACCTCTCTGGTCAACATGTTCCTGTGTTTCAGCAAAAAAAAATTCTTCCTAATATCTAGTCTATTCTTCTCCTATTTTAAAATCATTAGCCTCTGTCCTATTGCAACAGGCCTTGCTAAAATTTTCCCCCCATCTTTCTTATAAGCCCTCTTTAAGATTAAAAGGCTGCAATAAGGTCTCCTCGGAGTCTTCTCTTCTCCAAGATGAACAAACTCAACATTATCATCCTGTCTTCACACGGGAGGTCTTTGATCATTTTTATGTCCCTCCTCTGGACCCACTCCAACAGTTATATGTATTTCCAGTGTTGAGGGCGCCAGGGCTAGACATGATATTCCAGTGCGTTCTCACCAGAGCAGAGTATAGGAGCAGAATCATCTTCCTTAACCTGCTGGCCACGCCTCTTTTGATGCAGCCCAGGATACGTTTGGCCAAGGGTACATTGCCAGCTCATGCCCAGTTTCTCATCCACCAGGACCCCCAAGTTCTTCTCTGCATGGCTACTCCCAACAGCTTCATCCCCCAGCCTGTATTGATACTGAGGGTATGAGGATCAAGACATATCTTTAGAAAGAATAAAGATAGCTACATATCCTTAGAACAAGGAAGGCAGAATAAACAAAGTGGCCAACGATTTCGTTTTTTAAAATAAAACATTGTGTGATATAAGGAGATATATTTTTTAATAATAAAATAATACATATTTTTAAAATAAACTTCGGTCCGACAATTTTTCTGTTAGACAATCTTGATCACTTGATCATTAGTTTTAAGCACTCTTCTTATAGCTAGAAGTTTCATCTAGAGAATAAAATTAAAAATTTGTTGACAAAATTATCAAGACTGAATATAAGAAAACTTTGTTCAAGACAAATAAAAATTAAGATTACCAGCAGGAAGTGAGATTATTAGTATCTCTTAAGAAAAATTTGTTTGTTCCCTACCCACAAGTCATGTCCTTTTCCTACTGTCCTTGACCATTGTACATCACCAGTACTAAATGATGAATCTTCTTTATCTTTCTAGCCCATTGACACCTGCCTTTGGTTTTTTTTTTAATTTTTAATCAGAAAAATATGACAACAACATCAGCATGAAGTAAAAGTTCTTTCATTTATAAGCAGAGATTGCTTGGAAATCAGTAAAAATCTGATTAGACCTCCACATTCTTGCCATTGAAATAGAAAAACATCTGAGAGGTTAGAACATATCTGATAAAGAAAGATAAAAATGCATTTAAGAGTAATACACTGAACTATGCAAGGCTCTAAAGAGAAAGATCATGGAAGAAGTTGGAAAAAATTCCAGAATGAATTGAAATGAGTCTTATGGTATCAAAGGAAAAGGAAATGTAGCTTCTGTAAAGGCTACAGAAGTTGTTCTCTCTCAAATCTAATATTGAGAAATTACAGAGAAAACCAGCAACCTGAGGCGATCAGAATAATTTTATTAGCTCCTCAGTGAAGAGAACATCAGCATGACAAGTATCACTTCTTCTTTCCTTTCATATAATGACATTTTTGCTAAGATAGTGAAAAATTCTTTCATTGCAACTATATTTCAACAGTGATAACAGACAGACTTTCCTTTAGATCTTATACTGGACCACTTCCATGTGGCAATAAATGAACTTTTGGAACATATAAAAAAGTACAAGCCACTGTACAATTGACAGTATACATCTATGAAAAAAATTGCTGACAAAGTGCTGAGCAGCCAACAACCTGTTCACCTGCAGGGAAAATAATCCTTAGGAAAGCATCCCTATGATAGAATAAAAAATATTAAAAATTTAGAAGTATATGAAAAATGAATGTCCATGGTGCTTGTGTAAAAAAATGTAGGTATTATTCAAGACTTCACAACCCTCATGTGATGTCTCCCAAAAAGTCTATTAGAGATATCATGAAGGAAATGAAACTTAATCTAGCAAAACCACTAAGATGAGTTTTCCTGTGATTTTCCTCGTGTTGAACAGGATGGAAATTCTAAGTAGAAGTCTAGTGAGACTTTACTAGTCAGATGAAGAAAAAGAAAATAAAATTAAAAACAATGGAAACTGGAGAGAGGAAGATCTCGGAAATTGTCTTCATATTCATGTATGTGTTAGTCTGAGTAAATGTATTTTTGTATGATTGTGTATAAAATGTTTATAAGTCTGTCAGTAACTATTAGCAGATAAAATGGATATCCTGCAGACACATAGATATTAAAGTCCTGCAATGAGAAAGTTTTTGAATGAAGGAGAGAGAGAGGCCAAAAAAGCCTGAAGAGAAAGCTAAGGAGACAAGAATTTTGTTAGAGTTCAGGCCACAGTCACAGAAAAAGAGTTAAATTAGAAATTATATAGAAGAATGAGGAAGTGATTTTTTGAGCCCTTCAAGGAAGCTTTTGTGTACTGGAGTTGCTGAGGACAGAGAAGGGATTAGAGAAGCAGAAGAGTGATGACTGAATGGACTGCAACAGCAATGGATATAAAGAAAGTTCCTGTCTGGTTGGTGTTACATTCAAGATAAATTATGACTCGTCTTGAGAACTTTAGAGAGCAGTGAAAGTTCACTGGTAGAAGTGACAAAGATAAGTATTGATAATGACGATAATTTGCACACGTTTATATGCTGGAAGAATGTTGTCAATATTCTAAACATACTCTGCAGCAAAAGCTTTGATAAATGTACCAAAACTAGACATTTTCTATAACACAAAACCCACCGATCTCTCCTAGAACTTGGTTTTTGAAAAGACAAAGGTTTAAAATGTATTAACGAAGTATAAGTCTGTATGCATGCTAATTTAACATTATTTGAAAAAAAGAGGGTTAAAACTTGAATTTCTTAGAAAATTGCAGTGCATAATAGATATTATTAATAACAACTATTACTGTTGTTATACTGAAACATTTCCTAAGCATAGTACAAGATAAGCATCATGCATATTATTCTATGACTCTATGATTCTGGGTATTTGAGATTTGCTGTGCAAACTTTTTCAGTGGAATATATATTCTCTGATTCAAAGTGATGGGATCCCCTCCATGACCAAAGTGATACACTTCCCTCCAACACAGACAAACATAGACTGGAAATTTACTTTTACTCCAATACTTCCCAGGATATTTCTTGATCCCAGTAAATATGAAAGCATCTTGTTCAGAATGACACTCTGTATTTTGCAAACCATATCAAAGAAAGATTGCATAGTAATATCCCACTGAATAAGAACAAAGACAGCACAACGGACATGAAGCATTCATTATTCAAATGGAACTGTGGGATTTGGAAGCCATTTATCAAGACAATTCTGCCCAAAGCATGCTAGCCTTATGCATTGCCTTCGTTGCATTTCTATTAAGTATTTGAAAGTGTTGTGCACTGTTAAAGTTGTCCTCTGGAAGAGCAGTAAAATCAGCAAACTATGCTTGTTCAGCACCTTGATAGGTGCTTATGGGACTTACTTGGTCTGAATAATGAATCTAAAACTGTTCTCAGTTGACATGGTGTGCATTCCAAAGATGAAAAGAATTTGGGCAATGATATTTTCTTGCAACACTCCCTAGTCAAGCTGAATTATATAGACTGTTATCCATCAGTGCTCATAATGGTTTTAGAAGTACTGTAAGACTCTGATAAGCATTACTATTTCTAAGTAACTCTATTATAATGAAAGAAGAAAACATAATGTTTCAGTTATAAGGTGTTAAAGGCTTCCTTGAAGTCAACTATAGCTAAAAAGAAGTTATAGTTCATGTAAAATTTCCATACTTTAACAGAGGATGGTGTAAATGCAGTGAAAAATGTAAATAATGACTAAGCTAATGATAATGCATGGCCTATGACAACATTTTTAAAACAGAGCAGTGCTGAAGACAATTAATGTCTACAGTTATTTGTATGAAATAGATATCGCTCTCTTTTGCCATACAGATGATGAGTAAAATACAAATTTGGAACAATAAAATGTTAACTTGCGTTTTTGAATAATGAAGAAAACAATACATTTGATTTGTCTTCACAGTGGCCAACATTGTGCCAAGTATCATCAAGTATCTATCAGCTCAAAATCACCACGCCTGCTAAACCATGTCGCAAAGTGCCTTGTCTATACTCTTTTTCAAATGCTTCCAGGGATGATGACTCCACCATTTCCATGGGTAGCCTGTTCCAATGCTTCACCTCTCTTTTGGTAAAGAATTTTTTTCTAATATCCAATCTAAAATTCCTGTGGCACAACTCAAAGCCATTTCCTTGTGTCCTATCATTTGTTACTTGGGAGAATAGACCAACACTCACCTCACTACAACCTCCTTTCAGGTAGTGGCAGAGAGCAATAAGATCTCGCCTCGGACTCTTTTTCTCCAGACTAAAGACTGTCAATTCCCTCAGCCATTCTTCATAAGATTTGTGCTCCAAACTCTTCACCAGCTTCATTGCACTCCTCTGGACACAGCCTAGAAACTCAATGTCCTTCTTGTACTGAGGGGCCCAAAACTGAACACCGTGTTTGAGATGAGGCCTCACCAGCGTCGAGTATAGAAGCACAATCGCTTCCCTAGTGTCTACCACACTATTTGTGATAAAAGCCAGGATGCTGTTGGCTTTCTTGGCCACCTGAGGACACTGCTGGCTCATACTCAGCTGTCTGTCAAACAGCATCCAAGGGTTCTTTTGCCAGACAGCTTTCCAAAGAGTCTTTTCCAAGCCTGCAGTGTTGCGTGGGGTTTTTGTAGCCTAAGTGAAGGACCTAGCTTTTAGCCTTGTTGAATCTCATACAGTTGGCCTTAGCCCGTCAATTCAGCCTGTCCAATTCCCTCTGTAAAGCCTTCCTGCTGTCAAAACAAATCAACACTCCCACCCAACTTGGTGTCATTTGCAAACTTACTGAAGATGCACTCAATTGTCTCATCCAGATTATTGATAAAGATTGAAAAGATTGGCCTAGGGGAACACCTCTTGTGACTGGCAACTTGTTGGAATTAACTCTGTCCACCACAGTTCTCTGGGTTTGGACATCCAGACAGTTTTTTACCCAGTAAAGAGTATAACTATCTAAGCCATGAGCTGCAAACTTGTCTAGGAGAATGCTGTGGGAGATAATATCAAAGGCTTCACTGAAATTGAGTTAGATATCAACTACAGCTTTTCCCTTTTTCACGCTAGTCAGGTGACCTGGTCATAGAAGGAGATCAAGTTGGTCAAGCAGGACCTGCTCTTCTTATATGTTAGTGTATTAATTGGTAATAATTATTTTCACAATATCATTAGCATCAAGGTTTAGGTATTCAGGAGCTTTTTCTTAGCATATTTTGAGCACTGCATGTAACAATGTATGTATGCACAAATACACATATAATATGTCACAATATACATACAATACTGTAGAAGTACTCTACAAGTAGAAGTACTCTACAAAGCCCTTTCTTTCCAATTAGGTCTGTGAAGGTCAGTAACTTTCCTACCTCAACAGAGTAATGCTTACTCTTCCAGTTACATAGAGCTTATTGTATCCCTCATTAGTTCTAGGCATAATATTTAGAGAAAAAAATAGAGCTAGTTTCATCTATTCCCCTGGGAGGATAAATGAATCACTATGCCTGTTTAACTCTTTACACAGTGCCTTATCCCTTATTGTAGCGGAATCTAATGCTCAGACTTGATTTTATAGCTTTTGACAGGATAAAGTTAAATAAGATTAATCCTACTCTACATGTATTGCTGTTATAAATAATCTGAATTTGTAGTAATCAACATACAACTCATTAGCCATTTCTGTTTAGAAAACCAAAATTCATTGCCCAATATTAGATTAATTATATAGAAATTCTACCTAAAACCACCTGAGTACAGTGCAATATTCTCCACAAGCTTAACAAAGCCATAAAAAATCACATCTGTACTTGGCATTACACAGATACTCTGAATTACGAAGATTATAGTTTTCAAATGGTAGACAGTAACGCATAAAAGCAAACATCAGTAGCAGACAGAAATTATTTGATAACTTTGACTACGGTAGCACTCTTTTGTAGTGCTTTCAGAGAAAGTAGCATTTCAACATGCTTTCAGAGAAAAATGACATATTTAGAATCATCTTAAATGATGTTATAAAGGTTATAGAAACCAAGAGCACAAGCAGAGAATATTTGGCAGAAAGGCGTATTAACAAAATGTCTAAACTATACAGCATTCCTTAACATACATACAATTACACAGTTTGATTTTTTTTATATGGAACTGCAAGGTCATATTAGCATTCCACTTCCTTAAGTAAATGCACTTACATGTCAATGCCTTGACTCTAATACCTACTATTTTTCTGAGCTTACATTAGAAAATGTTGACATAAACGACATTATGCTAAAAGGAATATTTAGAAAAAAGAAGCAGTACACAAAGCTATTATTCCGTATTGTCTTATGTCGCAGAATTTAGTGATAAACTAGCACATTTTCTCAAAACTGTAAAACTTTTTACAAAGGATACCAGTTGAAGACTCAGGACTACTGCTGCAAAAACCCACATACATCTGGCATGCGCATGGTAGAAATCATACGTTAACTTTCAGACTCAAAAACAAGAAGGTCACCTTTTCTACCTGCACAGAAGATTTTCTTGGCTATGATGATTTCCCATTCATGTCTGAGTTGTGGTCCACACCTGCATCACTGTGATTCTAAGGATTTAATAACATAAACAATTAGTTCCAGGAATGTTCTTAGGTACTGTTTTAAGTCACTAGTAAAGTCCTAACCCTACAGAGTGGTTGCATAGTCACGAGTAGGTCACTTAAGCTTTTTTCCCCAAAATCTTTGCTGTAGTTAGCCTTATCTGATGTAAAACTTTTTGGTCTACCTTAAGTTTTTGAATGAAATATAATTTAAAAAGAAAATTCACATGATTGGCTATTCTTTTAAGAGTATAGGGATGAGGACAAGGCAGAGGTACTTAATGCCTTCTTTGCCTCAGTCTTTAATAGTAAGGGAAATTGTTCCCCCTGTGTACAAACTCAGGAGTTAGAGGAGTAGAATGAGGCTCACTTTATCCAAGAGTAGGAGGTTAGAGACTCGTTTGCCCAGCTAGACACCCACAAGTCTATGGGACCATATGAGATCCACCCAAGAGTACGAAAGGAGCTGGCGGATGTCCTTTCCAAACCCGTTTCCATCATCTTCCAGAGGTCCTGGCTGACTGGGGAAGTTCCACCGGACTGGAGGCTGGCTAATGTTGTGCCCATCTACAAGAGGGGTTGCAGGGAGGATCCAGGGAACTACAGGCCTGTCAGTCTGACCTCAGTGCTGGGGAAAGTCATGGAACAGGTGATCTTGAGTGCTATCATGAAGCACATGCAAGAGAAGCGTGTCATCAGGCCCAGTCAACACGGGTTCGTGAAAGGCAGGTCTTGCCAAACTAACCTGATCGCTTTCTATGACAAAGTGACTTGACTACTAGATGAGGGAAAGGCTGTGGATGTAGTCTTCTTGGACTTCAGTAAAGCCTTTGACACCGTTTCTCACAGCATTCTGCTTCAGAAACTGTCAGCCTCTGGCCTGGACAGGCGCACACTCGCCTGGGTTGAAAACTGGTTGGATGGCCGGGCCCAGAGAGTGATGGTCAACGGAGTTAACTCCAGCTGGAGGCCAGTCACAAGTGGGGTTCCTCAGGGCTCGGTACTGGGTCCAGCTCTGTTCAATGTCTTTATCAATGACCTGGATGAAGGCATTGAGTGCACCCTTAGAAAGTTTGCAGATGACACAAATCTGGGAGGAAGTGTGGATCTGCTGGAGGGTAGGGAGGCTCTGCAAAGGGATCTGAACAGGCTGGACCGCTGGGCTGAGAGCAATGGCATGAGGTTCAACAAGGCCAAATGCCGGGTCCTGCACTTGGGGCACAACAACCCTATGCAGTGCTACAGACTGGGGGAAGAGTGGCTGGAGAGCTGCACAGAAGAGAAGGACCTGGGGGTGTTGGTTGACACCCAACTGAACGTGAGCCAGCAGTGTGCCCAGGTGGCCAAGAAGGCCAATGGAATCTTGGCTTGTATCAGAAAAGGCATGACCAGCAGGTGCAGGGAGGTTATTCTCCCTCTGTACTCGGCACTGGTGAGACCACACCTTGAGTACTGTGTTCATTTCTGGGCCCCTCACCACAAGAAGGATGTTGAGGCTCTGGAGAGTGTCCAGAGAAGAGCAACGAAGCTGGTGAGGGGGCTGGAGAACAAGTCTTATGAGGAGCGGCTGAGGGAGCTGGGGTTGTTTAGCCTGGAGAAGAGGAGGCTGAAGGGAGATCTTATTGCTCTCTACAACTACCTGAAAGGAGGTTGTGGAGAGGGGGTAGCTGGCCTCTTCTCCCAAGTGACTGAGGACAGGACAAGGAGGAATGGCCTGAAGCTCTGCCAGGGGAGGTTCAGGCTGGATATCAGGAAAAAAATTTCACAGAAAGAGTCATCAGGCACTGGCAGAGGCTGCCCAGGGAGGTGGTCGAGTCGCCTTCCCTGGAGGTGTTTAAGGGACGGGTGGATGAGGTGCTGAGGGACATGGTTTAGGGACTGTTAGGAATGGTTGGACTCGATGACCCAGTGGGTCCCTTCCAACCCAGTGATTTTATGATTCTATGTTCAGTTACTGTACTTAAGGCCTATACAAATTGAACTACATCATGTTAATTCTTGTCCTTTAAGCTGTTTTTCGTGGGGTTTTTTTTTCCTATTAATTTATTTACATTGCAGTAGTAATAGGTATTTGAATAGTTGCACAAATCAGATGAAAATCTATAAGGAAAACTAGGGAATCCTTTCTTATAAACTCACCTTAGAACTACTGATAATGGTTTAGTTACTTTTTGTGCATATTTTTCCACTTCCTTTTTACCGTCTTCTCCCATCTACAACGAGTGAATTAGGAGTGCAATTTCAAAAAGTCTGTAGCATATTTCATTTGTGTGACTTTCTGAGTGACATCCCTTTAAAAATGATCTTGACAGCTAAATGGTGAACAAAGTAACTGATGCATAATTTTGTACATTGTTGATGGACAGATTCTCCTCACTTCTTGGTCTCTCTTCACTTCTTGCTCTCTCCTCACTTCTTGCTCTTTACAACTACCTGAAAGGAGGTTGTAGAGAGGAGGTTGCTGGCCTCTTCTCCCAAGTGACAGAGGACAGGACAAGGGGAAAGGGCCTTAAGCTCCACCAGGGGAGATTCAGACTGGGTATCAGAAAAAAAGTTTTCACAGAAAGAGTCATTGGACACTGGCAGAGGCTGCCCAGGGAGGTGACTGAGTCACCATCCCTGGAAGCATTTAAAAGACAGGTGGATGAGATGCTTAGGGGCATGGTTTAATGGTTGATAGGAATGTTTGGACTTGACAGTCCAAGAGGTCCTTTTCGACCTAGTGATTCTATAATTCTATGATTCCTCACAGGTTGCAAGTATTGGGGAATAGCCATCAAAAAAAAAAAAAAAAAAAGTAGTCAGTCATTATCTTAAAGTACATTAAGCATTCCTTACAGTAATTTTATAGGTTGTGTATCTAAGTTCAAAACTCACACTAAAAGTAGTGAGATTCTGGGTTCAGGCTCTCAAACTCCAAGAGAATTTATAGAAAAATAACTCTCAGAAAGAGCATCTCAGCAGCTGTGTAAGTAGTTGTACATTATTCATCAGAACACTTAACACTTAATGCTCTTTTAGAACTTTGATTCAAAAAATGTATAAATTTCTTTCATTTTATTCTCAGCAGTCAGAAAAGAAATTGGCATCGAGAGCTTGGAATGCCTATAGGAGTTAATGGAAATCTCCTGGTGATTTCAATGGTCTTTGGATCAATTCATAAGTATTCTGGTGTTCCCTTACAATTGTTTCCAATATCTCTGAAGTAAGCAAAGGTTCTGCTGAGTTTTAGTCACCAAGAAATTAAAGCAATCATATTGGGTAACTGAACTGAAAATACCGTTTTGATGCTGATCCATGTAAGCAGATTGCAAACAATATGAACTATGTACTTCTACAGTTTAAAAAAAAAAAACTATATCAATGAGCTACAGAATTTCTCATAGGTCAGTTCAGCCTGGTATATTGGGTTACGTGTCCCTGGAAAACAGTTCAAACTGAATCCTACTAGTTTTAATGCCAGCACAACTGGCATGTTCTATAGAACATAACTAACAGGAATAGCTTCAGAGCAACTGGAAAATTGATCTAGTGACTTGGACACATTTTTTAACTTCTACATTCTCTGATTTTTAGGGCTTTTAAAAATGTAAGAGCATCTCTTCAAAATATTTACACTATTAGAATTATCAAAGATGCAGTGTGGGTTGTGTATACTTTTCTACAAAGCAAAGTCAGAATGTTAGAAATGTATCTGACCTTGGTGTTTCCCTCCACCTTATTAAAAAGGCTAGAGAGCAGAGGACGCAGAGGAGAGAGTATTAGTCTGAAAGTTCACAGCAGTAAGAGTTGGAAGACAACTTTACTTTCATTGACAATTTGATAAAATCCTCAGACTCTAGCAGTTACTGGTGGTTTATTGAGGTCATTTTTTTTGCTTTGTTTTTTAAAGGTCATGAAGGACTGCTATGATTACTCAGTATGACCTTCTTACCACTTCTGATCTGTGTTAGCAGATAATCCTTCCATTGTACTGGCAGCTTGTGGTTTGAGGCAGGCTGAAAGCATCTCATGTTCCTCCTGTTGAAAGAATTTTACTCATTCACATAGAAAATGCTTGTCTGTCTCAGCAGGAAAAGCCCTGGGCAAGAGAAAGGAAGCTCAGAAAAGATAGAATGAACCATTAAAAACAAAATACTGTAGTTTAAATATGTCAAATTTGGCCATTAGCCAATGAAGATAATGAGAAATAACACAGTGCAGAATGTTGCCCCTTATTGTTCAATATGTGGGTGGTCTGTTCACTTTCACACACAGCTGCTTTGTAAGCAAACTGGGTTTTGGGCTGCAGCTGCTGAAACAAAGCACAGAAATTGATTTAAAAAAATATTGCTACTTCCAATATCCTTTTTCTCACTCCTCTGCCATGTTTGTCTTGATTCACCAGCTTAGTCCACTTTGACAACAGGCAATGAAGTAAGAAAAGAAATCAACAAACTATATCACTACAGGCTATCATTTTAATCATTTGTTTAAAACAATCAATTAAAATTGCCCCTGTATAAGTTGCATACTGTTTTAGCACTGTTAGAGAATTTTGCAACCAAGACCTTTGTTTAGTCAAAATTAAATCTGAATTATGTAAGTAGTTTAAAATAATTATGTGTTTTAAAGCTCTTTTTTTTGCTGAAAGTCTGTTTTTCCAGTCTTTAAATATTGAGTTAAAATTCTTTTCCTTTTTTTTTGGTAGGGGGTATTATTCATTTATATGCACTATAATTGTGTGTGAGGGTATTGTGCTTTCTCTGAAAAACTATCTCAAAAAGAGCTGTTTTCCTCATTTTACATTAGCTTTTCTGATGGTAAAAAAATATCCCAGCAGTTGGTAAACATCATAACAAATATCAATATTCTGATAACTGCTTGCATCTTTTACAGATCCCATAATATGACTCTGCTTATCTCATGTTAAGAAGTGCCCTGTCTACAGTAACAGCAATTCAAAATTAATGATCTCATTAGATCCATATTTCATTTAATATTAGTATTCCTTTGACAAACTGTCTCCATATCGACATGCATAGAAGTCAAAGCAGATGTGGTCTGCTTTCTACCAACCGATGATGAATCTGAAGAATTTATACTACAATTTTGAGTCTATAATCTTGCTGTCAAAACAAAATCAGTCATTTTCTCAGACCAACATGTATAAAGATAGGAAAGATACACAGAGCTTCAGAAAGTTCATTTCCATCCTCTGCTGTGCAGAGAAGAATAGAAGAATATCTACCCCACCCCCTCTCACTCTCAACAACAGAGGATCTTTAGAAGTTCTACATGAAATGTTTCTGCTCCAGGGAAAACAATCTGGCCTCATCATGTCTAGTTGGAAAATGTTGTAATAACTTCCTTTTCTTTGAGGCAATTTCCATAATCCTGCTATCAGTTATTCAAAAAAAGAAACACACATTATGCTACTATATAAAACATTGAATATTTACTAGTCAGACTGAATTCTTTGAAATAAGCCTTTTTGTACATTTACATTTCCCTGTAGTGTCACACTGCAGTAGCTGGAACCCTTGTAATTGCAGAAACTAATTTGATTTCAACTACTTTTTCTTAAACAGAAACAAAAATATATTATTCACAGTAAGCTTTGCTATGATTAAATGCATTTCAGAAGCTGAATATCTTGATATGATCTTGAAAGGTTAAATCATTTCCCTATGAGTATTCTAATTTTCATATAAATTACATTACTGAGCTTATAAACCCTATCTTCATAGATCTTGAAGACCCCATTAGTTGAATTAGTTGACAATTTAGTAATATCCCAAAGTAGCTCAATGAATCTATGAATGTCAGTTTCTTAGGACAAGTACTGGCTGAATTTCCATATTAGTAAAGAACAACAAACAATAATGTCATTTGAGATAAAATATATCAACATATCTTTACTAAGATTAGTGAGTGTAAATATGTGTGGTAAAAAAACATAGGTCACCACAGATCAGCACAACAGCTGATCAGCGTGTTACTTAGTTGGGTGTTTTACATGGATAGCAGAAGCAGAAGCATATTTGATCATGTTTTGATTAATTAAAAGCTTGCACTTCCACAAACTTTGCAACAGTATTTGTAACAAATACGATTCACAAAGTGTCCCGCAGATTCCTTGACAACAAATATACATTTCAGGGCTTTAAAAACATAGCCTTCCTAGGTTCGTATTGTAGTACTTATGGCCTCAAATAGGGATATCAGATTTGATTGTACTAAGCACTACACATATTAAAAATGAAAAGATTTTTCCCACCCCAGAGAATTTCTAATTTAAATTAAAACACTAGAACCAGTTAAAACCAGTGCAAAAATCAATCTACATTTTGAAATAAAATGCAGATTTGTTGTTATTAGTGGCAAGTAATCTGCTATGCTGGGGGTTTCCATACTAACCAAATATTTATGAATCATAAGGGATATAAAGTATATACCTCTTTTATTAAAAACAAAGGGATTTCATTACAGACATTAGATCACACCACAATGCTTTATTAACCTGTCTGTTTTAAAAGCATGGGTCATATAGAATGTTGTGCTCTGAGACACTAGGACATTGCACACATGCAAAGAGATGAACAGAGACGATTTGTGAGATCAGTGGGGTCAGGTAAATTGTAATTCTGTCTGGTCAATATAAGGAGTTATGTTATTCTGTTTCATTTGTTCTTGAACAAGTAGACAGTAAAAAGGAAAAAAAGAAAGTTGTAGAGAGGCTTGTCTGCAACCTCTGCTTAGTATGAGTCTTGATAAGGTATAAAGTCACCTGTTCTGAGCAGAGCTTACACTAAGGAATTCTTTAGGCACTTGTTACGCATTCGTTACTGACTTTTCTCATGCTACCAAGTTGGAACAGATTCTCCAGAATGAAAATCCTTTTCCAAAATATACGCTACCATTAATCATTGTTAGTTTTAATCAGATACATCTCACAAGATCAGACCATCCTTGCCTGGAAACTGAAAACAGCCACAAACTGTTCCAAAGCCATTTCCACTGCATTGCACAAGCACAAAACACTTTGCAGGTTTCAAAGTCCTTTTTGTAAAAAGAAATTCTGAAATTATCAGTTAAGCCAGGAATAAATATGCTATTTTTGCTATTTATAGATCATATGAGTTATTTATCTATTCCTTGAAAATTATAATTTATTTTAATTTTATATATTGGTGCGTTACCTCCGCCTTATTAGACCGTATGATATAATATCTAGGAAAAGAGAAATATGATCTAACAAATCTATTTTTCAATCTCAAGTTAACAAAACTGTTCAATATGTGTAGGTATTTACTGTATTGATAACAACTCCTGACATCTGTGCTTTTTCTATGGCACTTGTCACAGTAACATCTAGAGGTGTTCAGGCAATTCCATTTCAAAAATCAAATAGATCATACACACTTTAATATGCAGGCTTAGGATGGACTCAAACTTGGCTAAATACAATCTCAGTAAAATGAAGCTTCTTATTTGAGGATGGTGAAATCCATGTGTCTGGATTCAACTTTCTAAGCTTCTTTCATAACTGAAAACTCCAGAGGGTTATCTGGTCTTTTAAAGTCAGGTAGCAGTATGAAAATCAGATCTGTTAGACGACTCCAAATATCTAGTGACTCCAAATCCAGCCAGCCAGCTCTCTTCTGGATAGACAGTGAAGACCATACTTCAAAAGACTTGTGTGTTGTTGTGTATATTTAACTGTGGGTGGTGGCAATTTGGCTCCCTAACTTACAGAACTAAGGGACTCAGATTCACCAACATAAATTAACCATAACATAATTCAACCTTCATCCAACTAAAGCATCATAATCAGTGGGGGGTTTTGTGCTATGTTTTCTTCTACAATAAAGGCATATTATAGCTTGAGCTAAATTGCCCTCAAGTTTGAAGAAACAATGTAAATTATTTTACTATGCTATTGAAATCACAATGTTGTGGAAAACTGTATGTTTTGGCTTTTTTTTTTTTTATTTTGTGATTTGCTGAGATACTAGGATTTTTTTCCTCATTGTTCTCCACAAAATGTAGGTATAGAGAATTTCCTGCTCAAAGAAAGAGTTTTCTCCCCTCCCTTTTAATTTTTTGTGTAAACATTGTTGTATTATTATCAAAGATATCCACAGCATCTTGGGGTAGTATGAAGATCCTATGTAGCAATTTAGAATATCTTTCACTCTTAGGTGAGTGTTCATGTCAGTAAAAAATAATGTAATTAATGTTATTTGTCTTTTTTCTGGATTAAACAATTAATTGATGCTATTACTAAGAAGCAAATAAGAAATATTTAAAAAATATTACTCAGTAATGATTTCAGATAAGATTCTGATTAAAAGTTTAGTGAGTGATAGTTCCATAAAACTATTAATTTCTCTAATTTTAAAAAGATGGCAGCTAGTTAAAATAATTTGTCTGAATTTGTGCAGCATAGTAATAAACATCTTTTTTTTCTACAAAGCTATCACAAGTTGAAGTGCTTACTGAAATTCTTAAATCAACAGAAAACAGCAACTGTGTATTCACTCCAGCATCCATTATCAGATTGCTGTGGAAGATTATATATGCTTTGTTTTTGATTCAAAAGTCAAAGAGTGGTTGAATTATTTCAGGAGGAGTTCAGTATGGCATTTCAGAGACTCCATGGCAACTGTATTCAACTCATGTCACCTGTGCCACATGAAACTCTTCAGAGCTCTACTTCTATCGGTTCAGGGAAGGTGTCATACAAAGTCATGATGTTATGTAGAGATTGTCAAAAGAAAACTTGTCCATTATAAAAAAAGAAAATAGTGCATATAGAAGTATCTTGCAAGCCTAGCCACATGGAAATGGTAAAAAAATCATTTTTCTGGAAATAATGAACAATGGCAATTGCTCTCGGTATTTCCCTCGAAGAGCAAGCATTGAAAAATCTGATTTGGTAATGTGGTGTTAGAAAAGAGTTGATGTGTACTCTTGTACCAAAAAGCATCTGCAAGAGATACTTTTTTACTTCTTTGTCAAAACTTAGAAAATTTGTACAGTTCTACTCTAAGGAACAACAATAAATAATTGTATTGAAATGTTTCTTAAGAAACTTTGACACTATGGTAATATTATTTTATAAATACAGTGTAATGTTATTGATCAACATTGGCTGCAGCCAGAAATTGTCAGAAGTGTAGCAAACACTATTATTTACAATATTGTAAAACAGCATATGTTCAACAATCTGAGGATAATTTCACAAAAATTACTTCCGCCTTCTGCTTCCTTTCTTTATAATTTTTAAAAAGGGGCCTTACATCTCCTTTGCTGATTACAAGACAGACTTCCATGGTTTTAGCTTCTCTTTTATCTGGAATGTTAAAATTTCAAGACCATAATTGGAGCTTAAGGTAAATGATTGTCTAAAAACATAGTAAAAAAAGTTGTCTAAGCAAACTGCTGTCTCTTATTAATGCTCAAAATTCTGCTTCTCATCATCAGTGGCATTGTAGGTTCATTAGTTATCTAGTTATCTGTTTTTAGATTATGTAAAGAGTAAGATTTAAGCAGGAAAAATAATAAAATTCACACATTTCAGGTCACCTTTTCCCCAAAAAAATAGTCAACTGAAGGAAAAACGTTCTTTCTTTGCCACCTTTGAATAAGGTTGTAACAAGGTATCAACTATGCCAAACACTGTTGTCATTGCTTTTATAGTTGCTTGTCTAAGTTTTTCAAGTGTTATCAAGAATCCCAGTCATGTACGAATCCAGGGTAGCAAACTTCTAGACTGTAAAATTTACATAAAGAAGTCTTCTACGTGGTCTGTGGTTAGGGAATAAAGGACACACTCAGTTTCTGAAATGTATATTACATACCTAAAATCAAGACAAACTGTAAAGATAATTTGAGGAGACAAAAGCTCAACTTCTTCAATATATCATTTGGATAGACTGACTGAGTAGGGAAACACAGCAATCCTGGTTTCTGCATTTCTTATTTGCTTCTTATATCAATAGCCATGAACTTGACTCCTCCAGCTGCACTTGAGCGAGCTTGTTCACTATTCACATGACTTAGCCACCAATATAGCACCTATATTTAAGCAAACTCCATGTAGCTCATGAGGTATGTCTTGGTTATGCTGATGTTAAGTCTCATGCAGAAATTGCATGAGTTCTCTTTGATACTGTAGCCCCTGTGAATTTATTAATTTCCTGAGTAATTGCAGAATTCTGCTAAGATCACTGACAACATACTACCATAAGCTCTGAAGACACAAAAACATTATGTAAGAGACAGGTGAGTATCATCCACATTTTATTATTTTACAGCAATTTTTGTGATTTCCTCACTTCTTGATCCACATACTACTCAGATATTCTCAGTGCCCAATGCAGGCTTTGGAAGTATAAAATATACTCCTTAATTAGTTAGTTACTGTATCTTTGATAATTGTTGGTGTTGAAATCACTTTAGAGTTGGATCCTTAACTGAACAACTTTATTTAATAGCTTTTTTTTATCAGCGTGTGAAAGAAAGACTAACCATAGATGAAGAAGTAAATGTCAGTTTATTACCACTCATTTGGACCCACACAGCATGCTATTGTATGCTTTTCAAAGATATTTAACCTTTACAAAATATGATGTTCTGTCAAATTCTGTCACTCTTGAAAATTTCTTTTCTTGCTCTGACAGTTCTTGTGCGCTTATCCAGAGTAACAGTGAAATATAATCAGGGAATCTGAGAGAAGGAACTGCAGAAACAACGTTTGCAAAGAAAACTTCTTGGTTTAATTCAGTCAGCTGTAGTTAGAGCTTTTACTAATACCAACTACTAATGCATTTAGAAATGAGAAAGTTAGACATTATGACAGGGTTAAATGTTCAGAACTGGAAATATTTCATATGTAAAAGCAGCAAGTCCCAAAATCTTTATTTCTTGCCTAGCTTATTCCATATACAAAATTAATTTTTCTACTGAATTCCGTTTTTTTCCTCTATCACCTGTCCTTGAGTGCAACTCATTTACTCATTGCTTCTGATGTTATAAAGTGCCAAAAATCTCTACCAAATCGAAGCCTTCTAAGTATTAAAACATTTATCTTTGCATCATATATGAATGAGTGCCAAACAAGTAGCTGAAATAGGTATCCGAAGGTAAAGAACAAGTCTGAATTTGTTTCAAAGTTCAGATTAGGGAGAAATAACTGAAATATTTATGTCTTCATCTATTATAGCAGATCCATTAATAGAATTACCAATTTGACATAAATAAAAAACCATTAACATTCTTATTGACAAAGTAAGTTATCTGGAAAACCTATCTTGCACTTACTTTATAAATAATACATAATCTATTTGTTCAATTTATTCTCACATTCTTATACATTTTCAAAATGAAAATACTGTCAAACAGTTCCACAGTAGGAATTAAGCATTTTAGTGTTTTGAAAATACAGATTTCTTAATCATTGCTTAGCTTCCTTCAGACACTGGATATCTCGAATATGTAGCTATTTACATTTGTAAGGTTCCATTTCTAGACATTGTTTTCTTACACATCCACAAAGCCTCAGATTTGTCTATACTAAGGCTAATTATTTCCAAGTCCTCTTCTTAGGTATCTCAGATGTGCAGTTGCTCCATCTCTTTAATTGAATACATCGATGTCAGAAAAAGTATTGATATTCCACTGTATCTAATTGCTCTGTGATTGCTATGTGCTCATTGGAAACTTTAAGGTTATATGGAAGGAGAGAGCATCTGCTCAGGTACTTTCTGAATAGAAAAAGAAAATAAGAATAAAATGAGGAAGCCATAAACAAGAACATATAGAGACAAAAACCTGACTGACAGACACGGGAGAAAGGAAAGAGAACCAAATCTGGTCAGTCACACTGACTGATTACATAGAATGTAGGAATGTTTATTTCAGTGTGATGATCCAATTGAGGACCTTGCCAAATGGGATAATGAAAAAAGAGAAGTAAGAAAACAATATTCAGTCACAAACATGACAGATTAACATAATAGAGACATAGACAAGAAACAAAACTTGTCAATCTCAATAACTGATGGTCTGTCAGGAATCTTCAGGCAAACCAAGAATTTGCAACCAATAATGATGGAAAGATGAGGGTTACAGAATGCTGAGGTCAAGGCAGTGGTGCGTCATTGGGACTACACCTGCTGATGAGGGAATGTGCAAGGGAAGGAGATCAGGGAGGAACATAATGTGTCCCTGTATCCTATACCTGTGAGTGCATGTGTCTTTTTACTAGCAAGTACCATTGGACCATGCAAGGAGTAGGAGACCCGTGGAGCAAGCGAAAGGATCTGGGATCCATGCAATGGTATTGAAGAGTTGTGTGTGTGCCTGCACTAGTGACCTTCTCCTTCTGACTGTCCAAGACGATGAGGGAACTTGACTGACGGTGACTGTGTTTTATGTGAGTATGTGTTTTATATATGTATGTGGTGCTGAAGGCAACACCTTTGTGGCAGTCTGTGTGACCAGTTGAGTCAGCATCCTCGAGTGTGTGCCTCTGGGACTCAAGCTTAGCTTTGCTACTGGTTGACCCTGCAAAAGGGAAAGCGGCAGGTTCCCTGGACATGAAGATGGGGTACAACATCTGGACAGTCAGGTCCTGGGCCAGGGCTGCTGAAGGAGACAACTCCTCCTAATGTGACATAGCAGAAATTGCTCTGAGTTCAGACTTGATGGACTTTTTGTCTTCTACCCTTATGTGCCTAAATTTTTTCATACAGAAGAAATCTGGGGAGTGCTAGGATCCCTGGGCAGGTAGCCATCAAAATGTCACACATATATCAGTCTTTGGGGAAACGATATTCTTAGTATTCTGAAAATAGTTTTAAATTTCAGTTTGATGCTCTTTTGTGTAAATGAAATTATTTTTCAAACTCAAGAGGCTGGTTTTGCTTGTTCTTGTTTCTTTTCCTGCTCTATGCCAATCTTTGAAAAAAAATAGCATTTGTAAGAAGGCTTACTTTAAAATTTTCTTTGTTTGACTTGATTTAAATCACTTATTATAGGGATTGAGTTGCGTCTGATGATGTATTTCTCATAATGTGAGAAATCAAACTAAATACAGGAAAGTGACTTAATTATTACTGCTTAAGAGAGAAGAAAAGTTGCATGAAGGCTTTTTTCTCCTTTTCACTTTCTAAGCATTAAAATGTCACTCATCATGATTTATTTCATATATTTTTCTAATTAAAATGAACTTACTAAGTTTGTCTTTAAATAACATGAAATTAAAATTAATTCAAGATGAAAAAACCCTTTTATTTATAGCATGCTTCCCTTAAAATTATAGATTCTGACAATGATTCACACACCTTTTTACAAAGCTACATAACATTTTAGACATTTTAATGTGCTGTTATCTTTGTGAATATAACACTACACTGTGCAAAACCAAATAAGTAAATTTTTTATCTCAGTTCTATGCAGATCAGCTCTGTGCTTCTTGATGTGCCTCCTCTTTTATAGCAAGAATAAGAGTAGAAAAACATTCAATATGAAAATAAAAGAATAGGAAAGGGAATCATTGTTTTTGTAGTTACAATGAAACGAGGGAGCCAAGAAAAAATGATAATTTTCAGGTATTAAATAGTTTACAAACATTGGATTGGTAACAGCCTATGCTCAATCTCACAGCAAAAAGTAGACATCAATTAAAAATGCTAAAAATTTACCAAAAAAAATATAAAGTAAAAATTAACATGAGTATATAGGATTAGGTACAAAATGAGCAAAGCCTAAAGACAGAAAGTGAACACTGACAGCTGGAGATGAGGAGTTCTCCAGAATAAAATATATTGTACTCTGAGGCTTAAAACAGGGTCTTAGCCCTGCAGGCTACAGTACCACCGAAGGTGTATCCGGATCAATTATATTCATAGGTGAAGCCTATCAACATCTTGTACAGGACACCAAACCCCGCTGCAGTTTGCAAAGTTTGTGTGGGAAAGGGAGAAAGAGGTAAAGAAACAGTTTATGTTACGTGTGTAGGGAAAACGCAAAATGTTATACAATACTGTACTGAAAGCTGTACATTACGGTGCATGGAAAACAAAATTAAGTTTTCAAAAAGGGCAATAATTTCAGATACTTTTGGTTCTGGCAGTCAGTAGCAACCTTGTTTAGATTGGAAATTGCATTTTAGGTTCTACATGCCACCTGTTTTACCATTTCAATTCATTTCAACATTAAACTGCAAAGATTATTACTATTCCTTTAGATAAGCAACATATTTTTATTGACTGTATTCTAAGTCTTTTTGAGGTCAGCTTGTATTTATTGAAGTCCAGCCTTGAAAAGCTTCTGCAGCCTCGGAGTTGGAAGAATATATAAATTCATAGGTTCTGTTTTTCTGTGACATGAAACAGACTTTGTGTGCAGTTGCAAGATTAACTGGAACATTGTATATAACAATAAGAAATCACGTAGTATCATAATTCAACAGTGATTTTTAGTACCTTTTTTTATGAGTTAGTTGGCACAAAATCAATGCCAAATAAATAGAAAATAGAGTAGGAGAGTTGTCAGTGAAAAATATTTAGGTGCTCTATGCGTGTATTAGGATACTTCCAGGAATATATTATGCACTTTTTAATATTTCAGATATTCACTCAGTATCATACTCATACTTAAAACTGAATCAGAGTATATAAATTCTATATATATGTTGTATTTCTTTAGCAAAATTCTAAACTGAAAGTTTCCCTGAAAAATCTCTGCACTGAGCTATTTGTAAACACCATATGCTGTTAACTGCACCATTCAAAGCTTTACTATTAAAGTAGTATTTCCTAACTTTCTCTCACACACATGCAGAAAATGTTAAGAGAATAGCAAGATTGCAAAGTCAAGAACACCAGAACAATGAGTTTAAGTAATTAAGCTACTTCTTGAAATGTAAAGTAAGTTGAAGCGTTCATACCTATGAAGTAACACAGTGATAAACTTGAGTATACAGGCTGCTTAAGGCTTCCAGCAGCATTAATTGTGGGATTTGTTGGTCTTCCAGTTTTATGTTTTAGCTGCAAGTGAAGGTACACTAGAAGAGCAAGATCAATAGAATAAATGTTATATACTTCTATCATTTAAGTTGTCTCATCATGCTGGCATAGACAAGGATCAAATCAAGAATGTATGTTTTCCAGAGCTGACATCAGAAGAATTGAAAGTACAAGAAGAAAAAAATAACTTTTTTTCCAGAAGTTCTAGAAGCAACATAATTGTATTAATTTCTGAAACCTGGTACTTTGGGAAAATCAAAGGACAGCTAAAAATGACAGTTTTCTACCCTTATTATTAACTGATAGGTTATTACTTCAAACTTTTTGAAAATAAACATGAAAATCCCATAGAAAAAAGTTGAAATTACTTTTTTAAAAAATCTGTAGAGATACTTCTTAAAACTAATACTTGAAAATAATTCAAATAATTTTAAAATAATGTTTATTTAGAAAGAGATAATGCAACAAGAGTATCAGAGAAAATGTCTTAAAAAACCCCAAATTTGGTAGCATGATTAGCAGTTGCTATCAAAAACATCAGCTTTTAACACAAAATCTTCATCCAAGAAAATTATGGGCGTCACCAGAGTTTCAGTAATTTTAAATTATTTAATCATACTTGAAGGTTATGTGTTATAGAATCTTTTATAGACTTGCAATAACACAATGGCTTGTATCTGAGTCTATTTATCTCAATTTGTTTAAATCTTAATGTGACTTAAAAGGAAATTCATCACTTAGCATTTTATATATTAGCTGTATGAGAGATAGATGCAGTAAGAGAAATTTTTCAAGAGTATCAGAGCAGGATCCTTAATGAAGAGCCTTCAGAAGCAACATCACATACTCCCTAATGTTAGATTACTTGCACTTTAATATGCACTTATCACAGCCCTACAGATTGAATGTTCTAGGGTGGGAGTTCTAACTTCCCAAAGAAGATTGCAGCTGTAAACATATTTGAAGAAAGAAATGTCAAAGGAAGTTGAACTATAGGGGTACTTTTAGTCTAGGTTTCAGATCATATTTTAGTGTTGATTGCTTCATAACTTAAAAGACACTAATGTCTCTGGAAAGTCTTGTTCTATGTAGTAATGTGTCTATTGCACATAAGTAAATAATACAAAGCCCCTTGGAAGATTTCTTCAGTATTTCAGAAGATGCTTATATTATCAAAATCTGAATATCTTTCTGCCCAGTTGCTGCACATTTCTACTCTAGATCAGTAAGATGATTGTCTAGTTCCCAAAAGAAGCTCCTGAAAACAGACAACAATGAAGTCTCTGAATTATGACCCAGGGATGTGACACTAACCTTCTCCTTTTACAGACATTGCTATTTACTTACTATACCTATACCATTCACCTCTCTCGACCTGCTGGCTATGCTTCTTTTCATGCAGCCCAGGATCCAGTTGACCTTCTGGGCTGCGAGTGCACATTGCCAGCTTGTGTTGAGCTTCCTCAGGTGAGCACTGTCAATGAGCACCTTCCAGTCCTTCTCTGCAGGGCTGCTCTCAATGACGTCATCTCCCACCCCGTACTGAAATAAGGGATTGCCCTAGTCTGGGGTAGGAATTTGCACTTGGCCTTATTGAGCCTCATGAGGTTCTTACAGGACCACTTCTTGAACTTGTCCAACTCCCTCTGAATGACATCCCGTCCTTCCAGTGTGACAATTGCACCACTCAGCTTGGTGTCATCAGTGAACTTGCAGAGGGTGCACTCAATCTTGCTGTTTATATCATTGATGAAGATATTAAACAGAACTGTTTCCAGTATGCCCCCCTGAGAGACGCCATTTGTTATGGATCTCCATCTGGACATCGAGTCATCGACCACCACTCACTGAATGAGACCATCCAACCAGTTTCTTATCCACCAAACAGGCCACTCGTCAAATCCACATCTCTCCAATTTAGAGAGAAGAATGTTGTGGGGGACCATGTCAAAAGCTTTGCAGAAGTCCAGATAGATTACAGTCATTGGTTTTCCCATGTCCACTGATGTGGTTATCCCGTTATAGAAAGTCACTCAATTCATCAGCTAGGACTTGCTCTTGGTGAACAAAGCTGTCTGTCTCTAATCACCTCCCTGTCCTCCATGTGCTTTAGCATAGCTTCCAGGAGGATCTGTTCTATCATCTTCCCAGGCAGAGAGGTGAGGCTGACAGGTCAGTAGTTCCCAGGGTCGTCTTCTACCCTTTTTAAAAAATGGGCAAAATGTTCCCTTTCTTCCAGTCTCCAGGGACTTCTGACTGCCATAACTTTTCAAATATTGTAGAGAATGGCTTGGCCACTACATCAGCCAATTCTCTCAGGAGTCTTGGATGCATCTCCTCAGGTCCCATAGACTTAAGAATTTTCAAGTTCCTCAGGTGGTCACAAACTTGATCCTTTCCTACAGGTGGAGGGGCTTCACCCCCCTGTTCCCCTTCTTGTTGTCCATTGACCCATGAGGGGTCAGGAGATCGGTCAACACTGAAGACAGTTAAAACAGTTGTTGTGTACCTCAGCCTTCTCCTCGTCTGTCGGCATGAGGTCACCACTTTCATTCATCAGTTGGGGTATACTTGCTTTAACTTTCCTTTTCTGATTGACGCTTCTGTGGAGCATTTATTATTAATGTTCACTTCCCTTGCCAAGTTCAGCTCCAGCTGCACGTTGGCCTTCCCAACCCCATCTCTGCACAACTGGGCAGTGTCCCTATACTCTTCCCAGGCTCCCTGTCCCTGCTTGCGCTGCCTGCACAGTTCCCTCTTGCTCTTCAGTTTGACCATCAGGTCTCAACTCAGCCATGCTGGGCTCTTCCCTTCCTTGCCTAATTTCCTACGTCGTCCTGCAGAATTTCTTGCTTGGAGGGAGAAGCAGTAAAAACTTCTCTGAATCTTTAGAACTTGTTTGCTTTGCTAAAGACCTCTGTAAAAATTTAGTGAAAGTAGCATGGCTTCATGTTTTTGCTGCATCAAGAATGACCTGACCAAAAACTATGCAGCTGCAAAGACATCTGACTCAGAAAGCTGTTACTAGCTTGGTTGGAAAGTTAAGGTCCGACTAGGAGTGAGTTACTGCTAAGTCAATCATAATCAACTGTCTGTAAGCCAGAAGTGACTTCTGTGTTTTACCCAGGACAGGCCAAATGATCTAACACCCAACACTTGTGTCATCAATAGGCTACGGCACACCTTTGTGAAATAGAATTTGAACTTTTGTGACACTTCCCTGACCAAACTTTCCTTTAGATCTTCAGAAAAGTCTCAGTAGCTGCAAGAACGATGAGTTCAATCTTAACCTTATGACAGGGCAAGTGCCAGAGGTGTCTGGAATGCCCAGACTATACAATAGGTTGTGCTTTTATGTAGCTATTAGGATTATTAGGGAGTTGCCTTCTGGTAAAAAGCAGGAGTGCTGTACACACAGGGAGAGTTGAAAACAATGTGGCAAGGGCATAGAGATTTTAAAGTTTCTGGAGGGAAAAAAAAATCTGCTATGAAATACTTCTGAAACCCTTAATCTCTCATGATCATAGCAAATACTCAGACAGCAGCCTGCTCCTGGGCTGCTTCATGACAAACAGTGATAAGCACAAAGGTCATACAGCTATTTGTTGTGTATTTAACCTACTCATTTGAAAAAGTCACCTACTAGTGTACAATGTACAAAAGGGTAGAACAGAAAGAATTTTAAAGTAAAAAAAAATTACATTTAAAATTCTGTCAGGGAGAATCTGGAGTTCAATTTCTTTTCTTACTTTTAGCCTAACAACAGCATCATGTACTACAATGTTGTTCAAGAAAATTTACTTTAAATAATGCTAACTCAATAAAAAGAACATTAAAAAGAGTGCATTTCTCTCTTTTAATGGGATTATAAATAACGCAGGTCTGTGTTTTTATTTACAGTGTTGTATTTTCAAGATTGTTATTATTTCAGCACCTTAATTTGGGCAAAGCACTTTAAAAAAAATAGCAAAAAATATTAATTTGATACCTTAAGGTAAAAATGAAAGATAAATTGGATTATGTAAATTTATGAAAAACAGATGTAATACATGAAAATTCCCATTAATTAAAAATGGAGTTACACTCCATCTTCATGTAACATGACTAGCAAGTGACATAAGTGTCTATATCTTTATACCATAATAAGAAAAGATAAAAAAAATATTGCAAGAGGGATGAAAACAAGTTATAGCGAGGCAGGAAAGGTCTTGGGAAAAAAAAATACTGCTCCACTGAAAAAAAAATATTAAAATACTTTTCCTGTCTCCAGTGTCAGTGACCTGAAAAGAAGTAATTGAAATTGAGAGAGAAATCAGAAATTTTAATAGACAACTGCCAAATAAGTTTGACATTCCAGCTTAAATTAGATATCTGACATTTTTAACACCAACATCTCTAAGTTATCTTAGAAACATATTCTGACTCACCTCTCCTTAGTAACAGCTTAAACCATTTCCAATCTATTTGCCTAAAGTAAAACTCAGAGTTGACCAGAAGCCAGTAGGGCTGTGTGGAAATTTCAAAACAAAGTGCAAAGGAGAGGAGAGAGATTTATCTACCCTCTTACACTGAGTGTGGAGTCTGCCCAAAACTTTCAAGAAATCCACTTCTTTAAAGAAATAGTACTCGGAAGAAGTAACCATCTCATTTCCGTTGGCAGAAAAACAAATTCAAAGTCACATCCTGAACCCACAAAGTTCTGTTTGGCATATCTCAACATTTCTGAATATGATAGCTTCTTGACACAAGTGGTGGAGGAGCTGTTGAGGAGTGCTTCTGGACCTTGTACTAACAAAGAAGATCTGGCTGGTGATGTGAAAGCTGAGGGCAGCCCTGGATGCAGTGACCATGATATGGTGGAGTTCAGAATCCTACATGGAAGTAGCAAGGCAATAAGCAACATTACAAAAGTGGACTTCAGGAGAGCTAACTTTAGTCTCTTCACAGATTTACAGAGAGGAATCCAGTGGGATAGGGCTCTAGGTGATAGGGAGCTGCAAGAGAGCTGGGCAATCTTTAACCAATTCTTTCTCTAGGCTTAAGATCAGTGCATCCCCAGGAGTAAGAAACAACGCAAAGAAGCAGAAGACATGAATGGATGAGTGAGGGGCTTCTGGTAACATTGAGCTGGAAGAAAGAAGTTTACGGAGGATGAAAAAAGGGGCTGGCTGCTTGAGAGGAATATAGAAACGCTGTCAGAGTGTGTAAGGATACATCAAGGAAGGCTAAAGCCCACTTGGAATTAAATCTGGTAAAGGACATCAAGGACAACAAGAAGGGCTTCTTCAAGTATATCAGCAACAAAAGGGAGACAAGAGGAAATGTGGGCATGCTGCTGAATGAGGTGGTTGCTCTGGTGATGGATAATGTAGACAACACAAAGTTGCTGAATGCCTTGTTTGCTTCAGTCTTTACTCCTAAGGCTAGCCGTCAGGAATCCCATACCCTGGTGGAGAGAAAGTCTGGAGAAAGGAAGGCTGTGTCATGGTTGAGGAGGATTGGGTTAGAGATCATCCAGGCAAACTGGATGATCACAAAGACATGGGCCCTGATGCACCCACAAGTGCTGAGGGAGCTGGCAGATGTTATTGCTAAAGTGCTCTTCCTTGTCTTTGAAAGATCATGGAGAACAAAAGGGGTACCTGATGACTGGATAAAAGCTAATATCACTCCAGTCTTCAAAAAGGGTGAGAAGGAGGACCTAGGAAACTAAAGGCTAGTCTGCCTCACCTCCGTTCCTGGAAGGGTGATGGAATGACTCATCTGGGATGTCATCTCAAAGCACCTAGAAGAAAAGAAAGTTATTGGGACTGGTCAACATGGGTTCACCAAGGGAAAATAATTTTCAACCAGTCTGATAGCCTTCCATGATGTCATGACTAGCTGGATAGATGAGGGGAGGGTGGTAAATGTTGTTTCCCTTGACTTTTGCAAGGCTTTTGAAACTGTCTCCTACAATATCCTTACAGGTAAACTTAGGTAGTGCAGGTTAGATGAGTGACAGTGATGTGGACAAGTAGACAATGAGCCAGTAATGTGCTGTTTTGGCCAAGAAAGCCAATGGTATCCTGGGATTCATCAAGAAGGGTGTGGCAAGCAAGTCAAGGGAGGTTATCCTCCCACTCTGGTCTGCCCTAGTAAGGCCATATCTGGAGTACTGTGTCCAGTTCTGAGTTCACTGGCTCAAGAAAGACAAGAAACTACTGGAGAGAATCCAACAGTGGGCCATAAAGATGATTATAGGACTGGAGTATCTATCATGTGAGAACAGACTGAGTGATCTAGGTCTGTTTAGCCTGGAGAAGACTGAGAGGAGGTTTTATCAATGCTTATAAATAGCTAAAGTGTCAAGAAAATGGAGCCAGAGTCTTCTCAGCAGTGCCCAGTAACAGGAAACGGGGAAATGGGTACATTCTGAAACACAGGAAGCTCCACCTGAACATGAGGAAAATTTTGTTTGCTGTGAGGGTGACAGAGGACTGGAACAGGCTTCCTAGGAAGGCTATGGGGTCTCCTGCTCTGCATATATTCAAAATCTGCCTGGACATATTCCTGTGCAACCTGCTGTAGGTGAACCAACTTTAGTAAAGGGGTTGCACTAGATGTTCTCCAGGGATCTCTTCTGATCCCTATCAGTATGTAACTGTTTGATTCAGGGGTCATTTACCAGGGAAAAATTTAGATAATGATTTTTAATTTTATATCTAAGTTTTTGTGCTTCCCATTGTAAAATATCCTTGCAAATATTATAAGAAAAAAATCCAGCAAAGAAATTTATGTATTTGCATAATGAAACATTAAAGTATGAATAAATCTGTTCAAATAACAAAACTTAGATATTAAGCCAATAAAAATAAGAAAAGAAATCCCTGTTCAACTCTTATGTCTACTATTAAAATAGCCAACAGATCTACCAGGTGTCATTTGTCTGACTTTCAAAGTATGACACGAAGTGTTTCATTATTCCTATAAATTACAATTTAAATGAAAATTCAAATTGCAGGTCATTTTTCCAAATGTTACACTGTTTTACGTATCATTGAAAAGTTTCTCCATGATTAATAAAGATACTTTAAAAGTTATTCCTTCATTTCTAAAAGAAAGACTTTATCAAATGGGAAGTTAATATCAAATCTTTTTTCAGTCCTGCCATATGAGCTATCACAGAATGGCCACATAACACAAAATGTTCCCATTCTCAAAACTTGAAGCTGTTTCCCTTTTTCTAAATAATATGTTGGGTGGTCCTTGGTAAAGCCTGACTCCCAGTAACTAGAGCTTTTATTTGTCATGTGGGAGGCTAAGGGTCAAGACCTTGTTCCAATTAGTATTTAAATATTTATGTAAAATGCTCTTTCAGGAGTAATACACTGGTAGTTAACCTGAACATGGAAGGAAGGTGAAACAAGGAACTTAATCATTTTTCTTCCTCATCCCAAAATTGTATAAAAATGAAGCCTTTTCGGGATATTTTTTTCCCTGCTTTTTCTGTTAACCCAAATTCTACCCTTGGAGTTAATAAATACAATATGATATGTTCCTATGAAAAGCTTTGGTTTCTACTGTGTCATAGAGTGTCACTTTTTTTTAAAAAAAGCAATACATATAATAGTTCTCAGGAAGTACCATTTCCTTGTACAGCCTCTATAGAAATGCAGTAATGTCCTCTAGAAATATAAAACTATTTTTCTAGACTGGAACTGCAGTACTTCCCTTTTTTTTTTTTTTTTTCAGAAATGCTGTCTGGATAGATTTTGAGGATTCTATGATGTTTGCTCAGGATTTTTAAGTATTTGGTTCCTCTTCAGGCTGGCATTAATCTGTTACAGGTCACTTGACTGCTACAGCTTTTTAAATACCAGAAATGTTCATATCTCCTTAGCATGCCATGACAGTTCTAACATAATCCGGAAACGTCTTTAACATTAAAATGGATTCACGCTGGGTACACAGTGTGCATAATCACAGTTACTGTGCACATTTATGTGTAACATATGTGCAGTGAAACTATCCATAGCTCTGCCAGAGATCAGAAGATAACAATGATATCCTTGGCCAAGAATTAGGTAATATCCATACAATTTGTGCCACTCCGATGTTAATGGCACTTTCAAGCAGTTAAATATTCTGTAAGATCGAGTTCTCTTTTAGTTGACTTCTGTTTAAGTTGTAGAACATCCCCTAAGAAACTTCTATGACTATGGGGAAATGTTTAAATACTAATAGAAATGTGATTTTTTTCATTTTGATGGAAAACTTCTGAAATGTCTTTATTTTCTAATTGTGGAAAAAAAAAATCATTTTAAACTTTTATGGAGACAGGTGTCCGGCTATGACACTTTGGTTTGTGCTTATAACAGATGCTTATTTCTTCTACAAAAAAAAAATCAATTTTTGGTGAAAAAATGATTTTATGAATAATGTTTTTTGTTACTTTTGCTTGATTATTCTTATAGTGTCCAGCTGTGCTGTTCACTCACAGAATACCTTTTATGAAAGCACTGTGCAAGTAAAAGGCAGAAAGAGATCCATAGATTATATTAAGGTTTTTAATTTAAATTTATATAGAAAACAGGAATACAAATATTTGATAGATGGAAACAGAGTGCAAGAAAAACTGACACTGTAGTGACTAATATAACAGGCTGTGCTCTCTGCATTGAGACCAAGGAAATGTTCATGGAAAACTTTGAAAAATAAGTATGAATTCCTTAGGTGGATGACCATCCAAGCCATGCCAGAACATTGTTGAACTCCCCAAAATATTGGTTTTAAAATGTGTTTGGTGCAAAGTGTGATGACAGTTTGTATAATGGGTGACCAGCTAAGTTAATTAACATAGAGAAAACCTAAATAGCAGGTTGGATAGACCTTTCTTTCAACCGACAATTAAAATTTCCTTTAGAGTAAAAAATATTTTATGGATATCAGTGCTGATATAGTTATTACAATACCATGCAATATATAATTGTATTAGCCTTTTGACAATATCATGAACTGATAGGTAGCCCTCTTAGTGCAACATTTGCATGTTAAGATATAGACTTCTAAGAGCTAATTCTGGTAGACTTGCAGTCAACAGCATATGGGAAGAGGAATATGTTTCCAAACTAAGTTAGAGGATATGCATTAGGAGCCTATTTACTTTTCATATTTATACAGAAACCTTAAAATAGGATGCTTAATTTTGGCAGTGTTATTTTACTCATCAATTTATGCTTATTTATTTTAGAACCTGCAAGGAGGTATGTGGAGAACAACAGGTAAAATTGCTGCATATTAAGAAAGGGCTTTAACATTCCCGTTCATATTCCCATATAGAACCTGTGTTTTTGTATAAAATGAAGGCTTTGATTTTTTTTTGTGTTTTATTTAACACCTTCTACAATATATGTTATCCTTTCTTCATGACTGAAGTTGAAGCACCAGATATTTTATAGAGTTTATTTACATAAAAAGCAATAATTTTCTAGGTAAGACCAGATTTTCACAGTATTACAATTTGATAATTGGTCTATTTAGAACAGGCTGTAAATTGTTGTATTCAAGCACAGATTCATGTTTCACTGACAAATTTTCCTCAAAAAAATCTCAAAGGTTTAAAAACAATTCCTCCTTTGGAGACCACTAGACATGTTTAAGATCCTTTCTCATGCCATTTTCTGGCTACATTCAAGTCTAATTTTATACTCTTGTTGAGATGATCATCAAGAATAAATGAGACTTTGAGAGAGATGGCACTTAAAAGTGTAAGAAAACTCTTAAATCATTGACTTAGAAGACATATTTCTTGATATCCTGTCTGGAACTATAAATTCAAATATATCTGATTAAAAAGAAGGAAGGCACAAACTTACCTCTGATCATGGTTTTCCTTTGACATGTATTCTGAAAGGAAAATAGTGTAAAAAGGAACAAATTCACTTATTAAGGTATTTTCATATTATTCTAGTATTTCAGCTATCATTATTAATTCATTTTTATTTTACATTTCCTGATGTCTAAAATTACTATGTACTTGTTATGCATTTTAGAAATACTCATTCATTATATTTGGAATGGTTACATACAGAGAGTTTTGCTAAGAGTAGTAGTAAAAATATTTATAAAGAATTAATAGGTGACTGAGCTCAGTATGCATTTGCAGAACTAATGCAAACTAATGCTTCCCTCATAAAGCATTAAGATTCTGATCTAAAGAAACGTATACTAGACTTCTATGAACAAGTTATTGGCACTATTCATAAATACATATTGAAACTTTCTCAATATATCTTATTTATTCTGTGTAGGATAACAATTGCTACAGGAAGACATAGTCTATTGAATAATTATAAAATGGAATTAATATTGCTGCTATTTGAGCTATTTTTATCAGAATGTATATGTGAGTAGTTTTTAATTTCAGATCCAGGCAGGTGTACAATGAAATATTGGCAGAATCAGGACATGAAGTTATAAAGCTTATCCTTTGTAGGACGAATTTTCATTGGATTTAAGCAAACACTGCAGCTTTTAACTGCATGGAAGGCATTTTTGGTTGAGAAATACAAGTCTAAGCATCTCTGGACAACATTCATTGGTTTCAAGAAGGTCAATGTAGCACAACTGTTTCTTGTTAACAATTAGAAGATAAAAGTGTGAATAACTGGGTAATCTAAAATGACACAGGGTAATCTAATGGAGTAATATACTGGACTTTTCTAGGATCTTAACCAATCTCTGTTTAACAAGTGGAAGAAAAATAAGAATTTATAACTTTTATCATCTTTGTTCTGGAGGAAGTATGGCCTAATTTAATGCATAAATTAATGTTGTTTTTACAGCAACTGTCTAAAATTATTTTCTCCATGAAAGTCACCTTCATTTTATAAACAAAAATCATCATTTACACAATTACTGCTTTCCTATATGAGTGAGTACAATTAAGCAGAGAGACAGCAAGGCAATTAAGGAAAAAAATGTCAGTGTTAAGCAAAGTATATAACAGTTCTTAGTACCTAGTGCAGTGTTCAGTCAACTCCAACAATGGCTGCTGATGGGAAAACGTCAAATAATGCTTTTCCAACTCAATCATCTGTTAACAAGAACATGTAAGAAATTATTTCTCTTGGAAGGCCATCAGAAAGACTCTCTTCTGGAGAGGTAGCATAGTAAGACATGACCAGTTTGGGAAAGTTTAAAACCATTATCCCTGGTCCTGTTGCAATGGGCCTTGCTAAAATGTTTGTCCACATCATTCCTGTAAGGCCCCTATAAGCACTGAAAAGTCACAATAAGGTTTCCCTTGAGCCTTCTCTTCTCTAGGCTGAACAACTCCAACTCTCTCAGTTTGTTTTCATAGGAAAATTTTTCCACCCCTCTGATCATTTTTGTGACCCTTCTCTGGACCTGTTCCAGCAGGTTCGGCTGCTGAGCTGGCCCCAGAACACGAGGTGGGATCTAGGAACACCAGGTGTGGTCTAAGAAGAGCAGAGCAGAGCAGAGGAATCACATCCCTTGACCTGCTGTCCAGACTTCTTTTAATGAAACTCAAGATACAGTTGGCTTCCTGGGCTGAAAGTACACATTGCTGAATCCTGCTGAGCTTCTCATCCGCCAGCCCTCCCAAACCCTTCTTTTCCAATTTATTCTCAATACCTCCATCTCCCAGTCTGTATTTGTGCTTGGGATTGTTCTGACTCAGGTGCACGACTTTGCACTTGCCCTTGTTGAACCTCATGAGTTTCACACGGGCCCATCCCTCAAATTTATCCAGGTCCCTCTGAATGGCATCCCATCCTCAGGTATATCAACTGCATCACACAGCTTGGTGTTATTGGCAATTTTGCTGACGGTGCACTCTATCCCACTGTCCATGTCACTGATGAAGATCTTAAACAGTTGTGGTCCCAATACGGACCCCAGAGGGACACCACTTGTCGTTGATCTCCATCTGGACAGAGTCAACCCCACACTCTGGATGCCATCATCCAGTCAATTCCTCTTCCATGAACAGCCTATCAAAACTCAGTTGTCCACCCATCACATGTCAATTTAGAGAAAATTGTGTTGTGGGGGACTATGTCAAAGGCCTTACAGAAGTCGAGTTAGATGCAAACCATAGCTCTTCACTTGTCCACTGACATAGTCACTTCATCATAGAAAGCCAACAAACTGGTCAACAGTACTGATCAAATCAACCCCTTAGAAAAAGATTAGGTAAGAGTCACAGCCTCATAATTTATTTGTGGGTGTGAAGGATGTTGTAGCAGAAACTAATTTTTCATATTTTCAAAAATATTATAGAACTGAAACTTTATGCAAACACTCTCAGCAGATTTGCTGTTGGTGTAACCAGCATTCCTCAGAAACAATCTATGGCAGAGTCTTGTTTTGACAGATCAGTCTCCACCTTTCTTGAGCAGGTTCAGGTTTCTATTAACTGTGGAGAGCTCTCTGCTCAGCTAGGGTCATATTTGCTTCAGAAGTTTAGGTAATAATCTGGTTCTAGACTCCTAGATATATACGAATTTCACCACAGACACTAGAATCATAGAATCATAGAATCATTAAGGTTGGAAAAGACCTCTAAGATCATCAAGTCCAATTGTCAGTCCAACATCACCATGTCACAAAGTGCCACATCTACCCACTTCTTGAACACCTCCAGCAATGGAGATTCCACCGCTTCCCTGGGCAGCCTGTCCTAATGCTTGACCACTCTTTCGTTAGACTTTTTTTCTAGTATTGAATCTAAACCTCCCCTGGCACAACTAGAGGCCCTTTTTTCTCATCCTACTGCTTGTTATGTGGAAGAAGAGACCAACACCCAATTTACGACAACCTTCTATCTGAAGATAGTTGTAGAGAGCGATAAAGTTTTGCCTCAGGCACCTCTTATCCAGGCTGACCAATTCCAGTTCCCTCAGCTACTCCTCATAAGACTTGTGCTCCAGACCCTTCACAAGCTCCTCCTCCGGACATGCTCCAGCAACTCAATTTCCTTCTTGTACTAAGGGGCCCAAAACTGAACACAGTATGTGGGGGCTGGTCAAACAGGACTTGCCCTTCATGAACTCGTGCTGGCTGGGCCTGATCCCCTGTTTACTGGCACTTGCCTGGTGAGTGCATTCAAGATAAAGCACTCTGTAATCTTTCTCGGTACCGAGGTCAGTCTGACAGACCTGTAGTTCCTCAGATTCTCTCCTAGGCCTTTCCTGTAGATGGGCATCACATTGGCAAGTCTCCAGTCATCTTGGATCCTTTAAACTATAATCATAACAATTGTCCAGCTTCCTCATGAGAATCTTTTGCTAGACTTTCATGGAAGGCCTTCATTGACTGTTTCAAGTAATGATTTTTATCTTAATAAATTTATCTTAGCTAACCTGTTGTATCCTATTCCACATAACAGTTTTCAGGAAGGACTGACCTTACTCAAGAGTTTGGGTAGTTATTTATTTGACTATCAGGAAATATGTTGGTCCTTTTAATCTGGGAGTAGATTTTATTATGATAACTACAGGAACATCTAAACTTAGCCCTTAACATTGCTCTAAATCTCATATTCTCTTGTAACTACTTTCCTCCACATACAGTTTTGTTACACAGAAAAAGGCCAGTGAAAGAAGATATGACTGTTCATCTGTGCAACTGACCATAATAATGAAAATGGTTTAAATCAGTCTGAAGAATAAGAAAGGGTGTTCTGCTGCTTTGTGATGTTATCTGTGGAATTGCTACAGACAAGACAAAAGCCTACAAAAGGTCAATATTTGTGGCAACAAATGGAATCTTACCACTCTTTTTAAAACACATTTTGAAAGCAAATTAAGCATAGTGAGAGATATGGAAACATCTAAGAGGAAGGTTATAATGAAGAAATCCTATCCTACCTCTGACCAAGGTATGTATCATAGAGACAGAATTTAGCACTTTATGAAGCCACTTTTATCTAAGTTAAAAGAATGAAGGCTGCCACAAAAGGAACAGATGGTTTTATTGCTTGCCAGCTCTTTTTTAAAAAGGATACCTTGTTAGAAAAATCACTACAGCTTAACCTTTTTATCTCTGGTCCTCATATTCATGTTCAAATCTGTAAGGTGATACAAAACACTTTTACTTTTTCATTCCTTCTAATGCTTCAGAACATAGTTGTATATGCATAAACTGTGTTATAATCTACCATGGTTATTGCAAACACAAATGCTAAATAAGAAGTTTAATGTACTGAAAAGGAAGATTCCTGCATTCAGAGAAAGTTGAAGCTTTTTTTAGAGGATATTTTTCAGGTTTCCAGGCACATAGCAAGGACATCTCCTTAAGTTAAATGACTTTCTGTTTTCCCAGTGATACTCTGTGGACTAACAGAGAAGTAAATCTGGCTTGCAAACAAATAGGAAAGCAAAGTAGGAAATCCTCTGATGTTATTATCCTCCCATGTACAAAGCCTGCTATGAAAACTACACATCACTTAAAATTCATTGCTCATATAGCACTTCAGAAAGATTTGATCCTGGCCTTATAAATGCTGTCCTTTCAGCTTTGTCTGCCTCATATCTAAGATATAGCAAGGGTGAGAAGCATAGTGTGTCACACTAAAACCAGCTTTTCCATGTTATGAGAGTTGTATATTGCTCACTGTATCACACAGGTGATTTTCTTAGCATAATCCTTAACAAGTATTTATACTTTCAGATGAATGTCTGAACTGTTGCATTGCTGAATCCTTGGCTTTTCTTGAGTTGCTTGGAGTTATAGGGCACATATATTTTCATGGGCATGAAAAGGTAGTGGTTGCAGCAGATTTTTTCATACTGTGTACCATATATAATTTACACAGAATTAAAATAGCTAGCAATTGCTCTCAAACATAGGTGTGCATTTCAGGCTGTCATTTCACAGTATACCAGACTAGTCTTCGGCTGATTTTTTAAAAAATTTGTGTGTATTTTGATACCAAAATCATCAGTAAAGGAAATTGTAAAAGCCCAAGTCAGCTTATCCTAACAATGAACATATTTTTTTTTCTGAAGCAGCAGTAAGACTAAGCTGTACATCTCTCTGATCCCTGCTGTTTTGTGATTTTTAGAGCTTTACTAATGCACAAAAATTTCAGACAGTTTCTCTGTGTGACTAGTAACTACTGAACAGTACCTTTTGATAAAATGTCCTCATTTCTTTCTAGACAGTACTTAACACAACTAATAGCTTCATAGTCACACATCTCTTTGCTTTAAACTATTTTTCCTTGAATACAAACAATCAGTAATTTTCATCTCTAAATAAAATTAAAAATATCACTCCTAGACCTTTCCAAGTAAAGAATTTTTCTAGTTTACAAAACCAATTAGTATAGAAATCTCTGAATTTATGTAGCACCTTTAATTTTAGTGTCTCTAAGCTTTTAAAGGATATCCCTTAGATTTCATAAGGTTTTTCATGAAGAAGGTGATTTCTGGGTCAAATCTGGCTGTGCAGCTACACAGCTCATAGGAGTTCATTCATCTTCACAGGCTGTGCAGTCACAGAAGCTGCCCTGTAATTTGAGAGGCTGTGTCTAACTCATAGAAACAGAAACCAATTCTAGGCAACCCGTGTACTTGACAATAATTGAAGGAAAATAAATCCAACAAAACAACACAAAAAAGTGCATCTTTTTGCATTGCTTCTTGGCAACACTTCAATTCTCCTTATTTTCCTGTTAAACACTTGGGGAAGAATCTTTAAAGTGCATCGAGTACAAGATTCAGTTCAGAAATGACTTCTAGAACCTGAACTTAAACTACTTTTCCCCACCTCAAGCTTACTAAAATGTAGTTTATTAGTACAAACAGCATAAGATGGTGTGATTTGTATACAAAGAAAGCAGAAAAAAATATAATATTTTAAAGCTTATTTTTTACATCATGTCATCTGCTTTCATCATAGTCAAAATTGTCTTTTTTTGTGCTCTTCATGAGATTTTGGTTTTCATTTCTTATTCATTATTATTTCTTCATTTCTCACCTGGTTCAACAGGTGAGTCCAGGATCTGCAAAAATTTCTGAACGTGTAATTAGTTTTCTTATGCCTGAAATGAAACTTATATGTGAATCTTTGCATGTCTGGACATTAATCTTACAAGAACTGTACAGACAATTAAAACTAAATATTTTGGAAAATTATAAGTCACCAAGTGAAAAGAAGAGATGAAAATACTGCTGTCTCTAGGAAAAGAACTCCCTCTGTAATATTTAATGGTATTATTCTTATAGATGTATTCAGACTGGTAAAGGAACTAAGACATGCAATATCCCTGTCTGTGCTTGTTTTAGTTTCTAAAGGTTCTGTTAATATTGAGTGGACAAGATGTGTACAAACATTTTAGGGGAAAGGTTCATGGAATTTGATGATGACTCATGACGAGGAATTAAAATGAATGTTTTAATTTATTCTGTAATTTGTTAGATATTACACATTAATGTTATTATATACACAATATATCACGTTATGTATCACATATCAGATATGAATATTGTGGAAAGGTATCTTCGTCCCTCAAAAAACTGATGTTTGCTTTAGCAATACGGGAATTGGAAAGATGGGCTGTAAATAACTCTATAAGCAACTTTCCAGCCCTCCAAAAGATCTTCATTCACCATGTAGTTGGAAAGAGTTTCTCCCGGCAGAGTAGACTAAAGACTCCGGTCAGTCAGTATTGAGTGCCAATGAACAAAAGTAAAAGCAGCAACTACAACAGCCCAGAGCAATGATTCTTCTTCTGGATGGACTCCAAGTGCCTCATTGAGTGAAGTAATAGCAGTGCAATATTTAGCATTTTTCAAAGCAGTCTTGCCTTCATGCTGTGGGGGATGCTTTATATTTAAGTTCCTTGAAATTTAGAGGTCTCAACTTTTCACAAATTTTAATACATTTTCTGCCTGCTCTGCAAATTACCGTTTTTTTTTCTTCCTCATGCTCCCATATGATTCTTCTTCATGATGCTGCAATGAAATTACCATGCTGATATTTGACAGTTCATTTATTTCCAAGCAGTACACTACCATGTCATAAACATAGCGCAACGATTTTGCTGAAGAATAAAGTATAAGCTTCAAACAGAAAGAGAGAGATAATTTTTAATCAAATGTAAATGTCAGCAATAATATATGAGGGAAAACAGTACCTTTCTGGGAAAGATTACTTGTAGAACCAGTATCATTTTCTCCCTAACTTTTTATATATCTTTCCATAGATACAGATACAGATACATATGTACAAACAGGAGCAGCTGCATGCGTAAGTTACTGTAATCTATTTATCACCATGTTCCATTTTTCTTGCTATCTTGCTCATATTTATTCAAAATAATACATTTTTAACAAATCCTTTTATATAAACCTCCAAAACTCAGATTTTCTCACATATTTGACATTTCATGTACAGTTTCCAAACTGCTTCTGTGACTCCATTGGCCTTAAACCTTCCATCCCAAATAAATTAATTAATATTCAGAGATATATTGTACATAATAGAAGTGCCAAATTTATATTTCCTGCACAAAAATTTCTGCAAAAAGTAATTGACAACATTTGTAGCCATAGGACATTAACTTAGTTAGCTTACATTTGAAAGGGAAAGAAACACTCATTGCCTCCTTGTATATTTCCTCCTCTATTGTTGTCCAAAGAGCAATACAATTTATAGACTACCATTGTGGGTTGTTTTTTTCATTAGAAGTGATCAAATTTTGAGTCATTATTCAGTCTAGGTATTTTTAATTTCTTTTTTCTCTCAGTCTTTATGGTGGCTTTTTTTTTTTGTTATGTTTATAATGCTTTCTTAAATGTTATGATACTTAGCACAGCTAATTCTTATATATACTAAATTCAAGACAGGTACTATTAGCATTTTGGCTGCCAGGAGGTATGGATAATTATAGTGCATTATGAACTGCACTAAATGTTAGGATGATTTAACTCAGCTGGTGTGTTGACTTCTTGGACTTTGGATTAATTCCCCAGAGGGCTGGTTTGTAGAACTTGGTTCAGTGTAAATTTAATTTTAAATAAAATTCGGTGAATGTTTTGAATTTTCAACCACATTACAAAAAATGAAATAGAAAAACAATTATTCCTGGATTCATTCCAGCTGGTAAGATCACTAGGATAATAATTCTATAATATAAACCAATGTTCATGCAAAATTTAAGTGCCCTTTTTCATTAGATATAAAATGGAAGGTGTTTTCCCCCTTCAAATCTGTCTTCTAAGCCTATCTCTTTCCTCTGTCTAATCAACACTTTTCTTTCTGTGGTAAATTGTTTTATGCAAGGTCTGCTGCTTCTAAGCCCGTGTTTATGACAAAAAATTGTAAACGATCAAACACAGAAGTTCTTTTTAGAACAGTGAATAAGATTCTGACTGAAGTATATATACTGAGTAGACAGCTGTAGAGGATTTTCAGAGCTATGAAGATCTGAGATAATTTGTAAAATCTTTATCCTCCCATAATTTTTAATCTAGTTTTGCATTCAAAATACCCCATTCTGGATATCATAACGATAGGTAAGAATTTACCAGGCATTTTATTCAATATTTTGTAACCATGCTGTCCAAGGGAGTTCAATTGGTTCTGGAAAATGTCTTTCTTTAGAATTGAGACATTGATATCAAATGTTCAATTTAGTTTGATTGTGAGAAATCATTCTTTGAAATCACATGGTGGTTCAGATTTATTATGTTATTTAAATTATTTTTTACTTTTCTATTTATTAAACATTAAGCTTAAAACACTGCATCATGGTTATACTGATGCCCAGCTGATGTGAAAAATATGTTGTAATGGTCTGGTTTTCTGATCTACATTTCAAGATCTTACGTATTCAGAGTGACAATTAGATCAGTAGAATTTAGTAGGCTTTCAATCTATGTAAACCTATGTAGATTATTTCCTCTTGCCATACAAAAATTTACATTTTGGAGGAACTCAGTGAATCTAAAGATCAGGTTCTTAAGATCTTATGCATATACTATTTCAGTAATCATAACTGCAACAATTTTATCCCTAGTGGAGAATATAACAAATAACATCTAAATGAACATAAAAGCCTGTTTGAGAATTCTACAAATATTTTATCAAAAGATACTTTATATTTTCAGCAGCTGGATTTCCCAATGCAATGATCCACCTCCAAAGAAATGAAGCTGGAGAAAAATAGAAACAGCAAAAACAACAATAAAAAACACAACCTTGATCCAATAAACTGAATTTAAAAGTGGTTTCAGGAGTTAATCAGAAGCATGACTCCAGTGAAGTATGTGTGTATCACATTTGAGAGGTGTATGAGGAGTATATAGTAGCTTTCTTATGCTAGAACAGCTTAACCTGATTGACTACCATGTGCCTTTACAAAAATTATGTAGACTTCACAGTAAAATAAACACAGATGAATAATACAATCAAGATATTTTTAATTTCCTGAGTCAATTTGGATTTCATTTCTTTCACCTAGTTTCAAGGCTTGTCTTCATTATTTGGATCCAATCCAGGAATGTCTCTACTTTACAGTGCTTCAAAATGATTACTAAACAAACAATCCCTAACAAAGCTACCAAATAAAATGACTCCCTCACATCCATTGAGCTACTTTCTGTCAGCTGAACTTCTGTTAAACGATGCAGCACAGGTCAATGTTATAACCCATTTTGAAAAGATTCTTTGAAGCTAATTTAAACTAAAATTAACATATATTATTTTATAAAGCTTTATATTGTACATTAAAAAATGTTTTTAAATGTTTTATGATGTCCATTTCACAATTATCTGCCCTCCAAGAAATGTAACAACAAGCTAGAAAGAGACGCTGAATGTTCCACCTAGATTTCCATATAATGGGGTTTTCAGTGACAAGTTAAAATTCTGAGAAAATATAAATGATCGTCTAGAAACCTGAGTATTGACAATGCACAGTTCATTAAATAGTTTTGGAGTAAGGAACACTGTTTTGATCTGTCCAGCTACAATACCTTACACACTGAGTTTTTGGTCCATGAATGGTACACCTAATTTCAATGTCAATACTCCTGCAAAATAACAATTACTTTCCTTTACAAAATATTTAAGAAAGAATAAATATTTCCACATAAATCTCAGCTGTTAAGAGGATTGATAGTTACAGACAAGGACGTTAAGTCTGTCTTCCAGCTTGGATAAAACAGTTATATGTATAATAAACAATATGTGTAAAATTCAGCAAGGCTCAGACATTATGACAACAAAATAGAGAAAATGCAATTATCTTATAATGTGTGTTTAACCAAAATGGGGAAATTAAAACTCATTTAGTTATGATTTTTTTCATTTAAACTTACAAATCACTCAAAAAGTTCCACTCCAAGAAGCCCTAGAAATACATTATTTTTTGGAAATTTTTCAGATTTTATAGAGGTCTAAATTTTGCTTGTTTAAATAATAAAATTAAACATAATACATTTTTGCTGTTACTATATTCAACATCTTAAAAAGAAGCAACTAATCCTTTGTTCTGGATCCATTATTCTTTTTTTTTTTCAAACAATGTTTTTTATCTTGAAGGATGAAAGCCCTTCTTTTCCTCTTATAACCAATTGTCTAATACCATAAATCTGAAAAAACTGAAATGGAAACCTAACAAAAAATAAGTGGGTTACCAAGGGATATCCAATAACACATAGGGTTTTCTTAGCTACTCATGAGCCAGTAATTCTACTGTAGTGTTAGTGTTTACAAACTCTGCTTTAAATTGTATTTACCAATGCAAATGGCAATAGTTATAATTTTAGCCATCACCCCATCATGCCATCTTCCAAAAAGGACAGTACATATACTGAAATTAAACAGACAAGAAAGAGTATGAAAAGATTTTAAATTTTGATTTTAAATTTTAATTTTAAAATTAAAACTACATAATTATTTCTCATACACATGCTGGTGTGACCTACTAATGCATAATTTTGTTCAAAAAGATAGCTATTTACAAAGTGTGATTAGATGCTGCAAGCCTCCTACACTTTGATTTCATGGGTAAACTCAGGATTTACTGAATCATTATTTTTACAGTGGATCATAGAATCATAGAATCACTAGGCTGAAAAAGACCTTTGAGATTATCAAGCCAAACCATACCTGCCCACTACTAAATCATATCCATAATCATTTAATTTACCCATCTTTTAAACACCTCCAGGGATAGTGACTCAATCAGCTCCCTGGGTAGCCTGTTCCAGTGCTTGACAATCCTTTTGATGATGAAATTTTTCCTTATGTCCAATCGGAATCTCCCCTGACACAGCTTGAGGCCATTTCCTCTCATCCTATCACCTAACATCTAGGTGAAGAGACCAACACTTATCTTGCTACAGCCTCCTTTCAGGTAGTTGTAGGCAGTGATAAGGTCTCCCCTCAGCCTTCTCTTCACTAGGCTAAGCAACCTCAGTTCCCTCACCCACTCCTCATAACTTGTTCTCCAGCCCCTTCACCAGCATTGCTGCCCTTCTCTGGACACGTTCCAGAACGTCAATGTCATTCTTGTAGTGATGGGACCAAAACTGAACACAGGATTTAAGATGCAGTCTCACAAATGCCAAGTACAGGGAAACTTCCCTGGTCCTGCTGGACATGCTGTTTCTGGTGCAGGCCAAAATGCCACTAGACTTCTTGGTCACCTGAGCACACTGCTGGCTTGTGTTCAGCTGCTGTCAACCAACACCCCTAGATTCTCCTTTGCCAGATAGCTTTCTGGCCCCTCTTCCCCAAGCACAGTAGCACTACATAGGGTTGTGGTTTCCCAAGTTCAGGATTTGGCACTTGGCCTTCTCAAACCTCATCTCGCTGGCCTCAGCTCATTGATCCAGCTTGTTCAGATTCTTCCGTAGCACCTTCCCACCCTCAAGAAGATTGACACTTCCTCCTAGCTTGGTGTATTCTGCAAACTTACTAAGGATACACTCAATCCCTTCATCCAGATCATCATTAAAGAGATTGAAGAGGAAAGGATACAGCACTGAGTCCTGGGGAACACCACTTGTGACCAGACTCCAACTGGATTTAACTCTACGTACCATGAGTCTTTGGCCAGCGCTGACTAGCCAGTAATTTACCCAGCAGAGGATATGTCTGTACAGGCCACTGGTAGCCAGTTTCTCAAGTAGAATACTATGAGAAATGGTGTCAAAACTTTACTGAAATACAAGGACACTATATTCACATCCTTTCCCTCTACCACTAATCAGGTAACCTTGTCATAGAAAGCAATAAGGTTAGTTTGACAGGAAGTGATTTTCATAAACCTATGGTCCTGATCATCTGGTTGTCTTGTGTTTGCTGTGTGATAGCATTCAGGATGACCTGTTCCATGACTTTCCCTGGCACTAAGATCAGACTGACAGGCCTGTAGTATCCTCAGTCCTCACTTCTGCCCTTCTTGTAAATGGGCATATTATTTGCCAGACTCTGGTCATCTGGAACTTCCCCAGTCTGCTGATAACGGTAGATAATGAAAAGCGGTTTGGTGACCACCTTCGCCAGCTCCCTTAATACCCTCAAGTGGATCCCTTTTGACCCCATAGACTTTTGAATATTTAATTGGCCAAGCAAGTCTCTAAGCATTTTTTCTTGGACCATGAGTGCTTTGTTCTGCTTTTCCTTCCTGTCTTCTGGCTCAGGAGAATGAGTACCCAGAGAACATCTTACTTTGCTATTAAAGACTGAAGAAAAGAAGGCATTAAGTACACCATCCTTATCCTCATCTTTTGTCACTGTTGTTCCCCCTGCATCCAATAAAGGAATGAGGTTCTCCTTGGCCCTCGTTTTATTGTTAATATATTTGTAGGAACATTTTTTATTATCTTTCACAGAATTGGCTAGTCTAAGTTCTAGTTGGGCTTTAGACCTTCTCATATTCTCTCTGCATGAACTCATCTCATGCCTGTAGTCCTTCTGCGATGCCTGACCCTTCTTCCAAAGCTCATATATGTTACTCTTCTTTCTAAGATCCATCTAGATCTCTCTGCTCAGCCAACCTATTTTTCTTGCCTGCCAGCTCATTTTTCTTCACACAGGGATGGCCTGCTCTTGCACCTCCAGGATTTTCTTCTTTAAGAGCTTCCAACCCTCTTGGGCTCCTTTGCCATTAAGGACTGTCTCCCATGGAAATTTATCAACAAGCCTTCTGAACAGTCCAAAGTCTGCCCTCTGAAAATCCAAAGCAGTCATTCTACTGACTCCCCTCCTTACTTTTCCAAGAACTGAGAATGTTATCATCTTGTCATCGCTATGCCCCAGGCATCCTCCAAGTGTCATGGTCAGTTATTCTGTTCTGCCCTCTCCTTTCCATGATCCTTTACTTGAGGAAGATATTTTTGAAATCAACGATCAGTGTATCTCCAGCATATGAAGAAAAACATTAATTACATCATATATCAGACTTGGGAAAAAGCAGGATCTGTGTATCACAAATTTGTATGCATTGATACTTCCATGGAAAAACTGATGGTTAAACAAAGACAGAAAATGAAGTATTAGCACTGAACAGCTGCACTTCTGCACTGACGAAAAAGCAGAAATGACAGGCACAAGTGAAAGGACCAAAAGAAAGAGTACAGTTATCCAAAAGGAAAATCTATGAGGAAATATGTTTGCAGAATGTATTTGAAATGCAAAATGATGTAAAATAAATATGAAAGAAGCAGAAATTGTATGGAAGATATTCCCTGTAAAAGGTATGGACAAAAATGTCTTATACCACTCTTACTCGCTTCTGTCTGTTGCAGCCCAGTTAGCACACAGAATCTGTCACTTATACCTCTTCCAGTCTTTGCATACTTTGTCTCTCAGTAGTATTTTTTAATATCAAAATAGTTATAAACTCAAATATTTCAGTATTCACCATTTAATCAGCACCTAGTTTAATCACCACCTAAGGACACTACAGAAACAGTGACAGAAACAGGATAGACAGTGGAAAGAAGAGGACTGATACAAAATTCCGGGAATAAGAAAAGTAAGTTTAAAGCCCCAATATTTAATTTTTTAAAAAATGCATATAATGCATTTTACACTGGATTGCTGTGGCTGCTGTGCTGTGTATATGCACCACAGGATTCTCTAGAAACGTCACCCTGAGGCTGGAAACTTTCAGGAAAGCTGATGAGTTCTCAGCTAGCTAAACCTGCTCAGTCTAAATTACTGATGCAGACAACACTTCTAAAACTGTTTCAGATCTCCTAACAGTAAACCTATATTTGCCATTTAAAGTGTAGGCCATGAAATGAAGCAAAAAAGCCTTCTCATACATAAGATAGGTGTTGATTATACCAAATCACGTGTTAGTAGTGGTGGAGGTGATTACACTGAGAGATAATTATGTCACTCTCTCTATATAAATGCTTTAAATTAATCCAAGACTCATTACCTTCAGAAACTGTCTTCCAATCACGTCATTCCCCATCCTGTACCGAAAACAGGAATTGCCCCTACCCAGGTGCAGGACCTTACACTTGACCTTGTTGAACCTCATAAGGGACTCAGAGGTCCACTTCTCCGGTCTGTCCAGGTCCCTCTGGATGACATCTCATCTTTCCAGTGTGGCAACCACACCACTCAGCTTGGTGTCATCTGCAAACTTGCTGAGGGTGCACTCAATCTCCCTGTCAATATCATTGATAAAGATATTAAACAACACTGATCCCAGTATGGACCCCTGAGGGACACCACTCATCACTGATCTACATCTGGACTTTGAGCCATTGACCACTACTCTTTGAATACCACCATCCAACCAGTACTGCCCACCCATCAAATCCAGCTCTCTCCAATTTAGAGAGAAGAATATTGTGGGGGACCATGTCAAAGGCTTTACAGAAGTCCAGATAGATCACATCATTGGTTTACCCATGTCCACTGCTGAGGTTACCCCACCATAGAAAGCCACAAAGTTGGTCACACAGGACTTACCCCTGGTGAAGCCATGCTGGCTGCCATTAATCACCTCCCTGTCCTCCATGTGCTTTAGCATAGCTTCTAGGAGGATCTCTTCCATGATCTCCCCAGGCACAGAGGTGAGGCTGACAGGTCAGTAGTTCTCAGAGTCATCTTTTCTACCTTTTTTAAAAATGGGCACAAAGCTACCCTTCTTCCAGTCACCAGGGACTTCTCCTGACTGTCATGACTTTTCAAATATCATGGAGAGTGGCTTGGCAATTCAATAATTATGCTCAACATAACAATTACTTATGTTGATCAATTAGTTCAAATGTTGAACAATTAGTTCAACAATTATCTTTCAGAAGTTTCACGAAACCCAAATATTTTGTGAATAACTCTCATTTTTTAACTCAAATTTTAAAGGTGATTACATTGAAGTTTAAATATATTTTGGAAATATATTTCCTCTGCTTGCAGCCTCCTTACTATTCCTCTCCAAAAACTCAACAATAAAAATAATGTTATCTTAATGCCTTAAAGTTTTCTAATCATGACTAAACAAAATAGTGGCAAAGAAGATGCATAAAAATAGCTTCTTTATATAACCAGTGTTAACAGCTATTTCTAATAATTTTAAATAATTTTCTGCCAACTTCTTGTTCATTAACTGCTTACTGAATTTCAATAAGTAGAAAATAATATGATGAACATGAGATGACTGTGTTGACAATAATAGTTCAGCAAATAGGTCTTGCGAAGGAAGAAGTTCCTCATGTAATTTTATTGTCAGAATGCTCAAAAAAATGCATTTGAAGATAACAATTTCACAAGGAAGTCAAGGCAAGTCACAAATATGATCCGAAAAGTTTTGGCTTGCTGCTCTCAGTCTCTTTAGCACCTTAAATCAGCCTCCAGCTTTCACTTCTGACTAAGTTTTGTGTTTGCTTTTTTTTTTCCTTTTTGGAAACTAGTTATTCATGAATTTTTTTTGAGCTTTAATTTGAATATAGGCGGATGGTCTCTTTCTTCAGGCAAGAATACTAATTAAGATTAAAAGGTTTGCAGTGAATGTAAGTTCCACCAGTAATGTACAGCTCGATCCTACAGAGGACTTTGATACTTGAAATAGAATGTAGGTGGAATGGAGTTGCCTATATTTAAACTTGCTGTCTTAAAAACTTGGCAACCAGCACCTTAGCCTACTCAAGGTGAAGGAGTGAGGTGTGCTTTTATTTGATTTCACTGTGGGGGCTGAGCCTTGACAGGCTCCAAATGGAATGACAGCTTCTTAGCAGTATGGTACTGGTGTTACCATGATCCTTTCAAATAATTACCACGTGTCCAATGCAAGTCCAATGTCCAATGCAAGTTAAATCAGAAATTGAAGATCAGCATCCTTCTCAGTTGAATGATCTCTCTGAAAAGGACTGGAGGTTAATTTTATTTTCTGCAAGAGAGATCTGCTCACCAGGTATTTTTAATTATGTGGAGTACTCAACTCCTGATTAGACAGTTCAGTAAAGAAACCATATGATGTAAAACGAATCGAGCCCTTTACATCACCGGAAATGTAAATCCTAGGATGTTTAACTCTGGAAATTGTGATTGCTCATCCAGACCTGTGTGTCTCTTTGGCTGGATATATGCCACAAAAGCAATTCCTAAGCAAGGGCCAGAGCTCTGAAGCCTTCCTTTCTTACGTGCAGAAGCCACTAAGCCGAAGAATCAGCTATCCTCTGGCCTCAAGAAGAAAATATGTATTCTCTAAAACTATTTTGATTCTTTATTACACAGTGAAAAAGCTACGACAGAGGGAATAAAGAGTTTACCCTGCTTCTGATACATGGTCAACTGGTTTGAATGTGCTCATAAATATCAGTAGATTTGGGTTTCAGTGTTCATCTTAAATATCTAAATTATTAACTTGCTTTTTGTCCAGCTCCATTTTAGTTATTCTTAACTAGGCACCTAACAATGCAGAGAAGTGCTGTCCTTTAATCTCAACTATGATGACAGTTTGGGAAGTAAAAGAGTGACTCAAAAGATATTAAGTCCTGTAGGATGACTGTTCCCCCCTCCCCTCTTTTTTTTTAATTTGTTAGGTCTCACAAAACATGATGGGGGTGACAAATGAGAAGTACAAATGTGGCACAGTTTTCACACTCAAGTAAAAGCTATGTCTTTTTAAAAAAAATATGTTACTGTAATGTTTACTGACATACGGTGCAGTGTTAGACTTGGCCATTTGAAATGAAAATACATACAGTGTTTTCATTGTTATTAACCAGAAAATTTAGAAAGAAATGAAAAGTAATCACTGTGCTGTTGTTATATGTTCATTTTTCTGATGCTTTATCACTGCAGACTTATTTTTATCATGACCGCTCTGAGAATTACTTTCTTTATAGATTCTTGTTTCTTAAAGTTATTGCCTTGGTTTATAAAAAAGTGAAATGGGAATAGTCATCCATTTGTGAGAATTGTTAAGTGAATGCCTCTTGAAAAATATATTTTTATTACAGGTACTATTTATCATAAAGTGCATGTTTGTCTGTACCTTGCCATTGCCCATCTTATTTTAAAGAGACTCTAAGTGTAGGCCATAGATATAAAGTTTTTTTCAAATTAATTTTAAATGACCTGATATTAGATTTGTCTTGTAACAAATAAATTATTTCTGAATGCACTATTGATTATTTGGAAGTATATGTGACTTCAGTTACTTTATAATGCATCCATTTGGTTTGAGGAACTACAGCTGTTCTCGGTGATCAAGTGCTGAGAATAATGGATGTATTTATTACCCAACAGAAAAGCTCCTCCACTGAGAAGTAAATTGCAATTGAAAACTACATTTGTTCTCTTGCCAGAGGAACTGAAGTTTTGAACAATATCACCACATCTACATTAAGGTTCCTTTAGAAGTTTTATCTATGTGCATCTGTGCATATTTTATAGCATATACAGGTGGGTATGTCTGTAAGCATTGCCATGGTTTCCTTTCTATTGCTGCAACTAGACTGTATAGCTTTGCCCAGAGAAAAATTCTTTGTAAACTCTGTATTGTCTTTAAGTGAGGACTGCACTCCTAGTTTCACTTTTTCTCCCTTGTTGAAGTGGAGTTATTATAGCAGCAGTAAAAAGTGAATACAAAGCCAAGCATTAAAAAGTGAGTAACTGCTCAGATGATCACTGCTATTATAAGGATAGTGAAATTCACAGCAGTAAACAAAGGACAATAATTAGGAAAGCAGCACATAACCTTATATATTTTTTTTACTTCTGCCATACATATCATATTTTGAACATTTTTGCATGATCATTCTACTTTCAATAAGTGAACATAGCTGTGAAATAAAAATATATTCTATGAAAAATTCTATCATGCATTTACAAAATATGTACATGAGCGTAAGTATGAGAGACAAAGGAGGAGGTAGACAGACAGTGTGAATGGTTCCTAGTTCTACTGACTATAAAATATAACATATGAGATGAGAAATAAAATATAAAGACCACATTTATTGTTGGTTTTTCTTCTTTGCTCTACCACAGCACAATTTTACATTCCACGGGAGGAAAACCGAAACCTCTGCAAACCATAAACATAGACCCACAAATACAGTGCAGATAGATATTGCACTTTTCTTTAAGTCTGGTTTTCAACTGCTTTTGCTTCTTTGTTTTCTTTTGTGCTAGAGCAGAAGGGAAGTTTTAAACTGCAAAATTTAGAATTCATTTTATAATAAACATTTAATATCTGTTTTTCTCTCTGTGACAGCTAGGGAGAGAAATCACTCTTTGACTCTTTCTTCTCTACTGCTGTTCATTAAGCTTTCCTGAGTCTGAGTTGCTATGAAGTTCTCATTCAGCACTATTTAATAGTTTACAGTAAGATTTCAGAATATATTTGATATGAACAGATACTGATCTATGTCTCTTCATCTTTATTTGTGAAAATAAGTAAAATAGTAATAATTAAACATGAAAAATATGTATTTGGCTGTTTTCATACATTAATTTTATTTTTAATTTGAAAATTTTGGGTTGTAAGTAAGTATAAACTGATTTGCTTCAAAAAGTGCCCTCTAGCTAGAAAATATTTTCTTATACCAGGTATAGGGTTATTTCATTGTCATTGAAATAAAAGTTCACTTTTCATTGCCTAGACAGTAGAAAAACCTATTGCAACCCTAGGTAACCAGAGTTATACAAGCTGACATTTACATTTGCCATATCTTGGTTAATAAATTTCAGATTCTGACTTTTCTGACATTTTCTCATACAAAGTTACTTCCCTTTCTCTGGGAGTTTAGAAGATGTGCACATAAGTCTAAGAAACTGCAGGTGTTGAGCTTGGGGAGAGAAAAAAATCAAACAAAAGGGAGAGGAAAGACTGAGTAGGAGAAAAATATTCAATGAAAATTAATAAAATGAGAAGTGGATTATCAGAGAGTTTATATTTGAGGAAACATACTTACCTTTAACTTCTTTTAAAAAATAATAAAAAAAAGAAAAATCAGAAAAAAACTTTTTGGTGATTTTATTTCTTTTACTAAAGAATTATTAATCTGATGATGAGATTTCAAACTCTTATGATGTTTGCATTGATGTAATCAAACATAGCCTGAGTCAAATGGTTTGCTATGTAGCCTAACAAAGAGTATTCAAAGACACTTCTGAAGTTATTGTTAGTATAAAGTCTAGTTTGGGTTGTTGTATTGATTATGTTTCTACTATGAAATATACCCACAAGCATTCTGTTTTAGCTGATGATTTACTTTTTAAGCATGTGTTTTGTTGCATAAATGTTCGCTTTACCACTTTGATCTCATTTGATTAATTTTCCATCATGTTGAAACAAGTATGCATTTCAAACTCTGGAAACCATTTCTTTTGAGAGTTTTAAAGCAACAAGAATCTTCATGACCACATTTAGTTTGTCACGATGCATAAACTTCAGACAAAGCACTTACAAGTTCATTTGAATTCCCATACTAAATTAACATTTACCAAAATTTTAAGTCCAAAATGTGTCTTTGCTTTTATATGCAACAGCTTATTCGATTCTAGTTATGCTTTCAGAACACTTTTGTTTCTGAATGTTAAAAAAGTAGGTTCTGATACTGATCTGACTTGTGTCTGGATGATGACTGCTCTTAAACATATCTAAGCATTGATCTGTACTTGTAATTATGAAAATAAAATCAAGTCTGATGTACTGGACCATTTTCCTGACAATGGTAGTTACTCTTAAACATAGTGTTTAATTTTTAGCACACTCTTTGCTCTCACTGAAAGTATTTTCCCTCTAGATACTATTCTGTAGGCATATCAATGCACTTATAAATCTCATGGGTTCAACGTGAACTTTTATGTTCATAGTACAAAAATGTAAGATTCTCATATTATTCCACAAACTTTAATCATCCTTAAACATCCTGTGACCAACTTTAGAAATGTCTGTGCGATGTCTGCTTCTTTGGAAGAAACTTTCTTCTGGTCATACGGGATTCCCTTGCATCATCATCACCGCTTACCTTCATCTACTTGAGCTTTTTGACATTTCTACCACAGCCTGCAATCAATTTTCAAGGTTATTTGGCTCTGTAATGGCATATTAACATCCTGTGAGTAAGTTCGCCAGGAGAAGGTGTGTCAGAGCAATTTGACAAACAGTGATTTGAAGGACTATGATCTTGGAATCGTCTGTTGGAGCAATCTATGAATTTGGGTTAGCTCTCAGCCTGAATTGTAAAAGAGTGTTTATTAATTCATAGGATTACAAACAATGACATCCTGCCAAAGAATGGGTCACACTAAAGTTTAATAGAATATCTATTCTCTAATTGCAAACACATAAAGACCAAATATTATGTATTTGCATCCTTGGAATATCACAAATTATGCCACAGTTTCCAATTCCTTATTTTTTGCAATGAAATATTTCCATATAACATGCCAGATACTGCCCCAACTGGTACTGGCACAGGTGCCATTGATTTTTGCAGAAGTAGACCTGCCTCCAGAAGACAGTTATAATAATGCTCTTGTTAAAATTGGGAAATAGTGCAATCTTTTATGTCACAGCTAAGTATCTGAAATTTGATTTTTAAATCCATATTGATACCTCTACGTAAATTTGGCCTGCTTTTCAAAGATAGTCAGTGCCCATGAATCAACTGAAAAGAGCTAGAGTAATGAATGTTATGTCATATATACCAATGAGCCTTAACATGGATTTAAAGACTTAACTGCTGACATACACATTTGGAAACATCGGCCTATGCAACAGTTGCAGCTGCAACAGTCCCAGTGTTTTCTGGGAATGATCAGATAATTATGCAGTAAAGATCATGTGCAGTACTGTTGACTGTGGCATAATTAAAGAGAGTCAATAAAGCACTGAGGGCTCAGCTCAAAAAAGATCATAAAATTACTTGTAACCACTGAAAAAAAAATTCGCTTTTTGTTGTTGTTGGAAAAGCCTTCTCTGAGAACAGAAACTATAGAAATAAAATATAAATTAAAATAACATAGTCTAAGTCAATACCTTTGCATTTATGATCATCATGTAAAAGGCAGATTCATGCAGCCATGAATTCTCAATTATAAAAAGAAGCTTCACTTCTGCAAATAGAAATGTGCTGCTGTTAGACTAAAGTACCTACATTTTTCATGTTCAAGATTACAATTTGTCTCCTTATTCACTGCTTAAAATATCTGTGAATGCTAATCATAGAATCATAGAATGATTTGGGTTAGAAAGGACCTTAAAGATCATCTAGTGCAGCCCCTCTACCATAGGCAGGGACACCTCTCACTAGACTAGGCTGCTCAAAGCCCATAGAACCTGGCTTTGAACACTTCCAGGGAGGCATAATCCACAACTTCCCAGGCAATCTTTTCCAGTGCCTCACCACCCTCAGCATGAAGAATTTCTTCCTGATTATCTAGTCTAAATCTTTCCCCTTCCAATCTGTAGCCATTCCTCCTCATCTTATCTCTACATGCCCTTGTAAAAGGCACCTCCCCAGCTTTCTTGTACACCTCCTTCAGGTACTGGAAGGCTGCTATAAGGTCTCCTGGGAGCCTTCTGTTCTCCAGATACACACCAGCTCTCTCAGCCTGTCCTCACAGCAGAGGTGCTCCAACCCTATGATCATCTTCGAGGTTCCCCTTTGGATCCTTTCCAAAAGTTCCATATCATTCTTAATCTTCTAATCCTACCAGCCTGTACTGTTATTCAGTGCGGTATAGTAAGAACTCGAGTAAGTGATGTCTGCAAAAAACCAGAGCCATCTAACTTGTGCAACAGACATAAAAAAATATTTCCTTTTAGCTGATTTCTCAGTTCAGTACAGAATGGCCTGATAGCACAAGAAAGTTATTCAAATCTGAAGCCTTCTCGGTATCCACAGAATGAATCAATAACCATCTTAAACCTGATCCAAGACCAGCTATAGTGAAAAGGAACCATCTCATTGCTTTCAGTGGCTTTTGGATCATGCAGTCCTTGATAAATTTACCCTCCACTACACTCTGACATAATACTCATACCACAAAAGGCAGTTGGATGCAAAATGTACTCAGACATCAGCAGGCATAAGATTTATTTCTTCAGGAAAGTTGATGAATAATAGTCTTTGCATATCAAAGTTGATCCCCTGCCAAATGCACATACCTTGCTAATTACTTGTCACATGTCCACTTTTAGTGCAAAAAAAAAAAATTCCTTTTGAAGTAGAATGTTGACTCCACAGATATTTTCAGAATTTTTTACCTACAGAGTACATATCATCCAGTTCTGTAAACCCTGATGCAGAATCATGTGGGAGCAGAGGCAGCCAATGCCATATCAGTTGATCTCCGTAGTTCTCCACTAGCAATATAAACTTTTCTGTATTTTTTTAAACTCATTCTCTCCAGATGTATTTAAATTTGTAAGTTATAATCTCAATTGTTATAATTTATAATTAATTTTTCTGTGAAATCATATTTCTCTTTACTGACATGAAGACTCTGCTATTACCTGTCTTTTCAACACAATATTGATGAGCTATGCAGAGAGCTCTGGGCTAGCATTAGAATATCTTTGTTCATAACTTAGAAAAGCAGAGTCAAAGTACATTTTACTGCCACACTACCAATTTGTATTCTGATAAACTATACACAGGTGAAGGAATTTTTTTTTGCATTGTAATTCAATAGGTGGCACTCTACAGTCAGTGAAGAACAATTTTCAAAAATCAATAATTTTTAACAGAGAGATATAAAACAAAGGACAGTTTAACTGTTTCATTTGTAGGCATAGAGTCCTTGGATAAAGAACATCACCTTGAAAGAGGGTGAAATAAGTGAAACAAAATGAAAACAATGTCATGCCTTTCAGTGGCCTTGAGTCACGTGTTTTGCAATAGATTTATCCTTCACTACAACTCTACTCCTTATGTGGGAGGTTTATTTGAAACTAAAGCCAAAGATAATCCAAATAAGAATTGGAAGGAGAATTATAGTGAAAGGAGCTTTTGAAATAGATGGAACAGAAGGTTGTGGGGGATAAAGGACAGTGAGGCAACAGGGAGGAGTGTGGAGGAGGCTGCATATTTTCCACCACACTAGCTAAATATTCAGGTAGTTGGCACCAATCACTATGAAATGTAGCCACATCTTTAAGCCTATGAACATTTAATCTGCAAATTGTAAGCATGGAAATACAGTACCTGGGGACTATTTTTTGAGATAGTGCTGGGAATTCTACTCCCTGCCTGCAATTATAGTTTCCAATTATCTTACCAGGAAAAAAAAACAAAACAAAACAAAACTGTGCTGGGATTTATCACCTAGTATTAATTTTTATATGGCAGATTTTGAAACAGGCCCTCTCCAGGCACACTCTAGGTTTCTTGATACCAGTATGTGTAATAGGCAACTTCACTACAGTTTATGTTAACACAAACACCTCTTCCAATGTCTAGTTTAAATGCTAATAACTGTTTGTTAGTTCTCATTTCTGTTGTCTTGGTATGGAGAACAACCTTATAAATTTCTACAAGGAAATGATTTTACTTATTAGATAAGGGGACAGCAATGAATATTGCCTACCTACATTTCAGTAAGGCTTTCTACACTGCCTCGTACACGATCCTCATAGAGAAGATCATGAGGTATGGGCTGGATCAGCAGACAGTGAAGTGGAAAGAAAACTCACAGAATGGCTGGGCCTGGAGCGTGGTGATCAGCAGCATGAAATCTAATAGGAAGAGTCCAGACATGATGTACCATGGAAATGATTAAGGGATTATATCATATGACTATCTCATATGAGGAGAGGTTAGGAAATCTGGGACAATTTAGCCTGCAGAAGAGAAGGTTCATGGAAGGGATCTTATAAATATACATAAATACCTGAAAGGAGGGTGCAAGGGAGACAGAGCTGGGCTCTCTTCAGTGGTGTCCAGAGACAGGACAAGAAGCAATGGGCACAAACACAAGAGGTTCCATCTGAACATCATTAAGCACTTTTTTGTACATGTTGCCTGGAGAGGCTGTTGAATCTTCACCACTGGAGATATTCAAAAGCCATCCAGATGTGGTCTTGGGCTGCCTGATTTTGGTGGCCCTGTTTGAACAGGGATGTTGGACCAGATAACATCCAGAAGTCCCTTCCAACCTCAACCATTCTGTGATTCTGTGATTTTATGAGAAATTTTCATGTCATTTTCAGTTTAAAAAGCCAGGAGTGAGTCTATACAAACATTTTAATTGAGATGTACCTTCCAAATGAATTGTTTCTGACTCTTTGATTGCCTTTGTAGAACAGTCTCAAACAACATGAAATAGACACCTCCTAAAGTAAAATACAAGGCCACCTGACACACATTAACCAGCTAATTTTTTTTTTCAGGCCAGACTAGAACAACCTTAAAGTAGAATTCCCCAAACATCTGTAGTGCAGACATTGGTTCTACTTATGTTGTGTTCTGCTACTTGCTAACGTACTGTTTTCTACCACAATATGAAAATTTAAGTTCATTCTCTCTCTCATGTCCCACGAATACTTTTTTAAAAATTGTACTCACAATATGGATTTTATCATAAAAAGAATTTTTATTTAAGTAGCTTTTAGATGATTCTCTCTCAGGATGGGATGATGAAATTGGAGAAATGGACCTATGTGAACCTCATGAGGTTCAACAAGGCAAAGGGCAAGGCCCTATACCTGGATCGGGGCAATCTGTAGTTTCAATACAGGATGGGGGATAACATGATTGAGAGCAGCCCTGCGGAGGAGGACTTGAGGATGCTCATTGATAAGAAGCTCAACATGAGATGGCAACGCATGCTTTCCAGTACCCAAAGAGGGCGTACAAGATAGATGGAGAGGGACTTTTTACAAGGGTGTGTGGTGATAGAACTAGGGGGAATGGCTATAAATTGGAGAGGGGAATACTTAGACTATACATTAGGAAGAGATTCTTCATTCAGAGGGTGTTGAGACACCTACAGAAAAGCTGGAGAGGGATTTTTTACAAGGGCATGTAGTGATAGAATGAGGAGATATGACTTTAAATTGGAAGGGGGAAGATTTAGATTAGACATTAGGAAAAGGTTTTTCATTATGAGAGTGGTGAGGCACTGCCACAGGTTGCCCAGGAAAGTTGTGGATGCCCTGTCCCTGGAACTGTTCAAGGACAGGTTGGATGGGGCCTTGGGCAGCCTGATCTAGTGGGAGACGTCCCTGTCCATGGCAGGGGGTTTGGAACTAGGTGACATATAAGGTCCTTTCCAACCCTAATCATTCTATGATTCTATGATTCTATGATTCTATGATTCTATGATTCTATGTTTCTATGATTCTATGATTCTATGATTCTATGAAGGCAGTCTCCTGCTAATTAGCAGATGATGAGTCTGGACCATCCTGGGCTGTGGAATCATTTTCATCCCCCATTTAGAATACTTTCTCAACAGGGTACCACACAACATCAGATACAACCTCCTCTGCTTCTAAATTTAAATGTCACTTTCATGTGTATATTGAACTAATTTCAGTGTCACCAGGGCTTCAATACGAGGCATCAAAGACCTGCAATTCTTTCAGGAATTTGGGTGTCTTCCTCTCCTACTGCTGAAACAGTTTACCAATCAGCCCAAAGAACAGGATACCTAGCTGTTCAGATTGGCAAGTTGCATGTGAACAGAGGGCTGTATTTCCACATTTGGGAATTTTGTAGTACAATAGAAACAATGGAATCATTCTCTGAGGTTTAGCATAAGTCTAGCATCTCTGACACTGCCGCTTGCTTAACTCATCAGCCTTGGGGATATGCTCCATTCAGAGGACTACAGAAATCTCTGCAATGTATGCAGATGTCTATGAAATAGTTGAAGTTACTTAAATTGCTCTTTTTTTCAGTGATAGTCACATACATTTCTTGACATAAAAATGTCTCAGTTACTCCAAAACTGCTATTCAAAAGATTATTGGAATCCCATTCTTCTCTAAGTGTTGTAAAACATGCACGTATTCTTTGATCATAAGTCTATTTGTATGTCCGCAAGGGACAGACTAACCTTATGACATATTTACTATCAACAGCCTTTGGGCAACAACATGTACTGTGACATCATCTCCAAAAATATCTATTAAATTCCATCAGAGATCTATTACTTTTGCCTGCTCCTGTAATTTCTTCAGTATATTCTTGTTACCAGTTGTGTGTCCCTTAAATATATGTAGACTTTCCATCTCAGCACTTTTCTCCTGTGATCCTGTCAAGGTCAGTGTCAGTTTTGCTTGGTAAGGCCTACCAGAGGATACTGGAGAAGTTCTGGTCCTAAGTATATAAATGGAAGAAGACAAACTATCTTTCAGTTATCTGCAATTTAATGATTAATTTGCTGCAAAATCCAAGTGCCAAACACTTACATGAAGAAATATTAACTTCTGTTGTTTAGTACCATGGTACACATACAATCTAATACTTTTAAGTAATTCATTACAACAATTTCCAAGACATATCCAAGGCTGTCTTATGGAAATCCTCTCTGATAGCTTGTATAAAACAGCAAGGTCATGCTGACACCCTTCTTTGTCACTGTAGCATAGCTTGTCTGCTACAGGAAATACGCACAAAGTATCAGGATCATGAAATCTCAGACAGAGCCTGCTTATTTGTATGTCCCATGGGGAAGCCTGCTTACTTGTTTGTCCCATGGGGACTAGAAAAGCATATTTTCTGACAGCAGAAGTGTCTTATGAAAATCTGACACATATGAATGAAGATAAAACAATCATTTCTTTTTAAGTAATAACATTATGTTCCTAAATGAAGCTAATACTGAAAAATACATTAAGGGAAATAAGAAAATCCCTCTGTGTATAATCAGATGAAGTTTGTGAGAATGAATCCAGTTTTCTAGAATTTTCTAAAGTTTAATATCCAACAGATTGTATAAAAGCAGGCCTCACCATCATCATTAAGAGATGAAGTAATGCAAATCTAGCATAAGTTTCAGACTTTATGGTGGCTAGGGCTGCCTTAGGCCAATTCTCATTTTGTCTATTGTGTAAGTTGAATATGAGAGTAATGGATCTTTCTTTTTATTGCTGAGAAATTCAGAAGCTGTGACAAATGTGGTGTTTTGAATAAATTCTCTTACTATGTAAAATTTAAAAGGTTTGATTAACATCTGTCTTCTGCTACAGGAAAAGCTATCAAAAATGACAAGTACTAGGGATTCTATACAATTGGATATACCCAGTGTTAAGCAAGGTGGGAGCTTTATCTTAAATTTAATCCAAGGCAAATCTAACTTCATTGTGGTTAGGAGCATTTTGTCAGGTGCAAGAAGAGACAGAACATAGCCTAGCCCACAGTTTGCTAATCAAAATACTGCTAGGCTAAAAGCTAATGAATGGAAAGTATAATTTTAAGTATGATTCAGAAAATACTTTACAGAGGTGTTTTTGCATTTCAGTTATCTGTTTGATCAACATAATGGTTTCCATCTGAGTAAACTGAGTAATGAGTGCATTTGTGCTCATTTCTTATTAATCAATACTTTCCTCTACTGATTAGATTTATTCATCTAAATCCATTTTGTAGACAGCAATGAGGAGAGGCAAGTAAGTGAAATCTAGTTTTAGTTAACTTAGCTGGGTTTCTGGCACCGGTGTCACAGTTCAAAGTGAGAGAAGAGAGAAGTATGAAAATACAAAAGTGTAATATCTCAAATAACTAAGTTTTTTTTTCTGATATAAGAGCCTTAGAGAAAAGGATTAAGGTGTTGTTTCAAAGTTGATAGTTTTGGTTTTGGTCATTTTCAGTTACTTTTGCTCATGATCGTATTATTCTAAAATATAAGAAATACTTATTTCTAGAAACAAATTAAAAATTAAACAAGGGGTCATCTTGTCTCCAGCAGACTTGAAATACCTCATCCGTCTCAACAGCATAATTTTAAAAAGCGTTACTTTTCGGTTTTCCCATAAGTGCAAATAAAAGTTTGAAACAGATTCCATTTCAAGATCCAATTTTCAAGGACCCAGTTGCACTGGAACAATACATAATCTGCAAGTTGTTAGCCCAGATGTTTGTGGTAAGTAGAAGAAATAAACAACGGAAAATTGTGATGACTATTTTTTTTACTTGTTTTCCGAAGAACAGTTATTAAGTCATGGGTTTTAGGACATAAAGGGCAGAGGGAAGAAATCATTTAATTTTTTACTTTGTTTCCTCAGTGATGCTTTTTTCTCTAAATCAAATGTGAGGACTTTGAAATGGAGTTCTAGCAAGACTTAATGTAATGTCTATATAAAATATTTACATAGAGAAGTAACATAGCTACTTTTGTACTTTGTTTTCACACATTTTACGGGTCACAAAACAACGAACATCATCTACCACATATTAATGTTAACTACATAGAAGCTTTTCCAGCCCTCTGAATTTCTTACTTTGATTTAATATTTTCTTTCTAACATCTTTCTCCAAAGAAAAAAATTGGATCACAAAGTGAATGCACAAATACTGCACAAGCAATATAAGTTTAGAATTGAGTGAGAGTTTGCATTAGGAATTTCCAGCAGTCATTAAAGACTAATATGTTTGTTGTTCTGTCAAGACCATACAGAAACGTTAAGCTTAATTTGATATACACACCTTGGTGGGCAGATCATAGTATTTATATTTAATGAAGATCTTCCCATAGAAGTCATTGTAAGAGTGAGAATAGACTGATGTCTAAAGCATGTCCAATTAATTGACCATATAGACTTCATCTTGATGAGATCACTGTGGTTAAACTCTGCTATCTATGGTCAACTTGAAATATAGTCCATCTCTTAATTATTCCAACAATGAAGGAAGTTAGAGAGATAAAAACTTGAATCAACCAAAGATGGTTAAATTAGATCCAAGGTATGATTTTCTACAATATAAATCACAAATTATTCAAAATTAAGTGGTCGTAAGTATTCAGCAAATCCGCTGACTGGACAACCAAAGTATGGTTGTTTTTTTATGCAGGGAGTCACTGAGCTTTGATTTTAGGCCTTCTTTCCCAAATATTCAGTGCATTTTGTTCAGTAGAGTCCTCAGTATCTTTTTATTACTATATAAGGAGAGATTACTGTTACAAATGACTTTGTCAACATTATAAATAGCCCCACTATATTATAGTTTTCCCATGGGTATCCTCACTATTGAGGAAACTAGCCTTAAACAGGATAAATCATTCATGACTGGGAACCTTAAACTACAGATAATGGAATAAATTTTGGAGTCACTCAGACCCTAAATAGACACTCTGTTTAGGTTCCCCATAACCATAAATATACCATACAAAGTATCCAATGAAGCCCCTAAATCAATCGGTCTCCTAGTCAAATCTGTATTTCATATTTTCTGCTAAACTACACTTCCATAAATGCACTTTTATTGTGGAAAAATCTTGACAGAAGAGATGTTCAAAAGTGTAACCTTTGCGATGTATCATCCTGTGTTGTTTACAAAAGCATTTTCACAATCTTAATAATGAACCTCAAGTTCATGGAAAGATCATATTCCAGTAACAGCTTAGTTACCAAATAGTTCAAAAATGAACTTGATTTACTTAACCTGCACTTTAAGAGAATTACTAAAATTAAGAAAGCAGCTCACTCTCCGGATTCCATCAGACATTTATTTGTATGATAAGACTCCCAGTATGAACACTAATTACATGGCAGTTTTGTGACTTAAGCTTGTCTTGAAAGTCCTGATTTTGACAGGGACTTATGTTGCCAACAGGCTTTTGATCATTATCACTCTGAGATGACTTGTAGCTGAAGAAAGTCACTGAGTTGTCCTTAGACCTCAGAGACCACTGTTAAAACTCATCTTGCTGAATGTGACTTTTTAACTATTCAGATTTAGAATTATCATAGAATCATAGAATAGTTTGGGTTGGAAGGGACCTTAAAGATCATCCAGGTCCAACCCCCCTGCCATGGACAGGGACATCCCACTCAAGCAGGCTGCCCAAGGTCCCATCCAATCTGGCCTTGAAAACTTCCAGGGGTGGCGTGGCTACAATTTCCCTTGGCAGCTGGTTCCAGTGTCTTGTCACTCTCATGGTGAAGAAATTCTTCCTTATATCAAGCCTAAATCTGTCCCTCTCCCATTTATACCCATTCCCCTTCATCTTATCAACACAAGCCTTTATGAATAGTCCCTCTCCTTCTTTCTTATAGGCCCCTTTCAGGTACTGGAATGTTGCTATAAGATCTCCTCAGAGCTTTCTCTTCTCCAGGCTGAACAACCCAAACTCTCTCAGCCTGTCCTCATAAAGAAGTTGCTCCAGCCCTCTGATCATCTTTGTAGCCCTCCTCTGGACCCGTTCCAGCATCTCCATATCCTTCTTACTTTGAGGACTCCAGAACTGGACACAGTATTCCAGATGAGGTCTCACAAGAGAGGAACAGAGCAGCAGAATCACCTCCCTTGACCTGCTGGCTATACTTCTTTTGATGCAACCCAGGATTTGGTTGGCCTTCTGGGCTGTGAGCATGCATTGCCATCTCATGTTGGGCTTCTCATCAATGAGCACCTTCAAGTCCTTCTCTGCAGGGCTGCTCTTGATCCTGTCATCCCCCATCCTGTACTGAAATCAGGGATTGCCCCTACTCAGGTGCAGGACCTTACACTTGGCCTTGTAGAACCTCATGAGGTTCACTCAGGTCCACTTCTCCAGCCTGTCCAGGTCCCTCTGGATGACATCCCATCCTTCTGGTGTGTAATGAATTGATGTTGGTAAGCGAGAAAGAGGAATGTGATGAGACGTTATCTTCCATAATACCTTACGTACACCAAATCCACAGTTCCTCCTTTCCTCTCCACAGAATACAACTAATTCACTAACAAATGAAGCCATCACATATAATCATCCACAAATAATTGACTCTTTGCATTCTTCTATGTAAGATGACAATAACCGATAAGGATAGAATCTTCAGTTGTACAATATGTCTAAAATCATTTTACCACATAGAGCTCTGTAGGCAGCATATATTAATCCAGACTATGTCGAATTGCTTGGTGAAAAGTCTGCTTAGAGGGAAAATGAGGTTCCAGTGCCTACCTCCTTTTTTGAGAATCTGCATTTATTTTACTGGACATTACTGACTGTGGAGATACACCAATATCAGTGAAACTGCTCTATGCCTCAGGCCTCTTTTCCTTCCTTTGTCATCGAACTGAAAATGACAAACACAAAGTTCTGTTTAGAATAAAATGCAGACACCTAATAGACAGCTGGAAATGCTTTATACTACATCTCAGAGCTGGTTTAAAGGTTCTCAGTGATATAGGCAGAACTGTTTTTCCACCCCATGTATGAAGTACTGAGCGAATGAGGATAGATTAAAGAAAGAGTCAACTCAGATGAAGAGCTGGTAGATAATAATGGTCTGACACAACAACAACAAAAACACACAAACAAAAAACCCTATATTTAACAAATTAAGAAAATCAACTCTGATCACATTCAAAATAATTCCCTTCTGAGTTGACACACAGATGAATATGATGCTGTCAACATTCAAAGCACTTCTGCAGATCATTTTCTGAAAGGCTGTTTAGGATCTCTACAATTTTTGTTTTCACATTTTCTATTGACAAAAAAATGGGTTCCTTTGAACACCAACTTTATATTTGTGATCTCTTGCTAGTGAGCTTCTGTCAATAACTGAAAATTTTCCATCAATGATTTCTTCAATTTCACAATAAATTTGATGTTAACTTATTGTTCACTCTCATACACTGACATTTTCTGACTATGGGAAAGAAAACGTCTGTATTTGAACATAAGCCCACTTGTACTGAGTGAAATAATTAAGCTGAGCTTTGTCTCACTGTGACAGGGTAGAACATGTTCTATAACCATCTCTTTGTCTCTTCCCTCCCACTTTTGGTTCCTGAGCTATAGGGATAGTCTTGGGATATTTTATGCTGGACTTCGTATATTGCTAGTTTCTTCTGCTAAGGAGATAGATGCATGCAGAGGGCTTTCTCATCAAGCAGGAATTACTCCTCTGACATGACCATCCTCCTCAAAACAAACCTCTAGAACTGGTTCACCTAATTAAGTCTTTCCAAATCAGACTCAAGGCAGCATGCTCCCCTCAATTACTTTAGTCTAAAAGAACTATTCGAATATTGCTGTTATAAGTATCTTCTATTTAGGCCATTCTGCTCTGGGATATTGAGTACAGGGTGGAAAAAGACTGAATTTAGCCAATGCCACCCTGACATTTTAGGTTATCTTCTAGCACAAAAAATCCTCATATAAGCCAGATGGAGGAACAATAATTTCTGTAGCAGAATACCTGGAATGGGGTTCGTCCAAACTTCCAGAACTATATGAGTCTGCTATCAAGTTGACTCCAAATAGATTCTACTCACAGTTTGTAGTGTGGTGCGTAATGAAGGCTTCTCAGGAAAGCCAAAAATATGGATGGACAGATGGATGGATGGATGGATGGATGGAGGGATGGATGGAGGGATGGATGGATGGAAGAAACAGTGGTTAATATTCAGAATAAGTAAACAGGGTTATGAAAATATATAGCAATTTTGCTTACAGGCAGAATGACTTGAGGTGCATAACAAGATGGGCATTATGGAAGGGTTATTGTCTATTTTCCTATACTCAAATCCTTTTTTGAATGTAAGGAAAGATATAGTCACTGCAGTGACCATAGTACAATGATCATAGTCCTTCACATACTTTAATTTCTCTAATCCCAGATCTTGTGATGTCTGTAGTCAGAAAGGATCCCATGTTCTCTTCCTATGCACAAGAAATCTTTAACTTCCCCTAAAATTGGTCTAATACTCCTGTTTGTATCTGCTATGGAGCACCAGCTGCAGTGAAGGTGAAACGGAAAGAAGAAGAAAGGACAAAAAAGCTGGCCCTTATAGAGACCTGACACTGTTACTGGGGTCTAGATTCCTGAGCAACCAGCACTGTCATCCAGATCTAACAGCTTGTCCTCGTCTTATTTGGAAAAATGGGTAAGACGGATCGTGAAAGAGTGGAAGAGACAACCAGAAGACTGACTGGCAGCTGAACATCTGCAATATGCAACCATCTGTTTAGACTTGTTTCCGTCACTTCACTTAGAATTTAGAGTAATGTACCCCACATTGATCATTATAATAATGTACATAACCTAACGCTAATATTGACAGAGCTGCTGGCAACCTTTAAAATGCAGGGTGCATGTTGTGGGTTTTTTTTCCATGTTATAAGAAGACTCTTTCCCTGTGCATAAGATTTTTGCTGACTCTAAAAAAGGGGAAGAGAGACACAGTTATATGTATGCTTCTTATCCCTGCAGTCTACCATTGTAAGAGTGACCAAAATTTGGATCATAACGTTTGAAATGAACATCATACTAATGGCTCCAGAGAGAGTATAATATTACCTGCATCAGATAAGTACAGAGTTGCTCTGTGGAAAGTAATTTAAATCAATACAAAATACCTCAGTATGCTCTGGGAGACTTTGCCTTCCAACTTGCTTTCTACTTTATTGATGTACTATTAAACCAAACTAAGTACTACATCAATACACAGTTTTAATTAGAATACTGGGGCCTAGGGAGATCTCTCACCAAAGAAAATAACAGAGCTGAAGGAAAACTCAGTGTCAAGGGGATAAAAAAATGTCAACAAAATCACAAATGTTTGAACAAAATGATACAGGATAGTACAGGTAAAGATCAATGTCTAGCAGAAAATGTAAGAAAATAGACTGGTCTTATTGACAACAGAAAACTTTTTGTTTCCTGCTATTTGTTAGATTTGTTGACATTTTTATAATACAAGTGTAAACTTCATTTAAAAAAGCTAAATGAAAATGTTATTAATTGGAAGAACAGAGGTTTTTTTTTTTTTTTCCACCAGCCCAGATGGCAAGTTTTCTTCAGTGAATTGTATCTGAAATCATTACTTATATTTGGATTGCTCATTTTCCTCTTTGAGGTAAAGATGACTGGGGAAAAAAGAGAGAGAAAGGAAGAAAAAGAAGATATCAAAGCAAGAACTTAACTAATAGTGTAACCCAGGAATAACATCATCTCTTTCAAGTTTCTCTCATTGAGCAAAAATAAAACCAAAAATGTTTAAAAAAAAACTTAAAGGAATTAATATACTGAAATAGCAAGCAAAACTTCAGATATTTACATTTTCCCTTACACTGATATTTACAGAAATACTGGAATCTGTCTCAAATTCATTAAACTGATGAAAGCCTAACACTGGGCTCTAGTCATATTTTACACATATCTGCTAAAACTTTCCTACAGCATGTTTTATATATTTAATGGTTTGTACAGGATTTGGGTGGAGAATCAGAAAATCCTTAGCTTAGTGAAAGAGTTATTTTTCTTTTATTTCATTGTTCTCCCCTCTTCTGTTTTGCCTTACCGTGTCCCCTGTAAGGCTGCTTTTTGGATCTTATTTTTCTTCTTTTTAGATGGCACCAAAACCATCCCTCAGAACCGTTAACAATTTCAGCAGCAGAATTGTCTGACAGGCTGACAATCCAAGGCAGAGTTAGTTAAGGTAATCTCAAATTCTTTTCCTGATATTGTGGTTTACTACTAAGAAGAGAAAAAAAATCCATTGCAAATTAACAGGCAACAATGACACAAGGCCTTCTTAGCTCTGGTTGATCAGGAGACTGGAAGACACCTCGACATGGTAATGTCTTTCTTTGCACCAGATTGTTCTTCCTTTTGGGATATTCTTATTGTAACTCGTTATAACTTGGAGACAGTAAAATTATATTATTTAGAGTAGTTTCTATTCTATGGCCTTGTAACATCTGTGTTTTGATGGCTTGTATACCTACATATAAGAATGGAAGGCTGAATAAGATAATAGAACCACATTTGACTGTATGAGTCTTCAACTACCTAATCATTTCCTCCTTTCTATCTCTTTTCCAGGTGCATTAGAAACAGATATTTATCACACACATAGCAACAATCTTGTTATGACTGTCAGCAGCAGAAAGTATGGGTATGTGGAATTTTTGTAAGAGAAAATGTTATAATTAAATTCTTTCCCAAGAAATAATTTAGCCTGTTTTTTTTTTAATAAAAATTGAAATATCTAATAACAGACAAAAAAATTAATTTAGTATTAAAATGCTTTAAAAAATTGAGCTACTTTAGTTGGAAAAGACACTACTCTAAAACATTGTCATCTCTATGACAAAAGGTTTTACCACTGTGAATTCTGTTGCTGTGAATGAGGAGGAAAACTGAAACCTGGTCTGCAATTGCATTCCATCATAATAGTAAAACAGAGTTAAATGAACTCTTCTTATTTTGCCTGCAGGTTTTCTTTTCAGTAAGTGTCAGAAAAAGTTATTAGTAAATGTTTTTACTTAAAAATATGATTTTTGTACTAAAGTTAATCAAGCATAGCATTGTTTGAAAGATCCAGAGGAGTGTTAATGCCTGCTATAGAGGAGTGTATCTTCACATCACGACATGCTTAGTAATGAGTGTGATGGGGGACTGAGGGAGAAGCTGCTCCATTAGTGGGTCAAGTCAGGAGCTGAGGGTGACCCTGTTCGGTCTATGCTCCCACCATTGATGCACAGTCCTTCAGGGGCTGAACACGTGGGGCAGAGATGAGGAGTGATAACAAGTGATGAATCAGGTCTGTGATCCCTCCAGGAGCCAAGATGGGGATAAAAGGAGAAAAGGCCAGAAGAGGAGACACAGTGTAGGTCAAAAGACGGTCCAGGGGACAGGGAGAGGGCTGGAAACTGGCACTCCTGCAGTGTTGATAATGCAGGGTGAGGGAGAAGATCCAGGTGGGGCTGGGCAGGGATAAGAGGTTTTGTTATTACCCTCAGGGCCCTGAAAACATTGACCAGTGCACAGCTGTTAACATCACATTGCAGAATCAGTCCTGACATCCTTCCAGCTATAAATACAATAAAAATGCTGTTTATGTGAAAGGTGCCTTTTCCTCAAATCCATGGAGTTTTTCAATGGAACACTATAAAACAGTCCCTAACAGATGTTTAAAGTCAGGGCACATTGGCTATATTTTTGTGTTCTCAATTTCTTTTCTTGGTAATGAATTTGTATCCAATTAAAGACAAACTATCAGCAAAAAAAAGTCCAAAAAGCTGCACAGCCTTTCAGTTATCAGAGTTTTTAGTTTAAAGAGTTCGTATTCTTTAAAAATACCATAATGAAAATATCATGTACCTAAGATCATTTGATACTTAAAATAATTAATAAAGGAATATGCTTAGTGAAGTGGCTTGGCTGCTTTTACTTTGAGAAAGCAGAGCTTCTATCAGTTGCCTTATTGTTTCATAAACATAAAAGTTTGACTCCAGTTTGCCGCTCCATTGACATTAAAGTACCTGTTTTCAGGCTTGACCATCTAAAGTGCCTTTACACTTCTGTAAGTAAATCACAAAATTAATGCTTAAAATGTTATTTAGGTGACTAAATAAGGATTTATGTCCAAATTTTTTATACTTGACTTGACAGCTTGAAATTACGAAAGGTAAATAAATCCCTAGTTGAGACAGTTACTCAAGCAGAAGTGGATTGATCTTCAAAGCTGGAAAAAAAAATCAGCAAATGTCCCTGAAATGGTTTGGCTATGCATGCACTTTGCAGGATTAAGCCTTCACAAAACCAAGAATTTTGTTCTGCTGCCTACATTTGGCTCCTAATCTTGTCTTCCTTCCTTCATTTTTTAAAAACAGAAGGACAAAAAATATAAATGCTGAAATAAGGAAATGACATATAGTTTCTGTAATACAATTACTTCAATTATTTCCTCATGATGTAGAAGAGACGTATGAATTCAGATTCACCTGTGGGTGATAGTCATTAAATTCAAACATAAGTATCAATAAAGTAGATACCTTCATTTGGAATTAGCTGTCTAGATTCCCATTACAGCTAACAGATGTCTGGTCAATATGTTCACTGGAGTTTACGTTTAAGTCCTTTAGAGAGAGAGAGAGAGGTTTAATTTAGAATGAGGTGAATTATACCCTTGCTTCCACACTGATCACCTCTTTGCCAGCAACAAGGTATCTCAGGTGATTAAACATTGCAGTCGCCAACATTTAGTCAGATTAATCCAGTCAAGTCATAGTATTTAAAACAATGAAGTTTTTCCCCAGTGATAACTGTATGAGAATAGAAATAATAGTTCCTCGTCAATGTATAATGCAATACTGGATTTTTTCCCTTTATTTTATAACAGCTCCTTCAAAATCAGCTGAAATTAAGTTCTTAAAGAAATCAGCCTATGAATTTCACTTTTTCTCTTTTTTTTACCAAACTGTACTCTCAACAAGTTCTTCATACATTTGATTTTAAAAGCAATATAAAAAAAATACATCAATTTATGCAGATGTGTTTCTATTCTTTAACAGCTTTGTGATGAGGTCAGCGCACTAGATGGATGTAATTTTCTATTCATCTCCACACAATCGTTTGATTCTTAGATCTTGCCATGGCAGGAATTCACGACTAGATTCAGGCATGAAAATTGCATTTATTTGTCCTGTACTCAATACAGTAACAGCAAAATTGTTTGTTGTAGGTCAGTGTTGATTGATATCTATCAGGAGAGAAAAACTAACAATCATTTTTGCCTTGGTATTTGATTTGCAGAGAAAACAACAGGTGATCTCTGGAGAGCATTTATGCCATCTGGCATTATTTTACAGGTTAGATAAATTCATCTTGTGTAAATGAATGTTTTTCTGTGGTTCGGTATTCATTCCAGTATTATTAGCTTTGCCTTCTGGTTGGCTGTACGTGTTGTTGGGTTGATGTACTCCATACTATGACTGTTTTTATTTTTTAATAAAATGTCATTATTTCTTTCCACATCACAAGGCCCATGCACAGGCATACTTCCAGTACCCAGTCTTCATGATAAGCTCACAGCTTCCTTTCCTGATGGCTACAATGGCAATATTCCGACAGGACAACTGCTGCTGATTAGGATTTCCTGCTTCAAGAGATACATTTTGCTCACAACTTGTCAAAGAGCTTTCTGAAGTCAATGTATAGAAGAAAAGCACTGTGAGAAGGTTTGTTAAGAAACCCAGGTCTCTTCTAAACTGGGAAAATGTTTATGATGTCTTGTATTAACAACAGTCGCTGGAAGGAAGTATTTTCTCACAATGAGGTTTGAAGCCTATTGCTTATGGCAACACATTGAATATTTGGTTTTAAGACAGAACATTCCCCAGGCTACCAGCCTATGTCATAGCATTGCTAAACACTGAAAAAGAGAAATGTACTGAAGAATATTATCTGCCAACAAAGGAGAGTAATTTGTAAAACCTTGAAATCTCGATGCAAGGATAAACAGTGAATGCTTATATGGTGTTTTAATTTTTGAGTAAGAACAAAACCAAGATGGCATATGAAAAAAACTCCTTAAACGCGTAGGTGTCAATATTGTACAAATTCCACCTCATTGTTTTACTTCAAGCTGTCTTAAGAATCTGGTTTATTCTTTGTAGTCAGAGGATTATATTGCATAAGAACTGTGGGACCCTACAAAGACTTTTACATAGAAGACACCAATATACATTTGTCTACACCCATGAGACATACTAAACGACTGGATTCAAAGTCATCTACAATGAGCTTGTCATCCCAGGATGATTCAACTTAGAGCCTCTTTTGAGAAAAAGGTAATTTTTACAGTGTAGTACTTCTGCCCCGACTTAGCAGAAAATCTGATTGTTAATGCGCCTATTGCTCTTTATGGATTACAAAAGAGGTCTCAAAGATTGGCTCAGATCTAATTGCCTGCAATGTAGAGATGGATGATAAAAAAATTCCTAGCAGAGGCAAGAACAGGCCTCAGATTATCTGTCATGAAGTATCACAACTATATTGCCCGTAGATATCTCTGTGTGACTATTTTACTAGATCATTGCATGATCATTTACTTGCTAGTAGATAGCACAAATGGAATAAAAAAATAGCAAAATATAAGAAAAATAACACTTTAAGCAGAGATCCAGGATTCATTGCTGAAACATCTAAGCATTTAAGCTTAGATGGAGTGGTGTGAAAAGCAGAAAAGGCTTTGACTCTGTAAGCAATAATGAAAACATCTTTGTATTGTCAATGCTGTTTCCAGTAAAACTCAAAACATAACCCCATACTAGCTACTATGAAGAAAATTAACTCCATCCTAGCCAAAACCAGCACACAGATTTTTCCCAAATAAGAAATACATTAAGAAATATTGTGTCATAGTATTTCCCTGTGCCATTGCTACATAGTGGTTTCCTGATCATTTTTGAATAAGAACTTCCCTCTTAAAGGCATCAGTTTTTCAAAACATTTTCTTATTTGCCATTAGGTATTATAAGTTGCTATTTTTAATATTATTTTCTAACTTAGTGCCTAAAAGCTGAGAATTGCCCAGAAATGCTAACCTAGTTGAATCCGGATGTATGCAGCTGAAGCCCAGAGTCCCCACGAGATGGGCCCAGTGACTGCTCTTTTTGTTGAGAGAGGCTTACAAAGAAATGCAGTGCCCTCTAGGCCTCAAAGTTATGCATTCTTTCCTTACAGTTTTTGAATTTTACTTAAAATTTTAACTGAAGAGCGGCACAACTTCAGTGGGTAGATGGAAAATCTCTCTGTTCTGATCTGCAAACCACGTGATGGCTACAGTAGACCTTCTCTGATGTATAAGAAATGCTCTAACTCTGTAAGCTAAAGGTGGCCAAGAACCCAGACCATGTTCTTTGTGGCCATCGGTGCTAACCTCTAAGCTGCTATTAAAAAGGTAGGTAGCAACGTCCACTTCAGGGGCTGTGTTTTTAGTGAAAACCATTATGAGGGATTTATGCTGTCAGAGTATTAAACAGGCAAAGAACGTGGATATCAGTTTAGCTCCTTTGGAGACTGAAGCCCAGTGACACCAGTTTTGTGAATCATGTACAGCTTAAGGCTTGATGGGGACCTGAGCCTTCTGCCAAGATGGCAGAGCTTTTAAGTATGTATGTTGCCAAACTTTTGACATTAACATTTTTTCTGGCACAATTTGGATTGCCTGCAGACTGTTAGGCACCTAAGAAGTTAGCTCGGAGCTGCTGATCAGTGTTTCAGACTTTTATGTGTAGATTCCAATTACTTTGTATTTTGTAATCTGGTTTTTTGGATCTCTCCAGAGCTCTTCAGAAAACACCGAAGAACGGCTTGGTAAAATGATTTGTAACACAGAAAAAAAATAAAAATAGAAAGAACAGTAAATATTGTATGTAGGAGTTTCATGATTTTGTTTATCAGTGGTTTAGAACTGAAAAAAATCACCTCCATGAAGAATTGAGTTGAGTTCTCTTTCTATTGCAGACAACTGTTTCATATCATCTTCTTTGGAAAAGTATTAGATATAATTACCAAATAAAAAATATTTGATCCTGTTTTTTAAATATATAAAATGATGCATGAGACATTATGTATTTCTGTATTTTTTTTATTTGTGAAGCTATTTTGAAACCAAGTTATTAATACTGCTGTGGAAACTGTTCACAAGCATAAATGTATTTATAAGGAAGCTAAGTTATTTTTAAAGTATTTATCCCAAGGGAAACCAGACATCTTATTGAATTTTAAAAACCTGACAGTTTTAGTGATGTTTGGATAGTTCTGAAGTAACTGACACCCTAAACTAATTCAATTATTCTACTTCTTTCAGATTATGCATTGAGAATTGCAGTGTAAGTGTTATTGGGAAAAAAAAGCTCTTAGAATTTAATAAGATTTAATTCAGTGATTCATATCCACTGCTGTTTTGTGCTGATGATGAACAGGAGAACTTATCTTGGCTGAACTGCATGTTCTGAAACAAAATTATTTGATCCTACAGTGTTTTACGTGGTAAAAACCCCATAGTTTTAATAGCATTTGTTAGATTTTTCAAGAACAGGTACTACAGTTTTTTAAATTTATTTATTCAAAGGAACACAAGGTTGCTATTTTTTTTCCAGTACCACAAGATTTCCCCAATAAGGCTCTTAATTCCAATACAAAAAAAGTATGTGATGTGTTGCAAGAGGATTTTCTCTTTGTAGATGTCAGATAAAGGACACAATAAATTTTATCATGGACATGAAGTCTGTGCCAACCTATATGCCTCAGTTTTTCCCACAACAGACAAGACTGGATCTTAAAATAAATTCAATAAGGCAAGCACAAAGTAGTACTTCCTTAGATCTTCTGTTACCTTTCAGACACAGACATAGAATCATAGAGTGGTTTGGGTTGGAAGCGACCTTAAAGATGGCAACCCTCTGCTGTGAGAAGGACAAATTCCACTAGATCAGGTTACTCAAAACCTAATCCAACCTGCCCTTGAACTGTAAGGCTGCTATAAGGTCTCCCTGGAGCCTTCTCTTCTTCAGGCTGAACAACCCCAGCTCTCTTAGTCTGTCCTGGATGTGCTCCAGCTCTTCAGTCATCTTCATGGCTCTCCTCTGGACACGCTTTAACAGATCCACCTCATTCCTGTTCTGAGGACTCCAGAACTGGATGCGGTACTCCAGATGAAGTCTCATAAGAGCAGAGTAGAGGGGCAGAATCACTTCCCTTGACCTGCTGGTCACATTTCTTTTGATGCAGACCAGGATATCTGGGCTGCAAGCACACATTGCCAGCTCATGTTGAGCTTCTCATTGGCCAGCACTCCCAAGTCCTTCTCTTCAGGGCTACTCTCAGTTCATTCCCTGCCTAGCCTGTATTTGTGCTTGGGATTGTCCCAATCCAGGTGCAGGACTCTGCACTTGGCCTTGTTGAACTTCATGAGGTTAGCAAGGCTCACCTCTCAAGCCTTTTCAAGTCCCTGTGGGTAGTATTGCTTCCCTCCAGCATTTCAATTGTGCCACACAGCTTGTGTCATCAGCAAACTTGCTGAGGGTGCACTGAATCTCATTGTCCATGTCTGCAAGAAAGATGTTAAACCACACCACTCCCAATACTGACCCCTGAGGAATGCCACTTGTCACCAGTCTCCACTTGGACACTGAGCCATTGACCGCAACTCTTTGAGTGTGACCATCCCGACAATTCCTTATTCACCTAGTGATCCATCCATCAAATCCATGTCTCCCCAGTTTAAAGACAAGAATATCATGTGGACATCACAGGGACTCCGTGAACTGGAATCAATCTAGAGGCAGTTTGTAGCCCCTTACAGTTTTTTGTTCTTCTTGCTTTGGTATGAAACCATCCAGCTGCTTTTTAAATTACATAAAGCATTTAACTTGAACAGTGTCCAATGACACGAAGTTTCAGAGCCTAAACATTGCGTGCTGTAAATGATTGCGTAACTGTTCTGAACCTTACCTCCATTCTGTTCAATAATATGATGCCCCTTTTCCTTATTAGCTTTGGAAGAAGCTGGTACTTCACCTGATATTTAATGTGACACCAAACTGGGCTGAGTATGTTTGACAGGTCCACAGGTAGCTGTTATTTGTCACATTTCCAGTGCAGCCAATACAGCCCTGACAACAGCTCAGGATCAGTCCTTCGTGTCATTCATTTGCTTTTGGATGAAGCTTATTCTGGTTCTGGTGAAAAAAAAAGAAATATTCATGTATGTAGCAAATATCTAAGACGGTAACTTCACCTGTAAATTGTTTTGAGTAGCATTATAACACCACTGTATAGTCTTACACGTCTCTACATGGGATTTGCTTTTTCTGCTACCATTTAGAGAAGGGTTTAATATTTATAATATGCAGATTTTGTAAAAGACTCACAGACAAGATATTATTATTCTTCATATATTATTTAAGATTTAAATAAAGATCTAATAGCTATTTAAGAGCTTTAGAGAAAGAGATTTTTAAGACATGATTTTAATTTGTAATTCAGTCTGAGTATGAATATTGATTTTATTTACGATAGCAGTCTTGGTTTTGGTGTCAGTTAAATCAGATTTATGAGAGAAAGTTCATTTTAAAACTACAACTGAGATCAGATCCAGTGATTAATACCCCTCAAATAGGTAAATATTAAGTCCTCACAGACTCGTTAAACTTTGCATGATTAACATCTAGAAAAAGCAGAAATTATGACTTAGAGAAATGAACAAGAGTCAACAATTCAATTTGGAAAAATAAAAGCCTGTGGTGAAAATAATGTAGTTTCAGAGCTGTTGCTTTGCACTGAAACTGTGACAAGAAATGAAAAAAAACACTCTACATCTCCCTCCTTGACAAACCATCACTACTCCAAGACAGGGATAACTCAGAGTTTAGTACACGATTTAGAACATGGGTAACCCAGCTTCAAATAGTTGCACTGCCATATTTAATCTTAGGATCTGAACCTGTGTTTTCTTCATCAATGTATAGAGTCCTGATAAAGTATGGATTGGTCATACGAAGTAAAGAGACGAATGCTAAATTTTCATCATTAAAAAAAAAAAAAAAATCCAACTGCCCTCCTAGCTTTCATTTGCTACTTTCTTCTATTTTCTTTTTTTTCTTCTTAAATTCAGTATATCCTTTCTAAACATTTATTTATTGATAGATTAAAAGCTTTCTTTAATTGTTCCTCCACCATCAATTTAATAGCAATGGTTGGCTGCATACCTTTGACTCTATAAACAATTTCTGTAATGAATACATGAATTACCATACAAGTAAATATATTCAGATTTCAGAAACTCACAATTCATGAATTCCTGTTATAGACCTGCAACAGTGTACTTTTTCCTCTTTACAACACAGATATTTATGTTCTAACAACATAAATTTTCATGTTGAAATGTGAAAAAATTGAAATTATTCTGAGTCTAGTGGATATTTATCAAGCATGAGAGAAAATGATTTTCCCTTTACATAGAAAACATTGAGATTTTTAAATGGAATAAAAACAAACAAAAAATTCTCTTTTATATATTGAAAAGAACAGAAGCTTATTTCATTTTAGATAATACCTAATGTTTTGGTTACAATATGATTTTCAAATTTTATTATAATTTTAATTTAAATTAGGTTTTATCTTATCATAAAATATTGAATATTTTATTATTTTTAATCCCTTTTTATTATATTCAGATATAGTTAAAGCTATTACTGTGACAAAGTTAGATTTTAGTAAAATGGCATTATTATTATAATAAGCAATTATAGTGAAAGGTATTATATAATACAAATGAAGATATAATTAAATTTAGCATTAGGAAAAAATAGCTCATTTTTTTTTCCAGTGGATACTGGGTAATAGAAGCTTGAATTCCCATTTTATTTCTGATGTAGACTTTTTGTATAGCATTAAGTGAGATATATAATCTCTTAGGCAACATTTCATTTGCAAGAAATGCAGTGAGGATTGAAGAGCTGCTATTTGCTAAGAGTATGAGGATGAAAGTCATTTAAGAGCAGGACCACATTAGGGCTTGAATAAAATCTTTATCTGCCCTAATTTGGCTAGGACAGCAGCTGGTCTAAGGATGTCTTTTGGATTTGTGTTTAGAAGGAGTACATTCTGGGCTCAGCCTGGGAGAGAGTAAAATAATCAGAGGTTTATGACAAGTTGATGAGAACCTGAGATGAATTCCGCTTCATTCTCCCGTGTGGACCATATAACTCTAAATGAATTCCTTTCTCAGGCAAAACATCACAATTTTTAATCTGTATTATGTTTCAGTTCAAGACCGACTAACTAATTACTCTTCTGATATTATCTATTCTAAAAAAAAATCAAAACTTACCTCTACAAATCTTGGGGCTCCTTTGGGAAAATTTCAGTGTCTTCTCCAAGGACTGGTTATCCTGACTGGAGAGAGGCTTCGTATAGGACATTCAAGAGAGATTAAGACCTCACATTAAAGAATTTGTCATGCAGTATTCTCTCAAATCTAGCTCAGTCACAAAGAGTAGAAATGCCAAAAATAATGCTCCACATAGACGCTACTGGAAGTTAGTTGTCACTTTTCTTTCTCTCTCTCTCTCTCTCTCTCTCTCTCTCTCTCTTTCTTTCTTTCTTTCTGCTGTCAAAATGAAAAGGAATATACAGGGAAGAAGCAAAACAATGGATTTTCAGGAAGAAAAGGAGAAAATTTAAACATTACCATGCCATGCATTTTACTAAAAATGAGCAAAGATTGAGAAGCATATTCCGTGTATGAGCAATAAATGAACTATGAAAGGACAGAGGATTTGGGGCATAATATTTTCTTTTTATATTTCCTTCCTGCCTAGACGAAAAAAATAAGACTGCTCCTATTATTTAAGCTTCATACAAGATGAAAACACAACACAATTTGTACTTTCCTAAGTCTTTAAATCGGGGTCTGTATAAAACTTAGAATGCTTGGATTTTTACTGGAGTAAATAAGAGAACTATGTTACTCAGGCATAGAAATTCTCTCTTACCTGAAGATGAGACTGAGGGAAGACCTCATTGCAGCCTAGAGCTTCCTCACAGGGGAGGAGGAGAAGGCACTGAATTCTTCTTTCTGATGGCCAATGATAGAACCCAAGGGAGTGACAGGAAGATGTGCCGGGGGAGGTTTAGGTTGGATAGTAGGAAAAGGTTCTTCACTCAGAGAATGGTGGAGCACTGGAAAAGGCAATGCTCCTCAGGGGAGTAGTGACAGTACCAAGACTGACAGCATTCCAGAAGCATTTGGACAATGCCCTCAGACACACAGGGTGAATTTTGAGGTTGTCCTATGCAGGGACAGGAGTTGGACTTGATGATCCCTGTGGGTCCCCTCCAACTCAGGACGTTCTATGATTCTACTTTTCTTTCATTGGCTCTTTGTATTCCAAATGTTTTTATACATGGGGCTTTGGTAGACTGCTAAACTTTATGATGGTAAGCTTTCCTCTGAACTAAGTACTGATCTGGGATCTGATCTGGTTTAATTTTAAACTGCATTAGTTTTCTTTTAAAAGGTGTTCTACGTCAGAAAATTAAACATTTATTCATGGTCTGATTTAACAGTCACACAAAATAAAATGTAATGGTTAAAATCAGACATCTTCTGCAGCAAGAAAATTAGATGAAAGTTTGGACCTAATTTGCACAATATAGAATTCAAAAGTGTAATTGGAATGCTAATTCTAGTTGAATTTTGACATTTGTTGGAGGATTGTATCATTCATCTATTACATTACTTTTATTTTTTGAAACTTTATTTTTAAAACAATATAATTAAATCAAATTAAACAATGCAGAAATGTGAGGCCAAAGGAGCTTAAGTTGTATTTGTTAACATTTAATCACTGTTTATTAACATACAGTATAATTTGCAGACAAATAGAGAATCTGTAAGGAGACAAAAATATGTTACCAGCTAGAAGCACTGAACAAGGTTCTTTTAAGTGAGTATAAGTCAATGTGAAAACCAGCCATCTCTAATGAAAAACAAGAGTCTGAACAAGAGTTCTTGAAGTTGATATGAATGTTTTTATTGATTACAGAAAAATTTTAAAAATATTTCATATTATTATTTAGATTTTATGTCCTGATAATGCCTCAGGGTGCAGTCAGGATCATTGGCCTCCATTGTGGTAAATATTTTATAGATAAGACTGAAAATATGGTTCCTGCCCTAAGAACATGACAATTCACCTTTGATGATTGGTTAAATTTCTGCGTAATTTGGAATGACATTGAATACACAGTAAAGAATTTTAATTTTATGCTAAAGATGGAATATTTCTCTTCCTTATTCTAACTGAAATAAATGGAGCTACTACAAACTGAACTGTAACAAAAAAAATGTTATATAAAGAAGAAGCCCACATCTGCCTCTAAGCAAAATGAGACAGCAATAAACACTGACACCAACAGAAATCCAAAATGTCGCACACTACTACCCAAATCCAAGTAGCACTAGACAAAGTATATTTTGTTCTGGGTTTGCCAGGGGTACAATTTGTTCTGTAAGAAAATTAGTTTGGGAAGTATCCCAGAAGGAGTAAGGAAGTGGAATCTTTGCAGCCATACTGTTTCATGTACTAGGACCACATTTGCCTTCTGAGCGCACCAATATAGGGATAATGTTTTGTAAGACTTCACCTGGAGAGAAATAATTGCTTCCTGTTTCTGGCACAATACTGTATCTTTCCTGCTGTGAAAGTTTCCGTGTCCAAGTGGCTCACCAGCTAGCTGATCACCTGCATCTCACATTACATCTTGAAAAGCTAGAGAAAAGCTGCAGCACTCTGATGGGAATGTAAGAGCTGGCAGAAGAACAACAAAGAAACAACGGTGTAATACCTGCAGGAAAAAATGGTGTAAAGTGGCATTCAAGAATAATGGTGTCTTTCCTGTCCTTATACTACCATCACCCTCCTAGACATGGAACCCTGAGAAACCTTGAAACTATCAGCCTCTTGAATAGTAGCTGTGGTGCATGACACTTTCATCATCAGAACATGTCAAAGGAAGCACTGCTTTAAAAGCTATTCATGATATAACATTTTCTTGTTTGATGCATGCAAATTTCACATGGCAGGAAGCATGTTGTAGAGACACTTCGCAGTTCTCCAAGGACATTGACATCCTTTTCCTTATAATACTGTCCTCTTGGAAGGCATTAAGGAGTAAAATGGAAAAACACCTATATGCTCCCTGCCAAATAATTTCTTTCTTCCTTTATAAGTCACTTCTAACATGAATTTATTTCTCTTTAGAGTTTTAGTCTCCTATAACTAGCTGAATATATGTACAGGTTGTTTATTTGTTACACAAGATGTAAAAGAGAAAAAAACAATATAAACAAATACACATTGAGCTAAAACACCTAAAACTTTTGGCTTGAGCTCAGGAATTGGTCTCAGCAGTACTGTATATTAGAAATATATTGTAGATGTTAGTATACCAAAGAGCATATGACAGGATTTTGGCTCTGTGTAAGAATTGCTTTAGGTATTTCAGTTCCTAAAAATATAGCTGTTACTACTACAGCATGCTTTGCCAGGGCAGATCTATCCCTACAAGTGTGTTTCATTGTTGTACTGAATATTGACTTCGTCTTAGCAAAGCTTCCCTATTTATAGGATAACATTGTACCAAAGTGGATGACCTTAGAATATGCCTTTATCTTAACACCAGTACTGCACAAGGCTTTTGCATTAATGTACATTTCAAACAAAAAGTCTTCATGTTTCAGCACGGTTTTCCTAGTGAGAAAATTTAGTCTTGCATTGACACAAATTTAAAGTGTTACGTCATGTGAAAAGAGCAGGAAGGGGGAAAATTTTCACAGTATATGAATAATAGCAGAGTTTATTTTAAAAAATATCTTGGGAAAAAATGGAACAGCAAATTGTGTTGAATTTTTAAAGTGTATTGTTGGATCAATGGATCTCTCTCTTCTTCTCTTCTTTTGGTTCATAGTAATGAACCTTATTCTAACTTTGGCATCTGGCTTACTGGCACAATTAGTTGGAGCATTTTCATTTTCCACAGGTTATTCATATATTTCTAACCAGGTCCTTTCATACTTTCCATTTTCAATTGAATTTGTTTTGCCAGATCTGCCAGATCTGTCTGCAATGAACGTTCTAACCAAAGGCCTTTGAATTCAATGGGAAACATAATTTTCATGTGTTTTCTGAGATTAAGATCTATATACCTTACAAACTGCTCTTGCAGGCAGTAGAGCAATCTCCTAATTGAGTGCAACTATCAGCTGGTGAATAGAAACCCATTTGCCAGTTGAGGAAGTAGGTAAAACAAGGTAGCTTTTGGAAGTTAAGATGCTTGTAGACAGATCTCTACATATGGAATCTATCATCCAAATGTGGTACGGCAATTCCTTGTTCAGTGTAGGTTATGCCAATGAGTAAATGTTTCATTAATTCAGGGATGTTTTCAGTGGATTATACTGCGTGATACGTTATTTTTTGGATTTAAAAGTCTGGAAAGTACTAGGTGTCACTATGGCTTTCGTATGAATTGTAGCTGGCTAGATAACAGGTATTCTGCATCAAGGAACAGAAAAAAAACCCCTAAAATAGTCAACACAACATACCACCAAAATGCAAACCCAAATCTCACGTATCACAAAAAATTATTTCTTTTTTCAATGGTATCCCCCCCCGCAAAAGAAAAGCAAATGAGACTGCCTTCTCTGTTCCTCCTTCTTCCCTTCTTTGTCAGTGGCTCTGTGGTTCAGTCATTTTTATGGCATACAACAGAAACAAGTTCAATACTCCTCCAGAAGCAGCACTTCCACCAGATGTGGTCATATCTACAGTGTGAATAGCCGCATAGCTCTGTGCTGCAAAGGCAGTCCTGAAACAAGGGGAGTAAATCTCTGCTGCTTTCCAAGCTGTGTAACGCAAGAGGGGTGGGGATGCAACACTGCAGCTCGGGGCTTCTTTCCTGACCCATGGGCTGTTGTGCCAGCAGGGCTGATATGAGCTGCCGGAGATAAACAGGGCAGAAATCTAACATTCAAACACTTGCATGAATTCATTCATGTTAGCTCAGATCCTTAGATTGCTGCCGCCTCTAGAGTCATGAGACTTCTCTGTTTCTGCTCTAAGATTTTACTCTGGACTTGTGAATTATTCTAGTGACTTTTTTGTGAAAGCAGACTTATTGCCACTAAAACTTACTGTTGATATTTCGTTGCTACTTAAAGGAAAAATGCTCTTGTTAAAAAATTCCTTTCTGTTTTCACATTACACTTTCAAACTGATAGAGGAAGTGGTGGGTGTATCAGGACAGCAAAGTCAGCAAATAATAAGAGGAAAATGAGAGAAATAAACCTTGAACCAAAAGAAAATCTTGAGCGAGTAAGGGATGTTTTTAAAAAATAAAACATAGGAAGTCAATGTAACTTTATCTCCTAAATCTTTCAGTCTACTCAATACTACTGTCTTAAGTCTTTCTTCAGATCAGTTTTCTGTCATCTGAATGTTGCCACTACTGATGATGATTTCACTTCAGATGGAAATATTATTCTGTTGCTAGGAAGTAAATGTGGTAACCAGGATGCTGTGAAACAACAAAAACTTTATAATAATGTTCTTAAAGGATGATATTCAAAAAAGTTAATGTTGTCTGCCCATATGTCAAGTCCATGATCATTCCATAACCGAACAGCCTAAGAAATTCATCCCCCAAAAATGAGAAACTGAACATTTTCTTGCAAAGTGGTTACAGAAAAGAAACTTCTGAAACACTGGCAGGCAAATTAATGTGTTCACTCTTATAGTGGGTGATTCTGAGAATAAAGTAGGTAATGTGTAGAAGAAAATTTTTGAGATCAGAGGAGAAACTTGTGGAGATAAACTTTACTTATAAGTATGAGTATGCAAATTCAGATACTGTCCTTCGTTAAAAATCTCAGGAAAGGGTGCTGATTGAACGTCTCTCTACAAATAGAAAACAATGACATGGGAGATACATATGATGATTTGATACTTCTCTTTCTTATCCTTTGTCTAGTAATCATATAAATCAAGAATAAAATACCATTGAGTTGGAATGGAAATATTTTCACAAACATTGTCACAAACATTCTACGGAAATGCCAATAACTTCACAGGTACAGGGAAATAAATCATCACATGCGGCTTCTGAATTTAATCCCTTGACCATGTACTGAGGACTGTGGGAAAATTGCAATTTCTCCTAGTTAGAATCTTGCACAGTCTTGTGGGAGTGCCATGACTATTTATGTTTTAAGCTTAATTATTATAATGTGAAGGATTATTGTTTTCGTGGAAGAATCATGGGACAGGGCTTTGTGGTTATTTGCTGTTAAGTGAAATGTCTAAATAAAAATATTGTGGTTAAACAGAAATAATGGAACATGTGGTTTACCATATAAGGATATTTTTTTCTCTCTCTCATTTGCAATACTATTGTAGTTAAATTTCCACTTTTGTGTTTGTATTTTTAAATCTGTAATTAATTGAGGGCTCATTTTATTGTACATTTAATCTAATTACTCATTTGGTGTACTCATCTAGTACTTAGATATCTAAGTGGTTGAGAACATCAACCATTATTTTCAAGTATAATTACTTGCAGTATAAAAAGCCAAATGAAAAGGTGGAGCTCTCTTTGCAAATTTGCCCTTCTCCATTGTCTACTTATTAATACAGTATACACAAAAGACCAATCCACTTTTGTAAAGATAAAGTGAAATTCTTGGAAAATCACAAATCATTCATTCTCTTTCCTCATTGATGCTGTAAGAAGCAGTTGAAAGGAAATATTCAGACCAGACAATAACACAATGCATTTATGTATGACAAAAATTTATTGTACACAGCAGTGCTGAAGATTGTATTTAATTACTAGATTGTTTATGAATTTTTGGCATGTACTGAATATTCATATAGAAATTAATAAATATAAGAAAACTTACAAAGTATTTTTGCAGAATTAGCTGTGAGGAAGGAAAAGATTTTGATAGCTATTTGTTTAGCTATCCCATTGTAATACATAATTATATATATATTTAAGTAAAGCTTATTTCAGGTTTTAGCAATTGCCCCTGAAATTACTTTGTCATATATTGAATGTTAAACTTTTTTATTGTGTTATGGAACAGGTTTCCTATTTTGTAAATAACAACTTTCATTTGATCCACTTACTGTTAATTTGATCAAAATATCTGGAACTGGGTAATGAGAATAATAAATAACTACTTTTAATTGTTTTCTTTAAGTAAATATTTCTAGAAAATTCAAGAACCCTCAACAGTGATTTTTTCTTAAAAAGACTATTTCATTGTGGAATAAGAAAAAGAGAAAATACTATGACAGGCACAAAAGAAATGTAGCTAGTAACATATACATGATTGTTTAAAATATAAATTATTATACAAAACATGATGGTCTTTTGGATACTGAGTTCAGCTGAGTATTTCAATTTAAGGAACAAGAACAGACTTAAGGTAAGACAGAGGGCATCCTACTAGATACATAATTGTTGTACTAATTCCATAGATATTAATGCTAATGAAACATATTTAATATTACTACATATTAATCTTTATTTACTTTTAGTAGATAAATACGATATACTGGCACATGACTGAGTCATACATACAAAGAACGATGGCAATAATGTCTCAGAAATAATGTCTCAGAAATGAAATGAATAATATCTCAGAAATAATTCTGAGGAATTCTAAGGAATTAACGGGAGATTAAGGATAAGAAATGATATCTAAGAGATCTCAGACTAGCGTGCAGCAAGATGTCAAGAAGATTTACAGCCATTGTGAACATCTTTAGCATAGAGGTGACAAACGTGAATCCTGCATTTCCTCTAGAATAAAATTAAAGTTAACTTTGTAATCATAGGTTGTGCATATCTGGAAAGTTAGGCATTTGTATCACTTATACTTACATCAGTGTGGTACTACGGGCACACAATTCCCTGTGAAGAAATAAAATTAACCAGGAGAGTTTTAGATGATGACCATCCAGTACTTTCCATGCCAAATACAGTTCAAACACACTGCTAGGATACACACTGATATTTCAGGCTGGCTGTCTGTAGCCAAGAGCAATTTTTAATTTATACTGTCAATGATGTATTCAGAAGATAAAAAAGATAGGACAATTGGGCATAAATTGTAAGCATTGTCAGACTCTGAAGACTCATATTTTACAAGCCATCACTAGTTATATACAAGCTATTAGTAGTTCTACAAGCTATTATCAGCTGAGCTATGAGAGTGCTGATCTGAATTTAACCCCCATTCCCTATCCATTCATCAGTGGAAAGCAATTTGAATGAAGAAACTGATAAACAAAAGTTTATTATTAAATATCCAATCAATATCGGTGTGACGGTCTTGACCTTCTACTGAAATAAAACAAGACATGGTATTGTAAGGGGTAAATTTGAATCATAGCATTTTATGATTGATCATAAAATCTTGCTGGTTTTAAGCGTATTCCTTTCCATCCAGTATTTCAGTACAAAGCAAAATGAAGCATTGCTGCTTGAGGGATATTGAGGAGTCATCATCTTCCTGTCAGAATGTATCACTGTCTGAGTCATTGTAAGTCCTGGAATGGGTTAAAGAGTTATCCCACAGAAAAGAATAAGAATCAAACCACAGCTGGGACCTTCAGGCCCAACAAGAAACATGAGGATTCTGAAGCCCTGTTTTAAGTCCAAGAAAAAAAATGATTTTAAATCATGGCTTTCTTCCATTCTGAGAGTCTCTCAAGTTTTTAGCCACATTATTGTTGTCTGTGCTGGTTGAACCAGGACACTGATCAAAGCTAGTGTGAGGGTAAGTTTAGGAAGATTTTGGACTGAGGCTTTGGCAGAGAAAGAAAGAAAAATAGGAACTGGGTTAGATCAAGTCATATTCTTTTTTTAGGTACCAGTATTGTCTTTGAAACTTAACACCTCCCAAAGAATTTTCCTGTCATAGTCAGTTTTACCCTCCTATATGAATCTAAAGTGAAAGCAGGATACTGGAGGTTTTGGATTATTTCCTTGGGAGAGTTAGGCATCTCTCGGGAGAAGAAATGTATTCTTACTGCATCTAGCTAAGTAGTGCACGTACTGCAGGAGATAAAAATCAGCATTAAGTAATCAAGAATTATTTCTTAGTATATTAAAAACTAAGAAATTTTATTTTGACAACAGTAGCAGTTCTTCAGCCCCCCGTATCCCTAAGAAATAACTCATGAAGGCAGAAATAAGACTAGGAACATCAAATCATAGTAGCATAAATATGTGATTACCACAGCTTTCTTGGATATGAAAATGCCTTTTCCCAAACCATTACCGACCACAGATGTGTTATCAGCTAATAATTGTTTGTTTCCCTAGAGCTGTGGTAAAAAGTTCTGCATAACCTTAAAGGAACCTAGATATACAAACCAGGGGATAAGTGTTCCTTTTAAGTGAAAAATAGGTACTTTTGCTTAGCAGAAAAGATAGGACCAAAGAAGTTGACATATATAAGAATAAATCCTCTTTGTGGTCGACTCACATAATATTCAAGTTCGTTTTAAGGTTCATTTTGAGAACTCTAAGAGTTTCAATTTCATTTGCTCTGCCTCCAGACCACACTATTGCATGATATGAGGCATCACTTTCAGATTTACATAATTTTTAAATACTAGAGGGAATGTTTTAGTGTGTGATAACATGTAGTTTTAAATTTAGTCTGCATAGCAGCAGAAATGTTAAGATTAGGAAAAGCTGTTGTATAAGCTTATTTGCTGGGTTTTCCTATGTTTCAGTGCTTAGCAGACAATATTACACATTTTCCAATTTCATTGTTTGAGTACAATTTTTTTCTTCCTTCTTCCTTCTTTTCCTCTTAATTCGTTTGTTTCCCCTCTGCATCCCCGAGTAGCTCTTTGTTAAAAATTTCTGAAGTGAAATAAAAATGGATGGCTGCTTGTCTTGCACAGCTGCTCGAACAAATAGTCTGTCTTTTCCAGCCCAGGTGTTCTCCTTTTAGTGGCCAGACTGGTCCAATTTTCCAAATTATTCCTTGAATAATCAAGTAAGGATTGCATACTGCATAGGATTTCACTGCACATATTAGACATAAAGTTCAGTCAAATCAGCTATTAGAATGATAACTGCTTCCAAAAACACTTGCTGCATTTTTGAGCTCAGGTCTGCTGCCTCTCTCCAAGCTTAATACATTTTGTTGTTTTCTCACTCCCACTAGATTTCTACCCCTTTATGCTAATAAAGCATATAGAAGATGGCTAAGAGCCTTAGAAGACAGGGAAAGGAGGAAGAAAGGAGGTTCATAATTTCCTCCATCTCTGCAGCTGGTTACTTCTCCTTCCTTCCTGACCAAGTATGCAGAAAACCATTATCGAGTAAAGTCTTTCTTCTAACATTGTGTTAAAATAGATATTGCAATCAGACATCAGTGAGTAAAACAGTGATCTAAGTAGGATGAAGGCAGTTCCATATCTTACATAGTTTACATTGTCCATCGGGATGACCTAACATCCTTGCCTAGCAAATCTCTTAAGTTTCACCTGAACGACTTTGGACATGGCAATATCATTACCACATTTCTTTCAGGACTTAGGTTACACCAGAACACACAATGCACAAAGAGCCTTTTCTATATTAGAGCAGAGGAGGACAGCGGAGAAAGGCAATTAAGACACATTTATGGTGAAAGTTTTACCATTTTCCTCCAAAAAGGACTGTGCCAAAGGCTATCAACAAACGGATGTTATTCTGTCCAGCGCATCCTGGTGCCTGGCATTATTTCTTCTCATGTGCAAGATTTTGCATTTCCCCTTGCTGAACATTATGAGATTCCTCTTTGCCCATTTCTCCAACATGTCAGGCAGGTTGGTTCTCTACATGGCAGCACAACACCCTGGTGTACTAGCCAGTTCTCTCAGTTCTATATTATTTGGGAAACTGCTGAAGATGCACTCCATGCCCTCATCCATGTCATTAATGAGTGTGCATCAAAAGCTTTGCTAAAGTTGAGGTAAACAACATGAACTGCTCTCTCTTGGTCTATCAAATCAGTCACCTCATTGAGGCTGGTCAAGCATGATTTCTCCTTCATAAATCCACTTTGACTACTCTTAAATCACATTGTTGTCCTTCATGTGTTTGGAAATACATTCCAGATGACTTTTGTCCATCACCTTCACAAGGGACCAACATTAAGATAACTGTCCCTCTTCTCTCCAGGGCCTTATCACATGGGGTTCTTCAAAGCAAATATCTGAAGAGTCTGAATTCTGCTCTCCTGAAGTCCGGGTAATGGTCCCCCTTTTTGCCTTCTTTCCTTCTCCTAGGATTCTGAACTCCTTTATCTCCTGGTTACCACAGCCAAAGTTGCCCTGACTTTCACATCCTTGAGTACTTCTGCCTTTTTAATAAGTATCAGATTTCAGCAGAGCACCTTCCTTTGCTGGTTCTTTAGTTACCTGTGTTAGGAAGTTATCTGTCACATACTACTGTATTGTCTGGATGTTTAAAGTCCCCCATAAGGACCAAGGTCTGTGAATGTGAGGTTTGTTTCAGTTGTTTGAAGAAGGTTATTTGAACTTCTTCCTTATTAGGTGGTCTGTAGCAAATACTCAGTACACAGCACCCATATTTGTGTATTAGCTAGTCTAACCATAAGCTCTTGATTGACTCCTGGGGGCTCCACACATTCCAGCTGATCCATATACAGGGTGACTCCCTCCCCTCACCTTCCCAGTCTCTCCTCCTAAAAAGCCTGTATGGCTTCATGAAAGCACTAAGTTATGCACACCTTTTCACATCTTTGTGTAGTTTTAATGTGGTTGTAATGGCAGTACTACAAAGATAAAGAAGATTGGAGAGAAACGATTGCTTTAATGACAAGAAAGAAAACCAACCTGGCTTAAGGTAATCTTTTGCTGTACTTATTTGTGTGATCAAAATAAGATTTCAAAAATGGAAACAGCTAGTGTCTTTTTTTATATTAGTATGACAGGTTTAAAATGTAGTGAGTGCAATACTTAGACTCAAAACTGACTGGTTGATTAAATTTGATAGCCTTGTAATAGAATTTTATAAGACTTTGCAGAGGTGTACCGTATAGTAATGTGACTACATGATGAATAATCTCTTATCCCCAATTTTTAAACACCCATACTATGCAAACCGGGTTCTGAAATATTTTCCTTAACTAAAATATTTGCTGTATTTAATTTATGCAGAGGGACAAGCACAGGGGAAATATCAAACTTTTCAGTAATTTGAGCCAAATGAACTAGGAAATTGTGTGCTTTACAGACTGTACAGATGCTTGTATCTTATCTCTTAAAAATTGCTTAGAAGAGATACAGCTGAAATGCTTCCTGCTTTCTTCTTCTATCAGCAGTACTGCTTACTCCAGTATTAACAAAACATAAATCAAATTCACCTTTACCAATCAAAGTTCGTTTAAAGGGTATTTCAGCAACAAAGATGAAAGACCAAACTGACTCTAATCCTATCACTTCTGAAAGTGAAACATGACATTTGCAAAATTATTTTCTATACATATAAAATAATTCCTTCATTTTTTCCTGTTTCAAATCTAATATTTCTCTTCCATTCCAAAGTGATTTTGTTAGAAAGGATGACTGCAATAAAAATAACTTGGTTTTTGATAATACAATGGTTTCTATAGCAACATATTAATGTGATGAACACAAGATGATTAGGCACAATGAAAGAGGTACTTTGAATGGCTCTGGAATATATTCAAATGTAAAATAAATTAAAAATAGTGTAATACAGAAATTCAGTTCCTGATTAATGTATGCTGAAGTGTTTGCAATACTGGAAAATTTAAAATACAAATAGATAAACTGTAATAGTAAGCAAAGTTGAAATCCTTTCTCTTCACATATATCCACAAAGAAAATACTTTAGCAAAAATACTTGCATATAGAAATTAATATTTATCAAAACTACTTGTAGGAGCACTACATTCCACAGAGAGCAGAAATGCACATATTGAAGGACCTAGGAGCCAACAATCTGATGGAGCTGGACATTTTTCTTTACACACATTTATGTAAATATATTATATAAATGCACACATACAGGTCAACATATTTCTTACAGGAATAGTTAAGGATACAAAGTAGGATATACCTACACAACAGTTTTTCCTTCACTTGAGTGTTTTATAAATTTATATTGTGCTATACTTATTTAGCCAAACGTGAAGATAATGATAAAACTCCATTGACTAAAATGGGAGAAGTAATTAAATGGGAGGAACTGAGGTTTAGAGATTACCAGAGAATACAGAGCTCGTATGTCTCATAAAGAATAAAAATATTTTTAACAACTTATGTTCTTTTCATATACAGAACAACTTTCATAATTCTGCATAATCAACTCTTTTGTATTGTCTGGTTTCAGATTCATGTCATAAGGAAAAAAATACTGGGGATTGGAAATGGGAGCCATTACTTACAAATAATACATTGGTAGAACTTTAAGGATATTCCTAAAGCTCTATACTTTCCTAAAAAAAAAAAAAGCCAGAGAAAAAGGCAGGATGAAAAGGTATGAAGAAACTCAAGGAACAATTAAAGCAATTTTTATTATTGAGTTTTGACTTCTCGTTGATTAGATACTTGTATTAGTATTTCTCACTACTGTAGGGGGATATAAGATTTGGAATGAAAACCCAGTTAAAAAATATTTGTTCCTTGGGCTTTAGTAATATGACACATACCATACCAACAAAAGAATTTATTTATCACAAAGCTAAGGTAAGCAGTCTTCAAGATATTCAACTACTAATCTGAAAAAAAAAAAAATCAAAGTCACAGTTAGAGACATTGAATTCTAAGGTTGTGATAAAAAAATCTGAATCCGCAACAGATTAAAGGATCATGCTGCCTCTTCTTGGCTATCTGCCAATAAGTAATAACTTTGAACTTCAACAACCTACAGATCATTTCTTGTAAAAATGTGCTTCCACTCCTCCCCAGAGTTCTGCAAATGTGGAAAAGTTATGTGAAGGCTGAAAATTTTGTGTAGAGTATTTAGCTTCCTGTGACACATATAAGCCATTTTGTCTGAGAGCTTTTAAACTTTGCTTACAAGGTGAGGCAGCTACCAAATGCCCACCCAGCTGCACACTCTGTCTCTCTTCCTCCTCAAGAGGACAAGCAGAGAAAACAAGACAAAACAGTTTGTAGGTCAAGATAATGACAGGGAGATTAGTAACGAGTTACCGTCCCTGGCAAAACAGACTTGACTTGAAGAAAATTAAGTAATACATTAGCAATTAAAATAGAGTTCATGGTGAAAAATAAAGATAAATTAAATCAATACGTTACCTGGCCCCCTTTTTGTTTTCAGATTCCACATCGCTCCTTCACGACAAACTCATCCACTTCTCCCCCAGACCTCAAGCAGCACAGAGGGGATGAGGATGTGATCAGTTTATAACTGTTCCTCTCTGTTGCTCCTTAGTCTTCACACTTTTCCCTGCTCCAGTGCGAATCTTTCCCACAGTCTAAAGTCTTTCAGGATGAATCTGCTCCAGACTGTGTTCTCCATCAGGTGCCGTTCTTGCCAGGAAATATCCACCCGCTGCAGGGTGGCCATCTGGTCCACCATGGACTTCTCCATGGTCTGCAGGGAAACACCTGCTCTGCTGTGGTCTTTCCTTCAGGCTGCAGGGGAATCTCTGCTACAGCACTTGGAGCACCTCCTCCCCATCCTTCTTCTCTGATGTTGGTGTTTTCACTGTTCTTTCTCTCTCATTTTTTCCTCTTTGCTCTCTAATGTTTTCGCCTTTCCTTAAATGTGTTGTCATAGAGATGCCACCGGCTTGGCTGACAGTCTCAGGTCTGTCCTGCAATGTGTCTGCTGGAGCTGGTTGGAATTGTTTGAAACGATCTGTGTCTGGCATGGGGCAGATCCTGGCCTCTCCTCAGAGAGACCACTGCAGTCTCCCCACTGCCAAAAGCTAGATGTGAACATCCAATACTAACACGCACAAAAAAGTTGCTAAAAGACTTTAAAATTCCACTGTAGTGTTGTACTTGCTCTAGAAATGCCTCAGTAATACCTCAAACACTGAACAGCTGTCAGTAAGACTGAAAGCTTCTGAGTTTGATATAACCATGTTATTTAAAGAGACTATGAAGGCAGGACATCAATCCACAGTGGTGAGTCTGAGCTTCCTGCTGTGTTGATTGCAAAGGCTGCCCCGTGTCTGTGAATGTTGAGCTATTGCAATAAGGAAATAAAGACCCTGATGGCCTCAAGTATAAATACCATTTCCTTCTGTGCCCTTGGCTTCAGAGCCTGGCTTGCCTTAGCCACGTTTCCTAATGGTCTGTGCAGGCTTAAGAAAGACTTTGGCTATTACTTATCAGGAATAATCTATAAATAAGTTTTTTCAGGCCATCTGAAAACATCTGCCAGTAACTTTTAAAAGCATTGCTCCCGTGTGTTCACAAATGTCACATATTTCACAAGGCAATGTGTGCATGGGGGAAGCTATTAGTATTTAAGCAGTAGCTTTGATTATTACTTGCTTATGGATTTTTTTACCTCCCACTTGACAATTCTGTTTTCCTGCTACCTTAAGCTAAATTTCATAAATCAACTAAAATAATTCACTACCTAACCTATACCTCTTGATAGCTTCTCCCTGTGGTGTGGGAGGGCTCAGGTAGAACAGCATTCACAATGACAGTACTGGTCTCACTGGAAAGATGCAGCTCTCCCTTTTCCAGAACGTAAAGGTCACAGATGAGTATTACAAGAGTTCAGACTTTCAGCCTGTCACTTGTCTATTGCTACAACTGTCCTGAGCTCACAGACAGAGTGACAGCAATGTGTAATTCCTTATCAGAGGGGAAGCAGAAGAACAGCAAGGAGAAAAATAGTACATACATAACATGAATCAAGTGTAAAAATTGTTCTGAATATTCCATTGCCTTCTGGTATGTTCCATTGATTTCTAAGTCATTTACCAAGTCATTTTCAAAGTATAGGTTTTCACAGAGGTTTGATTAAGAAGGCTTGGGGAGTTTCTGAATGTGACTGACAGGGCAGAGCAAGAGAGGGAGGAAAACATGAAAAAAAAATCTAAAAATCTTTTCCAAAAGAAATTACTATGCTAACGCGGTGGGGATGTGAGTGTTCTTTGGGTTTTTTTTTTATTTTTCTGGTTTTGGTTTTGCTTTTGCTTTATTTGACAAGAAAACAAGCAAACACACACACAAAAAAAAAATAGCTCCAAAAACTATTAAAGTCTTTTGGGGTTTGGTGTTCCAGCATCAAGCTGAAAATTTCAGAACTTGATCTATGTCAAACTGCCAGACTTCTGACCAATGTAATCTGTTGATTTGTGGGCTTTTGTTATTTATTTAAAATGACAATTTGAAAATAAATTACTTCACAAACGAAACTTACAGTAGAACGTATTGTTTAGAATTTATAGCATGCAACACATACAAAAATTGCTTTCATGATAAATGTCATAGCTGTGCTTCATTAAACTATTAAAAATTCTTTCCTTATTTCTATCTTTCTTTTCCTTTTCCATCTTTCCTCTTAATTTCTTAGTTTCTTTCCTCATTCCTTTGTTTTGAAAGTACTGAATGGAAATACTAAAAAAAGGTGACCTGAGATTATCACATCAAAATCAATTTTTGAAAAAAAAACCCCAAATAAACATGAACAGAAATAATGAATATATACAATTAATGTCTTATAAAATTCAATTTAGCACCTTCTAGTCAAACTAGATTCTTTAGACTCATCTCTTGTTACCAGTGCTGCTTTCTTCTTTGGAACAGTGAAATCCATTCCTTGTATAATATTATAACCCTCTATCAAATCTTAATCTCATTTTCCTCCTACACCAAGCAGAGAAAACTCAAATGCCAGTGCCAGACTTGGTACCACCTACCTGAAGAGAAAGTACGCATTGAATCAGGAAAGATATTGCCAGCTGATATTTCCACCAGCTGGAAAGCTGCCACTGCACAGTGAACACTAAGGGGTTAAACCCGTCTATCAATCATTACAGCTGCTACATTTCACATAAATTGAGAACAAGCCATTATGTGAGAATCAACTATGCTAGCCAAAAGTGCCCAAGAAGGTCTTGTGCATATACATGAGCACGTGTTTATTAATTATGTAAATACAGGATAAATGTACAAAATAATATAATAATTATATATGCAATGTATTATGTATCAATATGTCAGCATATAATATAAATATGTTATGGATTTATGTTTATAAAGTTTGCTAATATTGCATATTCTTAGATGCACTTCTAGAGAAATAGTAACATTTTCTGAAATATAAAGACAGTGAAAATTCACTGGGGATTGGTAGAAGTTGGATTTGCAGTAACTGTAAGTCAGTTCTATTCCTCTGTTGCATTTTACTCTCTTTAATTTATATATCCTTAGCTAGGAAACGAGGTATTTTTTTCTGAACGTTGGTAATCTTTTTTACTATGGATCCCATGGAGACATTTCTTCAGGCCTTGATTTTTTTTGTGGGTGTGCTTAGATCAGTGACTGTTATCTTTGTTTACAATATAGATTAGGTCTGTGAGTAAAAAAATCAGACTATTTTTTATATTTCCTATTAACTTCCTGCCCTCAGATCTATTTCAAAAGAAATTCTGCTTTTAGAACCCAAGAGCTGATAAAAATCAAGTAAGAACTTACTCTTGTAGTTACCATGTATTTAATTTCCTCTCTTTTATTCTGACATAAAGGGACAATCTTGTAAGAAGAAATATTGGCCCACTGTGCAGCTTTCTATTTACACACAAAAAAAAAAAAATCATTTCTCCATACAAGTCCGTGAAGCATCAACAACTTAATATCAAATGTGATTCTGATTCCCAGATCATCTCCCAAGGTCACCTAAAGACAGAGACATAATGGAATTTCAAAAAGGCAAAGGCAAGGGTAAGGTAGATAATTGGAAGTATAAGATAAGTTAATCTTAATTTAAGATTAAATGGGGTAGCTTAAAAAATAGAGGAGACTAGTTCTACAAAGGGAGGTGTGACACTGGTCTGCAAAATCATAATGTTACAGAGAATCTGAATCAGGAACAATCAGTATTTCTTCACGTGCAAGAACCAGGGCATATCCAATGAAATTTATAGGAGAAAAAAATAAAAAGAAGTGCTGCTTTTTTTTCACATAGCACATTTCATATACTTAAAGTGTTTTAAGTCTTGAAAATATAGAAGAAATTAAAAGGAAATTAACACGAAAAAGATGTATCCAGACTATTAAGCATGATGATTACTTTTTGCAAGTGGCTAAATTATGATGTGAGGCATGTATCCCTTTAGATTTGTCATTTTATACTTTTCAATAACTACATCTGCTGATGCTCTTGGAGAAAGAACAAGGTTAAATCATTGGCCTGATTTGATGATGCCATCCTTTCATATTCTTACACAGAGCAATTGAACATTGTTTTTGTTGTCTATAAAGATATTGATTAATGATGATGTAATCAGAGGGCCTGAAATGCTCTGTGAGCTTATTTCAATAATGTGGGAACTTAACCAAAAGGTCAGGCTGAACTTGTGTAAGTCTGAAATTAAAATTTATTTGCTTTATGGGCACATGCTACTGTGAAGTAAAGTAAGTATGTATGTGTTTAAAATAATAATATTTAGGAAAATGAAAGAAAAAAGAGACAAAATTTCTTGGTGCCATACTGGTTGGCTTGAGATCGTTTTTCTGCAAAACACAAAGAAAAATAACTGCTAACCACTGGTGAGTCACTGGGAGAGATGGACTTTCTGGCTGCAGATCTCTAGTCATGGTTTACTGGTTTTCTGTCTGTTCTGCACAGTGTGCTGGTTCTTTCATTGATGTTCATGTGTCCAGTCTTCAGATTCTTACATTTTTAACAAGCTACTATGGTTTTCCTGAGGCATGTAAATAAGAGGAGGGCAAAAGGATTTTTTAAGTTTATATCTCATCCAAATTCATGCAAATATGTGACAGTATAAGTAATGACATTCACTCTCTCTAAACTTCCATTACTGCTATATGTTTTCTTTTACATACTTTCTGTCACATCAATGTCTAAAAACCTTAATCATAGGCAATGTTTTATCATTTGTCTACTCTAAATGTTGTAGAATTGGACTTGGAACTCCAATGCATGTGGAAGCTCACTCTTTGTTTTCCTTGCTGCATCTTTTTCTTAAAATTTTTCCTGACTAATGAGAAAGTCGAGATAAAGGGCTGGTGGACATTAGATCTGATACTGAGGTAGTATAGCTTTATTTGTGACAAGCAGAGGACATGGGAATTCCAAATAAGTAACAGTAATGCTATTTGTCACCTCCATTTAAGAACGTCACAGGCAGGTTGATTCAGCTTGCCACTATTTTTCCTGCATTCTCAGCTGGAAGACTATGATGGTGAGAGAGCTCTCTGAGACAGGTCCTGGTCTAAGATAAGCTCTATGTTTCCCACTACTTGTACAAACACCTATCTGCTTCTCTTGTAATTCAAATATGAATAGGTTAACTAAAAGCACATGTGATTAAAATTGCACGTTAGACTGTAAAAGAGGAATAATAAAGCTTCACGTGGCTGGTAGCAATTGTGGCTACTCAATGTGAGGTCAGTCCAGTGCCTCTCAACACTTCTTTAAGAGAGATGCCCATATCCTAATTTAAAGACTGTTCTGGTCAATGCCTAAAACTCATACCTGGATGACTGTGAATCTACCCAAGCTATTCTTTTTCTTAAGAGTGTCTAATACTACCAATTCTAACATGCCTTTTTTTAGATGAAAGAACAAACTCACTGGAGAAATGCTTTTGACCTTAAATCAGAACAGTATAAGGGCATGATGAAATTATATTTCTAAAGAATTCAAATTATAGAGCCAGACTACTGCATGTGAAATTGCCAATATTTGAGGCTGACCTAGGGACAGGACGTCTGCTTAAATAAAGTCAGGACACCTCATGGAACAAAAGCTATTATAAGGATTAGGCCTATGAACATTACATCATTCTACACTAAAAAAAAAATTATCACAAGCATCATTGAGCATAATTTGAACAAAGTGCGTTAGAAGCATTTCAGCTACAAGAGAATGCTTGCAATGTTTCAAGTATCACCTCATTTTTATGTAGATCCACAAAAGTAAACCATGGCAAGTAGGCTGACATTTATTATGCCAGACTTTACACTGTGTTAAGCCTATCTAGAGAAAGATCCCTGCCTTAACGAAGTACATGTAAGTTTTGTCATTGACTGAAACTGGTACAGGGACCACTCAGTCTGTATTCTGAAAAAGCTGCAGTTGCAGAAGGCAAGGAAGATACTCTCCAGAAGGAAAGTAGTACTTGACAATACCAGTAGTGGTCTAAAAGTGATGAGTAGCTACCCTCATTCCAGCTAAGCATAGGGGCAAATGAGTTGCTTTGAATGCTGTCATATTTCAGAAGAGGAAATTGTCGTCTTCACAAAGGAACCATCGATTCAGGTTAGAGTCAGAATGTAAGAAAATTTTCCCTGACTGGAATTACCAGCATGAGAATATTAATTGCAGTTCTTTGCTTTCAAAGAAAGAAAGGTAAAAAGAAAGAAAGGAAAAAGGAAAGTGTGCAGAAATAAAGGGTAGGAGCAAAAAGTGGCTCCAGAGAGAAAGCAGATGGGAAGTTGTGATCCAGCAAATTATATTCAGCATTGTACAAGTCCTTCTTATAATTATCTCTCCTTTTATCAGGAAAGGTAGTGAAGGCCCTAGGTATTGATTGCATAAACCTGTATGACAGTATTTAGATTTTTGCACTTAGACTAACATCCTGGTACCTCCTCCAAACACTTTCCACATTTCCCCTACCATGTCTCTGTCAGCAAGTTCTTGCTGCTTTCTGTTTTATATAATGGTTGCCAAGTAATGAGAAGCAGAACTTACTGCTATACAGTTCATGTTTTAGGTACGACCTTGACATGATTGCTACATATTAGGACATGAATTCTTTAAAAACATGGTTTATTCTTTCAGAACTTGTTAATCTCTTGAACTTTTATTAATTATTCAATTTATTAATATTAATAATGTGTTTTCATCCATTTTGTAGTTTCCCTTTTTTGTCTTGAGTTGGTCATATTATGACATCTATATATCTATACATGCACTTTAATTTCTGATTGTATTATTGCAGATCAGTCACTTACTGAGACACTTTTTAAGTTCCAATTCTGCTTCTGGCTTCATTCAACTCTCTCTGTGGTCTCTTTGTAATCTGCATTCTGTAAAACCTTCATACAGTTTGTGATCTTCACGACTTAGGCATTCCGTATGTGCGTAGTCTTTATTGTGTTCAGTCCTCGTTCACAAGATTGCAGTTTACCTCTTGATACAGAAAGCTACTTGTCATTCTCGAATTTGGTTGTGTGCCTCCACTGTGGCACAGTAAACTCTCTGTCACTCATAGGAAGTAGTGTTATCCTGAATGATTCGGTATGACATCATACATGGTGGATCAAAAATGTGAACGCTCAACCTGCATGAAACAGAGGTTGTGTCCCAATCATAGCTAATGGAGAGCCAAACAATGGTTTCTTTTCAAAGTTCCCTTCAAAGGTTTCTGTCTTCAGCTGATCCTCCATAACAATATTTGTAAGAATTCCTTCAGAATTAAAAGATCCCTATATTTTTGTAGTCTTACAGACTACAAAGAGGCTTCTACTTCAATTTTTTTTTTTTCTTTGTGTCTCATTTTCTCTGTAGTATTTTTTTTAATTGAGCTGAAATAATAGTTAGGTCCAGAGTTACTGCATTCCCTTTCCAAACTATTTCGTTATCTAACTTGTGTTTGTGTATATCTAACCTATATTTTGTTCTTCAAACACACAAGCAGACAAACAAAACAAATATATAAATATATTAAGCACCTAAAATAAACTTTTTAACTACTGTATAAAAATTGGATTCTACCACTGGTTCTACTCCAAGATTCTCATTCTGCTGCAGGATGGAAAACAGAGATTCTGACACACTCACAGCACTTGGTTTTGTTATTCCTTCAACTCTTGAATGTTTGTTAACGTCCCTTGACTGAATGATGAATGGCACTGAGTCCGTTCTAGCATGAAACTTGAACTGTTTATGATTTATGTCTTTTACACCCACTCAATATTAAGAATCTGTCAGCTTTGACATTACATTATCAATAGCCCAGAATCTACATACAGTAAATGCAACTTGAACTGGCAACCTAAATCTTGTCTACTTTCTAGCTATGAGGGCTTCATGGCATGATCATAAAGGACAAGAGGAGGCTTTAGGAGGCAGAATTGCAGACATATGAGGGGCAGGTCTCAGAAGTCTTGATATAACTCAGTGAATACGTATTGGCTGTTCCTCAATAGATCAAGATCCATGAGTGGTTTCCTTTTTAAAAAGTTCCAACATGCGTACATTTCTAGGCAACTGGAAGAGCAATATGTCCGTCTTGTGACTGAGCTGGGAAACAGTGGACTTGTATTGTGGAGGTTACATTTATATTCTTACCTGCAAGCCTGTTATTCTAACCCTGCTTATGTCTTACAAACACATTGATCTTTATACTTTATAACTACTCCACCAGAATGAGCACGTCAGCTGATAAACTACAAACGTCTTAAGAGATAAGAAATATGCACTGCCAGAAAAGTAGTTCAAATGTAAACTTCATTTCTTGGGAATGTGCGGTAGAAATGTTCAGTTACTGAATCTGTCCTCAAAGTATGCTTTCATAATATTCAACTCTAAACTTCAAATTAAGTAAAACTTGACAGAATAAAAAGTTAAGTCTCTTGTGTAAAACAAAAAGCTTGCTAGGAATAATTTACATTAGTGTGTAAAATAGCAGGTATCCCCCAGACAGCTAGAAAAAGTCATTCTCTGCTACCTTCTTCAGAAGACCAGAAGAGACAAAAGTTTAAAGTAACTGCAGTGTAGTGTCAGGTAGAAGAGAAGAGCAGAAGAGGGAAAATAAGAGAGAGAAGTGGAATAGGATGAGAGGCAGCAGAGAATAAGGTTATTTAGGGAAGGAGCAGAAGCTTTCAGGGACACTGCCTTTTGATTTATTGTCATACGTGATAGAAGAACATGTAGGGTTAACTGAGGTTACGTAGCATCTGAAACCACGATACATCAAATTGTACCATTATAAGCATATTTTTTGAACATTAGCAAGCCACAAATCTAAAGCACATTATATGTGTGAAACTGAAACTGTTGTGCAGTTAACAGTACAAGAGAAAGTGAATCTTTTCAACTGACATTTGGGCTAGCTGTCAACCAGAAAACTTCTTATGTCAGTGGCAGCATATTGGATCATCCTTTATTGTCTGCAGCCAAGATGATGAAATGTTATAGGCACCAGCGCTTAGAATATCCTACTATATTTCCTGACTAGTTTGATGTCAAGCAGTACCCTGAAGGAGGTGACTAACTGTTACAAGTTTGTATTATGAAAATTTGTACAGAATTTTGTAGTTGGTGTAAAATCTGTGCATATATGCAATATGGCCATATCAGTTGCTTTAACTTGCTTAAACTTCCTTGAAGAAAAGAGCCATTTCACACTGTCATTTCTTTTTTATCAGAATGTTTTACATTGTGCAGTCACCACAAGTTAAAAATTACACGAAGACAGCAGAAAAGGAATAAACTTGTAATGGCAGTATTGCTGCAAGCATGGCAATCCAGTTGCTAATATATCACAGAATTTTCATTATATAAAACTGGCAATTTTAATGAGTTTTGTACATGAACAATGAGTTGTAAATGAACAGTGCTGCAATCACAGAATTTTTCACAAAGATCCCAGCATAAGGCTGGAGTCTATCAGATACTGTTTTGAAGACATCACTCCAAAATTCTACATTTAGAAAGCTAAGCTATGCAGAAATTTTGAAATGCATGTTTTTCTTCTACCAAATGCATTCTGTCATTTTCATGTTTTCAGAGAGGTTTTTTGCAAACATTTTAGAATAAAAACGAAGCTGTTTTCTGTGTATTTAATTCCAGGTTTATTTCAGATGTCCTCGCCACATCCAGTACCAGAAGTAGTTTTGTATATTTTCTTCATTTTTTTCTATTCTCTGTGCCTACTGATGCCTATCCATTAACTTATTATATTTACATTGGTATCTAGCTCTTAGATTATAAACTCTGTAAATGAAACTTCTCTGCATTCTTACTTGTTACTTCATTGTAACATAGATCTAATTGCTAGCATATGTAAGCCTTAATAAAGGTTCTGTATCTGATTGTTAGATGCCTTTGTACTCCTAATACTAAGACCTTTTTTAAAGGTAGGCCACTGCTATTATAGTTACATGGCAATTGTGCATGTCATATAATTTATTAAGATATTCTCACTATACATTTGAATGTGTAAGGGGTATTTGAAGTCAAATATAAGGAGAAAAAGTAAAGAAGCCATTAGTCAACAAATGTACTACTTTTTGATTCATAGTTCTTGTTTAGATACTCATGGATTCTCTGAGTGTAACCTCTGAGCTGTCCTAAATTATTCCTGGTAGTGCTACGTATCAGGCAAAATAAATGCTTTATCTGTGTGCCTGATGATTTGTCTTGAACATTTCTACACTAATAATTTTTTGCAAGGTTGAAAGGCTTTTATTATTAACAGTAAAATCAATGAACCAAAAAAAAAAACTTTTGATCAATTTTCCTTTATTCATTTTCAAGCACTATGAACATTTGAATTACGAAGGGGTTTAGAGTTTATTTAATATAATTATTTGTCTGATAAATAAACACAAAATATTGTTTCCCAGCATATGGATGATTAAATTGAGCATAAGAACTTCTGAGATAATTTTGATTTAGGATGAGCCACATCAAGTTTATTCAAGTTGGCTGTAAATATAACGTGGCTGAAGACTAACAAGAAGTCTAAAGAATTCCTCAAAACCTTTGGAAATGGTGATAGGTTTGTGAACCTTGTCTGGAAGATTGACATAGGCAGAAGCTATGTGGATCTCCTTGTCATTCCTTTATCTTCAAATCATTTCAATGCTTAAGAAAAAAATGATTATTTACTATGAGACTGATTTCCAGAAGCAGAACTTTAATGATAAGTACAAAATATTAGTGAGATTTTTTTCAAGTTTCTTGGGTTAGTTGATTTAATATTATAACTTAAAATCAATCTCTAGTTGAATTTGAACATAACTGAGTCTTTAAAGTTTCAGTCTTTTTTTTCCTGCAAGGTAAAGAAATTTCTTGCATTAAATGCTAGTCACTTTCGTGGGATGTTTGCACTCCCATCCATCGGCTGGCTAATAACAGTTAAGACAGGTATGTGAACAGTGGCTGTGAAAAAAACATACAAACTGCCTGAGAGTCTTTGCTCAAATTAGTCAATTTACAGATGAAGATGATTATCAGGCAACCTGGGAAGTACAATGAGACTTTAGAAATCAAAAGGAATTTAGCTGGAAAATAAGTGTATAAGAGGCATGAGAATCTGCACAATTTTAAGCTGTAAAATTTGTGAAGGAAAGACCTAGAAATGCAAACAGCAGAATCCAGACCTGTTTGTGCACTGCTAGAAATTCCTTAATGGCATCAGAACCTCTGCCTAGGCCATCCAGAGCCATTAGATGTTGCGACAAGGTTGAATCCTGGCATCTATGAATGAATGTGATCTCTTTGGGAGGCTGTAAGTGTGCATAAAGCTGGAGTATCCCACATGTCTCACAGCAGGTGTCTGCAAGTGAGAGAATCCATATGCCCAGGAAAGCAAACTTGCATAGTTGCATCCCACACTGCCTCTGAGAGTGTGTACACATGATTTTTTGTGTGTATGTGTACAGGTATGACAGTACAGCGTTTTGGAAGAACTCGTTATCAAAGGGTGTTTCTTAACATTCTATAAGTTTCCAGTATGGGTTGTATTGCTTGTATTGACCCTGAATGAATCACTGATTGCCTGCTAATTATGTATTATTAATAAATGAATAAAACATTTTGATCTTGATTTGGTTTAAAACACATGAGCAGTTCTTTCCTGTGACAATTTTCATTGCACTGGTTGCATTAATACTTCAATACTTTCATGGACTTATATAGCCATTAAAAAACACACATATATATATATATTTATATATATAGCATAGTTCATCAGTTACAACCTTTATGGAAGAATTAAAAGATGTGTAATAGTCTCCTCACTGCTACACATCTGATTTAGAAAAGGAATATACATATTAAAGAAAAAGAAGAAAAAAGAAATGTATGGTCACATTTTCTTGCATCCTAGTTTACGCACATTACACCGTTCTAAAAATTGCTGGAAGTACCTTTGCTGTAACAAATTTACAAATCTTTTCAGACAACAGTCTTTCTGTTTTTATTTTTGTTTATTATTATAATTTTTAGGGGACTGCTTAATAGTTTAAGGCAAATATAGTGCCTTATAGAATTTTAGGCATTCTTACATCACAAATAAACAGCAATAAAATTATTAATCCTAGAAATATATACAACATGCGATAAGAATTCATTCCAAATGTAGTAGCTTACAAGTCAAAAGGGTAATTAAAGTCCAAATCTAATCCAGCTAGGCAGCATCAATTTTCATGCCCCAAGCGAAAATTCTGTGTAGATAACAGAACTAAATTCTCTATTTGCTGTAAAATGCTGATAAAGTTCACTGAGATCTTAAAATATTTCTGAAGTCAGCTCAAAGCATGAGGACAAAGCACTTAACACTTTCTCTCAAATCACCAGTAACTGGAATTACTTTCTACTCATTCTTTAAGACGTCCTCAGACTGTCTGATTTATACACATGCCAGTAAGGGGTAAACTGTAGAAGTGTGCTATTTCCTTCTAATCCCATCCTTGACACAAGAAATATTCATTCACTTTTATCTTTAAAATGTTTATTATTAATAGTGGTTAGAGTTCTGCCTCTTGATTTCTTGCTATAAAGCTGTGCTACAGGCCTGTAGATATTATCCTCATTAGCATCATGATCTCTTTTCAGCAAGCCAATCCTTTTTTCCCCGTCAAAATGTTCCCAGTCGACTCATTTAAGTATTTTTCTTCTCAAATTTCTGGATTCTTGGAACTTAGGGAGCATCTTGGTTCCTTTGCTTCTTCTGACAGTTTATTCATCTCAGAGAGGAAGCATAAGAACTGAACAAACACAGAATCTCTAAATCTGAGCATTTTCCTCTTACTTTCATGTTCTTGAGCATACATGGGAATAATAGCCAGCATTTATTCTTTCCCTTATTTACCTAAAACTAAATAACCATTGACCAACAGAAGTATTTTTAATTTATTTGCAAAGAACAAGGTTAGATATTTCTGTTGTTTCACAGTAGAATAGCACAAGGAGTTCAGCACAAGGGAAGCCACAGATTGCAAAAAGCAGCTCAAAATATTTTTTTTCCAAAAAAACCCTCCACAGTGGTAATCTCAAACTAAGCAAAAAAAAAAAACCAAAAATCAGCCAAAATAATTGATCTTTAAAATGTCATACAGACAAGTAAGAAAGGCATGAGAAGAGTATGAGGGAAAAGAAGGGAATCAAAGATAAATCATAGCCTGTAGAAAAGTGATCCTACCAGAAGTGGTGTGGAAAGAACTTAAACGTTTATCTCTGGTTTAAACATAAACTACTCAAACCAAGAATGTTCTCCTGTTAGATAAGGTCTCTGGCAAAGTATTTTGCTCACCTTATCCAGAGGAATGACTTGGTGTGCATAAAGATTTGTCTATTTTTCTGTTCAGGTCAGAAGAATCAATCTAACAAAAGGTTTCCTCAATTTGAAGCATCCCATTTCACTGGTTCACTAAAATGTTTTTATCTTCCACACCTTTCACCTATTTCTAAAGCTTTATTGAACCAAATCTACTGAAGATGAGAGATACTATGTTTCCAAAAAAAATGATCTTTATGTTTAATACTTAGTAGTAAAAATACCACTTAGTTATTTGTGAAAAACATGAAACTATAGACACATACTTAACTTCCTTAAATGCATTCATATGTTGATTATTTTTTTATTTGCCCGTGTTGTATTTGCCTAAATGTCTGTATTTGCCTAAACTGCAGTATGTAAAGAAAATACACAGTACATGGTCATAAGCAAGAAAAATAATCACTAGGTTTTCTCCCTCTTCCAGGAATAACAAAGTTGGAGATGTATCTTTATATTTGTACACTTTTTTAGATAAATTGATAAGGCTTAATACTGATCATCAGTTATTTCACTCTCTGTAAAATATGATTAGTGTTTGAAAAAAAAGCATGGCTTTGCAAATACCTTGTCACATGACACAACATAATGTTAATTTAGCATAACCTTCCTGATATGACCTGACCACTGTATAAAGATGTCTGAGAAACTAGTGTGATTATCACATCTGATGTAGGATAGCATTAGCTTTTATTTTGGCAGGGGTAATCTTCTGACAACATATTTATAAAGATAACTGAGAATATGTTGGAAACTTAAACTGGACTTCAGATTGACAGATTGACAGATTGACAAAAAGTCATGGAAGAGGAAAAGAGCAACCTACCATGTTAAGGATTTGAGTTGAAACAGTGTTAATTATAATTCTCAGTCTTGGAGATGACACTAAAAAAAATATAAATTTCATTCTGAATTATGATCTTGTTTCTTTGTGTATTTTCTGGAGCTATCTGATTGCAAGCTATATAGAAAAGCTATGGAGAACTTGGCCTTTGCTAAGTTTCATTATTTTTTAATTCACTTAAGAGAAGTAGCTGATGAATCATTTGTTGATTTACACTAATCATATATTCTGAAGATTTCTTTTTTTGACAGTATAAATTTAAAATTAAAAGAAGCATTGTGGACTACAGATAATTTTTGTTTCATTTTATAAAAAAATTTGATTTTATGCTTATCACTATCTTTTTAGTGGAGAAAAATGGAGGAGAAAAAGGAAGAGAATTGGAAGACAATCTAGAAAGAGTTCTGCCAGATACTGACGCTGGATATGTTATATTAATATATGAATGTTCCATGTGTATATTCATGAGATATATGAATACTCAATACTCCATTGAATACATTGAAAAATATATTCAATGTTATGGTAGGAAAGGTGAATCAGAGTTGAATGAGCAGAATTTTATTACAACCTGAAAATACAGCTTGCTTAGAAATGAGAAACTATCTTACCTGAAAGGAGAGCTTTCAGCACTAGAAGAAAAAGATTGAACAGGGCAAAACTCACTGACCATTAGTATAATTGAGTTTTTAGAGAAATTCAGACTGTCTAGCTCACCAAAGACAAAGTAAATGAATTTATACATGAGAAGAAGAAGAAGCACTCAAGAGGAACAGTCTTACTGGTCTCTTACACTCATTAAAAATATACCTACCCACATAGTGGAACAGCCACAAAGTACAGTTCAGATACATTCTCATGATTTCTTAAACGTAATTTCTATTTTCATGTCAATTTTATAAACCTCTTATTCATATATAGTCATATGTCCTATTCATCTCTTACTCATTTATTTTGTATAAATCACCTATCTGTAACGTTTTTTGTCTTCGGGGCAAAGGATAATTTTTTTGTAGGGGAATCGTGTTCCACTGTAGTACTTTTTCTCAGCACACATATTTTCTGTGTGTTGAATGATATACTAGATGAGTCCCGTAGGTCAGTAAATGAATTCCTAATATAACAGCATCTAATTCTAAGTTTCCTGGCAATTACAGGGTAGAAAAAAATTTACAAGAAAAATGAACTCTAGAAAGAAAACATGGGAGGGATGGTACACAGTAAAAAGACCATAATATCACAGCTGGTAGGAAGAGGAAAGTACAGTATTAGCTTTAAGTGATTGACTTGAAGATGATTAGAATTACTAATATGACATTAGCAAAACAAACGTTGTTCTGTCATTTATATTGTGTCAAAATGTGTCTTGCTCCTCATTGAGGGTTCTCATAAATGAAGCTTGCTGACCTATGCTAAATATTATGCTCTTACTTACCGTTATGATAGGAAATCAGTGTAAGTTTCTCACTAACTGGTTTTGGATGGGAAACTGAAGGGAAGTAAACTGTATTTTTCTCAAAAGTTGACTGAATTAAACTTTTGAATCTACCATTTCTGGCAGGGATGTGAAAAGAGCAGTTGTAATATTAAGAGATTTTGTAGAATCACTTGATATTTAAGAAAGGTTATAGGATAAAATTTTCATAATATTAATTCACTGAGAACCTATAGTGTACTCAAGTGAGATAATGAGGATGATGGGAGAGTAAAACCAAAGCGATTACTATTTTTTTAAATAATGACCTGCATTCTCCTTTATATTCATTTTGCACCCCTGTGCCGATAAGAATTTTTTTAAGAGAATTTTAAACCTCCATTGCCTTAAAGACACTTGTGTATGCAAGTATGTGCACACCTCATGATGTTCAATAAGGCCAAGTGCAAGGTCAGGGTCAGGGCAATCCTGACTTCAGTACAGGATGGGGGATGATGTGGTTGAGAGCACCTCTGCAGAGAAGGACTTGGGGGTGCTCCTTGATGAGAAGCTTGATGTGATCCGGCATGGCTTCACCAAGGGCAAGTCCTGTATGACAAGCTTAGTGGCTTTCTATGATGGGATAACCACATCAGCGGACATGGGAAAACCAATGGATGTGATCTATCTGGGCTTCTGTAAAGCCTTTGACACTGTCCCTCACAACATCCTTCTCTCTAAATTGGAGAGATATTGATTTGTTGGGTGGACTGCTAAATGGATAAGAAATTGGTTGGATGGCCTCATTCAGAGAGTGGTAGTCAATGGCTTGATGTCCAGACGGAGATCTGTGACAAGTGGTATCCCTCAGGAGTCTGTACTGGGACGAGTGCTGTTTAATATTTTCATCAATGATATAGACAATGAGATTGAGTGCATGCTCAGCAAGTTTGCAGATGGCACCAAGCTTAGTGGTGTAGTTTTCACACTGGTAGGATGAGATGTCATCCAGAGGGACTTGGACAAGTTGGAGAAGTGGGCCTGTGTGCCCCTCATGAGGTTCAATGAGACCAAGCACAAGGTCCTACGCCTCAGTTGAGGCAATCCCTGATTTCAGTACAGGATGGAGGATGACGTGATTGAGAGCAGCCCTGCAGAGAAGGACTTTGGGGTGCTGATTGATGATAAGCTTGACATGACCTAGCAATGCACACTTGAAGCCCAGAAGGCCAACCGTATCCTGGGCTGCATCAAAAGAGGTATAGCCAGCAGGTCGAGGGAGGTGATTCTGCCCTTCTATTCTTCTCTTGGGAGACCTCATCTGGAGTATTTTGTCCAGTTCTGAAATCCTCAGCATAGAAAGGATATGGAGCTGTTGGAATGGGTCCAGACGAGGGCTACAAGGATGATCAGAGGACTGGAGCACCTCTCATACTAGGAAAGGCTGAGAAAGTTGGGATTGTTCAGCCTGGAGAAGAGAAGGCTCTGAGGAGATCCTGTAGTGACCTTCCAGTACCTGAAAGGGGCTACAAGAAAGCTGGAGAGGTACTTTTTACTAAGGCTTGTCATGATAGGACTAGGGGGAATGGGTATAAACTGGAGAGGGGCAGATTTGAACTAGGCATAAGAAAGAATTTCTTCACACTGAGAGTGGTGAGGCACTGGCACAGGTTGCCCAGGAAAGTTGTGGATGCCCCATCCCTGGAGGTGTTCAAGGCCAGGCTGGATAGTGCCCTGGGAAACCTGATCTAGTGGCAGGTGTCCCTGCCCATGGCAGGGGTTTGGAACTAGATGACCTCTAAGGTCCCTTCCAACCCAAACTGTTCTATGATTCTATGTTCACAATGACATGTAATGTTGGGAACTTTCTTCAGTTAAATAGCATTAGAGTCATCACTGGATGTGCTAGAGCAATAACATTCTCTTTATCCGTTGAGGAAACAAATCTGCATGATACATAAAATATGTATGACTCATAAACACTGTGTTTCACACCAAATGAGGACTCTATTGAAATCAACAAAGGTTTGTTAGAACCCTCTGTAATCAAAAGAGGGGAAATAAAAGTTATTATACTTCAGTCCACTGTTGTAAAATTCTGCCAAAAAGATACATAATGTTTTGTGAACAGCTGTGGAAACACTCAATATATGTCATAGTGATTAAAACAATAACTTTCAGTGACCAGAATTTTCTAAATACCACTCCACACCTAGTCTTGAGCTTCATTTGAGAAAACCTAGGATCAGTGATTGCTAATATGAGAAAGAATTCATTTTAATTTCACATTTAGTAGAGGGTCTACGATTTTGACAAGTGATTCTACATCATTTCCACGACTCTGGTAAAGAAATAGGTACTGAATTACACAGACATTAAATCTGGATTCAGGAAACAAATATTATGAGAAATCCTGTATATCCTTAGCAAGATTGTTTAACTAACAGCACTGCTGTAAAAAAACCCAGACTTCATTGTCTCATTTCTCATGCGGTATGTATCTCTTTTTTTCCACCCTAACTCCATTGTCAGCCTAGTTTTTAAACCCTTTTTCTTTCATCAGAGTATTAAAGAAGTGTAATTTCTCCTTGTCGCCTGTGATGTATTGACCCCAGCTGGCAGCTGAACCCCCATCTAATCCTTTGCTCGCTCCTCTCCAGCATGTGGAGATGAGAATCAGAAGGGAGAAGTGAACTGAGGTAAAGCTACTTTAATATTTTAAGGTAAAATAAAAAAGTTAAAAGATTAGGAGCAAGCAATCACTCATCTCCTCTCATCATCGTACTGATGCCCAGTCAGTTCCTGAGTAGCAGCTACTTTGGAAAAACTTCCCCTTTTTATCCTAGATTTCACATAGGTTTATTGTTCAGCATGGATGTCACGTTAAACAGATGAGATTCTGATAAATGACTGAGGAATATCCTCCCACTGAATCACAAGGTTCAAGACTGATCCCCTTGCTTTCTAAGCATACTCTCAAGAGAGCAGCCTAGGTGTGGCTGGATCCAGTCTCTAGTCCCAGACTTCGTCAACAGTTTATAACTAAAGGATTACCAGTATATGTTTATATGTGTTTTTGCTACAAGTCAGAATTCATTTACCTGTGAGTCTCCTTAGAGACTGCTACACACAGCACTAATACTTGAGGCTCAAAGCCCGAATGGGGCTGCCAGCAGCCGCATGCAGCAATGCCTGTCAGAGGGACAATTTTCCAATGCTGGAGGCAATAAGTAATTTAAGTGACAGATTAAAACAAATTCTGGATTGCTGTTGATAAATGCACTTACTGCATTAACACTATATATGGTAATTCTTACCAAACAGATATCCTTCTTGGTGGAGTAAGAGATTTTGAGGCCCATTGACCATCCACTATCCATCAGGCAAAGTAGTAATTTTATATATTTTAAAATTTTTTGGCACCTCTTGGTGAAGGGGGACTAAGTCAATCAGTAGTTGTTGATTGACCCTTGTCAAGGCCAGAAGTGAAGACTCAGCAGTTCACCATGCCTTTGAGGCGGGGAGTTCAGTAAGTGGTTTGGGGGGTGTTTCTGTTCTTAACTGAAACAACACCAGGCCAGGAGGTCTCTGTCTTACCCCAGGTGTCACTTATCAGATAAGAGTGTTAGACACCACCCAATCTATCCGTTTTACCAAATGCAGTCCTCTGTTGCTGGTTGCTCCCTCTTGCCAACTGCTCTCTTTTGCAAAAACAAGCTCTTTACCATCCAGGGGGCCTGGATCAAGTCCATCATACCACAATAGAATATCCCTTTGTTTAGTTTGGGTCCACTGTCTTTGCTGCAACTCCTCCCAGCGTCTTACACACCCCCAGCTTACTCGCTGTGGGGGCAGAGTGAGAAACTGATCACAAAGCTAAAACACACATCATCCAGTCTTCTATGAAGAAAATTAGCTCCACACCAGCCAGATATATTACGTATCCCTCGGAAGTTCATTTTCCTCAACTAATTGAATGACCATATAGAGGTTAGGATAGATGGTAGGTTGTGGCTGCTGAAAAAGGAAGGGTTATTGTAGTCTATTTTCCTTTCCCCACCCAGTTGCAGTTTTATTGAGTTGCCCCACTAGATCAACCCTATAACTCACTGACTGTAATCTCACTGGGAAGAGTAATACCAAACAGTCGTGACTTGTCCCTTCAAGTTTTCTTACAGCATGCTACAGTGATTATTTTACTGAGAATGAGGATGTCTCTGTACATTTCATTTTTTTGGTTTGTTGTTAAAGAAAGAAGAAAAAAATCCTAAACTTCTGATTTTTCTGTTCTGCTCTAAATTCACACTGAGTTGCTCAGTAATTTGCTTAAATATAATCTATTAATATTACATGAAAGAGGTTGAACTGATACTTTGCATGCTCTACCTGAAAGATAGCTTTAAAATGAGCATATTATTTTACATATGCATGTAAGTGTAAATTTATGTATACGTAAATATATAGTATAATTGTACAATCCCTGTTCACAGCTATTTTTAGGCTTTCCACATCATATAATTGATAAATGTTAGCAAATTAGTAGTGGAAAATCAAAACAAGAAAATGAGACATTTTAAAATCAATTTACTAATCAGATCATAGATAGTTAAAATGTTTTATGAGTACTTGCTAACAGAAAAAGAGCCATTTCAAAACTTTTCCATTAGCATTAGATGTTTGCAGTGTGTTACTCAGTCTTTAATATTTATTCTGACTGCTCTCAAATTTCTTTTAGTTGTTTTCTGCCTAAGCTGTTCCAGAGCTGATAGATGGTCCTCTGATGAGCAATTTGAGAGTCTGCCAAAGACAGACTTGACTCAGCCAATGTTATCTTTCACAAAATTATTTACCTTATTATGACTTTAATAAGATTAAGAAATTCAGTATAGCTGATTTACATTTCCATGTCCAGGTTTGATTTTTGTTGAGAATGCTATTGGAGAAAGAAGAGATGGATAAGTTATCATGAGTTATCAGATATCCTCTGACATTTACCACAGAAACTGGAGTGTCTTTACAAAAATTTGTATTAATAATAAATAATATTAAATTTCTCCATCTGTAACAGGTGGAGAAATTCTACTTAGATGCACATCACTGTTAATAACAGGAACTTAGAACCTTAGTTTTAAGTAGACACCTTATTTTTAGACCCTTCTTGGGGGTCAAATCATATACGATTCCATTTGACTGATGAAGAATACTGACAAACTGAGCCTTGGTTAAGTTTTGATAGAAATAAATCTAGAAAGCTTAATCTGACACGGGGGGGGGGGGGAAGTTAGAATAATCTTAAGAAAGGACTTTTTACCTGTACAAGTGTCTATAAACTCTGTAGTTTCACCATAAGAACCTGCATACTGTCACAATATCTTCAAAGGGTTGGCAGAGGACCAGCTGATTTGAGCCACAATGGACTGAAATAAAACATATACGGTGTTGTAATTATGAGATAGTGCAGAATTGGCAGCCATGTAACAGTGTGGAAACTACCTTGTCAGAGGCATTCAACATTTCTTGATTTGTGTTATTTTAATGACTAAGCAGTAGCACAGAATTTGTGAGTTCCTGATTAAAAACTCGCAGAATACCATCCTCATCAAGGCAAAAAATAGTTCACTGTTCCATAGACTTTATTTTCACAGATTTGACACTTGTACTTCCTAAATGGCAGTTTTCTCACACCATGAGAAGATCCAGAATCTACATCCATAATAATTCTGGATCTTCATGCCCACAGCTAAGGCTTTTATGCCTCCTTTTCTTTTTCTTTCTTCCCCCCCCCCCCCCCCCCCCCCCCTTTGTCTTCGCAGAATGGCAAAAGAAATCTGGTATGGGAATTAATTCTCCTTTTTTTTTTCTGTAGAATGACATTGTCCTGTACCTTAGAGAAAACAGCTCTTCGGTAAATACTTCACTTTTGTATGAAGGTCTCACAAAGTTGTGTTTTTCTGGTAATTCGGGTATTTCCTTGAGCTGTGCCTCACAATTACAGCTCTAACAACATTAAGGAAATTAGTTCCTGTGTAACTACAGCAGTGCAGTTAATTGTAAATTAGCCTCACAAGTTTTGATTTTATTGTTAGAGGGAAATAGAGGAAGAGTAATATCTCTGACAGAGCTACAGCAACTGCTATGTTGATATCAGGGACACTTTGGGGAACATTCATTTGGGAAAAAATAAATATGTGTGCTTGTGTATATATATACATTGAAATGCTATGCCAATAGCTGAACACATAATTATATTTCCAAGTACAGCTATCTGTATATATAAATATAAATTATATATTTTGAATTAGTTATAATCAAACTAGCCTAAATTTCAGTTCTTCGTAACCTTCTACACCTTCTTCAGAGTACTTCATATTCCTTGAGTATATGGAAAATGAATGTTAATAATAATTACTGATAGGAGCATCAATTTAGTAATTCAGAATATCCATGCCAATTATCTTTTTAACCATATTATTATATTACTTTATTACATTTTTGTCAATTACTGCAATTAGATTACTGAGCAAAGCTGATGTTGCTCAGAGGAATTTCAAATAATTTAGTTTAATGTAGCAAGATTTATCATTAGCACATTAATAGGAAGTTTAATGCCAGGACTAAAACATAGAACTATATATATAAGTGCCAGAAGAAAATAATTAAATATTTAAGTATGCTTGTTCATGATAAAAAATATATGACATTGCTTTCAGAAGTGGAAGGGTAAAGTATTGCTGGAGGATTTGTTAATTTCTCCAAACAGTTTCTAATGCTTGTGGCTTCTACTTAATATTTGCTGGTGAAATTTAAATTTTTTGAGGACTGGTTTGTGCACATCCTTGGCATTTATACTCTGAACTTAGCTAAGAGTAAAGGTACGTGCTTTTTTTAAGCTTCTGTGAGCTCAAGGGGGATATTTGCCTCTGAATTTTGTTTTCCCTGTTGTGGTCCCTTTCATGCTTCAGCTTTTCAGTGGTTTTGGAAACTGTAGCTGAAGCAGGTAAGAGAGACTGACATGCTCTCATTCTTTTGTACCAATCAAAGATTAATTCAGGCTGAAGTGAAAATGTGACTACTAGAATAATTGTGAAAATGGATAACATTTTTTTGAAGAAGACTAAAATAAATTTATTTATCTAACTCTAAGAAGAGAAGGTCAAAGTTGGATACAGTCCAATTCCTTAGCACCTCTTCAGGAAGAATGAAAGATCTCATTAGATAAGTATGTATAAACTGATCAGGATGAAATCCAAGATACTGTCTGGGAGATATTTAATGACTAATGTGAAACTTCAGGACAGCATTCTAAAAGAAACAGAATAAATGAAAAAACAGCAGATGCAGGTTTGATCTGTAAAAAAAAATAAAATATTTGCTGTCATAGCAGAGAAATGAGCTTGGTATGGTCTACTGTCTCTAGACCTTATTTCCTTCAAATATAGCATTTGCAGCATCAGTGGAGTTGTTTCTTTTTCATGGCAGTAAAAGGTAGATTCATGTGTAGTATTCTTGTGCCTGCACAAGCACAGGGAATGATGCTGATCCAGACTTTCCTTCATCTTCCAACTTGCCTGCCCCACTAACAGGCTTCCTTCACCGACAGTTTTAAAAGTAATGTTTGTATGTCTTGACCTGACCAATTATGTAGACTATTCAGACTGCCAAAATGTTGTTGTTTATACAATGACACTGCCATAATTGCTGGAGCATGAATGGGAAGTTTACACTTCCCATCAGATCACTTATAAATTAAACAAAATTCTAGAAATTATGAAAAGAATATATGTGCATGAACCAAATGTTTTCATTATTTATGAAAGCTGATTATTTTATTTCATAAGAGATGGATGTGTGGCCTTTTTACCTCTAGCAATGTTGACTTCTCTGCTGGAATCTGGTGTTATGCTTCTGCAGAGTAAGAGTTAACTAAAGTTAAATACAGTAATAACCACTCAAGCTAGCATGTTAGTATCTGTTTCTTTCTCTTTTACCAATGATGTTTCTAACTAAGGAAGTTTTTAAACACTAAGATGTAAATGTGAATTAACTAAAACATTCTAGTGATAGAAAAGCCAAAAGCTTGTTTACTTTCTTACCCATACGTAATTGAAATAGTGTACAGCTAGACAAGGAGAAATACAGCAGTAAACAACAACAAAAATCACTCAAAAATCATAAACCACCAAGAGCACACATTGTGAGAAGACTGAGTACTTTAAAAAATAGCTGAAAGGGAAAATGATAGATAGATAAATAAGCAAAGGGGAAAGGAAAGAGAAGAGGAACACCCTGATACCTTAGATCTTCAAAATATTCATGGCAATCTAAGTTTTTCAGAGCCTGAGGTAAAGGAAATTTTGTGCAGCATCTTTTATTTTCCTTCAGTTGCAATAACGTTTACATTTAGCCACAAAGTGTAGATATGTATGGCTTGTATCCTGCACTGATCTACAGTGTGTGATTCTGATGTACAGCCTCCAGTGACTACATTGAGTAAATGTGTACATGCAGACAATCTCTCTCTAAATATATGTGGGCTCTCAGACAGCATGACTAAGTAAAGTTTGGTTCCTAAAAAAGGATGATAATAAAAAGAAGAAAATTCTCTCAGTTTCTGAGATCCACTGATGTGGAATGTCATAGAGGAATGAATTGTACTGTAACTCAACACAATACACTGTTTAAACCTAGGGATATGACATGAAGAAGGCTCCATTGGTCTGGTCCAATATAACATTTAATCAGCTTTATCTGAATTCCTGCTGGAAGTATAAATGTCTACCTTATAAACTATACAAATTAGATAAGAAAAGTTTATTATACCCACATCTATCCACAATCTACAGACTGACTAAATGTGCCATTTATTTGGTTTAGCTAAACATAGAATTAGCGTTTAGTTACTGACAAAAGAGGAAATTCATAATTCTTTTCTAAACTCTGATTTACTTTTTCTTTAGGCTATGAGTCATCTTGACAAGCTTACCTAAAACCTCACAGAGAAATCAGTACCTCCTCTTTAGAGTAATTTTATCTTTACCTCCACCGTCAGTGTTTGGCCTTCTTGTAAAATTGTTCACTCCTAGCAAGATTTCTCTGAGAAGGCGAGTTCTTGACCTGTATTTGAGAATAGTAGTTTTCTGGCCATCAGCACAGATTGCTCAGTACTTCTCCTAGATTCAGGTCTTGCATTCTCTGAGGTCAGCAAGATACAGTGTGCCATGTTTGGAGGGTCAAGCAGTGAAGTCCTAATACACTACAGTGCTGAAAAACAGGCTGGAGCACAAAACAAATGAAGTGGCTGTAATTTTCAAGGAGTTATTGATTTTCCACTAAGCAGGTGGTTTACCACTATGTTTTGTTGTATAGTATCCTTTCGCTAGTACATGGGAGTTTATAGTCACTACTGGGTGAAACTTCAAAAGAGATTTTATTTCATTCAAAATCCTAATCCATCATTTTACTAAAAATAATCAAAACAGATTCCAGATACCCTAATATCACACAATATGAAGGTCTAGTAGAAATGCAGGATTTGCACACATGCCAAGAAACAACAAAATTATATTCTTTTCCTTTTTAAAACTAAAATTATATTTAATGGATTTGGACATGTATTAATAAGTACATTAATAAATAAAGTCCTTTAAAATCAACAGAATTTAATTTAAGTAAATTCTGTTGAGCTACAATAAAGCAGGGGAGGGACTGTTCAAAAAAGCTTGTAGTGATAGGACAAGGAGGAATGGGTATAAACTGGAGAGGGGCAGATTTAGGCTAGATATAAGGAAGAATTCTTAAGCATGAGAGTGGTGAGACACTAGCACAGGTTGCTTGGGGAAATTGTGGATGCCCCATCCCTGGAGGTATTCAAGGCCAGGTTGGATGGGGCCTTGGGCAGGGGGTTGGAACTAGATGATCTTTAAGGTCCCTTCCAACCCAAACTATTCTATGATTCTACGATTCTAAATATTTGGGGTACCTTTCAGGCTTAGAAACAGTAATGTTACTCTGTATCCTTCCATAAGAGATATTTTAGCTACTGGGGAAGACATGAATAATCAAATTTTCGGTTAGGAAAATAAAAATACAAGCTGTTTTTCTTTGCTGTCATTGTTGAATTACACAGGCTCTGTGTTGAAAGTAACACAAGAACAGTGTCCTACAGTATATTCTGTGTCACATATACCAACTATACCTTCTCAGGCTTCATGTTGTATATAGCTACAATGACACAACTTAAAGGATCCTCTTAAATGTATTTTTCCTTGAGGAGTACATAGGGTAAGAGAAACATAAAACTCTTCTGGTCTTGGATCAAAAGATCTATGTTAATTTAAGATAAGAAATTCAATGAAAAACTGTACAGACCTGTATAGACTTTGTTAGTACAGTATGTGTGAAGTTCAGCTATTCAATCCAACACTCAAAGACTAATTATATCTAGCCTACAGCTGGAAATACACGTGGCAAAAAGAAACACCAATTGTCTTGAGCAAAATTGAGCAAAATTCAATCTACTAGGTGACAAAAACTGAATGAACCACAGAAGACTAACAAATAGGTGTAGTCACATATTATCATGACCTTTGGTCCTTACCTTTAAGAGCCAAAACTGATATGACATTAGAGGATTCATGGCTTGTAATGCCTCTTCCACTCAAGTGACTGAGCTCTCCTGGCTCCTTCAGAACACTTAATATGAAGCAGGGATATGACAGAGTTGAACGGCCCTTAGTAATTTATTCAAACTAAATAAGATACAGTAGTTGGAGGTACACAGAACATGCAGAGACAGATAATGATCTGTCAGCCAGCTGCAATTTATGTGGAAAGTGGGGACATCATTGATTATTCCCCTGAATGTATGCATCGTGTTCTCTAAGGATTTAGACAGAAGTGGGAAGGAGAATGGATCTACTGTCAGTCCCTCTGCAGCAGTTTGAGAAGCACGTATTCCTTGAGTAGTCCCTGCTGAAGAAAATGCCTGAAGGACAGTGTCTCAGGCAACTTTTAGAATTAATAAATCAAAGGCTCTGAAAATGCTGTCACTGGCCTTAGGGAATGCAACGCAAGACTTTTTTTAGACTTTTTCCCCTTCAGCAAAAAGCAACCTGTCTCCCATACAAAGTAAGAAGGTTGCAGTAGTCTCCAGATTTCTCTGCTTCAACTATACCTTCCAGGATATGCCTGTGACTTGCTCAGTTGTTTGTCTGTGCTGGTCCTTTACCTATCTTTTACATGCTCTGTATTTGCAGCTGAACTTTGAAATAGAATAGGATATTTTTTTATGTTCTTACTGTATTTCCAGAGGGATTGTTTTCTTACTCCTTCTTTGTCATAGACAAGGTATATAAACAAATAAGATATACATATATTCATAAGTGATTCTTTTCTTTTGAGCAAAAAATAAGGATGAAACTAAATGTTTGTTCTTTTTGCATATTGCATGAAGTCTTCAGTAAGCCTAAATGAAAATCCTTAATTACCAAATACAATAGATTACTGAAGTTACATTAAATGTTCACAACTGCTGTAAATATAATTAAACTGAAACTCCAACACGCATATTTTTGAATTCCTAATTATCTGTAAAATATGTCAAGAGTTTCTATAGATATGCAGAACTTGGACTGGTTTTGTAGTAGGTTGTTCCTAGTCTGTTCACAGTAACACAGAAGAAAAAGAAAGTTCTACACCTTAATATAAAATGTTATGAAATAAAATGAAGATATTATCAGTAGTATTGTTATTTTTTTATTTTATTAACCTTACTCTTTCATAGTATAGACAATGATAACTGCAGAATTAATTGTTGTCAGATCTCTACCCTGGACTTTTCTTAATGTCTTTACTTAAAGTCAGAATTCATCATTTTGGGAAATACAGCCTCATATTTTGATGACTGTACAATGAACTGAATCAAGACAGTGTTATGCTAGGTGTCTGCAAGAAGTTGGCATATATAACATAACACATATTGAGGTATCTCTGCATGATTAATTTGTTATAGTACACCAGAAAATATCTTCTGTTCAGATTAAATTTAGAAGGTGGTATCTTGAGCCTTTCTGTTGTGTGTAGCTCAGCTGAAATAAAAGTGGAGTATAAGGTTAAGCAGAATTATGAAATAAAAGTAATTTTAACAGAAAATTTTTTCTGTATCCGTGTGGGCTCAGGTAAAATGGAGGTCTATGGGACCTTTACACTTACTAATGTGTCCATACAAAGTTCTGGAAGATACAATAGGCTTCAAATGTCTGCATACAAGCCAGATTCAGTCTGGAAGAAATGTAGCTTCATTCACACAACCCTGCACCAAAATAATAAATCTTTCCTCTCCAGACTGCAGTGGTTATGCAGCCATACTGGCTCTTAGTTTGCAAGCCTGAGAAACCCTGCACTGTGCTCCACTCTATGGGCTAATTTACCCTGTGTTTGGCTAAAGAGCAATTGTAGGTACCTTCACTTCGAGTACACTTCAAATATACAAGCTATGTGCATACTGTCTATTGTGCCAGAGTCATTTCCTAAAAATGACAAAATTAGGCGGCAGTAGTTTTCAGATCTGACTCTACTTATTTTTAGAAAACTACATTTTAATAAACTGAATTTTTGTGGCACACTGCAAGGTATTACATAAAAACTATGTCTCTGTATTAATGAAGGATTGCTGTTTTTTATTTCCAGTTAATTTCTTTAGGGATATTTGTTTGACTTGTCTTTATTGAACTAAGATGTTTCTTACAGGATACAGTAGTTGTTAACACAGTTAACATTGTGAACTAGGTGGAAGTTGAGGTACTGCCATAGCTAGGCAAAGATTCTGGATATGTAATATGACTCCTAAATATTTTTGCCCTTACTTGTACTTTGGTATGAAAGAATCATAGTATCATAGAATCATAGAATCATAGAATAGTTAGGGTTGGAAGGGACCTTAAAGATCATCTAGTTCCAACCCCTCTGCCGTGCGCAGGGACATCCCACTAAATCAGGCTGCCCAAGGCCCCATTCAACCTGGCCTTGAACACCTCCAGGGATGGGGCATCCACAACTCCCCTGAGCAACCTGTGCCAGTGTCTCATCACTCTCACGGTAAAGAAATTCTTCCTATATCTAGCCTAAATCTGCCCCTCTCCAGTTTGTACCCATTCCTCTTTGTCCTATCACTACAAGCCTTTGTGAACAGTTCTTCCCCGATGATAGAAATAAGCCAGCAAAGGGCCCTTGTTGCAAAGGAGGCGAATAAGGCTAATGGCTGCGTTAGACTAAGTATTGTCGGCAGGTTGAGGGAGATTGTCCTTCCCCTCTCATCAGCCCTGGTGAGGCTATACATGGAGTACCGTGTCCAGTTCTGATCTCTTCATTACAAGAGAGACATGGACATATTGGAGACAGTTCAGTGAAGGCTCATGAAGACGATTAAGGATGTGAAGCATTACTCCTATGTCTCCTATGAGAAAAAGTTGATATTACTGGCATTTTTGAGACTGGAGGAGAGAAGTCTGAGAGGGGTTCATATTAATATGTATGAATACCTAGCAGGAGGATGCAAAGAGGACAGAGCCACACTCTTTTCATCGGTGCTCAGTGGCAGTATGAGAAACAAAAGGCACAAACTAAAACACAGGAGATTCCGTGAAGATTCATGAAGAAACAGTTTCTCATTGTGAAGGAGAAAGAACACTGGCACAGCTTGCCTAGAGCTGTGGAGTCTCCCACCTTGGAGGCAGTCCTGGCCAAGTGGCTTTAGGTGGCCCTGCTTGAGCAGGTGACCTCTAGAGGTACCTTCCAATCTCAATCATCCTGTGATCCTGTGATCTTGTGATCCTGTGAAATCTCATATTCTATTTTTGTTACTTGCTGATAGAGTGCAAATACTTTGCCCCAATAGATTGCATTGTTGAGGTTCCTAAGAGCGTACCACAGGACTCCCTGATGTAGACAATAGGCAAATTCAAACAAAAAAAGACCCCTCACAATAATTTGCTAATGTAGAACACCCACAAAGCTTAATCTGTTTTCCAAAATAATGGCAGTTGTTACAGTAAATTATGAATATGAGTCATTCACTCAGGCCCTGTTTTGGTCCCCTACCATAACCAGTTCCTCCACTCCTTGTATGAAACACAAGAGCCTCAGCTCAGTACATTTTAGATGGATCAGATTTCCAGCTACTCTGGACCTAGTTGCTGCCTTTTCAGAGGCAGCAAGTATCTCAGACTCACCTCAAATGGTAACCCTCTGCAACCCTTGTTTAACTTCCACAATTTGGGAAAACAGCAAAAGGTTCAAGCTCTGGGACTCCCTTGAACACATGAGGACATACAGCTTTTGTGACATGAAGCTGCAGCCAGGGAGCCCATTTTCCTTGATAAACCTCATTATTTAGGCTTGTGCTTACCTAAACAGTGTGAACTTGTTGTTCAGTGCTATGTTAAACACTTTCTCAAAGGAAAAAATATTACAAGAACTCACTGAGAAAACTGTGCTGTGGCAAGAATTTGTGGACCAGTCAGTTATGTGGACTCAATGTGCAGCATCAGTCACTGCTGATCTTGAGAAGCACTTTAGATCCAGAGGCCACTGTCAAATGATCTGTTTGGGATACCTAATTTTATCTTACTCATTAAATACATCAAAAGTCAGTGGAATTAAGATAAAACAAAATGGCTATTACTACTGTAGATATCTTAATAAGATTTAAAGCTCAATATTATCTTTCCACAGATACAAAGACACTCTGAAATCATAGGCCTGAGAAGTATGATGTCTTCTGTTCTAGTCTGTAACTTCCCTGCATACTCTGAACACATCCACTCGCTTATCACACAAAAATACAGATCTTCCAAGGTACACAGAGAGAGACTCTAACATAAATCAATGTTGGAAAGAAAATGCCATTCCAAAGGGCTTACACACCTCCCAGTTTCCCTTGTCCTGTCTCCACCCTTATTTTTGTGAACAACCTGCTCTGGAAGGAGATTGAAGGAAAAACACATTCTTTGATTTCCTGAAAAGGGCCAGCTTTGGTTTTACAATGTAAACAGAGAAAGCGAAAGGGCTAGTGCATACCTCCTTAGGGTACCTAATACTTTCAAATGGTAAGAATTTTATTATAAAACATTTCTGCAATTCAGTCCTTGCATGCACAGTGTAATACCTCCAATTTGTAAGACTGCATGTTCACTCAGCAATGCCTGTGTCTAGCTTGTTCAAGGCTATCATTTTAAATCCCACTTTCTCAGAAAAACAGTGTTGCTATGCAAAAACCACCAGGCACCTTATCTTGAGGAGTATTAGCCTAAGGTTTGAGGAAGAATCTATTGACCTCTAAGAAAGCAGCTTATTTTTCTTTACCTGAATTCCTCTATTTCAGGAACTTTTAACCTAGAATTATAGTATAGAATCTATGCATTCTTAATTTCCAAATCCATCCAAATATAAGTATGGTTTTTTGAGCTCCAGAAAACCTTCCCAATGAAAGTACTGAGCTTTCACTGTGGGAGACTGGGGTGCCACTGTCCCAGAGGGAGAAGACATCAGCAACACAAGTATAGCAAGACTGAGGTGGCTGAAGTGGCTGAAGAATGACCAATGATAGATAAATATTCTGATGGTTTACGTGAAAAGATACTGAGCTGACCCAAACTTAGAGAGAAGACCTTTCAAGACTCCACTAGGTGGGGCTAAAAAACTAGACCTAGTGCGTGGGGATTTCTCTGCACCTGCTCATTACAGGGATACATTTTTTGACTCCTGAACTCATCTCGAGGACACTAAGGAGGTCTATTGCCTAACTCAGCTCTGCTACCTGAACACACTGGCACGTGAAGCCTAGGATCTGGTCAAGAAAATTTGACACTGTTTTCATTCTTTGTGGAGTAGAAAAAAATAACCTCATTTACTCACAGAAATGACACAGAAGTATCTTTGGAGAATAATTTCTAGAGAAAATGCCCTGAAAAACTGTGCCTAAAAATTTTTGAAGCTGAGGACTATTTCATTCATCTACAGCCAATGCTGTATTTTCTGTTATGAATATTGTAACAGCTGTAGACTTACTTGCTTAGATTGGGAAGTCACTGTTCAAGCATTGTGTAAGTATAGACAGGAAATGGTCACTGGGTAGAATGTATTTGCTTTAGAAAAAAAGTCTTTCTTTTCAGACTACAAAGCATCAGAAAAGTCTAAGAAGAGAGTGATATATCTAAGGGAGACAAAATGGTTTCAAGTAGGAGCTGTTGTTGGCATGGGATGCATCACACCTGAGAACCCATTGATGTTATTGTATCATGTACTGATTGTGCTGCTACTTCAGAAAACAATGTATGAAGGCTGGCAAAATTGTTTTTGAAATACCAGCTTGGAGATAGTTTTCCTCTCTTAAGACCCCAAGTGGCAAAAGCAATTGAAGGGAAAATAACACAATCAAACAGATGTAATGGAAAGGCAAATAGGCAGGAGAACAGATAGTTTTCTCTCCAAAACAGCAGGAGATGGTTAAAGAGTACGAGAGAGGAAGGGAAAAAAGTGAAATAGGGGTGTAATAAAAAGTACTGAATCCAGTGACATAGTGTGCGATTGCAAATCATACACCAGTGGGACAAAATCAAGGACCATTACTCCAGAAACTAGGAGATGAAACTGCTTTTTCTTTCATAAGTATTTTGATTTTGTAATATTCTTTTATATACATAAAACATGAAGAAAGATTGAAATTGAGTATTTTTTTGACATTTGTAACTCATCACGGACCACAGTTTCTGCTGTAAATTACTATGACATGCTACCAAGTTAGTTAAGAAAGCTGGAAATTCAAGCATAATGATATTAATACTCAAGCCTACGGGCTATTTCATATATACTTTTCATTTTCCCTCATACCTTATTTTCTCTTCATTCCTTTTTAATTCCTTCTTCCTTTATATCAGTTTGCTTTTGAAGATCTTCTTTTTCTTATTTTCTTTTCATGGACTTTATTTGAATACATTTAGCTAAAAGAAAAACTATTTACTCAGTGAGTTCTTTTTCAATGTTTAAGTACTTTCAGGATGAAAATGTTGATTGCAATGCTGATTTTGAGATTCTGTATGTCAATTTGTTATCAAAATATCTGCTGGTGTGGCTAGTATTTAATGAATGGAGGCTATACTCTTTGGAAAGAATACAGATTTTATGTTCAACACATACCTCAGAATTTTAAAGAATTTAATGCAGCTGGATGCGAACTACTACTCAAAAATAAGAATGAGCCATAAGTTTAACAGCATAGTGGGTCAATCATAGAATCACAGAATTGTTTTTGTTGGAAAAAATCTATAAGATCAAGTCCGTGTCTAAACTTAATGGTGCCAAGTCCACCACTAAACTATGTTCCTAAGTACCACATCTACTTCTCTCAAGTACATCTCACCAGCACCAACTACATTGTATAGTCACTCCTGTAGTCCTGCTGGCCACACAATTTCTAATACAGCAGGATGCTATTGGCCTTCTTGGCCACCTGAGTACATTGCTGGGTTATATTAAGTTGGTTACCCACCAATACCCCCAGGTCCTTTTCTGCCAGCATCTTTCCAGTCACATTTCCCCAAGCCTGTAGCATTGCATGGGGGTGTTGTGGCCACAGTGCAGGACCTTACATTTCCGTCTTGTTGAATGCCATCCGGTCTGCCTTGGTCCATCAACAAAGCCTGTCCAGATCTCCTTGTAGAGTCCTCCTGCCCTCAAGCAGATCAACACTCCCACAAAACTTGGTGTCAGATGCAAATTTACTGAGGGTGTGCTCAATTCTCTCCTCCACATCATCGATAAAGATACTAAACAGAACTGGACCCAGCACTGAGCCCTGGGGAACACAACTTATGGCCGGCCATGAACTGGATTTAATTTCATTCACCAATATTGTTTTGGCCCAGCCATCCAGCTAGTTTTTTACCCAGAGAACAGTATACTCAACCAAGCCATAAGCAGACATTTCTTCTAAGAGAATGCTATGGGAAACTATGTCAGAGACTTCACTAGAGTCTAAGTAGACAACATTCTCTCCAATTCTTATTTCTGAAACATCTTAATAAAAAGGTGAAATTTTGTCATAAAAAGCTGTATTTTCCAAATAAATTTCCAGTTTTATTCACATGAGTTCTATGTAATTTATTAATGAGTTAGAGACCTCATGTTTTTCCTTTGGAATCTATGGAAAGCTGGTTTTAATGGACAACAAAATATCTCTCAGAAATAAGACATTCTTCCAGTGCTTGACTGAAAACTTTGTCAAGTGAATGAACACCTGTAGTGATAACAAAAACCTGAAGAAAATTTACAAGCTAAACGAATGTGAAAAAATAAAATGCTTTTTTGTAGGTTAACAGCTGCTCTTACACATTTATCTCAGGGCAAAAAGGAAGAATACATTTGCATTAGGAAGTGTTTTGAATCACACTGATAATCTTTTTGATTTGTAGAGTAAGTGATTATTTCAGAGTTACCTTATTTTTTCCACTTCTACCCAGATTTCTGTAGCATAACAAAGATATCAGCTCATAAGCAACTAACATGTTGCCTAATTACATCCCAGATTTCCTTTTTCTGACTGCCCACATCTAATTTTTCTGAAATGTCATAACTATAAAACAATACTATTTTCCACTTGCAGTGACATGCTGCAGAGGGTTTAAGGATGAATATTTAAAAATAGCAATTTAAAAACTAGCCATTTTTTATTACTACCATGCAGTGTTGGTTCCTAATTACAAGGAGTGTATAGTTGTTGTAAATTTTGCTAAGAAAAATCAAGGAATAAAAGAAAGTGGCAGTGAAGTTAAGAATGCTACAGATGAACTGTTGAGCTCTGGAGAATAATGTGACAAACACAAGGTCTATGGAAAAATGACTTTGCCAGACACTGTGATCACAGCTTCTGCCCAGAGAAGCTTGAAAGTTACATTGCTAACTAGGCAAGAAATTGTACTGACCTTTTCACTATATTACAGCAGATCACTATAACATAAATGATTGCTATTGAAATTGATTTTGGTAGCAGCCCAGAAGACTCGTTTTTGTTGTCTGTGGTGCGTTTGTCTTTTTAACAGTTAGTACTCATCTGAGTGCTGTGTAACAATATGCCTTTGCTCAAACTGATTAAATTATATTGATTAATCATGACCTTAAACCCAAGTACAGGAAAACAAACCAAAACAATCTCTTCTGAAGAAAATATACAAGGCTTATATGCTCCCTTCTACTTGGACTCTTTTCTCACTTTGAACATTCTTACCTTATACAACTTGCTGCTCACAAGCAAAACTGGAAAAATGCCTCAATGTAAACATAAATCATAGCATCATTCTTTTAATATGACCATGAAACAATTCCCCAAAAAAACCAAGAGTAACAAGAAAGAATTATGCTGTTAAAACTTTTTCAAGCAGCTCAAAGAATATTTTTTACTGCAAATTATGCTGACAAAGTTAAATTACAACACAAGCAAGTACTGAAAGAAATTAATCTCCCTATACTGACTGGAATTTGGATGATGTTAAACATAATTATTGTATGTAGTTCTACTATAGTAAGTAGTGTCATAGCTTGGTGACATCTTCATATGCTTTATATTTATTTATTATTAAAAGAATCAAGCAATATTATAATGTGCTTTTTTTTGTTACTATTATAGCAATGAAGTACAAATGGTGATGAAATCTAATTTTGCTGCTGACCTGCATCAATGTTTTTGTTTCTTGTGTGTAAAAGAACAAAAAGAAAAAAGAAAGTGGGGGAAATCCCATGAAAGTTTCACATTTTAAAGCCTCCACATTTCCCAATGAAAAATACTTTTGATTCTTTCCTAACCACTACCCCGCCTGCCACTACCATGATGGCTTCTCATGGTATTTAACTGGTATTTAGTTTTTTTGTCTTAAGAACACTTACAGAAACCTGAGGATAAACAAAGTAAGCGACAATCATTTTTACATTATTAAGAAAAGAGATGCAACATGATAATAAATGTGTATTTCTGAGACACTGGTGCCGTCACCTTAAATCATTTAATGTAACTATAGCAGATTATTTTTTATTCACTCTGGAGTCATCTATTATCATATATTTAATTCACCATGTTATAATTAGGACAAAAAATAATTCTGCTTATAAAACTGAATGCAGTGTCATAACAATAGTTCAGGAAAAAAAAATTACATATGGATTTTGCCATTAAAAGAGGTGATAAATTTTTATGCTATGAGACTGAAGGGCTTGGTTTTAGTAGTTTACTAAATTAATAGTATTACATGATGGCTAATAAGTTTTACAAAGCATTAAACCACCCTAGGAGTTATTAAGACTTTCATATGTCAAGACATACCTATACTGGTTTCAGAAAGTCATGTATATCTGCTTATGTAAACAGCTACATGGCCATGTAGGAAATAGCATTGGGAGGTATGAAGAAAGGAAATAGTTTGTAACCTGGTAAAAATTATACTAATTTTTATTGTTGGTTTCCATTCAGATCTTATCTGTTACTGTCCCTTTAACTATTTGTTTTGACGAGTAAGTTCACCATTGTCTTAAATTACAATAACAGAATGAGCAGTCTGGGCATTAGTGACAGAATAATTTATGAATCAAGTAAGAGTTTATAAGATAGTATTGCAACACTACTTAATTTGCAGTAATGAAACCCAAGATATTATGACAGCTGCTGCCTCAACCATAGGGTGAAGTTCCCTACAGTATTGTTCTCAGAAGCACCAGGGAAAAAAACTCATGTCAATGAAAAGTTACAAAGGGTTTGATCCTCCTTTGCGCTGAAAAAAAAAAAAAATCTCATTGACTGAAACACAAATGACAAATGGGCTCTTTGGATTGCTATTGTTAATGCTTCAGCATAGGAAAAACGAAAATTCAAAATCATAGTCCATAAATGTAATTTCATTAGACAGAAATAAATGGGGATAATACTCTCTCAATGAGACCTAAATTATGTCACATATCTTTATAATACTTTATGGGTACTAAACACTTGTCTTATGTTAAGTAAATTTAATAAAAATTGACGCATGACTGTACAGACTAATGAAGTATATTTCAATGCTTGTACTTTGGAAAAAACACGCAGGAAGAGAGCTTTGCCTATTTTGAGTATGTTTATTTGAATACAGTAACTGTAACTCAGTTTGGATACTAATAAAGAAAACAAAAATAAGTTATTTGTGTTTTCATCAAGTCTTAGCTTTTGCAGACGGAAAATTATACCTTCCAGATTTCCCAAATAGCAACTCTATTTTGAGGCAATGTAGGCATGTTGTAATTATCAATGTGTGTTTACAAGTCACGAATCTAAAAAAAAAGTATTTACTAGTTATTATCAGCAAAAACAATTATTTTCTTACTTGATACAGAATTAAACCAGAAATAAAAATAAGTTTTTCTGTTAGAAATTTGAAGAAACTGTAGAATTAAATTTTCCTTTCTTGAACCTAGAATAATCATACAATGGCATGCTAAAAGAAACAGTCTCAATCAGAATAAAACAGCAAGTAGATGATTTTGAAAGGCCATTGTAAAATTTACTGTATTTGTTGCCTTCTTCTGGTAGGTATTACTGTCCCTGTAGACAACGTATTTTTCATCTGTACACTAAGAGCATGTATGGAAATGTTTGCTTTACTATATAACCGAGTTGAGTTGATAAAAAGCACAGAAACACGACAATGTGAAAAAAAAAATAGAAGTTATTTTAAAAAATAATTTGGACAACGAATTAACAATGCTCTGTAATTGTCAACATGGGTTCATGAAAGGCAGGTCTTGCCAAACTAACCTGATTGCTTTCTATGACAAAGTGACTCAACTACTGGATGGGGGAAAGGCTGTGGATGTAGTCTTCTTGGACTTCAATAAAGCCTTTGACACAGTTTCTCACAGCATTCTGCATCAGAAACTGTCAGCCTCTGGCCTGGACAGGTGCACACTCTCCTGGGTTGTAAACTGGTTGGATGGCCGGGCCCAGAGAGTGGTGGTAAATGGAGTTAACTCCAGCTGGAGGCCAGTCGCAAGTGGGGTTCCTCAGGGCTCAATACTGGGTCCAGCCCTGTTCAAGGACTTTATCAATGACCTGGATGAAGGCATTGAGTGCACCCTCAGCAAGTTTGCAGATGACACTAAGCTAGGTGGAAGTGTGGATCTGATGGAGGGTTGGGAGGCTCTGCAAAGGGACCTGAACAGGCTGGACCGCTGGGCTGAGACCAATGGCATGAGGCTTAAGGCCAAATACCAGGTCCTGCGCTTGGGGCACAACAACCTTATGCAGTGCTACAGACCAGGAGAAGTCTGGCTAGAAAGCTGCCTAGAGGAGAAGGACCTGGGGATGTTGGTTGACAGCCAACTGAACATGAGCCAGCAATGTGCCCAGGTGGCCAAGAAGGCCAATGGCATCTTGGCTTGTATCAGAAAAGGCATGACCAGCAGGTGCAGGGAGGTTATTCTCCCTCTGTACTCGGCACTGGTGAGACCGCACCTTGAGTATTGTGTTCAGTTCTGGGCCCCTCACCACAAGAATAATATTGAGGCTCTGGAGCGTGTCCAGAGAAGAGCAATGAAGCTGGTGAGGGGGCTGGAGAACAAGTCTTACGAGGAGTGACTGAGAGAGCTGGGGTTGTTTAGCCTGGAGAAGAGGAGGCTGAGGGGAGACCTTATTACTCTCTACAACTACCTGAAAGGAGGTTGTGGCGAGGAGGGAGCTGGCCTCTTCTCCCAAGTGACAGGGGACACAACAAGAAGGAATGGCCTCAAGCTCCGCCAGGGGAGGTTCAGGCTGGACACCTGGAAAAAATTTTTCATGGAAAGGGTCATTGGGTACTGGCAGAGGCTGCCCAGGGAGGTGGTTGAGTCACCTTCCCTAGAGGTGTTTAAGGGACAGGTGGACGAGGTGTTGAGTGGCATGTTTTAGGGATTGTTAGGAATTGTTGGACTTGATGACCCAGTTGGTCTCTTCCAACCTGGTGATTCTATGATTCTAAGATATTACATAGGCTGCAGGGATTTTCTTCTGCTTTGATTTGGTTTGTTTTTTTTTTTAAGTTTTGGTTTTGTTTTCTTCAGTGTCTCTGCCATAATTTCAGAAATAAAGTGCTATTGAATTTGAAAGGTACATTTTAAAAATAAAATTATTCGGATTCCCATCCTACTCCAATTGCAATCAACCAAAGGTCTCATAGTGATCTATTTGGCATCTGAATGAACTTATAATTACATAATAAATCAAGAAGACAGCGTATGTGTTGACCTCCACTCTAATCAGGTTGACCATATCATTGGATTTCATTTTGCAACATTCAAATGAATCATTAGTCAAGCAATTTCCTGCTTCTTTTTCATGGTATTACGTTATATCTTCATAACCCATTTGGAAGGGAATTAAAGATTATTCTCCACATACTTTTCTAGAGAACAGATCTTTTACCCTCTTAAATCATATTCTTTTCTAATTTGTTCCCAGTTTTTTTTCATTCTTGCAATAATTGCAATCTTGGGCATTTACTTCTTGTCTTAAAGATTTTTATCTTTAAAGGAAATGAGGAAAAATATTTAAATCATACTAATTCATCTGTAATAGAAGACTCAAACTCAGCTTAGTTACATGTAGCAGAGGTAAGTGTAATCTAGATTTTGCAAAAATGTCCTATATCTTTTATTAATCTTTCAATTAAAATGATTCTTATGTGACTTATATTTATTTCCCAATTTCAAGGCTAGTAATTTCTTTACTTCAGTTTTCTTGTGGTGTCACTCTTTCTTTATTATAGCGTGTAATCCCATGTAAAGGTGTAAAAAAAGCCACCACCACCACAAAAAAAAAAAAAAAACACAAACAAACCCACAACAAAACCAATAGCATATCCCAAAGTACTTATGAAAAGAGTCCTGTTTATTAATAACTTATGAGATGCTTAGGACCTATTTCATACCTAATCTCAGACAGTCTTCAGTAGATCAGAAATGTAGGAGACATTTTTTTATCTTCCAATCTTTTTTTTTCCCTATTGGATGATTACTTTCAGAAACACCACCCCCAAGAAAAAAAATCCAACCAGAAAGAAATAATTTTCTTAGGCTCTTATATGCTTTTATTAATTAAAAAAATAAAAGAGAAATAAACAAACAAAAACCCCAACAAAGATACAGTAATTTATATAGTATATTACTATATTACTATATTACTATATTACTATAGTAATAGAGTAATAGAGTAATAGAGTACTATATTATATAAGTACTATATTATATAATATAAGTACTATAGTACAATAGTAATATATAACCCCACAAGATATAGTAATTATAAACTGCAGTGTTGGGCAGGAAACAATAACAGAAAAAGCTATCTGACGATATTGACAGTGTTAGAAAGAGGCCAAATGTGGCTATACAAACTGGATTTCAGCAGTGATCCAGCAAGGCTGATTAATATAATGCTCCGTTTTACCTCTTTTCAAACTCATTAAAGCCTTGCGTGTACGGGAGTTAACTTTCATCTCCAAATATCCAGTAAAATATATCATAAGTTGAAGTTGATTCACTGTTTAGTTGTTCAGCTGATCATGGTTCCTGCTGCCAGAAAAACCTGAAAAAAAATCATAAATATCAGCTCTGGATGTTTTCTTTTTCTCTTTGTCTTTTTTTCTCTCATCTTCTCCCACTTGAGCCAATTCTAAACAGTTTTCTTTAGATTTATAATTATCATATTAAAATATTGTGAAAAAGAGTAATTTCAATTAAAATAGTGGTAGCAAGAAAGTAGTCTCTTTAATCTATAAAAAGAACATAGTAAGAACACTGTCTTCCGCTTAATTCATCAGCACAATGGTTTGCATCCATATTTACATTTCTTTCCTCTTTTTTCTGAAGGGGTTCAAAACAACGTGTGTCATGCCTATGAAGAGTGTTGGGCACCTAGCTACTGCTCTTTTGAGAGGTGATCCTCTCTTTTTCTTCTGATAAAGGGATTGATTTGGTCTGTAATATATAAATATTCGTGTAGTGAGCAAAGTTGAAGAAACCAAAGGCTGTAGTATGGGCAGTTACTTGCCCCAAAGGGAATATCAAGTTGAAAACTTCTGAAACCAATAATGGAAAAGTATGTTTTCTATAGTCAGGTTAATGGCTAACTCAGTGATAAAACCAGATTTAAATTTTACTCAAATAGAAATTTGGTTCTTTTTAATTGTGAGAAAAAGAAAATGATAAATACATTCAAAGCTACATCTCCCAGCATGATGCATGATGAAAAACTTATATATCTGAATGAAAACAAACTACTTCTGAACATGCTCTAGTGTCATGATCCAGCCTGGACAGTCCAAGGGTTGCTGGGATAAGACCTTGGCTCTCCCCATAAAATGGGCTAAATGAAGACAAAATGATGACAAATGTTTGGTCCAAAAAAGAATTTATGTGTACAGGCATTCTTAGGGATAGGGTTGGCACTGGCCTGCTAAATCTCTGTTAAGGGAAATGAAAGAAAGAGAGAAAGGCAGAAAAGGGAGAGAGAAACAGTGCAAGGATGCCAATTGTGCTCTGCTCCTCCTCTTCTCTCTCTCATGATGGTGGGCACACTGCTGCAAATGGTCCCTCATCCAGTGCATTATTTATAGGTTTTGGTGAGCCTGTGCAGTGATTCTTCTAGGAAAGTTCTAGAATGATTCTGGGCTTGGGAGTTTAGGGGAGTTCCAGGGTCACAGGTGAGTCCAATGTATCATTCTGCCCCTGCCATCCCAATTAACAAGATTGCATCATGACCTCTCCGGACAGCAAGCACAGCTGGGCTCCTTGCTACAGTGAGATAAGGCTGAAGGACACGGTCTCTGCTGCAGTTGAAAACAAATAGTTGAAGGCAAGAAAACAAGTGATTTAAGATAGCCAAAATGAATCAGCCTCTTACAGCTAGGACTCCTGACATGAAAAGTTAGTTAGTTGTTAATTTCCCCTTTGCTTGCTTGTAAGACATTCATTTAATATCTTACAATAATTAATCTTTCAATTTCAGTGCTTAAAACAGGAAATTGACTGAAAGTCCTCTCCATCTGAAATACATTTCCAACAGTTATTGATTCTTATAATTTCATTACAATAATTTCATTATAAGAATTCATAGTTTCTACCGCTTTCCGTGAAACCTAGTTCAGCATAACAAATATTTACATTCTTTGCTCATTCACCATGAATTAAAAGGCAACAGAGTGGTAAAATACGTAAGCACTTACCCACAAGAGGTTTACCTTGATCAGTATCAAAGATGGTGTTTCTTAAATTAGATTTAGGATCATCTGAATGGGTAATAACTTCAACTGGCTGTAAGAAAAAAAGCAAATTGTGTGATTTTTTTTTTTCTAGTGTTGAAAATGCATATAGATGGAATGCATAACTGGATATTGGCCATCACAGAAGAGGATGAGACCTTCGTGGTCTCTCAATTTTATAGACAGTATGACGTGTATAGAATGGAATACTCTGTTGGTCAGTTTAGGCTCACCTGCCTAGTCCAGCTCTCCTTGCAGGTGCAGCCCTTTTTTGCCGGCTCAAGGATGGCCCTGGTTACTATAGGGATAAGTATAAACATTGGCTTTTCGGTATACCGATGCCCTGCGTTATCCCTTCTAGAGAGCAACTGTCTGAAAAACATGCAGTTTGCTTTCAGAAAATGAAGTTACTTAGGCAAGGCTGAGTTAGAGCCACAGAACTGACTCTTAGGTTGAACCACAACACATTTGTTCTTTGGTAGGTGAATTGTATATGCCCACAGTAAAATACACGTTATTTGTTGTTTTACAAAGTAATATCTGACACTGTGCTGGTGAACTGCAATGTTTACTGTTAATCAGTCCCCACACTTTACATCATCTGAATAGTTGAGTAGCAGTTGTTACATTTATAGGAAAGGAATTATTAGAATCAAAAGAAACACTGAGATCCCACCAGGAATAACCTTCAGTAAGAGATAATTCCATATTTACAATTATTTTGACAATTTAACAAATCTGTCATATTACTTTTGCATTGCTTTAGTTTAAAAATTGAATTTGTATGTATATTTGAGCTTTGGAAATAATCCAATTGCTAAATCAGTGTTGAAATATAAATTCATCTATATCTGTTTAAATCTAGACAAACTTTTTTTGGTCAGGGTGACGTGAGCAGTGTCCTGTTCTGGTTTTCATATATGGCAACTACTGAAAGAAATGTGAAATTTCTGTTTTTTTCTGCCTCTAGAATGAACAAAGAGAAGACAATCGGCCTCCCTCTACCTTTGGTACCCTCTCTTGTGTAAGCACAGTCTGGCCTCTGTCTGTATTCATAATACAGGTTGCAACAAAGCAGGACCTTGGCATAAATGACCTCTCATAAATGCAGCTTGGCTGCATCAAAACTTTCAGGGGAAAAAAAGAAATCCATTTCTTACTTAAGCCAGCAAACTAGAAATTTTTCTCCTTTTCCCTCATGAACTTGTAGACCCTCCACCCTCACTTGCTTTACTCAAACAAGGAGGTAAAAGATATTCTCATAAAAATATTTAGGAGACGGAAAGTGACATGATTACACTTTAAGGTCATTTTGTGCCCCTTTTAATAGTTTCCTAAATTTCTATGCGGTAATCAGTTAATGTGTGGAAGCTTATTATCAGGCATACATCAGATCTCTATACAAAATGCAGACGGTGGACCAGATGCTATGGACAGCCCTCGAGATCTGAAATGTACAAAGGTAGATTAAACAAAAGTAGAAGACAACATATAAACAGAAGTTTAATTGCAGTAATTTGATTTTTAGTCAATATTATCACGAGTCCACATATGCTCTGAAGTACAAGAAAGGACCCTAGTCCAGCAGAGAACTTGACCATCTGCTTATCTTTCAGCACTCAAGTGGGCATATTAAAGAGGCACTTGAGTACTTTTTTGATGAGTTCTGTGGTGGTTTTAACATGTCATAATTTCTGTGCAGTTGAGACTTGAACTTTTTGCCTTAAAAAATGGGTCTGACATACACCATAGTCCACCAAAAAAAGATCACATTTTTTTGGTATGTTGTATTTAGCGAAAGGACTTTATTGGTTGACACTCAGTGACTGTGGAAATACTTTCATATTTTACTGCTTTTTCTAATGTGTCTACATATCCTTCTTGGGCATGTTTTATGAAGGAGGGTAGGCATACCATTTTCTCAGATTTAAGCAAATTATTTGAATGAGCAGCATTCAGTGGAAAGCAAGATATTCATCAAAATTTTTGTGGAAATGCAAATTCAGATACCTAAAAGAAATGAGTACCTATGCAGTGAATATCTAGAATTCTGTTGTTGCCAATGGACCTCCAGACAGTACAATTGAAAGAGCCTGGAGAGCAATTTTGTTTAGCCTTTGGCTGTCCAGCTACATACATCTCCAAGTGCTGTAGACACCATTATCTAAACTCAGGATTTTTTGAAATTTAACTCACTTACAGACCTATATACATGCTCACATAAATTTAAGGTTCTTCACCTCAAATTGAATCTCATTTTTTAATTTAGTTAAGATTAATCCCATTGTAAATCTCTGTGTATAAACGTAAAATTCAGTAATATGGTCTGCCCACAGAAATTTTACAATTTACAGTGTTCAGAAATTGAAGCTAAGTAAATATAGTCCTGTAATAAGACTTTTTATCTAAATTGTGAAATAATTAGCTACTAATGTATCTTACAGAGAGTCCTAACTGTGCATCGTAGAGAATATTACAAAGTAGATAGACTTTTTTTCTCTAGTTCACCCTATCAATTGAGAATGCTGATCCTAGCTTTTACTCACAGTTGGTATATCTATTGGCGTTATGATCTGTGATATTTGATCTGTCACGGGATTCACAGATTTGCCCTGGCAGAATTTAGAGACAGGCACTGGTTCTTAACGATCCATTACAACCCACTTTTAAAATGTTGTTGCTTGTTTTGGCTTGGTTTTATTTTTTACATACATTAGATTTACAATATAAACTTTAAAATGTAGACTTCTTATTCCCTTGTAAAGAACAACACATGCAGACTGCAGGTATCTATTTCAAGCAGTCTACCAAACACTCTCCCACAATATTTGTGACAACAAGACTTTAATTTAAAGTATATATCAGAGCCATTAAGGTAGTTTCAAGGCAGGACTTATTGTCATTAAATGAGTGATCAATTGTGTAAGCTTCTAGAAGTCATATGATAAATACAAGAAGTCAAAACCAACTCTATCCCTACAAATTTCGTTCAGCTAGGTTCTAGCCTCTTTTTTTTTCTTTCTGCTTTTTAGAGGTGATTGATGTTCTGAAGGAGAATTGAAAAAAAGGCTATCAAAATGACTGCCAGAACATTAGAAAGGTCAGACAGTTGCATAGTTTGTACCAATCACTTCCAGATTATATGGAACATTGTATCTTGTCTCTTTCTTCTTTTCGTAGTGATCACGTCAAGAACAAGTACTCCCAGAATAGCACAGCCTATGATAAAAAAGACAAAACACATACCTGTGTAAGATTCTTCATTAATCCTTCTGTAATACAGATTTTTTTCCCAAGCTTTGAATGCTTTCCAGCCTTTTTACTTTCCACAAAAATATTTTTTCTATAATCATATGCAAACAATGATCACTACAGACCACTACTGTCTTTCTCTATTTTTTAGAAATAGGAACAGTAATATTGACCCTGTCCCTCTAACCATACTGTGTCCTTCTGCAGCTTGCCATAGGCATGCCTGGTATTATTCCACTCTCCTTCACTGAATTCATCCAATGTGGAAGGGGGTTTGAGCTTTGATTTCACTCTGCCCTGAAGTGGTAGCTGGAACATCTACTCTGAATTTTGCAGAGCACACAGTGAATTGCTGCAGAAAACTCTCTGGTGCAATTTACCTACCATGTAGACCTCTTCATTTTCTCTCATAATTCATTTCACATTTTACTCCTGAAAAAGAATTACTATATTCTATCCTTAACCCAGATTTGCAAGGACAGTTCCGATTTAAGGAATTTTTCTTTGGATTTTCCTAACTGAAAAACTCTATATAGTAGAAGTCTAGATATAACGAGAATGGTTTGTGCGTTTAGTGGTTTTTTTCCAATTTCTCCTCCTCATAAAAACTGTGGTATCAAAGCCTGATCCATCCTGTGCTGTTTCCTGTTCTCATTGCAATCTTTGTCAGTGAAATGAGACATCAGAGAATTTTAATACCCGGTACAGTCTCTGAAAGACAGTAATGTATGGTGTAACTCTGACCTTCTCAGTGTTCTATAATTTGATTGGCAGGAAGCCATTCTTGTTCTCTGTTACATTTCAGGCAATCTAAATCTCAGAAGAGAGGCCAGTCAGTCAAAATGCAAATTATGTCAGATGCAATGAGTAAAGCTCAATAATATAATTTACAGATTGCATTAGACACTGCTGAGAAATTAAATTCTTGTCATCAGTCAATTATCGCATGGTAACAGTGTTGACAAACAGACAAAAGAGTAAAACAATTCACTTTTCTAAACAAGAAGTAAAAAATACTTTTCTTCCTTTGGATACAAATGAAAAGCGTAGCATTACTAGAAACAATAAGGAAAGTGTAGTGATGCCCATAGGGGAAAAAAGAGATACATAGGGAAATATAATCTTTAACATTTTACTGTTTTCCAAAACCCTTTGACTGCCATTTTGATCTTTTTTTTTCCTAACATAAACGCATAGTAATGAAAAATAAAAGTTAAAAAAAAAAGAAAAAAAGGAAATAAAAAGAAAAAAGAAAAAAAAAAGAAAAAATGTTGGGTGAAAAAAACATTAAAGTCTGAAGACTTCCTATTCTCTGACAGCACAACAAAGTTTGTTTCCAGACCTTAAAAGGATGAAACACAAGTAGAAACCTAGATATATAAAAACCTGACATCTAAGCCTGAGCTAGTAAATTTCATATCTCTTCCTAATCAAGGTAACATTCATTTCAGCTTGTCCTTAGACAGGTTAGATGTGTTTCTTCTAACAGTGTTTATTTCTATCTACTAAGATTAGAGTGACTGGCAAACTCTTTGATGCTTAGCTTTCAGCAAAGTTGGTTGACTTTCTCTTACTGCCATTCAACTTCTCTCTTAAGCCCTTCTTCAAATGGACAGAGGGAGAAAGCAAGATGAAAAATCTCATGGGTTGAGATAAAGACAGGGAGATCAATTAACAGTTACTGTCATAAGTAAACCAGAATTGATTGGGTAAAAGTTAATCTACTTAATCATCAATTATAATAGATTTTATTAAGAAATAAAGACAAAAATGAAACTACCTCCCTTCCACTCCCTGCTTTTTGTTAATCTCCACCTCACTCCCTCTTTTCTGTCTTCTCTATCTACCCGCACTCTGAGCATTGCAATAGGGATGGGGAGTAAGGGTTGCAGTCAGTCCATGACAGTTCCTCTCTGCTACTTCTTCCTTTTCACACTTTTCCCTTGCTCCAATATGGGTCTTTCCATGGGTTGCCACCCTTCAAGAACTACTCCTGTCATTGTCCTCTGCACAGACTGCAGTCCTTCAGGATGCACCTGATTCAGAATGTGCCCTCTACCAGCTGCAGTTCCTGTCAGGAGAATTTGCTCATGGCTTACCATGAGCAGCAGCTTCTTTTGGGAAATCCACCTCCCCTAACGTGATTGCCTTCATGCTTTGCAGGAAGTTACTTGCTCCACTGTGATATCCTTCACAAGCAGCAGAGGAATATTTTCCCCCTCGTTCCTCCCTCAGTGTTTTTCTGTATATTTTTTCACTGATGGGCTTAGCTTTGTCCTGTGGTGGATCTGTTGCAGAAGTGGCTGGAACTGTCATGGACGAGTCTTCTCACAGAGGCTACCCCTGAAGTCCCCTCACCACCAAAACATTAGCATGGACACACAATACGAAATAGCATAGTTACACCACCTCAGATTCTGAAAATAAATGGTCCTGAGCTCTGGGCACTCAGAATTTGTATTCATAAATGTGGTCTAGAGCATAAGCTGTGGGTTTTCAACTCATCTGAAGGATAACTTCAGGCTGTGGACATACTATGGTACCTTATCAACTTAAAATATTGCTTTTCAAATAATATATAAAGCTCCATCAGCATATGTTATTTCATTGTTGTTTATCAATATCAATTGTACTTTTCAGTTGTGGAAGAATCATGCAACTAGTTGTACCTAAAGACAAAGATCCTTCCAGACTTCTTAGATACAAAAAGCCAGAAGGCAGATATGTTTGTTCATGAGGAAATGTTAGGAGACAGTAAATATTCTTTCTCCTCTTCTTCCCACATTTCAATTATGTTTGTACCCTGTTTCACTGAAGAAGGATAATTCCCTTTATACAGCTGAAACACACTCAGTCCAAATGCCAATGATAAGGAAAAAGCTGAAGGCTCTATCCTTCTGTCCTGACAATCATGCATGCTGTACCTTCTTGAGCAGCATTAATGTGCCTAGCTTTGGTGCCTACATGTTACTTTTTATAGCAGTAGAATCTGACAATGGTAAAGCTAGAGAAAGCTGAGAGCTCCCAGTCCTCTTGCCTTTGTTAAATGGGTAATGACTTACCTCAGTGGATCCACTAAGCTCCATCAGTAATTTTTCTTCGTAATAGAAACTAGTAAGCCTGGAATATTGGCTACACACTCAAGGAAAATAAAACTCCCAAACTCAAAAAAAAACCAAAAAACAAACCACCCCAAATCCTCAAAGCCCCTCATCAAGTTTATTTAGATTAGTTAAAAAGAAAATTAAATCAAATAGTATACTATGTGTTTTCACAAAAATATTTTGAATGTGTATTGTGCAGGTAAGCTGTATGCTTTCTTCAAAATGCTGCTTTCTCCACTGACAGGAATTTCTTACTGCTTTTCCTCTACCCCGCCTTGCAAATCTGTCTGCTATGAGCTAGGAAAAAGAAGTCTTTTAGAAGTATCTGCTAAGAAAATTTGCCTTGCTCATAGTCTGGTGGGGGAAAAGGCTGTTTCTAAAGGAAAATAACTCAAAAATCTAAAATATTAGAATTCATTTGACTTTGAAATTGACACTATGATGAGGCTGATTGTGAAGATCAATTTATTTGTTTGCATGCCTTAAACATTCATTGGTGCAAAACTGTGTGCGTTTGGGGTTTTAAGCAGTTTTGCTGTAGCAGAGAGGAGGGGTGGGGGTGAAAGCGCTGGCCTCACCCCCACCACACCTGCAGTGAGGCTGGTAAGGTTCATTGGACCATCCACACCGGAATGATCTGGTGCAGAGACAGTCGTGCAGGAACTCTCCTGACTGCACGTGTGTACCCAAAGGGTTCAAGCAGCAGTTATTCTAGTAAGGGGCCTTTGAACTTCTAGTGAACCCTGGATCCCCCATACCCAATTCAGGAACTTTCCAACAGGAATTTCTCCACTTTGAGAACTTTCCAAGCAGACATGCTGCACATGTGTGGCGAGCCCCCTCCTCTATATGCTTCATATCTAATAGAGGATGAAGCTCCTCTATAAATAGCATGTGCCAAAATCTGCACATGCATGCCTTTTGCCCTGTGGACCATGTTTCCTGCTAAAGCATCTGTTGGGGCCAGGCATTAACACTGACTTATTCCTGATTTGCTTAAATTCATTTCATCATTTCAATCAGATAGACATTTTCTTGTTCTCTTCAACACACAAAAGAGAAATCACAAATATTGATGAAGCATTGAGAATTGCTAGACAATCTGTAAAACTTCCTTTTGAGTAATATCAACAGTCACACTCCTCAGAGAAAGGAGAACTTTGCCTACTGGATTTATAAAATATTGTTAAATTTTACTTAATAGGAGTTGGAAGAAAGCCCACAATGCTGTAACCGTGTTTCTTTTACTACATGCTAAACAAAAATTACAAGTAATCAGTGAAAAAACAGAGCAGGAAAAGAAACATGCAAATGTAAAATTAACCAATTTAGAATTTTTAGCTGTGTACTTCTGCTTTTGACTGGTTTTTTTTTCATTTGCTTTACCCTGCTGCAATAAGTTTGCTTTTCACATCTCTTATGGAAAAAACACGTAGATAATCTCCTCACATTTGAAAGTCTCAACTTCTTCAGCCCCATAATTTTCCATATGCCATGTAGTAGCTGTTACTCATGGCTCCTGTGGTGTTTGTGTTAGCAGAACCAGAGTACAACAGGAACATGACAATGTGTGTCTGTGGCCAAGGGCTTTGTGGCTTATCACAATGAGGTAAATGTTAGGAGACACCAAAGCATATAACTATTTTGTCAGGAGGTAACACTTTGGATAACATGGACTTGACACTTCCTAAATTAAAAGTATTGAACCAGAGGAGACTTTAAGACCTAGGAAAGTAAACGGTCGGTAGCAGCCCTTAACTTGTTTAACAGAAGACAGGTCAGCAAATCTGTCCCAGAATCTGAGAGTTAGGATAGTTCTTAATTCCATTTGAAATATTGAGGACTTTTATTACAAGCATAGGAGATTTTTTTTTTATTTTATTTTTTCTTCCTTTCTTTTCTTCCTTTGTCTCATAATTCATTTTTACTGCTATTATTGGTATGGGCTTAGATATAGAAAATCAGGGGAAAAATCTCCTTTTTCTTCATTAATAATGGACAAGGTCTTTGAGACTGAATCATGAGAAATGCCATGTTGTATAAGGTGTCTAACAGCTATTAGATAATACCTTGTATTTACCTGTTCAGTAATTACATAGTTTAAACTATTTTTTTCTTTGACATCTGTCCCAATTACACAGGAGATGCTTATTAGGTAACCAGTTAAAAATACTTTCTGGCTTTCACTTTCAACTGGTATAGTTACCTCTGTTTAAAAGTTCACTTTGTTTCTTCTGTGCTATCTACACATTGCAACACTGAGACCAAGAAACCATCTTTTTTTGTCAGTTTCTAGAAGGAAATGCCTGAAAGATCACACTTCTGTAGAATGCAATAAAAGAAACTGAAAAAAACTTTTATAATGGAGGTGTAGTAGTATGAACGGATTGATCATACATCTTCATGTCAGAACATCTGCACTCTTCACTGACACAAAGACCCCTACATTAGCCGAGGGCCCTTTATCCACTGAAGCAATTTGAATTCATTCTTTGATCCTTGAAAAAATTCAGTGTTTCTCATATCAATGCTATTCTGGCTCCAGAAGAATATCACAAACACAGCCTTTTGGGAAAAGGAAAGAGTTTATGACACTGTTCTAGAGACAATAGCAAAATGAGCTATTTTCTGTGATTTTCTACAGATAGCATTAGACAATAAATATATATATATTTTTAAAAAAGAAAGACATTACAGAAAATATAAAGCGATTAAGGAAAAAAATATAGTCTAGCTATAACATTCTTCTAAAGGTTTCAGAGAACCTTTAAAGGTCTGAGTCAAATGGGAAGGCATTTTGTAGGATAAAAAACATTTTAATATTTGCAAATTCTGCATAGATGTCACCAACTGTCAAATTAACAGTTGATTTGAAAAAGAAAAGGGATTGCAGAATTTTCTGGGATACTTTAATACAGTGATCAGCTCCTCAAGCTACAGCATTTTGGAGAATTTATATCATGCATCTCATCTCATTGCATCTCATCTCTGAGTATATCAAGTTTATAATTCTCATGGGATCATTTCAGAATAAAAAAGCCCATAAAAGTTAAACTTTTATGTGTCTTATCAAGGATGTTACAGCATATAATATTAGTACTGAAATTTATTGCTGATATGAAGTGTAGCCAACCAGATTACATTTAACTGACGAATCATAAAGAAAGTCAGGAAGAGAAACTGAATTTAAGAAACAGGTCAAGCAGAGCACACTTTAAACCACTTGGACTCATGAGGAAGTGCCTGGTTTTGAGATACTCTGACAAATGCAGAAAATGCTTTAGGAATCAAGCTTTTACTTGGAAGAAAGGAGCTCAGCACCACATAAAGTTGTTTGAAGCAAAGCCTTTTGGAGATCTAAGTTGTTACATGTTTTTTCAAGGAACAGTATTCTCTGTGTCCATGTTACTTAATGTTTTTCTTTCACTACAGATAAGTCTGTAACGCCATTTTGCAATGTAAGTTACAACTCAACTATAGAGAGAAATCAGTGAAACAAAAAAATAAGTAAAACACAAACTAAACAAAACATGAAACATGCTGGATTTTCTATGCAGTTGTTATTCTCTATTGAAACTGTATTGGACTTGGACATCCCATCAAATGTCCAAAAAGGTCGTAATATATATACTAACACACTCTAGAACTTTACAGTTTTCAGGCTATCTTATCTAGTTTTAAGATATATAGATTGTTTTATAAAGTGTCTCACATTGTGTTTTGATAACATTAAACTACCTTTAATTATGTAACTGTATGTAAGACAGAAAGGAATTTCCCAAAAGAAGAAACAAAAATAAAAAAAAAGGGGGAAAAAAAAGCATCAAGAACAAAAACCGTAAGAAAATCATGAAGAAGAAAAACAATTAATGCTTTCTGAACTGATTCTAATCTTCCTTAAGTCAGTCATAAACCTGAGAATAATTAACAGGAATCAGACCAAACCCTAAATCAGGTAATTGACCAGGTCTGAGTTCACTGGGTTTTTCAGTTCTCTGTGGGCACTAATAAGCTACCAAGCTGGGGCTGTCCAATTTCTGTAGCTCCACATATTTCAAAACCCTCCAAACTACTTTCTATCCTCTAAGGATTTGACCCATGGTTTCAAAATTCCACAGTTACAGAGTTAGAGGTGACAGAAAAATAAACAGAAAAACCTGAATCACTTTGAGTTTCCTCTATGTCACTGAGCTGTCGCTTTGAAAATCCTAGGCAATGAGATAAACAAGCTTAGTGAGGGATCCCAGCAGAGCACTCTCCTTAGCAACAATAGTCATGTAGAATGAGTTTCTGAATCCTCTTCTTGTTCATGTAGCTATCCTTGGTTTAGAAACATGTAAATACTCCAGTCAGAGTAATTTTTTACACAACTTGTGCCTGTAAAAATGCAAATGAGGAAAAAACTTACACCATATTGTGTTTTCTTTGAAAGTAAGTTCATGTCACTCTGCAAACTGGAATTGTCTCTATTTTTCAATATGACCATCATAGTAGTTTAGATTTCCGTTTTCTGTTGCAATCTTTGAAGATTAGAAAACTGATGTATTTTGATATGCTTACTTAAGGACAATTTCAAGTCAAGCTTCTGACCAACCGAGATCCACATACACTTTTTACACACAATTTATTTTTCTTGTGATACTAGGGGTAATCCCCTATGACATTTGTTTCTTTCAGTTTCATCAACCCTAAAATATAAATAAGAGCATTCTCTATTTTATCTTAATTCAGTGTGCTTTGGAGTGCTTAGATCTTACAGTCAGTGCACGTGTGGAAAGAGCCAGTTACATCCAAAGTGGCTGAAAGTGATCAGCAACAAAAACTTAAGGGAAAAATATGAGATGGTAAAAGTATGAAAATTAGTCCACTTCTCTTGCAGTAAGAGGCTGATTTTCTTATTCAAATTATTTACCTATTTGGTGTCCAAAACATGTAAGAATAAGTTCTACAAAGTCACCTTTTGCCATGTGAAAAAGACTTCTTTTCTTTAGAATTGATGTCTGGCAGTTCAATTTGTTCCCGTTAGTTTTTATAAGAAACGGCATAATTCCCTACTTGTATCTGCATATCATTCATCATTTCATGGTAAGTGCATTGATTCAAGTTTAAAATCTTAATTGGTCTTCTATGCCTATGATCTCCTATAGCCAGAACATTTTCTGCTTTCACTGTTGCTTCATCTTCTTGAAATGGTTTGACCTTAACTGTGAACAATGTTTAAGTAACGCTATGGATTTATGTACTGGTATACATATTACATTTTCTGGTTTGTTTTCACTTCTGTTCCTAATATTTTGTAGCTGATATTTTTGTCACATATGGACACATTTTTACCTTTTTTTTTTTTGACAAAGCCATGCCATTTCTACTATATTCAAGAAAGCATGCATTGCACAGCATATCTAAAATGTGAGTAGCTTTTCAGAGTAGAAACTTATTCTCATGTTATAACACTCAAGCCTCAGTAACATCCGCCGTACACACTTGGCTGCACTCCTCTGTGGTTTTCTTTAGGATGCTTTTTAACAACCTATGATCTGTACACATATTCAGTGCCCAAAGGTGATGAGAGTAGAATTATTCTGTTTTGAAGATTTCAATCAGGATCTACTTTCCTGAATATATCTGTCCTAGTTTATATCTAGAAAATGCTGTCATCTCTATTTTTCTAAATGCTGCTCTTCGAAGTCCTCATAAAGTAGTATTGTGTGATTACATTGTGATTACATTACTGCACTGGCTTACAGTACTTCAAGATCAGCGACTCACATACGTATTTCATTACTTTATTACATATTAGTTCCTGATTCCCAGTTATTCCTGTGCTGCATTCTTTTTTGTGTTACTTGAATATTCTGAGACTTTTGATTGATTTTTGTAAAGTAAATTGCTGGCCGCCTCTCATATTCTATGGCCCGAATATATTTGTAATGGCATCCTGGCTCTCAGTACCTTCAGATTGTTTTTCAGAATCAAAAGATATTTGAAGAAGGAGACAGTAGGTCTTTTCAGGTTCAGTTTGACCTAAAATGCTTTCTGCAATGTTGCTTAATACAATTGTGTCTTCATACCGTTGTTATGGGTTGCCTCGTCTTTGATTTATTTAACTAAGAATATCGTCTGTTATAATCAAGATGCTTATACTACCCTTCAAAGGCTAGTTTACTTTATGCTATTAATGACTTACAGGCTCTGTTCATATCCAAAGTCCTTTGTACCCAACAATACTCACCAAGAGACGTGTGAAACATTGCCAGACTGTTCCAATGACACTAGTACTTTGCATGTAAAAATATACTCAATAAACAGTTTAATCTGGTAAATATATACAATGTCCTCAATAGCTGGCAAAGATTACTAAATCTTTCTCATTGTTATGTTGACTGTTTTTTTATGAATTAACTTGAACATTTTCTCACACTAAAGTTCTGGTTCTATGATAGTTGTAGTAGGGACATAAAAGTACTTTATTTTTTGCAGGCTTTTCAGTTCTTTTAGCATGACAAAAATCTTCATTTTGGATATGCCATTATGTACGTGTATACTTTCTGTTCTGTTACAATTCTGTCTACAATCCCTAACGACTGTTTTCCTTCCTTTTTCATTCTGAGGATTCCTTTAAATTATTCTCTGATCATATCTGTATATAACTGTTTTGTTACCCAGTAACTACATCTCAGAGTAAAACATTCTTGTGTGTGTTTTTCATTGGACGTCTTGTGTTTTCCCACTGTCCTCACTACTATAGTTGTTATGTCACAAACATTTTTTCTCCATTTCATTCAAATGAATTTTGCAATTTCGCAACACTGCTTGTATTAGACTTATGACTGAATTAGCCACTACCCTGACAGCCTAGCTGCAAATATGGCATTTAAGTGGTCTTCGCTATATGTATTCATTAAAGATCTCTGGATGTGTTTTTTATGGGCTAGAATATCTTCTCCACTGGAGCTCTGAATCTGTTCAGGCAACACCTGACTGCAGATGATTTAGTGACAGTGGACACAGATAAGGTTGAAGTCACTAAAGACCTTCTTTGTGTTGGTCTCCACCAGTCGGGGCTCTAAGGCCTCTCTGATCAATGAAAGCATTCAAGGTTGAGAACTACCAAGGGTGGATAAGGGCTGAGTCAGAGATTGAGAACTTGAGAGAGTTTAACCTATCCAGGTACGCAGGAATCACAAGGCTGCATTCTGTGACACTGGGAGATCTGAGAGGTTGTGGAAAAGGAAGGAGAATTGCCAATGACTGGAGAAATGTAAATATTGTACCCACCTTCCAAAAAGGTCAAAAGAACAATCTAGGGAATTACAGGCCAGTAAGTCTCAGTTTGGTCCCTGAGGAAATCATGGAGCAAGTGATGCGGGAACAAATTTATGATAACATGAAAAAGATGATGACTTGGAGTAGCATGGATTTCTACAGGCTAAATCACACTTGACCAGTCTGATTGCTTCCTGTGATAAAATAATCAAGTCTACAGATAAGGAGACAGCATTGAATATTGTCTACTTTAACCAGTAAGTCTTTCAACTTTGTTTCTCACACTATTCTTGAATCCAAGTTGGGACATTACGATCTGGACGAGTGGACAACTAGATAAGTAAATAACTGCTTGTATGTTCACGTTCAGAAGTTAGTGATAGAATAGAACACAGGGATCTGTCCTGAATCCTGTCTTGTTTGACATCCTTATCAGTGACCAGGAGGATATACAGCTCTTGCTCTTTGAGGACAGGTTGAGGGAATGGAGCTTGTTCAACGTGGGGAAGACTTGACTTCAGAGGAGCCCCCCATATTAAGGAAGAGGTCGTCAAGACCAGAAAGCTCATGTTGCCTGTCCTTTTTCTGGGTTTCATTTGCCTAAACCTGCACATGCTGTGCAGTAGTAACAACTGTTGTAGTCTGTCCTTAAACAAATCTAATGTCTCTACAAGTTGAATGACTTTCTTTTGCGGAACCTTCACGAAATCTGCCTTTAGAGCAGATTTAGAGCAGATTTAGAGCAGATTCAGCTCTACTTCAATGATTGCCCACAATCATACCTTTACTTTTATTTCCCCAGCTGTATATTTTTCTTCATTACTAGGTGTTCTTTTTTTTTTTGTTTGTTTTTCATTTCTTCTAAACATATTCTTTTCTTTTCTGTGTGTTCTGGTAGTCTGAGTATTAGCACTACTTCTCATTAATCACATGAGATTCCCTGGACACAGCCACAAGATATAAGTTAGCTCCAAATATTCAGTTACCTCTACATGAAATAACATAGCAGCTGTGCAAGTACTAGTTCAAATTATTGCTTACTTCAAGCCATTTGCCCAGTTTCACAGCAAGATTGCTCATTACTCAGCTGAAGTAAAGCACCCCACTGACTCAGCTGCAGCACTTGTAGTTGTGAAACTGTCTCATGTGTAACTCATTTAGATGTCTTTGGATAGCACTGTATTACCTGGAGGAGGTATTACCCACATTTCTAAAGCTAAACGGGTTTTGTTTAACATTTAGAAAAAAAAATAATTTAAAGAGAGTGTGTAAACCATGAAAATAACATCCAAGCCACCATAGATAGTACAGATGGTGTTAGAAAAATAAAGCAAGAGGTTTAATTATCATACACTTTCACTCATTTGAAGAAATATCACCATGTCACTTGAGGCAAAGAAGAAGGGACCTATCTCTCCCTATTTGAACACAAGCTTTTATAAGACATATGGCTGGAATTTTCATAAATCATATTATTTAAATCACATAAATTAAAATAGATTAAAATAGATCACTATTCAATGAGAGAAGTATTAAAAAAATATACTCCATTTTGTTCCAATTCTATTCCTTCATTCCCATGTTAGACTCAATCTTGAATATTGAATTGAAACAATACGCAGAGTCATATATATAAAAATATAGAAATTACTTTATACAGTAACTCAAAGTATCTAGCTCACAGTATGGGGTCTTTCTTTTTTTGTTTCCTCAGGACTGCCATCACTTTTTTCCCAAGGAATTGCTTAAGTAAAATGTAACAGGTGAGCAAGAAAGTTTCCAAAATGTACCCTACTTAATTAAAATCAGGCAACTCGTAGGAGTCAAGTTGATTCCATGTTCCAGCTTCAGCCCTGTACTGACTGACTTTGGACAACTTTGCTGACTTTTTCTTCTTCCTTATTCAGCTCACTTCCACAGCTCAGTAAAAAGCAAGGCACAGTGACAGCCAGCTGCGGTGCCTAACCCATACTGTCTGGGGAAATAAATTGAAAAGGAATAGTGAGGGATCAGAACACATTAAACCCCCTACCATTTCAAAATAGACAATTGCAGGTAGCAAAGAAATGTCTAAATAATGTACACAATCGGAAAGCCCTTTGTGGGCATCACCAAAATTTTTCTTCTTGAACAGGTTTTTAATTTCAAGGAAAAATACAGTTGCTGACATTTTCTTGTGAGGTGACAAAGCACTGTTTAATACCTGGCACTTGGTTTCTACCTTCTTCACATCCTGTTTTCTGCTTATGATAATAAATGTGTTTTATTTAAAACTGTATCAGGGCAATATTAAACACTGCTATTGATTGACAGTTTATGTGCAGTCAATGAGCTATGATCAGCAAAAGTCTGTAACAAGTAAAATCTTGCTAAAGTTCCCACCTTCTCTCTAACGGGGATGGATTTAAACACTGTGAGAGGAGTTTGAGTGCTTCAAAACTGACCAATGTCAGGATTGAGACATTCTGGAACAGCAACATGGGGAGCACAGTACTGCTGACATCAGACACCATAGCAAACACCATTTCAACTTTGATAACGCATTCATCATCAGATTGACCTCACGAACAATGATAGTTATGTGTTTGCCAATGGAATTAATACCACATATGCTGGGTTTTGTGCAGAATAAGGAGGAAGTGCAGCCTGCTGTTGTAGATTTTGTAAGTACGTACGACTTCAAGCAAATAAATTTAGAACAATGTGCCTAAAATTAGGTATCTGAATTAGTCGCTAATAAATGACTACATCTTGTGCTGCTGTGTTGCTCAAAGAGATGGTAAAAACCCTGAACTTGTTACAAAACCCAAGAAATCTGATTTTTTGTGTTTTACCTGGTACGATTTATTTCTTAGTCCATGATGAGTCTGTTTGATAAAGAGAAAAACCATAATGTCCCCATGAATAAAAGGCAGTAGGTATAGCATGCCTTGCAGATATTCATGGATTTCATTTTCCTCTTAGTCTTTAGGTTACTCACCAATGGCAGGTCACAATTGTAAGGATAGCTGTTCTTCACACTAGACCCTAGAACAATCACCAAATTGTTTTCACTGTCATGGGTGCTAGCAGTGTAATTCTGGGACTGTGCCACAACCACAAAGTGTTGTTTTCAAAGTATTTTTTGGAGTAACTCAAGTTAAGTAACATACTTGCCTTTTATCTCATCCTGATTTGTAGCACTAATCATAACTGTGAACAGTTTATTGGAGAATTCTTAGTCTTACACACTTAAGGCAGCAGAAGACAATGTGTTGGTTTAAGTGTTGTGACACTAACACATTTTAAAGCACATGGTTTAAGTTCCATTATTATCTAAAATTTAATCATATCTTACAACTAGCAAACACTAAGATGCAGAATAGAACCCCACACCATACAGATACAGCTAAGAATGTAACACAGCCCAAGCACTGTCATTTCAGAATGAGCTATAAATCTGATATACTAAACACACTCTATCGATGTTACATCATGGATGAGGTGATCAAAGAAAACACTGCATTGTAAGAATGTATAATTATGATTCCTCCTTAAGAATAAGGAGGATTTTTTACAAAATACCTAGTATTTTTCAACATACTGGGCTGTGTAGCACTGATAAATAGCTGAAAATTAAGACTATCAGCAGTACATTTCACAAGTGAGCACATAAACCAGTCAAATCCAGAAACTATAATGAACTTGGAGTTTCTTCTGGTAGGGAGAAGGTCTAAGCTGGGTGGTTTGTGCTTGAGGTTTTGTTCGCTTGTTTGGGAGAGGCAGGAAAGAGAAGCTCATGGGGAAGGGAATTGATCAGTTAATTACATCTTTAGAAAGCATCACTAGAACTACTGTGACAGAAATAAAAGTATGCTTTACCATTATCTTGCAATTTAAACTACTAAACTAAATATAAGTATTAAATAGAGAGGAATCTGAAGCCCATCTTCAGTACGACTTCCCAATGAACTCAATGGTAATTTTGCTTCTGTGATGACATATTATAACATAGACATTTGTGAAGGAGGACAACACAAAGTTTATGCAGAAATAAAACTGTTTTTGTATACCCTGTTTTGAAGGCTTATGTCTGATTTAGGTAATGGATGGGGTTTCTTAAAACTCAACTCAAAAATTGCAGGATTTCCTCAGAAATTATATTTACCTCTCTCACCATAGTAATCATCTTTGTCAACATTTCTAGTAAGCAATGCACAACATATATCTCACTTTGATGCTGATAGCAGTCTCCTTAGACATAACTGGCTAATTTAGCATTAAATCACTTGGGCTGTGCAAAACACTAATTTTGATAGGATAGTTATATGAATGGACAACAAAGATTTCACCCCTTCATAAATTAATAAAATATTAATCCATTTTACAGAGACAACTGAATCAAGGTAAACATTTTTGGCATTAAACACAGATGCCAAACACCAACCCACAATGACACTTTTTAATCTGTTCTTATTTAGTGCTTCAGATGCTGTCACATGTATTGTGACCATAGTGTGAGAGATATCCAACTGTAATGATCAACATTAAATAAGCTTGTTCAAACATGAGGGGGGGTGTCTCATTTTATATCAGTGTACAGCTTTGTAGAAATGGCTAATCAAAAATTTATATTAGAAATAAAGACAGAATCACAGAATTACCACCAGGTTGGAAAAGAACTCCAGGATCATCGAGTCCAACCATTCCTATCAACCACTAAACAATGCCCCTGAGCATCTCATCCACCCGCCTTTTTAACACCTCCAGGGACAGTGGCTCAACCACCTCCCTGGGCAGCCTGTTCCAGTGCCCAATGACACTTTCTGTGAAAACTTTTTTTCTGATGTCCAGCCTGAACCTCCCCTGGCAGAGCTTCAGGCCATTCCCTCTTGTCCTGTCCCCTGTCACTTGGGAGAAGAGGCCAGCTCCCTCCTCTCCACAACCTCCTTTCAGGTAGTTGTAGAGAGTAATAAGGTCTCCCCTCAGCCTCCTCTTCTCCAGGCTAAACAACCCCAGCTCTCTCAGCCACGGCTCATAAGACTTGTTCTCCAACCCCTTCACCAGCTTTGTTGCTCTTCTCTGGACACGTTCCAGAGCCTCAATTAAAAAAACATTAAAATTTAATTAAAAAGACATTACGATAAAGAAATTAACAAGAAGATATGAAAAATAAGTGTTTGGAGAGAAATCTAATACATTCAAAATTAGAGACTGAAATGTACAAAAATAGCTGGATGTTATATCTTCATAAGGCTCTTATTGCTTTGATAAAAGCAAGATCCCACAGGCTCTTGCAGGCTTCTTGTCTCCAATGTAAAATCTATATTAAGATGCAAATGGAATAATATTATACTGATTGAGTAGGCAAACATATATGACAAAGCATATGGTTGGTGTACTGTTAGTGTATCGTACCAAATTTTTTACACCACAGATAAATTTGATCCACTCTATTCAGTAATTCAAATAACATACAATGGAACTTTCTGTTGCTTATTCAGACAGAACAGCATATTCATGTTTTTCTTATCGAACTCTTAAATTTTTGTCACAAAAGTGTAGAGGATTCATAGACGAGGCCATTGACATAAAATGTTACCAACTTTCCAGTAGTGCATGTAAAAATAAGTATTATACTCGTGCTTACAAGCAATTTTATACACTTATTTTGAGGCAATCAGCAAACAGACTTCACAGATCTGCAAAGGTCACAATTATCATTACACATCCTGACTCCAGAGCTCAAAGCTGTGAGCACTTTATATGACTATCTTTCTGAACTAAAATATAATTAGGGTATGTTTTCAGTTTTAATTTCAATATACTTAAGGAAAGTTTTTTTTGAATTTTGCTTCTGAGTCGCTTAAATAATGAATTTTCAGCATACTATGATTTAGAGGAACTACAAAATATGAACTAAAGCTGCTTAAGGCATCAGTTTAAGTCAGCCTGCAAGCATAAAAGGTATTGGAATTTATAGCTTTTCAATCCTTTTTCAGCATATTAATTTATTTTTCTCTGTGCACATCTATTTTGGTAACCTCAAATGAATAAATATATGTACATGCTAGTACCCTTGAAGCTTATTTGAAGCTTTTTGAAGCTTATTATTAACGTGATTTTATAGCCAAGCATCTGTGTTAAGAACGCTCAAATTACATATGTTCAGAGGAAAAGACACACATATAAATCCTTCCTTTTTCTTTTGTGCAGATAGTAGTAGTAGAAGAGATTTTCTAGAGATGTATCTCATCACTACTAATCTTCATTACAATCTAAAATTACTAATAATTCCCTTTAAAGGTTTTTTGTTTTCTTTGTTGGAGTTTTTTTGTTGTTGTTTTTGTGGGTTTTTTTGTGTGGAAACTTAGTAATTTAATGAAGTTTCCCATTCCAGACTGTTTACACTGAAGAAGTCATCCTTCTCTAACTGGACAGTCTTGTAACAAAAACTACACAATTTAAGCTACAACTGTAGAGTGGCAGGGTAGCAGGGCTGAGCCTACGTGTACATGCAGTGCCCTTAGTTATTCATTCCCCAGATGATCTAGGAGGTCCCCACTTTTTCTGCACAAAAGTGGCAACAAACTGGACAAAAGACACATCTGCAACAGCATGAGATTCAGACAGTCCCAGGGACACCCTAGACAGCTTCTACTGCGCCTGGGACAACAGGCATTATTTGTGTATTTGAAGTATTTAACCTCCTGGGAGGAGAATGTGGGCAGAGACTGCCACAGGCCATTCCTGCTGCAAAACAGGTGAAAATGATACATAAATAAGAGTGTCATAAGTAGTAGAAACTGTTCTTGCAGATGCGAAACTATTCATCGAAGACAATCTTTTGTAAATTGGTGAGACAGTTTAGAGATATTTTGTACATTGTTTAATACAATTAGTTCAAATGTGGAACCACAGCCCAGCTGGTTGTAGGAATTGACAAGAGCAGTGGTTCGAGGAGCCTACTTCCAACGCAACTGGATGTTGTTGCAAGGATTATTGCAGCAAAGACTCCTGTCGCTCTCTGGACTATGAGCAAACTTCCTGCAACACAGATTCAGTTCCCAAAGCAAGCAGTACACTATTCAAAAGATCCTAATAAATTAACTTTTTGTTTGATAGTTGTTTGTTTGTTTGTTTTTATAACAGACATTCTGACCATGACTATGACAGCGTTCAATTGTACATGTGTGTGTAAAACACAAAAGATAGAACAGAGAAGTGATGATACAAACTCAAACAGCACAGACATGGGAATTTTTTTACAACTTTTTCTTATGCCAGAACTTTTTCCACTTCACTTCCCCCTGCCATCCTTGAAGTATAAAGTTTAACATCATTTTAAGAAAAAAAAGAGTTGCACTTCTCCTTTATTCCTTACTTCTAAGAGGGAAAAATCAGTGAACGTTTGTGCATTGGAATGAGCAGATTTTTTTTGCAGTGAACTATTTATGAATAGTTAGCTACCACTATCACAGGTTTTTGTGATGATTCCTTTAGAAAGAAAGTGTAGATGAAAATTTCAGCAGATATCAAGGAAAGGTGATTCTCAGAGTCTTCTCTAGGAACTATTTCAAAAAAAAAGATAAGCAAAATAGCAAGGAGCGGTTCAGGAGAACTATACATAAGTATCTGCAATAAGTTATGATCTTTGTTCAAGATCTTTTCACACTTCTACAAGAAGTTGAAAAATCATGCTGCAGTCTTACGCAGCAAGGATATTTTTATTCAACAAAAAGCTGATAAAATCACCAAGTCACAAAATTATCCGCAGGTAAATTCATTGCATCTATTTTTTATTCTTTCTGGTTTTAATACTTTAGACCTCAATGGTATCTAAAACTGAATGAAAAGTAGTATTTGAGACATGGTTTTTATTCAATATCCTATGTTAGATTTTATTTTCTTCCGCTGTGAAAGACCCAATAAAACTTATGGATTTGAATGGATACAATAAGTTCATAACATGAGCTAATCTATCATAGGATGCAGTTTCAGATATGCAGTCCAAGAGTTGTAAAATCTCACTTTTCCTGTAGAAATTTTCAGTCTGAAGAATTGTGCAAGACTATCCTGCTCTTGTCCTATCCTGCTCAGTCCCACAGACTTGTGACCGCCTAGGTGGTGTAGCAGGTCTTTGACTGATTTCTTACAGATTGGGGGGCGGGGGGGGGGGGGGGGTATCCTTCTCTCCATCCCTGTCTTTCAAATTAGGAAGACTTGGAAAGACATCTGTTTTGCTTCCTAGCAACCTATGAAAGGCATGATATGCTAGTCAAATCAGCTTATATTTACCACATATACACAATTTCTTGTCCAACTCCTTTTAGCACCTATGTGATCATCCTCACAATAACTTGGTATACAGCAGCTTGGTGTATTTCTGTGTTACTCCATCAACAACGTATCTTTTATTTTTTCTTTTTCTGTGTGTCTCTTACTTCACTGAATTTATCTATTTTACTGAAGGTGTAAAATTTGTGGAATACATAATTTCTTTGCCATCTTGTGTCATCCAGGCTAGTTACTCTCTTTTTATTTATTCACTTTTTTTATTAAACATTTCATATATGTTAGTCTTAGTCTGGTCCTTTCTTTCAAAATCTTATTTTCCTGTCTACAGGGTCTTTGCTTAGACTTCTATTTTCTAAAATATACAGGCAAATTTTTCTTTGTAATTCACACTTGCAGAAGCCAAACCATTTTGTTTGCCCTCTGCTGTACCTTTTCAATCTCAACAATGTACTTCTTATATTGAAAAGAATAAAACTGCATGTGATAAAAAAAAATCAATTCAATTTTTAAACCATTATCTGGGGACCAACATAAAGTGCATTATTAGCAGTGCATTTTTTCTTTGAAGCCAGCATCGGTTGTGAGATGAATTCAGGTCTCCCTGACTCCTATAAAAGTAAATGGAGTATAATGGGCCAAGGTATTATACAGTACAAGGCTTTTCAAGCTGTATTTTGTCTCACAGTCAAGTAAGCCTGATATATTACCGCAAGCATTAGTATGTGTAATATTTAAAGTCAATGCAGACCCTAACAAGAGATTGGAGGTTGAACCAAGCAAATCTGTGTAAAATTGAATTAATTGATTAGACAGGTATTGCCAGCACCAGCTGGATCCATATGTCATCATTAATAACAGGTTTTAAAGGTGCCACATAAAAGCAACATATTCCATTGAAAAAATTATTTCAGGAAATTTTAAATTCCAAAATTATTCTGTGGCTTCAGTTAGAATTCCCCAGAGTTGAAATTTAAATTTGTGAGTAGTATTAAACACTTCCCTGCATTAGAGTCAAGTCACAGTCAGAATTGCAGAAAATTATAGGAACCTAAAAGAGAAGAGAGAATCAGGATGAAGGAAAAGACAATCAGATTATCTTGCCCCTGTTCTTATTTCATTTTCATTCATTCCTAAATATTATAGTCTTATTGTTTCACTAAACTAGCAGAATTTTTTGAAAATTAATCCAATGAGAAAACAATATAAAGATTGGATCACTTCAGATCTGCCCTGTTCTACTATCTGGAAAAAAAATCAATGCCTACATTCCAACATAGAGTGATGTAGTTTGTATCTTAATATGATATCTTCAATATGACCCAGACTTTTTTTTTTTCTTCATTTGAGACAAGAGTACCATTAGATGGCACTCTGGGTAAAGTTGAAAAATTACTTTGTAAAGCAGCTGCAAATCAAGAAAGCATAGTAAAAGAGAAAAGAGCAAATGTATCATCAAATGAAAAGATACTCATATTCATTACACTTCCAACAGTCTATACTGAATGTCAAAGAATTATTTAGATATTACATTCAAGAGCAACTTTTTGCACCACTTTTACTTATTTCTCTTTAGATAAGGGGTAATGAGTGCTAGCTATAAAGAAGTATACTAATTTGTTCTATTTTAATCTTGTTTTCAGCTTTCTAGAGGAGATATAGAAGGCAAAACAAAGAATGTCAGTACATAATGATGTTAGACAGGTTTTCACAATATGAACTTTTGATGGTATTATTCACTGGATGAAAAAACACGTTATCTTTTAGGCATGTGTGAACATGTCATGCATATTTTATCTAAAAGTGAAAGTGTGAAACAATTTTGACATATCAAGCTTGGTTTTCCATTATATTTTATGTGTAAATTTTAGAGTAAAAAAAACATGGGTTTTTTTGAATGGATGTGCCAAGCTGGTTTGGGTTTTTGGCATTTTTTTTGTTTTTTTTGTTTTAATGACAAAGGAAGTCTCCCTGTGAAAAAAAGGCAAGCAAAAATTCTGAAACTCAAAGCAGTCAATTATGTTAAGAAAGTTCTACTCCTAGAACTTCTTGGCCTGATAATCTTTTCATCTGTGTCTACCACCACAGTCATGCTACATCCTGGCAGGCATAAGGCAAATAGAATATTTAAGTAGTGATAAACAGAATAAATCTTTTAAAAACTCTTCTTTGACTCCAAAATTACCCTCAGCTAAACTCAAGTAATCATGAAGCCAGTGAAAACCTGTGCAGTTGCAAAGGTACACTGACACAGAGCTGTGTGAAGGGCTTAATAATTAAATTACTAACTGACTTGTTTCATATGCAAGTTTAGATTATGACAGTAAGAAAATTCATTGCAGAGGTTTAATTCTACTTTCAAGCTGTATTTAATAACTTGTTTTCACCCAGTATTCCAAATGTTCCAACAGCTGTGGATTTAATCTCTAGACATCTTTATCCTGACTAAAGCATCAAACATACCGAAAGAAAATCTTGTGAATTCTAAATTAGGCTTTTTATCATGAGCACTAGTTAATACACTTCACTTTGCTCTATGGTGTGAAGAAGAGAAAGTGAAAGTTAAAGGGCTGGAAATGTCCTAAAATATGCATCTAAGGAGTAAAAAATTCTCGGTATTCTACTATTTTAGCTGTGTCTAACTAAGAAGACCATATTTTGGACACTCTTCAAATTTTTAGGGTCAATTATCAAATAATTTATGTCATGTGGACTTTCATGTACTGAAGAGTTCCTTGGAAAATCTTTAGTAGTTGATGATGGGATAGTGGCACTCTGTCCTAAACATTAGATGAGGAAATATTTATCTTGAATATAGTATTAATATCAGCTCACAATGTGGCATATAATACTGCCAGTTAGTAATTCCACAGATTAATTGATATTTCAAAACCAGTCCCTGCATTTCACTCCTTGTTTCTATAACCCCTGTTAGTAAATATTAATTTCTCCTCCTTCCTGCCCGCTACTACATTGCCACAAGAGCACCCATTCTCCAGGAATGATGGTCTTATTTGATATTCAGCCACAACTTCAAAGCTGCTTTTCCTTCTGTGTGCAGCCTTCACAAATTATGCTCCACTCAATTACCTGTACTGGGAGGAATTTCATAATTCTAACACTACTAGGGCACTATAAGCTAAAGCCGAGTCTTCAGTCATTCCCAGACAATCCAGATGAGCTTTGATAGCAATGTTATTCACTTTGTAAGTCTGTGTTAAGACAGTTAGGTAGTAAAGCAATTAAACTAAAAAGAAAACAAGAAAAAATATTCCAAGAGGAAAGCTTTTAAAATTGGGGAATTTTCATTCACATCATAGAATTATTTTCTGCCTCTTGGTTATAATGTAGTAAAATGTATCTTCTAAGAGAATTGCTTTTCCTTAGTCCCTTCAATGTCTTTTGTGCAGATCTCTTCTTATCTCACCCTTGAGAAATGCAGCATGGGAAGATTTGCTTAGAGGTAGGTTTTCTTCAGCTATTTGTTCCTTTTTATTGTTTATTCAACCAGCCAATTAAATTAAACCAATATAGTCAATTCAGTAGACATCTCAGCAGCTGAATCCGCAAAGTTTTTTTGGTTTAAAATTCTACATGGAACTTCAGAATTCCATTTGTACTGGGAACTGTAGTCTTCAAATATATATGGTTATTTTCTTGATGCTTCAGGATTTCCTCAATGGGTGAATAAACTAATTGAAAGATTATCAGTGTACATCTCTATGTCTTTTGACTGCAAAATCAGACTCTGTGAAATATCAGTATTTCTAAAGAGAAAAAAAAATAGTGACAGAACCGCTTTCATTTGCTTGGTTTGTTGGTTGACTCTCAATACTGCCTTTTGTGGTGCAGGAGAAATGTGAATACAAATCTAAATAAAGAGAATGGAGAAAAAAGGGCTTTTATCTGTGTACCAGGACACAAAATTGCATGTGATACCTATTTTCAAATACAACATTTGCAGTTTCTTTCCATTACAGTTCACGTAAATGGGATAACACAGAAAGCTAGAACATTGTGAGCCGAATGTCTGCTACAGAAGATTCCAGAAGAAGGTGAACAGTGAGATGTCAGCCACACTACACATTTCCATTGGAGTATAAGAGAAAGCGATATTGACTTTCATGGAGTATACTGACTATGGTGAAAAAGTAGTTATCGCTTATGTCAGAAAATAGCCTCCTTAACTACTAAATTCTCTGAAGATCTTTTACCTGTTGCCTACCTTTTTCATGTATCTAATACAATAGTAAATACATCATTATGTTTGTATCTTTCCCTTATCCTTGCCCTAATACTCATAGTAGACCATTATGGCCATGCAGGAAGATCTGGAAGAGGTATAGCTACAAGGCTTCCAAGTGTTCTTAGTTCTTCTGCATGATCTCTAGCGACTCACTAAGCACACCAGTAATGATATCAGGAATACTTTTCCACAAAACCTTAGATGTACAAAGGCCAATTGGATGCTCTTAATACTTGACATAAATGAAAATGCAGACACTTTACCTAAACCCAGACTAAGACGAGTTTAAAATTGCCAGCAGGAGCTAGCTGGGTACCCAGTCATTGTGTTCAAGGTACACAGTTGGAGTTTGTTTACAGTTTACAATGCACAGCACAATAGTTTGCAGTATATACACTTCTAACTACTGACTGATGCTTTGAAAACAATTATTTTCTGCTTTTCTCCTCCTCCCTTTAGTTCAAACTTCTTTAACTCTTTTTTTTCCACGCTGATAAACATATTAGAGGAAGTCATTAATATTCTAAACAATCCCCTATAGTATCTTCAAAAAAAAAAGGACAACATTTTATTATATCTTTTTACATGGAGTGAATTGCAGACTGAGAAACTGTCTGGGGATGTCACAAATCTTTATACCTACACTGCACATGAATTAAAACACTGTAGCTTTTTATTGTGTACTATTAAAACCAGTGAGTATAGCAATGAGTTATCAGCACTTGTTAATGTAAATAATGTGAATGTATTTCCTTGTCTTTTATTACACATCAAAAGTCAAAGTTTTGGATGCATTTTCATTTTTATTCAGGAAAAAAAGATAAAAAAGGTCACAAACAAAGGACAACAACAGAAACCTAAAAGCAAAACCAATGCAGAGGCTGTTTCTCAATCCAATATTTGGAATAATGGAAACAGATGTTAAGGGACTGGGCCAAAGGTACAGAGGGAGAAGAAAATAAAAACCTTAGGATATGTCTACATTAGAAGTTATTTTGAAAAATATCTATAGAGCAAAACAGATGGTCTCAAAGATCTGATATTCAACATCTGCTTGTTTGAGGGGGAAGAGGTCTTCAGATTAGCTGCTGTCTGATCCTAAGAGATGAATATTAATTAATGTCAAGGATCTGTTAGGTGTGCTTCTGAGGTGCATCATTTGGTTTAGTTTCATCTAAGAGGAACCTAGTTTGCGAGCTCTCAGCTTTCACTGTGACTCAAGCCAATGACTGGGAATAATAAGGTTTGTTTTGTACTCTTTATCTAAACAAATCGTAGAAACTCCATTGGACATTGAGAGTTCTTTGTTCCTTTTTCTGTGTTTTGTCCAGTGCTTGTAGGCTATCTATGCACAGTGCATTAAATATCAATGAGTATTTAGGTTATTAGTAGTGACTAATGGAAATATTTTATTTTAAGGTAAATAAATTAAGAATTTGCTTAGACATGTGATGAAAAAAATCATTTACTAAGAATCCTATAGCTCATGAAAATCTAGTTCTTTCTTCAAAGATACAGGTTGTGTTAAGAGTGACTAAGATGTTAATTTACCATCATCTTAATTTGTTTCCTCATGATGCATGGAATAATCTAAAGGATGTGTAACTACCCTCTAAAGCTCCTGTATTTTTTAAGTATGGCATTCCCTCCATTATAGACTAAGATTTGTTAATGAGTTCTCAAATGCACAAAAGGTAGTCATTTTATTGAAATTATCTGAAATTATTGAAGTTATCTGAATAGTTTTCAACTCTAAATTCCTTGAAATACTGTAATGATTCAGAATTAAGCAGGTGAGTTTAGTGAAAACTGGCAGCCAATCATGTTTTATAATGGCATAAAAATGATTTCATTATTTCTGATTAAATAAAACAAACTTATGCCAGTGTGTTTGAGATTTTCACTGAATCACTCCTGACATGAGTGTCAAAAGCCAACTCAGTGCTATGAGGCTGTAATTCTTTGCAATTTTTTGCAAGAGGACTGATGAAAAGCTCCAAGAGGGTCTCCAAAGTCAAAAGCACAGGATTCATAAACAACTTCAGAGATTTCAAAGATGAACAGTGAGTGCTTCTCAAGTGTTTGCAGTGAAAAATACTTTTCACTTAACAATGGGTCAGAATGCGACTTCATAAGTTTTAACTAGGCAACAATGAAAAGTTTTTTTGCTTGTTAACAGAGACTTAAAAATATGTTGTCTGATCTTATCTAATGCTCAAAAAATCTTTTTACTTTGATATGATCAAGGTCGTTAATAAAGCAAAATATATTTCTATGAGCATTTTACTGTACAAAAAGTGAATAGTATCCCCATTTAATAGTGCAGAAATATGTACAGAGAGGTTAAGTGACTCTTTTATGTGCAAAATGGAAAGACAGAGGCAGACACATCATAATTAAGTTCATTCTTACTCTGTTCTTTGCACTATGCCATTTGCAATTGCAATGTCAGGGTAAGGCATACAAAATTAAAAAAGTCACCAAAACATCACCGAAGATCTGAGCCTTAACAAACATAACGTACAAGGAGTTTTGATACTTCTCTGCTAGCAACTGCTCTTTTCTCAAACTAAAGAATCATTAGAAAACCACTGCAGTAAAAAAAATTGCAATCTGATATTTTCTAAATTTATCTCTTTTTAGAATAAAAAACAGTCTAGGAATTTCCATTGATAAACAGGATTGAGGACTTTTTTAGTATCAAGCCAAGCCACTCTGATCAATCTATCCCACCCAAAGTTCAGGCAAGTCTTCCCCTTGCAAAGATAGAAAAATAACAAAGTGAGAAAATATTCTGAAAAACTCATGAAAATGTGTAAGGTAAAGGAAATGGCCTAGAAGTATGAGGGGAAAAAAAGCAAATGAGTCAAGAAGAATGTTTGACCCTTTTATCTGAAAATGGTTATATGCCTGATTCTATATTTTAAGAAATACTGTTCTGCACTTGTGACATATAGAAGAAAAACGTGACACAGAGAACAGCTTGCAGCTACTTGCAGTGCAAAGTTCTGCATTCAGAAGAGGCAGCTAGCTCTTCTGTAACCACAGTGAACTGCTCTTCTAACACATCTGACTGCATTCTAGATTTGCACCAAGACAAGCTCATACAGCTAATACAAACATTGTCAGGACAGCAAATAGACAGATAATATACTACAGAGGATCAATAAAGAAAAAAGCAAAACGGAGTATAGAATGTTGAGGTTGCAGATGATTTATACATTAAGATCCTTGTCAGCAATATCCTTTATTTCTCTTCCTCTTAACTTTGTTAGGCAGATCTGAGTTCCTAATTTTCCCTCTCAGTTTCAATTTCATCATCAGCTCTGTACACTCCCTAGTATTTCTCACCAGCTGAAAATTTCCATTAAGAATCTTACCATAAAGTTCATGCAATACATATAGGCAACACAATGCACTTTAATTTAAGCATACTTGGAGTAACTTTTAGTTCAGTATAAGAATTATTCTCAATATATCAGTGAAATGTGATCTGAAAACATTAGCACAACCCAAAATGACCTTTTTTAAAAAAACATAAAATGACCAAACCCTAACTTAATGGATGTATCTTTAACCCTAGCATCTCTATAGTATACTGCAAATTACCATGTGAACATAGGCAAGATTTGACTACCAAAACAAATCTCTTAGTACACAATTTCAGGTTATATAAAATGAGTTCTCTACTTTTGTATTTTATATAAGATGACATGTGATATAATTCTCAGTATGCCAGCAAAGAATTTAAATTTCCAGTGAAATAACAATGTTAAATAATCATTTCTAGGTAGCCACACAAAGATAATTGGTGTTAATACTCGCTTAAATACATTATTTTTTCTGAATTATTTTCATGCATGGAACTATACTCACGTACAGAGTTATTAAAGTTTCCCTGTTCATAGGCAGTATTATAAATCAACTTGCCTTTAAAATTAAAAATGCTTTGAATACACATTAACAGCTACTCAAGAATTGTTTAGACTTTAAGGTATGAGATGATAGGTGGGAGAAGTGAGGCCCAGAAAAGTGGAGATACGAACTATTTGCTGACCTCTTACTGTCAGTTTTATCTTACAGTGGGTCACAATTAATTTCCCATATAAAACTCTTTTAAAACTCCCATCAAGTTCATCAAGATCAAACTGTATGACCAGCAAGATCATAATTATGAAAAACCTGTATTTTCTGCTTCTCATTTACATTTGTTAGGTAGCAACATCTTGGAACTATGTCTAGTTCTAGCCAGAAGAAAGCTAAAAAAAGTAAAATTAACAGAGGAAGAAGAGCAAAGTTTAATTAAAATTACTTATATCAATTATTTACTGTTTTATATTGTTAATAATTTCTTCTGTGTTATTTGGCATATATTTTCATTTAGGATGTGATGCTTATAATCTTAACACTACAGGTCTATAGAATAAAGAAATTACAGAACTTGATTCAGGTTATTTTATATTCTACTTTTTTAAAAAGTAAGTAATTTCTATTTTTGTGCTAATTTTAATTAACATGGAAAATTAATTTGTTAGGAATGTGCAAGGTCACTTATGTTCAACATGTATAGATTTAATGTGAACAAAAAAAAAGATCGCATTACTATGAACTTGAGTGGGGATATAGAAAGCAGAAATTTTATTTCCTAAACACTATTTCTCAGTTGTTTTTATTTGTGTTATTTAACAGCAATAGTCATTGCAATGGTTGCTGTCATGAGCAAAGAAAATTTGATTCAGCTGCTGATAATCTTTTACAAACACAAAACTGCTAATTGAAAAGCTAATTATGGTGATAGAGTGATAAGAAGCACATAGGGCAGGTTGATGTAAAAGCCATGAAACACCTACTATAAACCAGTTGGTATCCTTTGAAACTAAAAGCATTACCGAAGTTTTTCCTATGTTAAAGCAGGGATATTAATGTTATTCTTTCGATGGATGGCTATTGATTTAAATCTAAAATTTTCAATAGCGACATAGTGAACGTTGAGCACTCATAAAAGAATAATCCAGAATAATATTGTATACGTCAACTCTATCTGTAGTGAATTTAACTAAAATGTTGAATAATCAGGAAAGTGAGAGGCAGCATGAACTTTTAGTAAGTACAAAGAATGAGAAATCATCAAGTGAGAATTGTCTTTCTGCTTTGGTCATTGAATTTTTGGTCAGACACTGATTTGTATTTGAACTACAGAAGGTCAGGTGAACAAAGATTTGGATTTCTATTCAGGTATTTGTGAAAGCTTGCACTGGATTACAGTGGAAGTCTGTGCCAAAGCAGGATCTAGCTGCAGATTTTTTTACATGGTATGGTAATTACTGGACATGTCTTTTTCCCCACAGCATGTGTGTCTAAATAACTCTACAGTTCAATACATGAGAGAAAGAGTAGAAATAGAGATCAGGTTCTTTTTCTTTAAATATTTTGCAGACCATAAAAAAGACCTAAGAATTTAGCTGTTATAAATAGTCCACTGTAAATGTTTTTTATTATAGTTCAATTTTTAAAAATTTATTTCATAAACTTTTAATGCCAATATAGTTAAGAAGTTAACAAAATAGAACTGCAATATGTATCCATATTAGAGACTAACTTACAGATATAGTATCTGAACTAAAGATTGAGTGCTACTTCTTGGCATAGACTTACTGTATTTTGACCTCAAAGTTCCTCGTACTTTCTCATGTGCAGCACTTGGAAAGGAATGGATTAAAAACCGACTGGTGGAAAAGGACCTGGGGGTGGTAGTCAATAGCTGTCTGAATGGGAACCAGCAGAATGTCAGGTGGCCAGGAAGACCAACAGAATCCTGGGTTCTACAAAATAGCATGGCTAGCAGGACTGTGATTGTCCCCGTGTACTTGACACCTCGAATCCTGTGTTCAGTTTTGGGTCCCTCAGTTCAAGAAGGACATTGAGCTGCTGAAGTGTATGCAAAGAAGGGCAATGAAGCTGGTGAAGGATCTGGAGCACAAGTGTTATGAAGAGTGGTTGAGGGAACTGGGACTGTTTAGTCTGTAGAATAGGAGTCTGAGGGGAATCCTTATTGCTCTCTACAACTACTAGAAAGGAGGTTGTAGTGAGAGGAGTGTTGATCTCTTCTCCCAAGTAACAAGTGGTAGGATGAGAGGAAATGGCCTCAAGTGTGCCAGGGGAGGTTTAGAATGGATATTAGCAAAAAAAACTCCACTGAAAGTGTTATCAAGCATTGGGACAAAAAGTATTTGTCAGAAATTATTGTAATGTCATATAAAAAAATGTGAGTGATAGACTCTAGTCAGAAGTAAAAAAATGCAACATTTGGTGAAAGTTAGGTAGGATTTCTACACCTAAGCACATCATGTTTTCATATGTGGGCACAGTTCTCACTTCACCAGTATGCACTGGTAGTGACTTATTAACTACTGGGATTAACACATTAATGGAATTAAGAAGTATGTATCAGAAGACACAAACTAAATCATAATCAAACCTGAAATTCAGTGTCATCTTTAGTTTTATACTGTTTACTAATCTGTGTTACAGCAAAACAGTTTCTCTGCACTGAGAAGTGCTATAGCAATTATAAGATGCATTCAGATTTTCTAGTAAAAGAAGCTTAGTTTTACATAGAATCATTCACAGGGAGCATATAGTATTTTAGCATCCCATGTTTTAGTAGTAATGTCTATCAGTCTATCAGACGACGAATGATGAAGTCAGAGAATACACATCCTAATATATTGCCATTATCTCCAAATCCATTCCTCATGTCTGTGATTTATCTTTAAGGTTCAGAATGTATATTTCCAAATTACCATGTGAATGACCCTGTACAATACTATGGTTTTTTTTCTTTCTAATATATATATATAAAATCTTGTGTGCATATGCCCTTCCTTCTGCTTTCCGCAAATTTTTGTGAGGAGTACTGAACTTCAGATCTAAAGCTTAAGTTTTTCCAATCTGCTTGACATGGCTTTCATGCCTTATCTCCATGATATGGAGAAGGTAACTTAGACCAGGTAGATCAGAATCACTGAGATTTGTTTCTCTCATCCAGTTTCCATGATGAAGAGTGAAGGAAACCTCCAGGTCCAACAGATCTTTTCCTATACCTATTTTACTTTCATACAGAAAGCATTATTAGGACGCCAATGCCGAAACTGATCAGACCTAGAAGCTATCCTCAGGAACTGAAATATATTCTCAGGGAACTAGAAAGCCTAATGGACACATTTCTCTCAGAATAGTTAACTTAGCCTTTTTGAAATAATTAATATCTTTAATTAAGTTAAAAAAATGAATTCCATTTTTCATATTTTGGTCCTGTGAATTCTCTGTGAATGTTTGATGAATGTACAGACTGAAGAAAATACATCATGGATGTATACCTGTGAAAGAAAACAACTGTTCAAACTTACTGATAAAAAACAACGATGACAATCCAGTTTTCTAAGAAAGACTTCTTAAAATATATTGAATTTTACAAAATTGTACGTGCTATGCCAATATATTTATAGTTAGACCTCTTCAGACTTTAGGCAAATACAACTTTTGTTCTGTCCTTCATGCAGGCACAAGAGTACCGAAGTCTAATCAAATTTGATTGAACTTTGATTAAGTTAATTGCCTAGGGCTTTCAAATGCTAGGCTTGATAAAAAGACTGGACTTATTATCTTCAGTGGTGTCTAGACCAGTAAATATTTATTCAAAGTAACTCCAAATAAAAAAAATAAAAAAAAAGAACAACTTGAAAAGGAAAACTGTAGTCTCATTCTTTGTTAAAAAAAATGCAGACTTTTTTGCCTACAAGCAGTCTCTAAATAAGAGTAAATCTAAAACTCTTATTTGGTAACAGACAGATCTGCTGAACTCTGGTCAGTGACACCACAGGAAAAGTCAAGAAGATTGCTGGGAAATTGAAATTTATGCCTTATATTTCATAATATGCCTCTCTTTCTGTAAATAGTGCTGGATTATTAGTGCTATACTAGTAAGGTCTGTTGGACCACCTGAACAGTCTCCTTGCTACTTAATAAATCACTTAATAAATGAATAAATTTTATAACAGGTTCATTTATTTAGCTGCCCAGTAGTTAACTGACATCTAGGCAAGTAATAAGCCACAGGACTGTGTTGTCCCAGTCAAAATCATATGCAAAAAGGCAATGAGTACCTCTAGGTAGAAAATAAGAGATTTCTAGTAAATGGAATTCTGAAACAGTCTTTTAATATAATAGGATCAAAAAGAATTTTTACTACTTTTAACATAAAGATTAGCCAGTCTATATAAAGCAATACTGGAATATCATTCAAAGAAATGCTTATTCTAAAGTTTTCATATTTTAATAAAATATCTTCTTAAAAATAAAATAAATCAACATATTCCCAGCAATTACTGACCAGCATTTAACTGTACCCTGTTAGAGTCTGTTATCAAAAAGAAGAAAGTTATTCTTTAATAATGGAACCTCTACAAGCATATATTCTTCCCAGAATTGCCATGAGGTAAGCTACAGAGAAATATAAACAGTGAGACCTCGTAGTGTAGTACTCAAAACTATTATCAGTTTTCCAGTGGGTTTGTCCAGCATATCCAGTGTATTACAGTTACCTGAAAAAAAGTTACCTTGAATTAATATTTAAATTGAATATTCCACCAACTGCTAGTAACCAGTAGAATCATAGTTCCTGGGGGAAGTTTCAAGTTAAAGCTAGGTGGTGGATGTCACATTAAATTCCCTTTGGAAGGTGTTTTCCAGAGCTCAGTTATTTATTTCAAGTATGTAACATTTTTCTGCCTTGGTTATACTTCATTGTAGGAACTGCAGATTTCCTGCAACGTACCAGTTTAGCGTTTAGGAGATCTTTCTGTCTTTTTCAGCTCCGTGGCAGGTCAATAATCGAATAAGGCCTCAATTACACTGGAGGTTTCAAGTTGTCCAGCTACTTCTGAGGCTGCATTTGTTGTAAGCAATTACATACATCCCAGATTACAATTTTCACTTTGCTTTTCAAAGGTATTGCTGTTGTAAGAAGATATTTTCTGAATATTGAATTAGAGTATTCCCAAAACAATTTTTCTCTCATAAAGCTAAAAGGCAGCTGAAAGAAGTCCTTCTCAACACCCAAGACTTTGTTTTTACTACCTGGCAGTACACATTCCTTACAACAAATTGTGTGATGAATGAAGAACAGAAAACACTGTATAATATGGCTTATGATGTGGTTTTCCCTGCTGTCATATTCTTTTGTTATGTGTCAATTGTAATAGTATTAATGCAAAAGAAAAAAGGTGAAAATTCAGTTATAAATAAGTTTATGAAAAAGTGTCTTACATTTTTTCTCTCACACTCATTGTTCAGAAGGAATACTTTTGATCTTTCGTTGCTTTTGTGCATTACTATATTGTATAATTTTATAAGCCTGAAAAAGACACAGTAAAATCGTTGTATGTTGGTATAGTTAGTGAGAGTAAGACAATTCGGGGAAAAAAGTAAAAAAAAAAAAGTAATTTTATAAATAAAGTGGTGATCACAGTGTGCAAGTGTTAAACCCCACTAGTGCTCAGGCCTTCTTTCGACATGCACAGTGGAAGAAGGAGGTTTGTCTGATATCTGCGCGGTGATCCAGAGGCCAACAAGGTCTCTCAGGGTGAAATCAAAGAGCAGGATTTATTTCAGATACATCCAAAATAAACGATCCAGGCACTCGGGTGCACTGCCAAGGGGGGCAGCTTCCCAAAGTTGCAAAACCAGATTTCAGTCTGGTCAGATTACGGTTTGATACCTTAAACACAGCGAATGCCACAAAACTGACAACTTGGATTTAATCCAACACACCCCCCACAATCCATAGAGAGAAGGTAGAGGCAAGAAGAGAGAGAGGAGCTAAAATAAGGCTGGGGGGTGTCACCACTCAAATGGGCAGCAGCAGTTTCTTTGGAACACATGGTCTTTCTGGCAGCAGCTCCAGCCGGAATTCTTCAAGGCTACATGGTCGAGGCTGGTCCAATTGGGGTGATGGGTGCCAGAGCCTCAATGCCTCCTTACATGTTCTTTTACAAGGCAAGTCTATGCCTCATTAGCATCTGAGGGGTAGTCTCGCTGTGTGTACACAGAAGCTACAGTAAGGAATGGGAGGAAGTGAGTATTTCGGGCAAAATTTTGTTAGGTTATTTGTCTCACATCAAAAATTTTCCTGGTGCATCTGTGGTAAGCAAGATAAGGAAGAATCAACTGAAGTTATACACACATTCCACCTCCTTATGTTGATGTTCAGTTCTTCTGTAATGCAGAAAGCCCCCCGATACATCACACCTTCCAGGACAAAATCATAGAACTGAAAATTCAGGCCTTCCTAGGAGTAAAGCTGGACAGTCTTTTTTCAACATGACTACTGTGTTTTTGAATCTGCATTGACATTCATTTGAAACCTGGAAAGGAATTCATGAGTTAGCAGAGGATTTTCTGAAGAATGTAACCTGTGTTGCAGAATAAAACTAGAATCTGGAGGGAACAAGAGAGAAGAAACTTGTACAGTCAGTCCTGTGAAAATGATTTTTTTTTGAAGTCTGATTTATAATCATAAAGAATTTTAATACCTTCCTTTTTTTTTTTTTCTCCAGTAATGATTTCTCACTGTGGATTTTTATCCTTTCTTGACACTTCCTATTTTAGTATAATAAAAGACTTGCAGTACATCCAACTTTGTATACTATGTATATGTTTAAGTTCTCTTGGTTTCCTTAACAACTGCAACAGCTCTATGCAAGAAGGATATTTCTAGTCAATTGCTGCAACATGATGTTCTATTGGAAAAAAGCTGGAAACAAACATGATTTGACATGTTTAATATTTTAAGTTGACTGTATGTTTTTCTGTGAAGTTGTAGATGTTGATGATGATTCAGTTTACAAAGTGCAGTGGAGAAACATTCAGATCAAATTAGATTTATGTGTGTCAACTGAACAACACTACCTCAACTCACAAAGACAAATCAGAGAATGCTGTAGCTTCCTCCTTCTGTTACCAGTATTAAAAGTTGCCAAGGTGTGGTCACTCATCCTGTCTGAGATTCTTTAGTCATGTCACCTTTGCTGGCTGTGGCAATAGGAACTAATGATTATTTGTGCTCGTTATGACTTTACCCTTCTGAAGTCTTAAATATGGTCTAGGCCAACTTAAGAATATTTTTGCACTAACAATGCAGAGTGAATGGTTGCTCCCTGTGTTAACAGGTTATTGCCCTCAGATACGCCACAAGTGTTCAGTCCTGTTTCCCTTCTTTTCTTTCTTGTCTTCCCAAGTATCAGTCAATTTGTTCAGTCATGCTTTTCATGTGCACAAAATGTGAGAAGAACGTGAGAAGGGCAGTTCCTTTCACCACTCTTGTGTTTGCAGTAGTCTTAAAGATAACTGTTCTTTCAAATTCACATTTATTTCCTTTATAACTGCTTTCCTCTATAAATTTCTGCTTGTGTACCACCAAGAACACCTACTTTGTCCTACTGTAATTTCTAACTAATATTGGAACTGTATGTCAGCCATTACTGACAGTGATTTACACTACTTTTATGTATTTGCCTAGGTTTACCTGTACATATTTCTGTTGATTAAATTTCTGCAAAAATAAGAATCAATGCTTCAACATTCTGATTAACAAAATCCAGCCACAGGAAGGACAAACACTAGAGGTTAATAGGGTTTTGATTGTTGAAATTGATTGAAAAGGCCTCTCAAGTGAGTTTTTTTCAAATTCACTTTAGGTGGTGGGAGCATGTTTATTGTATAGTAGACTTTGGGTTTGCGTTTTCTTGTTCTTATGAATTCATTTTGTACTTAATAGTAAAACAAGGCTAGACTTGCTAAACTTGATGTGTGCCCTCCACTTTGGCTAAAAGATGTTATAAAATAGCAGATGTAATGTGAGTCTAACACAATAAACAGAGAAAAGCAAATTCACAGTGCTGTAGATGAATGCAACTAAAATGATCTGAGATTTAGATGCAGAAAAGAAAATGCAATAGGGAAGAAAAGAAAGAAGAAAATTAAGATTTTTTTTTTAATTATATTCAGATCTGTTCATGCTTTTTCATTAAATGTCTCCTTGGACAGAAACACTTCCTATCTCAGACTTCACAACTACATTACAAAATTTTACTTTTCTATTGTGTTAAAGAAAAGCCATAACACCACTCACCAATTTTACAGACAGTAGTTTAACTTCTAGATTATTAGGGAGAGGCATAGAAGCAGCTTAAATCTGTCTTAGACACCAAGTTATTCAAAGTCAAAATCAGATCTGATGTTATCATAAATAGCTCCAGCTGATTTATAAAATACATGTTAACTGTTGTGACATTATTCACCTAAATAGATTTAGGAACAGTCAACTCGAGATATTATAATAAACACTCTGTAAATAACCCTTGAAATACCAGTTAGTGTCTTTCAAATGTCCATATAAAAATAGTATAATACATTATTCATAGTGTAAAAATTTCCCACTTGACTCAATAGAAAGGTCTATGTTTGAGTAAATGTAAAGAAAAAGTTAGAATTCTAGGATTGTGAAATTATATAAATCAACCACTAGGAAGGTCACAAAGTTTCACACGTCTCTTGTGATATGCAACATTTCTAGCTATTATTGGCATTTTCAAAGATGACTGATTATATTAATTGAATTTGCAATAGGCAATAGTATTACATCAGACTTTAGTAATCAAGAAAGGGCCAAGATGAATCAAACTCTAAGATCAGATGCTAATTAGTATACAGCCATAAGGAAGTATTATGATAAAGGGTGACAGACTCTGCTCTTTCATACTACACAAATCTAGAATAATTGCATTTTTCTTAATAAAGACCTTTCTATTTTCATCAGAATGGCAGAAAAGATGATACTGGCCAAGAAAAATTGACTGAAAGAAGGAACATGAAGTAAATATTCTTCAAAGTAGGATCAGTCAACACTGTAAAGGACAGGGAAATACTTAACTGAGCAATTAAAAAAAAATGGTTTATTGGATTCAATGGTCGGAAGATAAAATAGACCGTAGAAACTTAGAAAGTGAAAAAGCAAAATCTAATAATAATGTGCTTTAAAATACCAAAGAGAAGAAAATAATCTGGGGTAGAAAAATACAAGATGCTTCAAATGTTAAGTAAAAATAATGTAATTCATATAGTGAATGCAGATTACAGCAAATATTATAGCGTTTAAATGATGTGCAAAGTGAAGAATCTCAGAGTATGCCCCAAGAAGTTCTAGTCATTTATTTTTTAAAAGACATCACAGAAATAGGGAAGCCACAAGGAAGGGAAATGTGAAACCAAAAATCTTCAAAAAGACTGGAGAAAGTATACTTTACTCTTAAGCCAAAGAAGGCAGCTAAGATGGGATCTTAGCGCAGACAACTATCTAATGGCTGGTGTAGTCATCATATTATAGAAACATGGAATGGTTTAGGCAGAATGGAATATCTCCTAGTACAATACCTCCCTGCCACAGAGAGGTATAACTTCCACTCAATTAGGTTGCTACAACTTGCAGTGATGAAAGGGCATCCATAACTTCTCTGGGCAAACCATTTCAGTGTCTCATCAGCCTTACTGTAAAAAAATTCTTTCTGGTGTCCAATTTATATCCATCCTCTTTTAGTAAAAAAATATTGTCCCTTGTCCCATCACTACAATACCTACTAAAATGTTTGTCCCCATCTGTCTTATAACCCCCCTTCAAATATTGAAAGGCCACAACTAGATGTCCCTGAAGGCTTCTCTTCTGCAGGCTGAACAACTTTTCAGCCTTTCTTTATACAGAAGGTGTTTCATCCCTCTGATCATTTTTATGGCCCTCCTCCAAATCCAGTCTAATTAGCCCCTTCTTGGACATACAGCACGAAAAGACAAAACCCAATGGCAAAAGTTGTCAGAACAGATATCCTAGGTAGGAAAAAAATCTCCACTATGAATTTGGACAAAATAGATTGTCTAGTGAGGATGTGAAATCTTGCTTTTCAGAGACGCTTAAAACTTGACAAAAGGGTTTGTTCAAAGTGGTCGGTATCTTGTACGAGAATATTTCCTTTACATTTCAGAGTCTTGAAATATATTGAGGAATTGTACTAAACAGACACACAAACAATTGTGTCTGACGCTACTCAGTGCTATACTAGGCAAAATTTCTTGGTAAGTTCTATATTGGTAATCATGTCAAGCATAGAGAAGGAAGTTTATACTCATACCAAATACAGACTGTGATAGCATTTCGTAGTGAGTGGACAATACGTAACACAAAATAACCACATGGTTCATATCTGACCTGAGACACTCAGACACAGATTCTCAAATAATGTGTCCTATTGGATCAACAAGGTATTTTGAGATGTTTAGGATATCTGACAAGAGTTGTATGTCAATTCCGAAACTTAGGGGGGTATTAAGTCAAGTTCCTCTCTTGAGCTGAATTCCTTTAATAACCAGTCAGAAGTGACAGGAAAGTTGGTAGAAACTGAAGTTTTACAGTTCTAAGTTCTAAAATACAAAACTCTACCTCAAACTAGAAAGCATGGTTAAAGATCTCATTGTACTTGTGGGAAATCTTGAAAACATCTAGGTTAATCTTTTCATCTGAAGACTATCTTCTCAAGGAGACTCACAAAATGAGACAAGTTAAAGTTTCTTGCTACAATATTTTTTCAGTTACATGAATGAAGTTTGTACAGTCAAAGGAAAATAATTTTTTTGTATCTGAATAACTTAAAAATCATTACTGTTTTGCTGAAAGAAAAGAACAAAATAAAACAGAAAAAAGAAAATACATTGTTATTATCATTAGCTTGAATACAACAGAAGTTTACAGTACAATGTTTAATATCAATAATATTTGTCGTGAAAACAAAAATAGCAAATGAGATGGTGTTAATTTCAGCATATACAGCTTTATTTCTGGCTTTCACATTATCCTGATATGTAAACTGTTTTGCTTAGGTTTTTCTCTGCACACTTCATTTCTCACTTTTTGTTCTTATCTTAGTCAGCTCTACACTGTTCTGAACAAAGACACCGCATTCTCCCTTGTTTGCATTACTCCCAGTATAAAAGGGCTCCTGTAGTTGGAACACCTAAATAATGCCCTAATGAAAAATTAGTAAACTTTAGTAATGTCACAATGTCAGATATTTTACAAGCATTTACACAGACCCAGGCTATCAGGTAAATGTAGTACAATAAAATTGCATCCTGTGGCAAGACACTAATATATGTCACTGTTTTACCTGAAGTCTTCAGCTAAATAAAATAACTTTTAAAATTGACTGTGGTAACTGTTGTAGCATTCTTATTTTGTGTTTTGGGGCACTGTATAAACGCATAATGAGACTGGATGCCCTGGTAAAACAAGATCTCTAAACAGCTCGACCTCTAACTGAATAAGGCAGGATATTTTTTAAAAAAAGCAGTCAAACAGAAAATGAGTGTATCAGAAGTGCAGAAACAAAAAAAGGAAATCAAACTCAGATCCAAAGGGCATTGAAGTCAATAGTCCAACATCCCATGCAAAACAGGCTTTGGATTGGGTTCTTAATTAGCAGAGGAGAAAATCTGGCTCTTCCACATCCTATTCATTAAGAAGTCTGTCTCCCTTGGAAACTCTAAAATAAATTGATGGGCTACAACTGTAGTGAACAAAATCCTGGGTTGATGCATAAATAGGAAATACAAAGCGAATATATTCTTTAGGAAACTGAGCAATTAGTGAATTTATGAATAAGCAGCCATAAGTTAGCAGAAGGACTGCAAGCCCTCCATGATGTCTCCTTCCACATTCCCAATATTCTCCACCAGCTACTGAAATAAGCTCTAAGTCAGAGTTTCAGGTTTCAGTGGACTTGTCACTAGTTTGTCTACATAATATTTATGCAATGATTTATATCTGCCAGCAAACACAAGAAACAGCTAGCAGTTGCTCTAGAGATCTGCATTTAAGTGTTTTAAAAAACTTATACAGCAGCATCAGTATCATTTTTGCCAGAACTGAATTTCTTAAAAGGATTTTTATAGTTTACAAGTTATTTTGAAACCTCTTGCTGCTGTGCATGGTACTTGTTTCCACAGTGTTTAGGAGAATTTATGTGATCACCTTGAAAAGCAGAATATTGGCTTAAGATGTAATCTCTTTGTCACTGTTCCTTACTGCACCCATAACTCTGTTGTGGTAACTGATTTTAAGGGCACACTTAATCCCTCAGTACAAAGCAGCACTTTACAGCTTTAGTCATCCATTTCTTGCATGTTTTCTTGGATGACTAAACTCATGTGGGAATTTCTGGACCTCTCCTCTTCTAGTTTTCCTTTCTAGTTTAACTCTGCAGTTCCTTATTCCTTCAGCTGTTCTGATTCAATTTGCAAAATACCTCTAAAAACTTATTCATTGAAATATTTTGTGTTAAAAAACTTCATAGTGATTACATGATGACACATTTTGTTCATTACAGTTTTTATTATGTGATTTTATTCATTTATGGCTAAAATTACTTTATAACTTTTCAAAGTACTAACTTATATAGTGTCTTTGCTCTGAAAACTTATTCGCAGAAAGATGCACTGGGAGTTGAAAAGATGCGATTAGATCAGATAACATAAAATGTTCTGTGAAACTATAAAAGCACCAATTTTCGGTAATAATATGGCCAACTAATTTACTTGATCACTCCAAAGTGTCATGTGAGTGGGTGGAAGTGGTTTTCTGAAAAATCTTGCTATAGAAGAGTTCTCCTGTTACTATGAGAATTCTCTATGAAGCTGCCTTTTAGAGTATACAGTAAATCAGGGGGTTCCTAATGCTGTTTCTTTAGAAACTCAGTCACTTTCTTGTGCCCCAGAGTTCTAACCGGCTAGAATTTTTTATGTCAATGATTCTGATCTATGCAAAGAATTTATTTTATTTTATTTTATTTAACCCAGACCAAAAATCTCAAGAAACACAGAATGCTACAAGGGAGGGTCCAAAGCACACACTTTTGCAAAGCCCAACATCCTTATCAACTTGCCAACAAAATAATGTCTCCAGGTAACCCAGAAAAAGGAATGCAGGTTTCATCCTCTTATTCCAAATTAGAGCATGTGAATAACACTCAATTAGGCAATGATTTCTCAGTAGTGTTGATGGTATGTGACAGTTTTTTCTATTACATGCCTTGCTTGCAACTGTGGAGCATAAGCTGTATGTGGCTTTGGAAAACTACTTAATATCAACTCAGTTGCCGATTAGGAACTAATTAGGAATAAAAATTCTTCAGTAAACTCTCCCTTTTACTGAGATGGACAAAAGAAAATCACAAAAACTTTGTTCCTTTTCCCAATGAAAACATGTTCCTGATAAATGCAGTTAACCAGCACAAATACTGAAGTGTTAGCACAAAACCTGAATTTTTGCGTTGACATAGAATTCTGAAATCTCATTCACAGGCATTACAGAGGTAATGATATTTGTGATTTTCTTTATTCTAACTAGCTGTTGTTAAAGATAAGTTTGTAATTCTAAAAAAAAGTGCAGAAACAATTGGCTTATAAAATCTGTTGACATCTTTCACAGCATTTCTGGTAAGATGAAAAAGATAATTCAGTATTAATTTTCATTCAATGAAAGTAAATAAATATTGGTTCAACAGAGTATATTTGGTAGTCTGGCTTTCTAAATTGGCTACCAGTATGACTGTAAGCTGAGTATGAATATTAAACTTGGATACAAATGTATGGTTCATTCTAGCGGTGTACAATGATCTTATATATTGTTATATATGTTACATTATATATAATAATATATTATATATACTATTTTTATATATATATTATTAGGCTCTTAAATAGAGCTTTAAACTAGATGTGAAGGGGGAGGGGGACGAGACCAGGCTAGTCAAGAGTGAGCCTGGAATTGGGACTCCAGTGGCTGAGACATGGTGTGCTGGTGAGGACCACCAGTACCTTACCACAAAGCAAGTGGGAGCAATTATACCTTGGGACAGTAAGGATGAAACTGGCACTGTGGAGTTAGTTATTCCAATGACCAGTCAATTGGGAATGATCTCTATTCCCTTTATGAGGGCTGAAGATTTGTCAGCCCAGCTGAAGTGCATTTACACCAATGCATGCAGCTTGGGCAATAAGCAGGAGGAGTTGGAAGCTGTTGTAGGGCAAGGTGACTACGATGTTGTTGCCATCACTGAAACGTGGTGGGACGACTCGTATATCTGGAGTGCAGCTATGGGGGGTATAAACTCTTCAGGCGGGACAGGAAGGGTAGGAGAGGAGGCGGCATAGCCTTCTATGTTAGAGAGTGCATTGATACCCTTTAGCTCAATTACGTTGACGGAGGGACTGAGTGCCTGTGGGTTAAAATCAGAGGAGCCCCCAAGAAGGCAGACATTGTGATAGGAGTCTGCTACAGACCACCCAGCCAAGAAGAAGCAGCTGAAGATCTCTTCTATAAACAGATAGGGATAGTCTCTAGATCGCTACCTCTTGTCCTCGTGGGAGACTTCAATCTTCCGGATATCTGCTGGGAGTACAATACAGCAGAAAGGAAGCAGTCTAGGAGCTTCCTGGAGTGCGTGGAAGACAACTTCCTCACACAAGTGGTTAGTGAGCCGACAAGGGAGGGTGCCCTCCTGGACCTGCTGTTTGTGAACAGAGAAAGCCTCGTGGGGGATGTGATTGAGTTGGAGGATGCCTCAGAAAAAGCAATCATGAAACGATAGGGTTTTCAGTTCTAGGTGAGATGAAGAAGGGGATTAGCAGAACAATCACATTAAACTTCCAGAGGGCAGACTTTGGACTGTTCAGAAGGTTGGTTGGCAAAGTGCCATGGGAGGCAGTCCTTAAGGGCGAAGGAGCCCACGAGTGCTGGGCACTCTTCAAAAATAAAATCCTGGCAGCTCAGGAGCAAGCCATCCCTATGTTCCAGAAAAGGAACGTGCAGGGGCTAAAACCAGCTTGGTTGAGCAGGGAGATCTTGAGAGGCATCAAAAAGAAGAGGGAGGTCTATGAGCTTTGGAAGAAGGGATAGGCGTCTTGGGTGGACTACAGGGTGGAAGTGAGATTGTGCAGGGAAAGAATCAAGAGGGCCAAGGCCCAACTAGAAATCAAATTGGCTAAATCTGTGAAAGAGAATAAAAAATCTTTCTAGAAATACATTAACAATAAAAGGAGGACTAGGGAGAATATTCAGTACCTATTGGATGCTGAAGGAACAACAGTGACAAGGGATGAGGACAAGGCTGAGGTCCTTCATGCCTTCTTTGCTTCAGTCTTTAATAGTAAGGGAAGTTGTTCCCCCTGTGTACAAACCCAGGAGTTAGAGGAGCAGAATGAGGTTCCCATGATCCAAAAGGAGGCGATTAGAAACTTGCTTGCTTGGCTAGACACTCACAAGTCTATGGGGCCGGATGGGATCCACCCAAGAGTATTGAAGGAGCTGGCGGATGTCCTTTCCAAACCCCTATCCATCATCTTCCAGCGGTCCTGACTGATTGGGGAAGTTCCACTGGGCTGGAGGCTGGCTGATGTTGTGCCCATCTACAAGAAGGGGTGCAGGGAGGATCCAGGGAACTATCAGTCTGACCTCAGTGCTGGGAAAGTCATGGAACAGGTGATCTTGAGTACTACCATGAAGCACATGCAAGAGAACCAGGTGACCAGGCCCAGTCAACATGGGTTCATGAAAGGCAGATCTTGCCAAACTAACCTGATCGCCTTCTATGACAAAGTGGCTTGACTACTGGATGAGGGAAAGGTTGTGGATGTAGTCTTCCTGGACTTCAGTAAAGCCTTTGGCACAGTTTCTCACAGCATTCTGCTTCAGAAACTGTCTGCCTCTGGACTGGACAGGCGCACACTCTCCTGGGTTGAAAACTGGTTGGATGGCCAGGCCCAGAGAGTGGTGGTCAATGGAGTTAACTCCAGCTGGAGGCCAGTTACAAGTGGGGTTCCTCAGGGCTCAGTACTGGGTCCAGCCCCGTTCAATGTCTTTATCAATGACCTGGATGAAGGCATTGTGTGCACCCTTAGCAAGTTTGCAGATGGCACTAAGCTGGGTGGAAGTGTGGATCTGCTGGAGGGTAGGGAGGCTCTGCAAAGGGATCTGAACAGGCTGGGCTGCTGGGCCGAGACCAATGGCATGAGGCTTAACAAGGCCAAATGCCGGGTCCTGCACTTGGGACACAACAACCCTATGCAATGCTACAGACTAGGAGAAGTCTGGCTAGAAAACTGCCTAGAGGAGAAGGACCTGGGGATGTTGGTTGACAGCCGACTGAACGTGAGCCAGCAGTGTGCCCAGGTGGCCAAGAAGGCCAATGGCATCTTGCCTTGTATCAGAAAAGGCATGACCAGCAGGTCCAGGGAGGTTATTCTCCCTCTGTACTCAGCACTGGTGAGACCACACCTTGAGTACTGTGTTCAGTTCTGAGCCTCTCACCACAAGAAGGATGTTGAGGCTCTGGAGCGTGTCCAGAGGAGAGTAACAAAGCTGGTGAGGGGGCTGGAGAACAAGTCTTACGAGGAGTGACTGAGAGAGCTGGGGTTGTTCAGCCTGGAGAAGAGGAGGCTGAGGGGAAACTTTATTGCTCTCTACAACTAGCTGAAAGGAGGTTGTGGAGAGGAGGGAGCTGGCCTCTTCTCCCAAGTGTCAGTGGACAGGACAAGAGGGAATGGCCTCAAGCTTCACCAGGGGAGGTTCAGGCTGGACATCAGGAAAAAATTTTTCATGGAAAGGGTCATTGGGCACTGGAACAGGCTGCCCAGGGGGGTGGTTGAGTCACCTTCCCTGGAGGTGTTTAAAGGATGAGTGAGTGAGGTGCTGAGGGGCATGTTTTAGGGATTGTTAGGAATGGTTGGACTTGATGATCCAGTGGATCCTTTCCAACCTAATGATTCTGTGATTCTATGATTCTATATGGATAAGGTCCTCCCTGAGCCTTCTTTTCCCCAGACTGAACAGTCTCAGTGATCTTAGTCTCTCCTGACAGGACAGAGCATCCAGTCTCTTCAGTGGATGTGCTCCTATATGTCCTTGTGTGTCTTACTCTGGGGAGCTCAGCACTGGACAGAGCACTCGAATGTGTGTAACTGGGGCTGAGCAGAGGAGGAGGATCACTTCTGTCAGCCTGCTGACACGATGTGTCTAATGCAGCCCAGCTGCTGGCCTTCTTTGCCATAAGCATACACTGCTAGCTTGTGATCAACTTTTTATCCACCAGTAGCCCAAGTTTGTTCTCTACTAAGTTGCTTTCCAGATGATTAGCCACAACGTGTAAGAGTGTATTCTTCCCAGTTTTGTGAGGTTCGTGTTGGCCCGTTGTTCCATCCTGTCCAGTTCCTTCTGAATGGCAGCACAATCCTGCAATCTACCATTACTACTTCTAGTTTTATCTTACATGTGAACTTACTGAGGATCCACTTGGTCACATCAGGGTGGTCATCAATGTGTTCAGGATCAGGTTGGATGAGGCTATGAGCAACCTGATCTACCAGAAGGTGTCCCTGCCCATGGCAGGGCAGTTGAAACTAGATAATCTTTAATGTCCCTTCAAACACAAACCATTCTGTGATTCCATGTTTATTGAAGATGTTTAGAATCTAGCTTCCAGATGGAATTCAGATTGCTGATCACAACCCTTTGAGCCCAGCAGATCAGTGAATTTTCATTCCGTGGTACTGTTCATTTAGCTTGTCTGCATTTCCTTGGTAGGTCTATGATGAAGATATGGCAGGTAGTGTCAAAAGCCTTGGTAAAGTCAAGATTAATAAAATCCAATTAAGTTAACATAAAACAATGAAAGTGAGATTTTTTTTTAAAATCATATAATCAGTTGTGGGTTTGTGCTTGTTTTTCAATATGCTGTCACTGAAATTTTAAGATTTGTAAAAGATCAGTTGGTTAAGGACAGGAGGAAATAAGTGAAAAAAAAAGGCCAATTTTTTTAATTTTGAACTTTTATCTCATTTCCATATTAAGGAAGACAAAAGGTCAACGATCTTTAAGTAGAGCTGCTCAAATCAAAACAAAGCATTTTGAGTGTTGAAATAAATTTCTTTACTAGTTGCAGTGCATTATATTAATTATAAAATAGCTTCTATTAGTGCCAATATGTTAACACTTCAGCAGAAGTAACTACATAGACAGGAAATAGTGGGCTTGAAGCATACTTGTTTTCCTTCTTACTGTTATCTGCCTTACTACAAAGATTTACGAACAAAGATAATTTAGGAACTGAGATAATCTCCCTCTATAAAGCTAATACCATTTAAAGCTTATCTTTCAAAATAATGATAACATCCTTACAGTGAAACATATCATTCCTGCTAAACTTTGGAACTGAAAACAAGCACTCTGCAGAATGAGACCTTTTTAAAGTAAACAACTGAAACTAAGAAGCTTCATTACTTTTAAATCCTGTTTTCTCATTAGGACTGCAGCTCCTTGCCAGCTGGAAGTGATAAGGGTCTAAGAAAGGAATTTGTTCTGCTACTACTTTAATTTTTATTTGTCAGCTTGCCAAAGCTTACCACTTACTGCAGCCATGGACCTGAGAAGAGATGGGACTTGGCAGTGGTCACTGTAGTGAAGAATGCCTCTTGTCAAGACCTCTTGAAAAAATTTAGTGCCAGATGAATTTGCCAGGGAGCAATACATGCACTTCCCTTGATTTTCTCTCTTTAAATTTCTTAGTATTTTCTAAAATATGATGAGAGAACCAAGAAGTTAACAAATAAAACAATTATCTTGAGAAACCTACCAAGTTGATCAGAGGATAAGAATTTGATCTAATAAACAGTTCTGAAGTATTGTAATTTGTTTTTATTTCATTTGGAATAAAGGAGAGACTTTTATCCTTTTTCAGCAAGAAAGAAACATTTAGAAGCAAAGAGTACACACCAGCACTACAGATTGCAAACTTGTATACTAAGAAGCCCAGTTGTTTCTGCAACTTCACTTTCAGGTATGAATTAAATTTAAATTTGTCTCCCTTACCTCTCAGCAAAGTGTTTTTTCTTGGTCTTTTGTAGGGAGGAATATTGAACAATGGAAGCACTGCTCTGTTGTAAGTTACCCATGTTTCTCCACTGAGAAGGGGAATTAAGACACAGTCTTTGTGCTAAGTTTAGTTTCCCAATACAACTGATTTGCCTCCTTCAACTATAAAAAGAAATACTAGGTCTGCTTTAGTTTTAGCTCCTTTTACCAATTCCTTCTGCCAAGGTACAGGATGTATGACAACAGATGAATATGCGTGGCAAATAGATTGTCAAATGAGGTCATACCGCAATGCCAGAATAGCCATTTGGTTTGGGAACATTTAGACATAGGGTAATACATAGAGGAACCTAGTACTCATATCTAAGCCAGGAAATTCAGAAGCAAGGAAAAGCTAACCCTATTTTTGTGAACAGTCTGTCTGGCACATCATAGATTATCTGGCCCTGAGAAACTAGCTTTTCTCTCCATAGGAAATATTTTTGTCCCAGCTTTGCTGGCAGTTTTTTCTACTCTCTTGGCACCAACTTCCTATTCACAATTTTATTCAGATCTCAATCAGGAACATATTATTGCTGGTGGTGGTGAAGGTGGTATATGATGACAAATGATATCTACAGATTCCTAGCAGCTATAGTGAAGATCAACCTCACGTCTTACAATTTTTTAAGATATGCCTACATTTAAGTGGTTATCCTCTCATGTTGATTCCCTTTCCCACTTTTTGGAGTTTGCTGCTACTGTGACTGTGTTCATTGCTGCTCAAGAAAAATGTGCACTACAAAAGTCCGAGCTATCCAAAGTGATGTCAGCATAAAATGCATTTTTATATGCAACATGTTTTTCACCTATACAGAACAATTAATTAATAATTAATAGCTAGTAATAATAATAGTTTTAGTAATAATGGAAAACTTACCAAGTTTTATAGATGTACATATACACACACAAATTAAATGTCTTTTGTTAGGCCAGCTGAAAAAATGTACAAAATTTGAAGTATGAAAGACCTTTAATTTTAAATACATTTGTAAAAATGTCATTGTTTTTAGCACTTATGAAAGTGATTATACTGCAGTTAGACCAAGGATAAACTGTCCTAAAATATTAAACTTTCCAATTTCTTGCCTCACTGTCTAGGCATTTCAATCTTTAGTTGGCATGCTCAGTATATTACAGATCCATACATCTCAGGAACGAGATCTGACAACTTTGATGGAAATATAACATACATCTTATTCCGAACATCTACTATGTCATATATCAAATCTCTCTAAAAAAGACAATCAGCCAAACTACTGTACAATGTCCAGCTTTGTGAGTTCTAAACTTGAAGGTAGAAGTCATTGAAGTTCTTTGCCTAAGTATATACTGAGAAGAGAAGAGACTGTCCAGCAAGCTTTGGGAATGCACTTTTGAAAAGCTTTTTTTAAAACTGCACTGTGATTACAGCAAAGAGGTGGAAGCTGCATCTACAAAACCAACATGTCAATTGGGAGGACACAGTTGAGAATGAATGTTAGAGTGAATGGTAACTTGGATTATGGTGACAAAGAAATGAGAGCTTTCATGGAACTTAAAACAGAAAGAAAAATTTTGTGAAAATAATAATTTTTAAAAATCAGATTATATAATTAAATAAACTTAGTTCATATATGTGCAAATTGTAGTAATGGATCAGTCTAAGAAAACAAATCTGGAAGATATGTTAAAAGTATTGTAGAAGAGCATTCAGGCCAAAAGATAAGCCCAGTATAAAACTTGATCACAAAGACCAAAAAGACAAATGCAAATGTTGACTACAAACTCTGAAAGAGAAAATCGAATTAGGCACAAAGATGCAACAATAACTGGAGGCCAATTGTTGGCAGGAAGGCAAGATAGAATCAAGCTGATATGCCACTCAGTGGGGAAGGAATAATAGAATCATAGTCAAATTGGACAGGATCATGAGTCATCTAGTCCAAACCCTCTCCCATAAGCAGCTGATGTCAAATATACAAACTTAATTTTCATATCATTTTTTTATTTTAAAAGTTAAATGAACTCAAGCAGTTATGATATTTATTATCAGTGGCAGAAGGAGACTTTAGTCTGATAAAACCAGAAGGGGTTAGAGTTGTTTAGTTAGATAAATTCAATGTATTCAAGTTGACTCACAATTTCATTGTAGGACTTTTAATCATCTGACTGATTAAATTTGAGTAAAGCATGGCCAGACTAAACAAAGGTCCGAAGGAGGACCACAAAGATGATTGGACATCTGGAGAATGTGTTCTATGAGGAATAACTGAAAGTGTTAGGTCTTTTCTCTCTCTGGAAAACAGAAGCTCTGTGGGGACTTCATGACACTATTCCAGTACTTAAGGAGCAGATATAAAGATGGCAGAGGCTCTCTTCTCCTCAGGAGTCACATAGAGAAGTCAAGGAGCAACAGGTAAAAGTTGCACTGGGAGAAGTTTCATGTCTGCATAGGAAATATATTTTATTTATGGTAAAAACTATCAGTCAGTTGAACAACCAACCTAGGCTTGGGGTAGAGTCCCCATTGCTGAGGTTTTCAAGATGCAGTTGAACAAGGTGCTAGATAATCTCATGTAGCCTTCATTTCCCATGAAAACTTTGACCAGATAATATTTCAAGGTCCTTTCCAAATTGTTTGGTTCTATGATTCTATAGTTTGGGGGTTTTTTTAATTCTTTCTGTACCGGGGATTATCTTCGTAAAATTCTGAAAGATAGATGAAATTCCAGAGGATGGGGCAAAAAAGCAAGCATAATGAATGTCTTTGAAAAAACAGTATTAGATAGTATTTTTTCAATTAGGCAAAATATACATGTAAATATTTCAAATATGACAAGGAACAACCGAATAGAAAATAGAGATTTTATTAAAAACAAGGCTGGACAAATCCTAACTGTTTTGCTTGAGAGAGCAACAGCATTAGATGGGGAAAAGAGTGAAGGAAGAGAAAAAGAACCACAAAAGCAAACCCAAACACAACTATGTATGTACTAGATTATCTTATTCAATAGAGAGAAATGCAAGATACTACATGTAGGAAAGAAAACGCGTAACAAACACAAGATGGTAAAAAATTAGCTAAGTGAAATTTAATGGTTAGAGCAGAGCAAATCTGTAAACAAGCTGACAAATTAAATGCTGTTGCCGAAAAGCCAAGCTGAGCTTTGTAAACAATGGTACAGCATGTACGAACATAAAGTAATCTTTTTGCTTTGTTCAGCATTAGTAAGGCTCAGATAAAGTAATATAGAAAGATGTGGACTTACTAAGTAAATTGTATGAAATGGATAAAAATGGTCAAAACAAACTCTCTGACAATCGCCTGAATGGTCTGGAATTGTTATGCTAAAGAAGATCAAGGGCGGATATGATAACTGTTGTGAAGCATGGCTCCTGCAAATAGTTTATTTTCTATTGTATTAATAGTGGAAAAAAAAAACAAACAAAAAAAAATATTGATCTAGATTACAGGAAAAGATTCCCATATATTAAACATAAGGGAAAAACTTTCTAGTGGTAAGGCTGGTGAGATTGCCTGATAGGTCTTCATAACTGGAAGTCTTTCAGGGTACATCAAATAAACATCAGTCAGAAACAGCAGAGACAGGTCTGATCCTTTCTTATGTTGGGGGGAAAGCCTTTTTTTGATATCTCGATTGACACTGAAAGTCAAGAAATCATCCTAATTCTTCAGTCTAAGTACACCTATATGTGCTAGTGGAATTGAAAAAGGACTACACATTAATGAAATCCTGATGGCTTAAAAGGATGATGTTCTTTGTCATGCTGAATGTACGTACTTTGTTGCTAGCTTGACAGATCTTTATAGGAACTAGAAAGTACTAACATGACGCTGTAAAGACTGGACTACTAATTCATAAGTGAGGAAGTTCCTTCTTTGATTCACTTGAGCATGTTCAATTCAGCTTCCACAGAGCTAGTGAAAGTCATGGTCACAACTTATACTAGTATGAATGTCCTGTTCCAGTTATTAAATGTGTAAAGATAGAGTCAGGGAAATGTATTAGGTGACCTAGTGGTCAGGGAATTTATACAATTTATACAATTCCCTGATACAAAGAAAATCCACCTATTGTACAGCAGATCAAAGAAGGGAGAGTAAAGGAGGTCCTCGTATCAGCAAAATACAGATTTTTTTTTGAAAGTCTGGGATTCTCATCTGCAAAAATAGGAAAAAAAAAAAAAAATTGAAAGAATATAACTATAAATATGAGTCATTTGGGGAATAGTTCCTCATTTTGGTGCCTTAATATTTTTTTTGTTCATAGTAGTGTTCATTATCTATTTCCTTCATTTTTATTTTATGTTATTTTATGTTATTTCCTCTTCCCCCAAAACAGTAAGACTTACCTTTGTGTGGATGAACTCATGAGCAGGAAAGAGCGGGAAAGAGCTCAAAATCTCCAGGGGCTTTGAAGCATTCCTCACATTAAGTTCTTTCCACATGGCAAATGTTTTGTGATATCTTTGGTGCTGTGATGGGCTTACCTCAATGTAGTTTTCTCCCTGTACTGGGCACAAGTAAGGTAACACTCTGAATACCGTGTTCAGTGTCAGGCCTCTCGCAACAAGAAAGTCATTGAGGCACTGGAGTGTGTCCGAAGTAGGGTAACAAAACTTCTGAAAGGCTTGGAGCTCAAGTCTTGTGAAGAGTGTTTGAGGGAACTGAGTTTGTTTAGTCTTGGAGAAAAGGAGGCTTAAGGGAGACCTTATTGGTCTTTACCTGAAAGGAGGTTGTATTGAGGCTGGTGTTGGTCTCTTCTCCTAAGTAACAAGTGATGAGAGGAAATAGCCTCAAGTTGCACCAGGGGAGGTTTAAACTAGATATCAGGAAATATTTCTTCAATGAAAAGGTTGTCAAGCAGTGGGACAGGCTGCCCGGGGAAGTGGTTAAGTCTCCACTTCTGGAGGTATTTAAAAGGCATGTAGATATGGTGCTTAGGGACATGGTTTTGTGGTGGACTTGGCAGTGTTAGGTAAACAGTTGGACTTCTTGTCCTTAAAGGTCTTTTCCAACATAAAGTTTTCTGTGATTCCATGATTCTGTGATTATATACCAACATATTTAGGCTCTTCGACTTTATTTTCAGATTTACCTTCCTTCTCTTGCTAACATTGATGGTTGTTCAGAGATACACAATATTTAAAAAATAATTCTCCATATGAAATTGAAACTTTTCTGTGCAAGAAAAACTTCTAGATGAAGTTCCACAAGAGATAAACTACCAAGCATCAGCCTTCTGTAATTGAAGCCACTGGGAAAATAAAAAAAAATCTTATTGATTTCACTTAACTCACTGAGAAGAGTATCAAACTTACAATGAATAAAAAAATCAAAACCAAAAATCTACATTACACAAAGATCACACATCTTAACTGTAGGAATGAAGATAGCAGCCACACACATTAGCTCTGATATTTATCTCTAGAAGCATATCATGGCAATGACTCCCACATAAAGCATCAATTTAAGATTCTCTTCACACATAGAAACACAAAGCAAAGTTTAAAATTCTGTGTAAACCTCTCAGAACTATAACTACACACACATGCACACAGATTCATTAAGTAATGGGGAAAATAAATACTTCTAAGCACTGTTTTCAGTATTGAATCACTGAAATCTGAACTATTAATATTCAGAAACATTGTACTTCATTAGGTGAATTGCGTGTCTGGATTTTTTTTAGCATTTCAGTTGTGTGTTTTCTCTCCTTGATACTACTTCCCAAAGCCTTCTAGAAGTTACGTTCTTTGCACTCTCCGGGCTCCAAATCGTACCTTCATTTCCCTTTCCTACTTGAAATATTGCCATTTTAAAAAGAAAAAAAAGTCTTTTGGACAGGCAACCTTATTCTAGCTGGTTTTGGTAGAATCTCACGAAAGGTAGAAAGTTCTTCAATTGTTCTAAGTGATATCTTTTTGAATACATTTTATGAGGTATCAGCTGTCGTTGCACTGAATGTGAACTTAGTGCAAATGAACAACAATATTAAAGTCAGTAAATTTTCATCTATCTATTTCTATTTAATAAATTATTCTCAGCCTGCCTGTGATCAGATTGCTACTGTAGAACTCATGCATTGAGACAAAGACTTAATAAGTAACAAACGCTGTATACACAAGCAAAGAAAAACAAGGAATTCATTCACAACTTCCTGTTGACAGGCAGATGCTCAGCCATGCCCAAGAAAACAGGACTTCATCACATGTAACAATTACTTGGGAAGACAAACACCATCACTCCAAACATGGTCCCCTTCCTTGTCTTCTCTCAGTTTTATATGACAAACATGATGTCATATGGTATAGAATATCCCTTTGGTCAGTAAGGGTCGGGTGTTCCAGCTGTGTCATCTCCCAGCTTCTTTTGCACCTCCAGCCTACTCACTGGGGGGAGAGGAAGTGAGAAGCAGAAAAACCCTTGACTCTGTCTAAGAATTGCTCACAGGTAACTAAAATATCCCTGCATTATCAACGTTTCCAGTACGGATCCAAAACCTAGCCCCACAGTAGATAATATAAAGAAATTTAACTCTATCCCAGCTAAACTAGTACACTGATTTATATTGGTACTTGATGACAGAGCTTCCTACTCTTCTATCCCTGGATTAAAAATGACTCAGTCCTCATTTCTTCATTCAGAGACTCACCTGTAGCCTGAACAATATCAGGACACAACCTCTTCTTCAGCATTGTTAAACACCATGGTAAATTTCAATCTGAATATTGAAATTCAAGATAATCATAACCAATTATTTCTTACATTTTTCCCAGTATAGTTTGACCCCACTCTCAGCCTGCACTAGTTTACCTGTTTACTTGTCCAAGCTATCAGTAGGTCTGTAATTTACCATCTAGTTTGCATTATATTTCTTTCTCCTTTAAGAGTGCTTTTCATTTTTACTTCCTTTTACATGTTATTTTGTGTGTTAAGACCATCGATCCCCTATATGATCTTAAGATTTCTTTCTCTCACTTGTTCTTTTATAGCTAAAGTTAGTTAGTTTAACTAGCATCCTGAGAATTTACTAGCAAATTTCCAGACCCTGATCTAAAGCTCTGAAACTCTCTCTTGACCTTCAGAGAATGATTGCTCACCAGTTCCTGAAAAACAAAAAAAAAAAAAAAAAAGAAAAAAGAGAGAGAAAAGGATTTACCACAAGTGCCCATCTAAAAATGGAGACATCCAAAATGATTAGTCATTTTTATAAATCTTGATATGGGAATCTTATCTGAGTCATACATAAGATTGAGTCTATTTCTATGTGAGAGATGCTAAGGACGATAAACATCTTCAATTCTAAATACCCTGGCTATCAGCAGAAACACCAGCAGTTCCAAATGTCTTCTCAGAATGTATAAAACTTCTCTTGAATGAATGTTTAGCTGCTAGACAATGACTATAAATAATGTATGAACATGGGGAAATTCTTTATGTCTGAATATGTTATAGCTGTATGTAAAGGGAGAGATGCTTTATCAACTACTTTCTACTTAGAATGTTTATCTTCAGAGGACTTTCTTTTGAGGAGGCAACAGTTTGAAAACTTTTTGATCACAGTATTATTTGATAATAGTAGTTCACAAATTTTGTTTAAATCTTTGGCTTTCAGAAACTATTTAGAAACTTGAGGTATTTAATAAGGAAGTATCTCCATTTTCTACCTACTTAGCAACAGAATCAGAAACTGAAACAAAAAACCCTCTGAGAACAATTATTGTGAGGGACAGTTCTACTTCAGTTAATTCATGCTGTCACCAAGAACACTTCAGATTGATCTCTGAGTAAATAAGGCATATATGTCACATAGGCCCTTTTATGAAACATGAGAAACTTCATGTTGTAATTTTGTAGTAGAATATAATTTCACGCAACAATACATGTTATATAATATGAATTTTCACAACATTAAACAACAGACTCAGGTGTGATATAACAGATTTATTAGGCCCTGTGAATGGCAAAATAATCTTGAGTTTTTGCAAAAAAGAGTGGTTGGCAAATGGAGCAGCCAGCAATGGACAACACATCTGATAAAACAGATAGATTGGGTGGTGGCTTGACATTCATGTCAACTAAGTGGCATCTTGGGTGAGTCAAAAAGTGGCCGTGCCAAGGGCCAATCAACATATACTAATGGACTTAGCCACACCTTGCCAAGTGGTGCTGATACATTTTTAAAGGATATAAAATTGATACCTGAAAACCCTTTTCCTTGAGGAAGAAAAAATTACCACCTTGCCTGACAGAAGTGTCAATGGGTCTGGACCTCTCTTCCTCCACCGAGAAAAATGCCTTGGTAAGAACTGTGCTTCTCACTCTGTCAGGTATTTCCCTGGGAAAAGAACAACTGACTCAAGACTTTACTGTTACTTGCTTTGTATCTATTATTTTACCTATTATATGTGTTCAAGTACTGACACAGCAGTGAATTTATGAGGGCAATCCAAAATTGTTTTAATTGGTCCCTTGAATTAAACTTCTTACTGTCTCCAGCCTTGTGAAATTGTCTCTCTGACTGGCTTTACTGCAAGCAGCTGCTGGGCGTCCTGTTTGGGCTGAGAACCATGAATATTAACTCTGAGTATCAGTCTCTAAGGAGACTCTCACAGGTAACCAGATTCTGACGTGTGGCAAAAACATGTATAAGCATATACACATAATCCATTAGACATAAACCATTGACCAAGTCTGGGACTAGAGATTGATCCAGCTGCAGAGATGCACTCTCTGAGGGGCGTTTAGAAAGAAAGGGGTTCTCCTCTTGACGGAAGGGCCTCCTTAGCCATCCGTCACAATCTCACTGGTTTAACGTGACACTTAGGGAAGATCAGAAGAACATAGTATAAAAAAGCAAACTACTAGCACCTGTGATTTTAATATTGATTTTACATTACTGGTCAGTACTTAATAATTTTTACAAAGGTATAGCCGTTTTAGTAAATTAATAATGAAATAGAGAGAGGAAATGAATATTTCTTATGATTCCTAACATTTTTTAAAAAAACATAGGAAAGATCTAATATTTACATAGTACTTTTCATTCAAAGGATTCCTGAAGCTTTTATCCAGTGCTTTTGAAGAATAACTAAAAACTGAGATTCTCAACTGAATACAGACTGAAAGCTCAAAACATCCGACTCGTAGTTATATAATGCAACAATTCATACAGAAAGAAAAAATCAGAGCAACATACGTAATTTTGTCATATAAGGAACAAGATCTGTTTACACCAGAAATGTATAATGGGATTTGGAGGAAAAAAGTTCCATGACATTGTCTTTTACTGCAATCCACTGAAAAACGTAAGGGGTTTCAGAGCCATATTACCAGTAACTAAAAGTCTTGTTGTCCACAAATGAAGGGGCTACAACAGCTGTCTATCCTCTGCTACAAAATAAAACAGGGGCTGGGAGAGCTGTCTGTCCTTGAGGCTGAGTGTCACCCACATTACAGGCGTTTTGCCCTGGGCCAGTACTGTGTCACGAGTGACATGACTTTAAGATAAAAAACTCTTTGTTCAAAAAATCTGAAGTAAAGTCTATTTTCATAGAATGGAGATAATAGTGTTGCATGATCTGGAGGCAAACAATAGAGCATTTATGAAGGATAAAAGTCTTGTTAGGACAGCATTGGATGCCTAACAGCCAAACCAAGTCGAGGCCTGTCCCTATAATCTCCTGGAAATGTGGTAGGATGCACTGAACACTGCTTTGGCATCATCACTGAAAATTCTAATTAATACTAGTCAAAACCACACAAGATAATGCGCTACAAAATTAAACATCATAGGTCCAAAATTAGATGCATTCTCTAGGTCACAATGTAATTATGTTCATATCGATTAGCATTACTATTACTATAAACTGCTGATAATACTGATCAGTGTTCACAAGTATTTTAAGAAGCCTCTAAACCTTATGAGGCATTATAGGTCTCATAAGTCTTTCAGACAAAGTTAGACAAAAGAGAGGTGTCAAAATCATCATCATAGATAAGAGTTTGCAGAAGCAGTAAATTCCAGGCATTGATAAATTTTCCACCCAGGAAGATAATCAAATGTACACACAAAGCCTTTTACTCACCTGCAAGAATAGTCAAAGGCTTTGCTGTGAAGGTAGCTGGGAGTTCAGGTAATTGCCTTGTCCCAGGTGAGTTCCTTGTCCTAAATTAGTTCATTATCTCATCTATCCAGAGACAAGATGAGGAGTGCCTAGACCACTCAGGGAATAAGTAAAGTAAGTGCACTTTGTGTGCACACAGGCTGTTATCCATGATGTCCTTGTACTGAATGACACTGTAATTCTAGGATAAACTTGAATCTTATCCTTACATCTCACTTACGACTTCAATTCTATAGCTCTAACCACATCAGAGACAGTGTGATAAATGAAGTACCGTTTTGCCCCATTTGTAAGAATTCAACTATATGTTAGTGATTAGAAAATAAAAGAAAGATTTCTGTCATAAAAGTCTTCTGGCATTTAAGGCATGCTGAGATTTCCAATTGCAAGTTCAAGGAGAAATGTAATGCCTCACAATTTAACACTAGCTTTGCTCAGGCAATATTTAAGTTATAAGTACTATCTTAGAAAAATTATCTTTTTCTAGCATTCTAAAATCTACCAAATAAGAGAACTAAGATTTTTTTATTTCTGTGACATTTATAAAAATATGTTATTTATGTATTCCTTTCAGATAATACCTATGCTTAGGGGAAATGCATAATCAGAACTAGCTGTCTCTTGGTCTTCAAATAAGGCTGTTGTGTTTAGTATGCTCAACTACATGTGATGATACCTGGAAAATAAAATATATCAAGGTATGTGTTTTATTCTGGAACTGATGCTGAGAAAACTGCTCAATAACTCTAGCACTTCCAAATGATTTTAAAATTAAACAAAACAAAATAAAAACCAATCAACCAACCAAACAAAATGCAAACAAAACAAGCCCCAAGAAACTTTAAACAGAATGGCTGAGCTGGTGAGAGGCAAGGGAAGGGATATAGAGACTGACAAAGCTACAGCAGGTGCATGAACGGTCTGGGTTCTGAAGCAAATCATTATAAGTACAGGAGTAGGAAATAATTGGATTGTTTTGATCTGAGATTATTGACTTATGACACAGTTTCTTTCAAGTTCTAGGGTCCAGTTTCAAAAAGCCACTAAGATTTGTTTATCAGTCACATTTCAGGGTATAGTTACAGAGAGTTTTGGATGACTGTAGGCACAAGTGACCGTTACTACTCCCCTTCACAAACAGCACAGAACATCAATGTTCTCATTTAGATATATAGGGCTATGAAAGAATACTTAGAGGCAATTTAAAAAAAAACCCAAACAAGCAACAAAGAAAAAGTAAAACAAAACAAAACAACAAACCCTAAACCAAAACATAAAGAAACAACACCAAATGGATGTTTAGAAGTTAGGGGCTTAGAAGTTAGAAAGTTGCTAAAATCTTTGTTACGGCCTTTTACTTTATTGTGGAAAAGCATTAACTAGCAGATAAAACTTTGTTTGATTTCTATTATTCTATAAACTATGAAATGTGATCAGCCTTTGGGCCACATCTTTTCATAACTAGAGCATCTCGAATCATAACACTTATAAAAACACTAAGTAATTTCCATAAGTTCATTCTTGAAACTAGTAGTTAATTATATTTTCATCCTGAAATCACTATTGAACAGTATTTTACATTTAGATTTTCCTTAGAGTACTTTGGAAAATCAAGATTCTTTAAAGTACTAAGTAGAATGCTAGTAAAACTAAGTTTCTTCTAGGTCCTTCTGCACCAAGTGATAAAGCATCTATGACATTCAATGACAATACAAACATTCTATTCATCTGTTCAAACTCCCTAGGTTTCGCCTTGTCCTCAGGCAAATAAACACAAATATCCCAGTATATTTCTACCCATGAAAAAAAGAAAGATAAAATTGAACAGAAAAATTAGCCTGAATATATATTCAAAACACATTCAAAACAAAAAGTGATTAAAAATTTGCAATTTTTTCCCATTGAAAAGAGCAAAACTTTTTGGACTAATACTGAAGAATTATTAGTAAATAATATTGTCCACTTTCATTATTTGTTTTGGTTGAATATTGCCCATGTTAACCTGAGACATAATTAAAGAGAGAAGTCAGAAAGCTGGCACTGCTAATCCTGAAAGGAACACATTAGCAAGATTATTTCCTTTCTGCAATTATCACAATTGCCATATTATATTGGAACAGCACTTTAAATGTATTTTCTTCCATTCTCGAGAAATATTCAGGAAGAGTTTTATTGTATGTTGTTATATAATAGCTTTTCCTTCTTACCTTTGTCAACACATTGCTATTCTTGTAAGTTTAAGCCTAGGAAGGTTCCAACTACCATGGTTTAATACAGCTCCAACTAAATTGAAAAAAGCCTGGTTTATCTGATAACACTGCAATTACTGACCTGTAGCAGTCAGCATATCTACAACATCAATGTACAAGTCACTATACTAGTCTTATGAATGAGTACTGATTATAGTTTGCTATTTTTGACACAAAGAAATAATAAAGTATCATTTTAGTTGTAATGTCATTATGAGTTAATATCGTCACACGTAATCTTATAACAGATTTATCTGCTGATGTGTATAACTTGCTTAATAAGGCATCTAAAATTATGTGCTTTTTATGTGTAGTTGGGCAACAGATTTGGAATACTTAACAAACAAGTAAATTATTGCACTAGCAAAAGCTAGGTGTATTCTTTTTAATTTAGATTAAAATTTTAATTTAGATTAAAAGATTTTCATCTCTTACTCCTCCCCTTCCCCCCATAGCAAAAGAAAAACTGACAAAAGTACTTGTCTGACATCAAATATAATTATCTCACCTCAGATTTTAAAAGGATCTAATATTTCTATATGGAAATTTTCCATTATCATTCTTCTTGCACCTTGCTATTATTGATCTCTGTAATATATCATTCTTGCAGTAAGGGTTCTCCAGTAGTTCTGTTCAAAATTCTTGCCTTCCTACTTAATGATGTTTGGGTTTATATAAATAGCTATTGACCAAACCATTCACTTGGTATAGGCAAATGGATTTTAGTAGTTCTTGTTTTGATCAGCATATTGAAAAGTAAAATTAAATTTGGCATCTGTAATTTCTCTTTTATTTTAGAGAAAACTAATGAATGAAAGATGGCACTCTCAAGAACTATCATAGATGGGGTAAAAACACTAGCTACCCCTGGTTCTGGTTTTCAAAATACTGAGCAGAATATATGAGCTACCTAAATGTTTAGTCTGAATCAGACAGAAGTATATTCTGTATTCAGTCCTACCGCATAAAACAGAAAAAAATAATTACATTCACTAATTCTTGCACTGTGACCCTAATTTCTGGAACTGCTGTAGTACGGTACTTAAGAACACAACTTATCTTCAACCAATTTCAGTTTCAAAATTTCAGATAATGAGAAGTCCTCTAGCTCTCCAGGTACATTTTCCAAAGGTTAATTAGATTACTTGTTATAAGTACACATTGCATTTCTCAACTGAATTTGTTTCTCTTCCATTTCTACTAATTCATCTTATTATGCTGTCATATATATTCAAACACACATTAATAATCAGTTTATTTTCTGCATCACTTTAATGTTTTCTTTATACTATATGTATAAACTATACATATAGTCATGAGTACCTATAATGACTAGATTTGGTGGCATCACTGAAATACCAGGTTGAGAACCTCAGATTTGTAGCAACATCCAAGAGGCCACATTTTTATTTAAGAAATTGTCAACCAAATTTTAAGTCTGAAGAATAATGTTTTCTTAACCTAACAGTCACAAAGTTAGAACATAAGAAGATGAAATTATTCCCTCACTCATTCTTTTTTTGTATGTCTGATGAAGTACAATATGGTTATGTTACAACTTTTTCCCTTGACTCTGCATGAACATTTCAGAAGTTATTATATAAACTCTAAATAAACAACTAGATTGCAGGTCAGTGGATTTGCCTCAGTTCACAAACTAAAACTGTCGATCTGAACTGTGGAATTACTTTTGTAGTTTTGTAGTTGTGGGTTTTTGGTTTTTTTTTTCAAAGCCAATAGCTGGTAATAATTCTTCCTCTTTAAACTAATCTTGGAACAAAGTTTGAACTTATCTTAATGGAAAAATATTGATTGCTTAGAAAACAGTTGAAAAAGAGGTAGCCTTGCCATGGAAAAAAAAGAATGTCTCCAACACATACTAATAAAATTTTTGAAGATGTTTGCTCTACTGGGAAGAGTCTTGTAGGTCAGAAGAAATTGCTCTAGGGAAAGCATAAACTGTGAGTTATTTGCACTATGCAGACAACAAACCAAAACAAAGTTTTTGCAACAATCCCAAAAGTGTGCTTTTAAGTGCACACATTCCAGTATTCCTTGATCTCACAGCAGAACGTGCATAGCTTTCTTTAATGAAACTGTCCACTTCACTGCCCAGTTCACACCTACAGTAGTTAGAAGCTGATATGTTACTTTAAACATATTGTAATTAGTTTAGGATTGTTATCTATATCTTTTTAAGAGATATATATATTGAGTTAGAATGTGGTGTTTGTGTCAAATGTAGGGTAGCAGGAACACAGCAGGGATTTCAAGAACAAAGGAAAAAGCTCTATAAGAAAGCGCTTGGAACAGCATCAAATGTTAAAATCTGCTCATTTAGTGGTTATAAAAGAGAAATTGTTTCTCATTTTAAAGGTCAGCCTGTTTGTCAGGGAGATAAAAATATTTTTCATTAGTGCGTGATTGTCTAAATTATTAAATAAATTGATAGAATTTATGTTCACTGTTAAATTAAAACAATCAGTGTGCCTATAAATAGTCCTTACATTGATGCACAGCAATGTGACTCTTCTAAGGATCTTCTAGCGCTTGAATGATTAATGTGCCTTTTATCTATTAGAACCATAGTTATGCTTTATGTAAATTATAAACCCTCATTTAAGTGCAAGTGTACCAAGTAAATTTTCTATAGTTTAATCTGCAGTTTCAAATTATTTATTCTCAGTGTATAGCTAACAAAGTTCAAATACCTCTTCAGACTTTATACAGTTATTTGTTCCAAACTGACAAAGATGTTGTATATTAAAGTGAACAAAACTTTTAAGTGTTATGTATTTGCTATGATGACTCATTTCACACATTATTAATCGGAATTTTAAAGCTATCATAGCCATCCAAATTTCAAATCCAATTGTGTTCTTGGCCTTTCAAAGAGATCTGGACTAACACACATTCTTTCTGCTACTGTCTTTATTTAGAGTTGATTAAAGACAGTTTTGCATTAACAAGTTCAGAGAAAAAGTGACAGGCACCCATTTAGATGCCAGTACTTTCATATATATTTCTGACTTTTGGATATTGATCCCTCATGTTAGAATAAAATACCTAATTGTGATCAAATATCTTTAGACTTCAGTAGAAATTACAACACAATCAAGACAAGCTTGAAGGTTCCTTGGAGATATAGATAAGTACCTTAACAATATGAGTCAATAAGTAAAACAAAAACCCAAACAAAATAAACCTACAAATAACTTCAGAAAAACTGAAATACTTTTCTATTTTACAGAATGTTACCTTTTCCCTCTCCGGGATCTGGGATCTGGGGTGGTCTAATGATAGGTTCCCAAATCTCTGCTTTGGAAAATTAAGGTGACCAGATATGATTAGGTTAAGGATCATAATCATCACAAAAGTATTTTGGTACTAAACTTTTATTGATTTGATTTAAAACACTCTTTACACATCTAAACTTCTTTTTCTTTTGTCTGACACAAATCACAAGGAAGTCTTCTTCCATGCAGCCAGTTATAGGATGATGCAGGCTTTCTGAGTAATGGATATAAAATTCCATTTAAAATGAACTAGACTGTATTTGAGAATCAAACTAAGATACGTAGAAATACAGTATGTTGAAAATCATGAGGTGATTATCTTGGCACGTGAATTATATAAACAGGCAAGGTGGCAAAGGGTAAAGAAATAACTATGGCTCTCTATGTAATTTCTGCTCTGCTCCTGGATTATGGACTCAGATGCTCAAAAAGTTTGGTTTGACTGTTATTCGTGTATTACTCTTTGTTAGTAAAAAACTTAATTCTGGGATGAGCAAAGATATGGGCAATGTGTGAACAGCTGTGATTTTTACAAAATTGCACAGCATTACAACTGCTGATACACTAAGTCTAGTGCCATCCTAATAGGCTGTTATTTCCTCATTGTTTCTCTGTTCCTCTCCATCAGCTATTTCATTCCTTACATCGAGATTATCAGATTTTTAGAGTCAAGTTTGCAAATTTCATGTTAGTGTTAACTTCTTTGAGTAACTTCTAAAGTGCTGTAATGCACAGTGTTGCATTTGCAGTTGATGGCTAATGTTAAATACATTTCATTATACCCACTGCTTTTCATACAAATGCTTTTACCCCGTAGAAGTTCAGAATCCTGTCAGTAGAGGACACAGATAATTCTTCTCATTTTAACACAGATGTCTAAAGTATATCAGATAAATGTACTGTAAAAGTGTGTATATTCCTCTCAGCTGATTTTAAAGGGACTAGGAAGACTACTTTAGCTGCAGACACTGTTGATGTCTGTAGGTAGCTGGAATGAAGCTTACCTACATGTTGAAGATTGTGATACTGAATTTCTCTTTTGCTGTCCTTAGTCTTTCTGTAGGACACTGATAATACCTAGTTATTAAGAGGAATATGATTATTCGGGGACTTGATGTTTTTTTCTATGAAACATAATTTCACTAGTTTATGTATTTTCCATATTTTTCTTAGTAATTTCTTTGCCAAAACATGCTCTATATGTCTTCTCAATTTGATGCTGTACGTATGCATAAAAGAAATCATTTTGTTTTCAAAATTTAATAAAGTTTTAAGTAGATTTTTTGAGACATTATTTTATTCAGAAGTAGCCTACATTTTATTATTTAGCTTACTGCAGTAACCCTTTTCATTATAATAGATAATGCAAAGTCATGTTGATTTCAGTAAGGTATTTTGTTCTCATAATGAGACTTTACACACTGCAGCATATTCTTCACGATGCATGCATCGTCTGGCAAGAATAATATTTGTAACTTTTTTCAAGTCTATAATAAACAGAACAGACTTGTTTATTTCCATTCTTGTTGACTTTTAATCAGTTAATCATATACATTTTATCAGAAATTTGGTTAACAATCCTTTTTTTTCTTTCCAGAAGACTTTAGGCAGAACTTGTATTGGTTATTAATCACATAAAGATGAATTGAATGTGTCCCACAAGCTGTGAGTATCCAGGTGTTCTTCAACTGAATTCATCCCCTCAGCTTCATTGTCTAATAAAATGGGCAATGGAAGATGAATAGAAATAGGTGGAAATGTATTAAAATGTATTAAGCAATTGATGATTTAGCTCAGATATGTTCATATCCTCTTACAGAGCAACTCAAATGTGTAATGAAAAGCAGATATCAGAAAATCCTGAAATACCACTACATGTGTTCTTGACAACCGTCTTCAGCTACTAGCTGTAGAACAAACCTAACAGAACTTTGAATTCAAAATCAGGTCTAAAATAACCAGATCAACTGTAGAAATTTAGCATACTAATATTTGGAAGATGAACAATCTTCTTTATTTCAGAATAATTCTCAGTCTTGTCCAAAACATGATTAATATATTTCAAATCCTGTTATGTCTGGTTGTCCTTCAGAGCCAATATAGTCCATTTCAATGTGAACACGATTACTTGGCATTTTCTCTGGGATACTAAAATCACTTCTATTCCCATGAAAAAAAACCTATATATGCAGAACTGTGGAAAATATATAGTTTTCCAGTATCACACCCCAGAAAATAATCATTTAAATGATTCTTATCTAAGTAGCAGGAGAAACAGCAGATCATGAGAAGCACACAAAATCCTATGCTGTTCCTACCTGTGCTGTAGTAGAGAAGAATGGCCAGTATCAGCTATTGAAACCAGCACACTTCATCTCCACTGCCCCTACTCTTCCTAATTGACTCTTTGCCAAATAAATGATCATCTGAAGAAATTCTATCTTTTATCACTTCAATGCCTTAATACTACAGGCCAGGCTCTTTCTTCAAGTAGCTTTGTACTTTAGAAATCTCATATTGGTAGAGATCGGCTTAAAGATAACATTATCTCAACTTGGAGTTAAAATCGGATGAATTAATTCCTTCTACATTCAAGGGACATATAGTCAGATGCTTCAGATGCTGTGGAATGAGAGACTCAAGAAAGAAACAAGATCCTACAATGGAAGTTCTGTTTTTTATTTATATTACAATAATATCATCACATCGCAAGGAATATTATTATCAACTCAACATACATGTTGTGTTACATGCAGTTAACTTAGCAAATAAATCCCATTGCACAAATATTTAACATATTATACTGAAGAAAAGCATGTAAAATCCATCAAAAATGTAACATCGCATGTCTAATATAATGCTTAGAAATTTTACCCTCAAGGTCTGCTAGAGATGTTAATAGAAATGTTTTATATGAGGCTTTAGAGAGACAAGACTGCAAAACCCAAATTGAATATGTACTTCTTAACCATTCAAAGAATACTGTAAAAATATTTAATGCTTGACTGAGTTCTCTAATATTATAAAATATTCTGCATGTGAGGAAGTATATGTACACATACTTAACGATATTAGCGTTTACCACTTGAAGTAGATGTTTTAATAAATGTAGAATGTAAAAAAATAAATCAGGAAAATATGCCATAAAAGTAATTTGTTCAGTCCAGGACACATGTATTAGTCATCAAAACTGCTGTGGGGAAAGTGAAATCTCATTGCTAAATCATTAAGAACAGAAACTGTCACAAATTAGCTTAGCTGTTTTGACTCCAATGGTTGAATTCAGAAAATACTTACTGGTGAACATAGAACAGTAAAGGAAACACTTGTAAAGTCCAGTAGAACTTTTCAAATGTTTAATTTCTATGACTGAGGTAAACACAGTCATCATAAGTAGAATTTGTTATCGCTGAGCACTTTTCAGACAAAACTTGGACAAACTATTCTGGACATGGCAGAAGAATAGGATTGAATACAATATCATCTATACTTCATGCTTTTCCTTTATAGGTCTTATGAAAAACTTTACTACAGAATGCTTGTTATTAACAGTTGAGGCACAGAGCAGGGCAAGAATGTCACAGGACTGTGCAGAAAGCCAATGGCAAATCAGGGCATTAATTCAGATTTTCTGAGTTCCAGACTAATGTTTATACTATGAAAATGACAAACTCATTCTGCGCCTAAGGTATACATAAATGGGGAACATCGTTCGTTTGAAAAACATCTTCCTTTAAAAATACTTCTTCAAAAAGGAGGTGTAATGAATAAGTCTGTGTGATATTTCACATCTGCAGATTAGTGTAAGCTCTCAAGATAATTGAAGCATGTTAATGTTTGCTTTGTTTCTCAGACAAATAGAGCCTATTGTTTTTTAATATTATTTTTCTCCACTACCTTGTGATGTTGCCTCTACTGCCTTTTTATTCCTGCATGGCTTTGGTAGACTTACAAGAAAATAACGTTAAGGAAAGGATCTTGGAGTTGAATGCTTTGGTTATGCAAAAAGAAACAAGAAACACACAAAATTTTCCAGTGCAATCAGAAAACTCTGTATTGCAGTGGGACATTCAAAAGGAGATATAAGGAGAAGTTTCAAACACAAAGCAAACTCTGAAGTTTTTGATGCTGAGAAAATGATCTTTATCATAGGGATATCTGTGCTGCATCAGCAGAATTAATTGCTACACTCTTCAGTTTCCTGATTTTTTTCTTTTTTCTCATGTTGTACTGAGACTACGTTGCTGTTGTACTACAACTACACTAGTTTTACGAGTTGGACTAGTAAGAAACAAAAAGGGTAAGCAACCAGCAGGGATGTATTTATGGATATAGTTTGTCTCTTTTATCTCAAAAATGTTCTTCACCTACATTTGTATTAGTCGCAGCAAGAAGCACAAATACTATTTCTGCTCCTCAAGAACTGGGAACATTTTTTTCCTGACCCTCCAATTGAGAATCCTGTGTTCAGAAATGACAATCAGGAAATCAGTTACAGGAAACAAAGCCAAGAGTAAAATGTAATTCCTTCTGATTTTTACAATAGTTGCAGAACATAGATGTAAATTTATGCCATTATTTTGCCAAGATTTTTGTTGCTGAGTTTGTTTCTTATGATCTGAAGCTTACTGTCAGCTGACTCTGTAAATTCACCTTAAAAGAAGCTAGTATTTAAATTTTTAAGCTTGCTGATGTTCTACACCTGGCACTAAGTCACAGAGGCATTTGTTCACTTGAAAAGGCTACATCTTGGTAATTTAGAAGAGTTTAATTTGACAGCATAGCCTCAAAAAAATCACAATCTGCACTTCCATGTAGATGCAAATACGTATGTTTCTATTTTTTTTTCTTTTTAAGTTTAACATTTTCCATAAAATGTAATAAGTATCAAATTGTTTTCTGTAGGAAAGTTTTGAGAGAGCATATAAGAAATTAGATATCGTAGTAAGTGGGATGCCACTGAGACAAAGAACCACGTTGAAAACATTTATTTGCCTCATTCAGACTGAATTGAGATGAGAAGATCTGCCCTAGATAGGTCAGATCAGATATTTAAATTGGAGTATACAATTCTGGACCAGGAATAGAGTCCCCAGGTCTGAACCCAAACACCAGGCCACCTACACTTTCCAAATCAAAAAGCTAATATTTCTGTCAATTTTTTTTTTTTAAAAAAAAATTATTTTTCTAAGAAAAATAGGAATATTTTGTCATCATTCAGCTGTGGAAGAAAATTTACCATTTTCAAAGCCTAAAAACTTGCTTGACAATGACACTGATTCTCCAGCTAGCTCTAGCTGCACCAGATATGCAGTAGCAGGAGGTTTAGGGAGAATTACATTATTCCGTTACCAAATACAAGGCTTTGAAAGTCATAAACCAAGTTCCTAGAATTCATTGAACACTTACATGACATCAGCTGCTGACTTGTGACTTTTCTGTTTTCTGGTTATTGATACATTGCATTGTGTTTTTTAATCCTAATTACTAGAAAAGATAGGAAAGATTTTAATTTTTTTGGAGAGATTTCTTAGAAAAAAAAGATGAGATGATAATTTGGAAGCTGTGGTTTACAGACTCACAGACATTTTGATAAAATCCTAAGAAGTCTCGCTAAAGCAAGGTAAATAAAATGTTCCTTTCAATTCACCTATCAATATCAGACATGGACTTTGCTTCCTGGTCCCTGTAATTTAAAAGCTAGTTGTGGCAAGGCACAGACAGGTTGTGTGATCCATCCTAGGAGCATGGCTGTGAAAAGGTGTCTCGAGAGCTGGAAATCACCAAAAGTAAATTGTTTGCTCCTGCAAACTGTAGATCAAAGATTTTCTGCTGGCTCAGAGCATTGTGCATCCTAGACTTTTTGCTTGAGAATGAAGTTCACGGCTCAGTTGTTCTCTATGAATGCTTAACTCTGACTGTTGTATCATATTATAGCCTCTAAGAGAAGGCATTTATAAGAGGTCTCAAAAAAACTCAGCCCTTCAGTTGTGTCAATCAACATAATACACGATATAAATTAATTTGCACATATGTAATCTCATAATTTGCTTTGGAGAAACTTAGTAAGCTTGGCTGTACAAATATCATCAAAGCAATGAATAAACTAAAACAACCACCTTTTAAAAGCTGCAAACACTGATGGAAAAAAATGGTTATTTCAACTTTGATCTTTTCAAATGTGTACTGTGTCTTAGTATGATTTTTATGGGAACATGTAGAGACTGGCATATAAATCTGTTTCAACACAGTGCTGAAATTCTGAAAAGTAAGCTATATTAAGTGATTGATTTACGAAGTGAACTAAACATCATTTTACAGTGGTTAACCACGTTAGGACCCCACTGCATGTTTTGAGTTATCACACAGTTTTTATTTCATTACTAATAATACAAAGATGCACCTTTGGTTAAACTGAACTTATATAAAGAAAAATAAGAGTACAAAGAAAGAATCAATTTCATAGACAGTGGAAGGTAGTACAGATTAGAGTGTTTGCTACAGCTGAAAATAACTACCACAATGATTCTATAAACTGTTCTTCCGATAACAATATGTAAATGAAAATAAACACAAGAAACAGAATTATAGCTATAAACCAACTGAAAGAGATATCACGGTTTGATTCACGAGTCTTGTCACACAAATACATACTCAAAGCAGGGCCAGATGCAGTTACACTAACAATATTGAGACTATACCACAGCAACGATAGCACTAGATAGATAGTGCCATGTCTAGGTATTTTTTTAACACCTCCAGGGATGGTGACTCCACATCTTTGCTTGGCAGCCTGTTCCAATTCTTCACCGCTATATCAGTAAAGAATTTTTTCCTAATATCCGGTCTAATTCCCCCATGATGAAATTTAAGGTCATTTTGTGTCATCCTTTTGTTAGCCCCTTGGAAGAAGAGACCAAAACAATCTCCTTTCAGGTAGTTGTAGAGAGTGATATTGTCTCCCCTTAGCCTCCTCTTCTCCAGACTAAATGACTCCAGTTACTTCATCTGCTTTTCATAAGACTTATACTCCAGACTCTTCACCAACTTTGTTACCCTCTCTGGACAACCTCCAGCACTTCAATACCTTTCATGTAGTGAGAGGTGCAAAACTGATCATAGGATTCAATGTGCAGCCTCACCAGCCCCAAGTAGAGGGGGACAATCACTTCTCTAGCCCTGTTGACCATGCAATTTCTGATGCAAGCCATGATGCTGCTGGCCTTCTGGGCCACCTGGGAACACTGCTGACTCATAATTAGCTGGCTGTCAACAAACACCCCCAGATTCTTTTCCTCTCAGCAGCTTTCCAGCCACTCTTCCTCAAGCCTGTAGTGTTGTATGGAGTTGTTGTGACCCAAGTGCAGGACCCAGCACTTGGCCTTGTTGAATCTCATGCAATTGGCCTTGGCCCATCGATCAAGCCTTTCCAGATGCCCCTGTGAAGCCTTTCTTCCCTCAAGCAGATCAACACTCCTGCTGAATTTGTCATTGTCCGCAAAATTACTGAGGCTGCACTCAATCCCCTCATCCATATAATTGATAAAGATATGAAACAAGACCTGCCCCATCACTGAGCCCTGGGAAATACCACTTACAACTGGCTTCCAACTGAATTTTGCTCTGTTTACCACAACTGTCTGGGCCTGGCCACCCAGACAGTTTTTTACCCAGTACACCTGCCTAAGTCATGAGCCACCAGCTTCTCTAGGAAAATGCCGTGGAAGACAGTGACAAAGGTTTTACTGAAGTTGAGCTAAATAACATCCACAGCCTTTCCCTTGTCCACTAGGTGAGTAACCTAGTTGTAGAAGAAGATACGGCTAGTCAAGGAGGACTTACCTCCCATGAACCCATGCTGGCTGGGCCTGATTCCATGGTTGTCCTCCACATGCCTGGTGAGTGCATTTAACATGAATTGCTCCATAATTTTCCCTGGTACAGAGGTCATGCAGTAAGGTCTGTAGTTACCCAGGTCCTCCTTCTGACCCTTCTTGTGGATGGGCGTCACTGTGGCAAATCTCCAGTCATCTAGGACCTCCCCTATTAACCAGGACTGCTGATAAATAATGAAAAGTGGCTTGACAACCTCCTTTGCCAGCTTCCTCAGTATTCTGGGATGGACTCCACCTGGCCCCATAGACTTGTGACTTGCTGCACTCAGGTGACATAGCAAGTCATTAACTGCTTCTTCATGGATTATGTGGGGGTTATTATTCCTGTCTCTGTTTTCCAGCTCAGGGGGCTGATACCTCAGCAGTTCTCTCAGAAACTTTCACGTAACTCAGTGATTACACAGATCTGAGACTGATTCACAAAAAATCAACCACCGGAAACCCTGGATTACCGCAGATGAAGCACTAGGCAGAGAATTGTGCAAGGTTAGATTTGTGGTGTACCCATACAAGCATGAGAATGAGCTATGCCAGCATTTGTAATGACCAGTGCATTTCTTTCTCGTCTAGTATAGAGCTGAAAAACATTCTTCCCTTAGTAAATGTTTTGTAATGCAAAATTCAGACTTGTCAAACACAAGTTCCTGTGGAGCCACAAGCAATCCCCTTGAAATATTGAGCCCTAAATAACTGGTTTTATTTCCTGACTGAGAGTTTTTGTTATTTTCTTATCTTTCATTTTCCATCCAGCAGACAATGCAGTGTTCCAGCTAGAAGAGATGTTGAGAATGGAAATGAATACAATAAATAACAGCTGTGACTGTTAGAAACAGGAAGATATTGCTGGACATGTGAACCCTAAGGTACTTTCCCATTTAAAAGGGGGAAAGAAAGAAAGAAAAAGAAAAGACATTTAGTGCATTATAACTAATATTTAATAACCATAATTAAAAAAAAATAAAGAGTAGCTAGCTGCTACTAGAGTAGCTGCAAGTTTTAGATAACTTACAAAAACAATAATTAGAAAATGTGAATCTTAACCATATGTTTCTACTGGTAGCAGTTACACTTTCTTCATTCTTATTTCACATAGAAACTGTTGAATAGATATTGCTAATGCAAAACAGAAGAGCTGAGAAAGTTGGGAGTGATAACATTTGCACATATTCTATAGTATCACCTGTGAAAAAAGCCCAGTCATTCAATTTCAAGGACTGTGACAGAAAAAGGTTGTTTGAGTGTGTTTCAGCTATTTTCAACATGCCTGTCTTGGCTTTAAACTAGGAATTTGATTACCAGGAGTGGTGTAATCAGAGTAGATTACTGTCAGCAAAGTTGGTGTGGGAAGCTGAATAAGCAGCTGTGACTTGACCTACTGCCGCTACTGTTATTTCCTGCAGTTCTCCAGATAAACAGGGTACACATAGTCACCATCAGTCACTTTTTAGTAACCAGGTGGTTGTTTCACACCTAACTCAAATCACAGTTCATGACTTGAGCTTTGTCTTGCCTTTTATGTATCCTTGAGCACGAAGTGGTGAATAAAACATTGCAGAATTACCAGCAAGGCTCTGAAGGAATTCCAGCAGCTGCATCCTGATCAAGTGACTTGTACAAACTCACCCAAAGAGCAATTACAAACCAGTCCTTTGAACAGGGGCTTGCCATGACCTACCCTACACAAAGCTGGGGATAATTCTTATTGAATGTCTCTTGAAAGAACCTCTTCTTTGTAGAGGAAAGAACGCCTGTTTGACTGTTAGACTATTATAGTATATTTTTCTACTCTTTCTTCAAAGTCATTGCTAGAGGAACTTCTCTATTTTAGACAGAAAGATATGAGTGGTCACCATAAATAGGTTATGTAACCTTTCTTGACTTTTGTTTTGTAAGTTATTAAAAAAAAACGCAGAAGACTATCCAAAGAGGAAATTATTACTGTAAATTAAGCAAAACAAAAATCTATATGTTTAGTAATTAATAATAAAGAATATATTATATCTCCTACTTTTCGTTATTTATATTTCCTGATGTATTTCTTGACACGGAGTTGCAATGCTAAAGACAGGAACAGAGAATTGGGTTGCTTTTACAGGAACTGCCAGTAAGGTAAATTCCGTGATCACTGCCCACAGCAAATGTAACCTCTACTTGAAAAGATTGCACTATAGAATCACAGAATGTTTTAGATTGTAAGCGACCTTAAAGATCATACAGTCCTACCCGCTCCCCTCTGCCCCTGAATGTCATTGGGTTGGGACGCTAGGAAGAACCCTATAATACAAGAATGCTGCAGGGTTCTTCAAAGTTTGTTCCTACTGTACCAAGTAGATAAAATTCATTTTTACAAAATGAAGCTTAAAAAACCTGTAAATGATTATTAAATAACATAAGTACACAAACTTTCCATACAACTTTTAAATGAAAGATATAGGAAAACAAGACAATGCAATTTTAAAAGAAAACCAATTAGGCAAGTTCCTAAATAGACACAGCATAGGATTTCTGGATATGTCACCTCTATGTTTACGTAGAAATTAAAATTTCTTTGCCACTCATCTGTGAACACATGCTAAAGTTTGAGTTGCTTACAGACAATGTCTGGACTATGTGTTTGGCTACAGAAAACCATGTGTGAAAAGAAAAAATATCCAAGAACCGGTACTGCTTCATGATTTCTGTTCAGAAATTATTATTTCACCACCATCCAGAAGCACTAATCAGGTTGCTGTAGTGCATGCTGTACAAAATATATAGTGAGATAAAGACCACATCTGAAAGTATGCAATCTGTTTCCAAAACTTCACAAAAACTAGGCCCTACAACTGACAAGGAATTTCCTGAAAATATATTTTCTTATCAGAAAATTCTCGGCTGGAAAGACATTGAACTACTAGTGTGAAAGGAACTTAATCTCAGATTTTGAATTCTTTAATGGATTTTGTTTTCCTTTTTGATCTTTCTTGATTCTGAATTGACATTTTATTTTGAATTTGCACTTATTATTGCTTTTGAAATTTTGGAACATATGGAATTTTAAATTAAAAGAAAGTAACTCAAAATATTTTGACTGACCTCTGCATCTTTCAGAATATTGCTTTTTGGCTGAAAAAAAGAGATTTAATCTTCTTTTTTATAAATTAAAAAAAAAAAAACACACACAAACCTTGGAAAGCTATTAAAGTTCAGCAAAATATGAGTGAAAATACTAGTAGTAATTTGAACTAAAAATTATTAAATACTATGCAGCATGATGTATATGGTCCAGATGTTTTCTTGTTTCTTCATTAAGATTTTCTCAGCCTGTTCCAGGACTTTATTCATTTTTCCTTTATTTAAATATTTTTGACATTTTTATTGATAAGGGTTCTTTTATTATTTACTTGAGCCTTTACATATTTCAGTGAGTGGCACTTTCTTTGCTTATTTGTGCTACTTTTGCATTCTACTTCAAGCTGTTTAACATATTTATTTATTAAAAACAATTTGCTTAGCATAGCTAGTGAGTTTTCTTTTCTACCATGCCTTCATAATCTATAGGGGCTTTTATTTCATAGATAGTTCTCCCCTTTTTTTTCCCCTTATGTTATTTTTATTTCATTCTCAACTTCCTACACATTAGTGTTTTGTAAGAGGAATCCATACTGAAAATATTCCTCTTACTTGTTTAGTCTTGCAGATCACACTACTCTGGTTTAGGTTATTCTTATGTGTTTCTATGGAGTACACAATATCAGCAGGCAAAATATTTCACAACATGACCACTCTCCAGCAACAGTCTGTTGCAAAAAGGCATAATATCAGGAACCCATCATACATACTAAAAATTTACCTATACTAGTCTCAACACTATAGTATTTGAGTTCCTCGCCGTTGTTAACAATTATCCTTGTAAAAAGAACACTAGGTTTGAGAAGTATTATCTTCATTTCACAGAAAGGGAAAATGCAGTGTGGGGTAAATGATTAACTGTTTTGCCTCATAAAAGGAAAAGTCTGTAGCTGACATGAGATGTGATCTCCTGAATATCCCACAGACACTAAGTCTTAGAGCAGTCACTGCTTAATAAGGTTAAAATGAAACACAGTTAAGATGTGGATCTAAATTTTAAAGAAAAGTTTGGATGTTTGGTTTTTGCAGTGTTAAGGAGTGCAAACCAAATGGAACTGAAGACTGTGAATCATCACTACATAAAGTGTTTAATACATTTTCATAGGAAAAAAAAATTCGGAAAAAAAGGAAATATGTCCAGCAGCTCTCAATGCATTTCAAATCCTTTCAGTGTAGTCTGGATATTCTTGATCAATGAACAGCTCTACCTTCAAATTTATGGTAAAATACTGACTGTATTTTCCTGGATTTTTTGAAAATTCAACTCTGAAGAGAACTATTTCCTATATTGTGTGAATAAAGTAGATCATACCTTCATGAAAATACTGGTGAATCAATGGACATGAAATTCAAACTTGAATCAAATCTAAAATCCTTTAATGTTCTGCAAAACTTGATATATATACAGCTGTCAGAACAAAGTACAGTGGGATAAAATAGTCCAGCAGACTGATTGTCATTAATCAAGTAAAACTCTGGAAATTTGTTTTGAATGAAAGAGAACAAGTATGATATGTTGTTCCGTCCAAGTGTCTATTTGTTTCCTGGCTCTGTAAAACCACACCTCTGCCTCCTTCAAATTCAAGTGCTGACAAGGCAGGAAACTGTCACTGTTCCCAGCCAACTTACTAAGCCAAAATCACTAATGGTGGATGAATGCATATGTTGTGCCCTTCTCAAGCCAAGATTTCTAAACCTAGCCAACTAAGGTTTAGTTTAGATATCTGCTTTCAGGTGCTGTTTACCCCACTCATGTTAGCATTGGTGAGCAACTAGAAACTTACTTTTACGCATACAGTTTTTAAAGAGTTGAGTAAATTTCACTCTTTCCTGTGGATGCTTGTATCAGAAAACTGTATATTTTTCTTACAAAAGAATTGCAATTTTTCTTTCCTGCTCAAAATAAGAATATTTTGGAGATTTACAGTTACATTTTTTTCTGCACATTTCTAACAAACTTCTTCACATCTAGTTAAAATTATTAAGCTTTATCTTATTAAAAATAATAAACACATACAATAAAACAACAATGCACACATGCGAAAACACAATAAAGACAAGATTAGACAGGAAAACTGAATGAACTCCATTTTATCCGTAATGTTCTGCATGCAGAATGCACCTGACCAATTTCCCACATTTGGCTGAAGGCTCCAGTTTCCATCCTCTGCCAATCCTCATTCATCTGGCAGCTCTGTCGTGTGTCCTTCTGCCCAGCCGAGGTATCACATGTCCTGCTGGCAAAACAGCGATTACGGCTATCGATTGCCAGGGGCCTCCATGGCACCTGCTCAGCCTGCAGACATCTGACCTCCTTTCCCACTGTCTCCAGTCCACTTTTGCAATCCCTATGCAGGGTCAGAGTGGGTTTAAGGTCATCCATCTCCTGCTCCACTGCCACCACCTTGTTCCCAGGCAGCAGGCTAGGTGTCAGCTAGTGAACCTTGCAGCACCACTGTCAACCTCTTTTTTTTTTCCTGCCAGCCCTCTGTTTACCTCACAGCTTCCAATCCACCTGATCCAAAGAGCCTGCACTCTGAAATAAGTGTATGCACAATATGCTCAGCCCTGTTGTCACGTTCATCTCAATCACAAGTTTTATTCTCTGAAAACAGCTATAAAACAACTTAAGTTCCTACTGCCTTATCAACAACAATTTACAGTCAGTCTGTTATCTTTCATTTGGGTTGCAATACTTCTGAACACAAAATGTTTGGTTTTACTTGATTTCTGATTTCTGGATGTCCAACCCTTATTTATTTGCTTGTTCTTACTTTAACTCTGATGATGTCCAATCCAAACTACTCCATATTTAATAGCAAAAGAAATCATTCTTTCACTAAGTTGTAGGACAATGGGAACTATGTTTAAAGTATCAGCTGTCACTTCTCCCTGATGACACAGAAATAAGAATCAAAACTTCTTCTGAGTGAACAAATACCGAGTAGCCTATTTCTAAGGGATTTTTTTTCTGTCTCTATAAATGGGGAGATTGATTATAGAGACATGGACATTAGCAACACTCCTGCAATGATGTAGTATGATGCAGAAAGGTACATATTGACCTGGATGATGGGCAGGGACCTCCTTTCCTTGATAAATTTGAGCCTGATTGATAGTACATTGAAGCATTCTTCTGTATGTGATCTGATGATGGTGTAACAACACTGATTAATTCTACAGCGTGCTCCAGCTCCCTCTTATTATTGAGCAGAGGCATTGCTAAAATCCTCAAATCAGCGATAGCTGCATTTATAGTTTTTCATTCGCCTTTATAGTAAAGTAAATGAAGAACAGGAGAGGGTTAAGGACCAGTTTAAATTGCCTTAATATTTCACATGTAAATAATTGTCAATTAACCAAAGCTCCATTAGGAAGCCAATAATGGACAATTATTTTTAATGGAAATGTTCTCCCTACTTTGCAGTTTTGCCAAGTGGTTCAGTACAGGCAACACGTTAAATCACCTCATTTTTCCAACAAGCTATTTGAAATCTGTGGCAGCCAGATTTGATTGATGCAGTATACCACAGAGCATAAGTATTGCAGAAAATGCTATTTCAGAGTTCAAAGCAGTAGAAAAATTGCTGTTTAATAATTCAGCAGTGAAATGAAAATAATGTAAAGAAGATTAGCCATGCTCTTTTATTGGGTGGTATTCATAGCAATGTTCTCATTTCTAGACCTGTTTTTTTCAAGTGATATTTTTAATCAAATGCTTTGAATGAAAGCTTTGTTCTTTTTTCCCTTTTTTTTTTTTCTTTTTTTTTTTTTTTTTTATGTGGGAGTGAGGCCAGAAGGGGACCTCTTCGGAAAGAACAAACTATCTTTTATTCCGCATTATGGCAGAACTAAAATTTGTTCAGTGTATCATACTTTCCTTTTGTTTCTGCAACAATTACACAGAAATAATTCCACAGAAATCTATGCCCCTCTGGAAGCTATTGTTTTCATTGTGTGAGGTACTCAAAAGTATTTGTAAACAGTCAGCTGCATCCTGTTTAATACAGCCCAGATGAGAAGTGAAGTACTAAGATAACTGAAATTTTTATCTTTTGCAATATTTCTCTTATGTCCAGAGCTTCCTTTACACTCAAGATGAGTTGCCTGGACAGCATACACAGTAATAGCTTACACATTTCCATTCCTGCACTGCTGCACTTCTTCTAGAAGTCCTGAAGAGCAGGAATTCTTGGACAGTAGACATATACTACATTAATCTTCTGAAGACCCCTATAACTAAAGTCACCTGAAGTTATCTAAAGTAACGCCATGTCTCACATTTCTAGGAAGACCTAGAAAATTATTTAAATGTGTATTTTTGAAAAAGCTAAATATGATTTTCTCTGATGAAAATCACTACAACTGGATCCTCCAAAATAAATATTTAAAGCCATTTGAGCATGATTATCAGGCAGCTGGACAAACTGATGATTCTCAATTCTAAGAATTACATTTCCACAACTGTTTTGAAAATTCAGTTTCAAATGTTGATTCATCTGGTTGAATATTCTCTCGATCGGAAATTGAATATTCAATGGCATTTATTTGCTCAATCTTCTTTACATTTGAGAATACAAATGCAAGTATCTTGGGGGGATTACCTCATCTTATACATTTCCCAGTGTTAAACATATCTGGTGTGAGCCTTTTTCTTGTTGTCAAAATGCAAAAGAACAGTCATCTTAAGAGTAATAATTGTCAATCTGTTTTCTATATTTCAGCTCATGAAAGCACCTAGGAAACCAATTCAGCCATTAAGTTATGGTACAATAGGTTTATTAATGAAATGGATACAGGTTGCTGGAATTCCAAACACGATTGTAACAACAGAGATTTCTGCTGCAGCGTATATCCCCTACTGTGCCAAATATCCCTTAAGCCATTACAAGATTAAGTCAGTCTAGAGCTGTTGTTTAAAGAAAAATATCAGCAGTCGTTGCTTTGTTTATCAGTCTGGAAGAAGCGTTATTTAGCAACTTGTATTCTAGTACCCCAGCTTAAAGATTCGAAGGTCCTTTACATGACATTAATTATCCTAGACGTATCTTTCTGCTCATTGTTCTCTCTGATTCCAGGATCTCCCTATTTCTAAATAAATTTTCAATAAGTTTTCAATAAATTTTGAAAAATGAAGGAAAAAAAGACACATTCTCAAACACAAAGCATAATCAGCAACTTCTGTCATCCACAACTTCAACAGTGTTTGGAAGAGTGCCAAATAAGAAGAGAGGTTGGTTTTTTTCCTGAGTTTCCATTCTTCTGTGTCTTCCTAGATTCTGCAGGTTTATTTCTGTGAAAACAAAATTAGGAATAAAAGGTATTGTTTACATACAGAAGGATATGACTGAAGACTATTTTGCTTTCTGTTGTATGAGGAAAATAAAAAAGACAGTCTTTGCAGTCAAAATACAAGGGACCCAACATATAAAGCACAAAACTGTTTTCTCAGTTCTGTGAACAACAACGTATACAGGTAAAGCAGAACATGTACAAAGATCTGAAAATATCAAGCTGCAGGGGACCTCATATGTTAATCTGTCAGATAAAGTGGAATCAAGCAGCATGCTGCAAGTACTCATTCTTATCACAGATGCTCTACCATACCTTGCAGTTGCTAACAAATAGCTTACATTCTGTTGTAAAAGAAATTGCTAGAGAACATATGGACCTTTTTTTTTTTAACAGACAATAAAACCACTTCCTAGTGGAAATATCCACACACTTAAACTTATTCAGGTATTTAGTTGCTGTACTGGAGCCACACCAGCCTGTCCAGCTCATTTTGGTATCAGGTACATTGCGAACACTGCCATCCCAATTATTTAAGCCAGTGCTCCCAGTCTTGGTCCTAAAAAGGTTTCAAATAGCTTGAGGAATTTTAAATGTGGCTGGCCCAGAGAGAGAACACAACCTTGTTTTTCTTAGCCATGTATGACAGAACACTGAGAAAAAGGACATGAAATACACGGGAACACAGATCACTAATTTAAAAAAAAAAAAAAATTGATTTAAATTAACAAGAAATATTGTTCAGAGTGTTATCCACCGTGTAAAATTATTCAAGATTTTAATTAAGAATAGGTCTTAAAGGAAATGAATCAGACACTATAAAAACAGCTGTGAATAGATTATAGATTCTTTTCACTGAATTTGTTGAAGAACTACATATTAGATTTTTCATACCAACTCTAGGAATCCCAATGCAGTCATAAAATTCATTTTCTAAGAATTCCATTTATCTTTTTTCCTATATAAACTCTACAAAGCATTTCCATAACGTGTACTACTTCCTATTCAATGAAAGTATTTTTAAGTCAAAAAGAATTGCTACTTTGGGATTTGGGAAGAAATGTCAAAAATAAAATGCACTTAAACAAACAGAGGTAACTGTATTGCACACAAAGCAGATTCAAAGTATTTTAGTTTAATTTTTATTAAGGCAGTACATTAAAACTTTATAAACATGTGCTTACTAAATGGACATTCTGAAGCTGAGTTTAGTTAATCAGGACACATGGTATACATGGGTACATGTTCTCCAGAAAGCAATGTAAAATGCCTCAGTTCTTGCATCTTCAGAAATCACTGCTGACAAACTAAGTTACTGATAGTTGCAAAATATTCAGTTAATGGAGAAGGCAGTAGAATTACAAAATAGTTTTGGAACCACAGAACCTCAGAATCATTTGTGTTGGAAGTCACATCCTGAGGTCACCTAATCCAACCTGCCTGTGCAAGCAGTAGCCCCAGACCATGTTCAATCAGGAATTTAATATTTCCACAAATAGAGGCTCCATAGTTGCTCCAGGCAACCTGTGACAGTGTTTTACCACTCTCACAGTAAAAAAGCATTTTCTTGTATTTAGATTGAACTTCTTATTTCTTAGTTCATGCTCATAGTCTCTCTTGTCAGCCTAACATACATTCAGTCCTCTCATCTGGTGATTATACTCATGAATAACAATGCCATTGAACCACCTTTTCTCCAGACTGAACAGTCCTTCTGTCTCAGACTCTTCACTCCAGTCCTTTAATCATCCTTGTGGCCCTTCACTGGATATGCTACTATAAATCCATATCTTTCTTGTACTGGGGAGTCCAGAAGTGGCACAGCAATCCAGATGTGTTGCACCACGACTGAGAAAAGGAGAAAGATCATCCTCCTCAACCTGCTGACAACAGCTCAGGAGGCTGTCAGCCTTCTTTGCTGCAAGGGAACACCGCTGGCTTAAGGTCAGCTTATTGTCCTCCCAGGACCTCAATGTCTTCCACACAAAACTGCTTTCTAGGCAGTCACCCACCTGTGTATGGGCTTATTCCTTCCCAGGTGTAGGATTTTACTTTTGCCTTTGCTGAATTTCATGAGATTCCTGTTGGTCCATTTCTCCAGCCTGTCTAGGTCCCCTGAATGGCAGTAAAACCCTCTTGTACATCAGTGACCATACATACAGCTGATCTCACTATTTAGATCTCTAGGATTTATGGGAGACATGTCTAAGACATTACTATTTGCATAACCTGGGAGAAAGCCAAGGACTGTGAATTCAAAGTAATAAAGAAAATCTATATTACAGCTGTTAACATAGCATTGTTTTTCCCTTATTACATGTCCGTTTCTGCATGCAGAAGCACTGAGCTCTCTGACATAAACCAACAATACTGAGCCTTAGCACAAAGCAGAGCATAGGCTGTGTTCAAAGAGATGCTGGGATGTAAGAACAAGCCTACCAGAAGAAGAGGTGACTTCTGTATTACAGTCTGGAGATTATGATAATCACCCAGGAAATGGAGATAACTGGTCTTTTGCTCTTTTCAACCTAAAACGATTCATACCAGTATTTCTTCTCCTCAGAGAGACTTGTGTTTTCCAATAAAACACTGAATAAATTAAAAAAATACAAATCCGGGAAGAAATTTGGGAGCAGAAATCAAGACTTCTTTTTGTAAAAAAGACAATCATTAGATTCCAGGTCTTTCTAGATATTTCTCTTCTGTTTCCATGATAAATGAATTCTCATTATTTATTTGATAACTTGTTATATAGAAAAATTGTTTGATTCCTTTCAAACTGAGATAGGCTTACAAGTAAGTCTTCATTAAGTGACAGCTAAGTACTACATAAGTGATACCTTCTGGGATCCATATGTAACTCCTGCTCAATATATGTACTAGCAGAGAATTACTTCAGCAGTATGTTCCAAGGGGATGAGCACATTAATCTTGAAAGAACAGCAAGCCAACATTTACATTCCAAAATTTGAATCAACAGCATTTATATAGATAGACCTGAACTTGTCCTTTCCTATAGATTAATGTTAGTCCTTTCACAGTATATCCATCCTTTTGAATTGCACTTTGGAAGCGACTAACGGTTCTCAATGATTGTGTAGGGAGCATGTAGGTCTAACCCTGGCTCTCTTGGGACACAACTTGGATAATAACTTTGAAATAGATACTCTGGATCTCACCTGAAGTTTACATTTTTCAGATGCAGCTCTTTTCTTTCCTGCCTTTGGGAATACTCCATTGTCAATATTTAACATTACTTTTAAATTTGAGGAGAAAAAAACCCAATCATATATGCCACCAAAAAAATAGAAAATGAAAAATCATGATATTACTAAACTATTAAAGGGATTTTTTTTCTGGTTTAAACATAGTTATGGAATTCTCACTTTTTAGTTTTGATCTTTCTCAGGCTAATATTATATTACTATAATTTTTGTGACTAGAATTTTCAGTGTTAAATTTTGTATCTGTTTTGTTTCCATGGTGGATTTATTTTAAGGTCACTGGTAGATGAAAGAAACCAAAATGAAAAGGTCTAACAAAGAACATTGAATATTGAGGGTGACAAAAGTTTATAAGATAAATGTAAACTCTGTAGATCTATGATATGAATATATGTAAGCAGCCAGATATTCTCTTCATGAACATGCACATTCAGGATTAGCTACTAGTCTTGCAGCAGTAATGCTGTAAGTATATTCAAATGTAAATTAAATCTGAAGTGTTTCAGAATTGTTTTGCACCTCTGTTTTATCATTGTGATAAGGCTGTACTTATACACGCTTCTAATCAGTCTGGAGATTATGATAATCAGCCAGGAAATGGGGATAACTTGTGTGCAGTTCTGGAATCCTCAACACAAGAAGGATAAGAAACTCTTGGAACGGGTCCAGAGGAGGGCTACAAACATGATTAGAGGGCTGGAGCACCTCCCATACGAGGACAGGCTGAGAAAGTTGAGCTTGTTCAGCCTGGAGAAGAGAAGGGTCCGAGGAGATCTTATAGTGACCTTCCAGTACCTGAAGGGAGTCTACAGGAAAGCTGGAGAGGGACTGTTTACAAAGGCTTGTGGTGGTAGGATAGGGGCAATGGGTATAAACTGGAGAGGGGCAGATTTAGATTAGACATTAGGAAGGATTTCTTCATGCTGAGGGTGGTGAGACACTGGCACAGTTTGCCCAGGGAAGTTATGGCTGCTCCATCCCTGGAAGTGTTCAAGGCCAGGTTGGATGGGGCCTTGGGCAGCCTGATCTAGTGGGATGTCCCTGCCCATGGCAGAGGGCTTGGAAATAGATGATCTTTAAGGTCTCTCTTCCAACCCAAACTATTCTATGATTCTGTGTTTGTACTTGTGTTTAAGTGGTGTACAAAAACCATGGGAAGGTACATCCTTGTGTTGGAGCAAAAACTGGAAAACTCTGGGGGCTACAGAACATGGTTAGGAAAAGGATGCTCTCAACATAGTGCTGAATCAGGTCTCTGAAATGATAGAAGAACTTACCGACCTATGAGACTTTATTAGAGTTTGCTGCTACTCAGAAAGACTACTAAGTCGAGCTGACTTGGAGGTGGCATTCTCATCTGGAAGGACATAGTTAGGCAGGAGATGCCATTTGCAAATCTTTTGTTCTATTCTACCTTCTCTAGTCACGGCAGGTAAATCAGCAGTTTATAAGCATAATATTTAGCCAGAAATTGTATTTCAGTTTTTGTTATCATCCATTTCTGAGGTGTTTTTTTTTTTCGCTGCAGACCCTGATAATATGAAATGACTTGCTATAGCTAGATTTGCCTACACCAAAAATTCTTGCATCTTGACCTGTGTTCCTTCCACTGCAATAATCTCATAAAAGCTATTCCAATAATAAAGTAAGCTTAACTGGGTTTACAATGTTACTTATTTATAAAGATGAAAAATATTTTCAAATTATTCAAAATAATTAAATTTTACGCATAGCTATTCAGTATAACAGAATGCTAGTACTACAGTCACTGTCCTCTGCCCTCATTCCTTCCTGTTCACTATATTCAAAAGTCACATTTCAAACTAGATGATAGTTTTTCATAATTGCTCTTCTTGATGCACACTTCATGTGCAAAAGACTACACTCCAGAAAAGGAATTTTATAATACAATTATTAAACACATTTATTGGAGGTTACAGATTTACCAGTGAAGTAAATAGCTAAATATCATTACCCTTCTAGTGCAACGACAGTTCACAGAGCTTCTAGTTCTATAGAATTTACTTCTATTTCCCCAGGAATGGGAAAGCAAAGAGAAAACTGTCGTGGGATAAATCAGAAGACAAGAAACCCAGCTTGCTAGGCAAACTGACATTTATAACAGCCTGAAGATGTCCAAATTTTATCCAAGAAATACAAAAAGCAAGTGAAATAGTTCATTATAATGGAAATATTTTGCAGTTTTCATTGAATCAAAATGTTCACTCCCAACTACAAGGCTGCAGTAGAAGCCTTAATTTTTATCAAAGATTCAATAGGTGCTCTATAAATACAAACTGTTATTAAAACATTCAGAAATTACTTTAGCAAAGTACAAGACTAAAGAAGAGTTTTATGAATATGTTTTTTATGTAGTGTTCATTCAGTGATGAATCTAGAGGAGTATACGGTATGCATATCTGGATAGTATCCACTGCAATGCTTTTGCTTTGGCTTTTAAATTATTGAAAACATTGTTTAGACTATATATATTTATGCTGTGGCAGTGAAAAAAATATTCACATAACAAAGATCATTTTCATAAGAAATATTAAATCTCAGTTCATAGGAGTTTCACTCCCTGTTCCTTCTGTCTTTCACAGAAAGACATCACTCAAGATAATTTCCTGATGTTTTTAATCTTCCTCTCTTCAAAGAGGTTAACCAGTCCTTGTTGAGTCAAAGTCCTATTCACCTTTATCCATTTCCAAGTAGTCCTTCCAGCCAGATTAAAGTATTGTTTACTGCCACTGCAAAACAGTGCATATGTGATTTACGGTAGACTTTAAACTACATTTCCAGTAATTCAGTCGACCAGTAAACTCTCTTTCTAAACTTGCTTGGATTTTTATGACTGCGTCAATATATTCATTTTGAGCAACTGATGAAATATTGGAATTGATGAAACAGCCTTCAGTAGAACATTACTGAAAAAGGTCAAATCATGACAATTGAAATGCTGCGAAGATCAAGATAACATATATAAGGAAATATACATAGATATATGTTTATTTATATAAAATTATATTTATAATAAAAACATTTTTATTATTTATTTTGACCATACTACAATGAAATTTAACAAATTTTCATAACAGGTTACACTTTTCTTGTTAAATGTATTTATTTTATGTTGCAAAATAAAATTTTAAAATACAATTCACTAACTTAAAATATTAAAACTGCTGATGTGCTGAATTTGAGTGAAAATATGTTTTTTTAATAGTTGAATAGAAATCTTCAAAACTTATATTTAATTCAGAAGGAAATTAGATCTATAAAACAACATAGTTTCCCATGAAATTGGCATTTTCATTTCTAATTTCTGTAAACTTGAGTGTAAATGCCTACCCGCTCACCTCATATTGTCTGTGTGTATGCAAACATGATATGTTGATTCAACTACAATTAACAGTGGATATTGTACCAAAGTTTTCTTATGCTGTGAATAGGAGAAATTTGTAAATACGTAGAGCTTATTAGAGTTTACTGTGCTTCCTATGGTATCCAAAACCTTGGAATGCCTTTAAATGGCAGCTGTAGCTGAATATAAATTTCAGTTTGGGCCTTCAGCAAAGACTCTTCCTCTTCTAGCGGTCTCAGCTGATTGTAAATATAAATTGTTAAAAAAATATAAAAGACACTGAATCTCAAAAGATATAAAATGTACTCTGGAAAATTCAATCACATCTCACTGGGAGAATATGTTTAGGACTAAAAGTAAACTTGCTCAGTTTTTCGTTCTTTATCTTCCACGGTCATCCACTGTCAAATTATCTAAGTAGCGGGGACATGGTTACACTCTTAAAATTCCAGTTCTCCATGTGTTTTGCTTTAATCCATCAGCACTACTGAGCCCAAAACCAATCTTATTCAAAGTCTATTTCCATGAGTCATTCGTGTATATACATTTCTTTTAAAAGAATCATTTTAGTTATTTGCCAAAAATATCATCATAGGTCAAAAGTAACTTTTGTGTTGACTTATTAAGTTGAATACTTTTAGAGTTGGTTCATGGACCACCTGAGTTACTTATATTCATTTCTACTTATTACATCAAACATTTGTATAATTTTCAACATGGAAATTTGTGTTGATTTAGTATTGGTTTTATTGGTTTTGTTTTTTTTTTTCACAAAACTTTTCACCTCAGATCAGTAATACAATTTGCCTGTTTATGCAATATCAGGAGGAGTTTGGGGTTTGAGTCTGTAGTGTCTTGAACAACTTCTGCTTCCTACTGACAGTCATTGCTGAGACTAGATGTGATTTAGCCCTTTGTCACTGGGCTTCCCTACCGAAAATGCCAGTCTGTAGGCAGAGTAGCCAGAGGGATATCAAGAGAGCTGGGCCTCGAGTATAAGTACGTACCTGTTTAGCCCCCACAGCCATATTTGGCAGATAAAGCTGTGCAGCTGAGCCTCCAAAATATAAACAAATATATGAGATCATGCCCTGACCCCTCAATGACTAAAGGTCACCACAAATACTGCAGAGCAGACACAAAGGAATGGGTCCATGGTTAGGAGGGAGCTGGACTCAGGAGCTGACTCTAATTTACCTCCAACTACAACAAAGTGCAAACCCTGAGCTCACCTGACATTACAATCGAGATCCTCTGAATGAGGATCATCCGATTCAGCTCTGGCCTGTGAGATTTCATTAGCCTTTTTCTGGTCAGATATTCCTACAGGACTTCAGGGTTTGTTATACATAAGAGAAGTAAGCAGTAAGATACTGGAGCTGCAGGGAAATAATTTACATCAGAGTCCTGGTGTTGGAGAGAGAATTTTTCACATTGCAATCTGAAATTATTTCATCATAAAAATCATCAGGTTAGAGTATCCATGGCAGAGATGACCTGTGACACTTAGAGATAGTAAATATATGTAAAGACATAATCAACATTGATTTCTTTTGCATCCAAATATAGGTTTAGTTAAATACAGTGATCAATAACATACAAAATATATAACATACATAACAACATATAAATATTTTTAATACTGCTATGGCATAATGACACATGATACACAAGCATTTTATATAAGTATGCAAGTAATGCAACCACCAAAGGGATTAACAAAGATATGCTTCATTGAATAAAGGAGGAAGTTAAATAACAAAGTTGCAAATTAAAACGAGAGATGTGTGACAGGGACTGCCAACAGATATCCTGTCTAATGCACAAAAGGAACGGCTGTCCAAACTGAAAAAAAAACAACAAAACAAACAAACCCAAGAAAATGCAATATGAAGAGAATCTTTAAGAAAATAACAAATAGCATAAAAATACCAACCAGTATGAAGAAGAAAGATGGAATAAAATACTGCTTCTGTTTTGATTTCTCTCATCAAAGAGCACATGGCCACCTTGACTTCAGTGACCAAGAACAACCATTGACTCCTGTAATCGGTGCTCAATGAATGGCATCAGCTGCTACAAGGAGCTGCATAATTACATTCAAATCACAGTAACTTCCAATTTCTTAACCAAAACAGATATATATATTAATTGTAAGATTATGGACCAATAACATAAATAGGTGACAAATCAGTATTGGAAGAGGGGAAGTATCTATCAGAGAATACAGTTTTGAAAAGGAAATACTTGCAATACTGTATCAGCACAAAAGAGTTTGACTGATTGGAAATGCACTGGTTTAGTATGGTTTGGGATTGTTTGTTTTTGGTTTTTTTTGTAGTAGTTTACATTCGCAGAATAGGTTCTCAAACTAAAGCACACCTAACTCCCTACCTAAATCTTATTAATTAAACTTTTAAATAAAATAAGCCTAATTCAATTGAAATAACTTCCATAATACTTAATTCCTGGGCTCAAAAAGATTATCAGAAGTGATATATGCAGGAAAAAAAAACAAAAACAAAAACAAACAAATAATCAGAAAATAGATTTTTGGATGTAGATATTCATTCTGTGCAAGTGACTATCTGCTAAACATTAACCTCTTGCTTTCTCATATTCTGCGTTATATGCGTTGGTTGCAAATGCTGTACAACTGACTACAGAAGACTGTGGACTCTTGATCCTACCATACTGTCTGATCCCATGGGAGAAAGATAAATCAGTTTTGAATTCTCTTCTGACACTTTTCAACCAAGTTAGCCATACACATTCTATTATAAACAGTTGCACTCCTTTCTTATTCATACCTGTGTGCTGCAAAACTGTAATAAATTCTTGAACCTAGGTTATTGCCTGTCAATTCGTAGATTGATACATTTGAAATCATTCTATAATATGGTTGTTAGGGACCTCTCCCGACACCAGTAGTCTTCAGGGCCCCCCGCCCCTGACTGGTACAGTCAAAGAGGGAGGGCTTTTTGATATCTGCACAGTAAACCAGAGACCAACAAATTTCCCAGAGTAAATTCAAATGTAGTGTTTATTTTGGGCACAGCCAAAATAACAAACCAGATACTCAAGTGCATTCCGAGTCGCAACTTCTCAAAGTTGCAAAACCAATTCCCAGTCTGTTCAGATCACAATCTGTTACCCTGAACACAACCAAGGTTGCTAACTACAACACATCTCGGATTTAATCTCATACACCATAGGGCCAAGGACACAGAAGGTAGAGTAAGATAAGTCAGAGAAGGAGAGAAAAAGAAGTAGGAGAGGGAAGAAAAAAAGTAGTCACCATTCCAAAGGGTTACAGAAGTTCCTCTGAAAAACGTGGTCCATCCAGAAGCAACTCTTCAGGAACAAATGGTCCAGTAGTTCTTCAGTAGGTCTTCTTCAGGCCAATTCCATTGGTATAGTTAGCACGTTCACCGTACCTTCTTGGCAGGCTCTATAAAAGGTCAAGTCCATGCCCCATCAGCGTGTGAGGGGTGGTCTTGCTGTGAAAGTTCTCAAATTAGGGCATGCACAGAAGGTCCTTCAGAAAGGTTCTCAAATTGATGCAGGGGATCCAGGGTCATTGGCAGTTCAACAGACCCTTGCCAGAATAACCTCTGCGTGAAACCTTTAGGTCTGCATGCACAGTCAGGTGGGGAGCAGAGGCAGCACCTGCAGCTGCAGTTCCTTCCCCACCTCTGCAGCAGCCTGCCCAGGACAGTGACCCCATCTGCAGCTGGCAGGGTGAAGAGCAGTGTCTGCTCCTACACCTCCCCCTCTCACTGTGAGCCAGGAGCCCCAGAAAAACCCTTCAGGCACAAGTAGTCCTTCACTTGGACAATGTTTAAGACACAACAGACAAGCAAAGAACTTGGTATTTACAGTGGTATAGTTGAAAAACAGCTGTATGCGAAGGGTGTTTTTTTTTACAGGTCCTTAAGATTAACATAGTCTTTTCCACAGAAATTCAAAAACTGGTTTTATAGTAGATTAAAATGTTGTTGCTTTATCCTATGACTTCACATTTTCTGTTGTTCTGATAAATTTTTGCTTATTTCATGATTAAAATGGTATATCTAGAAGAAATTTTCTCATCCAGGGCCAAAATTTTCAGTGTCATTTGGCCTTTGTAGCCTTCAATCTATTCTCTGCTTTTTATCAAATCAATCAATTATCAGTCTATCCTACTGGGAGCGGAGAGAAGAAAAGAGTAAAAAAAAATCTCAAACTATTGAAGTATTTAATTGAAGGAAGATGTCAAAAGTGAACAAATAATTATTAAACCAAATGAATTTAGAAAGTATTACCATAATTTTTAATTGTAAACACAGTAAACGGGTGAGGAAACTGACCTCTTGCATTCTGACTTCACTGACGTTCCTGTGTAGGAATAAAAGGTAGAGTTAAGCATGACAAAGTCTTCTGGATCCTGGAAAGAGATTGAAATACTCTTACTCTGCATTTACCTGCAACAAACCTTTAGATAATTTTCTTCCTAAGTGGAATTGAGAACCCGGATTATACATGAGCTCCACACATAAGGCCCAGAAGTGCATAAATGTATTAGAAAAATTGAATTCCCAGAAAGACATGTACTGGGTGGAAGATACCTGAGGTAGCCAGAAAAACTGTGAAGGACAGAGCCATATCTTAAATTCTGCTGCTCTTCAGAATGCATGCTACAGAAATATTCCTTCTCTCACTTTGGTTTATGCCTTTCTGGAAGCAAGTGCAGAAGACCTTATTTTACAACAGACAGATGGCAAAATTGGCACTATTTCCTTTGCTGTGCCCTTATACCCAGAATGTGAACACTCACCCAAGACCTGGATTCATGTGCCAACAAATCCCTGATGAAATGGAAGTCACATACACTATCTCACAGAAGTCTGACCTAACTACAACAGTGCAGGTTACCCTGGACTACTGCTTGGGAAGAATATCCATCTTCTATTGCATAATTAAATAACTAAGGAGAAAGAATGACTCTTGAGATACCCTTTACTCAATAGCTTGATCCAAAAATGAGCAAGAGCATCTCTAAAGATTTTTATGCCAAATTTTAATCCTTTGAGTCTAAATAAATAGAAATATCTCTTTAGAATTACAGATAGCCAGAACTTGTCAGTAACAGGCTTACAGGTGCAGATCTTGCTCTTCTTTGGTGAGCAGCCTTCTGAAGCTCTAAAAGTAAGTATGCCAATAAGCTAAAGGCAATTTTTTATTGGTCACTTGTAGCGTATTATGCAAAGAATTTAACATACCAAAATGTTTATTATACAAATATTCTGTTATGTTTCAACCGAAAACTAACTTTTAAAATCAGATTATTCAAAGTTTTAGAATACCACAATCATTTTCCATTTCTAATAGCAGCACAAGAGACAAGGGAGTATTAATCCTAAATCAAGGCCTAAACAAGTAGGCAGTGACGGAGGAATTTTCAGCAAAACGCAAGTATGCATTGACTTCTCTGTAATGTGCTTGTTGACTATTAAAAGAATGCACAATAATATTTCCAAATGCAACAGATCAAAGGTTAGTCCATACATTCTGATTTTCTTTCTACAGTTAGATTCTATTAGACTGAAAAGTTAGTTTGTTACATAAGCAGTCCAAGCAAGTTGCTAGGTCCCGGGTAGTGGATGACAGGCAAATTTTTGTAAATGATAGTACATATTTAATTCTGTAGATATTTTAAGTAAACTTGAGGAGGTATTGTAAATATGAATTTATTAGATAATATGCATTTTGTTAAAAAGAAGTTTGGCGCACGCTGAAACTATTTGACTTGGAGGATGGTTTGATTTGCAAGGCCTGACTAACACAGAGAAAGTAAAACATTCTCTACCAAGTAACTTATTATTCAGGTGAGGGGGGAAAGTAGGCAGTATTTTATCCTGCTTTGCCTAGCTTATTTATGGCAGATGAAAACTTCTTTCTTTAAAACTTTAGAGGAGTGAAAAGAACATCTTATTGAGTAGGTTAAGTTGAAGGTTTGACGTGATATGTGTGAACTATGTTCTCTGTTGTATTCTATAAGCTGTGCTGCATGGGTAGAGAAATCACAGATAATTGTGTTCTTGCTATTACAAATGAAAGCCAGAGTAACTCTTCAAAAGCTGGTGCATAGAAGAAATATTATTTTGAACTGCTTTTTAAAATATAGACTTGAATGGGCAGTGGAATAAATTCAGACATCATTAAGATAAATGTGTAGTTTTGCAGTGTAAAAGACTATAGATTAATCATGTTCATCAACTAGGAACAATAATGAACAAAGTTTTCTATTTTACGTTGCTGGCATGATGTTTTTTACCCTGCAGGTAAATGTCTGGAAATTTACAAAACTAATATAATCAAGAACTCAGTCGCTTCCCTCATTTCCCGAAAAATTATAATCCTAAAAACAGTGTGATATGAACTGTTCAGATCGATCTCATGCAATTGATTGGATTTTGAGAATTTGTCATGTTTAAAAATCATCATAATTTAAAAAGAAATGTGAGGGACAATGTGTTTTACAAAAGTAAAAACAATAAATACATTAACATCAAGCGGCCATTCAGTGTCAGAAGAATGGTAGGCTGGTTTGCAATTGTGAGGGTTTGGCATGATTAGATACCATACAGGGGGATTTAGACAAGTTTGAGAAGTGGGACAATGTGAATCTCATGAGGTTCAACAAGGTCAGCTACAAGGTCCTGCACCTGGGTCAGGACAGCCCGTGATATCAATACAGGCTGTAGGATGAAGGAATTGAGAGCAGTCCCACGGAGAAGGACTTGAGGGTACTGGTGGATGAAAAGCTGAGTATGAGCCATCAATGTACAGGCACAGCCCAGAAAGCCAACAGTATCCTGGGCTGCATCAAAAGAAATGTGGTCAGCAGGTTAAGCAAGGTGATTCTGCCCCTCTGTTCCCACTGTGGTGAGGTTCCACCTGGAGTACTGTGTCCAGCTCTGGAACCCTCAGCACAGGAAAGACATGGACCTGTTGGAGTGCATCCAGGTGAGGGCCACAAAAATGATGAGAAAGATGGCACTCTTCCTGTAAAGAAATTTTGAGAGTCATGGTTGTTCAGCCTGGAGAAGAGAAGGCTGTGGGGAGACCTACTTGCAGCCTTTCAGTACTTGAAAGGAGTTTGTAAGAATGATGGGAACAGACTTTTTAGAAGGGCCTGTTGCCATAGGACAAGGGGTAATGGTTTTAAACCAAAAGAGGCTTGATTTAGATTATATGAAGGAGGTGAAACTGTGGAACATATTGCCCAGAAAGGGGGTAGATGCCCTATCCCTGGAAATATTCAAGGTCAGGTTGGACAGGGTCCTGATTTGTTTGAAGAAGTGCCTACTTATTCCAGGGGGCTTGGACTAAATGACCTTTAAAAGTTCCTTCCAGCCCATACTATTCTATGGTTCTATATCTCTATATATATTCTCACTAGTGGACCTCCACCTGTGCAGCAAAAGAGGGAAGCAGGATGAGGCCACTGGTGTTGTGTGTTTGTGTGAATTCTCTGTGTTTCTGTTCATGAAATACGTGGCCAGCCATGTGTTTATGTACATATGTGATACATCTTTGTGTTCTGTGCACGTGTGCCTTCTGGGAATACATCTCCAGCCTCACCATTCATTGAACGCTGAGCGACAGAGCTGGGACAGCTGACGCCTTTCTTGGGCTGTTGGCTATGGCCCAATACTTTTTCCCCTAAGGACTTACAGTAGCAATTGATGTCCAGTTAATGTTATAATAATTAATGTCAGTTTGCACTGTACATGGGAGTGGTTATGTACTTAGGAAAGCCAACACTTATCCATGAACCATCATGATCATGGATCTGCACAGGACAGTGTGGTTTAGTGACTATTTTGTTATATAAACTGCTGAATATTTTGATTGAGAAACAAGTTCAGGATTAACATAAAAAACATAGGTAGCATTAAGATTCATTGTGACTTAAGTCCTTATTTGAAAGAGATTAACAAGAATAAAACATGAAAATGTTTGTACAGAAGACTAGTCTGTTCTTAGTAACTTAGGATGAACTTCATTGCTGCACTCTAAATTGCATGCAATTAAACATTTTAAAATTGCTTATATATATATAAACCCAGGGATTACATTTTTCCCCTTTTCTGCTATTTTTCACAGAATCCTAGAAACCTACACAACACCACCTTTGTAAGATCTATAACCTTCTGTGCTCAAGGAAACACCTGAGTGAACTATTGACTGTGTAACAAAGTTAGTCTTCTCCTTCTTACTGTGACACTAGACAGACATGACAGACAATACACTACCTTGAAAAGATATTTCATTATTCTGTAGAGTGTGGTAGGAATATGAACTATGTTTCAAAATTACCTTGAATGCAAAAGCTGGGTTCTAGCTACAGTAAAAGATTCAAGTATCTAGTTATTTACAACATATGACTCAGGCGTGCTTGCATGAAGAAATGTCTTGTTTCTCAAGATATTCACTCACTTATGCAGTGCACTTCTACAGTAATGTAATGTTCTTTATATTATGCTTCTGAGTTCATTGTCATTGGCAATTGCCTTAAAATAATGAAGAAGATAAACATTACCTTTTATAGATTTTAAGTGGCCACCAGCAACTATTATTGCTTTTTCAAAACTACATTCTCGGATGAATACTTCCCTCGCCCCAACACTGATCTGTCACTTGTTTATTTCATTGGTCCATAAACTTACAACTAATATTTTTTACATTCTTTTGGTCATTTTAGTTTCAATTCTTCAATCATCATTACTTTAAATATATGATATGGATTTCTTTGTTCTGGCTGGTTTTTTTTCCTGTATATTTGGTGAAAATTAATCAAGTTTAACTGAGTTTTTTTACTTAGTTTAAGAAATAAATGTGATATTATATATAGCAGTCCCAAATTATTTCTTTAATGCTACAAAAAAAGCATTGTAATAAAATGTCATTTTGTTCTGATCAATTTTCTACTCAATTTGGCTTTTATTTCTCTTCAAAATCTTCTTATGAAACAGAATTATAAAATAGTTTGGATTGGAAGGGACTTTTAAAAGTAATCTAGTCCACCCTCCTTGCAATGAGTAGGGACATCTTCAACTAGATCAGGTTGCTTGGAACCTTATTCAACCTGATCTTTAATGTTTCCAGGGATGGGGCACCTGCCATTTCTCTGGGCAGTCGGTTCCAATGTTTCACCTCGCTCATCATGAAAAGATGACTTCCTTATATCTAGTCTAAATATACCTTCTTTTAGTTTAAAACTGTTATTCCTTGTCCTATCACAACAGGCCCTGCTAAAAAAATCTGTCCCCATCTTGCTTATAAGGCCTCTTTAAGTCCTCATAATAAGGTCTCCCCACAGCTTTCTCTTCTCCAGGCTGAACAATCACAACTCGGGTTCTTCATCTCTCACGTGAAGAAAGGTTGAGAGAGTTGTTGAGTTTACCAGTCTTACTTATCAATGCAGGGCAGACCTTTTTTGACCTTCTTTTTCTGGCTGGTGTATCTGCAGAAGGTCTCGTTGTTATTCTTTGCACTACATGCCAAGTTCATTTCCAGCCATATCTTGTCATTCCTCACTCATTCCCTACACAACCACACAAACCGGCATCATCCCTATACTCTTCCCAAGATATCTGTCCCTGCTTCCACTGCCTGTGCAATTTGGACTCCTGCAACAACTGGACTGAGACACTTAAGTCTGTCCAGTAGCTGTTTCTGGATCTCAGTCTCCCCAGTTGCTGGCATCAGGAGATATGAGTCCTCAAGGCCAGACTCACACAAACATACAGACACACACACGCACAGACACACAGGTAGGTTTTCAAATTGACCGCAAACTGTAATTTCTCTGGCAACTGGCCAAGTCTCCCTTGGTCCCCCGGTTGCAAACTCCCCTATAGTCTCACCTGGAGAAAGACTTACTGGCTAGTCCAGCTTGACCTTCACTAAGGTGCTCACACACTCACTGACCAACCCTCACTCACTCCATTTGCTGGCACAACAGACCCACATCCTTCCAACAGTTGGTCCTACCCCAGGGGCTTGCATTCAGTAAGATCTCCCTGTTCATTGGTACTCGGGTACATGAGTCCTCCAGCCCATTGCCTGAGCCCATCTGCTGGCACCCAGGACCTCCCTCGTCCCAGCTTTTGGCACCATGGATGCACAGGCCCCTATGACCCATGGTGCTACTCCAGATGCTGCAGCTTATGTCCACTCACTTCAGTTTCTCCAGTTACTGGCACTACAAACACACAGGCCCTGTGACCCATGACAAGATCCAGTTGCTGCACTCATGACTCCATGCACACACAAGCACACAGAACAGAGAATCTCTCCCCTAGGAAGGAGTTAGAAAATTATTCAATGAGAAGACAGGACAGGCTGTGATGATCAGGCATAGCTTATGGCCACACAAGTGTACATTAAATTCTTTATATATGATTGGCCCTTATCAATTATTTTCTCACACTTGTTCCTCCCCAAATCATCTGGATTCATCCCTTTCCCCATCTTTTGTTTCATTCCTAAACATTCCCATAGTAAGTCCTGCAGACTTCCAAAATTCTTAACATGTCTCATACCCCCCAGACAGCAACCCATCTCTGGCCCAAAGGCAGATGTCATGGACTCATCATGAGGTGTTTCACATCTGGTCACTAAGGCCGAGGTGCCCTTGAGATTATTCTGGGAGGAACCCAAACAGAGTGTCCCTTTTTTTGAGCCCTTTGGTTAGGGCCCCACTTGCCATTGTGTCCCTGAACTCCTCTGGACTTTGAAGATAAGCCTGGGATGGACTGGTGACTCTAATGATGGGCCTGGGAACACTTGTCAGGATATTATTTCGGTTTCTATGCTACTCTGTGAGTTTGCCGATGAGCTTGTATCACACAGACTAGAATAACCAATGTACAAGACACAAGAAAAATGTTTCAAAAGGCAAAACCTGGAAATAAGCCTTTTAGAGTCCTCAGTTACCACTACTGATCCCAGTCCCTTTGTTATCCAATAGTTATTTTAATGGAGTATTCCCTAAAATGGAACGACCACTGCCTCTTACAAAGAAATGAAGATATAGAGGAGTACGTGATACCAAGTTAGTTTGAAGTATCCTATTGTCTATGTAGGAGATAGATATTATTTATTGAATAGCCTGTGAAATCAGCAGTCAATTTAATTTCAGTCAACTGTGGTGATAACCCAAGTCCACTTTGTAATTACCAGGAATACACAGCCATCTCTAAAGAGCAAATCATCTTGGAATAGGAATGGAAGACTGATTGGATGATTGTGTTTATAGAGACCTATCTCTCTGTAAAGACTCCCATTGAGCTAACCTGGAAAAACAATTTAGCCTGGAAACCTACTTTTTGGAGGCAAATATTGGGAAGTTTGTTTCCATCCAAAATGCTGCTTCCACACCTTACCTTTCTGAGAATGCCTCTTCCAGTGTGAGTGCCATCTACTGACTGAGTTCTGGGTTCAACTGGAAGGAAAATACACAACATTTCAGGTAATAATAATAGTCATTTCTACATCTAGTGGTGTTTGGAGGTTACAAAACAAAACAGAACAAAATAAAATAAAATGACACCCCTGCCTGAATGAATGTATGTGATTCTCATCTAATCAAATGGTTTTCCATGAATGATGTTGGAGATTTAATTCCTCCGTTATTTCCATGATTTACAGAGAAAGTTCATCTCAGTAAAACATTAAAAAATGTGCAAAACTTGTAAATCTAGCCTTATGAAAATTCAGTCAGTTTCTTTTCTACTTATTTATTATAATCATTAATACTTCTACTCATGTTCTGCATTAATATCTGTAACTGTGTTACCCATTTCATTTAGACTGTGCTTTTAGGGAACACTTCTGTGATGTTATTGCTCTCAGTCAGTAGGTGTAGTGATGCGCTTGATGCACAAAAACCAGCAGATTCCAATTAACTTCCTTTTAACTTTATTGGCAAAGCTGTTCTAACAGTAAGTAATAAAATATTAAACTTATTTTCATGACTAAAGTCTGTAATTATCATTCTAAATACACCACAGGGCTGGTCCTCTGATACAAAATTGTGCCTCTTTTATAGAATTATTTTTTTAGAAATAGCAGGACTCTTAAATATTTAAACTCTTAGAAGTGTTCTTTTAAAAAACATTTCCAGTAATTAAGGACAAAATTATCTGGCGCACAGCTTTTTTTTTATTTTTGCAATGAATCTTCTAGTAAGTTGGTGAATTTTAACTGTTTAGTAAATATTCAGATAGTTGATGAATATTAAAAATTTCACACTTGCTAAACATTTCATTAATGTCTTTCTTGTGGCAAAATACAACACAGCCTTATCCTTTAATTAGAAATATACACCCTACACACTTCAGTCACTGGTAACTGGTGTGGGTTCATACCAGTTAGGCAGGATTAGAATAAGATTTTTAGCATTGTCACAATACAGGCTACAAATATGGTGCAAAACTACAAAGATTGTATTTTGTTTTCTCTCTCACAAAGCTCAAACTCTTATCTCATTACTAAGTGAGATAAGGATTTCATCCAGCATAAACACCTGTTTCATTTTCAGTCTCAAGCCAAAAGGCTTTTAACTTCATCTCTGTGTGAGCCATTCCTAGGGAAAGGGATTAGTATTCTTTCCTGTCATAATGAAGAAAAACCTTACGTTTCATAAAATTTTCTTTACTTTTCATAATAGCTTATAATTTGGCATCAAACGGATGTTTTTTAAAATAAATGACTCCATATGAATTTCCAGATTTTTATTGTAAACCTTAAATTATCTCATTGTTCATTCTGTTGCAAGAATTGTTCGGACATAATGGGCCCAATTGAACAACAAGGAGTAGAAAACTGTTAATACAGCAATACTATGAAAGATCAGCAGTGTTTGGTTATTAAAAACAAGAGGAACAATATCAAGGATGGATTATTATGTAGCTAAGATGTTCAAAGACTCAGTGCAAGAGAACTTTGAAGAGTCTCTTCTAATCCACTGTGACCATCAACGATATTACCATCTCAATTTAACTGATTATTACAGTACTATTTTATAGCCAAGGAGGAACAGGTACTCATCACAAAGTTAATCTTATCGTAAAATGCCTGTATTTGAATCTTTTTGTAAGAATTCTTTTTCTTACTATAAGTGAAGCCTAGTGACTTTCTCATTTGTTGATATCTACATTACAAATATCAAATTGTGTGATGAATTTAAAGGTCAGAGTGGATTGATTTCACTATATGAAGGTAATAGATGACATCTAAGACATGGAAAGTATCTTCATAAGCTTGGGAGGCATCACAGAAGACCTGACTTCCTTGAGGGTCTTGGGGCCACACTGCTTTAGATCAGGCAGTCCACATTACACACGTGGAGCTAAAGCATCTGTGTGTCTGTTCAGTCATCATCCTTGTTACTTTTTCATGTTCTATGATTTAAAATGGAAAAAATGGCAGTTATTTCTCATACATTTTCTATGAGACATCTATATAACATATTTGCAATTAACATAGGGAAAGAAAAGGAATTATTTGGAAAACTGTAAAAAGTTTCACCACTTCCTGAGTATGGTTAGCATTGAATGTCAAGATGGGATGAGTAAGGCTCAAGTAAAATTGTTTTAACTTAACAGGTATCCTGACACTAACAGGTCTTGAAGTGCTTTCTTTAGCTAGTAGAAGCTGTTACATTTTGTGTTTTGCCAAAGTGGATTGACTATGGCAAATAAATATTTAGTGTTACAGATGAAATTGAGACTTAAATTAAAGGCAAGATTCTGTAAGGCAGAATCCCACAAGTGTATATATGCTGACAGAATAAAATCCTGATACATATTAATGCAAATAAAAACAGGGTGGTTATCTTACTGAAAAAAAAATGTGTAGATGTACACTATACACTTTAAATTTAAACTTCAGCTATTTCAATATCTTGTTCTTCCTGCTCTTTAGAACCTGGCTTGCACCCAAATTCAGTTTGAGTTTTAAATATAAAATTAATTACATTTAGTATAAGGTTCATCTAGAGGTAACTGTTATCTTTCGTACATAGGTAAGTGCAATTAAACATAAGCAAACTAAATGAGTAAAACTTGTGATCAGAGAGTCACACTGCGGTTGTTTGTGTGGGAGTGCAAAAGTGTGCTTCATATACTGATTTTATGTACTGCCCTGGGTTGGACATCAGGAGCACCACCCATGACCACAACAGCTGCTTTCCCGATGTGCATCTGCGGAGGTGTATGCCTATGTATAAATGTGTGCATTTATACAAAGATAATTGCAAAATATCTCCTTTTTTTTATTTGCAGCTGCAATTCAAACTATAATTGAAGTTTGACAGTAAGAAACAGATCCTTATGTGCCGTGAATTCTTATTACTTAGTCAAGACCCTGAAAAAATGAGCAGCTTCCTTGACTAACCATAACTCCTTTCATTGTCATTAATACGCTTAGCAATCAAATGTCCACTCTTAGTTACATTGTTCTCTACCTACTTCCTGGGCTAAATACAGATTTGTATTTTGTTGAATATATTTCTAGAAATGAACAGAAAGGAAAAATTCAAGCTAATGTTGTACTTTGTATCTCAATGTGGCATTTGTATCATTTGATAGTGAATAACACACGCCATAACAAGAATGGGAATAAATTCCAGTTGTACTTGCTTATATCTGCTGATTGGCAAGGTCTTGTATTTTTTATTCTGGGCAACAGAATTAAATACAGTCACATGCATGTAAACCAAGCAAGTCCCAGCTGCAAATACTTTTGTGTGGCTGCCCATACTGATTTATTCTAAGACACAGAAAGAAGACCATTATTGTAAAGCCTATTTTCTGCTTTCAAGAGCTGGCTTGACTTTTGCATTTTCATGAGACATATAAAATAAATTAAAACCAGGTATTTTTAGTAAATAAATAGTTACTTTTAGTTATATATATAATCATTTAGCTATATATATAATAGTTTAGTAACTAAATAGTTGTATCAGACAGTCCACCTGCCACATCACTGAAGACACTGACAGCCCTGACTCTTCCTTGCCCTGCCTCCCTCAGGCTTCCCCAGAGCTGGACCTAGGCCCAGGACCCCATTCCGGCCCCCAGGACTATCAGCCCCTATCCAAGTGATGCCACATCAGGGCTGGTCTCCAGCCCCACTGCAGCCTTACCTGGACTACCATTGGCCTCGTGAAGCTGGACCTACCTGCTGACCAAAGTCCCAGCTCAGCCTTGGCCAACCCTTGTCCAAGGAATTTACTCAATATCCAGGGCTGGAGCTGCCCTGGCTGCCCCCAGGGCTGCCGTGAACCAGGAGAGCCCTGTCTAGCCCCAAGTCCCTGGGAAATCCAGTGCATGCTATGCTCTGACACAAACATACACTGACATCTGCTTAGATTGAATGCAATATTTCACAGTTGTAATATCTAAACGTATATCAGTAGAGTGTAAAATGTTTATTATTCCTAATTTACATTGCTCCCATAAATGCCATGTAAGCTTTATGGGATAGATAAAAAGACATGGTCCATGAAATGAAGAGCTCACCACCTAATTTTAGAGAAGAGAGAGGAAGAGTAATCAAGTAAGTCATACAGCCAGAGTGACTCATCGTGGAAGGTGTCCAGTAATAAAAAAGAGGTAAACTGGTGTGGAGTATTGAGCTGGCATTGAAGGGAGGAACACAGAATCAGATATCTGGCAGAGCCAGCAGGAGAAGGGGAAAAGGATAAAAAAACAGGGGTGCACAAGTAGGCTAGAAAAATGACAGTGTGAATCTCCTTGTGATGAAAAAGCATACTGGCAAAGGCTCAATAAGAATAAAAAATTATTGTATTTTCTGGTGTTAGCACTGAAATCAAGGTAATGACTCTTTGCACGTGAATAGCATTTGTAACAATAGGATTAAAAAAATACTAATTGTATCTCTCTGACTTCATAAATGTGTATATTGAATGATTGAAGATAACAATTTTATTTTACCAGAGAATACACAGTGAGAGTATACAGAGTTCATTTCAGACAAATCCATTGGAGGAAACATAAAAATCTTACACTAGAGGCTCTCACTAAACATCTACACAATGCCAGATTTTTCATATCACATGTTAAATAGTTTTTGGCAGCTCATAATAGGCAGTATTATTAATGAAAATATTGTTTTAAAAAATTGGCAGACTCATTATGAGACAGAAACTAGTCCTAATGCTGTGATGTAGGAATTATCTTGAGACTGACAGAATTAGATTTGTTTCATTAATACGGAATCATTCTAAAATGCAAAAATACACAAGAAGTATTTCTTAAAACAAACTAATCCAGTAACCAATCAGATGTGACAACAACTTCTTGTAAATTTCCAGTTTTATAGCTACTCTGTATAGAGCAACCATTAGCAATCTGACATGGATTAAACAAGTTGTTTGATTTCCAGTAAGCGTTCCAATTTTCCAAACATTTTTCTTTATGCAGACAGCTCTTTATCCTTGTTCACGCTGTCTCTGATTTCTTTTGTACATCGTGTAATCATCAAGCTCAGTTCATGCTTCAAGGTAGAGATCTGAGTTCTAATTCTGCAGAAAAACCTATGGACTTGCTTTTATTTACATACTGAGAGTAATAAATATATCTGTGTTTTATACGTAATAGTCAGTGCATAAGAAGGAGCAAAATATATTTACAACAATAGTGCAAAATATAGCAAAACCACTACCAAGAGGTGATGAAAGTAGAAATGTTAAAGCTGGAAATGTCCTTTTAAGTGAACCAGTCTGTCACTTTTTCAGTGCACCATTCCCACTCTTGTTATTTCCCATAGATTCTTTCCAGTTTGATTTTAATAGATAATTATAATTTGTCTTTCAGATCATTCTTCCCAGTACAAGAAACCACATTTTTTTGACTCTTTCGCATTATTAGCTTGGCATTTTTATCTTAATGTCATATCTTTAATTACTGTTCAGAGCACGGATCCTTTTAGTCATATTGCATGTGAATGGTCCAAATTTGCCTTAAGTATCAGACCAGGTAGTGATCTTTTCAAACTCAAGGCTGCTGTAGATATCGAAATTAGTGTATTCCTTCTCGTTCTGTTATGGAAATCTGTTTCAGTGGAATATCTTCTGCAGCTTTCTTCTTGCAGTGGGGGGAGGCGGGGGGGGGAGGGGGGAGGATGGTAAAGAGAGAAGGGAGAACACGACACCCAAAGTTGATCATCTGTTTGTGTTCCAAATGAAATTTTCTGCACTCCACATTGTTCTGTTCCTTGTATGTTAACCAGAACATTCCTGCTACAACGCTACTGTCAGACTGCCTGCTCCTACCAGTGGAGCAGAGCAGCTCCCTCTGTCACAGATGATGTATCTAATGACCTTCAGCATATGCCTGCTCCCATATGGCCCAGCAAACTGCCGCCACAGTGCTCACAAAGATCAGTGCCATTGAGCTGCACAGAGGGCTCTACTGTGTTAGGTAGGTCAAGATGATACATTTTGCCAGCATTTTTCTCTTGCGTTCAAGGGAATTTTATTCTGTCTTTGACTGTATTTCGTGGTTTCGTGTTCCTGATGATAACTGGCCCTCATTAGAGGGCTTAAATCCAGTACGGATCTCATATGCAGGCCTGAGAGCCCACAGTCTAAATCATGACCCCCGTTGTTTTCCAGTGGAAAATATGAAGTACTTTGAAGGCTAAAAATGAATTTTTCATTGCTTGCCTGCCCTTTTGGCTATCTGATTTTTACTGAAATTAAAACATAATGTTGGTTTTACAGATGAAGACAAGACTAAATATTTGTGAGAGCAGTCTTATCCTTCTCTAATATTATAATGTTTCATGTAGAGTATTTACCTCACTCCTGCTGTTTTAAACATGGTGTGTTGAGAACAGGGAACTGCAGAGGTTACCTCTGTGAGGAGAGGCCACGGACTGTCCCATGGTGGATATGGTTAGTCCCAGTCAGTTCCAATGGACCCACAACAGGGCACAGCTGAGCACATTAGTAATGCTGGCGGAACCTCTATGATAACATATTGCTTTAGTCACAGCTAGAAACTAGACATAACACAGCCGTTTGCTCACTCTCCAGCAGTGGTATGGGGGAGAGAATCAGAAGAGTAAAAGTGAAAGAACTCATGGGTTGAGATATAGACAGTCTAATAAGTAAAGCAAAAGCTGTGCACACAAGCAAAGTGAAACACAGAATTCATTCACTACTTCCCATAGGCAGGCAGGTGTTTAGCCACCTCCAGGAAAACAGGTCCATCACCTGTAACTGCCACTTGGCAAAACAAATGCCATCACTCTAAACATCTTCCCTTTCCTTATTTTTCTCCCAGCTGTCATTGCTGGGAGTGACAACATATGGTATAGAATTTCCTTTTGGTTAGTTGCAGTCAGCTGTCCCAGTTGAGCCTCCTCCCAGCTTCTTGGGAATCTCTGCCTGCTCACTGGTAGGACAGTGTGAAAAGCTGAAAAGGCATTGGCTCTGTGGAAGCACTCCTCAGCAATAACTGAAACATCCCTGTATTATCAACACTATTTCCAGCAGAATTCCAAAACCTAGCCCCGTCCTAACTACTATGAAGAAAATGAACTCTATCCCAGCCAAAAGCAGTACACATATTTAAGAAAGTGCAAAACGCTGCATAGGCATTGAGGAGAGAATTTTTTTTCAGGAAAAAAAAAAGCAACCTACAAGCACCAAATTTAGAAAGTGGGAAGAGAGGAGATGCTTTAGGTCTCAGATTCCCAACTGTGCTCCAGAATACAGATAGTCCCCTGCAGTTCACGAAGTATCCCATGCTAGAGCAGGTGGTAATGTCCTAATGGAGACTGTAGCCTGCGTAGAGCCCAAAATGCAGCAGGGGGAAAGTGTAAGGAGAAATGGGTGGCAAAGAGGAATTGTTATGAAATGATCCAAACCCTCCATTCTCCATCTCCTGCAGCACGTGGCAGAAGGGAGGAGGAAGAGAAGTTGAGAATGAAGAAGAGAAACTGAGACTGGGGAAAAGAGGAAAGGTGGAAGAAGATGTTTTATTTTTTTCTTGTTTCTCACTATACTACTCTATGTTTATTTGGTAATAAATGAAATTAGCTTTCCTCTAGTCAAGTTTCATTTACTTTTGTGGTGGTAGGTAACATCATTGTCTTTTCCTTGATCTACAAGTTATTAATTCTGTTTTCTCTCCTTGTCCCTTTTATGGAGGGAGAATTAGCAAGTGGCTGGGTGGGCACCTGGAAACCACCAAAGTCAACCTACCATGCATGGCATCATTCTTTCACTGCTTGCTTTCTTGCTAATGTTTCTCATTTTCTTTCTTACAGTTATTTCTTTTATTAATATTTTAATTTTAGTGGTTTAAAATAAGCACAAGAAATATCACTATAATGCCATTTTCACAATTATTGCATGTGACGTACTTTTTTTTGTATGTTGAGTTCATGAAGATTTAATGATATTTTATTAAAAAATAAATATCTCTACTCATTTTATTAAAAGTCAGTACCTGCTTAATATTCATGGATGAAATACTGAATTGAATCATTGAATCACAGAATCATGGAATCATAGAGTCACTAGGTTGGAAAAGACCTTTGAGATCATCAAGCCAAACCATTCCTGTCCACTACTAAATAATATCCCTAAGGACTCCATCTACCTGTCTTTTAAATACCTCCAGAAACGGTGACTCAATCACCTCCCTGGGCAGGTTGTTCCAGTGCCAGATAACTTTTTTGGTGAAGAAATTTTCCTGATGTCCAATCTGAATTTCTCCTGGTGCAACTTGAGGCCATTCCCTCTTGTCCTGCCACCTATCACTTGGGTGAAGAGATCAACACCCACCGTCTCTACAACCTCCTTTATGGTAGTTGCAGACAGTGATAAGGTCTCCCTTCAGCCTCCTCTTCACTAGGCTAAGCAACTCCAGTTCCCTCAGCCGCTCCTCAGAGGACTTGTTCTCCAGCCCCTTCACCAGCTTCGTTGCCTTTGTCTGGACACACTCCAGCACCTCAATGTCTTTCTTGTAGTGAGGGGAACAAAACTCAATACGCTATTTGAGGTGCAGCTGCACCGGTGCCAGGTACAAGGGCACAATCACTTCCCTGGTCCTGCTGCTCATGCAGTTTCTGATACAAGCCAAGATGCTATTGGCCCTCTTGGCAACCTGGCCACACTGCTGACTCATACTCAGTCAGCTGTTGACCAACACAACCAGATCCTTCTCCATCGGACAACTTCCCAGTCACTTTTCCCCAAGCTTGTAATTGAATATATAGTTGTACTATCAATAGATCTAGAAAATCATGTGAAATGTGTAATTGTCCCTGCTTTGCTCAGATCTGTTGCATAGAAAAACACAGAATCACAGAATCGTTTATGTTGGAAAAAATCTTTAGGATCATCAGTTATTGTGGTTTTGATGCACAGATCAATGATAACTTTCATGATCAATCTGTACCTTGTCTGTCTATAGCTAAGAGATTTTGAAAGTGCCCTGTTAACAGTTTTAAGTTGCCGCTTTTGAAAATGCTTCAGGACAAGTATTGTCCCTGTAAGATCCCTTTCATGCTGTCAACTCAGACCAAGTAAGTTTCTTTGGTTCAAGATTCAATTCACAGTAGTTGGTAAAAATACTCATGCACATTGTCTGTATTTGGAAGATAGTTCCTATTTCCTCTTTAATGTCAAGAGTACGTTTACAGTCTGACTTGAGAGTTATATCAAACAAAGAACAAGTATATGGAGACAGACTACATACAGTGGTATTGATGACTGAAAATAAGTGGGAATAATACAGGTTCTGTTTTATAGTGTGTGCTGCCTTTCATGTACATGTTTAATACTCATCATTTTTCATAGGGAATCAATCATAAACATTTCCCAAATTTTCATATTTCCATTAATTACTACTATGATAATGGATGGTATACCTCTTGAAGACAGAATTCTTAGTATACCTAAAAGTGAAAAAAAAAAAAAATCATAGAATCATAGAATGGCTTGGCTTGGAAAGGACCTTAAAGATCATCTAGTTTAGACCCTTCTGCTACGGGCAGGGACACCTCCCACTAGACGAAGTTGCTCAAGGCCCCCCAAGAAATGATCTGCTGTCCATTCAGCAAAGCTATAACTGCTTGTTCTCTCTTCTAACTGGATTTTTTTTACTTTGGAAGACTCTCCAACTTGCGTGTTTGTTCCTGTCAGGTCAGAAGGAATCAAACTTTTTGATTTTCAGCTGAAAAGCATCCTTTCTCAACTCAATGGCCAGAATTGAGTTGATATAATTGAAGGTGCCTGACAAATGCAAGACTGTTAAGGATCTATAGCATCCTTGTAAAAATACAATACATTGGTATTGGTCAAGTACTTTGTATTACCAAGATTAAGATTTTAAGAACTGAGAATATGACTCCCATATTTACACATATATACTGGCCGTTTTAATAGAGCTTTCAGAATTGTATCAGTCCTGTTTAACCCACTGTTTCTCTGAGCAAAAGTTAACACCTAGTAGATTTTAACATGCAACAGAGAGATTTACATCTGTATCCAGTGACAGGACATAAAACTCAGGCCTTAGATAAACCTTCCAAAGGACTACGAGAAGGTCTAACTGCTGATATAAGCTGGCTCCAAAGAATACATTACACAAACTACAATAAATACAGTGAGATCAAGTACACTGCTGGGATCAAATGCACCCTCAGCAAGTTTGCAGATGACAGCAAGCTGAGATGCTTTCTAGAGGGATGTAGACTAGCTCAAGAAGTTGACAGGTATGAATCTCATGAGGTGCAACAAGAACCAATACAAAGTCCTGCACCTGGATTAGGTCAACTCCAGCTATCAATGCAGGCTGGGGGATGAAGGAATTGAGAGCAGTCCTGTGGAGAAGGACTTTGGGGTACTGGTGCATGAAAAGTTGAGTATGAGCCATCAGTGTATAGTCACAACCCAGAAGGTCAACAGTATCCTGAATTGCGTCAAAAGAAAGTGGCCAGCAGGCCAAGTGAAGTGATTCTACCCCTCTACTCCACTGTGGTGAGACCCTATCTGGGGTACTGTGTTCAGCTCTGAAACCTTCAGTATAGGAAAAACGCAGACGTGTTGGAGCAGGTCCAGGTGAGGGCCACAAAAATGAGGAGAAGGATGGCTCTTGTCTCCTATGAAGAAAGATTGAGGGAGTTGTGTTTTTCAGCCTGGAGAAGACTTTGGGGAGCACTTACTATGGTCTTTCAGTACCTAAAGGGGGCTTATAAAAATGATGGAGATAAAATTGTATCAGGGCCTGTTGCAATAGGACAAGGGGTAGTAGTTTTAAACTAAAAGAAGGTAGATGTAAACTAGACATGAGTAAGAATTTTTTTACAATGAGGGGAGTAGTGAAACAGTGGAACAGGTTGCCCAGAGATGCATCATCCCCAGAAACATTCAAGATCAGGTTGGATGGGGCTGTGAGCAGCCTGATCTAGTTGAATATGTCCCTACTCATTGAAGGAAGGTCAATCTAGCTGACCTTTAAAAGTCCCTTCGAACCCAAACTATGCTCCTATGATTCTATGAAACTCAGTGATCAAAAATATTTCTGAATCAATTATTTTTTATGGTTCAACACTCTCTGAGTAGCCCAGCACTGAAGCTAAACATAATAGCACTTTTAGAGAGCTTATCTATTTTAAGCAGTGATTAATGTCAGGTTTAATACCTGTATATCAATTATATTTGTACATATACCTACAGGCTGACAATAATGCCATTTTGCCAATTATTGGATGATGGCAACAGAGAAAGAATGTTCAACTGTGAAAACTCTACCTTCTAAGTACTTATTTGCAAAAGTGAGATTCCTTCTGCACAGTTTATAGTGACGGAATATTTTCTTCCTATTTCATTTGAAGTAGTTAAAATGCTATGAAATCTTTAAGAGTACATAGGTACACAAATCCAAAGATGTTTCTTTCTGTAGAGCAAGTACTTAAGTGTTTTTGTCAGAGATGCACTGAGTTCCAAAATAGGTGCCATTTTGCAGTCACGTTCTAGGTCTCAGGAAAGGCAATTAATTACAGTAGAATTGCTGACAAATAGTTACTACCCTTTACAGTATTGGCATAATAACTAGATGTATTTTTCTTTAGATACATTTGTAGCATATAGTGAATTGGTAAGAGCTTTATTCTTTATCGTAGCATTTCCAAGAAAAACTGAAGTAGGCATATTTAATACATAAATATTTCTGATTATAGAATCTAATACTATTTATTCATGAACACTTCTGTTGATTTATGATGTAGTATAATGCAAGGAGCATTCTGCTAATAGATTTGGAAAAGGAAAACTCAAGACTAAAGTGTTTTACAATGTATCTTAGAGAAGTACATAAACTCCGCGAATAGACACTAGATATTTTCTCGGTAGTAACCTGAAGATGGAAGGATGGGACCCCAAAATTATATGTAATATTCCTTAATACATTTTGAAGTCCTTCCTTACTTTTTAAGAATTGATGTTTTGACTGTGCCCCTGTGTTTCAATTTCTATGGAGGCAGACTCTCCAATGGCCTCATTCAGAACTAATAAAATAATGCTAGGAAAAGGAACAACTCTGCATCTTCCCCAACAACCTGTGATGCATCAAAGTAGGCTACATGGTGCCACTGTTATATTCTATCTGAGAGATTTTAATGAGAGGCAGCTATAATACATTTTGACTTAGTTTGGGGTCCTTAGTGGTCTTACAGAGATTGCAGAAATGCAATTTTAGGTGAAAAAAACCCACGATGAGTTTCGTGCATGAAATAAAATCCTGCATTCTTTGTTCCAGAGAAAGACGGGAAAAAGCAAAAACAATCTGATCTGAAACTGGCACAGCCCAATACCAAGTTAAGGTTTAATAATACTTCCCTACAGGTGAATACCCTATAGAAGCTTTCATACAGAGTTCATGGTATCCCTGAAGCCCTCATTTTTGTCTTCCAACACACTAATAGCATTGCTTGCTTATTGAAAATCAACTATGAGCTAAGAATCTAAAAGCATGTCATAATTTTAAATCAAAGAATTAGAATTATTACCTCAAAAGTTAGCTGTGTCAAATCTCATTTTACATAAATGAGATTTATGGGAGTCAAAGGTGATTTAAGGGAGTCAAAGGTGAGCATTGTATTGGAAAAAGCTGGCCATGCCAAGTAGACAGTTATTTAGTCTCCTGTGCTACCAATAGCATTCTAGTTGTTAATTATCATCAGGTTTACAAATATTTGTGTATATTGAGATTTTTCTATCTTCAACCTTGGGTTGGTTTGCTGTATACATATTAGCTGCTCAGGTTACTGCATAAACATCTGTTCAATAAAATATTATAAATACATTCATTTCTCATATATGTATTAGAAATAATATTTCTACAGCCCAAATACTTGATATTGCAGTTTTCTGTATTCACAACTGTATTAAAAACCTTGTCAAATAAGAGCACCAGAACCAGACTGTTCCAGTGTCTTCTCACACAAGCATTGATTTCCTTATAATATGTTTTAACTACTTAGAGAAGAAATTGTGGAAAGTTTTCTTAAACGATCTATTTTTACTGAATTGGAAATCAATAGTAGAAATTATAAACTATCCAGTTGATTTACAGGGCACCAGGTAGCTTCTGCTTGCTACTTTTTAAATTAGTATAAAATTGCTTATATTATCATTATTTCTCAGAGAAAAATAGGTTATCTTTGCACAGTAAACTGATAGAAGCCCCTTGTATTTTTACTTAGAAATGAAATAAGTGTAAGAAAATTTTGAATTAAGTTTAAGTTTTTACAGGTGGGGGGATGTCAGGCTGTTAAAATCATATTCAATTAATTTTCACTGTCATAAATTGTAACTACAGTTGTGTAACTTAATATATGTAACTACAGTTGTGTAACCCTATACTCAGTTTTAGAGTATAGAACGAGGAACAAGAAAAAAGGGATAAGATGTGCAGGTTCAGAAGAATCAGGCTAAAGTGAGGATACTGTATTAGGGATAGTGATCAGGGGCTATAATGTTTGATTCTTAATGCTGTAAAGCCATTGCCTTTGACTAAAAGGCAAATCTAGTCAAAACTATCAGAAGTAATTATTCAAATAGAGCAGAAGAAATTTTTATTAAGTATAGTTCCAAATAATTCCACAACTGTTCTAATTCGGACCACTGAAAATATCGCCCCCCTAATTTCAATTAGAATTTTAAGGAAGAAGAGAAGAAGGAAGGACATGAATAGACAACAGATAGGAGTATAAAACCACAAAACTGTAAGTCTGACCCAGCTTTCAGGAACTATTTAATTGCTGATACAATCTATCACTGAATTTAATGTATTTACAAGATAGGAGTTTTTATTTAAGGAAAGGTAAAAATTGTTCAGTTACTAAAAATGCTTACAGGAATACTGAGGAATCGTTGGTATTTCTAGTGCAAAACAAGAACTGTTTTTTTTTTTTCTTTCATACATTTTGGGTTTCAATATAAGAATCATATAAACGTATGAGTTACAGGCTGTTTTACAGTTTTGAAATATAGTGCTGATTATAAATAATGGAAAATCTCATAGCAGTAGCTTGGAATATTCTTAAAAAATGGATGTAAAAGTGTTGAATGCCACTGCACCTTGCTAATAATTCATTCAAACTCTGAAAGTAACTGTAGGTGTAGAATCCAAACTCTTTTCCTGAATATTAAATACTTGTTAAACAGACATTTACAGACAAAGGAAATTCACCATGTGTTTCTGAATTACCAAGGATGATATTAATATTCAATTGGTGAGCTGCTGTGTAAAAAGAAATACCTGCTAGAGGCTTGAAATGCTAAATGCCAGTCTCCATTTACTGTAATTGCATATTAAAAGCACTGCTCTGTCATACATTAGAAAGAAAAGTTCAAGACCCACTGTAATGTAGGAAAAGTCCCAATGCAAGGTACTTGGTCTGAGTTCTTAGAATTAATTGAAGTCATAAGCATAAGTACTAAAAGAAGAAAAATAATTCTTTGCCTACATGAATCTATAGTACTTTGCTTCTTAAAATTATATCACTCCCGTTCTTCTGTCTTAATCAGTACTTGAAGTGATTTCTGCTTGAGATGAGTGAACTGTTCCGGTTAAACTAAAAGCTGATTCAAACCTTTTGCCATCACTTGTGCTTTTTTGAACCATACTTGCTAACATTCAAATACGTTTGGCTACAGATTTCTTCTTATTCTAGCTAAGGATAACAGAAGAAAACTGTAGTCTTCCTATTACACTGAGTCCATCCAAGTGAAGTCACTGAGATCATATGATCTCAGAAGATGATCAGGGCATCATCTTCTGAGCTGACTTCAGGCATATACCATGAAATTAATTCTATGTCTTATGTAGGCAGGCAGTCTGGGGACAAGGCCGACAGAACGGGGTAATCACATAGTCTGTGTTTAAAGGTTTACACTGGCCAACATGAGGAAATCTACACTGACAGAATGTGAACAGTACTTAACTTCCCATCCCTTCAAGGCAGGGGGCATCTGCCACAATTGCTGCACTATTTCCTGATCTGTTCTCACGGAGAAGGATGGATGGACAACGGTTTATCCTATGCAAGGCAGTATCTCAGAGTTAATAGATTGCAGCCTCTGTCACTGACTACCTATTACAACAAAGAACATCGTAGCACTTCAGACTCCTAAGAAATATCTTGGAATCTGCAGTGCTTCCTGGTCTATTGCTGGAAGCTACTTCAGGCAGTTGCATCTTCTCTGGTTGTATGCTGTGGCAGTATGACTACTGTTCATCGGATGTGTGCAGAGGGTTAGGCCATCATCCACATGGTCTGGCACCCTTCACACACCATTGAGGGGATCAAGCTTGAAAGTCTAGCTTGTCAAGCCTGAAAATAACTATCTTGTGTTCCATCAAGATAATGCCTAGGCCATAGTCCCCTCCTTCCCACTAGAAAAGAATTCAGGACTAACATTTTGGGGAATTGGGCCTTTTCTCAGCATTCCCAGGGTTTTAGGTAGAATGTTTCAGTCACTATCTGGTAGATGTGGGTTTCTGCAACAGAGGGAATGAAAGAAAATTTGTAATTCGACAAGCATTATTATAACTACTACTATGTCTCTAATTGACAGACTTCTTCAGAGAGTGCATTTTACTCTCTCTAAATAATGTAGCCATAATATTTCTGTAGCATATAGTATATAGGCATATGTATACATATATATACATATATATAACAGATGATTCACAGTTTCAGGCCTTGTGCCAGAGAATATTTTTTGCTCCTTTAATCTCCCTCTTCTTCCCCCACTTTCTGCCTATGAGCTTCAAGACAGCAAGGATGGGAAGATATGGAGGATGGCCTCAGATGCCCTCAATACAACAAAGATGGCAGTGAACTAACTTATGCAGAAGCTGTTTTTCCAGTGATCATCAGGTGTTAGGATTGTCCAGGCTCACAAGTATGATAGTGCCCACCTTGGACATGAAGATGAGAGACAAAAGTTATTGATAGACATGACCTTCTTATTCTTAAACTACCACAACGGATTCAAGATATAAGTGATGTTACGGTCCCACAGACAGCTACTTACTCTATTCACCAACAGTATATTGAACATTGAATAAGCTAGAAGAAATAACAGCCATGGCAGAAGATAATATCTGAGATGACAGGAAAGAAGAGTAAAGGACACTGACATACAATGGAAAATTCTGTTCATTTTTCTTTGATGTACTGAAATTGAGAAAGATCTCAGAATGGCTAGAGACCTTTCTTGAGCTGTTGGCCTCCTTTCCTCATCCTACATACCACAAGGCAGTGGCCTATTACCTGACCCTCCTAAGAGATACTATTAGCTGCAATAGGCGGCACTACCCAGCAGTGAGTGTGAAAGGTAGCATGAGGGATTTGTTGAATGTGAGCATTTCCATGACCTCGGTGTTGTGTCATAAGATGTGCCTGAGGCAGATAAGACAGATTAGTCACACGGTCTAGTAGTCAGTCCTGCTTAAACAAGGCCACAGGAGAAATCTTTCAGATAGCCATAGGTAAGGAGAGCAGTCCATGGCTGTCAATAACTGAAGTTCTTCTACTTATAGGAAGCAATGTGTTGGGGCATGGTATGTCACTGTGTTCTGCAACAATTTAAATCTAAAGACATTAGCAGGCAGTACTTACTGATTGTTTTGTTTCTAACTACTTCATTACCCAACAATATGTAAGCAATCACGGACTCCTGATGCCAATAGGACGTAGTTATAAAATGGCAGGAATATCCAAATTTTTGCAAGTCTTACGCACAAAAAAATCTAATTTATCTGCTTTATAATCAACACTATCCTTTCAAGTTGACATCATATTAAGGTTTAATACTATAGTAGTGTTAGTGACAATATTATCACCATAAATAGCAGTCTAACTGATTCAGAAGTTCTCAACACACTTATTTTCACGTAAATATGTTCAAATATTAAGGAAAGCTTTAACAAATATATCTGCAACCAAAGAGAAAAAGGCAAAAGCCTGAACAAAACTAGCATTCTGTTTTTTTCTGAGGTAAAATGTCTTTTTCTCTCTAGTCCTCTTTAAAAAGCTTATAGCTGTATTGCCTCACTGACTTTGGTGTCTGCAGAGTTGTTCCTCTCAGATATCCTCACTTCTCTCTTCTGGCTTCAATTTTTGTTGTGCAGCAATTTTTCCCCCTTTCTAAATACGCTGTCCCAGAGGTACTACCACCTTCACTGAATGGCTAGGCTTTGACCAGAAGTGGGTCCATTCTGCAGTCAATTGGCATTGGCTCTATGGGACATAGGAGAAGCTTCTAGCATCTTCTCACAGAAGCCAGGCCTGTAGCACCCCCATTAACAAAACCTTGCATCACAAAACCAATATAAACTGCTAGGTGTAGCATATAACTATATTTTAATCTAATATCTTATTAAACTTTATGGTTAAATTTTAACATTATTTCTTTTTATAATAAGCCACCAGAAAGAAAGACCAAGAATTTCAATTAAAAAATTAAAATAATATTGAATACAGAAAAGCTGTTATGATGTAATATTTTATTGAATTCTTTTTATTAAAAAAATGCATTTAACATTGGCCCAATGACTTGGCTAATGACTGCTTCAGAAACTGTCAGCCTCTGACCTGGATAGGCGCACACTCTCCTGGGTTGAAAACTGGTTGGATGGAGAAAAAACTGGTTGGCCGGGCCCAGAGAGTGGTGGTCAATGGAGTTAACTCCACCTGGAGGCCAGTCACAAGCGGGGTTCCTCAGGGCTCAGTACTGGGTCCAGCCCCGTTCAATGTCTTTATCAATGACCTGGATGAAGGCATTGAGTGTACCCTCAGCAAGTTTGTGGATGACACTAAGCTGGGTGGAAGTGTGGATCTGCTGGAGGGTAGGGAGGCTCCGCAAAAGGATCTTAACAGGCTGGACCACTGGGCTGAGGCCAATGGCATGAGGTTCAACAAGGCCAAATGTCAGGTCCTGCACTTGGGGCACAAAACCCTATGCAGTGCTACAGACTGGGGGAAGAGTGACTGCAGAGCTGTACGGAGGAGAAGGACCTGGGGGTGTTGGTTGACAGTTGACTGAACATGAGCCGTCAGTGTGCCCAGGTGGTCAAGAAGGCCAATGGCATCTTGGCTTGTATCAGAAACAGTGTGACCGGCAGGTTCAGGGAGGTTATTCTCCCTCTGTGCTCAGCACTGATGAGACTGTACCTTGAGTACTGTGTTCATTTCTGGGCCCCTCACCACAAGAAGGATGTTGAGGCTCTGGAGCGTGTCCAGAGAAGAGCAACAAAGCTGGTGAGGGGGCTGGAGAACAAGTCTTATGAGGAGCAGCTGAAAGAGCTGGGGTTGTTTAGTCTGGAGAAGAGGAGGCTGAGGGGTGACCTTATTACTCTCTACAACTACCTGAAAAGAGGTCATGGAGAGGAGAGAGCTGGCCTCTTCTCCCAAGTGACTGAGGACAGGACAAGGGGGAATGGCCTGAAGCTCTGCCAGGGGAGGTTCAGGCTGGATATCAGAAAAAAATTCTTCATGGAAAGAGTCATCGGGCACTGGCAGAGGCTGCCCAGGGAGGTTGTCAAGTCACCTTCCCTGGAGGTGTTTAAGGAACGGGTTGATGATGTGCTTAGGGACATGGTTTAAGAGACTGTTAGGAATGGTTGGACTCAATGATCCAGTGAGTCCTTTCCAACCTGGTGATTTTATGTTTCTATGATTCTATGATTCTATGAATGACGTTATCATAAGACATTGCAGTGTACTGATTTATATGTCTGTATACATAAATATTTATATTCATAAATATTCATAAATACGTAATATAATTTAATGTAATTCATAAATACATAAATATTCAGAGAATACTTTCATTACTGAGATGGTAGGAGGTGTTAATAAGGCTCTCCATTACTCAGTACCCATTCTGTGATCTTAGTCTGTACTGCATACCTTCAGAGTTTCAAATGCTGTTTTTTGTTGAAACATGGTCAAGAAATTCACACTTGCCACAACCTTTCAGAAGTAAGTGGAACTGTTTCAGGGGTTAGTTTGCCCATTGTATCTAAGAATTTCTGAACTTTTATTATAGACATTGTCTTAAAATGACTACAAAAATGACATTGTGGGTTCCAGTATTTATGGGCTCACAATTCCCAGAACTATTTTGTTCCAATTACACAGGATAAATACAGGCCTAGATTCTAAGCTTTGGTTGAGCTGAGTTCAGTGCACACTGAAATAAATAAATAAAGGGATACATGGCTGGTTGGCTGGATAGATAGGTTGAAAATAGTATTAAAACATCTTAGTGATTCTGCAGTCCTTAACTTAGTCAGTCAAAAATCTAGTAAATCCCTCCCAGAACACCTGAAGAATGCCAGACACACAATCTCACAAAGTAAGTGACACAGATGACCAAAATGGAGAGAAAAATAGATCACATGCAGAGGCTCAGAGCTGGCCTGTGCAAAACGGTAGGCCTATCTGATGCTTTTTTTTAAAAAAATATGTATGATGAGTGTAAACTGGAGTTTGAAAGTCAAGCTAAATTTTGTTCAATGCATGTCTTGACAATAAATACTCCAGTAAGAATTCTGTCAACAGTTTTGATGATTACCAGAACACAGTTTTGATGACCAGAATATAATTTACTTTTCTGGACATATATTGATGCCATGGTACTGATACAGCAAGAAGGATCATGATTTAATGTTGATCACTAAGCTGGCAAATATGAAGCTTGATACACAAGAAAATTAGACCATAGGAGAGACACTGCCATTGATGATTTTCCAATCAACCTAGTTAATTTGATTTCCTCTCAAATATATAAGTAGGAACAGATTCAATTGTTACCAAACTAAGCCTTTCAGTAGGTATGACAGCTTTAAAGTCCAATGTTTCTGCTTTGCAAAAACTGTATGGGATCATCATACTGTTCTAAGGATAGCGTATAAACCAGGGCTATGTTTTAGACTTCAGAAATGTTTCAGTGGAATAGCATTGTCAATTTATAGTCTATGCTTTAGTGGCAAGTGATTAAACCTTGACAAAATATCCTTCTTCTAAAACAGCACTGCGTGGAAACATATTATTCTTTATGATTAATGCAGTGAAGTGTGCACTGTAAGATGCCTGATTCAGTTGTACGGATTCAGAAAACTATCATTACTCTATTATGTTAAAAGGTCCAAGCTGCAACTGAATAATGGCTGTGAGTTACAGAGGAAAGGAGCTCTTGGAAGACTTTTATACAAACAGGAGAACTAAAAGCTGGTTGTGAAAGATGTTCCTTTGAGCCATACTAAACATAGGTCTATGCATCATAGTATATTGTGCAGAACTTCCACAGGCAAGCAGCTGTGGCAGAAAACTTCAGAGGAATTCTGTTTCCTTTTTCTTTGAGGCTTAATGTCAAAGAATTCTTGGCTTAAAAACTTTTCAGGTTATACAAAATGATGTAATATCAATAATTAAAGAAAATGTGGAGATTTTATTATAGTCCCCTTGACATTCCTATAATACTAACAGTATCAGTGAACCCATCAGCTTCAAAACAGAATTGTTTTAAAATAAGGAATTACAAATAATAATGTTTTTAACTTCGATAGAATGAGTCAGAGTATTTCAATCCCAATTCTATAATTTTAGAGAAGAATACAGAAATCATAACTTCATACTAACAGCCAGACAGCAACCTTTGAACAGGTTAGTCATATGTAACCCTCAAATCACTACTGAACTTTATGGTCCTTTCCTAAAGATCCATTTTCTCCTATACCTAACTTTTCTACAAGCAAGTTCATAAAGGCTTGAAAAATGAAAGACGACTTTAATTTTATTATTTATCCTGTGTGTTCATGTGGCCTCTGCAGCTTATACTATGCTTAAACAACACTCTTATACTAGATCTGGCTGGGATGAAGCTAATTTTCCTTATAACAGCCCATATGGTGCTGTGGTTTTGATTAGTGTCTACAACAAACAGTGTTGATTACACATTTTTCACTATTTCTGAGCACCATTTTCAGTGTCAAGACTTCTCTGTCTCTCACCTGCCCCTCCACCAAGCAAATAAGCCAGGATTGGGCAAGAAGCTGGGAGGGAACACAGCAGGGACAGATGAACCAAAAGGTCCAAAGGGATATTCCAGGCCATAAAATGTCACGCTTAGCAATAAAAAAAGCAGAGGAGGGCTGTCGTTCAGAGACTGATTGAACATCAGTGTTCTTGAGGGCAGGTAGTTAGTTATTGCCTTTACATCAATTCTATCCTTCACTTATTAAACTGCCTTTAAGTCAACCGATGAGTTTTCTTGGTTTTGTTCTTCCTATTCACTCTCAATTCGTGTGGGGGAGCCAGATTGTGGCTGCATGGGTGTTTATCTGCTCTTTAGGGTCAGCCCACTACAACTCTTTAAATGATTGTCAGGGTTGCAGACGGGAGCGTCAACTGCTGACCTGGCCCTGGACTGAGGTTAAGTTAACTGAATCAGATGTGAGAAACTACAGGGCATGACATGAGAAATGTCTGGACTTGACAAATAACAGTCTAACAAGCTGCCCAGGGTTAAAGACAGCAACACAAAGAAGAGAAGGATCTTCGGGTTGTGTAAAGGGAGCAACAGGGAAGAACTGAGCCTCACAGATCCCTGCAGGGAGCACTGGGTCCCCTTGGGAGTGTGTTTGTCCAAGGTCAGTATTGCCAGTGTAGCTGTGTCAATAATATCTGTGTATCGATGTCACATAGTGACAGCAAAAATACCAAACTGGATATGGCTGTTGCAATGCCAGAACCAAAGGTAAAAAAGTGAGTAAGGGCAGGTTCCTTATCTGAGGGGACAAGGGTGGTAAAAAAGGGTCAAGAACCAGAAATGGTGATGACAAAAAATAATTACATTGATGTAGTCCAGGAATACTTGTCAGGCAATGTTGTGTTTGAGACTGAGTGGACCCCTAGGGGTGGAATATGGCTCAATGAACAAATACCTTCAATGGAAGAAAACTCAGTGGACAAGGGTAAGGACCCTCAAAGCTGAGAAAATAACGCAAAGAAGCTCATTTTATCTCAACACAATGGGGACTGAAGGATGGCCTTTGTTTTTTATAAAAAGCTATCAATTTTAGATGTTTCAGCTTATGTGAAGTGTGATGTCTCCTCACCAATATAATGGGGAAAATTCCAGGTTCTTTGACTACAAAACTGAGTTGGACACCAGTGTTATGATCAGAACAGTTTTGTTGTTCGCCTCCTGGTCAGGCCGGGACTACTCACCAGAGACCTCCACCCAGTTCAACCACATGCTTTACTTCATCTTATAGTCTGCTTTTTCCCCACATTTCCTCCTCTTGGATGATTAATTCTCATGCAGTAAACTTTTTCTTCATTTCCTCTAGTTTCACTGATTTTATATCCTTGCTTTTTGATTTTAGTCTTAGATACCACACTCTTGATGAACCCATGACACCTGTTTGACTGGTTTTTGGCATCTTCTGCTGAGATTCAGCTCCTGATAATTCCCTTTCAAAATTTATGTAGTTTCTGCCTTTCTTGTCTTAGTAGTTTAGGCCCAGGTCAGGTAGGGTCAAATACTTTTCCCCTTATTTTCTGCAGGAATCAGAAACTTCTGATCTAGATACCCTTTTAGCGTGGCCATGGGACAAGGGTAGTTCTCTGCACTCATACCTTAAGAAAGACCAAACAAGTTTTCAAGCTCAAAAGAAGGTTTGAAGCTAGAAGCAAGAACAAATATTATTTTCCAAATAAAGAAAATACATTGCAACACGGTAGGACAAAATACAAGTAAATAATTTTCCTATTGCCTATTTTGCCCTTTCAGGTTTCCAGAATGGTCACTAGGGCTATCTGCCTATGTTTCACATCACTGTTTTCAAATTTCTCATTTCTGAATGTGTCTTCCGCTTTGGAAGAAACACCTTACTTCCTTCAAAGAGTACACGGGATCCAGTTTCCACATAAATTTAGCACAATTGAGAATGGTTTGGGGGTTTTTTTTGTTTTGCTTTGTTTTGTTTTGTTTCAATTCTAGTCAAGGTGCATTATATTTAACAAGAAATATTTAATGAATCCTCCTTTGGTCTCCAGAAGCATTATAATCCAATGGCTGTAGAACGCTCCAGGAATAAGCAGATGACAATCAAATCCTACTGCAAAAGCATATAACCTGGGCCTCCTACAGTTTATGTGACCGCTTTTATGTGAAGGCTTTTAATATAAAGTAGAACAATCATCTTCTAGATAAGCTTTGCACAAGGCTGGCAAGGATCCTCAGACAACATTTCCCACAGTTATAGTATGTTTCCAGAGACTTCCATGTGTAGCTCCTTACAGTGATTTTTGTTTTATCTTGATGTCTTACTGAACAGGAAATTCCTCCTATCACTTTGAAATTTTGTACATTGGTGTAAAACAACCATTCAGAGTAAAGGGCACTAAAGAAAGAGACCTGAAAATTTTCTGTTGTGCAGGTTTAAACTTGTTCTGTTTATCTGTATTGGTAGTAGTTACTAATTAAAATTTCAAAACAGAATTCCACTGTTCACAGGTAACCATATATGGCAGAAAAGCACTATCAGCATAAAAGCCGCAAACTCTTGAATACTATGTGAAATCAAGTTTTACTTAACTTATTAAAGCAACAAAGGTAACAAGTGTTTTGTAGTCATCAACAACAAGTTAACAGTAACAGCTTTAAAGGCAACACTTGCACTAATCATTACTACAAGAGAATAAATATAGTAATTAAGAAAGATACATCACCAATTGTCCTACTATTATCATCCAGGTCTGCAGTTGCTGGAGAGACCCTTATTGCAGCAAGGATTTTGGAGAGCCTTCCAGTGACAATTAGAAAGTCCTACACAGTACTTCCACTGGTAGATGAGGTCTCCAATGTTGCTGCAAGAGGGTCCAGCTTTTATAATGCTACATAAACAACTTACATAATTCTAAAAGTGCAAAATCTCTGGTTTTAGCTGCCCCGCTGCCCTCCTCTAGGAGCTTGGCCAGGGCCCGAGAAGAGAGATAAAGGAAACAGTCAGATATCTCTTGTCTTTGAACTAAGGGGCTGTTGAAGTGCAGCATTCCTGCATATTTCTTCTCCTTTCACATAGTGTTCATGCTCATGCTGATTGGTTGTTGATGGCCCAGGGACTGTTGCTCTTTTTAGTGTCCTCTGTGCTGGAGAAGCTACAGTTAAGGTGATACAGCCCAATTCTACTGACAATGTGACTATGATGCATTTTCTCATACTCTGTGTATTAAGACTAGCACAACACAATTCTACTCATAATAGCAAGGTGAGAAGTTACAGATTAAACAGTACACACAGCAATGCAATATAAATCTTCCATGGGTCACATATTTTGCTTTAGGCCTGTTGATCAAGCCCTGTCACTTTAGGTTAGAAGTTGAAATATTACTTGTTTAGTTTCTTTTTTTTCCTATTTGTGTTATGCACTGCCATATTTAAGTCTTTTCTGTTTTCTTCATATCTTTGCAAGGACAGAGGCTAATTATTTTTATTTACTCCTGAGAGACGGCAGAACTTTGTAGTGAAAAGCAGAGTCAGATATGTGTGGAAAAAAGAAGCAAACAAGCAAATCAGTTTTCATTATTTTAAAATTTCACTGGAAATCAGCACTGAAGTAGCATTGAAATAATATGAAAAAAAAAAAGCTGAGGAGTAGCTAAAACTCTCGGGAAATGAACATAGATCTCATCTTTTGAGGAGGCTGCTCGTGTGGAGTATTATAAATTTTTTGTGGAGGACAAATAAGTAAAGGATTACAACTATAAGAAAATCCTGAACTATTGTTCAGATAGTGCAGTTAACAGGGATGCTACTGCATAATTTTTTCCTAATGAACCATCTGTAGCTGAGAGTTTGTGTAAAATATAAATGGCAACTTCTCTCCACAACCTCTAATATTAGTGAGGTAAATAAGTGAGAGTGTTAGTAAGTTGAGAACGTGATCCATGAGTTTTCTGTTAAACTATTCATTAACTTGGATAAAAGAAGTCAGAGCTTACTAAAATACTACTCAAGAAAGCATATTAATAAAAGAAGCCCTTAGTGGAGGTGGATAAAATTGCACAACTTTTGTATAATAAATTGGAACCAAAATATGAAATGTCAATATTTTTTCAAACAAAATAATATTAAAGTATTGTATTTTGTCTTCCCAAAACAGTTTTGTTTGATAAGGTCAAAATATTTTGTATAGATAAGATGGACTAGTTTCACTTAAGTAGTATAATTTAGACTATAATATACCGTAGATGCTGATATGAAGTGTTTTGACATTATTGAGGCATTACGTTACAAAATTTCTGCTGTTTGCTCTGTAGTTTGGCGGTGTGGGAGACAATCTGTCAGAGTACAATATAACAAAATATTTCCTAAGGAAGTTATTAATGAACAAATGCTTTTATCAAAAATGTTAAGCTGTGACATGGTAATTTCTATCAAAGTTGCCAAAATAGAAGTAATGGTGTTAAACATTTTCTATTATTGATGTTGATGTTGATGTTGACATCCATATTCATATTCGCAGCTTGGAATGGTCTTTCTAGGTGCTTAGTAAACACTTCTCTGATAATTAAGAAGAGGAAAATTGGGCAAACTTGGGAAAGAAAAGATGTATAGCATTTTAATAGTGAATGTCATCACTCAAATATGAATTGTTTCTCTATTTGATCCAGACAAGACAATTTACTGGTGGGGCTTTACAGAATGGATAAATGAATACAACCATGCTGTTTCAACAAACATACCATCCAAATGCACTGCAGATGAATTATGCATGGTGACTTTATTTTCATATTTTAATTTAAGTGTGTCAGACAGTCCAGGTGAAGGGAATAGCGGGGAAAGGAAGCATTGCTTGTTTTAGTTATATCAGATGAGGTAAACCAAGCATAAAAGTGTAATTCAGTGAAATCATTCCATTTATCTCAAAAAGTTGAGTCACTTATTCTCAGATGAGCCATCACTGTTCATGGCACTGATATCGCATCATAGACGTGCGTAGCACTTACAGTGTTAATTTAGACAAATACTGTTTCAATACCAAGGAAATAATTTGCAACTTTTCACTAGCCATGATTGAAAGGACACAATGTTCGTAGGTTCACATACCAAAAGTGCCTGCACTGCATTCTAGTAAACCTTTGACCAGACATTTCTACAGAGGGATTAATAGAATGATTCTCACAAGTGTTAAGAAAACAGAATTCTTCTTGGTTACTGCTGAAGCTCCTACAAAAGCAGAAGTGTCTTTCTTTGCTATCACTAATATATTTCTGGACAGTAAAAATAAAACACAAACAAAAAACCCAACTTCACAATCCAGTTACATGACAGCACTATTATTGTAAAAGAAGTTTATTGTTAGCAGTGGCACTCTATACATGTGATCCTTTCCATATGTAGCTTTCCAACCCATATACTGACTGGTTGCTAGTAAGTGAAGAAAATTTTCAGTTAAAAAAAAGACAGATAAGAAACTTGATTGAAACTGATAGTTGAAACTTTAACTTACATCTTATGTGAAATGAGTACGATATAAAAAAATTTGATGTACCTGTTGTTAGCAAACTCTATAACCAGAAAATCCACCTAACTCAATAGGGGGGCTAATCACAAGTCAACTAAGACTGATGTCTCTTTGACGGGTAGGTAACCTTCCTCCAGAAGGAATAGAATAAATTACAGTCTGAAAAATGTTTTTAGTGAATAGTACTATACCAAAATATAGGACTTTAGTAAAACCTCTGATGCTGTTTCTCACAGTATTCAGCTAGAGAAAATGGCTGCCATTGGCCTGGAAAGGCATACCCCCTGCTGGGCAACAAAACTGCCTGAATGACTGGGGCACAAAAGAGGTGGTAGAGTTAAATCCATTTGGAGAACAATCACAAGTGGTCTTCCCCAGGGCTCAGTGTTGGGTCCAGTTCTTCTCAATATATTTACGGATTATCTGGGTGAAGGGATTGAGTGTACTGTTAGTAAGTTCACTGGTGACACAAAGCTGTGTGGAAGTATCAATCTGCTTGATCTTTTATGGTCTTTAAGTTTGATGATCAGCCCATTATTCACTTCAGTCTAAATAATGTCATGAGGGTCAATACAAGAAAAAATAAACACTAGTGCGTTGGACTGTTGCTATTTGTTTCACTAAATTGCTTTTCATTCCATGGAATCAAAATGTTAGCTATTCTATTGTTATCTCCCTATTCATGCTATTGATACACTTGCATTTTGCAAGGCTAATATTTAAAAAAAATAATCTTTGATTTTCAAATCATAATATCATAAAATTGTAGAATCATAAAATAGTTTAGGTTGGAAGGGATCTTAAAGATAATCTAGTTCCAACCCCCCTGCCATGGGCAAGGACATCTCCCACTAGATCAGGGTGCTCGAGGCCCCATCCAACCTGGCCTTGGACACCTCCAGGGATGGGGCATCCACAAGTTCCCTGGGCAACCTGTGCCAGTGCCTCACCACTCTTATGGTGAAGAACTTCTTCCTTATGTCTAGTGTAAATATGCCCCTCTCCAGTTTACACCCATTGCCCTCGTCCTATCACTACCATACTTTGTAAACAGTCCCTCCCCAGCTTTCTTGTAGGCCCCTTTCAGGTAATGGAAGGTCACTATAAGATCTCCTCTGAGCCTTCTCTTCTCCAGGTTGAACAACCCCAACTCTCTCAGTCTGTCCTCCTACGGAACGTGCTTCAGCCCTCTGACCATCTTTGTAGCCCTCCTCTGGACCCATTCCAACAGCTTCATATTCTTCTTACATTGAGGATACCAGAACTGCACACAACACTCCAGATGAGGTCTCACAAAAGAGGAATAGAGGGATGGAATCACCTCCCTTAATCTGCTGGCCGCGCTTCTTTTGATGCAGGCCAGGATACAGTTGGCCTTCTGGGTTGTGAGTGCACCTTGCCGGCTCATGTCAAGCTTCTCATCAACTATGACCCCAAAGTCTTTCTCTGCAGGGCTCAATAACATCATTCCCCATCCCGTACTGAAATCAGGGATTGCCCCAGCCCAAGTGTAGGACCTTGCACTTGGCCTTGTTGAGCCTCATGAGATTTATACAGGCCCACTTTTCCAGCTTGTCCAAGTCCCTCTGGATGACATCCTATCCTTCCGGTGTAGCAACTGCACCACTCAGCTTGGTGTCATCTGCAAACTTGCTGAAGGTGCACTCAATCTTGCTGTCAATATCATTGATGAAGATATTAAACATCGTTGGTACAAGTACGGACCCCTGAGGGACACCACTTGTCACAGATCTCCATCTGGACATTAAGCCATTGACGACAACTGCCTGAATACAATCATCCAACCAGTCTCTTATCCACTGAACCTTCCACCCACCAAATCCATATCTCTCCAATTTAGAGAAAAGGATGCTGTGAGGTCTGTGTCAAAGGCTTTAGAGAAGTCCAGGTAGATCACATCCTTTGGTTTACCCCTGTTTACTGCTTTGGTTACCCCATCATGGAAAGCCACTACGTTGGCTAGGATTTGCCCCCTGGCTGCCATTAATCATCTCCCTGTCCTCCACGTGCTTTAGCACAGCTTCTAGGAGGATTCTGTTCCATTATCTCCCCAGGCACAGAGGTGACAGGTTGGTAGTTCTCAGGGTTATCTTTTCTACACTTTTAAAAATGGACACAACGTTACCCTTCTTCCAGTCACCAGGGACTTCTCCTGACTGCCATGACTTTTCAAATATCATGGGAGAGTGGCTTGACAACCACATGAGCCAATTCCCTCAGGACTTTGGGATGCATCTCATCAGTTCCCATAGACTTATGTATGTTCAGGTTCCTCAGGTGGTCACGAACCTGATCCTCCTCTACTGTGGGAGGGGTTTTATGTCTCTGGTCACCATCCTTCTGTCCCACGACACGGGGGGGTTGGAAAGTGGTTATTGGTGAAGACTGAAGCAAAAAATTAAGTAACTCAGCCTTCTCATCTGTTGATACATGGTTATCATTCCAACCATCAGTGGGGGTACATTCTCTTTGACCTTCTTCTTTTGACTGACGTACCTGTAAAGTCCTTCTTGTTGATCTTCACTCCCTTTGCCAAGTTCAGCTCCAGCTGCTCCAGCTGTGCCTTGCCCTTCCTGATCTCATCCATACACAACCACGCAGTGTCCCTTTACACTTCCTAGGTTACCTGTCCCTGCTTGCACTGCCTGTGCATTTCCCTCTTCTTCTTTAGTTTAACCAGCAGGTCTCGACTCAGCCACGCTGGTCTCTTCCCTTTCCTGCCTGATTTTCTACATATGGGGACAGAGTGCTCTTGTGCTTTATGGAAAGCATCCTTGAATATTTTCCAGCTCTGTTCCTCTTCCTTGTCTTGGACAACCATGTCCCAGGGGGTCCTGTCAAGTAACTCCTTGAAGACCTGGCAGTCTGCTTTCCTGAAACTTAGTGTTCTGACTATACTCCTTGCCTATCCCATACCCCTCTGGACCTTGAACTCCACCAGTGCATGATCACTGCAGCCCACAACTGATTATCTTTAATTTGAAAAGCAATAGGTGATAATAGCAATGGGACTGAGTAGGTACCATTTATGGAGGTGTTCTTCCTAGTATAAATTAATTTTAAGTTAAACTTCTACTTTATTGTTCTCTTAGCTAGATCCTGAGTGCTACCACAATCTCTTCTATAAGGAAGGTAATTAAGCATGAGACTGTTACTAAAGGGATACAGGCTGTTAGACAATACTTCAGTGACTAGTGAAATTTTCATAAAGTAGCAAGGGTGGTTTCCCAAGGTTCAGACTACCAATCATGGTAGTGAATATGACAGGGATATTACTGTGGGAACAAGGCTTCTTTGGTACCTGGTAATAACTCACTGATATTTTTCTTTGTCTATTGGTCTGTAGAAGCAAAGTAGTAAAAAAAGTTATCTACAATTCAATAGCTCTACTTTGGTATTCTGAAGCAATTCTTCAGGAAACAGGAAAACAAGTTTAGCTCTGAAAAGTACTGTATGTTCACAAAATCATACTTTTGGCTTGTCGCTTAAATATGTGGGAACTGACATGAAAAATAGTGTTTATTTGGCTTTGTAACAACTCTGTAAAATTCTAATTTATTCCAGGGCAATCAGATTAACAGCTGACCATCCTTAGTTTTGTGTAGCTCTGCTTCATTTATTTTAGCCCTTAGAAACTGAAGTTTTTCTCCTGTAGCACTTCTCCTTAACCAAGTTTAAATCTTTAAGTTCTTCTTACTATTACCTCCACACACCTTTTCTTTCCATTTTGTTGTATTTTTTTCAAAACAACTGATTCTTCAGCTGAATGGGAAGCTGTTACACTATCTGATCTGTGATAAATGGAATAGATGCAAAACTATTTTTTTCATAAAGTGAAAATACTTCCTGGGTCAAATCAGGAAAGAAACAACCATCAAAAATCTTTTTCATTCTTTTAATGAAAGACAGAGAAAAAAAGGACTACCATGAAGTAGTTAACAGTCACTGTTTAGTGTTCGTAGTACTCACTTAGACATGAAAATGTTGGAGTTAATTCACTGTTATTCCTTTCTCCAAATAAAATACCTTCATGACTGTACTAATGCAAATTTCCATATTGGATTTCTTTCTGCTGGGTGTGTTCTCCCTCATATAAGTAATTTTCTTATCGAACAATTTGAATACATGTTACTTAGAGCAAAGCCAATAGGGTATAGTTATCACAGAAATTGCCCAGATGCTCTCTGATGTGACCAAATATTCTCCCTTGAATTCATGACACATCTCCTAACAGCAAGTTTCATTAAAACTGATGTAGTCCCACCAAAATTTTAGATTTAATTGACCATTTTTGTTAAGTAGCAAACAGTTCCATACAGCTATAACTATTTACATCATCAAGTTTTAGCTATTATTTTTCACTCTCCAGGGTTTTTTTGGAAACCAACTTACCACTAAATCATGTTATCATCAACATTTCAAATCCAATCCATTTATTCTGCAGAAAGGTGTGCAATTGACATATATATTTGTCTAATATTATTCAATATAGTTGTACTATTGATTATAAATTTTCAAATTGTATGGATGTTCATAGTTATTCCATTAGATGAATTTCACTCCTCCTAGGAAGTATGACCAGGTCTAAGGAAATCTTGCTGGTAGTTTATGCCCAGCGCAGTTAGTATAGTGGCATGGGTGATACAAACTTCTATCAGAAGTCTATCTGCAGATTGCAAATACAATGTCTATAACTGACTTAAAAAGAGTTTCACATACTGTTTCATTCTCCTTTTGTCAGGTAAGTTACATTTCTTGTAAACTTAGGAAATTAATTAAGACCCTGCAGGCTACCAATTAAAGCAAAAGACTTCCAATGATATAACATTTCAGACAGTGATTCAATTCAGCTTCCTTTACAAGCAGCACAACATGCCATCCATCTTTGCTGTGCCTTGAGATACAATAGGACTTGAAAAATGCCCTGACTAACGATTGTGAATGGTGCTAATATTTTGAGACAGATATTGGTGGATGACCAGGGTAAGGGCAGCAGCCTTCTGCTCTTTGTCAATGTGATTCAGCCTAGAGGCTGAAGTGAAATGTTAGCTTTATTTGTTTAGGAAAGCAGACAAATGAGTGAAAGCTAAACTATGTGTCATGAACATAGCAATACATTTTTTGACATGTTCAATCTCTTTTTCTACCATTTCACTTGCTACGTATGTTCCCTATGCTTGTGGAGATGCCTTAGATTGCATATGATTCTCAGAGAACTTCTGGACTTTTTCACTCCTATGGTAGGAAAAACACTTGCTTGCAAGAAAGTCACCTATGAGTAAACTTCATATTTATTCATCTCATATTCTTGACTGCATTCTGTGTGTGACTGAAAAAGGAGGAAAAATAGAACATAAATGTCAGGACCCTTGTCTGAGACCAGGCTCCTGAGAGATTTCTTAGGTCTTCCAGAGTTAAACATACTGAATGTGGTCAGAGAGCAAAGCAGCCATGTATATTCAACATAAACAGGATACTTTTTATCAGTAAGAGCTAGATTTAATCAGAATATATTTGGTGTCTGCATTTTCAGGTATGGGGCAGCTAGGTCACAGAAGATTGACGTATTAATTTTCCCCAATTCTTGCACTGAAGTGTAAACTCCTCAGGAACTGACTTTTGGGATGGAAAAAGCAATAAATGGATGCTTAGTCATCCCATCATCCTGCAGAAAGTATAGAAACAGAATTAACCCACACATTCTGAAAATCTATTTATTTCATAGTTTTAAAAATTTTGTGTTACTGAAAGCTGAAACAAGAAAAAGTAATTTTTCTACAATGTAACACATAAAATCATATCTTATTTAAAATTTAGGAAGTTTACAGTACATTTTGCATCCTGAAGTCCAATTCAAAAATTAGGAATAGTAGATGCCAGTCAAACACCTCAGAAAAACCTTAAAAGCTAAGAGTTACATTTTATATAAAGCATTGATTTCTGAGCAAGACTGAGTTCATGTGATGTGGATTAGCAAAATGATAGAGCAATGGACTGTCGCAACACATAACACTAAATCTAAACATAGAGTAATTATGAAAAATATCAGACTTGTAATCCCTAGCTTTTTGATTCACTGGACCCGATGCAGAGGAGTCTACAGCAAAGAACGATCTCTGTATCACTTTGGTAATATACATCAACCCAATGCGCAGGGCTATCTCTAAATATGAGTTCAGAAGCCATGGTCAGTGATTCCTTGTCCTTTTACTTGGCAATATAAGCAATGTTGTGAACTTTTTTTTTTTTATGGCAGAACTATCTATGCACTATGAATTTAACTGACTCATTTCATAACCATTTTTTTTGTTATCTGACCTAATGTCCCAAAATGAGCTGTCTTGACCCAGTGCTTCAGAAGTAAACACATTTTATCCTTTTAGCACTGAGAAAAAAATACTACATTAATTGTTCAAATTGTATACAAAGTAGTCAAAATAAACTCCAACATTCAGAAAAAATATTAATTGAAGAAAATGAGAGGATATTGCTTATTCTTTAATTTAAGAAAGGTAGTACTAGAATTCTCTCAGTCCTTTTTTTTTAAAAAAAAATAGGAAAACGACACTGGAAAGAAATTAGAAGTTTATATTTAAACTCAAGTAATTGAACTCCTGTGATCTCTTTACAAAAAGAGTATCCAGCAATTTTTTCCACATCATGAATATTTGCACATGCAAATAGAACTGGTAAGATATATATCATAATGTAGGGAAGAGAGTGATCTTCTCTGCCTAGTTATTTTCCTAGGGTTCATTGCAAACCTAATTTTCTTTACTCAATTTGTTAGTTTCTAATTAAGTTGTTTGTTATTTATTTTCTCAAAAACCTCCCAATATTTTTCTGAATTCTCTTTATGCTGAAAGACAGTCCTTAAGAGATATTAATTCTTTTGTCCCCAAAAAGCACTACTTTACCAAAAAAAAATCAAAAGCCCTTATAATCCTGTATATTCTAGATGCTTATAAAAATATTTCCAATGATGTATTCTATGATTTATTGAGGTGGAGTTTGAATTTCTTGCAAGTCATATATCCACATTATATTTACAAATTGAATTAATAGCATTCCCCAGAACTATAATGAGAATCTCTTAATAGCATACTGCATTATAATTAGCTGTTTGTAATTGAACCTGAAGGAAAAAAAAATGTAAAATCATTTTACAGATTTAAACGAAACAAATTTGATGTGTAAATGAATTAGAAACCATTGTGAAGTTTAAATAACCATAACCAAAATTGTTTTCCATAAACTATGTGAAAGATTGTTTAAAATTTTCCAAGTTATTGCCCTTCAAAGAATTACTTCCGATTGTCCAAATATTTTAGCTCAGTTTTTATTTTAACTTTCATTTGTTGTTTTAATGCTTTTTGTTAAAAAGTAGGCTCATATTTACAAATGTTAAATATCAACATATATGAAAAATGTAATCTTTAATCATTGAACATAGCTCTCTTATTCGTTTCCATATGCATCATTCAATAATTGTATGACATATTCCCAAGATAATTCTGGTTCTGACGAATTGGCATCTTCACAAAGCTTTTTGAAAATCTTAACCAACTTTTACTCAATAGCATCACTCAAATTTAACCTCATTAATGACAAATCATATTAAATCACAGCAGGAAAGCTAATAAGCCCATTAAGTCATCAGTTAATACATTTAACTTCAAATAGTTTTAATTTGTGATTTGTCAATTGAGGCCTTACACGACTTCTCTGCAGAGCAGTGGTTTGACAGTGAGTAACGCTTTGGGGTTGTGTAGTAGAGTAATGCTTCAAGTATTTTTATCCATTTCAGGCAACTGCCCATGATATATCTATTGACACTGAAGTTCCAGTATAGCTCATTCCTGTAGGAGTCTTTTAATCCTATCTGTCTGGATTGAAAAACCATTTAAGAAAAAATATTCAACTTCATGCTAGCTCATGCTACAATTATTATGAGAGTAAGGAATTGCAACAGCGTGCTACAGCCTGAGCATTATGTGTTAGTCATCATCTTTGATCAATGTTTCTAAGCTTCACTGCTGATGGAAGGGTTGGAAAGCAATTATATAGCATTGCCATTGAGTTGTTATTCAAAGTCATTCATGTTTTTCATTCTTTTTCTTCTCTTGCTATAAAAAAGAACAAGTACCATTACAGCTGGTATCCTTTTACATTGTGAAAATCGCTATTGTTTTCTTTCAGTTAAAAACTAACAATAGAAGTGCCCTTGTTGTTAGTTACATTATGCAAGTTACAGGTTTTAGGTATTAGCTTGAAAACAGTGAGGACACCTTTACCTCTATATTTTAAGTAAAGAAATAAACTAAACCTACTTTTCATGATTCTGTCATAAAGAGTAAGAGAAAATAAAGGACACTAGCAGAAGCAGTTCAAAAAGCTCTTTCATGTTTTCACCTGAATTATAACAAACTACCTTAAGGTAAGTTTTCCTTTAATAATTGTTTCTGCAGTCCCCTGCCATTGAAACATTTTCATCCTTAGCACAATAGATTTTTACCTGTAAAGAAAATTAGTTACACCTACTGCATATAAATTTCCTCTTCCATAATGTACATGTATTGATATTCAATTATAATAGACATTAACACTGGTTGGGTTTTTTTTTAACCCTCTACAGACCACAGACTAAAATTACCAGGACATTCCTAGTTGTTCTTCATTATTCTGCAGTTTTAGAATATGATTATGTTTCCTTACTGCTTTGGTTACTGTTTTGTGCGGCACGCTTCGATCATGTTTTCCAGTTTCATTTTCAGCCTATTATGCAATCTTACATACCTTCAAACACCCCTCTCTTCTAAAATTTCCATGTTTGTGACTTCCAGGAGATTTTGTTCATGCTCAGAATTAGATGTGGTGCTTTTCATAGTAAACTAGAATCTCCAGATCTTCTCTGTGCTATGCCCGCTGTGTGAGCCGAATAAAAGCAAAGCACAGGAACAACCTGTCAAGGATAAAACAAAATGAATAAATTTATTCCTGTTAACTTGCAACCTGGGGCAACGGGATCAGCACCTGGCAGAAGGAATGCAACATGGGATGCAGGCACTGTGAAGCTCCACTCATGCTTGCAGCCCAGGGAGGCTCTGAACATTACCTGGACACAAACAAAAATGCAAGCAGCTGAATGCAGGAACCACAGAGCTCAGGCCTTGATAGCAAGTATGAAAGTGTGTGAAAACTGCTGCTTTCCCCCCTGCTTATCAGAGGAGACTCGAGTCTTTTGATTATCCTCCTGCCAAAGCTGGAATCTCAACATGTTATAAGGGCTCAAGTTTCACAGGTCTTTGTTATCTGAACATAAGAGCTCTGCTCGTTAAACACCCAAGGCTAAACAACAATTAGTACAATACACGTGGTTTTCTACATCCCAACTGCAAGGTCACTTGAGTGTATCTATAGTTGTTCCTCGCCAATCTTCCATTATATACGCACAGCCTCACAGCTCAGAAAAGTCTCATGGGAGAGAATCATAAAGACAGTTTAAGAGAAATTACCATTTATAGCATTCAGGCAGTCTTCATAACTCAACTGTACCATCACGTTTTATGTCTTGCTCTCTGTTCCTTAAAGTGGATGGAAGGTGAATCTACTGTGAGAAACCTCTTTACTAGCTGTTTTAAAGGATAATTATTCTCAATTAAAAAAAAAAAAAAAAGTTAAGCATTTTCCCACTGAGGAGCACATGGAGATTTGTTTATCTTCAGGTTTCATCTAATTTAGTGACTGCTTTTACATTTTTCCTAGGTTTGTTGATTTTTTTTTTTTTTTTTTTTTGGCACCACATAATAAAGTGGCAAGGAATCCTTGTTAGACAAATCTTAAAAGTTATTTTTCACACCAGTGAGAAATCTGCATCTGGTAGGTCTAAGATATTATGACAATACTAGTAAAAAAATAAAAAAAAACAAGGACAAACAGAAAAGGTTTCAAGAATATAACACATACATCTTAGGCCTGAGGACAGTAACTGTTAGTGGACTGTCACGACTTCTTTTGCAAAGATGGACTGTCACAACCTCGTTTGCAAAGATAAGAGATTTGATCATTTGCCTACAGATCAACCAGAGAAGAGCAACACATTTCCTGCTACCCTCTTCAGTCAGCATTTGTTTACAGATACCACAGAAACACTCAGCTACAAATTCGTGGTTGTCCAAATGTCCAGAAGTGTAGCAAGAAAATGTACCAGACCATAGTAGGAGAATAGGAGACAGCTACAAAAAAAAGGAAAGAACAAAAAAGATCAAATAAAACATACTATGACTTTCTCTTAAATATGCTTTAAATATATTCAGATGTGAAAAGAGATTAACACTGAAATGGGCACTATCCTATTCTGTCATCTCTATATTCTAGGAAGTCTGTGAATACTGACATTTTTTTTTCAGGCTTATGCCTTTTTCATCACTTTCTCTGTTTAATATTCATCACTTTTGAACAGAAGAAGGACAAGAATATCATGGAACTGAATTTAGAGCAAAGACACATGGATTAATACTCCAGTATTCCACTATAATCAACAGATAATTATGCAGAGGTAGATACAGTGTCACTGTTCTTGGTGGATGAGAATAACTAAATCAAGCCCTAACTTTTAGAAGAGTGTTCCAGGATCTAGGTTGCAAGCACAGAAACAGGTCTTTGAGATCCACTAGCGGGGAATTAAAAAAAGACACTTGGCTTAATATTTCAGCTTAACTATCTTAGCATTATATTTTCCTTAAATGCACTGTCCTTTCAAAGTACATTGCCCTCATTATTTATTAGTTTGGGGTTTTTTTTTAAATTTTTTTATATATTGAGGTGGGTTTTTTTGAGTCCATCACCTAAATTAGACACTTGACTTTAAATTGTCTTTACCACAGGTTTCCCAACAGTCTCACTAATGGACAAGATAATTAATGAGCAGTCTTTTCTACAATATTTTCCAAGCTTAGTTTGATAGGCCATATTATTTCAACATATTCTTTTTTTGTTATAACTTTTCTTCTACAAATACTTTGACATGTCAAGCTCTCTTTTTCTGCGAGCACACTTAGCTTATTTCATGAATATTAAAGGATCTTTTACTCAATTGACAAAGACAAGGGAGTCGAGGGTTATAAACATTGTTTTTTAAGCTAGAAAGGTTGAATTTCTCTCACTGACACTGAAAACACACTTGATCATTTTGCTGCTCTTAGATACTTTGTGTCTCTGGAAAGAAAAAGGTAAGTTGGGCCATACTTCAAGTTCTGATCAACTTCATAAGGTTTTACTTTTACTGAAAAGGCTTTACTTGCACATACCATTTCAATATCCTCTTTTCAAAAGCCTATAAATGCATGTTGCACTAACCAGTGAGCTGAAAATCTCAGATATTATATTAGAATCTATATGTTGTAGTTGTTTTGAAAAGATTAATATGATTTACATGTATACATCTTTTGAGTTCTATGTTTTCTTTATAAAGGAATAAAGGATTCAGAAGCATATGTACATTTACAGTACATGCAAGAGAAGAAAAGAAATATAAAAAAGTGATTTTCCAAAGCATTACTTGATATAAGCACTTTCAAACAAATGTAAAAAAAAAATCATAGTCTCAAAACCCAGATATTCTATTCTAAAAACTAAACCACTGAAAACTGAAATCCATTAATTGCATAATGCCATCTATATTCCTTAGTTTCAATGTAGTAAGAGTGAGGAATTTCAGTCCCATTTAAAAAAGATTAAGGTACTAACAGGATCCAAGTACAAAAAAGTAAGAATGAACAGAGCATGAAAATAATGTAACGAAAAAATGAAAATATTAAGAAGAGTAGTTCTTTAAAATGTTTATGTCAAGAAGTTAAGACTTTTTTGGAAGAGAAAGTTAAGAAATAAAATAATCTATGAGAAAAAGATCAGGAGGTAAATGTCTCCTGTTTAGAATGTACTGTCTTAAAAACAGCAAGAGTTAAGGAACCTAACAAAAATATTCAGTTAAAAATAACAACATAGCTATATTATTATAATTATTATATAGTTATATCAAAAAAGGTGTAGATTTCAAGACAAAAATACATTTGTTTCTGAAATAGAACTGGTATTACCGAAAATATCACAAAAAATGCAGTAAGTATAGACGTGTTTAAAAAAAAATCTTAAAGATACAGTTTAAGCCTGGACATTCAGCAGTGAATGATTAAAAGGAGTTAAAAAATATGAATGAACATTCTAAAGTTTGTTCATGTTAATATACAATATGAACATAAGAAAAGTATTGTTAATACCTTTAAAGGTTTTCTGATACATTCAAAATCTCTTTGACGGTTATGATTAGGTGCAAATTTTAGTTGAGACATCAAATAAGGTTTGTAAATTTGTGTGAGAATAAGAATAGCTGCTGGACTCCTAGTTCATCTATGTTAAAAATTCATGCTAGAGAGTTAATTCTTGAATGCTACCTGCTTTTGTCTTTGGCTTTGCATGTTTGGGTCAGCTTTTTGTAATCTTTGTTCTTCCAGTCACGGAGGATGTCTGCAAATGTTCTATCCATGACGGCAGACAAAGCAATCTCTAAGAAAAGCAAGTGAAAAGTCCATAAATTTGATTATTAACTCTATTAATACTTCAAAAAGAAAGAGTGAAGCAAAGGCAAAAGTAAAAAATCCTAAAAGATCCTCACCATGATAAAACAAGGTAAAACCAACCAGAAATAAATTTACCAACTGTTGTATTATGCAGAAAAATAGCTTTAAGTGAGACAGTTCGGCTAATGCAAGCAAAATACTCTGCTCTGGGCTCCAGCTTTCTCTAGCAAGCCTACTATAACCTTGTTAGCTAGATGTGATATTTCTTACACCATTGTAAGATGTTGGTTCTCAGACTGGGTCTGTTCCTAGTGTCAGTACATCCCCAGGCAGGTGATAACGTATTCGTCATCTCATGCTATGCCCCCACCTTATCCCATTTAATTCTCTCACTTCTCTCCCATTAGCTTCACATCTTGCAGTCTTTCTATCCTTCAGATTAATTTTGTGAGGTCTCCCAGTTTAAGAAGTTCTTTCATAAAATATGAAGAAAAAAGTGAGAAAGACAGATTTGGGGTAGTTTAATTAATTCATTCTATATATATAACAAAACTCAATTCATATTAACTGAAAGTAATAAATGCCTTTACCTCGAGGGATGATGGAACATTTATGAAGGAAAATAACAACAGCAGCAGAATACATGGAACTGAAGTTGTGTCTTACAGAAAAAATGAGACACGCATTTCAATTACTGCTTTCCTGAATGCCATTTCAACTTGCATCTAGTGGATGGTTATTTCTCTGAAAACAACACTGTTCACCCTAAGCATGAAATAAATCATTTTCCCTGAATGGAGGTCTAATCCTTTCAGGTGTGAGCCATATTTTCAGTCAGAAGAAGATAAATGTCGGTAAAACTGATCATCTTATGAAATCTCCTTGTTGGGCCAAAAATATAATGAGATGTCATCTTTTATCTAAGTAGTAACATTAAGAGCTGATTCATGGTTTTAATTTACAGTTAATTGGATTTCTGATCCAAATACTGTTTCTAGTTACACATTGAAAACATGCTGAATAAGACTGTCATTCAGCTAAAGATGCTGCATGTTGATGTTCAAATACATTGGTAAAATTTTAGTTGCAAAAGTTCAATTACATTTTAATAGGTAAAAAAAATGAGTTCACCATATATATTAAAAGTCACAATTTACTTTTACCACTGTCACACAGACACAGAGTGTGAATAGATTACCTTGCGAAAATGTAGGGTTTATACGTCTTTCATTAACTCCTTAGATACTGAATAACTTTAAACATTAATTTAAATTAAATTACCTTGTTGATGTAAAAATGTTTCCATTAAAAATGCATTGTCAATACATCTCTCTGTATTTCCAATCTTATTTTCTTTTAACTATTATACATTTTCTATCTCACAGTGAGTTAAAATGTCATCATTTTAAATGGTTTTGTTCAAATACAGACAGCTAAGTAGTAACTGCTGTGTGAGATAGTAATTACTATCTTAAAACTTGAGTATTATTTCAAAGTGTAATAAAGTTAAACAGCTATATCTTCATAGAGTGAGTTGGAATAAACACCACTACTGTTTTAAAGCAAATTAGGTGAGGATTTGCATGTGTGATGTATAGCTTATTTTTAATCTATGAAGATCCAAACCCCAATTTTTATTTTGTTTTAAACTTATTTCTTTTTAATACTTGTACCAGAATGTCTATGCAAGTGAATGAGAGAGAAAACCCTTGGAGAACAAGGCACCTGGATGTCTCTTGGAAGGAAATATCAAATAATAGCAAATGTGTCCAAGTTCCACCACCAGCTGCTGCTGCTGCATTGTTGGAGTGCTGCTGCCCTAGGAAGAGGTATTGTCAGCTGTATCTGGAAAAGACTAAAAGAGTAGAGAATACCCTGCCCAACAACATTTTGCAGTAAATCTCTCTTCCTAAATATTATGTTCTGTTACTAAAACTTCTATTTTTTAATGTAAATAATAAAATAAATAAATATGTCATCAATGTATTCCAAGACCATACATCAATGGAAACCTCCATTTTGTTTACAATAAGGTTGAGAAAGCATTGTCATACAAGACCAACTACATGGTTTCCTAAAAGTAAGTTCTAGTCAGACTATGGCTGAGAAACATTGTGGGTGATAAACTGCAGTCAATCTCATAAAGCAAACTGCAACTCTGATTCTGTGGATAAATATCCAACCTTTGAGTTTATTGATCTCACACTGCACATACGAACAAGCCAGACAACATTTTCAACCCATTTTTAACAAAATGAAATGAGTTCACACGGGAAAACAATGTAGTGGAAATCTGCTCATTTCTTACTTCACATCTCTTTCTTGTTGAGTATAAGACTCAATATTTTACAGCTGCTAGTAGAATAATAAGCATACTGGTACTCTAGATAAATCAGAAAATTTAGTGTAAAGAGATGTCCTATGTAAAATCAGTTTAATTTTCATATTTTTGTCTAAAAAATGTCTGTCTCCAAAGGACTGTACCAGCTCTTGCATATTACACAGTGAATAATAATAAAACTGAATGTGTGTAAGTTTTCATATTATTGTACTATACAAGAGTGTTGTGTTGCTCTTTCTTTTGGACCAACAAGTCTTTAGACAATAGTGTTGTCTTTTAATGACTTAAATTTCTGTTGCTTGAATGATATTTAAAAAAGATATTAAGGTACTTGAATGCATCCAGAGGAGGGCAACAAATCTGGTGTCCATTTCCTTTACAATACAGTTGAGAAAACATTGTTATTCATTCACCAGCAGCTGAGGACTTTGGGTTTATCTGGTTTGGAGAAAAGGAGTCTGAGAGGTGACCTCATTGTGTCCTGAAGAGGGTGCTCGGAGAGGGTGCTCAATCCCAGTGTAAAGCACAACATTCTTGTCTCTAAATTTGAGGAACATTGATTTGATAGAATGACCACTTGGTGGTTAAGAAATAGACTGGGTGGTTGCACTCAAAGAGTTGTGGTCAATGGCTTAATGTCCAAGTGGAGACTGATGACAAGTGGCATCCTGCAGGGGTTAGTATTGGGACAGGTGCTGTTTAACATCTTTGTCAATGACATGGACAGTGGGATTGAGTGCACTCTCTGCAAGTCTGCTGATAACACCAAGCTGTGTGGTGCGGTTGACATGCTAGAGGGAAGCAATACTATCTACAGGGACGTTGACAGGGTCAATGGTTGGGCCTATGCTAACCATAAGTGCAACATGACCAACTGTAAGTTCCTGCACCTGGGTTGGGGCAATCCAAACATACACTGGGCAGAAAATGGATTGAGAGTACCCCTGAAGAGGAGGACTCAGGGGTGCTGCTGGATAAGAAGTTGAACCAGCAAGTCAAGAGAGGTGATTCCGTCTCTCTTCTTTGCTCTTTTGAGACCTTATCTGGACTATTGCTTCCATTTCTGAAGTCCTGAGCACAGGAAACATATGAATCTGTTGGAATAGGTCCACAGGAGGGCCACAAAGATGATCAGATGTCTGGAGCACCTCACACATGAGGAGAGGCTGAGACAGTTGAGCTTGATCTTGAAGAAGGTGGCCCTGCCCACGGCAGAGGAGACTGGAACGAGATTTTCTTTAAGTACTTTTTCCATGATTCTATGACACAAAGTAGTGGGTCAAAGCTTTGCCAGGGGAGGTGTAGATTTGATGTGAGGAAATGTTTCTTTACTGGTAGTCAAACACTGTATTAGGCTTCCTAGAGAGGTAGGTCAATGCCTCATTGTCTGATAGTGTTTAAGTGTCTCCTCCTCTTCCCTCCCCTCCTCTCTTTTTCCAGATAAATGTACAGTTCTCTCAGCTCTGGAAAAGGTTTTAAATGATTCCTCACATATAAGCTCAAATGTTCAAACACAGAAGTCATAAAAAAGAGTTATTATCAATTCATTCATTTGTTCATTTTTTCACTCATTTGTTCGTTTGTTCATTCATTCATTTTTTCATTCAGTATTTTTAAGACTTTTCAAAAGTTAGGGTCTTGACTAATAATATTCTGGATTTTGGCCTTGGAAATGTATTAAATTATCCTTTTAAAACACTGAGCACATGTTCTTTCCCAGAATTTTACTTGAAAATGTCTAAGTTTGGACTGGGTCACAAGTTTCTGACACAAGTATTTGACATACCTTAATTCATCAATTGAGTACCTTCTGACATGTGGTAGGATCCACAAGGGGACTAGGCAGCTGTTATCGTGGCAGCTAGCAGATACCATATAACCTTTCCAGGAAACCTAAATTTTCTTGAAAGGACTATTCTATGGCCAAATATCCTGAAAAAGCTTGTCCAGTTTTGCTGAATGGTATTTTATGGATCAAGATTCCTTAAACTACCATGGCCTTTCATGCTAGGCACTTGATCTCTAGGCTACATCAGATTGACTATGCTCCTTAATGTTTCCTCCTAACAAACTTGGGGTTTATTTTCTGAGATCTTAAGTAATATCTTAAGAAATTCTTCTTAGTGATATCCTTTGTTTTAAATAACTGTTTCTGTAGGAATTACCTAAATTAAATTATCCTATTGATAAAGTATTCTGCTATTGTAGAAACAATTACAATACCTTGGTCTCCTTCTTTTTGTTAAAGACAAAACTCTTACCGATTTAGAGAAAGTGCTTTAGTGAATATATCTCTGTAATCCAGTTTTATACAGTTACTATGAGCCAGGTTTTAGACAAAAGGCAATATTTTGTTTATGATTTGTTTATAGCATTGGTTTGTTTTTTTATTGTCTTTCTATATCTTCCTGCAGAATTACAGCCTTGATTTACAGCTGCTTTGCCTTGCTTAAGTATTTTTAGTATTCTGGGATGTTTGGCCCCATAGCCATTATTTTTTTATTTTTTTTCCAGTAGTGGAAGTTACCAGCTGAAAATCTCATTTTTTACTGCATCTTGCTTTTAAACGTTTGCTTCTGGGAAATGCTTGGATGCTTCTAAGCAAACTTCATCACATAAAGGAAATTTGTAGTAAAAAGAGTGACTTCTCTCAGCAGGAAATGCAATTTTCAAAGACATTAAGCATAGGAGATGCCTATATTCAACTATGTATTATGACAAAGAATTTGGTTTCTCACAGCAGGAGTCTCTGTGAGCTATAAGCAATCACAAGCCTCTTTGAAACTTGAGAATATGTAATCTGCCCTTTGCTGGAGACATATCCAAGAAGTGATTAGGCTTCTTTGTGTTAAAGGATAGATGAAACAATGTCTACAACTACACAAAAAGTGAACAAATTAAAAGCCGGTCAAAAATTAAGTATGTGGAAGAAAAAAGGTTTAAGTAGAATATGATATTAAACATAATGGAGATGGGTATGTCTGAACATAGGACCAATACAAAAAGCATCTGGAGAGGTACAGAGTTGAGTTGAGAAGAAAAGTAAGATGAGAAAGTCCACAGTGTTCTGGGGTGAAAAAAAAAAAAAAGACAGATTCGGTTTACAATTCAGGAAGATGATTTTGGATTCCTTTATGCTACATTTTGTGATTTTTATTTTTAACAAGGACTGTGTGAAACATGTCACTGTCTATTTCTTCCATGATTCAAAGGGACTTTCAAGTTAACATATGCACTAATAAAATAGAGTGAGATGCTGTACTAGCTCAAAGACTGGTGAACAGCTGCTCTTACGGCTTAATTGTTAGGGGTCTCACTCACATAATTTATCCCATGCCAAATCTCAATCTCCTGGACAATGCCTCAGCATGGCTCAGGAGAACAATAGACCAAAGTGAAGGGAGCATGAATAAAGCTACCGTGTGTTACCATGGAAGAGAATATAGCCACATGGAGATGAATTAGACTGGATCACTTGCTCTCTAATAAGCAAACAGGACCTGATCTCTTGTATTTACTGGAAAACCTATAATCTATGAGCCTTCATAGAAGTCAACCGAAATTGCACATTATGTTAGGTGTAAGGCTGATGTTGCATAGTATCAATATGTTACAACTTAAACATTGAAATAGTCTTCTCCTAAACTGTTGATGCTGCATATTTACTGATGGAAACAACTTTCAAGGTTTTGATTATTAATTAACTGATTAAGACAACTTTTAAATGTACATCTCTGATGACTGTGTAATTCATCTACTTTCATTCAAGTTCTATTAACCCATATGATAACCATATAAACCAGAATGATTGAATACTGTCATGTGTGCAGTTCTACAGACTAAGAAAATAGTAAAAGAAACAAAAAAACCCTTTTTACCATGAATTCAGTTGTTGTCTATACATTCTCATCTTCAATTTAAAGTCTGCTTTATGCTGCAATATTCCCCAAAGAAATCAAATCAATCTTCACTTAAAGGAAGAAACATATATGATTTTAAACTATACGCAGAATATATCACTTTTTATTCCTAAGACATTCTATATAAATGAGTGTCATTGCTATGATTGTGGACATGCCATGAAGGAAGTTTAGTCCTACCTTACAGTAATAATCATCTTTATTTGTTCTCCCCTGACATGAGAGTCTAATGACCACTCTCACATTTTAATCTAACCTATCATCACTAATATTTATCCTGACATAAATATTAAATATTTGCAGACCCAAATAATTTTTGACTGGTCATTTTCCAGGAAATATATATATATATAGGTTCCATTCTGAAGAATGTAAAGAAGTGTATGATATTACAGAAGAGCAAACTGAAAAATACAACCAGCTCTTGCCCAGCTAGATAAAAGCTTTTCCTAAATTCACGTTCTCTAAATGTCCCTTCCAACATTAATCACTCTGCTATATATAAAGCTGCCTTGCAATGAGATTTTCTTAGTCAGATGACCAGAAGAGGTTATCTGTGCCCAGTAAGTTTCATATATCAGAAATTCTGATGACTGCAGTAAAAAGTGGAAATCCTGTTGAATATATTTTGTGCATATATTGTACTGTGACAGCCAAAGTTCCTACAAGGTGTTGACATAAATCCAGAGAACTCAAAATTGTTTTATTTAGTTGTTAAACCAAGCAGTCATTGCCTGATACCACAGTAGATCCAATTGTTCCCAGAAACGCTTAATACAATTTCTAAAAATGCATTGTCCAGCGTTTTGTGCATGGAATTAAATCTGACTCTTTTCAGAAACATCAGATGTATTGATCACATGGAAAACAAATGTAAGGTATATACACACATATCCCCACCAGAAGCAGGGGAGGCCTGGTCATACCAGCCTCTTATCTAACCGATTATCTTCATTTCCAATTGACTTTTATATACACCTTTCTCAATAATATATCAGTATTCCCTGATGAGTTACATAAACAGTAAGTTTATTCTATAAACTAGATCTAGCTGACAAAAAAACACCTTGCAAATGACTAGAAGCCAAATAAGAGTAGAGGTAGTAATTATTCATTTACATTCTTCATTAGATCAGTATGTAGCATCTTTTCACAAAGAAAGCATACAATTGTTATGAAGTTCCATGTAAGTTTCAAATCTTTGGCATGTATTACAGGGACTATTTCTTTCCTTTCTTCTATCACAATAAAGGACAAAAGAATTAAATGACACTCCTCTGACCCTACAGAAGGCAGGAGATCAAGGAGGCAACTGAGGGCAACCTTTGACCTTAGCAAGATGAGCTCTTTAGGCAGTAAAGCAGCAGCTCTGTTAAACTGGAAGATAGTACTGTTTCTTTTAAGCATATTCTTAGTTTGCACAGATGTGCTTTAAATAATTGAAAAACAACCCTTAAATTTGTTTAATGAGGGACTCCATACAAGCAGGAAGTACAGTGCTAGAAATTAATAAAAAAATGTTACGCAGTTCAGCATCTTATAAAGTACAAGTTCTGACAAGCTGGAAATTCTTGTAGCCTGACACACAAGTCAGGTGCTAAGCAGAAATCTGAAGTCACAACACTGATTCAATATCAAATATGACATCACATTGTGTTTCTTGTTTGACAGTTGAGGTTCTTAGCGTCTGATTAAGGCTTCTGAAACAAGTCCATTACATGCAGTGAGATCCCTTTAAAAGAGAATTCCAGGCAATTCTGAAATGCTGGAAGTCAAGTAGGTGAGGCAAACAGCCAGCCTGGCTGAGCTGGAATTTTGTACTCAAACTGAGGAATAAAAGGATGGTGTATGGTCAGTGGAAACAAGGACGAGTGACACGGAAGGACTACAGGGATACTGTTCACCACTATAGGGCAGAAATTAGCACGGCCAAAGCTCAATTAGAGTTGAAACTGGCCAGCACTGTGAAGGATAATAAAAAGGGCATTTTGAAATAAGTTAATAACAAAAAGCAGACCACAAATAACATTGACCCATTTCTTGATAAGCATGGACACCTCATAAACAGCAATAGAGAAAAAGCAGAATCATTCAATGCTATGTTGTCCCAATTTGCAGGAAGGTCAGCAAAGATGACCCCAGGAACTACAGGCCTGTTAGTCTCACTACAGTGCCTGGTAAGATTATGGAGAAGATTATTCTGGGAGTTACTGAAAAACACCTGAAAAACAAAAGTCATTGGTACCACCCAGCAAAAGTTTATATAGGGAATGTCCTGCCTGACAAACTTAATTTCCTTCTATGACAAGTTTCCACACCTAGTTGGCCAAGGAAAATCAGTTGGTGTAATCTTTCTGGATTTCAGCAAGGCCTTGGATATTGCCTCAGACAGTGTCCTCCTAAACAAAGTATCCAGCTTATAGCAGAATAAACACATAATGCGGTGGATCAACAATTAGCTGACGGGTCGGGCTCATCTGGTGGTAGTGAATGAAGTTACATCAGGCTGGCAACCAGTCACTAGTGGTGTTCCGCAGGGCTCCATTTCAGGAAGAATTTCTTCACTACGAGAGTGGTGAGGCACTAAAACAGGTTGCCCAGGGAGATTGTGGCTGCCCCATACCAGGAAGTGTTCAAGGCCAGGGTGGATGGGGCCTTGGGCAGCCCGATTTAGTGGGATGTCCCTGTCTATGGCAGGGGGGTTTGAACTAGATGATCTTTAAGGTCCCTTCCAACCCTAACTATTCTATGATTCTATGATCTTAGGACTAGTACTTTTCCTAAATTACCTGGATGCAGGATTTACTAATCAAGTTCACTGATGACATGAAACTGGAGGGACGTGTTAACACTCTTGGTGGAAAAGAGGCACTGCAGAGGGATCTAGAAAAATTGGAGAGCCATGCAACTGCCAACCACACGAGGTTTATGCAGTGCTACAGACTAGGAGAAATTTAGAAGTCTTTTTCTGGCTAGAAAGCTGCCTAGAGGAGAAGGACCTGGGGGTGCTGGTTGACAGCCGACTGAACATGAGCCAGTAGTGTGCCCAGGTGGTCAAGAAGGCCAATGGAATCTTGGCTTGTATCAGAAACGGCGTGACCAGCAGGTCCAGGGAGGTTATTCTCCCTCTGTACTCAGTACTGGTGAGACTGCACCGTGAGTACTGTGTTCATTTCTGGGCCCCTCACCACAAGAAAGATGTTGAGGCTCTGGAGCGTGTCCAGAGAAGAGCAACAAAGCTGGTGAGGGGGCTGGAGAACAAGTCTTATGAGGAGCGGCTGAGAGAGCTGGGGTTGTTTAGCCTGGAGAAGAGGAGGCTGAGGTGAGACCTTAATTGCTCTCTACAACTACCTGAAAGGAGGTTGTGGTGAGGAGGGAGCTGGCCTCTTCTCCCAAGGGACAGTTGACAGGACAAGGGGGAATGGCCTCAAGCTCTGCCAGGGGAGGTTCAGGCTTGACATCAGGAAAAAATTTTTCACAGAAAGGGTCATTGGGCACTGGCAGAGGCTGCCCAGGGAGGTGGTTGAGTCACCTTCCCTGGAGGTGTTTAAGGGACAGGTTGATGAAGCGCTTAGGGACATGGTTTAAGAGAGTGTTAGGAATGGCTGGACTCGATGACTCAGTGGGTCCCTTCCAACCTAGTCATTCTATGATTCTATGATTCTAAGGGCAAATGCTGGGTTTTGCACCTGTGACACGGCAACCCTAGATATACATACAGACTGGGGAGTGAGAGGCTAGAGAGCAGCCCTGTGGAAAGCGATGTGGGGGTTCTGGTTGATGGCAAGTTGAGCCAACAGTGTGCCCTGTAATCCAAGAGGGCCAACCATGACCTGGTGTGCATCAAGCATGGCATTCCTAGCTGATCAAAGGAGGTGATTACTCTACTCCACACAGGTGCATCCCCACCTTGAGTATTGTGTGCAGTTTTGGGTGCCACAGTTTAAAGAGGATATCAAGCTATTGGAGAAAGTCCAGAGGAGGACCACAAAGTTGGTGAAGGGTCTAGGAGGGAAGTCGTATGAGGAGCAGCTGAAGTCACTCGGTCTGTTCAGCCTGGAGATGACTGAGGGGGTTCCTCATGTCAGTTTACTGCTTCCTCACAAGAGAAGGCAGAGGAGGAGGTGCTGATCTTTTCTCTGTAGTGACCAACAATAGGACCCGAGGGAATGGCAGGAAGAAGTGCCAGGGGAGGTTTAGGTTGGATATTAGGAAAGACTTCTTCACTCAGAGGGTGGTGGTGCGCTGGAACAGGCTCCCCATAGAGGTGATGGTGCCAAGCCTACCAATATTCAAGGAGCTGTTGGAAAATGTACTCAGATACATGGTGTAAATATTGGGATTGTTTTATGCAGGGATAAGAGCTGACCTCAATGACTCTTGTGGGTCCACTTTGTCGTCTGAGCTGCAGACCAGACTCCAGCATAGCTGCTCCTAACATGTCCTTTCTCCCATCTCAAAGCTGTTGCCTAAGCAGATGACAGGCCAAATCGGTCTGCTCACTCTCCACCTCCACTGCATAAACTCTACTTCTGCCAGGGATAGTGTCATGCCTGCAAGGCACTGTGAAGTCCCTCATTAGTGCCTTAGCCACTCATTCACTCACCCTGGTGGGTTGACGGAAAGAATCAAAAGAGTAAAACTGAGAAAACTTGTGAGTTGAGATAGAGACAGTCAAATAGGTAAAGTAAAAGTCGTGCACTCTGTGGCATGGTTGAGACACTGGAAGGAAGGAATGCCACCCAGAGTGACCCTACGAGCTTGCAGGGTGGGCCCGTGCTAAGCTCATGAAGTGCAGCAAGGCCAACTGCAACAAAATTTCACATATTTTAAAGGAGAAAATAAATAAGAAAAAAAATTATATTCAGCTGAAAATTTGTAAAGGAATGTCACTCTAACATTGTGAATTGTTCCATTAAATATAATAGAAAGGATTTAATCTCAAACGTAAAATGCAATGTTACTCATATAAGAGGAATATCATCCTTTGCATTACACTTAGCATGGAGTGGACTTCAAGGAAAGAAATTATTAGCTTCATTTAAAAGAAATAACGAGCGGTCAGCTAATGTCATTTTGATTAATTGTATCATAACATACAGTTTTTTGAGGACGAGGCTTCACGCATGCACATTTGTCCATGGGGAATATTTGTATAAAGTGATGTTACTGTTCATATTTCTAGCATATATTGGAAAACAAAAAATAAATTCTTGATACAGACCTTCATGCTGTCATTCTTTTTAAAAAATTGTGGAATTGGAATAAACAGTGTTATATACACTAGAACTAAAGACGAAGTTCTTGAAAGTATCTGTATTCAGAACTTGAAACATTAAGTAATCTTTTAGAGTGAGTTTTTTGTCTGCACTTAGTTGTCAGTTTAGTCATTTTATCTGTTTCTGTTCATGATGAATCAGATTTCTGTGCATAAATTTGAAGAAAAAAGCCTCAGAATAACTTCTCTTACTGAACAATTATATCTTAAATAAAATATCCTACTAAAATCATATCATAAGATCATAATGAAAAATCCAGACTGTTCCATTTATTGAAGACAACATTTTTATCTTTAAAATGTTCTAAGAATTTGAACTCTGTTTTGGAAGATGCAAATGAAGTCAATTTGTAAGTGGTAACTACTGAAAAATATTGGACAATAGAGAAAAAATTCAACCAAAAAGAAATAATGTAAATTTGTCTAATTTAAAATGAGATTATCTGTGACTCAAAATAATTGAATAATATTTTTTAATTCTGTATTATGTTTGTAATATTACTTTCTCATAAGCAGTTACATCAGTAACAACTTCTGATGTTGAGAAGTAGATTCCCACAGTTTTTTCAAATATTTAAGAGAACAGGCTGCTAACACAATTCAGTTTTAAAATATAACAGTCATGATTATTGAAAGGGACTTTGCATATGTTAAAATTGTCAGCAAATAGATAAAGTGCTGGAAGAAGAATGATGTCTTAGAGTTGCTAGTTGCATATCATCTTCACTATTTTTATAATACATTTTTCAACAATTTAATTTATTATTTTAATACAAGAAGAAAGGAACAATTTCTTGTATTTTTTAATATATAGCCTATCAATTACCTTTTTCTTTACAAAGAAATAACAGACAAGTACTGAAAACCATATAGAATCATAGATCATTGAATAGTTTGAGTTGGAAGGGATCTTAAAGATCATCCAGTTCTGCTGGAACTCCTGCCATGGACAGGGAAACCTCCCATTAGATCAGGCTGCTCAGGGCCCCATCCAACCAGGCCTTGAACACTTCCAGGAACGGGGCATCCACAGCTTCCCTGGGCAACCTGTTCCAGTGCCTCACCACCCTCATTATGAAGAATTTCCTCTTTAGTTCTAGTCTAAATCTTCCCCTCTCCAATTTATAGCCATTCCCCCTAGTCCTACCACTACACGCCTTCATAAAATTCCCTTCCAGCTTTCTTGTAGGTACCCTTCAGGTACTGGAAGGTTGCTACAAGGTTTCCTTGGAGTCTTCTCCAGCTGAACAACTCCAAATCTCTCAGCCTTTCCTCATATGGGAGGTGCTCCAATCCTCTGATCATCTTTATAGCCTACCTCCGCCTACCTGCTGGCCACTCTTCTTTTGATGCAGCCTAGGATATTGTTGGCATTCTGGGCTGTGAGCACGCATAGCTGCCTCTAGTTGAGCTTCTTATCAATCAGCACCCCCAAGTCCTTCCCCGCAGGGCTCCTCTCAATCATGTTGTCCCCCATCCTGTAGTGAAATTGCAGATTGCCCCAATCCAGATATAGGACCTTGCACTTGGCCTTGTTGAACCCCATGATATTCACACAGGCCCACTTCTCCAGCTTGTCCAGGTCTCTCTAGATGACATCCTGTCCTTCCAGTGTGGCAACTGCACCACTCAGCTTGGTGTCCTTTGCAAACTTGCTGAAGGTGCACTCAGTCTCGCTGTCTATATCATTGGTGAAGATATTGAACAGCACTGGTCCCAGTACAGACCTCTGAGGGACACCACTTGTCACGAATCTCCATCTGAACATGATGAAAGATATTCAAAACTAACTGCCACGTCCTTATAAACAGAAATTACAAATAAAGAAATTATAAATAAAACTTTATAAGAAGCTCTGCAAAGTTACATCTGTGTAGATATCTTGTACATAATTTTACTTTCACATTAAATTTATGCCAAAAGAAATAATGAACAGTCAGGACATCAAACCCCAAGGAAAATGTCACAAAGGAAATCCAGGAAGAATTGCATTTATAAAAGTACTAATGGTATGGCTGGCATAACTTCATTACAAATAATATCTTAATTGTTTCTCAATATATGTTACAAAGCTATTAATAGCTTCATTTTCTGCATCCCCCTTTTCTGATTCACTACAACTTACATGTCTGAGCTAAATATTATTGTATTTAAGATTTTTTTAAAGATTGAGTAGACTCACAATGTTAAATACTAGGGACAAGTGTTTCAGAAGTACAGGGTAAACATTGTGTCCAATAGCCAGATATCAAAACTTCAGTCTACAGAATAGACCTAATTCATCTTCTTACACAAGTCAAACCCCACTGTTATTACTTTCCTTTCAGTGTAATGATTAAAACATCTCCTTTTCATAACAAGCATCTAAATAATGATACAGACCTATAAACAAGATATTAAGAAGAAAACTTCAAGTAAAACTTAAAGATGTCCTCTACTTCATATTCAGGTCTGTCTGCTATCTAATACACAACAGAAGACCATTTACTCCTAAACAGAAGTTGTTAGTGTGAGTTTACAAGTGATAATGCACGTATCTGATGTATGCACATACATATATATATGTGTATATATATGCATGTGGTTTTGTTATATTGGCTCAGTTCAGAAGACACCATACTCTCCTAATTTAACATGCATTTCCTTAATTGTTCTATGCCAATGTGTAATGCAAGTATGACTGTACAGAAATAAAACCAGAGTAATTTACTTCTAGAATGACACTAAGTTGATATTTGGTAATAAAGACTCACAATCTAATCTAACTTGCTCAAGTCATGCAACAAGGCAGGCAGTATTTTTCTTTCTTTTGCCTACCCATAAAATGCTTTAATCTACGATCCATTACTTTTATATTCACAAGATAGGTTAATCCAATTAATTTAAATGTCAGTTTTACAGGCTTTGTTCTTATTGTTCTGTTTGTTTGGTTTAGGTTGTTTTTTTTATTTGTGGTGATTCCCTGGGTTTGGATAAGACACTGTGCTGCCTCTTTCATCTTTCAAAAGTCCATTTGATTGATAGACTTAAATAACAGATTTAAATTACATATAAACAGATGGAAATGATAAAAAATAGTTTATATATTGGAATTTATCTCAGTGACCATGCAATAATATTTCATTAACAAAAATTGTAAAAATATATACATGTCTTCATAGAGTCTGTAATTGCTATCAAATATTTACACATATTCTACCTAAAAAATTAAGAACTATACTATAAATATTTTTAATATATTTATGTTATTTTTACATATATATATTTGCAGTTATTAACAGTTCAACAAAAGAAAAATAATTTGTAGAGAAAAAAAAAATAAAAATCCCACTGAAAATAAACAAGCAAAAAGAGTCAGAAATACTTGCCACATGCAAGTCCATTAAATTCTTAGCTTTAAAAAGCAGAGTTACTTCCAAAATGCCAGAATATGTGAAATGAAAAACAGGCATATCTGTAGCTAACAATTATAGAATCACAGAGTCGTGAAATGCTAGGAGTTAGTAACGACCTCTAGAGATCCTCTAGTCTAATGCACCTGCTAAAGCAGGGTCACCTAGGTCAGGCTGCACAGGAACACAACCAGGCAGGTTTTGAATACTTCCAGAGAAGGAGATTCCACAGTCTCCCTAGGCAGCTTGTTCCAATACTCCATCACCCTTGCAGTAAAGACATTTTAACTCATGTTGAGGTGGAATTTCCTGTGCTCCAGTTTGTGTCCATTGCCCCTTGTCCTGTCATTGAGCACTGTTAAGAAGAGTTTGTCCTCATCTTCCTGACACTTGCCCCTTAGATATTTACAAGTATTGACAAGGTTCAGTCTCAGTCTTCTCTTCTGCAGGCTAAACAGACTGAGTTCACTCAGCCTCTCCTCACAAGAGAGATTCTCCAGCCCCCTAATCATCTTTGTGGCCCTCTGCTGGACTCTCTCAAGAAGTTCCATGTCTTTCTTGAGCTGGGGAGCCCAGAACTGGATACCGTACTCCAGACAGGGACTCACTAGGGCAGAATAGAGGGGAAGGATAACCTCCTCTGACCTGCTTGCCACACTCTTCTTGATGGACCCTGGATACAATTGACCTTCTTGGCCACAAAGGCACATTGCTGGCCCATCATCAACTTGTTGTCTACCAGGACTTCCAGGTCTTTCTTCACAGAGTTGCCTTCCAGCCGGTTAATGCCTAACCTCTATTGGTGTAGGGGGTTATTCCTCCCAAGGTGCAGAATCCTACGTTTGCCTTTTTTTGAACTTCATTAGGGTCCTCTCTGCTCAGCTTTCCAACATCTCCAGGTCTCCCTGAATGGTAGCACAGCCACTCCTCCTAGCTTTGCATCTCTGGATGGCATCCCTTCCCTCAAGCAAATCAACTGCACCACTTAACTTGGTGTTTTATGCAAATTTGCTGAAGGTGCACTCAATCCCACTACGTCGTTAAAATAGATGTTCAGTTACATTGGTCCAAGTATGGACCCCTTTGAGACACTACTTGCTACTGATTCCTATCTGGACATGGAGCCATTGAGTGGAGATTTTTGGATGTGGCCATTCAGCCAATTTCTTATCCATTGAATAGTAAGCCTATCAAATCCATCTCTCCAATTTAGCAACAAGGCTGTTGTGTGGAACCATGTCAAAGGCCTTATTGAAGTCAAGATAAATGGCATCTGTTGCTCTTTCCTTATCCACCAACACAATCAATCCATGAAAAAAGCCACCAGATTAGTCAGGCTTATCATTTTATGGTAACAAATAGTGAGGCTTTCTTGGCTAGAAGACACTCTTCAAGCTACTCAATTTAAATTGCTCACTTAGATATTAATTAAGAGAATAGACAAAGAAAAGGAAAAGAGAAGAAAAAGTAATTAATTGCATGTTGAAAATTAATGAAATACTTCACTGTTATTTCTGTCATTTTATATCTAACCAATTCCTATGTAGTTCTAGTGCTCCCCATTATTATTTTTTAAAAATATATTTATCGTCATGTATATGCTTCTTTACCCCTTTCTAAGCACCTTGTCAATGAAACAAGACTTCTATGACAAAACTGACTATGAGAAAGGTGACACTATCATACTATAAAAGGGTTTATTTTCTTTTGGACAAAATTCTCAGACATGAATTATTCTTGAAGGTATAGTTACCATTTTACATAAAATATTAAACTTTCATAGCATCCAGTGATAATACAACAACAGAAGCGGACTGCATAATTTACATCAGTAAACTGTACTGAATCTCACCTTATTTTTTTCAAATTTATTCTCATACTTCCTTCTCTTATGTTTTTTCCCGAAATTGTTGACTTTGGTTTTATGGTGTCTTGGGAAAGCATTCACCTTTATTTTCTTTCCTCCCACCGTTTTCTTTCTTACTTTTGTTTCTTTACCCTCCCACTTGTACCTCCCATTTTTCTGCTCATTTTATGTGTCATTTATCAACTGCAAAATAATAACAAATACATTATAGTGTTAGTATAGAGATTTGTATCCCTGCCTTGCTATTGCACAGGTTTTATGTTTCCAGTTCTAGCACAAAATCATGTTTCTAAAGATTTATATAGTTTATACATCACAAGAGAAGTCTGAATTGGCTGGCTGGTGATGTCAAGCTCAATTACTGATATCCTCTTACATAGATTGCTCTTCATAGACATTATACATGTCTAATGATGTCTGCACTGTCATGAATAATATGCTTAATCTCAATTTAAAGGATGCTTGACCTCGGCTTTGCCCTAATTATATTACATTACATTTTAGTCATTTATACAGCACTTTTAATACCAGGCACTAAGGGACTGTTTAATTTTCAGAGGCTGTCCTTCCAGCATCAAGCTATATTATTTCTTACCTCGCCGATAGCTAGGAATTGCTTGATTAGTGACTGCGCTATGAACTTTTGTCTTCAATTATTAAATATGCTTTCATGAATCCTCTTCTAGGACTGTGGATATAAATGACTTTCATAAATATCTACATGGAAATATATGAATACTTATGTATAAATATAAATATTTAAAGTTATATAGTGAAATTCTTAAGAACTGGTTGCATATATGGGCATGCTTGGAAATAGGCTGGGGATCTATAAAGAAAGAAATAAGGGAACAAATACCATTTTCTCTGACTGTGAAAGACATTTTACTTGCGTACTGTGTAAAATTTTCTCCTGGGTAGCTAGTCAGACTCCAGCATACTTTGGACAGGGACTGCTTTTTACTATCCATTTGTACACTGATTAGTATGATCTCCTGATGGCATTGTAGTCCCAGTAAATGGTAAAGTCAACAATAGATGCCTAAAAATTTCCTCATTCCCTCCAACACAAATTATCATCATGAAGATGATTACTTCTTGACAAAGAAAGCACCACAGTATAAATAATTTATTTCACTCCCACCAGAAATAGTTTCACTCATCTGTTTTACAACCAAAAATAAAGACTACAGATACTAAGAAAAGACTGTGCAATTGGACAGCACGAGGTGACTGAAAACCGGCTGATTTACTCTGTAAGAATTCCGTCAGAGCTTTATCATGGTGCTAGAGTCATGTCTTCAGAACAGGGGCTAGGAGTCCAGATGCAAGTATCTGGCAAGAAATGATATGTGGAATACAGGACAACATCGAGAGAAATATGGGCAAACAAGAAGGAAAAGTTAGAATTATAACAATTTAAGAGAAAAAATAATGAAAGTCATCAGTCAGATCCACAATGCTTAGAAACATTCACAGGAAAGAGGACAAGATTGTAACATTCCCCTAGTAATATAGCAGTATTTACTTTCCTGAGAAGGAATTAAGATAGTTCAGTAAAGAATATAGAAGATGGTGAAATATTGAGACAGAAGAAAAAGGAATAGAAAAAGTAGTATCAAACAAGAAATCATTTGGAAGTTAATAAACTTCCAAAATATAAAAGCAAAGTTAATAATCCAAGGAAGAATTAAAATATAACAGTAGATTTTAATGTTTTGCTTGTACTCCTGCAAGAAGAGAACACAGGCAAGAGTACCAAAGAGAAACCATGACATGGCACTAACTCTGGCAGACCTTGACAGGCAGGTCTCCTGGATAAAACTACCAGAAAGGGAACCTGATCCTGTCTATTTTAAGACAGAATTTGAGGCTACCTGTGCAGCTGCAAAGACCAACTTCTTTATTTTTATTTTGTATGTCTTAAACATCATCTAGGTGCAAAGGCGTTTGTGCAGCTTGGCAGCAGAAAAGGAGAGAGGGGGAGGTGCTGTTCCACCACCACCCGTAGTGTTGACTCCTGATGCTGAGCCACGAGGACTCCTGACTTCTTCAGCTATGGGGCAACAGCGCTTCCCAGTCAGTTTACTTCTTAAATAAATCTGTATTAGGAAGACAATTCTTGCAAAAAACCTACCAACATAGTTCATTGAAATGTCAATGGAACTAGTACATATTTTAAAGCATAGCTTTATATATTTTGCAGTGCAGTAGGAGAAATATAAAACGTAAAATTAAACAATTAAAATTTATGAAGAAAGAGATTCTTTCATACTTACATAATAGTTGCCTTACTGAATCATATAAAAACTCTGGTAAGAGAAAATGAAACAAAATCTGCACAAAAAAATCAACTTATTTTAGGAGCCAGACAACAATATATCGCATAAAAGGGAACAAGACTACCTTACAAAACTAATAAAAAAGTCCTTCTCTTTTGGAATTGAGTGGCCCAATAGTAATTATTTTTTAAATTTATTTATATTATTTTTCTATAACCAGATGAAGTTCTTCTCTAACAATTACTCCTAACTAATTTCCAGAAGTCCTGAAGTAAAATCTCACTCAGTGACTCAGTGTTTCCTCCACAAAGCTTTACTCTTTTCCTTTCCTAAAAGCAATTGTAAAAAATAATAACATAACTCTCCTTCCTTGAGCTGTCAGGGAAATGTACATGGTAACTGAAATCCTACTGAAAACTAAGTCACAGTACAAAGAAGTCAGACACACTAACCAAAGCGATATGAGTCAAAATTCAAATGGGGATTAAAACCTTGCTTTCCAAAAAAAAGATATTTTTTGACCTAATATATACAATTTTATCTGCGCTGCTTATATGGAAAATACAATGTTCGTATCATTATTTGCATAACTGTCATAATGCAAATTTGGATTTTTTTTAAATACTCTCAAACAGAATGACAATTTGCAGAATAGGCAAGTCCCCATTCTATTACAACAAATACATACCATGGTCCTTATACATTCAGATAAATCTTAAATTCAGTGTCAGAAAAATTCCCTATCATCTTTCTTACAAATATTGTTCATTTATTTCTGAATAGAGTCTGTGCTGTACAGTTATGTGTGAGGCTTTCTGAACTGTTTATTTGTACAATATGGTTTATTGACTGGCTAGTCTTACACACAAAAAAAACAAATTAAATCTGAGAGCAGCCTGTCTCTCTTCATTATTAGACTAATCTAACATTGTGAACTTTCATCTGATCCAACTAAAATCGTTGACAGGTTGAACTCACATAGTCTAGTAGAAGAAAATTAACAAAAATCAGAATGCTAAATAAGAACCATAAGAATCCACTGACACCAGTAGCTACAATACCAATACTTAGATATACAAGAACATAGTTACACAACTCCTTCCACAGCACTCCTATATGACTTAAGCACCCCTATTTCATCCACTCATCAGCCATTTCTTATCTTCATATTTCCACTGTGGTAACTTTGTGCTACACACACGTAAGAGTGTGGAGAACTTCACAAAATGAACTGGGACAGGAAGTTGGCTTGAAGAATAACACAACAAAATACAATTAGCCTCCACAGAATTTTTCCTGCTTTTTGATTTGTGCAATTTACAGTCAGTTCCATGGTATAAAGCCTGAGAAATCCCAAAATACCATATAGTATGGGTATTATAGAAGGTTTATATGTAACATGAGCCCATATTTCCTCAGACAATAAAAGGAAATGCATTTATATCTTTCATGTTCTAGCTAAACGCTCTTTTCTTTCATACAGTAGGTGATGATAGGTATGAATTCCTCTTGGAAGCTTTTCTAAATTATTTTTCTCCGTCTGTTTGCTTTGCTTTATTTACTAAAACCCTGACTCCTAAAAGGAGGTTCTCTACTTCCAGAGAAAAGAATTCAAACCAACTTCAAAAAAACTCCTCTTTTCCTATTGACATAACAACAACAGCAGCATTTTCAATTCATTTATCCATTCTGAAAGTGAGCACTTTTCTTTGTTTGGGTTTCATAATTGCTATGTATAATATGAGTCATATCAGAGAAATTTGATTGTCACAGTCTGGCCACCTAGAATTGCCCTCTGTGATAAACGTAAAGGTGTAGTGTAGTTATTCCAGCAGTAATCTTTACATTCAAATGTTTATTCTGCTGAAGTGGTGTCTATATAAAGTAAACAAGCTTTAACCCTCCACGGTATTGTAAACAGTTTTGTCTCCATAGTAAGATAAGCCGGTCAAATCAGATATCAATAAAGCATCTTACTTGTAAGTGAAAAAAAGTAAACAGGAAGAAAAACAGAAAGCTCTGTTAGACCACTAATTCATTCCTTAAAGACATATCTATCCCTGATTCATATCAAGTTCTCCTAGAGTAGAAAAATACCCTTTTTCTTATCAGTATTATGTATGAGATCAATGAAGATTCATGAATCTCATGTTAGAGGTTGCTGGATTGGGTAAGCCTGGTTGAGACAAAGCTGTTGGCTCCTTGTTCCCTGAGTCCAGCCAGTACCATGTGCATTCGCAAGCCTCCAGAAGAGACTAAATGTCATACTTACCTAAAAGAAAGACCAAAAAGAGGAGTACTACAGAGCCATTAGTCTTCAGTCTCTGAAAATGTAATGGAACAAGTCCTCCCAGATATTATCACAAATCCAATGAAACAGCTGATTGGAAAAAGTAAGCATGGATTAAACAATGGTAAATCATGTCAAAATAGCCTGATTACCTTCTAAAACAAAATAACATTTTCTGTCAAAATAAGGAAAGCAGTGGTTGTTGTTTACCTTCAGCAAAGCATTCAACACTATCTCCCACAGTCTTCTCCTGGACAACTGGCAATAAACAGCTTGGATGGATGGTCTGTGAGATGGGTAGGGAACTGGCAAACAGATCACACTTAGAGGGTGGTGATGAATGTTTTTTTTGCTCAGGCTCCAGCCTGTCACAAGTGGGATACCCCAGGGATTGATATGGGGCCCCACACTGTTTACGATCATCATAAATCACCTGGATGACAGGTCTGAAAGCACCCTTACCAAGCTTGTTAACAACACCAAATTGAGTGGTGAGGTGAACATATAGGAAGGAAGAGCCATCTTAGAGAGACCTTGTATCATGGATAGGAATTTATGAAACTGATTTACCAGCAATTTATAATTTATTAAGGTAAAATTGCAAAATTCCTATTAACAGTTAATTATCAATTGATTAACAAAGTGATTTAAAAGTGATTCAATGTTGTTGTCACAATCAAAGTGATTAGCAACTTCATCAGATTTGAAAATAGTGAAATTCACTCCTGCTTGGTACACGGTGTAGTAAGTACATGTGCAAGCACAGACACATAGAGATATGTATGCATACAAAGATATATTAATATTTAGGCATAAGAGGAATATAGATTGTGATAGAGGGAAAGATAGAGAGAAACTAGCCTGAAAAATTCTATCCTGAGATTGAGAACACTCACATGTAATGCACTAGCATCCCAATAAGCAACAGTTGGATCTCAAGGAACCTGAAAGATTTCTTGAATTGTTGTACATTCAGGGCACCGGCATTTGCAACAGGAGGTGGTCAGCCCTTGAGGGCTGTTAACTTCGCTTAAGGCATTTTCATTTGCTGTGTTAGCAGATGAGATCATACACCGTACTTGAGAGGCATCCCAGCTCAGGGGGAGGTTACTGGTCTCAGCCTGCTGGAATCCAGAAGAGCTCAGGTGTTTCTATGTAATCACATACTTGTAGGGTTTTGAGATAATTGACTTTCATCATATATTGGGATATCCATTTTGATGTTTTAATACTCATTTGGTTGCATTTGGAAAATGTCATACTAGTGGATCTTGCTATGAATTGCATCAGATCAACTCACTTGGACCATGGTCCAGACATTAGGTGTCCAGGAGGTGCATCATTGAAGATCAATTTCTTTCTCAGGCGGTGTTGGGGCCTCTTCCCAGCCACACACTACCCCAAGAATTCTGGAGGAGTGCCCAAGTGCTCTGGATCGTGTTGTAACAATGGGTATTCTTTCTGCAATGCGCCTGGTCAAGATGACTGATTACTAGTCTCCTTCTTCTGGCAATAAGGGAGGTTTTTTCCCTGGTATTAGCAGTTTCAGGTAGGTTGAGGGTCTGCCTCTTTGCCCTGGGTGACTGTCTCTATACAGTGGGTACTCTCCCTATAAAGGCTGTGTTCCACTGCATCACATAAAAGCCCAAATAAGAGAGCAAAGGTGTTTTACCAAGAGCATCAAAAAGGTTACGCAAAGCAGCACAGAGTGATCCGTGTGGCTAGTGGGCTGGGAAGATATCCCACTACCACTCCTGGACAGTCTGGAAGAGCAGGTTAGCAAGAACAGTATGAAGTTTAACAAAGAGAGACTCAAGGTGCTGCACCCAGGTCAACATGACCAAAGAGCCCAGTACAGTGCGACCAGGCAGCAGCCTTGCAGAAAGGGAGTGGGGTGTCCTGGTAGACAATAATTAGCTAAACATGAATGAGCAGTGTGACGCTGCAGCAAAGAAGGCAAGAAGGATCTTGGGCTATATCTTCAAGAGCATTACTAGAAGAGATAAAAATATGATCATCCCTGAAATATAGTGTCTATTTCTGGTCCTCACAATGAAAAAAATATGTGCACAGGCTGCGAATGTTCTGAAGGAGAGCCACAGAGAATACCAAAGGGCTGGAGAACCTGCCTTATGAAGAACAACTTAAGGTGTTAGGTCTTTTCTCCTGGAAGAACAGAAGGCCTCATAACACTGTTTTTGAACTTAAAGGGTGGTAACAAAAAGAATTCTCTCTTCACAAGAAGCCATGTGGAGAACACAAGGGGTAATGGGCACAAGTTGTACCAGAAGAGGTTTAATCTTGATACAAGAAGGAATTTTTTTGCCATGAAAGCAAGCATTGACAGAAGCGATGTCCCCAGGGACATGGTTGAGTGCCCATCACTGGAGATTTCAAGACACTATTGCACAGGGTGTTAGATGTCCTTATCTAGGCTCCCTTTCCCAAAAACGTTGGACCAAATGATCTTTCAAGGCCCCTTTCCAATCTGGGCTGTTGTATGATTATGTGATGTTGAATTAATTGATAAAACTTTAATTCCTGCTAAAATAATTTAGTATATTAAATTTGTAAGTTTATAAGAAGAGATTTTAAAAAAAAATATATATAGAGAGAAATTTGTTTGAGATCATCCAAAACCAAAATTATAATGTGAATTTCAATGAAGGTATTTTATAAAGAATTTTCAGGAAAAAAAAATATTCAACTACGTTTTGGCAAAACAAAGATGCGGTTTCAGTACAATTGTACTGCACACAGATCACCAGGTGTATTAAGTTTTCACATTTACTACCAAAACCTTATTGTCTTACTTATTAAAAACAAATCCTGCCTCTACTCTGAGACAGATCTGATAATGATAAGAATCAGCTCTAGTCAGCATTCATGTATTTTGCTCTCACCAGTTATAGGCCATAATGCATGCAATGTACACCCCACTACATCAGGTATAAGACATGATATCAGGGCAAGAAAGAATAATTGATTTTGAACCAATGTCTAAATATTTGATTAAATATTTTTGATAAGAACTTATTGAAATTAGCAAGAATATTTAGAGAATTTGAAGACTATATTTTATTTTTGAATGATAAGCAAAAGGGGTTTTTAATTGTTCTTCACAACCCTTAATCTATTTCTCAAAACTATTTTTACTGAATTGTTATTTGTTTACAGCAATATAATTAAATATGTCAATAAGGAAATTTCAGATATGTTCTCAAAATTTTCACTAAGAATGGCTTGAAAAGCAACAGTAAAAAGTGTAGGAAACAGAAAATTTTTGCAACATTAACAGTTTTGTGTGAAAAGATATCTTGAAAAAAATTATTTGTATGATATATTTGGTTTACATTATTTTTCATTATATCTGAATTTTAACGATAGTTATCATTTCGCATATATCACATCTTGTTAGATTACATTTCAATCTTTTTTTTGATTATCATTCTAATTTTAATTTACTTAGAGCAAAAAACAGTGCTATGTATTAAAACTATGGTCAATTTCTGAAGAAAAGAGTTGCTTACAAATATGTATGTCTCCTCTAACTAGTTTGAATAGTACTATATTTTGATATAAACAGTATCAACTTCTTACTAACATCACTGAGTGAACTCAAGACTCATGATTCTTTGCTTTACAGAACAACTTTCTGAAAACTAACAAAAGTTGGTTAATCTTAAAATACTAGAAAAACGTGGGAATCTTCCAGATCATCCTTCCAAGCCATTAAAAGCTTCCTTTGCTGCTAACTGAAATTGAGACAAATGACAAATACAATATTTTCCCGTCTTTATAAAAAACTTTCAGTTATATTAAAACTGAAACGTGATTAAGTGTTTGATATCCTGATACACTTCTTTTCCTCTGCGTTTTAGCCCAGACAACTGTTAGAATGTGAATGGACTGGGGAAAATATTTAAGATGTGGAAAAAAATATACAAAGCATTCAACAGCCAAAAGGTTTTCTTACATGATTAGTTGACCAGCTTAAGCCTAGATCTACAGGCACTGGAAAGAGCTGGGAATGTAGAGAGACTTGCTTCTTATAGTTATTCGAGTATGCCTCAGTTTTATTGAATAGTGCTTCATTGGAGCCTCAGTGTTCTTTTAATTCTCACTGTCCATATTATTTTACATCTAGGACTAGTAAAAAAAAAAAAATCAAGAAGAAGATTAACAAAAATCAGAATGCTAAATAAGAACCATAAGAATCCACTGACACCAGTAGCTACAATACCAATACTTAGATATACAAGAACATAGTTACACAATTCCTTCCACAGCACTCCTATATGACTTAAGCACCCCCATTTCACCCACTCATCAGCCATTTCTTATCTTCATATTTCCACTGTGGTACCTTTGTGCTACACACACGTAAGAGTGTGGGGAACTTCACAAAAAGAACTGGGACAGCTAGTTGACTTGAAAAATAACACAGCAAAATACAATTAGCCTCCACAGAATTTTTCCTGCTTTTTGATTTGTGCAATTTACAGTCAGTTCTATGGTATAAAGCCTGAGAAATCCCAAAATACCATATAGTATGGGTATTAAAGCCTCAGTGCTCCCTGGCCATGCCAGGGTCAGTCCGGGTTGCCTTCCCTCTGCAAATGTAAAAATGTGTATCTGTGGGCATGTGGATAATAAAGGAGCCAGTGCATTCCCTAAGGGGAATGTTTGGGAACAAATATAGCCAGGCACATTGCTTAGTGCCCTGGTCTGTGTTGACTCAGCTTTAGGTATACATTTTAGGAAAAAATGGTTATCTCCTCAGTGATTCCTCCCCTTTTCCTTCATACGCTTTCAATAGACACGCAACTGTTAGATATCTAACTTTTAGGTGAGCTGGATACCAACATTAAGCTAAGCCGCTCCAGAACGTTTTAAAATAAGCTTTCTTAAGAAACTGAGCTTTATGCACATACATTCTTGAGATGTTAGGAGTCTTCTGCAGTTGATTGTCTCAAGTTTCTCAGTCTGCAGAAATCCATCAGAATTGTGTCATATTGTGTCATTTATCAAAAGATTAAGAGCCTCTAAGGAAAGAAATTAACATGTTTTATAATGCTAATAGCTTTTGCATATGTATAATGTAAAATATGACTATCCTGGATTAATACACAATATTGCAGAAAACTCTACTACCCAGTGAGAAGTAATAACAACAGATGCAGAGAATGAATTTAGCCCTTGAACTACAGAACGTGGGAATTTTAATCCATCTTCAGCTGAAAGATCTCAAAAAACCTTAAGGACCTATTAACTCTGGATTTAATACTTATGCCTACATAATGTATTTTTCTAAGTAGGACATTTTTTTCTCTATGTAAAACATAACTTGATACTGATGGAACACTGTGGATTTACTCAACATATGAAATTTTAATGACAAAAACGTGATTCACAAATTAGTTGTCTATGCAGACATACACGATTTATGCATTGAATTATTTCTATGTAGCACAGAAAGGACAAGTAGGTCCTTTTGACCCAAATTTGACTTTGATTTTGCTGTTTTAGCCATGACCTAATTTAGAGCTGTCTCAGGCATGTTTATAAAATACTCAGCATTTAGACCATATGGTGCAGCTAGAGGCACAAAGCATCGTTTGAACCTTCCCTAGAATTACACTTCAAACTCTATGGAGTGTTAAAATTAAACTCCAACTTTTGAATTTAGTGACTACTCCATAACATACATGTAATCCTGAAAGCTCCTCACAATGCAATCCAACATTAAAGGTTCAAATTCTCCGTAAAAACATCTGTCTCTTTCTGATCTCTATAAATAGCATTATTCATGGAAACAGGAGACTACTGCTTCTTAAATTATGTCTAAGTCATTAACTCTCCATATAACTAAGTATCTACTTCTGCCTTTGACACGGGAATTGCCTGAAAATACTGAACCACACATTGTTCTTAACCAACAATTAGATGTATTTACATAAATTCCAGTAGTGTAATTCCAGATGCACTTAATGACTGGTGCTAAAACTGTTAACTACATAAATGGATAGACAAATAAAACCTGGAAGTCAAAAAATGACCGCATATTCTCACATGAATTTACATGAATGAAGGAACAAGGAATCATAGATCTGGCAGGATTTTCAGGAGATTATCCAATCTTTTCACCTGCCTCAAGCACGGTATTCTATTCTATTATAAACAGACTATATAGATTTAGAACTTGTGACACACTTTAATCCGCTCTTGAAGATCCAGTGAGAAATATCCAACTCATTACTAAGCACAATTTTTAATGCTTTGTTATACTTACTGATCCCTGCAAAACCCAATCATTTTGGCAGTGAATTCAGAACAACAACACAGGCAAAATTTCATTGCCAGATTTACTGGAATTCCACCCTTAAGCTTTTCCATTCAAACTTTTTTTTTTTTCTCAGCTTTCTTCGTATTATCATGAAGCATAATGTCAAAAGAGTTTAACAGTCAAGTTCTATGATGGTACTACTTCTATTCTCTCTACAAGGCCTATTACCTTGTTGCAGAAGTACATGTGATTGTCTTGAGGTGATTTGTTCTTGATAAAACATTTTTCTGTATTACTCTGCTCTTTATTATTTCTACATGTTGTTTGCTAGTTTATTTACTTCAGTCACAATCTGGATATTAAAGCTGACATACAAAATTCCATGGTTCTTCCTTTTCCACAATTTTTTAATGTATGACACAAAAATTGTCTTTTCTATTTTTGATCCATAATTTCTCAAAACATCTACTATTTGTGCTCTGATTTCATCAGTCAATTATTTAACTACAGGCTGAAAAAATATCAGGCTTATAATATGAAAACACCTAACTTTTGTAAGTAGCCTCTAGTCTATTCTTGATGTATTCAAGGCTGAAATCTTATTTTAGTGTTGGTTTTAACAATATTTGCTTCTAGATTATAGCTGGTATTTTATTCAAGAACTACACGAAAAAATTAGTAAGCATGTTGATCTTAGCCTTATCTGCCACTGAGTTCCTACTCTGATAATTACTCATTATTAGTAAACTGTCTTTCTCACTTTCTGTACACCTTCTTGGTTTTGTGATGGGGTAGAAGTCAGTACAGTGATCTATTACTATATTTTGGGAGGGATTAATTCATTTGACCACATGTGAATGTCTACTATGACAATAATTTTCTGCATATTTAATGTAGCGAAACCAATACTCCTAGAATGTAATTGAGCATGTCCTAAACTTCCTCAGACAGTGAGTACTATTTTACTTCTAATGCCATGAAGTGAGATTAGAATTATCAGCTCACATCCAATGGTCTTTATTGTATATATCTGCATCTATGTGAGGTTGCTCACAAAATGCCTGATTCATATGATCTTCTAGGTTTACTGGTCTATATGTTAACAATCCTATTCCTTTTGCTACTGAATTGTTACCCAGAACTTTTCAGAAAACTCCATTTACAGTTTCAATGTCAGAACTCATTCTTTATGTTAGAAGACTGATCCATTTCCTCTTCCATTGCTTTTCTTTTCTAGCAAACTATACTAAATTATATTCATATTCCAGTCAGGTGAATTATCTTAACCAGTCTGTGACATTCCAATTTAATTACAATGTATTAATGAACTATACTTGTTTTGAATTGCACCAGTGTAGGATGGTACCAGTCCTACAGAGGACTACCAAACATAGCTATCCTGTCATGTTCAGAGTTAAACTATCCGTCTGCCTAAATATTCTTACTCTCAGATTGCTTTTTTTAGGGAAATTTTGAAGGGATAAAAAAATCCATGCTGATTTTTTTTTCAGCAAGAATTCAATGCCTGACAAAAAGAATCTTAGAATGGGAAGTCACTGAATAGCATTGTTTCAAAGCCATAGTATTTGCATGATTTTAGAAAAGAAAGAATATGCAAACCATAGTTTTCCAAAGAAATTTTAACATTTTTTTTAAATATAGCAGTTGTAATCTATTGTTCAATGTATCCATTTCATCTCAATTGAGTTTTCCTCTTCTATGCAAATTAATATGCGGAAATATAATAGAATATTTTCAAGTGTTCTAGTCTGAGCATTATTTTCTTCTTCTCTGTCATTCCAAATGTCTCTAAAGTGTGTTGTGTTGCCTGATCACATGAAAGCTATCAGTATCCTCCAATGATTTTTCCTCTCTTTGTCTGAGTTGCCCTTGGCATTATTTCCGCATAAAATTTCTGCAGGGGAAAAAAAAAGATATTCTTCCACTTTGCAATCACAGCCCACCATAAATATTCTCTTTGCTGTATGGAAGAAAAAAAGAAGATGATTCATTCAGATTGAGACAGAGATGGACTTGAGTGTAAATACTTCCCTGCTTTGCAGATTTGACTATTTTTCTTTGGTTCCAGTACCGATATCATAGAACATTAGTTGTGTTATAGCTGGTTCTAATTTTGTTTGATACCTCTGATGCACAGATTGCCAATTCTTCTTTCTTAAGCACAAGACTTATGATGTTGTGTGGTTGTTCCGGTCTTTTTTTTTCTTTAAAATCCAGTTGTGGGAAAAATATGATTATAGAATCTCTGTATGCATTTCAATGAATAGTGAAGTATTCTTGATGACTGCACAGAATCAAATTGAGATGATGAAGTCTAAACACTCATAAGAAGAAACAAACAGAAAAATCTTCATCTCATGATCGTTAACTGAATGCCATGAGTAATCCAATTCTGAAATGTTCATTTGACAATTCTCCAGACTGTTGTCCCTAAAATATATTCACACAAAATGTGTGCACAATAAAAAACAAAGAATACTCAAGAAGCATGGTAGGTTTTTTCTCGTTTTAAATAGAAGTTAAAAAAAAAAAAAAAAAACAAGCAAATAAACAAAATTTCAAACAGTTAAAAAGCAATTTGTGAAACTATTTCCACACAGCATGCTGCTATTAAATTTTATCTGAATAAATAAAACACAAGGAAAGGGTAAAACCACTATCTCAAGAGAATGTTGCTTTGAAGAAACAATCTAAGTCTTCACAGAGTAAGTATTTCTACAAACACCAATCACAACTGAACTCCAATATAAAATTAAATATATATACATATGTTTAAGAGTCCCACACCCCACCTCAGTAACTATGTTAACTCAACTTTACATTGATAGGAATAGTAAGCAAATGCTCTACAGCATCTCGTTGTTTTTTTTCTTTTTTACCTTGAATTCTCCACTGATACTATAAGTGTTTACTGAACAATACCCCTTCCACATCCTCTTCTTCCTTACCATTTGCCCTCTGATACTTCTCATTCATGATTTTGTTAGTGTCGGAATGGTTAGTGTCATAAAACGGGGGAAAAAAAAAACCAAAATCTTTTTTTGTTACTTCTTCCCAAACCACTATTTTTCATGATTTTTCAGTTTCTACACGTAATCTTAACTTTCCTAAAGCTGCTTGGAAAAACAGAATTTTAAAAAATGTGTTTGCATCTATTTCTGACACCTATGACTTTGTTTAAAAGTGTCAGAATTATAATGCCTAATTCGGATAATGGTGTAAAATATTAATTCCTTTATTCCACTGAAAGAAAAATACAAATGGAGTCCCTGAAAAAAAGTCTTGGTACAAATTAGTCTGTGATCCCAGGAAACTAAGAGTTCTAAATTCCTCCCAGTAGCTCATATAGTTGCTCTCATTTGCATTCAAGTTGCAAAGAGTGCATGACTGAAGTTTGGTTATAATGAATTCATTATCCATGGTACATTAAGCACCACATTTCCCTTTATTCGAATTATACAGATAATTTTATACATTCTGTACCTAAAACTTATGAATTCTAACTAGCATAAATAACGTTGGCACTGTCAGAAATGAGCGCTAACCATAGATCATGTTCTTTTTGAGTTGACAAAAAGTTGCAGTTTCTTCCTCTCACAATTGTACTAGAGTTAAATAAATTAACTAATAGGCTAAACTAACATGAAATATCTGTGACGATATGTCTGGAAAGCAATTTGACATAGTCTTCAAAATTCTGTGAAATAACAGAAAGTTCATATTGGGTTTTTTGGTTTGTTTTTTTTTGTTTTGGTTTGTTTTGTTTTATCCTGAATCGTCTTTAAAATGTAACTTCTAAAAGCATTTGCAGGTACAGCTTTCCCTTTTGAAGTGATCTGTCGCTAACAAATCCCAATGAACATCTTTGTTGTACACACTACTTCAGCCAGTGTCAGATACATGAATATACACATTTCCCTCATCCGTGTATTGTGTTTTGTATACCGTGTTAGATTTCTATAGGGAGATAAATGTTCATGACTTCCTTCCAAATATCTTTTAACAAACTGTTTGAGACATCTGCTGGTAATGTAAACCTAATCGAGCTCAAGAGACCACTGTTGAAAAGCTTGTCAAACTTCAACCTAAAATGATCATTAAGCACACATTTTGGATGGTTATAGAAGAAACTTATACAAGAACATTATACAAGAATGTTTTCACACTTGCAGCTAAATATTTTTTTCTGATGACAGCTGAAATTGTTCACAGCATTTGATAATATTTTTCTATTATTTCAATATCTCCTCAGTACAAATGTGAGTCAAAGAAACTAAGTGTCTTGATGCACTGCAAATGTCACAGCTTATGAAATGCTTTTGATAAATCTGCTCTTCTCTGATGTGTAGAACAGATCCCTATATACAGAAAGCAGAGTATAAAATGCCTTAAGCAAAATTACCTAGACATTCACATTTTCTAATGCTTAAAATTTCTACTTCACCCTCATAACTGAGAATGAAGGAGATAATGATTGGCAGAGATTCCCCAAAAGACCCTCTTTTTTTTTCAATCTTGACAATGACTGATCGATCAGCATACAGGTAACTCAAGTATATTGCTAATCACCCTTCTATTTTCTGTTGGACTTTCTTGTAGTCTTGTCCAGAATTTACTGACAGCTCTATCTATATTGTGGAGTACAGTTTTCTTCATTAGAGTGTGACAGAATTTTATATTAGTAAACAGTCATTTGCAAGAATAGCCTGAAAAACTTCTGAATTTTAAATAACTCTATTAATACTTTTCAGGTGGGAGAAGACCAAGCAAGGTCAGATGTGACTGTTACGGGCGTATGATAATTTGGTTACATATATTCTTATTCCAAATATATTGGCAATTGCCTCTGCACAGCAGTAGAGCTCAGAAACATCTGTATGTATATGTATACAGCATATATAATATAGCACAGTAGTACAGTAGGTGTATAACAATGTTGTAGTTGATACTGATATATATATAAGTTATAACTTCATATGAGTTACAACTTAGTTGCTTTCCCGATGTAATGGTGTCACATGTATCTTGTTAAACCAAATCTTTATTCTACAAAGACTTAGTAAGAGACACTGATTTTAAAAGAAAAAAACAGTGTATATGTCTACAGTGTCTATTCAGTTACTGGAAACACAGAAGAAAAATTTTTCATTACTTTTTCACTGATAGTCTTGAGCAGTGAGGTAAGCATCCATAGAGAAGAAATAAATGGTTCTGTTTCATCAGTACAAAAACATGCTTGTTCTTGCTGGACTAGAGGGTAGCTTCCCAAGCAAACATCTACCCTTCTTGAAATGATATGTATTGAGAAACTTGCCAGCTCAATCATAAATGCCTGCTCAAAGAAGGCTCTGATAGACCCCTCCTGAAGGGCTGCCCAGGAACAAAAAGCACTGACTGCTTTTCTTTAGTGTTTTTCAAACCTGTTAAAGTCTAAAAACTGAAGCAAACATATATGTGCTAATGCAGTTGCTAGTTCTGCAATTACTTTTAGGCACCATCTTGCTACACTTATTTCATTACTCCAACTGACATTTTATTCACTTAGTCACAATTACACTGCAGGAAAATTGTAACTGCGATAACATAACTTAGAATAGAAAAACAGTGTCACACATTTCTACCTATTAACAATCCACGCTTGTTTCCACAATGCTAAATGCAAAATCTTGAATTCCTAAATTGTATAATATGTTTAGTCTTTGCAACATAACATATTTGCATATTGAGATGGATGGAAGATAAGAATAATGAACAATGCTGGGAAATCTCAATATAAAGAACAAGGGAAAAAAACATAATGTTTAAACTCCATTATAATCCTTTCAGCATGTAGCTTACGGATGAAGTATTTTGCTGGGGACAATCTATTTAACTACATAAGTTTCAGTAGACATTTAGACAATTCTACATCAGTCTCCAACATATTTCCATTATAATGCTTAACCTCCATTTACTCTGTGATTGTATTTTGTTGGTACTTTTGGACAGGGATTTCTATTCAGCCTTTTTTCCAGCTGTTTCGAAGGTCATTTTCTGCATAGGCAGGCACTAATATAATTTTTAGCTTTTAATTTCTAAGTATTTCTGCATACCACTATCCATTTTTTTTTCAGAATGATCTTTAGAGGCAACAGAGTAGTGTTTCTACTAGTAGTATTGTTTCTAGATCCGAAAATACAACTAAAGTAAACATCATACCAGGAACAAAAGAAAAAAAAAAAAAGGAAAAAAACCCCAAACTCAACAACACAACACTACAAACCCAAAAAAAAAAAAAAACAAAAACAAAAACAAAACCACTTGAACAGGTGTTTTTTCAGCTAAAATACCAGTCAGTTCATTCCTCTTTATTTAGATTGCCATCACCTAAATATTCCGGTAATTTGACAATATGTTATCCATTGCATATTTTCCGTGCAAACCTTTAGATGACCTACTCACAATCTATAAAATCATGACTCTGAAGAATATGTCCTCTGCTGTCCTCCTCCTCATATTAGATATCTACTTCTAAATATCAAAATCATATTTTCAACACTTCAGTAACTAACCTGGTTGCTGGGCTCCCACAGCTGCTACTGAAGTCAAGGTTAGTTACGTTTTACATTGTTCTGTTTCTTTCTCCAATACATTTACATGGCAAAGCTACAACTTTATGATCATTAATAACAGTTACAACTATGCAAGCTAACATAATTACAGCAAAATTGTATGCTTCAGGGCATAAAACGATAATCTGTGGGAAACGGGAAAGAGCTTTTCTTCTCTCATTATGACATCAAACAATGGACAGGTGCTTTATGGTGGCTTTTACTGTTATTTGAAGCATCAAGTACAGGCAGCTGCTAATGGAAGTTGAATGCCAGAGTAGGTTTAACAATGGCAATAATCCAACATTAACTTTTTTATTTTCTCACAGGATCTCCCCATCATGTCTCTCATTGTGACAAATAATATTGTAATAATGATGAATACACAGGTCATTTTTATTTAGCAGTTCTTTTGCTGAAAGAGTACTCCTCAGTGTTCTCATTACTTGTTAGTCAATATATTCTTATTTCTACAAGTAAAAGTCTTGTGATGTATTCTGGAACCAAATCTTAAAATAAAAAGGAAAAAGTTTCTGGAAAGCAATGAAAGAGTATAAACTAAGTGCAAGTGATTTCAAATTGACACTCCTCCCCCAAAAAAATACTCTAAAGCCATATGTTTCTATATTCCATTTCCCTTAGCTGAAAGGAAAAAAAGGAGCAAGAAATAAAGAAAATAATCCAATAAAAATAATGTAAAATTGACTACAGAAACCATGACAAAATGGGAGAGCAATACAATAAACATACCCTCAATGAAACTCTTTGTCTCCTTGGACCATTTGCTTCCAGTGAGGACTAGCTACTTATTAATTCATTTTATTGAAAAATACTTAAAAAAAATCTTAAAGAAAACAAAAGAAAAAACTTTTATCAATTTTTAATTGATAAATTGATTGATCTGTATTATTTCTAAATTCATTATTCTACAATATTGCTACATAGTTTTGCCGGATGGTCAGTCAAACGAAGAACTCAGTTCAAGTAGGTAGATTTTCCTCCTAAAACTAACATTATTGACTTGTATCCTGAGCCAGAACTTTTCAAATCACTAACTGCAGTATGTTGGTACCCTTAGCAGTTAACCTTCCCCATCTCTCCCCCATGGAATAAATTCCTAATTGTTTCCATCAATTACAGAGAAATTGAAGGAAGATTAAAATCACTTTCAGAATATTGCCTTAGATTCTTGAAGGTTTTACTAAATCCAGGGGAGGTAAATTCTGATTCTGCATATGAAGCAAGGAGAACTGTGTTATTAGAATATTAAACGCATCATTATTGCATATGGATCCATAACAAAACAGTTGTAGTATCTTGGAGGGGAAGAAAATCAGAAAAATGTTACCTTGGTTCCCCACAGTTGGCATGAATATCTAGTAGATAAACAGTCCAGTACCACATCATTTACCTCTCTCCCATCCAGAAAATTGTTCTTATATCACAGTTTGGTGTTCAGTTCCCAAATGAGGAAAGCATTCAACCAAGCTCTCTCAGATCTCTTGGGAAACATTACCTAGTGCCATCATCATTCTCTGTCTCGAATATGTTATAATTTAAATTTCATGTAATGCTTGAAGGAAAAGGTTTAATGAAAGTTTCCTTAATTTCACTGATCCACCTAAGCATCCAAATTCCAAATTTCTGTGAATCATTAGCTGTATCATTGTTATCAAGGTTACCTCTAACAACCCTTTCTACTCTCTTTTTTTCCACATCAGTCTGCCTAATTTGAAAAATTTGGGTTTACAAAAAGTAATACTGCTTTGGAAAGTTAAAGGAGTTCCTGGTCAAATTTCTGCACAAATGGAGCTTACTTGATATTCCTATTTTATGCTCCTCTTACATAAACAGAAGACGAAGGTTTCCTTCTCTCTGAAGCTCTGTCCATCTGTGTTCTTTGCTAAATTAATTAGACAAATAAGACACCTGGGCCATTGTCTCAGTGGACCCACAGATGGGAAACTAGTCTTTCTTGCTCTTTAAGACTTTAGAACATAGATAGGGTTAATTCAAAAACTTGTACGCTCAAATATACACATCAGAAACACTCAAATCGAGAAATAGCTATAACACCATGAGACCTCTGTGATTAGTCATACTTAATCCAGAGAACCTGAGTCTGAAACATTACATATTTATAAAGCTCTGTTTGCAATAATTCTCTGAGGATAATCCCCACTCATTTTCAGGCAACCTTGAGAAAATCACTAGTACTGAACAAAGGTGAAAGGATGACTTTCTCAAAAAATCTAAATAAATTACCAAAATGTGGCCAGGAAGAGGACATTCAGTTTTGACAGGTACTTATATGGACAAATTAAGGCTGTGTTCTACATGAAGGATATGTGTATGTAGAAAAGACTAATGCTCAGGTTAAACAGAGAGTGTAGATTCTCACTGGATCTAAATCTGTTCACTTGGTTTTAATTTACTCTGCTTGAAGTTGGAGCAGGATTCTGTTTCAGTTTTCACAACTAAACTGCACGCATAGTCTAAATACTGAACAGACTTAATTTGGTACCAATCTTCATGGGTTAGATGTATCAATACTTTAAAAAGCAGTATAAATCATTCTCAGAATACAGAACATAACAATATCTATGAGAGTTGCTCATTCCCAAGAGAAATATTTTCTGTTAAAAAATCCTTTCAGAATAAAATCTGGAAGACTGAATGGAAGAAAACATAAGGATTCTCTTCTGTGTGTTGTTTTTAATTACCCCTGCTTTCAGCTAGCATATTTCACTATTCCCTTTGAGATGTAATCTGCAATGTGAGCTGTGCTAATTCAAGAAGGCTACAGGCGCAAGTCTTTAAGGCATGACTAAAGAAATGTTTTCTGGATTTGGAAAATCTGTGATGGAAATCATAGAGAACTGGGACCTCCAGAGGTTTAATGATGAGTTTATTTGTTTAGGAGATATTTTGCCTGATTTTCACTTTCATTTACTGTAATTTTTTTAAGTCAGACTAGCATGCATCAATGTAAGTCCACCTCCAGAAGACTACACAACTGCTTCATCTATCAAATTCATAAAGATGCTTTATAGAATTGTCATTACACTCATATTTTTTTACCATATATATAGCTACCTGGATGTCCCTTCTGTTTTCAGTCCCAGCGAACACTAAAAACACCTTACATCTGGAACTGACAAATTTAGAGGTCCCCCAAGTAGTTCCCTAGAAAGGTTCCCCCGTTGCAAAGAAAAATGAGAGAAACAAATAATGCTGCAAATAGCTGAACTATAGATCAGTAGGAAAACATAGTCTTCTTTTGGGATTATGAAATGTTTCTTTGCCGAAACAATAGGAGCTGGAAAATAGTAATTGTTACAGAAATGAAGACACAAGTTATGCATAGGGGTTTTGATATAAATACTTTAAGAACTGAAAACTGACTGTAAGGTAATAAAACCTTCACAATTATAAATCATATCACCAGGAAGTTTCTAATGTATAGACATAAAGGCTTTTGAAATTAACTGAGAGAGTAAATAAACAAAAGGGAAAGAAAGCTTAAAGACATATTGGCAAAACTGAAATTCTATCACAACCAACTTGGAAAAGCACAAATGAGTGTGTATAAATAAAAACTGTTCAGAGGAAAAATTATCCCATCCAGCTGAAGTAAAAAACGGTAAACATCATTTCCAACATAACATGGCTGCAATAGAATATGCAGCATATATTCTGTGGAAAAGTATTTTAAATTCAACACCGTTATTCCTTTGTACATTGCACTGTATTGCTAGTTGAAATGTCTCACATGCCTGGGAGCTGATACAGTGAGTTTCCACACATTAGTACACTATCAACAGTATAATCAAGTAACGAAATGCAGTCTTCCAGACTTAGCATATCAGACTGGGGAACTACAGAGGGACCTAGCTGTTAAGTGCAATATTAATCACAAACAATTTTCATTTGTTCTTATGCTTATAAAAAAAAAGGCACTTCTATAACTGTTCTTTCTCTTTCTATTTCATAAGAATCATGTGGTCACGTAATAGATATCAGGGATAAATTTAATAGGATCAGGATAGACTGTTATTCAGTTCTTCTAATTTTACTGTTGTTCTCAATCACTTCTCTGTGTACTGCAGAGGGAAATCGTAAAACAATAAGGAGAATTCATTCTCTGTAGTATCCTATAGAATAGAAACAGATTCTTCAACGTTACCTAATTATAAATTATTATTTATTATTATTATTATGCAGAAAATTTAGTATCTCTCAAATCTCTTCTTATTAACAAAACAAAATATAATGAACAAAGGTATTTTCAGGTCTTTTAACAGCTGTAATTCAAATCTAATAAAAGTGGTTGCATATAAATGTTGCATTTGATAATTACAGTACTTTTTTGATGTCATAATGAAAACCATCAAACAGCCAAATCAGCACATTTTTTATTTTATTTTCTATCAGTATGATAAAGACCAATACATTTTTATCTCTTTATTCGGATACCTTTCTATACTCTGCACTAAAGGCTGATTCTATGTTACCTGCAAAATATACAGACGTTCTACTAAGGAAATCAGTGTTATGGAAAACTGTCCAATGTCAACAACATTATATTTTTTTTATATTATAATTTGAGGAAATAAAAAATATAATACATTTCATACAAAAAATGCATTTTTTTTCTACAAAAATATGTAGAATGTGAAGGTCATAGGAACCTACAATCCTACTCTTTTCAGCTCTTCAATATACATTTTAAAATAAATATTCTACACTCCAATAGCACTGAACCATCACCTCTCTGTAACTAGATATCTTAAGTAGATATATTGAAATTATTTGAAGTCAGTAAAAGGACTGTCATTTTCTTTAGTGACTTTGGATCAGACTCAAAACCATTTATTTCTACCTCTTCATTTTTTTTTCTACCATTTCTACCATTTTACATATCCAATTTAACTTCAGAACATGATTGATTTCAGCTAACCTTTAGGTATTTTGGATACCTTCAGAATCAATTAAGACATCTTTCTAGAATATATATGGTAGAATGATTATAGATTCTTGTCTCTTACTCCTAAATGCTGACGAAGCCTAGATAAGTATGCATTACTAGATACAGGACAGGTAAAATTGTATTAAGAGAATCACAAACAGTCCACTTCAAGGTCTTCAGCATAAAAATTTAGAATTTACATATACAGATGCCCTAAACATGCATCCCAAATTTTATACCTCCTTAGTAAATTGCACAGTGATGACAGCACTTAACTTTTCCCTTCTCCCTTTCCATTTCTTTTAACACAGAGCTCCTTACAAATTAAAATCCTTTGGTTTTTTACATTTCTATTAGTGCCTATTCAATTACGAATAATCACACTTGCTCATATATTATCATGAACAGCTCCATTGACATGTTCTCTGATTTTACAGACATAATTTCCAAATTATGTTCAAATGTCTATATTTATTCATTAAAATTAGGATAAACGTCTTTTTTTTACACAAGATATTTCCTGTTATTAAAGAATATAGCTAATGTACCTCAATTATGTAACAATACATGTCCCTTTGCTTTTTGTTTTCTTTTTTTACTCAGAGCCATTAAGACTAATACCATTTTTCCTGGAATCACGGTAATGAGCTGCAAGTGATGTATGAAATGAAAAACTCCCAGTCCAGTGTGCAGACAGAATATGCACAACACTAGACACTCTTTGACAACACATCTAGAGTGGAAATAAAAAACAACAAAAAAACCAACCCCCCCAATAAAACCACTTTAAAACCAGAGCCTAGACTAAGCCAGGACACATAAAGGTATTTCCAAAGCCCACGGTAGTCATAGAAAGTCTCTTATTAATCTCTGTAGACTTCAGATGAAGTTACTCTAGGTGATTTCCTTGAAGGACTGCCTTTTTTTAACTCTTCTGTCAGGTTTCTTTCTTTGAATCTTTAAAGCTCCTTGCAGTCATACAGCTCTAGTACCAATGTTTCCTTAGATCACGTATTTCAAAATCCCTGCATATATTTGAAGCATATAAACAAGAAACTTTCATAGAAAAATTACAGAATAATGGTTAGAAGGGAACTCTGGTATCCCATGTTCACCTTTCTATTGAAATGGGGTATTCTTCTCTATGCTGGATGAACTCGGTTTCTTCAGTATTTCTGTGAATCAAATTCACCAGTCCTCTAATCATTAGACTGGGGACATGACATTGGGCCCTTTCCAATTTTTTTGTTTTTCTCCTCGCTTGAACTAGGACAACCACAGCTGGACACATTATTCCATGTGTGGCCTAAGTACCACCATGTAGAGTGGACTAGTCACATAGTTTTATCTTCCGGATTTGCTTTTACAGATGCAGCCCAGGACTTGATTTCCCGTCCTTGATGATCTACCACACTGCTAAGTGACGTTCACCTTCCTGTCCACCAGGACCACCAGAAGCATTTCAGCAGAACTATACCTCAGCCAGTATCGTCACTCGAGATTACTCCATCCCCTCTCCACTCACCTTTATTAAATCTTATAAAACTCTTGCTAGCCCAATCTTCCAGCCCATTAAGTTACCTCCATATAGTGGCTCTTCTTTCCAGTGTATTTGTCTCTCTTCCCAGTCTGATGTTGTCTGTCGGCTTGATGATGAGGTATTTAGTCCTGTCATCCAGTTCATTTGCAAAGATTTTGAATAGTATTGGACTCAGTATGGGTACAGAACTACTGTAGTCCTGTAAATATGGTATTAATGGCCACAGTGCCTAAGTTAACTCTTCAGGGCCTCAGGAGTAAAACTTCTTTACACTGATCTTGGCCTGTCTAGAGATTTGATCTAGCTTGTTTCACTGTAACAACTGTCTAAAAATCAGGTGAATGCTACCTGATTCAATCTAACTCTATACATTTTTCTGCATTTAACTCTTGTTACAATAAATTTGATAAATTTCTGTAACTAATAGTTATTAATTGCAAGTAGGCTTTTTATGACCCTAGAATAAAAATCCAATATAGAAAAGTACAAGTGTAGGATGATAGTAGAGGCCTTGCAAGTGTGAGCATTGAATGATGCTCTAGGGTCCAAGCTTATAACATCTAAAAAAAGTATCAGAATCTGGTAAATAATGGCATACAGTCTTGAGAGCTCTTCATAACTAGTTTTATATATAGCAAAACTAAAAAAAAGTTCTCCAATACATATAAAGCATGACATACATATTAATTTCAGATGTAAAGAAGAGCTTAAAATGATGAAGAAAGATGTAAAAAAATGTAACTAAATAACCCCATGTAGACCTCAGAGGGGCAGGAAGTACGTTCACTAGAAATATCACAGTCTCAGAAAAAAAATCTGTTAACTGGTGACTCACCTCAAAGTCCCTCGTAATTTTTTTCTTGAGAAGCATTAGCCCTGCTAACCTTTTGATCCTAGAGGCAGTGTGAGGGTAAGCACAAAACCAGAGAAAAGGGATACAAACTAGGAAGTGTCTGTATAACAATTTTAACCACATTAATAATAAAAATCTCTTAAAAAAATAGTTCCTTTCTTGAACACAGGCATCCCAGCATTCATATAATTTCTACCTAGTTGCCATATAACCCCGTAGGAGCTAAAAGCCATATGATAATTAAATTCTTTGGGCATATGTAATTCTATTTCTGGGTGGTTACAGACACTCATATTGAGGAATCTTAGATTACAAATGGATGCAAATGGATGAATACAGAATCTTTAGGAAGAACAGACCAGGAAAACAAGGAAAGGAAATTGTCCTTGATGTGAGAAATCGGCAGCATGCATTGAACTGCCTTCGGGTGGATGATGAGCAAGCTGAGAGCTTACGGGTCAGGCTTAGAGGGAAGACCAGCTTGGTGACATTGTGGTGCGTGTCTGCTACAAACAATTTGATCAGGAAGAAGAAGCAGATAAGGTCTTCTTCACATATTAGGAAAAGCTTTATGTTCACAGACTCTGGTTATTGAGCAAATATTTGTCTCATTCTTCATATACTGAAATTAAAAACTGGAGTGTACCTCTACCACTCTGACAATATATAATTTCTGGTTTTACATAAAGTCTTACATACGCAATGTCCTTTAAGTTTGCAATATTTCTTCCATTCTTACTTTCTTGTTTTGAAATTGGAGAGTTGTATTCTTCTAAGTGCTAATCAGAAGACAAGCAAAAACTGGAAATACTGCCTGCAAAATATGTTTCCTTAACATAGTTGTCTTTCTCAGTCCAATTTATTTTTACTGTGCTTCCACTGAAGACATGTCCTATTCTTCCTCTGCTACTTTCCACACACGTTCTTTACATATCTTTACATATTCATAGGTCGAACTAAGCTTTTCTTTAAAACCTTTCCATATCTTTAATAGAAATTAATGCATTGTATAAGTTCAGTTATGTGACCTTGCAAGAGACAGCTGACTGTGCAATGGGGTTACTGGTGTTTTTATTACAAAAAAGGTGGAAGAAGAAACTCCACTCTTATGGTAATTTGATTTTCAATTTGTGGGTGAAGTTAGTTACTGGGAGGTCCTGGACAATGTTGAAAATAAGAGTGGCAAATGGACATCAACATATATTGGTGGTAGAACTATCACATTCTGAGGTGTCACTAAAAAGATTAAGTAATTAACTTTAGGTTGACTCAACATTCATTTACATAATATTCTATATATGTTCATGGTTACTTAAAAAAGTTTAAGACCTTGTTATTTTCTTATTAGGCACTTCGTAACCCATGTATTTTCAATTTATTTTTAAGCTACATTTCTTCCAAACATATATTTTGTGAATACCTCCTTACTGAATGATCCAATAGTAAGAGGTAACTGGACGATGGTAGTATTTTCTTTTCCAGCTAATTATAATTCTGAAGCAAGCTGCCTTTTGACACCTAATAGACTAGCACTCAAATGAAGGACTGATGGTTTATTGCTTAAAACATTTTTTGATTCCTTCCATTATATTTTGGGTATTTTAACTCTTAAAATGTGACTGTACAACCTTTTAGCACATTGTTAATTCAGAATCATGTCACATACAAGAAAGATATGGATCTGCTGTAGATCACAGAACACCTATTAAATTAAGGTGGCAATTTTTTCTGCTGGGTTGAAAGAGGTTGGTTTTTTTTTTTTTGTAGAACAAACTTTCTTGGCAAAGGTACACAATAAACATGGAATCCTGGAATTCCAGTTTGCAAAGATAAGTTGTATCAAATTTTATTCATTTACGTGATGACTTGCAATCTTCCAATATGTGAGATATACAGATAATCATCCTCAAATTTGGGTTCCCCGCCCCCCTTTTTCTTATTACAGTAAGAGCTTGTATGTCCAGACTTCCCTATAGAGTACCATACTTTATCTTTCATGGGCTTATAGTGTAAAAGAAGAAATGCATAAAAAAGTTAGGCAACCAGACTAAATCAACAAACTATAAACCTGATTTTTAAGATGTAAGTCATAATTTTCAAAAAGGGATGATTAAAGCCAAGTTCCTAAGTTTATATTTAAGCCAAATTAATAGGAACGTCATAGTTTTATTTTCAGGAACTCTTATCGCCTAAATAAGTGCAAAAAGAATGACTTTATATGGATTAAATTCCTTTTATATGGACTTCTGTTTAATTTGGTTAAGAAGTACAAAGTAATAATGCATAAAATGAGTACATATTGATTTTTCTCCCCTGAACACATTATGTGCAAGATCATAGTATCATCATCGTATCATAGTATAGTTAGGGTTGGAAGGGATCTCAAAGATCATCTTGTCCCAACCCCCCTGCCATGGGCAGGGACATCCCACTAGATCAGGCTGCCCAAGGCCCCATCCAGCCTGGACTTGAACACCTCCATGGATGGGTCATCCGCAGCCTCCCTGGGCAACCTGTGACAGTGTCTCACCACTCTCATGGTGAAGAAATTCTTCCTGATGTCCAGTCTAAATCTGCCCCTCTCCAGTTTATACCCGTTCTCCTCGGTCCTATCCCCACAAGCCTTTATGAGTAGCCCCTCTCCAGCTTTCCTGTAGGCCCCCATTAGGCACTGGAAGGTCACAGAATCACAGAATCACAGAATCACACAAGGTTGGAAAGGACCCATTGGATCATCGAGTCCAACCGTTCCTAACACTCCCTAAACCATGTCCCTAAGTACTTCATCCACCCGTTCCTTAAACACCTCCAGGGAAGGCGACTCGACCACCTCCCTGGGCAGCCTGTTCCAGTACCCAATGACTCTTACTGTGAAGAATTTTTTTCTGATATCCAACCTGAACCTCCCCTGATGGAGCTTCAGGCCATTCCCTCTAGTCCTGTCCCCTGTCACTTGGGAGAAGAGGCCAGCTCCCTCCTCTCCACAACCTCCTTTCAGGTAGTTGTAGAGAGTAATAAGGTCTCCCCTCAGCCTCCTCTTCTCAAGGCTAAACAACCCCAGCTCTCTCAGCCGCTCCTCATAAGACTTGTTCTCCAGCCCCCTCACCAGCTTCTTTGCTCTTCTCTGGACACGCTCCAGAGCCTCAACATCCTTCTTGTGGTGAGGGGCCCAGAACTGAACACAGTATTCGAGGTGCGGTCTCACCAGTGCCGAGTACAGAGGGAGAATAACCTCCCTGGACCTGCTGGTGACCCCATTTCTGATACAAGCCAAGATGCCATTGGCCTTCTTGGCCACCTGGGCACACTGCTGGCTCATGTTCGGTCGGCTGTCAACCAGCACCCCCAGGTCCTTCTCTTCTGTGCAGCTCTCCAGCCATTCTTCCCCCAGTCTGTAGCGCTGCATAGGGTTGTTGTGCCCCAAGTGCAGGACCCGGCATTTGGTCTTGTTAAACCTCATCCCATTGGTCTCGGCCCAGCAGTCCAGCCTGTTCAGATCCCTTTGCAGAGCCTCCCTACCCTCCAGCAGGTCGACACTTCCTCCCAGCTTAGTGTCATCTGCAAACTTGCTGAGGGTGCACTCAATGCCTTCATCCAGGTCATTGATAAAGACATTGAACAGAGCTGGACCCAGTACTGAGCCCTGAGGAACTCCACTTGTGACTGGCCTCCAGCTGGAGTTAACTCCATTGACCACCACTCTCTGGGCCCGGCCATCCAACCAGTTTTCAACCCAGGAGAGTGTGCGCCTGTCCAGGCCAGAGGCTGACAGTTTCTGAAGCAGAATGCTGTGAGAAACTGTGTCAAAGGCTTTACTGAAGTCCAAGAAGACTACATCCACAGCCTTTCCCCCATCCAGTAGTTGAGTGATTTTGTCATAGAAGGTGATCAGGTTAGTTTGGCAAGATCTGCCTTTTGTAAACCCATGTTGACTGGGCCTGATCACCCGGTTCTCTTGCATGTGCTTCATGATAGCACTCAAGATTACCTGTTCCATGACTTTCCCTGGCACTGAGGTGAGACTGACAGGCCTGTAGTTCCCCGGATCCTCTCTGCAACCCTTCTTGTATATGGGCACAACATCAGCCAGCCTCCAGTCTAGTGGAACTTCCCCAGTCAGCCAGGACCTCTGGAAGATGATGGATAGGGGTTTGGAAAGGACATCCGCCAGTTCCTTCAATACTCTTGGGTGGATCCCATCCGGCCCCATAGACTTGTGGACGTCTAGCTGGGCAAGCAAGTCTCTAACCGCCTCCTCTTGGATCACGGGAGCCTCAATCTGCGCCTCTAACTCTTGGATTTGTAAACAGAAGGAACAACTTTCTTTGCTATTAAAGACTGAGGCGAAGAAGGCATTAAGTACCTCAGCCTTGTCCTTATCCCCTGTCACTGTTATTCCTTCTGCATCCACTAGAGACTGGATATTCTCCCTCGTCCTCCTTTTCCTGTTAATGTACTTGTAGAAAGACTTTTTGTTGTCTTTCACAGACTTAGCGAGTTTTAATTCTAGTTGGACCTTGGCCCTCCTGATTTTTTCCCTGCACGATCTCACTTCGTCCCTGTAGTCCACCCAAGATGCCTGTCCTTTCCTCCAGAGCACATAGAGCTTCTTTTTCTTATTGACGCATCTTGAGATCACCCTGCTCCACCAAGCTGGCTTTTCCCCCCGCCGGCTCCTTTTCCGGAACACAGGGATGGCCTGCTCTTGAGCTGATAGGATTTCATTTTTCAAGAGCGCCCAACCCTCATGGGCTCCCTTGCCCTGAAGGACTGTTTCCCACGGGACTTTGCTAATCAACCTTCTGAACAGGCCAAAGTCTGCCCTCTGGAAGTTTAATGTGACTGCTTTGCTAACCCCCTTCTTAATCCCACCTAGAACTGAAAACCCTATCATCTCATGATCACTTAATCCCAGGCGTCCTCCAACCGTCAAATCCCCAACAAGACCTTCCCTATTCACAAACAGCAGGTCTAGGAAGGCACCCTCCCTTGTTGGTTCGCTAACCAGTTGTGCAAGGAAGTTGTCTTCGATGCACTCCAGGAACCTCCTAGACTGTTTCCTTTCTGCTGTATTGTACTCCCAGCAGACATCCGGAAAGTTAAAGTCTCCCACAAGGACAAGAGGCAGAGATTTAGAGACTGTCCCCAGCTGTTTATAGAAGAGTTCATCAGCAGCTTCTTCTTGGCTGGGTGGTCTGTAACAGACTCCTATCACAAAGTCCCCTTTCTTGTGGGCTCCTCTGATTTTAACCCATAGGCACTCGATCCCGTCCTCACCGTAATCCAGTTCGAGAGTTTCAAAGCACTCTTTGACATAGAGGGCTACCCCGCCTCCTTTCCTACCCTTCCTGTCCCGCCTGAAGAGTTTATATCCCAACATAGCTGTAGTCCAGTTATGTGAGTCATCCCACCACGTTTCTGTGATGGCAATGACATCATAGTCACCTTGCCCTACAACAGCTTCCAGCTCATCCTTCTTATTGCCCATGCTGCGTGCATTGGTGTAAATGCACTTCAGCTGGACTGATGAACCTTCAGCCCTCATAAAGGGAAGAGAGTTTATTCTCGATTGACTGGTCCTTGGAATAACTAATTCCACAGACCCAGTTTTATCCTTACTGTCCCCACTTATACTCGCCCTCACTCGCCCTATTGTGGTGTACTGGTGGTCCTCTCCAGCACACCATTTCTCAGCCGCTGGTTTCCCACTTCCAGGCTCATTCCCAACTAGCCTGGTCTCCTCCCCTTCCCCCTTCACATCTAGTTTAAAGCTCTATTTAAGAGCCTAACCAGATTTTTAGAGATAACTTTAGTTCCCCTTCGAGACAAGTATGACCCATCCCTAGTAAGAAAACCTGGGGGTGGGTGGGTCACCCCATGATCAAAGAAGCCAAAGCCTCTCTCCTCACACCAGGCTCGGAGCCAGGCATTAATCATCTGTACGTTCCTGACTTCCTGCTCCATATTCCTTAGTATTGGGATGGAGCTAAACACCACTTGCGCTCCAGAGCCCTCAATCATCTTCCTATAAGAAGGAAGATGATTATAGATATTATAGATATATAGATGATTATATGATATTCATAATATCATAATATTATGATATTATGAATCATCTTCCTATAAGGTCGCTATAAGATCTCCTCTGAGCCTTCTATTCTTCAGGCTGAACAGGCCCTTCTCAGCCTGTCCTCATAGGGAAGGTGCTCCAGCCCTCTGATCATCTTTGTAGCCCTCCTCTGGACCCATTCCAACAGCTCCACGTCCTTCTTACATTGAGGATACCAGAACTGCACACAACACTCCAGATGAAGTCTCGCAAGAGAGGAATAGAGGGGCAGAATCAGTTCCCTCAACCTGCTGGCCAAGCTTCTTTTGATGCAGTCCAGGATGTGGTTGGCCTTCTGGGCTGTGAGAGCACATTGCTGGCTTGTGTTGAGCTTCTCACCAACCAGCACCCCCAAGTCCTTCTCTGAAGCGCTGCTCTCAATCACGTCATCCCCCATCATGTACTGAAAATGAAAATTGCCCCAACCCAGGTGTAGGACCTTGCACTTGGCCTTGTTGAACCTCATGAGGTTCTCACAGACGCACTTCTCCAGTCTGTCCAGGTCCCTCCGGATGACATCACATCCTTCCGGTGTGGCAGCTACACCACTCAGCTTGGCGTCATCTGCAAACTTGCTGAGGGTGCACTCAATCTTGCTGTCTATATCATTGATAAAGATATTGAACAGCACCGGTCCCAGTACGGACCCCTGAGTGACACCGCTTGTCACGGATCTCCATCTGGACTTTGAGCCATTGACTGCTACTCTTTGAATACGACCATCCAACCAGTTTCTTATGCACTGAACTGTCCACGCACCAAATCCATAGATCTCCGATATAGAGAGAAAGGTGTTGTGGGGGATTGTGTCAAAGGCTTTACAGAAGTCTAGATAGATCACATCTGTCAGTTTATGCATGTCCACTGCTGCGTTTACCCCATTATAGAAAGCAACCAAGTTGGTCAGACAAGACTTGCCCTTGCTGAAGCCATGATGGCTGCCATTAATCACCTCCCTGTCCTCCATGCACTTTAGTATAGCTTCTAGGAGGATCTCTTCCATGATCTTCCCATGCACAGAAGTGAGGCTGACAGGTTGGTAGTTCTCAGGGTCATCTTTTCTACCCTTTCTAAAAATGTTTCATATTCCAAAGCAAGTGGGTTAATTTAGGCAACTAAGAAGTTTATGACTTTTTATTACTACTGTTTATTTATGTATTGATAATATCTGCTCTTCCTACCTTGGTTGTAGATGAAGTTATGATTTGACGTGGATTTCTTTTGGCCACAGTTCAATTGGTAAGTAGCCTTCAAACCCTCCACGTAGTCTTCCCTTTGTACCATCAGTTGTGCTGCTGGGATTTCGCGGGGCTCCAGAATTTTCAGATGAAGGAACTGTTCTTCTTGAAAATAATTTGGAAAGGAAGAAAATAAAAGGAAACAAAACATATTTTAAACTGAGCCAATTCTCTAATCTCCTTCTAAGATACCTATCACAGCAGATAACTCAAAGTACAGGAGGCCTTTCCAGATAAATGCTCTGATGTAATGGGTACAGAAGAAACAGAACATGAACAAAATACGAACAGAAAAACAAAGGTCCTATTGCACTGAACATTAAAGCTTTTTAATAGCATTTTGAACAATGTTAGATTTTCAGGTGCTTTTGGAATACACTTCTATCATTTCATTTTTCTACCATAATAGGATGCATAGGACTCCTGCAATGTTTTAAATAGCATGGATGTTTAGATTACTTGCAAAGTTCATACATGTAAGATATCAAATGTACTTGTCATTTAAAGCCTGAGTTCATGAGTTTGAGCGCAAGGTTATAACTCTTACACATATTTGTCAGCTAATCCTGTTGCACATTTGTCAGCAAATCTTGCTGCACATTTCCATTGACTCCTTTTCTTTCATTCAATTTAGAACATTTTGCTTTCAAAACTAAATGAGAATTTTTTTCTTCTTTTCTTTTTTTTTGATGGTGATAAGAAAAGTGTCTCTGACTGCTTGATACATGCATGTTACTTCTTTCTCATAAAAGTATCTCCAACAGAACTGATTCAACTGCTATATTCCATCTATTAGGAATACAAGACAATCTTTCTTGTTTTCTTTTTCTAAGCACAAGATGTTAGGAGCAGTTTTTATTTGCCCTGGGATTTAACAATCAGGCTGAACCCCTCCCAAGTCTGAAACAGCTCCTTCTGAGGACAACTGCGCTGTTATAGAATACAGCAGGAACTGAGCTAAACCACAGAGATAAAAACAGATATGATGAAGGCAGAACAACAAAACCAGGCTAGATCATGCAGGCATTCGCTAATTAGGGAAGTGCTAAGATTTCATTGAAGCCTTGCATTTGAACTTCAGCAACCTGAGACTCCAGCACAGCAGTCCCCGAGGACAGGCAGAAAGGAGATGGAGGGTGCTGAAATTCAGGCTTGCAGCATGCACTGTATTACCAGTAGTGCCTCATGAAGTCCTCTCAGCAGTGGTTCTACTTAATTCTTCACTAAGATGAGGTCTGTATCACTTCGTCATCACAGGATGAAAAGAATAGTCATCTATAATTCACTTCTTTTCCCTTTACCACCTGCAGCCTCTCCACTTCTCAAAGAGTGTGCTACAGCACTGAGGAGACTCCTCCAAATTCCCTTGACGGAATTAAGTGTAAGACACTTATACCTACAGATCTCAGTCTTATTCCAGATTTACACTAGTAAAAGCAATTAAATACTTGTTAGGGCAAAACTTATATGCAGAAAGAAAGTTAAGATTTGGCCCATTTTTAGCTCTTCAGAAATTAACTCTTATCTGAATTGAAGAGAGGCATGAATTCAAAAAATAATGAAAATCAATAGAGGAGACCTTTTTGTCTCTAAACCACCCTAGACAAAAATTGACAGTTGAAATTAAATAAATTCTTATCAGTGGTCACCAGGGAAATCAAGACAAGGATTCATAAATGGAAACAATATCTTTCTAACAACCATAAATACGTTTCCTCAGAAAGAGATTAAAATAGAGAATCCAAGTGACTTCAAGAGATAATTTATTTTGTTTATGGGCAGCAAGTGATAAAATAGGAAAATATGGTTACCATATAACTGAAAAGACCAGTTTGATGAGACAGATAGCCTTTCTGATCTTTAAAGTATTCTCTGGATATACTGCAGTGAAATTATGGAACCAATAAAATGAGCAGATTTATCCAAATGACTCATCACTTTACATCATTTTTATTTTAGTTTTTAAGATGGAATATTTGTTAGAATTTATGGATATATTTATTCTGAACAAGGTATATATTCTGTATCAAAGACCATACAAATTGGTTAAGAAGCAGTGCCATTTTCAGCACAGATTTGCTTGGTGCTTAACATAGCAAATCATGCCACACTGGGAATAGGAGATATGAAGTTTCTGATGAGCTACTATGCAATGATTGACTGTACTTTTATGAAGTGAACATAATATTCCTGTAGTGCTAAGATCATTTACTCAATTTTTACTTACTAGCTTTTGTTGATCAAAATTGCTTGCAGTAATTGCTGTCAATATAAAAACCTGTTGTTTAAACCTGAAAATACAAACACTATATTTCTGATCAGAATTTTATCACTAGTGTGACTTCCTTCATGAATTTTGATCCAGTATTAACATAGATTTTCTTGATCATATGTAAACAAGAAATGTACAACAACATAGGGGTTAAAGTTTTCACTTGTGACTTCCATAAGCGAGAAGTAATTAATTACACAGCACCACCAGCGGTTTTTACATCCTAAAAATATTCCATGATTGTGTAACATTCAGTGGTTTATTAAAGTCTTGAAAAGAAAACCCTTTGTCCAAAATCCACGAGTAAGAAGAGATCATAATCATATAATTTAAGTGAAAATTCACTATATAGAAAATTCTAGTCATGTTCCTGTCCATTCTTTTTCGTATCCAAATACAAAATTCAATATACTTTATTTCCTTTAGATGCAATTTACTAACAAGTTATTTCACCTTTCACAATATTGCATGTATACTCATTGTAATTCCATAAGTGGGTAGTATCATTATTTTCAGTTTGCAGACAAAAAGATAAAGAGAGATAAAGGATTAATTGAAAGTCAGAAAAGAGGAGGTCTATGACAAATAAGACCTTGAAATTTGGTGTCCCAAATGCTACACTTCTGTTAAGTAAGTTTTTATAAATTGAAAAGTAAAACTTTAATTCAGTTGTCAAAAATAACATCTTTTCAATTGAACAGTATGCTCAGAAACATAGATATTAAACCAGAGCTCAACCTGATCTATGAACTAAATGCATCAAAATTAGTATTTTAAATGTAAAAGAAGATATATTTCTCCCTTTCATTCTGTTAATAATAATATTTTAAATATTTTTTTCCATGACCAAGTGAAGAATATTCATAGGTTGCCTGAGGGTTTGACTGCAAAGATTCCTCAGTTGTTCATGCCTTGAGAAATAAATAAAAACCTGTTAGCTTGAAACTGACAAATAAGAATTGAAATTACAATAAGGGAAAATATAAAGATAAAGAGATGTTGCATGCAGTAAAGAAAAATGAAAAAAAGATAAACTGCATAAGTTACAAAACAGCCAAGATATCACCTATCAAAAAGAATAAAAGACTTCAACAAAAACAGAGATGAGAATGTGGATGTTTGACGATTATTTCACTTGGTGGAATTTGCCATCACGAAAATCAATATAAGATACAAACAGAGTTTTATTTGGTTTTATTTAGCATTGAAAAAACATTGAAAAGCGGATGTGAAAATACAGTCTGAAAACCAAGCTACCTGCTAAAAATCAAATAAACTGTCATACCATCATCAAGAACTGTAACAGCCCTGCTGATAAAAAGAAAAGAAACAAAAAGATGTTAAGAGATAGAAATGAGAGATGAGGCAGTCTGAAGATTTTGATAACAGTGAGCCACTGCAGAACATATAAGGCCAGTACACCATTCCAAGAGGAAGGGTCAAAGAAAGAAAGGAGTATTTCCAAAATGGAAGAGAGAAAGTTGGTACGAGTTATACTGCAACATGGTTTATAAAGTATATCAGTGATGGCTATAGATAGTTATATTAACAAGACTTAGTCCAGTATAAGTTTGGAATATCACTTCCCTTTCTTTTCCCTGTAAAGATCCTAATTATTAAAAATCCAGGTTTTGAATGGTAGGCCATTACAGACAGAGAATAGCTAAACTCAGATATGCAGACAGATCTACCTTAATCAGCATTCAGACAGTTGCACATTCCGTAACCTCTTTGTAGAGAAGTAAACATGGTGCATAAGAGCAGTCTATCTGGCACTCAGCATGAAAGCTGAACAGAGAAAAAAAATCACTAGAAAAGAACACATGAGTAACAACTTCCCCCTCACTCCCAATAAACAATTCAGAAAATAAAGTCCTGTGCAGCCATAACAAAATGATTTGTCCTGTTCCTAGTAAAGCTCCCTGGTTACATAAATTTTTTATATCTTTATCTTATTAGGATGTTGAACTTCTTTTCTGATTTTGGTATTCCTGACCTTTGGAGTCTTCACAGCTGCCACATTTTAGTCTTCCTCTTTAGGGTGCTCTGATTTTCTTACTAGATTATTTCTTACTAATTGCTTCTTTTTTTCATCCATAAAAGAAAAAGACTCTTGAGATGCTTGGATTTACACCTTACTTAAATGCCTTAATTGGACATGCAATTAATTACATAGTAGTCCTTTCAGATATGGATATACTAAGCAGTGAGAATTGCATTAACCATATTGCTCATAACAGTCCCTACAGAATAAAACAATCAAAGTAGGAGATATATGAAATACAAACAGGTAGACATTTTAGGCTTCAAAAAGCTCGCAGAGTGAACTCATATTTAAGGACAGACTAAAAGAGAGCTACCAAATACATATAGGGAAAACCAAAGAAAAAAGCAGTTAATTAATCCAGATTTTCACTTTTCTGCTGCTTGTTTTCTCCATGTGATCCATCCATCAACTCTCAATTGATGAGCTAGTTGTTCCCCTCTTTACTTTTGGGAGGGAACTTTTAGGACTTTTTAAATGCAATTGGGAAATTTTAGTATTAGTTGAGACTTATCCCAACTAATTTGTTGATTACATTTTTTATGAAGGCAAATCTAACAAAAACAATAGGAATACCTTAAAAAGGTATCATTTACAGCTTTCACAACTTGCAGAACAAGAGAATGAAAACAATTCAGTTTTAGTTAGAATAAGGCAAAGAGCACAAATCTAGAGTTGAATGCAGAGATTAGTTCAGTTGTTAAGATGTTTCAAGTAAAGGTGTGAAAACCTGCATCCCAACAGCTGATGAATAGTAATTTCTTCAGTGGGAAGTAGTAAGCTAAGACTAAATCTTCCTCATTATTGTGGATTTCACAAAGACATCGATAAATATTTTTGATGTATTAAACATTGAAAAAACAGAATTATCACTTAAAAGTTTTAGTCAAATAACTGATCAATACTTTCTTTTTCTTCTTTGAAGAAATTAATGTGTTGCCTTCAAAATCTTGTTTTCAGCATGAAAAAACAGTTATTTGAAAAGCCAAGAAATTATTCTTATTCAATTAAAATAATTTTAAGTCTAATAAAAGTATGACAGTTGGAAAAACACAACAGAACATCACATCCGGTCATCGGAGTTCAAAGACATTTGCCAGCAGTTTACCTGTCAGTGGGGGTACTCTGGATTGTTCTATGTGGCCTTTCATTCAGTGATTTATTCTGGTTTTCCCTTATTATCAATAAAATCAATTTTCCCTTGAACACTACCAGTTATGATTTGTAGTTTGTGATTTCTGTTTACAGATTCAAACTTTTCAGCCTTGTAGGCCACTAAATATACGATTGACATTGTTAGTAACAGACTGTGTACTGACTGATACTGAAAAAGTTTACTTTGTTTGAATTTGCTTCAACATGCACGGAACTTTGTTTTGATTTGATTTGTCTTTAATAGCAACTTTTGCAATGACTGAGGCTGTGCCTAATTTGTTTTATTTTACTTCTGTTGTGTAGTGTAGTTGTTGTTTTCATATAGACAGAAGTACAAGTATGGGATGGTAAGAGACAGAACGCAGGCTCCAGGCCTCAGGGATGTTAACAACTCAGAGAAACACAGACATGAGAGCTGGTTCTAGGGCTTGTCTGTAAAGAAAACAAAGGAAAAGTAAATACACATAAACCAAACCATATGTATAATACGTTTGCAGACCCCTCAAGAAAGATCAGACTGCAAAGCGGGTTTGATAAAGACATAAAAATAGCTCTTGGTAAATCCCAGAGAGAGGAGGACGAAGAAACCCATCATATTTCACAACATACTCCTCCGGATGAAAGACGTAGGATGTTGATGACTTCCCATACCCAATTTAAGATTGAAGCCACATATCTAAAGATATCGAGTGTGGTATAATAGACTTGTTAGGCCTTGTGAATGGCAAAATAAGTTTGGTTTTGTGGAAGAGACAACTGCATCTGGTAAAACAGATAGATGGGGTGGTGGCCTGACACTCATATCAGATAAGCAACATCTGGGGTGAGACAGAGGCCTCACAGCCTGGTGTTGCTTCAGGTAAGAGCAGAAACACCCCTAGAAGCACCACGTACCATGCTCCGAAGCTCAAAGGCGTGGCAAACTGATGAGTCCCTGCCTCTGAGGACACAAAGGGCCTTGCCAAGGGCAAATCAACACACACTAATTGACTTAGTCTCACCTCATCAAGAGGCACTGAAAGGTTTTCAAAAGGTATAAAATCAATACACAAGAAACTCCTTTTCTTTGGGGGAGAAAAAATGACCACCTTGCCTGACAGAGGGATCAGTGTGCCTGGATCTCTCTTTCTCCACCAAAAAGAAATGTCTTGGTAAGCATTGTGCCTCTGACTGTGTCAGATGTTTCCCCAGGAAAATTGCTAACTCGAGTTTTTATTGTTACTTTTTTTGTGTGTATATATATACACGCTAAGTGCTAACCCCTTAACCAGTTATATGTGTTAAAATGCAGCAAGTGAATTTACCAAGGCAATCCCAAATTTGTTTTAATCTGTCACTTGAATTAAATTACTTACTGTCTCCAGCCTTGCAAAATTGTCTCTCTGACAGGCATTGTTGCGAGTGGCTGCTGGCTGTCCTGTTTGGCCAGAGAACCACACATTTTAATTCTGCGTATACCAGTGTCTAAGGAGAATCTCACAGGTAACTGGATTCTGACTTGTGGCAAAAACAGTAAAAAGCGCACACACACATAAACCTTTAGTCATAAACCGTTGATCTCGTAACTCAGTGGGAGGGTCTCCTTAGGCACCAGTCAGAATCTCACCTGTTTAATGTGACAAAGAGGAGCAGTGAAAAGATAGGTGTAACTCCAGAAAAAAAAAGGGCTAGGTACTATGATGTGTGTATAACAGTTTAAACAATATTAAAACAGAGATTTTTTTTTTTTTTCATAATTGTAGTACACTTTCTTTTCTGTAATAACTAAATCTGGACTAATAAAAATTCTTTGATTAAAATGTTAAGATTTCAGCTGTACAAACAACAAGTTTTTGGCTGCATATATAAAGTGTCTGCTCATAATAAGATTTCAATATTAGGGAATAGCCTCTGGTGTCATTCTGTGTCAACTCATCCATACCCCTTTTTATTCAGAGACAATCTAACGTGCACAGAATAAATACTACTTGTCACTATAAACTAAAGCAAAATTGTTTGAAGTCACCTAATCATTAGGCTGTTGCTAACATATCTAAAACAAGATAAATTAAGTCAGGCCAAGACAAGCACAAACAAGTCCCAAGTCTACAAAACCTGAGACACTACTTATAATAGCAATACCTATAATTACCGGGTTACAGAAGATGATTGGAAAAAGTGTAAAAAAAAAATAATGCAGTAAGAAAGATTACTAAAAGTAATTGATAAGGAGAAAGGAGAGAGCAGGGGTGAAAGGGTGTGAGGGATAGCTGTACTGTGAGAATGAGATGAAGAATGAGTGAAAAGGCCTGGAAGTAGCTGGTTTTAGTGCACTTTAGACTGTTTTTAGTGCACTGAACTGCACTGTGAAGAAGGCACCATTTTTCATTCTAAACTTGCAGTCATCAAGTGATGGTGTCACCAAGTTGCTATCTTCATAACTATTGTTCCCCCCGCATATAGTAAAGGAAGGAGATTCTCCTTGGCCCTCCTTTTGTTGACACATTAGTAAAAAGATTTTTTATTATCTGTCACAGAATTGGCTAATCTAAGTTCTAGTTGGGCCTTAGCCCTTCTGATTTTCTCTCTACATGATCACACTTCATGCTTGTAGTCATCCTGAGACGTCTGCCCCCTTCTTCCAAAGCTCATATACGTTACTCTTTTTTTTCTGGTATCCACCTAGATCTCTTTGCTCAGACAAGCTGGTTTTCTTCCCCACTGGCTCATTTTCCAGAACACTGGCCTGCTCTTGCACTGCCAGGATTTCCTTCTTAAAGAACATCCAGCCCTCTTGGGCTCCTTTGCCCTTAAGGACTGTCTCCCAATGAACTTTATCAACCAGCCTTCTGAACAGTCCAAGGTCTGCCCTCCGGGAGTCAAAAGTGTCTCTTCTGCTGACTCCCCTCTTTACTTCTCCTAGATCTAAGAATTCTATCATCTTCTGATTGCTATGCCTCAAGCGTCCTCCAACCATCGCATCACTCACAAGGCATTTTCTGTTCAAAAACAGCAGGTCCAGTGGGACACCTTTCTTAGTCAGCTTACTTACCGGTTGTATCAGGAAGTTGTCTTCCACACACTTCAGGAACCTCCTGGCCTGTTTCCTCTCTGCTGTATTTACTCCTAGCAGACATCTGGTAAGTTGAAGTCTCTCACAAGGACAAGGGCTACCTATTGCAAGACTTCTCCCAGTTGCTTGTAGAATATCTCATCAGCATCTTCTTCCTGGTTGGGTGGTCTATAGCACACTCCCGCCATGATATCTGCCTTATTATGTTCTCCGCTGACTTTTACTCATAGATACTCAACCCTAATATCACCATCATTAAGCTCAAGGCTATAAAAACACTCTCTAACATAGATGTCATATACATTTCTGAGCAGACAGGAACAGTAGACTGAATGTAAATTTTTTTCACACAGCAACCTAGTAGTAACAGTACCTTTAGTGCTTACAGTAATAGAATTGAGTGATTGTCTTGCATGTCCTGAGAAGACTTGAACACGCAGCTTTGCTTTTTGAGAAAGTTTCTGAACTTGCAAACTGTAGAGCAGCCTGGGGCTGAGCTCTTATCCTTCCTGATGAAAACAGGATATATTTTGTTAACCAAATTTAGCATTAATGGAGGTCATACAGAGAATAAGCAAAAAGAAGCCTGATTGCTGTATGACAAGATCCCTGCTGAGATTTAAGATTCTCTTTTGTTTCTGGTCAACATTCCCAATGGCAATCTTACATTCTATCCAATTATCTTTAAATGCAAAATGCATAAATAGTCTTTGACATTGATTTTAGACTCATGATCCTTACTATCTCCTCACTGACCAAGTTAAGTGTCACTGCAGCTCAATAAAGCATCCATTTTGGGAATTACAAAATCAAACTGGTCCTAATCAGTTAAACAACTATTTGCATGTAAATATTAAATCTTAGCTATAATAATTAAACAAATAGACCAGCACAATCAAGGGCAAATTAAGAGTAGCTCATTTCACATTATTTTCCAGATAATACTGCTCATTGCATCACAAATTTCATTGCTTAAACCTATTTTTTTATATTGACCACATTGTTTACACCATTTCTTTTGCTTGACAATATTACTAATATACCTGATTACAAAAAAAATTATACTATAAGAATAATATATATGTATTGCATCTTTTGGGATATTTTTTTCTTTTTTTTTTTTTTTTTTTACAGAGATCAGTATAAATTTAGGAACTTATTTTGGCATGTGATTATATTTATAAAATGTCACATGTTTTGTATAGAGAAATATTAGATTAAAGATTAGGTAACAATAGAGAAGGAAAAATTAACATTTTTTCCAGAATAATTATCAATTAAAGAATCTTTAGTATAGAAGTATATTTCAATGGGTAACATATTTAGATTCCAATAACTTTCTCTTAATATAGCATTTTACAATTTACAATATTTTTTAAAATTTATAGTATTTATTCGATATATATCTGCCTTTTCACGTAAATGCAATGTGCACTCTACTTTATATCGATTTTTCATTTCTTGGACTTCTTTCTTGCATAAAGCCATGAATTTGGTTTTCTTGATTTCATTGAACATCCCAAACTCACAGCACAGTTTGGGTGGAAGAATTTGAGTCTGCTTTTGCATTTTTGAGGTGATTTCTTGGTGACCTTAAAGTCATCTAGCTCTGTTCCCATTAGAACTTATTATACTTCTGAATCAGCACTATTCTAAAAAGCTACAAACCACGAGTTTGTAACTATGAAGTCATTCACACCCCTGGTTTGCCTGATTACAATAAGTATACTTGAACTTCAGTCTCTCAAACCAATGTGGGAAACAGGAGGCATTATTTCAAATTATTAATACACACTTTACCTCATTCAATTCAATAGACTATACCTAAAATTCATAACCTAGCCATGTGTTAGGTGGTTCTCTCTTTCTTTTAGTGATTATGTTCTACTGAACAGGAAAAAAAACCTGAGAAAACAACACAAACCAGCATCCATGAGTCCAAATGTATTTAAAAAAGTAATCATCAAGATTCAGTTAATGTGAGAAGACAAAATAATGGGAAAACTTGACCTCAATGTTTTGAGTTATCCCAAGCTTTCCTTAACTTCTCTGTTCCATAAACTTGAAACTTTTTAAAATTAAAAATGTTTCTTTATTTCATTTTACTAAAAATCAGTCTGCTTTTCTGAAGAGCTTTTGTCTTGACAAACTTGAATATTTTAATAAAATACAGTTCCTTATTATATTAATCTCTACTTATATCTACTAACCGTAATTCTAAATACATGCCTGCAAGCTTCTGCAAGCTTCTGCTTGAAATGTCTTCTTTATCAGGATGATGTTTTTGATTAGGGAGCAAGGTCTGGAAGGAACAGAGCTAAAAGATATAACCACCTTTTAGGCTTAAATATGTCAATAAAGAGCCTCTACTGTAAAATATTAGTTGTTCAGACAACAGAAGAGACTTTTAAAGAAAACAAAGTAAAAGGCAAATTAAAACTGAATCTAAAATATTGTTTTATATAAAATATAACAGTTATTCTTGAAACTCTGGTGTATATTCTTCAGCACCACAAGAAAATCTTATCAGACTACGCAATAGAATTCTGTGTGTGACTCTCATAACCAATCTAACACAAAAACCCTGTGCAGCGCTACAGGCTTGGGGAAGAATGGCTTGAAAGCTGCCTAGCAGAGAAAGACCCGAGGCTGTTGGTTGACAGACAACTGAACATGAGTCAGCAGTGTGCTCCGGTGGCCAAGAAAGCCAACAGCATCTTGGCTTTTATCAGAAACAGAGTGGCCAGCAGGTCCAGGGAAGTGATTTTCCCCTTGTACCAGTGAGACGGCACCTCGAATACTGTATTCAGTTTTGGGCTCCTCACTATGAGAAAGACATTGAGGTGCGGGAGCATGTCCAGAGAAGAGTGATGAAACTGGTGAAGGGGCTGGAAAACAAATCTTACGAGAAGGACTGAGGGAGCTGAGGTTCATTAGCCTGGAGAAGAGGAGGCTGAGGGGAAACCTTATTGCTTTCTACAACTAACCAAAAGGAGGTTGCAGATAGGTGGGTGTTGGTCTCTTCTCCCAGGTGATAGGTGATAGGACAAGGGGGAATGGCATCAAGCTGCATCAGGGGAAGATTAGATTGAACATCAGGAAATATTTTCTCACAGAAAGGGTTACCAAGCACTGGAACAGGCTGCCCAGGGAGGTGGTTGTGTCACCATCCCTGGAGGTGTTTAAAAGATGGGTAGATGAGGTGCTTGGGGACATGATTTAGTAGTAGGCAGGTATAGTTCGAGTTGATGATCTCTAAGGTCTTTTCCAACCTAATGATTCTATAAATTCCCCTTTCCAATGAAGTGTTTTTCAATGCTTTTGAAGACAACGAAAGGTTTATTTTTGCAAAAATTCCAATAACAAAAGGTATTCCAATTTCAGCAGAAGTTCCATGGATTGAGTGTTTTAGGATTATGTCCTAAAAGCCAGATTAAATATTCAGCAAGTTTTACTTACTCCGGTGCTTTTTGCAGGCTAATGTCTTTATCAAACTATATTTAACGTTGAGCAGCTCCTTTCATGGTGGTCTGTAAAAACAGATTGTTTCCTCTCCTAGTTAGATTTTCATTTGCATGAAATGTGTATCTTTGATTGGAAGCATTTACAGCTTATTTTTTAACTCAGCCTTCTGTGAAATCATAAACATTTGCAGAGCAATAATTTCTGATATCAAAACTAGAGGATTTTTAATTCAAATAGAGATGATGAGCTCTTAAGATCCTGTTTTCATTCAAGGGTCTTGACCATACGAAAATAAGAGAATGAGTTATATAAAACCGCACAGCATCAGTAAATACTGCATTGACAGCACTGAAGACTGATGTTGATCTGCAGAGCAGGTGTCATTACTTTTAGCTTCTCACACACACACATATCAATAGGTGTTTCACCATTGTTTTGGGAGAAGCACATCTCAGAGAGAGTGAGAAGGTTGTTGATTTTCTTTGTTCACCAAGAAAATGTGACACAGAGGCCAGTTATTTTAGCAGAATGACATGTTTCTTTTGAAAAACATTTGATGACTCACTGTACAGCTTGACAAAAGGAAAGCTAATATAATTTATTGGGAGAGTTATATGAAAACACTTTATTTAGAAATTCTAATTTGCTACGGTACAGATGCATCTTAGCACTCTTCAGAGAATGCTTTGTTTATAAAAAATATAAACATTTTATTTAATCTCTTTTTTTAAAAAGAACTTTTCATCTTCCTTCACAAACTTATCAACCACCTTAAATGTAAATTGGATCTTTATTTTTTAACAGCTCATCTGTTCAGTCTGAATTTGTAATCATCTGTCTGTAGCAATATAAATTGTTGCTGTAGCTTGTGGTGTTGAACTAACATACATTTTGCACCATTGAAAGATATTTTTATTGTAGTACCTGGATTCTTGAATTTTGATGCATTTTGATAAAATATTTGGATTAATTTTGTATATACTTGAGGTCATCTTGTACAATAGAGATGAATACAGAAGCTCCAAAGAAGCAGAACAGTATATTTAAATGCATTATGTTAGCAAAAGACTCAAAGTATATCATATTGCATCGAATGCCTAGCATTATTATCATCCATGAATCATATCACAATTTTCACAAAAACAGATCCTGTAACGGATTAAATAAGGACCAAAACTCATTTGTACTTTTTCATTTGTACTCTGATTTTAAAAAGAACTTATTCCCATCTGAATTACATATCCACCATATTTCATAAAAGTGCTACTACCCATGGAGGGCCAAGCTGTAAAAGCTTTAAAGCACGGAATATTGCTCGTTCATAGAAGCATATGGGCACACTATCAAAAGCAGTCAATTTATGGCAGCTTTACAAGTTACTGTTCATCAGGTGAGTTACAACGGACCATACGAGCACACTTATCTCACCCTAACTTGCGAGGTAAAATGCATTAGTTTAAACTAGATTCATGGGGATATAAATTTTACCTTACCTTTTGGCAAGGTTAAGATGACATGTAGTCCATTGCATTGATACAGCAGCTGTCTGCTATCTTGTTGGAAAGCTATAACTCGGTCCGTATTGATCCAGATAAAGCTCTTAGACTATCAGGTAAATTTTATTGATCTCAGTGACTGAATACAGTAAATCACATCCTTCAAAAACCATACAACACTTATTCAAATAGTCAGAGAGAGGAAGATTTAACATTTTCTACTAATTTCATTGATTTAATTACATCCCCCTCTATCAAAAATGTGCCTTTATTTCTAATTTCTCTAAGTTCAAGCTATGTTTTATCTTGTATCTTTCTCTATGAGATAAAAAAGCCCTAAGAGTTGCTGAAATCTTCTGTATATTAAGATCCTGTTACACGATTTTTTGTTTCTTTGAAGACTGCCCAGCAATACATGTGATTTCTACAATAGCATCAGCTTTAGTGACAGAAATCACTATCAGATGTTTTTAATTTATTCTTTGACTTTGCATTTTATATATATATATATATAGCTCTCCTCATCATCATTAAGCATGTTTGGTATGTTACTAAATTCTGGCTATAAACATCAACTTGATACAATTTCATTCGAAACACAGCTTGATATTACAAAAGTGAAGACAGATATCTATGAACTGGGTTTTCAACGTAATTGTAACTTTTCCCACTTTTAGAATTTACAGAACCTTACTATATGCTGTTTCAAAGCAGATTATGAATACGGTTTCTGGTGAAATGGTATCAAACTATATTTTCCATTACTTTTACCAGCTACACGTGGTACATCCAATATGAGCTTTCAGAATCTATAACACAATTAACAGCGGATACTAATCAGTCTAGGCACACTAATTAACTTCAGATTTCTCACCTTATTACATTTCTTTTAAAGTATTATAATTTTCTAGGTTCCTCCCATTTTCAGGCCAGAATCTTAATGTTAATGAGCTGATTTTATTCCTAAATTACTAATGCAAAAAAAGGAGCGAGAATGTGGACTTTTAAGCAATATTATATTGTTCCTGAATAGAGTATTGGGAAATTTCTTCCAACCTGAACCACTTCATTTCTTTCTGATATTCCTTTGCCTAAAATATGAGTTTCCACAGTAAATTGAAGATGGCAAGGATGCACATAGCACATACAAATGTGGTTTTAATTATAACCAAATTACGTGTGAGCTCAGAGAATTGCCTGTCTGAGGACTATAACCAAAGAACAACGGCTGTCCTATCCTACAGCCAGCTCTTCCAGGCAGTTAAAAGACTTTTTAATCCATTCTTAATCTCCAGTGTTTATTAGGGCTATGCATCCTCTCAGGATGATAGCAATAGACTGAGTATGCATAAATACCACGTTATTTTTTTTCCACTATGCAGCGTATACTTGCATTCAGCTGAATAAATGTTCATGTAGGCAATAAAAGTGTAGTCAGGCACATACTTAAGAAATAGTATGTTATCAGATAAGACCTGTTTCTACAGCAAAAGAACAAGTATAACATGTAGATAACAATTTTCTCTTGCTTTGCTGAGATACAATGAAGTCTAACATCAGTTCTTCCAACATAAATTCACTCCTTCACTATTTCGTGCTTTTTCATTGCTCTATATGCTGGTTATTGACCAACAGAGAAAACTGTAGCATCAGAGTGCCATTTTATTGACTCCTGAGCTTTCAGAAATCTACCTATATTTAAAATGTAGGTTATTTTATACTTAAGATACTTGATGTATCTGTACACTGCTTTATAATAAACAAACTATTTAGCAGAGTATCTGGAGTTTTGAAAACAAATTGCCAGTTTTGATAACAGCCTTGCCTTACAGTGTTGAGAGACTTATGTAAAGATAAATGTCACTATAGAAAGAATATTGTAAACAACCATTTTTTAAAAATCTAATGTTTTTCAGGCACCATATTGAACAAATCAACCAAAAAAACCCAACAAACCTAAGTCCTTTCCCTTACAGAATCCTATGGTATTCTCAAGAACTGTAAGAAAATACGTAATTGTGTGATTATATAAAAAATTCTGGATACCTAAATATGAATGTCATCACATATCTTTGTATTAAATACTAAGATAATAGATCTCTAAAGATTCTACAAAGAGATTGATGACCTACAAGCAGTCATGAGCTATATGTTATTTATAGGGACTGTTGTATTTTCAGAAATTGAGAGGTATGGGTTGAAATTATTTTTGTCATTGAGCTTCGAAAGTAGGGAATAGTTTAACCCTATGCCATTCACATCAAATGACATTCCTGACATGCGCGGGTTCTAGTGAAAGCTAAGCACAAACTTAAGTGTCTTATTGAGTTGAACAAGACTACTTAGTACAACACAAATGATACTTAGCACATCACAGAATTCCATCTTTTTGTAAGACAGAGGATAATATTGGAGCATTGGCAGTCATGTTAACAGAAAACAATTTACAGATACACTGAGGAATAGGTTATGGAAGTTACCTAAGAGATATTGCATTAGAAGAAGGACTTGGGGGTGCTGATTGATGGGAAGCTCGACATGAGCCTGCAAGGTGCGCTCACAGCCCAGAAGGCCAACCGTATCCTGGGCTGCTTCAAAAGAAATGTTGTCAGCAGGTCGAGGGAAGTGATTCTGTCCCTCTATTCCTCTCTTGGGAGACCTCATCTGGAGTATTGTGTCCAGTTCTGGAATCCTCAGCATAAGAAGGACATGGAGCTGTTGAAATGGGTCCAGAGGAGGGCTACAAAGATGATCGGAGGGCTGGAGCACTTTCCATACAAGGAAAGGCTGAGAGAGTTGGGCTTGTTCAGCCTGGAGAAGAGAAGGCTCAGAGGAGATCTTATAGCGACCTTCCAGTACCTGAAAGGGGCTACAAGAAAGCTGGGGAGGGTAGTGATAGGACGAGGGCAACAGGTATATACTGGAGAGGGGCAGGTTTACACTAGACATAAGGAAGAATTTCTTCACCATGAGAGTGGTGAGACACTGGCACAGGTTGCCCAGAGAAGTTGTGGATGCCCCATCCCTGGAGGTATTCAAGGCCAGGTTGGATGGGGCCTTGGGCAGCCTGATTTAGTGGGATGTCCCTGCCCGTAGCAGGGGGGTTGGAACTAGATGATCTTTAATGTTTCTTCCAATCTAAACTATTCTATAATTCTCTAATTCTAAGAACTTTTCTTGAAAGTTTCAGCCAGCTATTCACACTGTCCTTACAAACATAAGAAACTGATTAGCGAAACCACACAGAGATGAAGTAATAACAATCAATACGGAGTAATTCATCAATGGTGTTAGAAGTATCAATTTGTTCATCTGAACTGTTCAGCAAACAGAAGAAAGTGACATCAGGCTATTTAAGCAAACAATTCACGAACACAGATTACAGGACATTTTTTTTCCCTGCATTTAACAACTCATCCTGTTTTGCATAACAACTTTTTTTTTTATCAGAACTATTAACTTTAAAAAAAGATAAAGTTATAGACACACTGGGAGGTCTTTATAGAGAGATTGTATATTGATTTAATTCACAGAACATGCTGCTAATAAACAGACACTCCAAAGGTAGCTGGTTCCATGCTTACATTTTTAATGTCCTTACACCTCCTGGAGGTTACCAGCTGTGACCTTTAATTATTGTATTTCTGCTGGGATTTCTGAAAAAAGCACTTATTTATTTAAAGGTTCCCTACAATTATACTATTATACTGTCTTGCATCAGACTTAATAGCTGTGCAGATTATTTCCTCATGCAGTAGAAGGCTTCCTTTCAATTTAAAACTTATTTGCTAGCTTGAAAGTCCTCTAAGTAAATAATAATTTATTATATTTTTTTTTCATAGACTCAATCATAAAATCGTTTGGTTGGAAAAGACCTTTGATTTCACCAAGTCCAACCATACCTGTCCACTACTAAACCATATACCTAAGCACCTCATCTACCTGCCCTTTAAATATCTTCAGGTATGGTGACTCAACCACCTCCCTGGGCAGCCTGTTCCAATGCTTAACAACCCTTTCAGTAAAGAAATTCCTCCAGATACCCAAGCTAAATCTTGAGGCCATTTCCCCTTGTCCTGTCACTAGCTACTAGGGAGAAGAGACCAACCCCCATATCACTACAACCTCCTATCAGGTAGAGAATGATAAGGTCTATCCTCAGCCTCCTCTTCTCCAGATTAATCAACGCCAGCTTCCTTAGCCACTCGTCATAAGGCTTGTTCTCCAGCCCCTTCACCAGCTTTGTTGCCCTTCTCTGGACACACTCCAGCCCCTCAACGTCCTTCTTGTAGTGAAGGGACTCACTATGCAGGTTAGTCTATTGATTTCACAAACTATTCTCCAAGACCTTGCTAAGCAGGCGTTCAGGAAAAGAGAAAGGGTGTATATTTCCATAGATCTTATAAAGGCGCTATTGAATGAAACATGTCCCAGCAGTAAAGAAGTAGATAATATAATGATATAACAGAGATCTCCATTCAAAGAGTTTCTTGCTTCTCAAGAAAGGAAAGTTCATCTTTCTCTTGACTTCTTATGAAGTGGAATTCTCTTTCTATTAGAATGCTTGTAGGCATATACTTGTGTACAATTTAATGATTCTAATATCAAACAACACTTGACCTATATGAATTACAGAAGCAAGAAGAAAAATAAGCAATCAGTTGATTTGTTTCACATGAGTAATGCACACAAGGAAAGCGGATGTATCTCAGTTTCATCTAAATGCTGAAAATACTTATTTTGGTGAAATGTGTGGCATGTTCACTAAGTTTTGAAAAAAACACAATGAGGTTTTATAAGGTAAACTTCTTCATGTAAACAAACCTTATTAAAAAGAAACATCCATTTGATAAACATCATCATATTAGTAGTTCTAGACACACTTTGGCAGCATTTGGCATTTGGCAGCATTAAGGAATGTAATCTATGTTTTCCTTAGAATTTTTCTGTTATGCTTCAGCTAACAATATTATGAGCTCATGGTATAATTTTATTACCTAACCATCTAGAATTATTTCCATGTTAAGCATATTGATCCATCAAAGATGTACTCCTGGAACATACACAGTTGACTGAATTGGCCATATTCAGTATGCTAATTAATATTTTCTTTTCTCTAACTTCGTGAATCTCCACGTTTATGCTCTCCAGATAAAGGAAAATGTCAGCTAGGATTTAAGATGAGTCAGAAAAAATATAAAGTCGATGTCAGAAATATTCAAAAGGCATCTTCAAATTATTTAAAAGGACCATTTCATATTCTAGATTTTTGATGAGTGATTCATATTTTAAGCTGAGCAACAAAAATCCATCCTCTTTGCAACAGGAAGCATTTGAGGTCTTAGCTGAAATTTTTCATTGAAGAAATATTTTGCAGTTAAAGAACTTAGATGTTACTACTTTTTGAACACTATCCATAGATGAAAGCATGGGCTTTGTAACACTTACTTATGTGAAAAATATTCTACATAAGAAATTTATCAAATCAAAGGAAGCATATTGTCTGCCCAACAAAAATCTTCTAAATCGTCTGCACTGGGAAAGCCACAGGAAGTTACTGAAGATACAGACACAGTTTTACAGGAGAAATAAAATTTTCTTGAGTCTTCAAGTGAAAAACTATAAGCATAACTGAAAATAATAATATTGCTTATTCGTTCAGAATTGACAATGTGCTTACCAGCATATGGATCTGACGTTAATTCAGTTCATGTGCGTAACATTGGGTAAATCCATCTTATAAAGGAAAGTGAATGTGAAGATTGTTCCCTACTGAACTAAGTTTCCTATCTCTCCATTTTCTGCTTTTTTTCATTATCTTTTCTAAGTTTTCATTCTCCAGTTTCAGTTTCCATTGGCTTCTTTTTATTTTCATCCTATTAACTAACTCTGAAAAGTTTTATGACCTCTCTAATTTCTTTTTAACCTTTAAACCGTTGAACTATTTATCAGCCTACACCTTGATTACTTTTTGAGTTTCCTGCACCCATTTCTTTACTTTATCTTCTCCAATTGCGCAGTAAATTTTTGAAGAGAAACAGGTATTTTTCGCCACTGTTTTATGACAAAGAACGTTTGTACAATTTTGATGAGGCCTTTAGGTACAATCATAAGGTAAATAATATAAGTCACAATAACAGAAAGATATTAAGAATATGACCTAAAATACTTTTTATGCATTTTCCCCTGCTTTCAGTTTATGAGCATCATATACTGTGTCAAGCAAAATTTACACTATATTCTGCAAGACAAATATAATTCATTTACTTACCTGAGTAAAATGATGGCACAGTAAACTACTTCAGTCATAAGAAGAGCTCATGAGAAAGGCGCTATTGCTCTGCATTTTAGATGGCCCCTTATGGTACGGTGTACCATGTTGGTTTGGTTTGTTAGGTGTTTTTTTAAACAGATATCTTGCATTCTTGTTGCAGTTTGTTAAACAGAAATACAAATAAAATTATAAAACCCCTGGGCTTAAATAGTAATTTCTTATGAATAATGGAATGGATCTTGTATAAATACCTTCTCTCAAGGAAATGTATACCCACAGATAGGTATTCATAAAAATCTTAATAGGTCAACCTATACCTACATATCTGCTTGTGGAAGCAGCCTTTTTGATATTCTGGACTATATAGTTCTGAAGGCATACTTCAACAGATTTAGGTAATTAGCTGTTAAATCTCATTAGAAGTCCCACACTGCTATTCTGAAGACTTCAGAAAGGAATTCTACTTCTATTCTAACAATAACACTGGTCTATTTAGTGAGTGATATTTTTAGGAAAGGAGTGAGCACAATTCATCCCTCAGGGTATTATTGATGAAAAGAGCTCTAAAATGCCTAGTTATTATTATCACTTTAGCACCATCAAGTAGAATCCATCCCACATAGGTAAAAAGAACAAAGAGTATTAATTTACTTATGTGGTTCTCTAGGATGCTCTGAGACAGTTTTTCAACATTGCTCCATTTCTGCATAGAAATTCACACATTTCTAAAGGAAAGATCATTGCTATAATTGCAATCCCACTAAAAACCTCAGCTATTGCAAAGGATAGATATTTTACCTTTAGTTCAGTAATACTTAACCTTTATCCCCTGTAATATTTCTTAGATACTCAGCTGTTAGGTCTCAGAAACTAATATGTCTTTATTCCGTTAGTGTTACATTGTTCCCTAGTTTAATCATATAATATTTATATAATTCCAATGAACAGTGGATTCGAACATCTTCTGTATTTTAGATATTGTTTCTTAATCTCTGCAAAAGCTCACACACAGGTAAAATTCATTACCTGATATAATATTATGTTTAATAGAACCACAAACTGCTACATGCTCTGGAAAGTAGTAGATTTGTCTGAATTCTTTTGTTGTTCAAATTGTATTCTGGATTTCATGCTATCCATGAGCCACAAAAAAAAAGCTGTATCTCATGGTATAGTTCTGCAGCACCAATACTCCCTACCAGCTGAAGCTCTGACAGAAGAGATATACCAAAGGTACACATCAATAAACCACGTGTGAAGAGCTGCAGAGTAGAAATAAGTAACACAATGTCAGATGGAGTGCCATGAGCTTCTGCTACAGTCTGGAACCATCAGAGTAGGTAAATGTTCCTGGAGGCATGAGTAGATCACAGGGTGACTATAAGCCACAAACGTCATCCAGATAAACACATTCTTTTGTATCAAGCAAGGTATTTCCATATGAACGATAAGCATTGCGCAAAGCCCCAGTGAGAACTCATCTGTATCACTATGGACACGCTCAATGAATAGATTATCAATCATTAGCTTTGGTGTAAGGAAGCAATTTTCCCCTAGGTCAGATTGGCACTGGTCCCTGATAGGTTCTTATCCCTTCCTCTGCAGCACTGAGCATAGCTGATTGTTAGAGTTCTTCTGGACCATTTTGGATAGGTGCCTGCTGCTTGTTCTCCAAAGGTGGCCCTCAGGCCCTGCATCTGCACATCTTGTGGGGAAGTATACATTCTTTGCCCCCAAGATGGACTAGCAAAGGTCCCATGTTTTGGGTTTTTTTTTTCTCTTCCTCTGTAGCACTGAGTATAGTCCCTTGTCAGGGCTCATCTGGTTCATTTTTGCTGGGTTTTTGCCTGCTGTTCTGGCACCACCAAGGCACTACTCATGCCCTGGTTCACCCTTGGTCTTTTTCCCATTGCAAGACTGTAGCCAAAGCGAGTGAGCTTTGGTCCTTTCCTACCTCTATTTACCCAGGTGTCCTTTCTTCTGCTAAACAGCCTATGTTTGGACAGGCTGCAGGCTTGCTGCATTATCAGGTGCTGCCACTTTTTACCTCTCTGCATGCAACACAAGTGCAGGGCAGGCTCAAGAGCACTTCTCATGCATTGCCGGCCAAGAAGCACAGTGGAGCGAGTTTTTGAAGGCAAAACGTATGCTTGTTGTCGATATGTGCCATATTTTCAGAAATACCCCACAGTACCACAAACCTCTTCTTTTGTGTGTGGTCAGTCCGGATCCTCATTCTTCAAGTTCTCATTTTCTGGAAACAGAGAATGCTTGACCTGCATTGCTGCTGCTTTCTGACTCGCTTCTGCCAGACTTCAAGGGATACTTTTTTCAAGCTATATTAAAGGATGCATGAGCTTGCTCCTGGCTACACATGCACATTGTGTTAGTGCTTGTGGGCATCAGCTCTGAAACAGATTCAGAAACATAAAATAAATTAATATAATATAAAATTAAAGTTTCCACTTGTAACCTTTGTGATATGTGTCCTTGAAAGTGGTTTTGGACTTGAGAAAAACCTGGCATTTCATGCAAATAAATAGTCTCAGTATTTGACTCATGGTGATCACAGGGGATGGGATGGGATGGGATGGGATAGGATAGGATAGGATAGGATAGGATAGGATAGGATAGGATAGGATAGGATAGGATAGGATAGGATAGGATAGGATAGTTATGCTGTGCTACGCATATAGTTACACATGGCAAGCTATGACCCAGGTCTGAGGGGTCCATCCAGGATAGGAGCTATCTGCAGTGCAGGTCACAAGCCCTTGCAAGAGGCAGGGTCAGAGGTGGACACATCTACAACATAGCTCAGGCAGGGACAGAAACATCCACATCTTTTAGCACAAATCCAGAACATAGCCGCATACAAGCTACTATGAAGAAAATTAACTATCCCAGCCAAAGCCAGCACAATAGGGAATTAAATGGCTGCTTGCTAATAAAACCTCTTTGAAAATCTAACCTCTTAATAGTTCAGTTTGTACTGAAAGTGTTCAGAATATTTTCTCTAATTAATTCCATTTATATTGGTGTTAACAATATTTATAGTAAGAATTTTATTTGAAAGACAAAGTGTATTTGTACTTCTATCTTCCTTCATCAATTTTTCAGTGTTATGTCAAGCCATTATAAATCATGCTGCAATTCTGTGGTCTGTGGCAGTTTCTGAGGACAAAACTAGTGAGAAACGGACCTATCATCAAGCCAGAGAAACAGCAGGCGAAAATACACTTTTGATCACTGTATTTGAGTTGTAGTTCTGTCTTTGTGTTGTTGTTGTGGAAGGAAAAATGCACATTCACTGTCACCTCTGGAGCTTAATTTATAGAACACTTAATGATTCAGCAATAGTCGCTCTATTTTGGCACATGCTGTCTTCGTATTGAATAGAAACGTTAGATGGGATTTTTAAAAAATCCACACTCCGCAGTGAAACCAAACTCTCAGCATTCAAAAACATCCATGGCAATGAGAAACTACAGTATTAAATGAATTATTTAGTGTCCAGTAGTCCAAAGATTAAGAAGCTGGTGGGATACATACAGGTTCAAAAGACAACTCAGCACGAAAGCAAGCAAAAATCCAAACCTCACATCTCTCCTGAGAAATTTAACAAAACATGATTATCCACTGTTGGATTTTTTAATGTGGTTTTCATTAGAACTTTCTGTGATTTCTTTCCCAAATAATTTCTTGTTGAAAGCTGAACATTATGTTATACACACAACTTTAGCTACTGTTTACCATAACTTTCTGTTGAATATCTTTCTTATTCATTCTTCTTCAATTTAGAATGAGAAATTATTGACCTTTCAGGACGGATAAGCAAGTCTGTTATCTATATGGGTGTGTACAACTATTTCTTCAGTATATGTGTCTAAAAAATTGTTTCAGAAAGCAATTAAGAAAAATGGATTATCATGATCAAGTTGCATCAGTGTAACATGACAGAAGAGTTTCAGTAAAGTGTTCATCTTTCTGATATGATAGGTATGACATCTTCGAGAGCTTAATCTGGTAAAATGAGTTCGTGATAGATATTTTCATTGGTAAACAGAATAACGCATTAAAAGGTCCAATGAGTTTATAAACACTTTTCAGGCTGAGATAATAGCAGTAAAGTTGGCAGAGTCCTTCTATTATACATTTTTCATTAGATGTGTATTTAGCCATAACAATCTACATTCCACTCAACTTAAATGCAGCAGTTAAACCTCTAACTAGAGTTTATATATTAGTGTTAAAATATAGTAGTACGTGCTTGTCTTTTGCTTTATACTAGAATGTGTGTAACAAGGAAAATTCATTTTGTGCTAGAATTTCAAGATAAATTCATTTAGCACATACTATATATTTTTACCTATCAATTTATACTTTATATATTACATTAACACTACCATCAGTTAGAACAACACAGTATTAATCATTTTGAAAGTGTTTTAAAGTAAGTACTACAGAAAACACTTTTTTGACTTTTTTTTTAAAAAAAAACTGTTATATATTATTATGTACAAAAGATCAGCAAGCTAGGGTCTAGCTTCTTTGACTGTGCTGGAATCATAATGATTTATACTAATTATCTAGTAATGTTAAGTATCTTAACTAAATTAGTATGATATCATCTTAATTTAAGGTTGTACATTCCTTTGTATATTTGAAACTTTGCAGCAAGTAGTAACTAACAGGTTATATAAAAAGTAACTCATCTATGCAACACAAGGCATAGAAATTCTATATCAAAGAAGATTTGAGCATAATTTATAAGTTGCTAGGAAGTATTTTTATTTTTTGTGCACATTTTGCCCTGCTGATTTTTTTGATGATGTGTAATACATTTTCATTCTGACAACAACTGAGTTATGGTACACAAAAATGTATGAAATATTCACCTGTCTTTTAAGACCCTTGAATATCATATTTTACTCCAGAAATGCTAGCTGAATTCTGAGACTGTGTCTATAACATATTTGAGTAAACACTACTGTCATGGAAATAATTGTTTCTGTGGGTTTTATTTCTTACACATATGCTCTAGTAAATTATTCAATAATAGCCACGTCTTATTAAAATCTTAGGAATTGCAAGTACTGGGTAATTTGATTTTTTATTATATATTTTGCAATTTTAGAAAGCTTTCCCTAATTAACATCAATATCACACTCAGTGAGTGCCTGGCTTCAGGCATTTAAAGCAAAAGACTTTTCCTTAGGTCTCTTGTGGAAGCCCTTTTCCTTTTTTCCTCCTTTCCTTTAAACCATTTGAAGATAATTTAGCTCTGATGAAAAGATGCATTGTGATAACCACAGAAAGTACATTTTGTCTATGCTCCCAGCAAGCATACAAAGACTCTAAAAATAATGTAAATTTTACAGCAGTTAATTTACCCAAATGAACTCATTTAATATGGCAGTGTTTAATGACTTAAATGATGCAAACTTAAAGTTTTCCCTTTCTTCTTGTTTTTCTTCTCAAGTATGGAAATTAATTAGACTCCACAGGTCTTATCATTTCTGCGCTGAACATCATCTATTTCAAATCCACTGAGGAATGTATGGTCCCTTTGAATTTGACATTTCCTTTCAATTTGCTGCTAAACGAACTTCCTGGATTCACACAGGAGAACCTACAGAAATACTAGTAATATTTGCAACCAATCCAAAACTTTATGAAAATGTATGTCTTTGGTCATTCTTTCCCATCCTAAGCCAGAAGAGCAAATTACTCTTTTTTCTTGTCATGATCTTTCTACTTTTTGATGAGCATCACGACCAGACACAAAAGGCTTTGTACAGTTTTATTATGGGGCAAAAAGTTATTCCAGTTCCAAATTGGAGGGCAAAAAAATCACTGTGGGAGAATAAAACAGAGGAGTGAAATAATCATTCTTCATTCTACAAAATGATAGAGTCAGTCCACAGTTACTATCTGTTGCCGTAACGTTGGAACAGAGGACAGAAATACTCTAAACTGCATCCTTAACATAATTTCTTCAGTGCTTCATGATCAGGGAGAAAGTTAATTAATTCCTTGCTCAAAGGCAACAAGGATCAAATCAAATCAAGAAATCATTAACAAACCAAGCCCCTTCTCTGGAATTAAATCTCACCTTCAGCCTCTTCTGGAAAATAGTACAGGTAGCCAGAAGAATAAGTGCTGTTCCATCGGGACTGCAACAAGTTATTTCAATTTTTATCTGATTCAGATCTCTTATTATCATCACATGAATGTATTAAATCCTTTTCTTACCTACTTTGTATTATCTCATTGCCTATCCTATGTGCGAGTCCTGCACAGCATGTGAATGGCAGCAGCTGGAGAAGAAACTGCGGGTCACAGGCCCACAGGCATGTGCTCCAGCAGCTGGAGAGATAAAGGTTGTTTATCTTTCTTCAGTGTATTTAATCCTGAATGTGTGTGTGTATGTGTCATTAATTGGCAAACTTCAAGGAGGACTAGCTAACAAGCAGGACACTGGCATGGAGAGGCACAAGGTCTGAGCGAGGGGGTGGGTAAGAGTCCCATGATCTAGGAACAGCTATTAGGTAGACTTAGGACTTGTGCTTATTTATGAGGGACCTGTGACTGTGTGGGTGCAAGATCAGTATGAGACAAGTGCGCAAGTGCATGCATTTGTTTCCTAGCAAACATCAAGCTGGACTAGTTAGTGAGTAGGAGGAGACCTGCATGCTGGGTAAGGGGCACCAAGGTTCAGCCACAGACATCAGAGGAACTGAAAGACCTTGTGAATATTTGGAAGATCTGCGATTTTTTGTGTGTTTGGGAACCTACAGAGTACAAGTGTGTGTGAGTTTTCCCTTCAGTCCTTATCAGCCAGAGAGGAGAAGCAAGACTAGACTGCTTTGCGGCTGCTGCTAAGGACAGTGTGCTGTTTGTGGCAATCTGCATGGGCAGTCATGTTAGAGGTCAGTGGAGCGGAGGGGTGGTATAGACCTCAGAGAGACAGCATCCATGGGAATGGAACTCGCCTGAGCTTCAACAAAGAAACTCAAATCCTGGCATCTATGGGCTTTAGCAACTCTTAACTTCCTCAACATTTTTACTTTTACTTCCTCTGAATTAGGCATGTTAGTTTTGATTTGATTTGCTCTGAACAGCCTTTACACATGTCCATTAAAAATACAAAACAACATTATTTTCGGCTGTTTGACTCTTATCTTTTTCACAGGAACACAGCATCTGATGTACAAGATCAGAGATCCATTTAATCTAATTTTCAAACACTTTTGCAATGCTAGGTGTTTTCAGTGAGTTCCTATGAAAGCTGTCATGTTGAGTGGTTAATAAAATCCTCATTTGAGAAATTATTTATCTATGGATCTAGGATTCTCTGAGGACTGGTGAGAACAGAGAACTCAACATTAAGCATGGGACAAGAGGAGTGCCCATTTGAGTAAGTACCCATAAGTTGAACAGCTGCTGCTTCAATGAATGTTGCCAGCACAAAAAAATTTCTAGTTCCTTGCTGACAGCATAGGAATGAGGTAATAGCAGCAATGAGGTGTCCGTTAATCTGGACGGGAAAGCAAGAGGGCACCTTCAGTCCTGAAAGGATACACAGAGGGAAGTAATAGCTGCAGAAGATGAAGTAGCAGAAGAGACAAAAAACTTCTCTGATGGTCACTGCTTTAACATTCAACTTTTAGGTTCTTGCAACTGAATATGTGTGATTGCATATATATATATGTACGCGTGTGTGTGCGTGCACATATACAATATACAAACATATATATATGCATCAGTTGATTAAAAGATTGCTGTGATAAAGTGTTTAGCAGACTGAGAAATCGGGCCAGTTTTAAGATTTAAAAGCAAACTTTATTAAATTTATGCATTAACAACACATTTTGTGCTAAAAATTGTTTCTAGCACGTTACTAATCATCAGTCAGTAACACACCCTACATTAGTTAAGAGTATACAACACCCTGGAGCTCATGATGACACCATTGACTATGGTCCTTGGTGGTTGTCAGTCGCTGCAGTTAAAGTGATGAAGCTTGAGGGATTTTGATAAGAGAATTTAGAATTGAAGAGAGTTTCTTCCCTCTCCATATTTCCACCACGTCTGATGTTTTCACACTATTTAGTCCTCCCAAGGGGAAGCAGGGGGCTCATCTGCTCCCAGTACTGCTTATATTGCTTTTTCTAAATAGTCATGCTCTTCATGTATTCACCAAATTGCCCTGCAGACAACTACACTCATCTTTGCCCCTTCGATAATCATGTTCCTCACATACTTGGTGACATGCTTATGCATTGTGTCTAGTTCTGCCCTCACTGCATTACAAAACAAACAAGTATTCATGCTGGTTACCTTATTTTAGTACCCTCTTATTTGAGTTTCAGGCAAGTTCATATTGACTCGGGCATGTATAGTTTCTATTTATTATCTAAGCTCCAAGTTCAAAGTCTTAGTTCCAGACAAAATATACAGAGATATTTGGGGACTCAATAATCAGACGGACAACAGCCAGCCCTCTGAGTGTAGAGTTTCTTGAATCATCAAATAAAGAATGACAAATAAATGTGTCATTAGCATAGATACACGATTCTCAACTAAAGGGATAATATTTTACTATACAAAGATTATCAAGCTAGCATTCTCCCTTGGACCTTGGTTCTTAAATAATTTCTTTAAGAAACACAGCTGAGTCATTTATTCCATAGGTTGCCTGGAAGGAATTGTGCTTAGTGTAAATCTCAGGAGCAGACAGCTTGCCAGGATTTGGGATTCAGACTAGATGCTCAGTATAGGAGATAGACTACCTGGAAAGCATGGACACCGATCAAAGGAGAAAAGCATGCTTCATCCCCTTGAGAAAAGCTCATGAATAAGCATTCAATTATTAATACATTCTCTTAGGAGAACAGAAACATGTGTCTAGTCCTAGTTAAGTATAACATAAAAACATTACTAAACAGACATTACAGAAAGTAATATTTAGTAAGTTCTACCCTGCAACATGCAGAAATAGTTCCTCTTCTCTAATATTTTTTTACTCTATATTCACCCTGTTTCCATTAAATTCTATATGTAACGATGTGAGAAAAGATGAATATAAGGGTAATTATAAACAGTTAATGTGAAATGGCATAATTTCAATTACGGCAGTTAAGCAACATCTGCATACAGTAACTGAGGGAAAAAATTAAAAAGTGTATTTTTCTCTCTATATAATCAAGTTAGATAAAATTTTCATGGTAAATAAATATAGAATAGAATAGAATAGAATAGAATAGAATAGAATAGAATAGAATAGAATAGAATAGAATAGAATAGTTCACTTGGAGGAGACCTAGTGTGATCATCTAGTGCAACTGTCTGAACAGTTCAGGGCTGACCAAAAGTTAAAGAAGACTATTAAGAGCATTGTCCAAATGCCTCTTGAACACTAACATGCATGGGGGCATCAACCACCTCTCTGACTGTTCCAGTGTTTAACTATCTTCTCAGTCCAATCACGGGATACCAGGGACAAGAGATCAGCACCTCCCTCACATTTTCCCTCCTTTTCAGCCTCCTTTTCTCCAAACTAAAAAAACCAAATTCTTGAGCCACTCCTCATAGTACATGCTTTCCAGCACTTAACCAGCTTGGTTATCCTCCTCTGGACACATTCAAGGACCTTCACATCCTTCTTAAATTGTGGGACCCAGAACTGCACACAGTATTCAAGGTGAGGCTGCAGCAACGCTGAGTACAGTGAAATAATCATCTGTTTTGTCCAGCTGGTTACACTGTGTTTCATTTACCCCAGGAAGTGTTTTGCCCTCTTGCCTACGAGGGCACCCTGCTGACTCATATTGAGCCTGTTGTGTACCAGCGCCCACAGATCCCTTTCTCATCTCCCAGTTTATACTTTGGTCTGACATTACTCTGTCCCTGGTGCAGAATCCGGCATTTGCTCTTGTTAAACTTCATATCACTGGTGACTGCTCAACTCTTCAGTCTATCTAGATCCCTCTGCAAGCCCTCTTATCCCGCAAGACAGCCAACAGCACATCCCAGATTAGCATCATCAGCAAACTTGTTAATTGTACATTCAACTCCTGTATCCAGGATAAAAATATTAAACAGAACTAGCTCTAGAATTGAACCATGAGGAACACCACTAGTTATCCATCGCCAGTCAGATGTAGACCCATTCACTACAACTCTTTGAGCTCTGCCATTCAGCTTCCCCTGGTGCACCATTAACCCACTCATGCCACAGCTAGACAACTTGTCCAGAAAGATGCTGTGAAGGACAGTATCAAAAGCCTTACTAAAATCCAGAAAAACTACATCTACCACCCTCCATTCATCCACTCAGCAGGTGATCCTGTCATGGAAAGATATTAAATTACTTAAACAGGAGTTTCTCTTCATGAACCCAAGTCAACTCTGTCTGATGACTGTACTGCTCTTTAAATGCTTTTCAACAACAGCCAGTATAATCTGCTCCATAATTTTTCCAGGAACAGAGGTTCGGCTAACAGGTTTCCTGGGTCTTCCTTCATGCCATTATTATAAATTGGAATAACACTGGCTAGCTTCCAGTCAGCAGGGACCTTACTAGACTCCCAAGACCTTTGGTAAATGATTGAGAGGGGTCCTGCTGTAACATCCACTAGCTCCTTCAGTACTCTGGGATGACTCCCAGACTTTCAACTGATACACCTGCTTCTTTACAATTTCAGTGTCCATCACTTGAAAGCCACTGTTTCCCAGTCACTGTCATCCAACTCGGAGAACTAGGCAGCCCAAGGTCTATCAGAATGAAGAAAAAGAAAATACAGTGTCTCTGCCTTTTCTTCATCCCTATATGCCAGATCACCATCGAGTATTAGTCCAACACTTTTCTTAGACCTCTTTGTTCCATTAGCATACTTTAAAAAGTCTTTCTTGTTGTCTGACACAACACTAGTCAGTTTCAACCTTAATTGAGCTATGGCCTTTAGTGTTTTCTCCCTGCATATGTGAACCACAACTTTGTAATCTTTCTGTAAAGCCTGACTTTCCTGCCAGAGATAAGTCTTTTTTCCTCTTGAAGTCCAAGAGGACCTCCCTACTCAGTCAAGCTGGTCTTCTACCTTAACCGTTTTCTTCATCATACTATGCATTAATTATATGGAAAAAAAATAGGAAGAGAGTTCATATACTATATATTGTATTTTGCTATTTATTTTCCATCTTATTTTAGACATATTCCAACATTTTACTGTGATGAAACTGAATACATTATTTTGAGTAGCCTTTCAAAGACTTGACATTATTTCCAACATATTTTCTTGAAATAACTCTGATATACCTACAGTGAGATTGAACTTGCTTTATTCAATGATTGTAGAGCTACTAAAGATTCTTCTAGACTCATCTAAGTTCATTGCCATTTTTTAACATATTCCATATTCAAGGATTTCATTGCTTTACTTGTAGCACTGCTAGTGCAAATCATGTTTCTCATTTAGTATAAAATATTTTGATGCCACTTATTGTATCTCTAAAATACTTTTGCCAGAGGCTATTAGGATTTCAGACAAGAAACTGCTTGTTTATAACCTAAACAATTTTCTTAAAAAGACAAATAGACTGAGATGCATACAATCATACATTCAGTGAGATAATACACTGCAGTCCATTTTTCTTTCTTTCTATAATAATGGAAAAAACATATATGGATGGATGCTATGCCTGAAATAAAAAATGCATCTGATTACTGTTTCAGAAAGGTAGCTAACACCTTCATAGGAAACTGGAAATTCAAAAGCAGTAAAAATGTATCAGAAGTGAAAATCAGAGGACCTTGATGATAGAAATTACTTCTATGTGATAAATTGCAACAGTATGGAGCATGAAAAATTAGTGTCCCTAGATATTGATACTATACTTCCTGTTTATTGAAGTTGTTTATTCTTAATAACAGAAATTGGAAGTCTTTAAAGAATAGTTCATTTAGTCCATTCATATGAATATATAATGTCATACATCCTGTATTTTCATACAAAAACCAATAATCACAGCAAAGTTTTGGGATCAAAAGTAGTATATATACCATGCCAACAAATTTTGCTACCCATCAAAATGATAAATAGGTAAGAAGCAGCACATTTGAGTACATCGTGCTAAGTAAGCTATAAATGTATAGTCCTGAAAAATGTATCCCACCATCTGAAATGCAAACATGGATAACAACCAGCAAACTGTCAACAGGTGACTGGTCCCCTTTATCTTCCAATCTCACCATTTTGCACAGGTTTTCCTCCTCAGACCACCTTGATCCTTCCACTCCCCCATCCTTGGCTCCTCCCACAAACATCCCATAATAAGTCTCCCACAATCCCAGCATGCTCTTCCTCTGCATCCCATAATGAGGACTGTCTGCCTATGCAGGGACCTGCCGCTCCCCCAGTCCACCAGAGAACCACCCATAAGGACTCATGGTGCTGGGTCTCACCTGGCCCACGGGGCTGATGCTCTCCTGGGACAGCTGTGGGAAGGTTGGGGCAGCGGCTCGCATCTCTGTGCCTCCTCTGTGTGGCAGGGGAACTTCTTATCACATTCCCTAACGCAGGTCAGCTCAGATCTGCATTTCAAGCTGCACAAAAAAATTATAGCATCACCATTCACTACTTTTAGCTCTCCGTTCTCCAAGTGATACGCAATGCCACTATAGAAAAAGAAGCAAGCAACAAAGCTGGCTGTGAAATGCTATTCAAAATCAGCACCAATATACTCTTTGCTGTAATACTGCACTCGGCTAAACAGGGGAAGGGATTCAAACATTATAAATCATTTGAGAGTAGAGTACAGAATGAAATAGATAGGAAAAGGGTCTAGCTGTGTTCATGCATACCAACTATCTCACTGAAACCAAACGGTCTGAAACTAGTCCAATAATCTTTTCCAGCCACTTTCTTTACCCGCCCCCTACCGCAAGCTTCCAATCAATGACCAATGAAAAAAAAAAAAAAAAGTCTGAGATATTTTACTAGACTACCTTGAATGCTCTCAGACGAATTACTAATGCATTCCCAAATCAAGATTAAATGTCTCATCTGTGATATTTGTGTTCATCAGACACATTAAAGTTCCATTTGTGCCTATTTTTTCTTCAAGGTTAAAAATTGCAAACACTTGTCACCAAAATTTCCTAGCCTATCTGTGCCTTTATAACCTCAGCATATGGCACTTAAAAGCCATCAATATACTTTAGTTGCATATTCAAAAATATGTCTCTAAACCAGGTTATCAACTCTGTCTGTCATGTCAACAGTCTCTATATTCTTAAGTGTTTATTAAAGAATTTATGTCAGGCAGATAGAATGTCAGTCTTCTTTCTAGATATGAATTTCTTACAAATGTCCATTACATAATTTTCAATCTGAAATTAGAATCAAGTTTACTAATATTTTACAAGTTTAGTTTTTCTACAGCTTCATGCACAGAATTCATGTTCAAGCCAAGGGGAATGCTTCACGTAGAATATTAGCAAAACAGAGGCCTTCCAGATTTGTTATCCAGCAGACTTCAGAGGATTTATATATGTAACTCCTGTAAGTATCATCACGAATAATTAATTATTAATATTATATCTACAGTGCTTATCTTCCCTAACATTCCAAGAAGCACACAAAGACATTAAAAATATTAAACAATGCAACAGAAAATACAGATAAAAACCAGTCACATAAATAATTAAGCCAAAATCTGAGATGCAGTAAACTTTTTTCTATAAAGTATTCTTTTCACCCCCTGGCTAACAAATAGAAGTTTACTGAAAAAATATGCTCTCACCACTGAGAATGCACTTCAGATTTGCTCAATGAAGAATGATAGTACACACACTGTTTCTGATTATCACTGAATGACAGTTAAATAACTGACATATTGAATATACCTTTATTATGTCTCAATGTAATGCAAGCAGAAAAGTGGAATCTAGAGGAACACTTTAATCTCCACCCACGAGATCACCCACTTTCCTTCACAATCCAAAAATCACAAAAATGAAATCTTTTTTCTTCCAATTTCAGCACCTCAGCACTCCTTCTTGATTTCTTTTCCTTCATATACTGCAGTACTATTACAAGACAGTATTTGATGCAATTCTAGACAATTCTATTTATTACTTCAGTGACAAAGCATAGCAATATCCTAATACACTTTCCCTCCCTCAACATTTACCTTTTGTTTCTCTTTTCTTCTACGGACACTGTGTACTGCCATTCCCTGTCAAGAAATTTCCCTTTTTTATGTCCATGATATCCAGAACTCAAGATTATAATCTTTCTTTAAGCATAATTGTATTTGTTAAAGCAATCACTTTAAATACCTTTTCTAAACTTTCACTATTCAAGCATCCTTTTGGTAAGCTTTCACTGCACAACACTGAATTCTATCACATGCATGAGCTTGTTGGGATCTACTTACCTACCTCAACAAAGCAGTGCATTGAGCAGAATAAATAATGGCATCTTTGGTCATGGATCCAAGGTCTTAAATTACCAGATCTAAGGAGTAATACAGCAAGTGTTCAAATAGCTATTTGAATGTACCCCATTCAATTACTAAGGAAGCAACAAGGGAAGCAACATACAAATTCTACCCAAGCTGACTGCCTACCCCATCTTAGGGAGCCTGGCCTCACCACGTATCATAGAATCATAGTATCATAGACTACTTAGGGTTGGAAGGGACCTTAAAGATCATCTAGTTCCAACCCCCCTGCCATGGGCAGGGACATCCCAGTAGATCAGGCTGCCCAAGGCCCCATCCAATCTGGCCTTGAACACCTCCAGGGATGGGTCATCCACAGCGTCCCTGGGCAACCTGTGCCAGTGTCTCACACCCTATAGGATTTCCAAATCATCAAACTCTACTGACCAGAGATGGGGGAATACTACAGTGGTGTTAGCTTTTGCTGAGAAAGTCAGTAGTCTAAATTCCACAACCACACACCAAGATCATCTTGACTGAAACAATAAAAATATGTAGCAGTAGACCAAAACTAATTCCTTGAATTCCACTTGAAAACTAAGTATTATAAAGTACAGTGTCAGTAATCAGGAAATGTTACATAAAGAAGAATTATAGTCTCTCTTGTCTCCAAACAGATTTCAGATGTGGCCTCTAGCAGAATGAAAGGAACACTTAATAGAGAGGTAACAAAATCACATCTAATTGTGATAATGAAATATGATCTGTCTCCCTGTGAACAGCGCATCTGAAGGTATTACTTTTTTACTTTATTCAGGAATGTTAGTGCCTACTCTTAAATATCACTGCTATTTGATTTTGTTGAACAGGGATGTTTTGTGCTAGAGGCACCTTAGAACCAAATTTATGAAAATTTAAGTTAAAAAGTAGTCAAGAGGATGTAGGTATTATGACACGTTTTCCCTCCAGCTATTTCCATCATGATATTTGCTTTACTGCATCTTTCTTTGAGTTGTATTATACTATGGTTGTACCCTGTACTATGAATACAAGGCAGTAACATAAGCACAGAGTAGTTTACCTTATGAAGCATCCAACAATAACAGGATGAAAGAGCACCATCACTGTCAGGTCTCCAATACACGTTTTCCACTAGCAATGCTGATATTCGTGTGCTTGACAGGTCAGAAAGTTAAGTATCTGCCCATTTCTGATTTCAGCACATTTTAAAATTCTTGGGAGTATTTAATCATAGTGATTGACTTAATGGTCCTTGCCAAGTCACTTTCATCCTTGACTGGTACCCAAATGATCAATAAGCTTGGCCATGCCAAAAGAGCAGGAAAGGAGAGAGGAAGGGAGAGGAGAGGAGAGGAGAGGAGAGGAGAGGAGAGGAGAGGAGAGGAGAGGAGAGGAGAGGAGAGGAGAGGAGAGGAGAGGAGAGGAGAGGAGAGGAGAGGAGAGGGCAAGAATGAGAAAGAATGAGAGAGAGAAGAGGAAAGAAAAAACACAAAGAGAGGAAGAGAAAAGAGAAGAGAAGAGAAGAGAAGAGAAGAGAAGAGAAGAGAAGAGAAGAGAAGAGAAGAGAAGAGAAGAGAAGAGAAGAGAAAAGAGAAGAGAAGAGAAGAGAAGAGAAGAGAAGAGAAGAGAAGAGAAGAGAAGAGAAGAGAAGAGAAGAGAAGAGAAGAGAAGAGAAGAGAAGAGAAGAGAAAGAGGGAAGGAAGGAAGGAAGGAAGGAAGGAAGGAAGGAAGGAAGGAAGGAAGGAAGGAAGGAAGGAAGGAAGGAAGGAAGGAAGGAAGGAAGGAAAAGCAAGAGAAAGTAGGACACTACACAAACATGAAACATAGAGTATAATCATTGCATGAACCCAGAATCAATCAAAGGGTTATGCAATGCTAGTATTTAACAACAAAACAACCACAATAAAAAAGCAACATCAAAGTGGTTGAGGGTTGTGGTGTGGGGTGTTCTACAGAGAAATTAAAATCAATCCCTAGCATTAATACTACTAGCTATGTCTAAAATTTGCCTTAGTAGCTTAAACACTATTTTTAAAATGCATGTAAATTACTTCGAAATCTAAGAGTCTCAGAAAATTAGTAGGAATTTTGCCACAAAAATTTCTTGGGCATCCTATTTTTAACTTAAGCACTTCTTCAGTCATGTTTAACCAATGAGCCAAAATTTCATTTTCTGAAGCAATACGGATAACTCATGATGGAAATCTCAGTGGATATCAAACAGACACGACTTCTAACAGCATAAGTCCTCTAAATAAGTTAGCTATGGAAGTACTGAGCAATGCAATGCATGAATTATAAATAATACTAAGAAGTCTAGGTCTTTAATATCTATTTCTCATGCTCAGTAACTGATAAAGTATTAACCCCAAGGAGATTTGAGTTCCACAGCTGGAAAGAGTTCCTGGGGGAATAAGGGCAGAACTTTATTCCAAACACATAAAAAAGCTGAATACTAGAAGTATTGTGTTGTTCTGAAAGCACATCTCCCATCAGCCTTGAATTGCTCTTTTAAAATGGATTCCCATTACATGCATACATGCATGCATTGATGTAAATACATGTAGTATAGTAAAGAGAGAGAGATCGGAATTCTTTTAACAAATACAGAAGGCAAGTTTCAAACAGACTGATCTTCACCTGTCCTACATTATGTAAAACAGGGATCACTGAAATTTTGTCAAAATGTTGATCCTAATATGGCACTGCCCTTAACACCAGCACAAGGCTCATATCAAGTGTAAGATCACACTCCTGAGCTGCTGCAGAGGAAACGAACAGGCCCACCAAGTTTCAATTACAACAGTCACACTCCAAGACTTATGTGTCTGCAAGAGAGGGCTGTAGACAGTACGCTAGGTGGTGAAATATATACTTTTGCTTCTCCTCAGTAAACAAACCTATATGGATCCAATGAGGCTGGTTAGTGACAGTACTTTCAGCTAAAGATATTCATTCCTCATGCCAGATAACACTCAGTCTTACAGTTATAGAGACAGTTAACCCAGCCACATGCAGGGCCACACTCTGCATATGCTGCTGGCCTCACTGAAACAGGACAGTTTTAAGTAAAGGTGTAAAGAAGGCACATATTGCTTACCCCTACACCCAAATGGGAGCAGACTCATGGCCATGAAAACTTCCTGTTTCGCATTCTGCTTTGAGAGTAAAAGATGAATCATTACGTTTCCTGACTTCTTCAATACTATATTTTATTATATTTCTATGGTTATACTGCATATATATACATAATTCATATATACATATATATATAGTTTATAGATACATATGTTCATACAAAGTCACATAGGCCCTTACAAATATAATAGACATAGAAAGCACATCATATCCACATCCCAGTTGAAAACAGTTCCTAACCCAGACACATCTTTCCACAAATGCACTCCATACACACACAGAAACCACATACACTGTTCAACATGGTGAAATGAAAAAAAACTCATGCAGACACACACGCAAAGATTCATGCTTCGTGACTGCCTGTCAAAATTTCCCAGCTCACACACTCATGTACATTGGCACTTCACTTGAGATTACTTTCACGCACTCACACATATGCACATATGCACATGTGCACAATATGCATGTCCATGTAAAAACACACATATGCAAGCCTGGATGGATGAACACATACACACGTGTAAGACAAAACTATGTGAAAAGGCACATACATTAACATGTGTAAAAATAACTCCACACACAGAAAATACAAGCACACACAGACACACAGAAACAGATCCATGCACACACACACACACAGATGCATGCACACACAGACGTATGCACACACATACACACACAGGCATGCAGACATACACACAAAAAAATGTGCACACACGTGCACTCATGCAGAGAATCACACAGGCATACAGACGCACACTCACAAGTGCACTCACATGTACACATAAGTGCACATACAGATACATACACACATGCTCACACACGTGCAGATGTGCACGCACAGAGGCACTCACATTCAACAAGACAGCATATGTGTGTACCCAAACACAACCACCCAGGCACACGCTTGCCCACGCACGCACATGCAAACACTCAGAAGCACAAACACACCCCAACACACACACCCCCTCTAGAAAAAGCACAGTGCACGCACTAACATGAGCAGGCCCTTGCAGACACGTTTGCACCATCGGGACAAGTTACACATGCACACGCATGTAATGCAGACACCTGAATACACACACACACGCTCACTCACATGCAGATGTGCATGCACAGAGGCATCCACATTCAATGCGACGGCACACGCGTGCACATGAATGCACCCACCCAGGCACACGCTTGCCCACACACGCACATGCAAACACTCACGGGTGCAAACACACACTCACCCCCACTCACCCCAACACACACTCCTCCCAACACACACTCCCCCCCTAGAAAAAGCACGGTGCCTGCACTAAGAGGAGCAGGCCCTCGCAGACACGCTTGCACCGTCGGGACAAGTTACTCATGCACACGCATGTAACGCGCACACGCAGCCTTATGCACAAAATGCACCAACACCTCTGCACACGCATTCACGCGCAGCCCCGCACAGCCTTGCACGCCCCCGCACCGCAGGTGTGGCTCGCCCGCCCCCTCCCAGCAGAGGGAAACGCCTCCCCGCGCACCTTGCGCGGTGGCTGCGCCGGGCGAGGACGGGAAGCCGACAGCACGGGTGCCGAGCCCCGCAAGGCTCCCGCAGCCCCCTCCCTGCCCAGGCCGGGCTCCCCCCGCGCAGCGCAGCCCGTCCCTCCCTTCCTCCCCGCGGAGCGGCCCCGGTGTCGCGGAGCGCGGCCGCTAGGTGGCGCCAACGCTCTTCGTGGCGGAGCCGCGGCCGCCCCGCCCGGGCCCGCCACCCCGGCCGCCCCGGTCCCCGGGGAGCGGCGCTCTGCCCCTGCCCCGCTCTGTGGCGCTTCCCCCCGCCGGCGGTGGCAAAAAGCCCCCCTTCCTAGGCTACGGGCACAGGTCCTGCCCGCAGCCTCCCCGCGCCCGCGGAGACCAGTCTGTTCTCAGTGTCTCCGCGCAGAACAATTAGCACGCAAATCCCCCCTCGGAGACGCAGATGCTCGTGTGCGAGATGCGTGTCCCAAGGCGCGCGTGTGTGCGTGTGTCAGTGTGTGTCAGTGTGTGTGTGTGTGTGTGTGTGCGCGCCGGTGGTGACGATGGCAGCCCCCGAGCACCGCACGTGAATGCTTAATAACGAGGCAGGGATCGTTTTTGCGAGCCGAGACGGGATGGATGAGCCCCGCCGAATGAGCTGCGGGGGCTCCTGCGGGAGGCTGGGGAGACCTCGCCAGTGTATTATTTCTCGAGCCCGTTTTCCTAGGCAGAATTGATCCTCTTGGGGGAGCAGGGGGGCGGGGGGAAGAATCTCGGCTGCAAATACTGTTTGGAGTTTATGGGAGAGAGCGTCTGAGCTTTTCAGATGCTCTTCCGTGGCTCCCGGTGGGTGCTGTAACGAGGCGGGATTGTGGTGGGTTTCGGTTGTGCAGAGAGTTGGGGTAGCGGGGGGGTGGGGGGAAGGAAAAGACACGATCGAGAGTAGCTGAGACTTTGTGCCCCCGTTGGAGAGATGGTTGAGTCCTCGTCAAGGTTGCTGTGGTATCCCAGAAACACCATTCACTCCGAGCTGTGACCGCGCACCATCAACAGCAACAACTCCGCTGCGCCTGGCCGAGGAACAGGAATTGGGAGCTCTCGAGAATAATATGAAAGGGATCTGCAGAGGGGAAATCCGTGCAAAGGAATCGAAATTAGCAGACTTTTGGGAAAGGGGATGTACTAAATGTGGCCGGCTGGACTTCATCCTGATGAAGAAAATGGAGATTAAAAGTGGATTTACATTTTGGAACCTCGTCTTTTTATTGATGGTTTCGTGTGTGAAAGGTAGGGTAGTATTTGAGGGGTATATTTTTAGGGGTCCGTTTGCTTTCGGGCAGGGCATTGCAAGCTCTCTCCTTATACCAATGTGTATTTAAATATATATTTATCTCTTATTTTATATTTTTATCCTGGGTACTTTGCCATTGAAAGATATCAATGATCGCTAAAGCGAGCAGGAAAGAAGGAGTTGATTCACGGCTCTCTTCGGAGATAGGAAATGCATTTGCTTGCCAGCCTTGGCGTTCAATGCAGTGACTGAGCTGAGGCTCAATAAATATTCTTGCAGTATGCTCAAACGGAGACGTGAGTTGGTTCATATAGCCTCTAACCAGTGTATTATTCCAGCAAATCCCACCGGCTTACTTTTTTAAGGTGATGATGATGATGATGGTAGTGTGTGTGGGGGATTACCCACATTTCTGGGTTTCGGTCGAGCAGCGGGCTCTTTGCGGGAATGCCTGTATCGATACACTTATTAGTTTAACCCATTGCGTGGGGAAAGTTACGGAGGAGCGCAGCGTGTGGGTAGCCGTCTCACAGCCCGAAATGCGCTTCACGCTCAGCTGTTTGCATGCATGCAGGGCTCCCTCGCTGTCGAAAAGGTGCGTTAGCGATTCAGCCTTGAAGGCATAGTCTGCCTCTGGGTGCAAAGATCGACACCTTTTCTGTTCCCTCCTTTAGTCCTTTTCCCCTGATGTGTGTGAGGTTTCGGGGTTTGGAGAATTTTTTTTCGGGGCAGGGACGATTTTGCTTTCCTCCTGCTTCTGTGTTCGTGAAAGGAGAGGAAAAGGGAAACCTCTAGTTAGCGGCATAAATATCTCCATTAAGTCTGTGCTCGCAGACAGTTAGGGGAAATGCTACACACAGAGAAAAGAAGAAATATGTGGCTTGAATAATGTGAACCTTCAAAATTACACAGGCATCGCTGAACGGTGAAGTACCGATCCCATCACGCGTGCCTTCAGTAAAAGGATCTATTCTGTAACTCCCCACACTCGGTTGCCTACCCGAAATAATCTCCCCTTGTTTGTAGCCAGTGATTAATATCTGATTAATCACCCTTTCATCCCCCTCCTCATCCACATCCCTCCTCCCCGCCACACTCGTACACTCTCAGAATATTTAGTAGCCATTATCGATCCTCTCCGAGTTTTAGATTTGGTTATCGCCTACAGAGGTTGCCTGCACGGGTGGGAAGGGGGGGGGGTGGCTGAGGGTGGTGGAGTGGGGGAATTCAAAGGCGTGCCTTCCCAAGCTGGCTCTGCCTCGGATGAAACAGTTTATTGTAGAGCTTTGCAGCTGCTTGTGTGCACCCCCCGCCCCCGGTTGTATCGCGTGGAAAAGATAATTCGTGTTTCACAGGGGGGAAGGGGAGGGAGGATTGAGGGCTTTTACCTCATTCCACGTTATCCTAACACGGGGGATCCAAGGGAAAGGGGCTTGCCTACGACATTAACGCCTATTTGAATTACAGGCAGCTTCTCTCTGTTTGCGTGTATTGAAGCGAGCTGCTTCCTGCGCTTTGCCCCGTTCTGGAGAAGGTCTGCGACCGAGACCAACCCCTGGGGGCTCAGGGGGACATTTCTTTTCCCCGGTTCACCCCTCTGTCCTTAACGCGTTCTGTGTGCCGGGTGCGAACGTTCGCCAGCCCCGGGCTCGCTGCCCGCAAGGCGCGGTGCGGAGGCGCCGGGGTAGCGGGTGGCCCCGGAGCTGCGGCAGCTGCTTTGTGAGCGCGAGTCGCGGGGCGGCAGCATCCCACAAAATTAAAGGCTCGGGCGGTTCTCCCCGCGCCGCGATGGCCGCGGGAGCTGTGCAAGTTTCCACAGCACCTGTTGAGAAGCCGCTGCGCTTGCCCTTGTCAGGGGAGGGGAACCACCGGATGCTAAGCACAAAAGCTGGGATGAAGCATCTAAAATAGACCAAGAAAAAGAGGAAGGAAAAAAAAAAAAGGACTTTGAAAGACTGGCCCTTTCTTTTCCTGCCCACCTGCAGACCCCAAAAGATTCTGTGAAGCAGCTTCCTCTCTTCCACCAGGGCCTGAGCTTCCCAGGTGCTGACCCTGTCAGTTTCCGCAGACTTCTCTTGGACTAGGGGTTCCTCCCAGCAACTGCAAAGCCAGTAAGTCGGATTTTACATCCTGGATCCAGGCTTCTCTAGGCAGCCAAGCTCCACAGAGATGGCTTAGACTCACTGCAGCACTGTTATCTATTCTGGGTATATATATTTAGTACTCTCTTCACTCCCATGAAGGAGTACATTTTACCATGGTTTACATTCCCATTGTGTCAGCACAGGCTTCTGCTCCCAGAAACCTTGGCAGAAGCAAACAATGAATGAATACCTGCTCATTTAAAACATTCCAGGTGCTGGGAGCAAAGTGACTCCCCAGATCCCGCATCTGCTCTACCACTGCCTGGCAAGGCCTTTTCACCAAACCTCACGTTCACAAACTCTAGAACGTATCTTTCCTTGTTTAATCCCCTCTGCTGAATAGTCCAGCACCATCATAACACCCAAACTGTTGCGGATGTTCCTATCATCCAGACCACATTCACGGCTTTGCTTAATATCGGCTTTTCAAGCCCTTCCTACTTTTGTCATTGTCCTGTTGCCATTTCTCCAGTCTTGATAGACAGCTCTTCCACTTTTATAGGTGGAACTACCTTAGGGTGATAAAGAGCCATATTCATAACTGATTGATTATGTGCTTCTTGTATATATCTATATAGGCAAAAAAAAAAGTCTATAAATTCATGCCTCTTTGGAACCTTGCAACCTCTAGGGTGGGGTTAGAAAAGGGAGAAGAAAAGGAGAAAATGGAAAGAATTGTCAGAACTGTTGGAGAAGGGGTGACAGTAAGAGCTGAAGTAAAGAGGAATTATACCTTCTTCAGTGTAAATCTTTAACTGCTTACACAATATCCCATTACACCAAATCTTCAACAAAAATATTCCTCAGGCAGACATAGAGTAAAAAAGAAAAGGAATTGCACTACTGGAAAGTGAGAGAAGGTGCTTAAGTTATACAAACAAACAACAAACACAATTCAACCCTTAGAAAATGCCAAGCAGGTCATTCCTGGCCAGATTCAAGGGATGACGGATGTTGTGCTCTTCCCTTTATATATGCAAGACACCTAGGAAAGATCCTTCCCCTTCTTCCCCATTCCCCCCACGGGAAAAATAAGAAGCACAATTTAGACACGGGAGATAAAAAACAAGCGTGGAGGAGCAGCAAGTGGAAACCTCCACTGTCCAACTCCCTTACAGAAAGGGGAGGAGAGGAGATTAAAAAAAAAAAAGGTGAAATCCCAGGCAGTTTTTTTATATGCAAACTGAACAAGCAGCATCAATGATCTTTGCCTCTTGAGGTTTAGGAGAGAAATCACTGGTCCTTGCACCCTTTCGGTGTGGCACCTCCCTCCTCCTCCAAAAAAAAGAAATTTAGAAAATGCTTGTGATGGGTTTACGGAAGCAAACCACAGAGGAAATCAGGCAAAATGACCGAAGACCACAAGACTCCTCCATCTCTTCTGTTTAGCTGTTGCTCCAAGACAGAGAGCACCAAGATCTGCTCTTTTGTCTGCCTGGCTAAAATGAAACGTTGCCTCGACTGTTGTTCCTCTGTTCCCTCGCTGCAGTTATGACAAGCGGAACAAGGGCAGCTTTCAAAATAAAAGAGAGATGAGACAGTGAGATTTTAAACGCCTCATTGACAGAAGTGATGAGAAAATGGAAAGCATTTCCATTTGCAGTGACGAGTACCTGGCATGTGGAAGCACTTAGCAGGGACAAAGCGTGCCCCGCTTTCAGCCACCTCTGCAGTCTCCCTTCGCCCCCATTCACGCCTCAGCCCCGCTCCCTTCAGGGTCTGCGAGCCCCTTCCCAGTCACTTGACTTGTGGGGTTACTGGCGGATGGCTTTCCTCGGTGGGACACGGGGGGCGCAGCGAGGTGCTCCCTCTGTCCCCGGAGCGCAGGCGGCTGGGCGAGTTACAGCAGGTTCAGGGTTCCTCATTTCCAGATGGTCGCTGCTTCGTCTTTGTGTGCGCGCAGGCAGCGGCGCGGGAGAGCGCTGACTGGAGAAGGGACAGCGTCTCCCTCCTTTTCCACTCCTCCGCACGCGCTCTGCTCCTCTGCAGTGCCTCTTCCCCACCAGCTCCCGCAGATAACACAGGGCTTTTGCTCAGTGCATACAGCACCAAAACGTTTTTTTTCAAGCCACACCGTTCTGTAGGGTTACAGGCAGAGTTACAAACACCGCGCCCCCCCCCCGTGATTGCCCTTCTCTTCACGGCTAACACACGGCTCCGCGGTGCCTCTGCCGCTTAGCGCACCGTCCCTCCTCCTCGTCTTCTCCAAGGTATAAATGAAGAAACAGAGCAGGTGTCTCCGCAGTACCAGCAGGGACCGCTCCTCTGGCGATAGGGACCCGCAGAGGGCACAGAGGAACGCCGCCCGCAGTCCCCGCTTTTGCACCGCCCGTGGCAGCCGTCTCCAGGCGGAGCGGCAGCTCCAGGCAGCCCTTCTTCATCTACGTTTCCCTCGTATGTCAGTGCTAACTTCAGCTTGATGAGCCCTTCAAGTCTTTTGTTTGCACGTTTGGTGGAGCGTTGGGGTGTTTTCTTTGGTTTTTAACATGCAGAAGTAGCCGGGAACCTCACAGGCTAAAAAGGGGCAGGTTATATCTCTCTCTCTGTTATCAAGCTCTCGACTTGGAAGCACTAGTCCACGAGACCTAAAGAACTTTGTGGATGTGCTTTCAGTTGTGTCTTTTCCAAACCTCCCGTTCAATAAACATAGCAGAAGCTTGTAGTCTACCTGAGGTTTTGCTTCTGGTTTTTGTTGTTATGTTTTTTTTGTGGGATTTTTTAGTTTGTTTTTGAGGAACGAGTCAAGGAGGATCTATTGGCCATCTATCTGAGTGCTCTTTATCTCCAACAGTGACTGGTAGCAGCAGTAGAGGAAAAAATGTGAGAAACACAGCAAGTACAGAGTGACAAACAAGCACATTATCCTGGCTTTCAACAGCCAGCGGTTTAAGTCTCACGAGCTACAGGCTGCTTCTGGAATATGTTTTAAGAGACAGGGAGTGGCCTGTGCTCCACACATTTGTCTCTCGCTTTCCCCTTCCCTTCCCTTCCCTTCCCTTCCCTTCCCTTCCCTTCCCTTCCCTTCCCTTCCCTTCCCTTCCCTTCCCTTCCCTTCCCTTCCCTTCCCTTCCCTTCCCTTCCCTTCCCTTCCCTTCCCTTCCCTTCCCTTCCCTTCCCTTCCCTTCCCTTCCCTTCCCTTCCCTTCCCTTCCCTTCCCTTCCCTTCCCTTCCCTTCCCTTCCCTTCCCTTCCCTTCCCTTCCCTTCCCTTCCCTTCCCTTCCCTTCCCTTCCCTTCCCTTCCCTTCCCTTCCCTTCCCTTCCCTTCCCTTCCCTTCCCTTCCCTTCCCTTCCCTTCCCTTCCCTTCCCTTCCCTTCCCTTCCCTTCCCTTCCCTTCCCTTCCCGTTTGAAAGCACTGAATAGTATGAAAGATTGTAATAAAATTTACTTTATTACATCCAGTGTTGTTGAAGGACTACATAGATCAACCCCAAATATTTGGGATTTGTAACAATTGAATGTACATGGATGTAGTAGAGACAAATAAAAGCACAACATTGTTTAGATAGATTTTTAAAGATTTTGAAATATCTTGTGGGAATGGCTCCATTTGCATGACTGTAACACCCTTTCAAAGTAATGGTTATGAAGAATAGTGCAGTCTCGTATCTCTCTGTTTCAAAAAAGAGGTGTCTTGGACATTGTCTAATTTCAGAGGTATTGAGCATTTCTGATTTCAGCTGGCTCCAGTAAGAGTCTGGGGAACTAGTTAGCACCTGTGAAGCAAGGCCAAGCAAATCCGTCATCATAATACTGGGACAGAGACAAACAATGTGAATCAAGGGAAAAAGTCTATAAAATAACTTATAGTTTTATGAAAAATGTTAATTCTGTAGAATCTGATAAATTGGAACTGGTTGGAATAGGAAAAGTTTGATGGTCAGCTGCAAAACCAGTTTTTTTTTCTTCTCCACTAATAGAAAACTTCAGTTCTGATTCAGTGTGGTCATGACATCTCAGACCCAAATTCTTGCTGATGAGTATCATTCGGCTTGTATACCCGGGTGTAATATTTAAGGATGAAACAACAGAACAAAGCCTTTGTGGAAAGTTAGTTTACCAAATTACATCCAAGATGTCTCCTAGGAAAGAACAGTGACAGAACAGGCAACTTGGTCTGAAGATTTTTCCTTAGACCTCTTTAATTTTGAGGGACCTCTTGCTACATAAGGTATTTGAAGAAGTAATATTTAAGTAACAGTTCAGAGAGGCATGTGATAGAAGTAGTTATTATAAGTCTATAAAACTTATCTCAGTTTTGATTGAATTATTTTCATGCTTAGGCTTACTGAAAAATGCCAGAATTCTTATGAACTTTAAGCCTCTGCCCTTGAAACAATTTCACAGAAGAAAGTTTCCTTCTTGATAAAATTGTACAATTTCTGTACAAAAAGAGAGAATCTTTGCATTTTCAAAAATTCAAGGGGCAATACTTAGCAATTATCTTGGACCCCCCAAAAAAATGGTGTGTGGTATGTGATGTACAGGATGTCACCTCCCTTTAAAAAAAAAAACAAAAAAAACAAAACCAAAAAAAGTTAGCAATCATCAAAAATCCCAACATCTATCTTTTTTTTTGAGAAATGGAATGCACAAGGATTTCAGACTATGCCAAAGACTTTTTTAAATAGACATGCACACACACACACAGAGGCACACCATATATTTTTATAGATGTTTACATTTAGTTCTTTACTTTTCCTGGGCAGATTTGAATTCATGGTCTTAACTGCCTTTGAGATTTACCATGGCTCCATAATCCGGGCATTACAAGTGCTGGGTACCATTGTAAATGTCAAAGAAGGAAGCAGTGGAAATTCATCATCTCCTTCTCGGTGTCTGAAATGCTAGCTGGATAAGCGTATAGATTTAGGAAAGGTGTTACAGTAGCGAGCCTCAAGATTTTGGAAATAGCTTACAAGGGACTCCACTAGGACTGGTGCCCTTGCAGAATGGTATTGTCAAAGAGCAAGCTGGGATGCAACCAGCACAGTGACAGAGAGACAGGCTGCCTATTTTCCCTTGAATTCTACAAAATGTGTTGTAGTATCATATATCGTGTCATGTATCATGTATCATGTAACATATTGTATCACAAAAATAAGGTGAATAACAGTAAATAATTTAATCATGGAATGATTTATGGGAAATGAATTCTCACCTCCTGAAACCTGTAAATAGCACAGATTTTCCTTTCAGTAGGACTAACAGACTCTGCAGTCTTGAGGCAGAAATGACTGAGTAATTACTTGTATTAGACTGATGATGAATCACTATTTCTGACCCTGAACTCTATTTTTTCCCTGTATCTACATAACGAGTTAGCTTTATATCTTTATGCATCATAATTTGTTTGATTTCATTCTCATGTAGTTGTGTGTACACATACGTACACATACATATATAACATCACATATAGAAATTATATCCATGTATTTGAATATCTTATGAAGAAATTCAACAGACGGCACAGTTAGCTTGCAACAGTGCAGGTAACAACTTGAAATGTTTGTGTTTTTGTAAGCAATTAATTACTGCTTAATTTATTGTGTATTCCCAATCTCAAGAGAAAGTTCTGCTATAAAACATAACTGATTTTGCTAACAAAGCAAGAGTGCAAGCAGTGATTGCTAGCAAATGTTGGGAGGAAGGCTTAAGGAAAAGAAAAAACACTGCTTGCTAAAACCAATAATAAAAAATAAGTTTAGCATGTTAAGAATTGATTGACACAATTATTTATTCACACTAATTTAGGAAAGTTTTACCAAATATAGTTTCTATAAAACTGTTTTTAGTAGAATGAAGACCTCTAATCACCTTTCAAATACAGAAAAAATATTTCTGAGCTATTTTCTGTTTTAATACCGGTATTATCATTTGAAGAGGCTGACATATCACATCTTAGAGGAGGCTGTATTTCAGTGGCAGTTAAAATGGTCCCTCTGCGATCATTATCTTCTTGTAGAACTGTTTTCAGCCTCAGCAAGTGGATGTCTGCAAGTGTAGTTTGAAGTCCTTAGCTAAAATGAGCTACATAAATGCCACGTATGGATATTCTTCTGTTTCAACAGAGCATTGAGATGGAGCTACTTGAATTACAAAATCTTTTTTATATTATTTAATCTGATCCAGAAGGCAAACTTCACATTTTCCTATAGTCAGCTTTCTTGATAGTTGTTCACTTTTCTTTGGGAATCAAAGCTCATTTTAATTAAAACTAATCTTTCAAAAGTCTGTAGTAAAAGTTACATTTTTGCTTCTGTATATCAGCTTTGATCCAAAGGTGAATGGAAGGTACAGAACAGGATATAAAATTAGCTTCTAAACTGCTTATTGTTGAGCCTATTGAAAGCAACAGGAGAGTCTAGAATAGGACCTTTGAGAATACATTTACCTCTGCTTCTTTTCATACCGAGTTTTGAATTAAAGTTTTCTGTACATATATTTTATGCTACTCAGAAACACAAATTATAACAGAAGCCATATTTCACAATACACTAGAAGTTTTCAGTAAAAGTGCTCTTTGGAAAACTCACATAGCATTATCATAGAACCATAGAATGTTTGGGTTTGAAGGGACCTTAAAAGATCATCTAGTTCCACCCCCCCATCATGGGTAGGAACATCTTCCACTAGGATCAGGTTGCTCAAAACTTCGTCTGACCTGTCCTTGAACACCTCTAACTTCTCTGGGCAACCTGTTTCAGTGTCTCATCACCTTCACAGGCAAAAATTTCTTCCTAATATCTGACCTAAATCTACCGTCTTTCAGCTTAAAACCACTACCTCTCATCCTGTCACTACACTCCCTGATAAAGAGTCCCTCCCTCTGTTTCCTACATGCCTCCTTTAAGTACTGGAAGGTTGCTATAAGGTATCCCCAGAGCCTCCAGGGGATACTTCTCTTGTCTAGGCTAAATAACCCCAACTCTCTCAGCCCGTCCTTGTATGAGAGGTGCTCCAGCCCTCTGATCATCTTCATGGCCCTCCTCCAGACTAAAGACTGCAAAAATCTGGGCAAAGATTGCAAAATTGAGTTATTTATGATTCTCTAAGGAAAATAAATTACATATTTAGATACACATATTTAAAACCACAGCATACTCATATTTTTTTGTCAGGATGTGTGCTGAATTACAGCCAGTTTACAACCTGGTTTCAATATTCCTTATTAAATTTTTGTTCTCCAAGAAAGCGTTTTGGAATTTGCAGAATTCTGCTAATAGCTGCAGAGGAACTGGGAGGAACAGAAAAAATATATTGCACTTTAGAATGCTTTCAAATGTAATTATTAATGCAATTTATTTTTACTTTTATTGAATTGTCATATATTCCAGATATGTGGTTATTTTGAAAATGCTGAATTAGCTAGCAAAATCAAAGCACAAAAATAGAAGGTTCCACATGAATTTTATTGTATTTATCTATTAGCATATTCTTTGTATTTGCTACAATCTCAGAGCCTAAAAAACATGTAATATACTGAGCCAAAATCATAAGAACTAAAAGTTAATGAGGTCCAAATCCTGACTTTTGGAAAACCTACCTGGTTAACCAGGGGTGAAGAGGAGAATAGGTCTTTGGCCACCTCACATTGTCAAGTTAGTCAGCTCAGTAGTAAAAGATGCTTTTTTGCATGCATCTCCAGGTGTATGTGGGAACCCGGACACGCGCACACACTCATGCAAGTTGTGTGTATGCACACCAGCACTTCTGGCAGCATGTGTCTGTAGCTGTGTCCTCTGTCAAGAAGAAACTATGCTTAATTCATATCTATGCTCATCATGTGTTTTTTCCCTTGAATACATCTGTACTAATTGACACTTATAGTTTACTACTGCTACTGACTTCAGCAGTGCTTGTTGCATGACATAGCAGTTTTAATGACCACAGAGAAGAAATACATTTAGTTTGTAATTCATAATAATGTAACTGGAAGGGCAAGACATTTTCTCCAAAACCTTTACGTCAATATAGTTTCTCACAAATGTGTTTACCTGATTAGAGAATTATCATCAGTCTAATGTATTGAAGGAACGTGATACAAATTGTACTTTCTCAAGTCAATGTTTTAGCAATAGTCATGGCAACAATCCTTCCCACTTGCGACTATTCCTAAAATGGCTAAGATTTTCACAGCATTCACACTATTTACTGTGATGTTATTTACTAAATATGAAATCCTTTTGTATGTAACTGATAAAAGATTTCCTCTTAATTTAGACCCTTCAACAAAGGGTTCTGGAGCTGAGAAAAAAAAAAATGAGCATTTTACATTTGGTGGGCTTGAAAAATGTCCTCTTACAACCAAAAGAGGGCAATTGACTGCTCAGTCCTCAGTTTCTTTGTGTGATCTTCAACTTAAAACCAAATAGGAACATAATTACCTGCTTCCCTCTACATTACTTTTCAGCATATCTACCACTTTCATTCAAAATTCTTCTTTAAAGTTGCTCCCCCTTTGAAAGGGGGCAATCACCTCTCACACAATTCACATAGTTACTAGCTTCAGAGACTTTGATAATGTCAGTGCTTTACCCTATGTTTCAATCTTGGAAACACCTTCCTGGGAAAATAAAATGTCTTTGACATTTGGAAGACTATTTCTTTAGAAGTTTTTATAGATGCTATTTAATGAACTTTCATACATTCTCAATTCAAACATATTCTCCTTCTAGCCATTACAGACATCTTGTAAGGATGTGAATGCTATACTTCTTCAGTGAGCCATTTTTCTACCCAAGTACTTCAGCATTCTTGAGAAAGTTCAATTTTCAGCCTCTTTCTGTCGAAAGAATAGCATAGACACTAGGCTAGTAATAGAATTTCTATGTTTTTTCATAGAGGACAGAGTGCCAACAGAACCTCCCATGTCTTTTCATGCAAGGATAATAACTTTCCCCTGACAAATAGGTTAGATATATTTTATTGGCATTTTTATTGTCAGTACCAGAAAGTTGCACCAGTCAACCACATAATGCACAATGAGTTTTGTAAACATCCTGACAAACTTCTACTTCTCAAAGTTATTTATCTGAAGTAGCAGAAAGCAAGAGAATCAATGTATAGTATGGAATGAGTTCAGCACATTTGGTGACTCCTGCATGCTTGTCTCCATAGCTTTCCTAAGAATATTCTTCCAAAACCGTAAGCCTCTCTAGTACTACAGTTGCAGAGCACTGAAATTTGTATGAGTGTCTACACTGATTTCCTCTAGTTTTAAATTAAGCCACCTATACAAAAAGATCCTACACTTTCCTAAGCTCAATCTATATATTTTTACTACACTCAAATTCTAGCTCATCAGCTAACTCCTTTAATTCTTCCCATTTTATCCAGCCTCCCCTGTGCTTCTGGGCTCTCTTCCCAAACTCTCAACCCACTCCATAAACACCATTGGAGAAGTCCCAAAATCATAAAGGTTGCAGTAAAATAAAGAAAGTTCTCTTCAGTTTCTATGCCATTTGTAAAGTCCTTTTGTGGCCCAAAATAATAACAATGCAAGGGTAATATCCTTCCAGCATTACTGTCACAGATTGATTTACTAACTTTTTCAGGATACTCATTGGATTTCAAATTCTCTACAAGAAAGAAGGATTGGAACAGTGGAGTTTCAGTTACATTTTTGTCATTCTTCGGTCTATTGTGCCTGTGATTTTTTTTTCTATGTGATTTTTTTTTTTTTTCATAACCAAAATAATATCTGCCCCTTCACCCCAAACAAGGAAACTTCAAAACACTTGCTTAAAAAGGCTCAAAACCTAATAGTAACTTAAAGATAAAATACTTACTTGTAAATAAACACTATAGAATCATGTGCTGAGTATTTGGTTACTTGGCATAGGTGTATCTTCTCTGTTTTTCAAGCTCTAATGTATGCAGCGAAGCTGTCCATATGGTGTGGTAAGGAAAACTCTACAGATCTGATGTTACTACTATATCCTTTATTGATACTGCTGTTCTGAGATGACTGTAACAGACTAGTTAGGACTCTAGATTCTACAGGATATCATAGATTAATTTAAAAAAAATAAATACAAGAGGGGGAAGAAAAAGATCATGCAGGTTAAAGCAGAGTTAGATTTGTAGGGATTCTGTTACTCACTTCTTCCAAGACTGACTTTGAGCACTTCAATGAAATCAGGAGAGTCTGCTCTGTATCTGAGCTGTGAAGGGTGCTATTCCAGATTGCTCCCTTTGCAGCCTCTCTGGTCACCTCTTTGAAGTCCATTGACAGCTGAGTTAACACAAATGTCTAAAGAGTCAGAGCATGACACGGATTGGCTAAGGACAGAATCTGCTCAGCAGAACCTCTGTAATTATTAAGAAGTCATGAATTGCCTGCTAGAATTTAGGTGAGTCTGATGTAACTATAAGGAAAATGAATCATTTATTAAAAAATGTAGTACACAATACAATGAGCATTGAATCATTCTTAAAGAATTTGCAAATTCTTCTGAAGATATAGGTGTACTTTTCTGCTGAGATGTTTTCTGAGGAACATTTTCTTAATTCTTAAAAGTGTTGTTATTTTCTTGCACTGTTAGCCAAGTACACTGTCTCCTGTAGGTGAATATTCTCTGGCCAAACTGAGTTGGATATATTTAGTTTATCATGTTTTTTTCTACTCATCTGCTTCCTCCATGCTTCATTTGTGCAAAGTTTATTTGCACCATCTCTCGTGCTGTACTTTTCATGCTTTTTATTCACACTGCTTGGGGCTAGGCTCCTATTATTTGTCTGGCACACTTGGATAACAGAATTCTTTGAGAAGCTCTGTCATTGATTGCTTTTTCTGTTTGCCCATCTTTTATTATAAATATGCCAATTATCTACTTCAGTATCTGTATTTTACAACCTCAGTGCCTTTTATTCTTTCTGATTTAATACTACTTTTCTATCTCATTTCTATTGATGGCTCAATTAGTGTTTCTAATAGTGTTCCTATTTCATGTTGCCTGATGGCTTCTTTAGCACTTCTTACTGAGAATTGTACTTTTGAACAAGAGTGATCATCCATTCAATTATAACCTTATTTACCAGTAGATTATTTTAGAGTGTCCCCTCACTGAAATGAAAAGATTGGTCATTGACTTTTAGCAGAACAGAGCAGATCGTGATAACAAATAAAATACTTCCTTTCAATACAGAGGAGTTTATTTAGGATGTGGCAGCTCTACAAAACTGTTCATAGCATGCATAGGGCTTGACTGATGAAACTGAAAAAACAAACAGTTGAACTCTATCATATTCTTTTTGGTCAATACCCTAAAACGGTATTAGAGCTTGTGGGCTAAGTAGTTTACACTCTCAAAAACCTTACAGGCTTTGATCCATTTCTGTTCACTGTTTTATGATGGTATTTAAGTGAGTCCTACAAAAAATGTTTCAGACTTTAAGATTACTATCAGGTTTTATTATAGCTTTTGTATCCTATTCTAACTCATCATTCATTTATAAAGATAGTAGGAGAAGGAGTAGAGTTGCAAGATGACCAGAAATTCTGATATCCATTTTTAAAGCCTAAAGTAAATAATTTCAAAACTTCAGGAGACAGTCAACAGTTTACTAACCAATCACATTTTTTTTAAATGTAATTTGGTCTAGAAATTGGCAGAAATGCACGAGAAACACTGAGAGTTTAAAGTTTCTGGCTGATCTCTAAATCAAAAACAGCTGAGCAGATTTAAATATTTTGTGTAAACAAATTTGCATCCAGGCTGCTAATTTGCATACCAGCTTTCAGTTTGACATTTTCTGAAATGATGGAAAAATGCTAAGCCCTTAATACTAAATGGAGTTCATAATGGAAATACTGACAGACCCATAATTACCTATATTGTGATTCTGTTGAAAGCTTCTTTATCTGTCTAATCTTTCACAATGGGTTTAAACATATAAATTCTTGAAAGGAGGAAAAAAAAGGAACCTTATGTTGGAAATACTAAACTGTAGCAATGTTATATTCTGTTCCAGACATCCGCTTATGGAGGTAACAGTGACAAAAAAATTGCTTGAAAAAAGCTGTATTGCTTTCTGTGGAACTGTAAAAGCAGCCAGTGGTGCTTAAAAGTTTAACTTAACCTTCATTTTTCAATCTCCTTGAGTCATCTTTCTGGTAAGGTATGAGTAAACAGATCCAATCAATCATTTTCAATATGACAATGATTAATTATAGAAGAAATTTGTTATTAACTTGATACAGCAAAAAAATCCCAACCAACAACAAATATAGAAATTAATGTTTTACTGTCCTAATACTGACCACATGTGCTAAAACTTTCTGCACTGGGAAGAGAAAGAAATAAAGGATGGTATGTTTAGAAAAATTCCCCAGAAAATTCAGTGGAATAGTAATAAGAAAAAAAGAGAGAAAGGCAGTTATCTGGACTCTGTAATTTTGACACTTCATGATCTGCCAACTTTAGAATAGTCTTGAAGTTTCTCTGTAAAAGCTTTTCCTCAGTGTCTTTTTTATTCCCCTCATGTAAACATTTTCCAGTTTGTCCAGGCTATAACAACGTGACAATCTAAACAGTATTTGCTCTGCAGAGACAGCTTAGAATGGATGATTCAGACATGATGATTCAGGCATCCCAGCCGTGCCCCATCTTCACACAATCTCTGTGCACCGGCCAGGGCACACGGATGTCTGCAGAACAGCTATAACACATCACAGTAGTCCTTCATTGAAACAGAACATCCTCTAGCATTTTTGACCTCTGTGGTTTGCTGTGAGAATGAAATCTGTTTCTCTAAGTCTTCCCCAGGAAGGAGTGACAAAACTCAAAGAAGGGAAAACAAAGGAATATATCCCTCTGATACCTTCTTTCCAAAGTGCAGCCTTTTCCAGAAAGAGTGCTGGACTCATAATTTCTGCTCATAAAGCAGCTGCTTCTGTTTCTAGATCAGCTATTTACTCTGTATCTTCTTTAACACCTCTCTGTCCTTGACATAAGGAGATTAGGACTCCAGGCAGCGATCAAGATATGGGTACATGAGTGTTTTCTGCAGAGGATTAAGTTATACTTTGTCTTACTCTCAGTACTATTTCTCATCATGCCTAATATTCAGTAAGAGTGGGCTTCATTGCCATGGAACAAAGCCAATGATTTCAGAGAAGTGTCAGTGACAACTCCGAGATCAAAACTTTGCATTCTAAGTTCAGCATCATGCAGATAACATTTTATATATATTTTTCCTATATGCATATTAATCTCTAAAAGTCACCTACTTCTGCATTAGCACACTGATCCATTTTGTGAGGGCATTCTGGAGTTTCTTGTAATCACAGTTTCACAGAAGTGCTTAAAAGAAGTAAGAGTGCAACCCTATTAATGGGGTTTCCAGTGTGCCTTCCAGACAGCCCACAGAAATATCAGCCCTTAGCACATTAATGCCGGTGGAGTTAAATTCTATCATACATGAAGTATGTAGAATATAGGAACTAACATACATTTCTGAAACCCGGTCTTGGACCTCCTATCTTATGGTTTAGGCACTGAAAGAAGGAGTCTATCTCAGCTCTGCAACATCTGACTTGTAAGCACCCCACCTCACTAGATTAAGTCCCTAAACCACTGGGAGACTGCTGTATAGGTTGCCTTTTGCATTACACAGAAGAGCCATAAATATTTTGTGGACAGAATCCGAACACTTTTCATCTGAAGTAGGATAATATTGTTTAGTACTTTACTAGGAGACTTTAAAAATGTATTTCATGGATATGGTGCTGATTCTGTTAACCACTTCTCTTTCTGGAATTTGAACTGAGCTACTATTCCAAGCAAAGTGTTAGCAATACTGAGCCGTTTCAGTTGTTATATTTCAGATGAAATGTTGTTGGCATGCCCGGTCCTGAAAGACTGCATGGTATTTCTCACAGAATATTGTTATTAGCCTTCATCTGCTGGCTAAATTCCAGTTTGGATAATTACAGTCTGCTATCTAAATTCTCTGAGTATGTTAAATAACCTTCTATACTTCCTTTCCTAATCTTCTGAGAGGCACTTCTGTGATTTATTAAATAATAGTTCTGCTTAATCTAAAAGGCAACTGCTTCTAAATCCTAGGGGAAAATGACTGCTTTAGAAGGTGTGTTGACTAATCAGTGCCCAGTGATAAATTACACAGATGTATTGGCAGTGCTTGCCATGTAGGGAGAGTCCCTTATCACTGTACAAAAGCAAAAAAATAGCTACCTCCTTATCAAGATAGCTGCAATTCAATTTAGAGTTGATGGAAACATTTTAGATAAACGATATAATATGTTCTGCACAAGAAGACAAGTATGAGCCTGGAGAAATCTACATAGAAAGTTTTGGAAAAGTTACAAGATTTTGAAAGCTTAAATAAAGGTTTCTTATTCAAGATGAGTGATAAATACCCTGCAGTACACAGGAGAACATAGAAAAGTGTAGATGTGTGGAAAATTTGGGATTTCTCTCAGACATGAAAAAAATCAAAGACAAAATAATGGTTGGTTGAAGCTGTCAAGAAAAGAGAGGAGAGGAGAGGAGAAGAGAGGAGAGGGAAAAGTGTAGGTTCAATATTAATCACGTTATTCTTCAGAGTGGTTTTGAATAATCCTAATTATCGAACTAGTTTCAGGATAATTTATTGCACTTTAGAGCATCATTCCATCGAAATGTGGTGCTTACTCCTCCTTCCCTGACACATGGTAAGCAGAGACATTCACCAAAATATGAAAGGCATAGGAGGCAAAGGGAGTGCATAGAAATGGTCTGCCTCAAAAGTTGTTCTAACGTTCAGTACCTCCATCTTTTCTCTGTGCTTGTTAACACAGCTGTGTTAAACTAGAAGAAACACTCTCCCATACAATTTATTCCAATATTATTTACCCCCCACAGCATACTCTCTGTGAAGCCAGGAGAAGATTTTTACTCTCCATGAAAAAGGACAGCAGTGTTGACTTTTAGCTCATGATTGTTCCACCATGTGTTTTGCGAACTCTGTACAGGCTCACAGGAAAGATTTACTTTTGTAGGTTTTACATAGAACAATTCAATATACTTAGTGCAAGCCCATAACTGTACTGCAGGTACTGTTTGGCATTGTTTTAGTACAAGACAAAAACCATGATAATACTCACATACTTATGTCTGCTTAAGCTGCATGTGAGCTCAGTTCTACCTGTTTAAGAAAAGCACACTACCAAGAGTATTTTATATAATATTATGTATAAATTAGATATTCATAAGGCTGATTTATGTCTGGATTGAATGGAAGCAGGGTTTGTGTTTATAGCCCTGTGAGAATTCATTTAAATCTGATTTAAGAAAACAATATTGTTACAGTACAGATGTTTGTCTTGATTGCAATTTCAAAGCTTCACCATTTCTATATTACTCTGATGTTACAGAAGCACAGAGACCTTTTTGGCCTAGTTATCCTTACAACTTACTGTTGCCAAAAATGGCATTAACTGCTATTTTGGGATCTCCTCCATGCAGAATTTTTATTAGCGGTGTTTCTTGTTTGAATACAAAATTAATAAATATAGGGGTAATACATTATGCACAGTTCCAAACAAAATAATTGCATTTTTGCAGGTAATGATCAGGAGAAAAACAGAATAAGTTAATTTCTGTGTTAAACATCTTCATTATTTATAGGATAGTAAAACTTCAAATACTTTGGCTTGCAATCTGCCACTAGATTGCCAAAAACATAAGGATATACATTTTAGTTCTAAATGCACTTTGAAGTCTTCACTTCTTAACAGTTGTATAAGAAATTGGTTTCAAGGGAATTGCTGTCCTTTACTAGCGAAAACCAAAAATAAAATCCTGAAGTTAGTGAGTCAACTATCAGTTGCTTTAATTACTTTAAACAGAGAGAAATAATTAATGATTATTCATAAAAGCCCATTTATATGCCCTTTCTATGATTACTATTGCAAGTTTTTTTTCAGTTACAGAAATAGCAAAGTAAAAAAAGAACAAGGACTACCATCTCATACCTATGCATTAAGAAACAACAGTGGCTTGTTTTATAACAGTACTGAGAAGCTGAGTGGGTCCAAATCCAGTGCAGACAGTAAAAATGTCTAAAGTTTAGGATCAAACTGTCTTGAAGGTTTTATTCCCCATCTTCCAACTATTTCTTCCTTTTTATCTTTTTTTTTTTCACTAATATGTGTTTTTAAGGGGCCCAATTATGTTTCTGGGAATTAGGCATTTCACTAGGAGAAAAAAAATAACTCTTCAGGTAAGCTCTCAGATAATACTTGTTTTCTACCAGCTTTGATGAGATTTATGTGTACCTCTTACTGATTTTTCATTACTGGGGCTATTAGTCTTATTATACTATTTGGGAATGAGACTGCAATATTTTCAAAACTGCTAGAGTGAGAGTTCCTCCATACCTGGAAGAGATGCTTTTTCTGAGAATTATTCTACTTTCACATTTGTATGACTTCTCATTTTGAATTTACATGTGGATTATTTCTGAGTTTCAGATCAGTGATATGTCATGTCTTGCACCTGAAACCAAATATTTCCCTCCTGCGTAGTGGAATGAACAATCTTACTTAAAATTATGAAGGATACAAAAATTTAAAACCACAACTGAGCAACTGTGTCAACATTGCCCTTTAGACCCCTACATCTGCTCAGTGTCTGGTCCTTCTGATCTTGCTGACCATCTGTGTTAACTTCTGAAACTTTCTTCATGTCCATTCATGCAGTTCATGAAATACCACAATACGACCAAACTTACACAGTTACAAATATTGAAATAATTCATCCTACAATTCATCAGCACATCTCAGCTGAGAGAGAGCAGGTTCTTGAATTGCTGTTACACAACTACAAAATAAACACATCAGCATGTGTATTTCCTTTTCTCTTTCACTCACTGCCAGCTGTGAACTTAGTCCTTTGTAATAGCTTATTTTTCTTTTTTTTTCTTATTTCTTTCAATTCCTTAAAATAAGTTCCACTTTGAGAAATTAGAAGAAAAAGAAGGAATATTACCCCAGTGCCTCTCATCCTACAGATTTCAAAGATTCAGAAACGAATTTGAGAAAATAAATTCTATACTTACAAAAAAATATAAGAAGAGGTAGTCATTACTTATTTCTGCTTTTTGAGAAAAAATTACCATAGGGTACTAGTTAACTGCATCTAAATTAAGAAACCTAATTTTGACTCTGAAATATTACATCTCCTTTTCAATGCAATTAAAATATCTGGGCAGAGGAACTGCATATGCAATCTCACCAAAATCCATTTATGTCACTGTTTCCATTATAATCCTTGAGGTAGGTTTGGGGGTTTTGTTTGCTTGTTTTGTTTTTGTTTCAGAAGAGAGTTAGGAATTCTTTTTATCTCAGTGTAATTCCAAGCTTTCACAAGCAGTAGATGGCTTTGCTTGTTGGGAATGAGAATGGAGGGAAAAAAGAGCGAAATGATCCCTGTGTGTGCATTTAGGACAACATGTTCTCTCCTCGTGACTCCAGAGACATTGCTCTGTAGAGACAAATAAAGGACTGTTTGAATTTCAGTTTGTAATACACTTTGAATTATTTTGGGTTAAAAGTTGCTACTTCTATGTGAACATTACTTCAATAGCAAGCCATACAGTTCTTTTAGTTATCCTGTTGCTGTTCTCTCTCTTCAGCTGGAAGGTTTATTGTGTTGGTGAGCCAGCCTAGCTGCTCACCTGTACAAAGTGGACTTGCAGAGAATGCTGGATGCTTCACCACAGAGCCTAAAGCAGCAATGCAGAGTGGAGCATCCTCTGTGCTAAGCAGGCTGTTTCCCATCGTATTATAACAATTTCACTACATTATATTGTGAGCCTTGAATGTCCCCTTTGAACATTTAAAGGTTTCCTACTATGCTAGCTCACATTTATTGCTTTGCACATTGCCTTGTGGCAAATTAGTGGAATACACTGTAAGAAAAGAAAGATCATCAGTATCTTATTTGCATACAAACATCACATTATTTTCAAATTATCCTATTTATGCTTCTCATTTTCCTAGAATATTTTCTGCAGCCTATACAAAGTTTACTCTTTCTATCTGTGGTCTCCTATTAACATTTTTTTTTGCATAACATAACAGATTAATTTTCTGCTTTTATTCCCTCCCTGAATATAAGCTAAATTATGCAATGATAAGAACATCAGCAGTACTTCACTATTAAATGTTTACTAATTTATTCCAAGCTAGTGAGAAAAGTTAAGAGAAAAGTAGTACAAACTTTCAACAAAAAAGCAACTCTCCAGTTTCTCACTGCATAGAAAATGTTTCAGGATGGCTTCACTCTTCCTACCCTTGTCACTTTGCCTAAAATTTATAGCAAAATTCTCAGGCTCACAATGCCTTGGGCAGCAGCCCCTGTGCTTTCCCCTCCACTAGAGAAGTACAAGAAAATGCAGTCATGAAGAACGCCAGTTTTCCTAGCAGGCAGCTTCCTTACTGTAGTATGTTTATGGATCTCTTTGGCTCATGCCCGTTACTGTATTGTACTTGCATTGTATGAAATCATTTGTACTTGAGGAACATGTGACTGATAAAGGAATGGGAGGTGATTTTTCTAAGAGGAACATAATGAAAGAAAGCTAAACTACATACAGTTACAAGTGCCTTCAGTGTTGACAATGTCTGAACTGCAGACATGCTGAGACATAATGGGGTATCGCAGCTTCGGGGAGCCATCTGTAGATCTCAATGCAAAGTCATTCAGCCCAGCATAGTTAAAGCAGAAGGAGGTCTATTTTAACTGTTTTTTTCAGCTGGAAAAAGACTTTCTACAGAATTTTACAGCAGAATAAATAGATTTCCACCCTACCTCAGTTCTGCCTTATTTTGACCAACCTTCTTTAGGCAGTGGCCCGGTTTTCATGCAGTATATGGTATTAATAAAGAAAATGTTAATGTATTTCCTGAATGACACTTTGACTGCAGCTTCTGAAAATAGGGAAATATGTAATTGTGACATTTAACCTTAACCTATACATAGTTGAGTTTACGACCTGAAAAATATCTCAGGTAGCCTGAGTTATCAATATTTATAATAAGAAGTATAGGAACTTTACTGTGCTAGCAGTGAAAGAAAATTAACACCATCGTTGAAGCAGATTCTTGTCCATTGCTTCATACCTGTAAAAGTCAGATTAGCAAGGACCTAAAATATGTACACAAAAAAAGACATAGTTTTTAATGAAATTGTTAATTGCCTCACATATTCTACGTAAGGTAAGTACTCTAAAGTGAGTCATTAAAGAAATTGTTATAACAATCAGCTCTAGTAACCATTTGCACAGCTATTTCCATAGGGAGGAAATAGAGAACAAAAAATAAATAAAAAATCCTGTAGCAAATCTTTAAAGCATGGCATCTCACAAAGATTGCCATACATACTGCACTGTTTCTGGATTATCTGCAGTTCCTTGCACTACCAAATACTGAAATAAACAGCACTATACTTCAACATTGCACTAAATATGAGTGCAAAGTTCGTTGAGCACACTGTGGACTTCACAGGACTTCAGGTCCATAGCCCTAGATAAAAAATAAGCAAAATTAACCTCACAGATGTAAGTAGAGGAACACAGGTAAATCCAACACTAGTCATTTAGAACTGTAAAACACAAAAATATTTCCTTTTCATTGCTAAAAATAAATTACAATACACGATCATATGACCATTATTTGACCTTCAAAATAAGACACAAACGTCCTATGTTTGAACTAGTTGAAAGGGAAATAGGTGCATAGAAGAGAAGGTGACACCCAGGCAGATGATCTGATTTGGTTTATTCTTTTTATAAACTGCAGTTCTCAATTTTCTCTGCCACTGATCAGGGGCTGCATATTCGGAAGCTGCACATCATGCAGTGTCAGCTAGTAATATTGGCACTATTTCGAGGTAGAACTGTGTTATTAAAGAAACAGCATCTTTCACAGAATACTAGTTTTTCTAGACACAGCTAACTTTTTTTAAAGGATTCTCATAATGGTCTGTAGACATAAAAAACATAATAGTCTTTTCTAGTTATGTATGTTGAAGTATGTTCAAAAAGATTTCATGCTGACTACAGACTTTTAAATTAGAATCGTAGAATGGTTTGGGTTGGAAGGGGCCTTAAAGATCATCCCTCTAGACCAAGCTGCTCAAAGCCTCATCCAGCCTGACCTTGAACACTTCCAGGAAGGGGACATCCACAACTTCCCTGAGCAACATGTTCCAGTGCCTCACCACCTTCATCGTGAAGATTTTCTTCCTAATGTCTAATCTAAATCTTCCCCCTTCCAATTTAAAGACATTTCCCCCTGTTCTATCATTACATAGCCTTGTAAAAAGTTCCTCCACAGCTTTCTTGTATGTCCTGTTCATGTTCTCAAAGGCCTCTACAAGGTGTCTGTGAAGCCTTCTCTTCTCAAGACTGAACAACTCCAACTCTCTCAGCCTGTCCTCATAGCAGTGGTGCACCTGCCCTCTGATCATCTTTGTGGCCCTCCTCTGGACCCATTCCAAGAGTTCCATATTCTTCTTGTGTTGGGAATTCCAGGACTGGACAAAATACCCCAGGTGTGGTCTCACCAAAACGGAGTAGAGGGTGAGAATCACCTCCCTTAATCTGCTGTCCATGATTCTTTTGATGCAGCCCAGGACATGGTTGGCCGTCTGGGCTGCAAATGCACATTGCCGGCTCATGTCAAGCTTCCCATTAATCAGCACCCTTAAGTCACCTGCAGGGCTGCTCTCAATCATGTTGTTTTCCATCCTGCATTGAAACGGTGGATTGCCCTGATCCAAGTGTAAGACCTTGTACTTGGCCTTGTTGAACATCATGGTGTTCACAGAGGCCCACTTCTCCAGCTTGTCCAGGTCCCTCTGGATGATATCCTGCCCTTTTAGTGTGACAATTGCACCCCTCAACTTGGTGTCATCTTCAAACTTGCTGAGGGTGCACTTGATCTCACTGTTGATATCATCAATAAAAATACTAAACAGCACTGGTCCCAGTACAGACCCCTGAGAGACACCACTTGACATGGATCTCCATCTGGACATCAAGCCACTGAATTGTTCTTGTCTTTTCAGTCAATATATTAGCTCTCATATGTGTTAATACTGTTAGTGGGATGTAACATGGTTTGTAGTAATTAAGACTCAGGCTGAGTTTTCTCAGTGGCTTTTTTTCATCATATTCTCTGTTTCAAAGTGATTTATTAGAAACTAGATCTTTTTTGTTATATTCACTCTCTTTCTTAGTAACAGCTGCCTTATATTATATATTTCTAACTGAATTGTTTTACTCACATGCCAAATGAGTTTTTCTCCATTTTGGGACGACAGTCTTACTTTCAAATACAGACAATGCAACGATGACACAAAGATGATGTTACAGGAGCTTCTGGTCCAAAAATCCACTAAGAGAATATGAAGTGATGGCAAAATTAAAGTGTAGTATATGTGAAGCAGAGCAGTAGGAAGGAAAAAGAAGAGGAAAAATGTTTCCAGAACAAATTCTAGAGGCAACTGGTCCAGAGCAGATTGATTAGACATAGTCTATGATGTTTTGATTCTGGTATTTATGACTTTTTAAGCTCTATCATGTATTGCAGATTATCTCCTATCACACAATATATTAACAGTTGTCATTTCATGAATATATTAAGCCCATGCAAAATCTTCAGTCATTTGCAGTACCACACGTTAAACTCACAAGCCTTTCAGTGCCATTTTTAGGCACCTTTTGATCTGCTAGTCCTTGGTGTACTTAACTGATTTTTGGTTACAAGATGGACATTCTGATTATCAAGCTTTAACCTATTGTTTATCAGTATCATGCTTAAGATACTTTGTATTCCTACGAACAGGTATCATATATCTTTTACTATTTTTCAGGTATTCTGAGTGTTGCTTTGATCTGTTCAGTTGCTAGAAAGTAAATAAGATGACCAATTCAGAACGAACAAGCAAATAAAAAAATGCAGAGGCATAGCTAGAACTTAAAATTAAACACATATAGATACTGACTTTCTAACTCAACATATCTTTGTTGCTTACAAAAAATCTGACACACATATATAAAGCATCAGAAAGAAAGGAGGAAAAAATATCTAGAACTAAAACATGTTAATAGAGCACTGAGAATCTAATACAGTTTAGTTTCTTTTTGGGGTTTTTTTGGTTGGGTTGGTTTGGTTTTTTTTTTTCAGTCCTTTCAGCTCTTTTCAGCCTCTGTTCAAACCTTTTTTTCAATGTACTTAATAATTTTTGTCACAGTCTTTAAACCACGTTTAATTCTGCAGTGTCATCTCTGGTACGGGCTGGGCCCTGCTGTATGCTGTTTTATAGATAAGACAGTACCATTAATATTACATAATGGCATCTCCTAATGATCTATCTTACATATTTATATACCTCTCCATGATTTAGCATATAGCAGTGCTATAACCTTTAATGCAAGTTTCCTCACACCAATGTCATGAGGGAATATTATTACCTATTACCTTGCTTGCAAGTAGAAAGTCTTTCTGCAAGTCAGTTATGGACTGGGATTTTTAATGGTACTTAGGTGCCTAATGACCCAGGCAACTTCCTAGCAGAACTGACAGAAGCCTAAATGTCTGAGTCCCATTATTTCAATAGGTATTAGGAACTACATTTTTCAAAATTATGCTGTAGCTTATCAAGCTTGTACCCTCGGTTCCCAGACCCTAAATACCTTTTGGAAATCCTAAAGAATTTTTAAAATGTCCCAAGTAACTTCCCAAGGTTACAGATGCCTTTGGTCAAGCAGAAGGATAAAGTCATGTCTCTTAATTCCAGGACATCTCTGTTAACGTTAGAGTCATGATAAATCTCCTTTTATACGAGTAAATGTGAAATGCTAACCATGTTATTTTACATATCTTAATCCGTATAAAGGAATAATCTCCAAGAGTTTTTGTTACATTATTATTAAATACTATTTTTTTCTAATAAAATATTAGGTTACATAGCACTTTTCAGTACTGATCCACCGACCACCTAACATAATCAGACTAATGCAATAATTCATAAAATGGAACTGAGACAAATCTCTAATTTTTAGGTGCTACTTTTTGCGCCAGACTTTAAAATCACGATGTTAAAAGATTGAATGAAGCTAGTTACCAATGACATACATGTCCACACAGTCAAAACCATTGGAAAAGAACACACATACTGTGAATACATATAATAATCATTAGTATTGACTGAAATATAAAAATAACTGTACTTCAGTAATGTATGTGCAAGAAAAAAGGAATGTATATTTTATATATATTGCTTTTTTTTACATGCTCTGTGAATGTTCCCTTTTCCAGATGCTGCTTTGCCACAATATCTCCAAGCTTGCTATCGGTCAGGCAGCTGGTGAGCTGAGACGATGGCACATTATGGTGTTCAGCACCATCTCATTATTTCCTTGTGCTCCCTAGTCTGCGTAAACTTGTGCTACCTTTTTTTTTGTTAGACTGCAGGTTTTTCAAATCAAAATCTGTGTCTTTCCTGTCTCTCTGCAGTGCGTAGCACAACATTCACCCTGTATATGTCAATATTTCAGGAGTCTCGTTGTATAATAATGGTGGAAGCTATACATGTAGTTAATTCAGTGGGCCTAATTATCTACTGCTTGGTGCATTCAGAAAGTACAGTTGCTATAAATGATATCAAATCATAACTTTGCATTTTGAATTGCAGTAGCAATTTGTGTCTTTTTTTTCAAAGACATTCATGACAAATGGAGATTCACAGAGATGAAGAATCAAACATCATCTCTCAGTTCTTGGCCTGGAAACAAACTGGACTTCAAAGGTTCTTAATTGCTTAAGCATGTTTCAGTAGACTGGCTAATGATTAATCAAAATGCATGCAACAATGACCTACCTAATTAATGTTAAATTCAGTTGGATTTTTGTTGTCTTGTTGTTTGGGGTTTTTTTTTTATATTGTAGTCTAGACCACAAAATATTTCTATTGAATGTCACAAACCATACTTAAACTGGAATTTCCTCGTGTCTTAATCAACTCTCAGTCTGTAATGAGGAAAACGTTGGTGGTTCCTTGAAGGTATTTTTCTAGTGTGAACTAACAAACAATGAATTCTTACATTATAAGTAAGTTATTTGGTAAAAAATAATCTCTAAATATTCTGATCTTTTATCAAATATGAATTAAGAAGGTCTGTATTTTTGTCCACATTCTGTTTAATACAAGTGGAACAAGTATCTGTGACAGAAATTGATCGTAATTTTGACATCTGCACCCTAAACTTACTTCCCTGGGCTGTAGAAAAATACAGCTAGCTACACAATACACTGAAACATACAAAAATCTCAGAAAAAAAGGGTCAAGTCTTTCCCCTACCTTGGAATCCACTCAAATCTGTATGTAAATAGGCCAGCCAAAGAGCCAGTATGGAAACACTGTTATAATAAAGAACATAAAATTGAATTTATTATTAATACGTTTCTCCACTACATTTCTATTTTTTAGTCATGAATAGGTGTGTAAAATACTAATTATTTTTTAGCTCCATCTTTTAATTGTTCTTGTAATAGCTTTGCAGCAATAAAAGGGGCTGCAATTCATAGAAAATCAGACTAGAATAATGGAGAGTTAGGTTCTAGTATTTTTCTTGCATTTTTACATTTCAGTACCTCAATTGTGTGTAAATGTCGTGTCCCGATATGTAGTTTCTGTATCTATCATAAGTTGAAACTAATATAAACTTTAAATTATCTTTTTTTCCTGAGGTTTAGTGTTTCTTGTTCATGTTTGCTATGGTTGTATTGGCCAATAGCTATCATAATACTCAAGCCAGGGAATTCTACTTACAACTTTACAGTCACCTTTGTTTTGATGTATCACTCAAGAGACATATAAATAAAAATTATGTAAGTGATTTTTAGTGCCTGAATCAAGGACATTTTATGGCTTATATTCTTGATCTTCCTTTCTGTCCCAATGAATATTTTTCTCTCTCTTTTTTTTTTAATCTCCTTTTTGCTAGATAGCAATAGAATGACAATAAATGGGAGACTGGAGAATGTCCAAGAACCTTTGTCTGGTGTTTAGGGAAATCTAGAAGACAATGGATTTCCCTCAGGCAGAACAGAGAATTTCTGAACCAAGAAAAATACTATAATTATAAGCTTCATTGTAGTGTTTCTGCTTGTTTCTTTGTTCTCTGGGAGGTTTTTAAGGACAGAAAGAGGGATGGAGTGTTACATTCTCTTAATGTATTTAGGGTAAGGTTATGACCCTCGTAGCATTTTATAAGCAACCTAGTCTGTCAGGTATATTCTGAGAATGCCCACAGGTTGGTTGTTCTGAAGACATGAGCAAAAGGATGACCTTGATCCTTTCTGGGCCAACCCCAGGCTAACTATCAGATATCTGTCTAGCAGCTCAATCAAAGCGTGCTCATCATGGATTTTAGGCAGCTAAGGAAATTTTACATAAAATAATGAGTAAATTTGAATGTATTTTCTTCCCCTGATCAGTGCAAAAGGAGATGTATGGATCCTAATTTCCATAGAGAAAAAAACGTAGGTATCAAATCCTGTTTTATCCAGCAGTGAGGAACACACTGGGAGATGAGACAATATCTTTTAATATTTCCACTCAATTTAGTATGGATGGGTAGTTCAGATGCCCAATTAATCTCTTCCTAACATTGTCCTGTCTTGCAGAGTGTTATTTATATGACTTGTTCTAATTTACATAAATAATTTCACTTGTCAACTTCAAAAGTATTAAGCAGGAATAGCAGAACCAAACCCAGAACATTGTCATAACTGATGCTGATAAATACCAGATGTTAATCTGTGTGTTTTGGAACTCCATGGAAACATATTTTTGAGTATGAAGTATTTATTCTTCTTGACTAAAGGAAGTGAAGCTTTTAAGGTTATTTCAATGTTCTTTTTATGGTCAAGCCAACTTATGAGGTTTAACATTTAAGATACTCAAATCGTCGGAGTTACTTAGACTCCAATTCCAGTTGCTTCGGTGGCTTTACAAGTAATGTAATTCATCTCCAACTTAGTGTGACACTTCTGTGTTGCCCAATACTTTTTAAAAGCAACTATCGGTGAAAAGAATATCTGGATAACATTAGCACTTATTCAGTAGACAGACCACATTATGAACACATGATAGTGCTACATATCGTTGTGATCCATCGTTGTGTATTTGGAAGATCTGTAAGTTGGAGAACCGGAAAAGTTTTTTTTTTTCTAAAGTAAAAGAGCATGTACTAAAATTACATCTTAATAATTATGAAAAATATTTGAATTCTTGTACCTAGGTATAAATGTATTACATTGGGAATTGTTTGAATAATCAGGATTAAACAAGTATTGCTGAATAATACGTGGTTTGTTCCAGAAACTACATTCATTTATGACTTCTCTCAATTGACTGGATGGGCAATAAAGGAGTTTGTGGGTCTTATTTTCATGTCAGTTTCTACCTCTCTCTTCCCCCTGGTTTTGTAAATTCCCGAAGTATGAATGCATCAGAAGTAATTCACTGGCCGTGCTTGAAACGACTACGTGTGAAAAAACAGTAACTGCTCTGTTTCTCATAGCTGAGTTCAAGCCAAGGCAACTCTTTGTGCTATTAAGGATTAAACCTTCCTTGTTTTGTGCTACAATGTCCGCAGAAAAACTTGGCATGCACATGGACCTTCTTTATCATCTATATTGCTGGGAGAGAGGTGCTTTCATTTACTGTACATGACTGCTGAAACTAAACCAGCTGAACCTTGATTTTGGTGTGCATTTGATTTGTTGTTGTTTGTTTGGGGGCTGTTTTTGAGAAGTAATAGTCACAATAATAATACTAAAATAATATTTCAATGTTCAGGGAGTGGTGGATACATTTACTTTGCTTTATTGTTAGTGCATTTTGATAATGAAAGTTGTCAGTCTCTTACCTCTTCAGTCTGCTACTCTTGGCAGGATTCTGACATTATTTATCCTACATTTGCTAATTCATTCTCATAAAGCTGACAGCTCTAAAAATCCTTGTGGGTCTAAACTGTAAAAGTTTAATACAGAATGTGAATTCTGAACTGCATCAATTTTATCATATATAAAATATTCTTTTACAAGCTTTGTAATACTTCTAATATATAGTATAGTATAGTATAGTATAGTATAGTATAGTATAGTATAGTATAGTATAAAATAAATGCTCAAAGCTTTATATATGATTCAATAGATTACCCCTACAACTTCAACTTTACTGACGGAATATTTTGTAAGCAGAGAAAAATCCTTTTCATTCCCTAAAGATGTATCACAGGCACCAATCAATATTTGCAAAGGATTCTGTGATCCTGAGCTGAAATAGTGGGGAACATTATGAAATATGTATATGCTGCGTAATACCTATGTGTATGGTCCTATTTCTAGATCTGATCCTGCATACACAGGTTTAATTTCATCAACAGTGAAAGTGTTATTAACTCTTTCCTATTTCTTCATATTAAACTGAATAGCAAAACTCACACAGGACTTGAAGAACAAGACAAATTTCTCAACCTGTGAAGTTAATCATGCGGCTAGATTAAATTACAGGGGTATCACAGAACAAGCAGTGTTCACCCCCCTTCTTTGCAGAGGCCATCTAAAAAAAGCATCTTGTAAGCTAGAGCAGAATTGTTCAACCTCTTTCTGTGAGTGGCTTGTGTTTAACTTAAGTAAAAGCGTAGATTGCCTCCAGCGTATTTATTTTTTCAACAATTGTGAAGTAATTTCAGTCATATTTTATAAATTTCACAGAGATAAACTTGCAGCCTGCATTTCCAGTTTTTCCAAGCACTTATTATAAAAAGCAGGAAGAAAGTACATACAATGAATTTATATGTATAGAAAGATAAGATTTGCCTTCAGAAATTAACTGACATAATAGACAAAAATGCTGATGAAATAAGCATTTAATTAGAATAGTTTTCATACATCCATCAATAATATAATTATACCTTTGAATTCATGTTTTAATTATTATACCATAGAACACTTCAATTTTACATGCTGCAGCCTACTTCCGGAGACTATTTCCCAGAATATTTTTGAGCAATAGCAATTCCAACCGGAAAAAAATGTAATCCAGATTTTTTCCTTGTTATCCTTTTAGAAGATGATTTTCAGAGCACATTAGGTAAAGTGGAGATATAAAAAAATTGAAAGTACAAAAAGATAAACAGAAAGGAAGAAAAAAGGGAAGCAGGAAATTATGATTCAGAGCAAACAAATTAACCCTTTGCAGGAATACCTTACTCCCTCTTGGCAGTAGAAAATGTTTTCAATAGCCTTATGCATAAAGCTCAAGTTACATTAAGAAAAAGAATAGTTCAGTACATACTTTAAATTAGGTAATTAAATTTAAGTACTTCCTTGAATTACAGGAATTTCTTTCTTCTTTTTTTCAGAATTTCCTCAGATATCATATGAAACATTCCCAGGCAACAGATAGCTATTACTCCTTTTTCTACTTATGTAGGAGAAAAAAGGCAAAGAAATTGAAGAATTTGACTAGAGTTTGAATTTGGGTGACAGCTGTTGTGAAATGAGTCTCTACAATAGACATTAACGTTCTGATCAAACTACTAGGAAAAAGATTTTTCTCCTGTTATATTTTTGTAATCTGAAGCAAAAAAAATTTTGAATGGTTTTAAACTAAGGTGTGTGGGTTCATGGTTGGTTTTCTTTTGGCTTTGTGTTTTTTTTGCAACTCTCCTTTGTGTGATTCGGAATCTGTAAGTGACAAGTTTTTCCCATCCCAGTTTCACTGCAATCGTTTTAGATATCCAACCTACTTTATATGGGTAAATTTGCAATGCATGCACCAGGATGCTCTGCCTTTTCTCTAACCTCTCACAGCTCCACTTATTTCCCAGAAGGTGCACTACCTTCCGATTGTAAATTGCCATTCTACAGGCTGTAATGCATTCATTAATTCTCCAACACTGTTTACCACTACTCAGATCTGACCCTTCCAAATTATTTTGAAAAGCAGTGTATATTTTCAAGCATAGTGTATTGGATTTTTTTCTCTCTTCCACTGCTGACCTGCTCTGTGTGACTCATTTAAATATGCCTTTGGCTTTTATAGCATCTCAGTGTCTTCCATTGTTGGAAATCAAACTGAGTAATTAGAGCAAACCCTAACCACTCATTTCACTGAAAACTGAGCCAAATAGGGTGACGGCAAAATGCAGGCTACTTGCTCATGGGAACAAGCTAGTTTATGGGCTACAGAGTTGGGGGTTTACTTTTCTAAAAAAAGTTTTAATTGATTAATAATATATCCAAAATTAATAGATAGTGTGCTTCCTTTTTAAGCTGTATACATTTTCACTTGGCAAAATATCTGGGATGAGATTTTGAAAGCCCTTATTATTAATGTAATCTTGGTCTCATTTCAGACACTTCTATGACTGCAAAAGAAAGGGTTTCTGTCAGGGCTGAACATTGCTAAAAATCCTATCCATCCTATTTGATTGCACTTTATCCCTTTGTATTTTTTTTATGAACCCAAAGTCTTACATAAACAACTTAAAAGAAAAAGCTATGACTTTGCAGTAACACTGTTAAGCATTTCATTAGTGCCAACAGTGAGTGACATAAGAAACTGCAGCTTCAGAAAACTTTTATAGTCCTGAAAGTACTTCATATCCATTTAGGTTAAAATTACCTCTACTGTATGAGGATGAATAAGTCAGCATGGATTTGAATTGGAAAAACAGAAAAGACGCTTGATTGTTGCAAAGAAAGAATTATTCTGATCACTGTTTTTATAACCAGTAACTTCTGCAGATATTTTTTTTTATTTTAAAGGAGGGCTTTTATGCTGTAATTTCAATGAACTTAGTAAAAGGTATAAAACTTTAAAATCACTTAATCAGAACTTGGCTACAATATTTCCCTCATGTATTCTTGTTTTGTGTCCTAAAGTCTACATTTTGAATGAGTTCATTAAAACATATGTTATGCAATTTTAATTTGAAAACCCTTTAACTGGATAAAAATATAACTACCATGTTAATTAAATGTTGTCTGGATTTATCTCTGTAGCTTATATTTTATACCTCTCTACACTAACCTGTTGGTCAGATTTACTTCCTTCTTCCTCTTCTCAGTGAAAGTACTCGAAAACCATGAATGACAAATAACTTGACCTTTCATGAAAAGATTGTTTGGATTGTTACAGAAATTTGAGTGAGGTGGAGCTCTAGACTAATTTTCAACATTCTTTTCAACATTTTGAAACATTTTAAAATCATGAACACCAGACAGAGAGCCTGAAAGTAAATCTTGGCAGTTTGGGAATTCAGGTCTTCAGGAAACAGTAAGCATGGCAGCAAGCACAGGGAAGGAGTAAGATGGTGAGCTGCCTGTGTGTGGTTCTGCTATGGTTTCACTTGTAAGCAGGATTCTTTTTGGAAAAGGCCCCTTTAGAACTAATTACACCTTATCTCTTGTTCTTATGTTTCTTAGTAATAAATACCTATCTTGTTTAAGCTTTTTTTCCCCATTTGTGTCTCATTATGGATACTCTAATTAAACTTTGAGAGCATGCACTGCACTAAATGCATTAACACAGATAATATTGCTAGTGCTGACAGGTCTGGCATAAGGAAGAATGGGCTTAGGAAGTGGCTGCTCCAGGTCACACTAATGTGGATAGGATGGAGAAGCCTGAATTGCTGCTTTTGTGTAGAAAACCAGAAGCGTGTATCTTCTAGAAAAGGCAATCTCTTTAAAGCTGTAGCATTCACTTCCGAAATGTTCCTGTTTTTCTTTAATTCTCTCTTTTTCTATTCTGCTTCTCCTTATTCCCTTTTCCCAAAAGGTAGTAAATGTTGTTTTCACCTTTCTTAGACAAGTTCCGTCCGTAGCAGGCTAATTTATTTCAGAGTATTTATACCATTTTTCAAAGACGAACATACTTAGCTTTGGCTTAAATCTGTGTTGTAAAACTGACCCTATCAAAGACTGCTGTGGAGCAACTGCAAGCACAGTTACTTGTGTGTGTGCCAGGGCAAACTGTCAAGGGAAGAAAGGGAAAGCTGCAGGAAATGGGGAGAGAAGTCTTGGCGTTGCCTAAAATGGAGCTTTCAGATTCACTCTACGTGACAAATTCTTACCTCTTCTAATTCAGCTCTGCTATTTATTTATTTATTCTTACTTGAAAATTAAATAAATAAGAAGCAAATACACTTATAAATGTAATTTGGATAGAACAATATATAAAAAATACTCTGGTTATCAATATCAAGTTGGAAGTATAGGTAATAAGAATGAAAAGCTAAGATAATTTTATTCTTCTTATTATTCTGTCTCTTTCAAAATAATTTGTAAAATTTATATTAGACAGAAATCAAAATGAAAGAGGTGGGCAAAATCCAGGCTAGTTATAATGTGAGAATAAGGAAAGAAGAAGCCTGAAGAAGGAAATCAAATATTCTGAGCCCTCCATTAAATTCATGGTTTCCCCTGATAGAACTGGTTATTAATCTTTCTGTCTTGGAAATAAAAAGGTTCTTCAAATTCCACTAACCCTCCACCTCTGCTTTATGAACCAGATATTTGTCCTAGTAGTGCATCACGTATGCAACAGTACTGCAAGCAGCACACAAATTACTTGCTAAGGTCAATGACATGGCTAATTTCTTCATACTTAGGGAACCCATCAGTGACCAGCTTAATTAACTACAAGCTGGATTCTACTTCTGTGCAAATACTGCTGATAGATTACATAAACTGCAGCAAGAGAAAGCAGACAAATAGTCCACACACAGTTTTATGTGCTATTTTACTCTTTGCCTCTGATAACGAATTTGGGTGAAACATTTCAGTAGGTAACAATAGGATTTGTCCAAGGGCTAGTCAAATGATTTATAAAGCACATCTTCAGTGGCTTATTTATTTATCTATTTTAAATATAGTGTTTATGTTTTACTTACTTGACTATTTTTGTTGTTTGTTCTTTTTTTAGACAAGGGAAGCTAAGTCTGGAGTTTAAACCAAAGGGATTATCCCTGGAAAAAAATATTGCACGTAGATTGGCATTCAATACACTTGCCTCGATTAAAGCCTTCAGGGTGTATTCAGGTATGCTATAGGAAGATGAAATCCATCTGCTAGGCTGTCTTGCATTATTCAAGCCTATGTATTATGGCTTCTCTATAGCTGAGTGCCTTCTGCACCAGCTTTTTATTGGGCAGGTTTTGCAACCTCCTCATAACTACAGTTTCAATCCATATTTATTCTCAATAAATGAGATTAGCCAAGGAGCTGTAAAGGCGGATGTTCTACCAGGCCTACAGTGGTGGTCACATTACTTAATAAAGTTGAGGCAGAGAATAGTCTGTCTCAATTTGCCTGCAAGCTGTACAAATGCACCAGTGGGGAGGTGTGCCAGAGTCACTGCACTCTCAGACAGCAGAGACTCACATTTGAAGACAGTTTTCTATGAAGTTAGCTCTGAACAATTGTATTGCTTTCCTCTGTCTCATTCTAATCAGTTTTGCACTTTTTGTACCATTTTAACAAACTTCAATATGTGGGTGGAGGTCAAAGATGTTTCCATTTCTATGGGCTTTGTGAGAATTAGTCAGGAGAAGAAACCCTAAACAGTGTTTTCTATCCTGTGCCAGTTGAAAGTTTTAAGAGGAATCAGCTAGACTACCAGACAACAGAAAACTCACCCAGATGAGTGAATAAATTCATTCTGGAGAAAAAAAAATAATTGCAATCAGGCTTTGGAATAGGACAAATAATATAACTATAAAATAGCCCTCACAGACCAGACTTCATAAATTTGCTGCTCATGGAATTGGTAGATGTTATTTTATTTTTTACTGGTTAAATTTTTTCTAGTTTTGAAATATACTTGTTTGCAGTATAGAATTGCGTCATTATTTCCAGCACCCATCTCATTTACATATAAAAAATCAATAACAATTTACATATTTTGGCATATTAACAAATTATTTAAGCACCTTTTTTTTTAGCTGTATCATTTGAAAATATTGCTCATAAGGCTACTTCTAAGACCAAAATTTCCATAACTTAATTGATTAGATATTAAAATGCTAAAATGCAGTCTGGGAAATGGATGGCAAATTATTACATCTATACAATTTACTTGCACTTATAGTAGTTGTAAATAATATTTACTTGACAATAAGGTTTTAAATATAAACTAAGAATAACCAGTTGTGTCTGATCCTTGCAGTCTTTTCTCTTACTGATTCACTATGATTTATTTCCCTGAAACTTTCCTTCCATAAAAGGAAACAAAGATCCCTATTCAGTGTCTGAATGGCTTCATACAAGTGCAGGTAGTATTTATGTTTCTGATTGCCAGTATATACTGTATTAGCAATAATATGACTAGGATATAAATTTTGAAAGATTGTTACTGTTAATGCTGCAACTTATTTCACTTCCATTATGGAACCTTATTAAGGCCATTATGAGGACTTTGTCCTGGATTCAGTTAATTCTCAGTCTGGATAAAATGTTGCAGCTTTACACAGTGGTCTCCTTGACATAGCTGCAGAGCTGATATCAGTTAATGTAACTGTTTATGTGTAAGGCCCTTAGTACTGACCTCAGAGACATCAAATTCTTCTCAGTACCATCTGTATAAATCAGGAGTAGGTCCACTGATTTAAATTACTCTGTATTTACAGTGAGATGAAACTGAGAATATAATTTGCTCTATACATCTAAATTTAACCTTGACACAAACATGCACAGTCCCTATTTACTTGAATGAAGCAGTTAGGGAATTCAAAGGTCATATTGGTAAGTGGAGAACAGTGATATCCTGAAAGGGTAAAAGTCAGAAGAAGGAGCTGAATGGCCAGTTTAAATTAGAGAAATCACACTTTCATCTTCATCTCACTCTCCACCCACAAAAAATCTTCTTTTAACTTTCCTCATCTCTTACCAGAAGTAGCTGTATTTAAAGTCATCCTTTTGGGTCACTGTGCTGCGGTATGGATTACTCTTAATTTTGTCTCAGTGAGAAACTATTCTAACCAGTGCACTTAGGAGTCCAGTTTCTGCTACCTGACTGCATGCAAACAGAAGAGTTAGTAGCCTCTTAGAACAGATTGAAAGTTCATCTAAGCCAGAAAGAAGGTCTTCTTAACATAGGGGTTTGATATTTATAGTGAACAGTGGTGATCTAAGAGTGAAACTACATCTAGAAAAATGAGATTATAAAGAGATGGTTAAAATGTAGCTTCAGGGATATACATGATGTATAGTGTAGGAAACAACTACGCTGTCTTTCAGACAGTAATGTGGGCTGAAAATAAATCTTTATCATTTTTTTCTGTCTCAGGGGACTATAATAACTAGTCTTATAAAACATTAAGGTTTTTTTCCAGGAAAAGAATCCACATTTTTGCTTATGCCTGCAAAGAACCATGTAGTTCACAATGCTTTATAAATAATGATATTGAATGTTCCTTGAACCTCAACCGTGACTGTTTCAGCTGACTAAAAGCGAAAATTTATTTTAAAATCTACAGTGTTCTCCAGAGAAGTGATGTTTATACTTCTTGCTTTCAGAATGCATTTTATTCTATTTTTTTCCCTAAGTAACAATTCCTTGTGATTTGGATACAATGTGTTTGCTAACATTTGCTATGGGTGTTAAATTGCTATGGGTGGTGAATATTTTCCAGTTTTCCGTAGCTGTCATTAAACCATATTCTCTGTCCAGAAAATAACAAAAGATTATAACGCAAAGTAGCAATCTGGGTCATCACAATTAAATTGTATGGAAATAGATAAAAGAAAACTTAAAAGAAAATTGATTCCTTTCCTCTGAAGAGACTTGTTCCTTCAGGGTTTCCCGAGGATGGGCATCTTTAATCTTTAAAACCAGACATAGTGATGAAACGATGTCCCAGACTAAAAGTATTTTCATAAATATGTTTTGAAAAACTGAGTATTGCATCTGTCGTATTTATCATGAAAACTTCAGCATGGAAATTTATTTTCTTCTCTGACACTGAGACCACACTTGCATGCACATACATCCTTCTGACTGTGAGATATGAACTTTTTCTGGACAAGTTGGAGGTTTTTCTTTGCTTTTCCCTCATCCACAGAATGACCTTTTCCTAGTATAAGCCTATCACTTGTTTAATAACCACTAATATATTTAACTTCATAATAATCCTCTTTAAAGTAAAACAGCTTAAGTTTTTAAGGTCAGAGAGGTGTCAAAAGATATAGGTGTGCATCTAGTCATAATTTCAAGACTGTATTAACGATTCAGTTATAACTCTCTCTGCATCAGCAGATGCTTAAACTTCAGGTCAAAGGTCTACTACATTTTATCTAAAACATAAGAATGTTTTAGTAAAACATAAGAAGCACTTAATTCTTATTTTCAGACTGAATGACCTGATTTTTATTTAGGCATCATGATATCAAAAACATTGAGTTCTTTCTCTATTTTTCATAAGGTTCTGATAAGCATTTTCATTGGTATTAAAGTCACAGCCCCTGTTACACTGATACAGAAATGCTTCCAGTTCTACAGCCAGGTATTTTGTCTTGAAGAAATGCATTCTGTATATCCTAATGTTGTGAAGTTTGACCTTATAAAAGCATGCCAAATTCAGATTGATTAAATTTGCTCTTTTATATTTACCTAGTCCCTGAGAAATTTAAGATAATCTCCTTTGCCTCCCTCAGATTTTACTGTCTCTGTATGTCTATTGTAAGGAACTGAATTTTTAACATTTCACATGGCTTCTTGAATCAGGAGGGTCTGAAAACACCAAAAAAAAAAAGATACAGGACATCAGAGGATATTATATTGCTTTCCTATATGGAAAATCCTACTTGTAGAATGTTGTCTCCAGGGCTGAATGATGATAACAGGCAAGATTTAATTAACTCCAAATTACAGTTTGTAGGCAATGTGTTGTTAACAAGTAGCTGGGACCATATACACGTATTTGCTAATATCATCATAATTTACTTTGCAAGTTTTACCAGCTAAACTTGGGGATGACACTGTCTTATAATGCATTGATTTCAATCTCTGTGTGAAGTAGTGCAATATCAGATCTTTAATATCAATCATCTCTCCCAATGCAAGTCACTAAAAAAATTAAATCTGGATAAGCTCAGTAGTCCTCAAAACTAACTGAATTTTAATAGACATGAAAATGAGCCTATTAGGCCAGAGTAGACTTTTGGCCCACCACTGAACCTGGGAAGTAACAAAACACCGAGAGGAAACTTGAGAAATGGTAGTGGATGCACATATAGATACAGTGGAAACGTTTTCTTTTCAGAGATGCACAAGAAGGTTATAAACTGAGAAATGGTTTTATTATTCATCCACAAGGCAAATGATTAGATATAAGTAGCTTTCATGTTACAGCTCAATCTGCAGATACCATTACAAAGAATTTTCTCATGAGTATAAACTAAATATGTAAGGTATAGACCTATTGAACAGGAAGTCCTGAAGTAATCTATAACTTTTTTGCCTCAGTCTTCACTAGCAACCTCATTTCCCACACCTCTCCATGGGATGGGCTGCAAGATGCAGACTGGGGAGAGCAAAGTCCTTCCTGCTGTTTATGACTACCTGAGGAACCTGGATGCAGATAAGTCCATGGGATCAGATGAGATGCATCCAAGAGTTCTGAGGGAATTGGCTGATATAGTTGCCAAGCCATTCTCCAGGTATTCGAAAAGTCATAGCAGTCAGGCAAAGTCCCTGGTGACTGGGAAAACACTATGTCTTTTTTAAAAAAGGGTAGAAAGGAGGACCTTCAGGTCTACTGACCTGTATGCTTCACCTCTGTGCCTGGGAATATTATGGAACAGATCCTTCTGGAAGCTATGCTGAGGCAAATTAAGAACAGGGAGGTGATTCAAGACAGACAGCATGGCTTCACCAAGGGCAAGTCCTGCCTGACCAACCTAGTGGCCTTCTATGAGGGAGTCATTACATCAGTGAACAAGGGAAGACCCACAGATGTCATCTATCTGGACTTCTCTAGGGCCTTTGACACCAACTTTCACATTTTTATGTCTAAATGGGAGACAGACGCATTTGATAGTTGGACTGTTTGGTGGTAAGAAATTGGTTGGGTGATCACACCCAGAGAATATCAGTCAACGGTCAATGTCCAGATAGAGATCAGTGATGAGCAGTGTCCCTCAGGGGTCTCTTCTGGGACCAGTAGTCGTTCATATCTTCTTTAATGAGACAGACTGTGGGATCAAGTGCACCGCCCATGAATTTGTAGATGACACCAAGCTGAGTGGTAAGGTTGACACCTCTGAAGGACAGGATGCCATACAGAGGGACCTTGACAAGGTGGAGAAGTTGGCTTGTGAAAAACCTCATAAGATTCAACAAGGCCAAGTGCAGATTTCTGTAACTGGGTTGGGGCAACCCTCAGTGTTGATACAAGCTGGGAGATGAAGAGACTGAGAGCAGCTCTGTGGAGAAGGACTTGGGGGTCCTGGTGGATAAGCAGCTGGACATGAGCTGGTAATGTACACTCGAAGGCCAGAAGGCTAGCTGTTTACTGGACTGGATCAGAAGAAGCATTGCCAGTAGGCTGAGGGAGGTGATTCTGCCCCTCTACTCTGCTCTGGCAAGACCACACCTGGAATACAGAGTCCAGCTCTGAAGCCCTCAGCACAGCAAAGACATAGAACTGTTAGAGTGGGTCCAAAGGAGGGCCAAAAAAAGTTATCAAAGGCCTGGAACACTTCTCATATGAAGAGAGGGTGAATTGGGGTTGTTCAGTTTGGAGATGAGAAGACTCTGAGGACAACTTCTTAAGGCCTTTCAATACTTAAATCGGGCTTCTAAGAAAGATGGGGAAAAACTTTCTAGGAGGGCTTGTAGCAACAGGACAAGGGGTAAGAGTTTTAAACTAAAAGAGAAGTTTAGACTAGATATTTGTAAGAATTTTTTTTCACTGAGGGTGGTGAAATGGAGGAATGTGTTGTCTAGGTAGTAGATGCCCATCCATGGAAACATTCAGGGTCAGATTGGATGGGGCTCTAAGCAACCTGATCTGGTTGAAGATGTCTCCGCTCACTGCAGGGGGATTGGATTAAATGACCTTCCTGGTCCCTTCTGATCCAAACCATTCTGGAGTACGGTGTCCAGTTCTGGAATCCCCAACATAAGCAGGATATGGAACTGTTCGAATGGGTCCAGAGCAGGGCCACAAAGATGATCAGAGGGCTGGAGCACCTCTGCTATGAGGACAGGCTAAGAGAGTTGCGGTTGTTCAGCCCAGAGAAGAGGAGGCTCCTGGGAGAGCTAATAGAGGCCTTCCAGTAAATGAAAGGGGTGTAAGGGAAAGTTGGGCAGGGACCTTTTACAAGGACATGTAGTGACAAGGTGAGAGGGAGTGGCTTTAGGTTGGAAGAGGGAAGATTTAGATTAGACATTAGGAAGAATTTCTTCATGATGAGGGTATTGAGGCACTGGAACAAGTTGCCCAGGGAAGCTGTGGATGTCCCCTCCTTGGTAGTATTCAGTATGGGGCTGGATGGGGCCTTGAGCAGCCTGGTCTAGTGGGAAGTGTCCCTGCCCATGGCAGAGGTGTTGGAACTAGATGATCTTTAAGGTCCCTCTCAACGCAAACGATTCTATGATTCTATGATTCTATGGATTTAATTACTAGAGAGTTAAATAAGAAGAAGGTCCATGGAAAAGGAATACCTCGTTCAAAAAAATCTATATGGCAAGATACCTTTACTTCTGTTTCCCAACCATAGAATTTGTCAGTTAAGTTTTTCAGCCACTATGGCAATTTATGTCTTGGTGTGATAAGAACTCATAACAACACTCCACTGCTGAGATATTTCGCCCATTGATTTTAATGCCCACCCTCATCAAGCACTTACTGTAATCACATGGAAGGAAGACTTAGTTTATAAACTATGGAAAATAGTGCGTCTCTAATGTATGCAGACAGAGACTCTCAGATACAGATGTTCCACTGCTTACTCTACAGTGTCCTGATAGCATATGTTGGGTATGGGCAAGGAAAATTAACCTTAATTAGACAAAGAATGTAAAAAAATTACTATATAGTTACTGTCACCAGCTTTAAATGGAAATTATATGAGTCTTTTAAAAGCAAAATTAGGTAAGAAAAATACAATATTATGCCATTTATTAATTAAATCAAAGGCAAAATATTTCTGTAGTTCATATATCCATGAGTCCTCTTGGTCTTTTAACATTTCTTCCTGGACCTGGACTTCATCACATTGGGGTTTTTTTATCTCTTCTTGTTTGATTTCAATGAAACATAAAGCGATGCTCTCATACAAAATAATTTGTAATATTAGAGACAGAAGATCAGAATGAAGATAGCAAAGCAGGAGTAAATTTGCACTTTGAAATGATTTGAGTTTATCGTGTGTATTACTTAAAAGAAATATTATGGATTGAGCAGGAACTAGCAACAGAAGTGCTGTTAGGAATAGTTATTATGGTGATCCACAGAAAGAACTGAAATATTTTGTAAAGCAAATGATTTGCAGGTGCAGTGACCTTTTACGATTATATATGAAGTATTTTGTTGCTACATCTTCTTTAAGAGCTTTTTTCCAACCGTCACAGGTTCTTTCTGCTGAAAGATTTTTAAAGTTGGCTTTTCCTGATATTAAAGGCAGCCAGTTCATACATATTGCATGTTCACTTAATGTCTGCCTTATGTTTAAACTGGGCCTCTGCTACAAAATAATGGGAAATAAAACCCATTGAGAAGTATTAAATACAAAGAAATACATCTTAATTGTATAAATTTCCAAGGAATTTGGAAGTTTTACTGCATCATTACCTTGTTTCATATTTTTCTCCAAGAATTAAATTTACTGACTAACGCAGTATGCCGGAGGTAGGCCAGATTAACTTTTACTGTGCTTCATTATTAGGGCTATAATAACAATATGAGGAAAATAACACCTTTTAACAGTGGTTTCCAAACAGCAAAAAACACAAAGGTGTAGTGTGATTCATGCCCCAGGCTATATTTATGGTGGTAAGAAACTTGCATTATTTTCCCATGATTAAATAAAAGCAGAGGTGAGAACCTAAATTACTACTTCCTTAGAGAATAATTAGTGTAAAAACATAAACTTTTGTAACGGAATCCATGCAAGGCCTATTACGGGAATTAACTCATGTTTGCCCAGTGTACATCTGAGAGGAAGAATATGTTTATGTGAACTTGTTATGCAAAATGTCTGATTTTAAGTGTGTTATCATTAGATCACTAACTGCAGAGGATTCATAAATCTAGGAAAGATAGTTGGTAGCCATTTTGTCTCCTGTGCTGAAATTGGTGAAAGCCTGATATCACGTTTTTTAGCCCATCTTAGGTGATTTCCTTTTGTTCTTCAGCAAAGATTCTGGTATACAATCATACTGATAAAATAAAACTGTGTGTGTTTTCTTATGTTTGTGAGAAGAGATGAATGTATGTGAACTGATGTGCAGACACTTCTTTTGTGTTCTTTAGTACTATAAGCACACAGAGCTAATGAAGACAAATGGTTTCATTCAGCAGCTCTGCATGTGTTGGGGATTTTTTAACTCATTTGCAATTCTTCATGGTCTTGTTTTGCATTAGGATGCCTTTGGAAATATCATGCGCTTAGTATTATTTCATTCATATTCTTTATCGTATTAGCAAGGTTCCCATTTGTTTTTATGCTTTCCTTTACATGGCTTTGGTGGGTTATATAAGAAGGAAGATAATAAGTAACACTGCTACTAGCACAAATAAAAAAAAAAGCCAAACAATAATCTTTGATATCTGTTGAGTTATACATATTGCTCTCTAATTCTTTAATTTCACATTGAGTTTGGTTTGGTGTTACACACTGAAAACCAGTTCGCAAAGGGATTTTATTCTTTGCTTTTGTGTCTTTGTATTTCATGAGGTGGTGTAATGGTAGGAATTAAAGCATCTATCAGAAATATGTGAAAGTGGATTTTCTGTCTCTTAAAACATTGAGATACAATAATGATTTCAAGCATACTTCACGGAGATACATAGCTTCTTTCCTAATAGAAACCTTTAGAAAAAGAAACTGCTTTTTATCATTCTAAAACACTCAAGTATAAAGTTCTATGGAAAGTTTAGGCTATGTTATGTTTTACGTACATTTATGCTAAGATAAGGATTGGACATCAACTCACCGTGGGCAGAAGAAGTTTGAAGATCAGTTACCATTTACAAAACAATTTCCAATTAGAAGTGTAATATTAAAGGAAAAAAACCAATCTTTAAGAGCCATTAGATTTAATTTAGACACTGAAAAGTTGCAGCTAAACATTAATCAGTCAACCAAAGCTCTTTTTATAATCATTATATAGAAAGAAACAGTAGTAGAGGACAAGTCAGGTGGTCCTTCTGAGATGTCAATCTGAAGACAAGATGAAGAAGGATGCAGAGGTGCTTTTTTGTCTCCTTTGTTTAAAAAAGAAAGATAGTATGACTAGTCCAGGCTTGGAAGTACAAACTTGATAAACCTAAACTAGGCCAGAAAAATCACATCCAACATTAGCAGTGGAAAATACATACTATTACTTAGTTAAATTTTTCAGAGTAGAAATTTCTGATCCCTTCTGAAGTTTGACGTTTTGTTTTTTTTCTTTTTTAAAATATAAACACATATGAAAATAATACCCTCATAACAAAACAGGTCTTACTGAGCACTCAATTTAAAAATATAAAATAGTTTGAAGTTAGTGGTAACACAGAAGAACTTCAACATTTAGGACAGACTTAAATTTCTGATCAGATCTTTTTTTTTTATTATTTGCCTGTTCAATGGTCTGTGACTCAAATAAGTTTAACTGTTAAGCCACTTATGTATTTGATGGAATGCATGTGAATGTCAACTATCATAAATGATTGCTATGGGTTGTCATGTATGTTTCAGCAAGGAGATGGAGGTCTTATCATGGAACAAATTGTATTGCTTGGAATTACTCTTTCTTCCCCCCCAACCCCTAGGAATATTAAGATTTAAGTTTGCTTTTGTTTAAATTCTACAAATCTCAAAATCTTTTTGGGTTTTGTAATATGGAGAAAACTGGTCTTAAAAATATTGTTGCACTGCCCGGTGGGAACTCTAGATCAACAGTTTCATTTGCTTATTCTACTCCAAGGATGAAGCTTCCTTGGTGGACTGAGTTTTCTGCACTTATCCTTTTTATATTTCCCTCATCTGTCACAGTTTGCCACCACTGCCTGACTATTACTTGGTGATGTTACTTACTTTTGGAGAAAATCCACAGCCTTCCACTTCTCTGTGGAGAAGAAAGTAATGTAGTAAAGGTTGCTATTTAAAATGATTTTGGAAGAAAATGTTTTGTCCAATCCTGAAAGCCTTTAGCCCATCTAATGATTATGGGAAAATCATTGAAATTAACTATAGGGACGTGACATATGGATAAGAAGGTTCCTTGTGTAAGATGTCAAAATGAGAATTTTCAAAAACTTTAATATGAATAAAATATTAGCCTACGCCTATTCAGCAGTGAGACTCTGAGCAATGCATTAACTTAAAACAGCTCCTGTCTGAACTTAGATGTATGTATTGTTATCCTGGTTAATGGGCAACAGCATGGATGTAGATCTTTTATACAACACATATATGTGAATTATTTCCTTTGGAAAAAAAAAAGTTGCTTATATAATTAAATTACATGCTTTTCACAGTATAGTTATGTATCAGCTCTGAATTAAGTGTTTTAATACACTACTGAGTCATCACTACCGATACCTTGGTAGTAAGATCAGGGACATTACAGCAATAATTTTAACCAGAACAGTTTTCTCAAAACTGCTTAAAATTTTCATTGAAATGAATGTAATTACATCTGATTCACACTTTAAGAAACCAGTTGGAGCTTTTCTTATCTATCTTTAATCATGGATACAGCCTAAGAAAACTATCTAGTTTCTGTCATATGATAACATACTGAACTTTTTTCTAGTGTGTTCTAACTTCATGTCACTTCAGGGAATGTTAAAATTTAGAAACAAAATGAAAAAAAAAGCAAAGCAAAATGAAACAACTACAAAACAGTTATGGAATATTGAAAATTAATACTTACAATGTTTATTTCTAGATAATGTAACATCAGTGAAAAAAGAAGTGACATTGTAGATCACAAGCAGATAACACTTCCATCCCTCCTAGTAAGGGTTTTTCCTTCCTATGTCTTTACAGAAACAGAGATACAAAAAGTAAGTTTATCTCGCAATTAGTTGATTGGATGGAGAGACAAAGAATTATGCTTCCCATGAAAAGCAAAAGATCCTAGGTAATAAGCACATTTTCATTTTAAAATACATTCTGGGCCTGTATATTTGAATTACACTCTTAAATTTCTAGTGAAACAGTATCAAAACAATTTAATGTCCTACAGTTAGCTATTCAAATGTAGACATTCTTTGTTTTAGGAGAAGAAAATGACAGCTTTGTAATACTTTCTTCTCCAAACTGCTTAAAAATATTATCTTATGGAAGCCTAGACCTAGCAAAGCTTTTCTCAGTATTTGATAAAGCAATTGTATTTTCTAAACCCTAAATTCATCAAGAGGATTAATAACCAGTCATTCAACAGAAAAAAGGATATGTCAAGCCCCAGTGTGGTATTTCAGAATAGGAGGGTTTTATTGCTTATTTCTTCTCTGAGAATGTATTGAAAATGCCTTTTAGAGGATACTTCTGAATAATCTGCTTTAAAGAGAGTGAAGAGGATTATAGTCCTTTCTCTTCCACTCAGGTCACTAATATTGTTATTAGGCTCAAATAAGTGGTCATACTGTCCTGTCTGAAATGCAGGACATTAAGGGTACATTTAGATAGATTCTTGAACCTAATTAGCACTGAGATCGTCATCCACTCCCCCCTGCTCCCCCATTCTCCTCCCCAATCCCTAACAATACCCCCTTCTCCCTCAGAAATGAAGATATCAGGTTTTAAAAGCTTCAGTAGTGTTAGCAAAACATGATCTCAAATGAATTGGTAGTAAATACCATGTATTATACATATGCTGTGATCTGCCTGAACAATTACTGTCTACTTCTAAATTTCAGCATGGTTTATAACTACTTTTTTATTGAGTAGAGATGTAGTCATCTTACTGTAGGAGGAAATTCTTCCTAGAAAGACAAGACTGTGTGGTCTGAAGCATGATTTTAATCTATGGTGTAGAAGTTCAGTCAACCTGATTGTATTCATACTTCTGGAACCATCAAGACAAGCATCTGTTTCAGTGAACTGTTTATTGGGTGAAAGGACTTTTGTCTGGATATCCATTTGACTTTCTGGAGTAATTTGCAACTATAAATGGTATTGATGAAGCAGTTGATTCCAATATGCAATCTTCAAGCTTATGGCCAAAAAAACATGGCCAGCTGGGAGAATAAGTTGTGGCGATCAGCTCTTCGTATGAAGTTGATTTTATAAATGTACATCTGCCACTGCCACAAAAATATGACTGCTTCCTACAAGCCTTTTCCTCATGCAATCATGCCATGATTCCTATTACATAGAAAATGCTTTTTTTCTAAAAAGGTTGTCATGATTAAACTGAGAATTCATTTCATTATGTGAGACTTCAGGTATCTGAACGTTTAGTTTCCTTCAGGACTTCAAAATACTTCAGAGTGTATTGTATTATTATGTTGCAGTTGCTTCCATGAGGGAAATGATAGATATTATCTCTGTCTCCAATGTGTGACTCTGTGTAGGGGCCATCTGGTCCTTAAGATTCTGGATGTCAGTCTGATGCTAGTACATTGTGTATTTATATTTGCACATATGTTCCAGTAAAGTCAGGATGGCAGCGTAATCTAAAGCCATGTGAGATACAGTGCACATCACACCACTCCACAGGTCTATCATATGCTGCTGTTAATTTATATTTTCAAGAATTCATCTAAAGATGCAAAAGATAAACAGAACATTTTCTGAGAAGTAGCAAATGCTTTCCTCATTTTTGAGAATGGGAGAAGGACACTTGTGTCACCTGGACAAATATGGATATTTTTATAGTTTCTAATTAAGAGTTGCTCAGAAATGGGTTACATATATTTTAATATGTAAAGCTCATCCTTCAGTTAATTACGATACTGCATCATTACAAGAAGGATTGTCATATTTATATTCTTATCTATTATATTCTGGAAAAATGAAGTGTGAATGCAGAGTTGGATACATGTTTATCACACTAAATGGAAGACAATGCTGGATTAATCCAGTTCCACTTGCAAATGTAGTAAGAAAAGCTTCCCGAATATATTAAAGTACAAATTACTGCTTAAGTCTATACCTAGTATTAAAAAAAGAAAAAGCAAAAGTAACTCAATTCTTTCATAGATCTCGATCTCTTTTCTAAGATATGCCATCAATGTGCTTCTTTGATTTCAAGAAGCCATTTCAGTCTTTTCATTGTAGTTTCTAATTTGTTACTTTGCTAATTAATGCCTTGATAATATTCTAAAAAATGCCTTTATGATATTCTAAAATTTTTTTGCATTTCTCTTTCAGTCCTGCAATGCACACTTTGTTAATACCTTATTTCTGTTTGGCATGCCTTTTCAACCAACACTCACCAAGTCAGCCACGAAATGCAATATGTGATTACAAACCTATGACCATACAGTGATTCATGTTACAAAAAAAAAGATATTGAGAAATAAAATTCTGTTTCATTCACCCCAATCCATATAACATTTTAGCAGAGTAGGTGACTTAGATGAAATATTAGCTGACAGAAATAATATGGTTCATGCTGTAAGGTATTCCATGGAAACACCAAATTACAGAATGGTTAAGGTTGGAAGGGACCTCTAGAAATCATCTACCTCAACTCCCTTGCTCAAGCTGGGCAACCTAGATCAGATTGCCAAGGACTACGTTCAGACAGCTTTCGAGTGTCTCCAAAGATGGAGACACCACAACCTCCCTGGACAACTTGTGCTGCTGCTTGGTCATCCTTATACTAAAAGAAGCATTTCTTGATGTTCAGACAGAACTTCCTGTGTTTCAGTTTGTGCCCATCTTCTCTTGTCCTGTCATGAGACATCACGGAAAAGAACCTGGCTCTGTCCTCTTCCAACCCTCCTCCTATTTATACACATTGATAAGATCTTTGCTGAGCCTTCTCTTCTCCAGGCTAGGCAGTCCCAGCTCTTTCAACCTTTCCTCACAGGAGAGACTTCTAAGTCCCTTAGTTATCTTTAAGGCCCTTCACTGGACGCTACTATGTCAATGTCTCTCTTGTGCTGGGGAGCCCAGAACCAGACACAGTACTTCAAGTGTTGACTCACCAGTGCTGAGTAAATGGGAGAAACTACATCCCTCAGCTTGCTGGCTATACTCCTCCTAATGCTGCTCAGGATACCATTTGCTTTTGCAGTAAGAGCGCGTTATTGGCTCATGTTAAACTTTACGTTCACCAGGACTTCAGGGCCTTTGCTGCCAAGATGCCTTTCACCTGAGTGGCCCCTAACATGAACTGGTGGCTGTTTTTTTTTTTTTCCCCGAGGGTCTGGGCTTTGCACTCATTCTGTTGAACTTCATGAGGTTCCTATTGGCTCATTTCTTTAGCCTGTTGAGGTCTTTCTGGATGGCAGTGTTATCGCTTGCCAGAGGATTGGACCCAGTATTAATCCCTGGGGTGCATCACTAGCCTCCAACTGAACTTCATGTCACTGATCACCACCAAGTGAGCCCCACCATTCAGCCAGTTCTCAATTCAACTCACTGTCTGCTCATCTAGCTCGTACTTCATCATCTTCTCTATTGTATAGGAAATGGAAGTATTGCAGGAGTACCCTACAATGAGAAGACTGTATTGCACTATATTGTAATTCTTTGCATATTACTTAAAGAAGAAAATAAATAGTTCTAGCAGTTGTTATGGGTGCTACCACCCATCAAATATAAAACAGAACAAAATTGAAACTTTCGTTTATCTCTACTGGAGGCCTGTTTAAGAACTATAATGGGAGGTTTCCCCATGCCATTTATTTCCAGGTGCACTCTTTCTTTTACTAGTTTCCTTTTCAAATGTCTTGATAACTGTAGTCAAAATTATTTGATTCCTGGAGTCTTTCAGGAAAGCATTTAAGTAAATAAAAATTTACCTTTAAATGCAGTGAAATCACAAAAAATAATCTCTTGGCAAAAGATTAAAAAAATGTTATGGATCATTTATTTGTCTACAAAAAGTAACCTACTCAGTTCATGGCATCTTTCTTTTTGAGGGAATTTTTTTGTTCCCCTTGTTCTTTCTTTATACATTTATATTTTTTGCTAACGTTCCTAGAGTTTGTCAATAAATGGAAAGATAATAGATGATAAAAGAATTTTAAGGTTTAATAGATAGTAAACATTATGTAGTAAATATTAACATCTTCAGCAGAAATGTGGGTAAGTATCTTTTTTGCACTCTATAAAAATCTAGAACTAAAAGCATGTTCCATATATTTTGGACTCTCTCTGTTAGTTTTATACTAAGGAGCTAAACACAACAGATGTAAAACAGAAAAGATATCCAAGTCTGTATGAATGTAGTTAAAAATACTCAGACATCTTTAATTTATGGAATCCCAGGCAGATGGTAGAATATGTTTACTGAACTCTTGTCTCTTTTTCTCTAAAGAACTAGGAGCTTTAAATATCACAGCCTGTTTCAGAATTTGACAGTAAGGACATGAGTTTTCTGTGGTTTCTTCTTTTTTTTTTTTTTTTTTTTTTTTACATTTTTTAAATCCTAATAAGATTTTCTTAGATTTGGAACATTGTTAAGTTTTGTGATAGCTATGAATCTGACTCAGATAATTGATTCAAGATCTTTATGTGAAAAATTTATTTTAAAAATTATATGAAAGAGAAAATGTTGACTTACTCTCTTCAGTATCTGTACTACTATTTAACTTAGGAATTGTAATTTAATACTGTCAGAATTAAGCTGCTTTGAAGGCCAAAGTTACAATTAATGCAGTTTGTTTTCTTGTATAATAGGATCATAATAAGATGATTTCATTATCTTTGTACATAAGGACAATGTGGTGTTTGTCTTAGCATATCTTCCAGACAGATATTCATTCGTACTTTGAGACAGCAAAAGACTGGAGCATGCCCTGTGGTCACTGATCATTTGTTGCAGTCATAAAGGATTAAGGATCCTCTGAAAACTGTCTTTCTTTTCTTTCTTCAGTGCAGTCAAGATGGCTTTAATTTTCCTAATTTTTTTTTGTTGTTATTGTTTCTCTGTTCATGTAAACTCTTGATCAAAATTCAGTTCCAAAAACCAAATAACAGAATTTAAGTGATTTAGGAAAGTAGTAGAAAAAAATTAGAACTACTATTACCACATATGAGTTGGTGATATCACATATCCGATACCACATATCAAAGAGTTTGCACCTGCATGTGGCTCCATGTTCAGTTGGTTATTTCAGTAACATATCTATTAATATTTATGCTTGAGGACTATAAAATATTAGTGCTCTATATGCCTAGATAACTATTAATAATTATGTTGTGTTTTCGAGTCCTCTCATATAGTCATGCACTTGTTTTGAATTATTCTAAGAGCTTATTTGATGTTCAGAAAATCCAAATTATCTAACATTTTTTATTCTCTTGAGCCTCAAGATAGTGGAGAACGCACTTTTGACCTCCTGCATGAGGCTGTCAATTTTTGCAAAGCAATTTGGTGCAATATGTGTTACATATGTGTGTAGAACCTGTGTGAATCTATTAGAAAAGATCAATTCGCACTCTACATCTTCTGAACACTTCTTTACAAAAATGTTTGGCTCTAAGAGAGCTTCATTAGAATTCTGACTAAACCCAAGGTGGGCAAAGAATAAGCAGTGGCTGAGGCAGCATGCAAGGAAAAAGCAGCAGGCAGTTTCTCAGATGTCAATTCTTCAGGATTATTTCTTTGAAGAAATTCCTGAAGCTGAGTGTCCAAATGAAAGCAGGAAAATGGATTTCTGGTCACTAAATTTTCATGGTTTTTTTTAATGGACTCTGAAGCAACAGGGAAATTTCACATGAAACTGCTGTTGATACCTACATATCCAAAACTCAAAGTAAAACTCCTGTCAATTTTATGACCCTTGTTTCAAAAATTGTGCAAATATCACTGACTTTGGACATTTTCTTGCTTCTCTGAAGATAGAAATCATGATGAGTGAAATGAATGAAAACAGAAAGGATTCTCATGCAAACAAATCTGTATTCCGTGGGTTCTGAATAATAGCTATAGTAAAGATTCAGGGATCACTAAGCCTCAAAGTCTGAGTAACAAATGTGTGGGTATGTGCATAGGTATGTGCGTACATCCTATTTATATATTAAAAAATGTGAAGAACTGTGTGAAAGTTGAATTTGATCTATCTAAATCTCCAGGTTTTTATTCAGCAAGTATAATCCTAATAAGGAGGAAGATTAGGATTGAGTATGTAAAAATCGACAGTTCAATTTGACAGCAGAGAAGAAAACTGTGTGGTTTGGGGAAGCAGGTTACAAGAACATGTGAAAGTGCAAATCTGCTCACTAGGATGGAAAAATACGTATTTAAATATATGCATTCATATATGTATTATTATGATCTGTTTAAAGACTTCATTTTTTTCCTCATATGTTCCTAAAATTCTCATTTCTTCCTTTTAACATTTTTTTAGGGATTTGTTTTATTTATTAACCATATCATATTGATTATTTAGAAGGTTTTAGGACCTTTAACTGCCAAGAGTAACATCAAATATGTATAAACTTATATAGTGTTATAAATAATATTTGTCATTCCTGACATATATCGTTTGATTTGTTCCTTTGACCAATAACCTCTCAAACACTGACATTCAAAGTTGTGAAACATTAATGGGTCTCTGTGGAAAGTTCTAAATAATGGTTTTGAAGAAAGTGAAGATGTGAAGTATATATAAATTTAAAAGGAAATTGTGAAATTATTCTCTTGAAAAACCTGATTGTGAGTGTGGTATTAATTGTCCCCTTGAATGTTCCATTAAGAGTAAGAATGAGAATTCACATCTTTTATTTGCTTTAAGCACTAGTTCTACTCTTTTGAGATTGCTAGTTGCAAGCATTTGAACTTCTCACACAATTAATCTTTATTTTTCAAATTAACTCTTCCATAACTCAAATCTTGATTCTCAAAAGTATCTGAATCTAAAGGTCAGAAAGTTGACTAAGAGTAAAGGTAGAGAAATTATAATTGTGGTCAAGAAAAGTATGTTTTCCACTGAAACCACTTGTGACAAAGACATCTGGAACCTAACTCTTCACTCTCCATTCCTCCATTTCATCCAGTGATTTACTAATAGAAATATACCTTCTTATTAAGACATGGTTGTAATGGAAAACAAGTACTTTACAGCCTGGAAGGTATCACTCACTTGGTGATTTTACAGCATGAAAATGTTTTCGTTAAACAACCTGTATCTTATTTTCTCTGGAGGAACTACACTTCCTTCTGGTTATAAATCACTTCATAGCAAGGCTTTATTTTGGTATAATCAAAGTGAGGAAATAAGTTGGTCAGGGGTGTTTATCACCTATTCCCTGGCTTACATGATTCTTACACAAAATTTTTGAACAGAACTGTCGTAATTAATTTCAAAAAAGCTAAAATGATAAATATTTTGTTTAAGAACAGTTTACCTGTACAGTTGAGTAAGTTACAGACTCTCTTATTTGCTTTCAAGTACGTCAATCTGTAATTCTGACATGTCTGTTATATGAACGTCGTCTTCCTGGTCCTGAGCAGATGGAAGCTGGAGCTGTAATAGCTATCAAAATACATTTTCTGAAGCTTTAACCCTTTTGCTTAATGCACAAGTCTTCAATAAGACAAGAAAAAGGATCTAGTCAACTACTTATCTTCTTTACTTGATAGTACCAGGTAGTTCCTTAAAAAAGGCACACAAGGGGAATGGGAGGAAGCACCCTCTGCAACCTGATCATATGGTTGATTACAAAACTTCACAGAAGCCTTTTCTTATTTCCCTATGAAAAGAAGCACTGTCAAAACTGAAAATAATATTAAAGCACTTGAATATAAACGAGGTATAATGCTAGAATAGAATTCCAACTGAGTTGTGAATAGTATGTGTGTGTTTATACATGGACGATGATTTAAACTTGTACACGTGTAAACTTCTACACTGCACTTCAAAATCCAGCCAGCAGACACTCTTTATCTTATCTCTGTAGGACAAAGGTCCTCCCAAATGCTGCCTTTGTCTTTGAAACCGTATTTCTTCATTCGTTGCCATATTATTTCCTAAGTAATGGAGCTAATCAAACAGGCTCTTTTTTTTTTTTCTCTGAAGATAAAAGATCATTGCAATGAAAAAAATTGAGCATTGTTATACAAGGATTTACATTATGTTAGAGGAATTGTAATTGATTGGTTCCCAATTTATTTTTTTTCTCATGATTACATTAAAGTCTACAATAAGGAGTCTTTCCTTTTTGTGGAAAATTATTTAATTTTGACAGCAAGGAATATAGGATAAAATAAGCAATGTTTTCTATAAGATCAAAGTAAATTCATCAACTATATACCAAATTTGTGATTTAAATTATCTGGGAAACATCTGAGGGGAAGGTTGAAAAAGGGAGGTGATCAGGACTGCTAGAAGTCAATCAAAGGTAATTTCAAAGAGGCAAAAAAACAATGTGCAACTCAGCAGAGAGTCTGAGCCATGACTACCAGGGGAAGATCATGCCTGACCAATCTCATCACCTTCTATGATAAAATTATAGGTCTGCACATGAGGAAAGAGCAGTGGATGTTCTTTACCTCGGCTTTAGCATGTCTTGTGACATTATTACCTGCAGTTAAACATTATGATCTGAATGGGGGGAAAACCATAGGGTTCAGCATAGGATGACTGGGCTCAAAGAACAGTGGTTAATGTGTTGGACTCTGTCTGGATTCTGGTAGAAGCGGAGGGTCCTGGGCCTGCCTTGTTAAACATCTTTATCAGTGACTGGGATAAGGCTGAGGGGTACACTCTTACCAAGTTTCTAGATGACACCAAATGGGAGGAAAATAAATATAAACCTAATATTCAGTAAAATCTACTTTAAAATGTTGTAGCAGAGCACACAAACTAAATGACTTAGGAAAGATACATGGAAAATAATAGAATTAATTGCCATGAATGTCTGGTTAATTCACTAATCTATTATAAAGCACAGCAAAATGAGTATTCAGAGACGTACAATATCTGTGAAAATCCCAGTACAGCTACATCTCATAGATCATTTTTTGTTTTATTTCATTTAATGAGAATGTAGCAAAAATATCTTTCTAGGGTGCAATTTAAGATGATCAAGTTTTGGGAATGTGTATAAGATCTAAATAAAACTATCTTCCAAACACCTAGTTAACCCTCTGAATATATGACTTAATTTTCCAAGTTGAGAACACTCAGAATTTTACACTGAATTTGCAGATAAACATGCTTCAAAAGGTATATAATTTTTCTATATGTGTTTATAAAAATTCAGTAGGAGCTACCCAATATTCCTTACTGTGTAAATTAGCTACACTCAGAGGAAATCAGACCAGTCACTTTGGAATAAATACCGTATGAGGACAAATTTGTTATTTACCATGTGAAATCCATGTTTGTTCCACTCTTTTGTCAGCATAGCTGTTGTTTATACAGTCCTTGTTTCAAGAACCTTGTGAACTTTAATGAAACAAATTCTGCTTCTAACTGAACTTCGTAGTCTTTCAGTGGAACATTTCAATATGAAAAAAAATGTAATGGAGGAGAAAAACCAAAGCAAGGTCTATAGGTGACACAAAAGTAGTGACAGGCTGCTAGGTTTGAAGTTTAAGCTACTATTTGGTCATACGTAGGGCAACAATAAGTTTAATGGTTTGAGTTTGTTTTTTTTTTTTTAATACCAATATTATGCATCTCAAATTCATTTTGGATTGTTTTGGTAAATTTGATGCATTTAATTAGGAAACAGTAAACTAGATTTCTCCACTGTCATCTGATCTATGATACCATACAGCACTCAGGTTTAAATATACATAAAAGTATTAAATTGGATGTCAGTTCCTGATAAAATTAGATGGTACCACAGAACTTCCTATAAAATAGGTTTTTTTGCCAAGTAGGTTATATTACACTCAAGCACTTATTTCATCATTATGAATGCAGGTGAACTGAAGGAACTTAGAAACTGTATACATTACTACAATGCTAAACTGTTGCAAAGTTGTCTGTAAAAACACTGAAACAAGCAGGAATAAAGGCTAGCACTGCGTGGAGTCTAATCCAGGAGTAACAGAAAGAAAAAAAATCTTTCAGTTCAAAATTGAGCATACTTTGGAAAAAATACGGTTCACTTCTACTTTAATTAGGTCAATAAAATGGAGATCCAGGTGTAGGACATCCAAGTAAAAGTTCCTGTTTTCCTTTTCCTTGTCTTATTCTTGCTCTTATGTTCCTAATTTCAGCTCAGTCTTGCTTTCTTCCCACTGGGAATATTGTTGAAAATGCAGATTTTACAGGAAAAAGTATCCTTACACAGATCTTGTTAAAAGTCAAGAAAAAAATCACTAAGGATTCAAGAGTACTTCGAACAAAATAATATTAGTTATTGGTGTAAGCTATTGATATAGATTTTTTTTAAAATCACATTGCCCATTGTTAAAATTTCTTACAGTCTTTATTTTCACTTATTCTAGATATTTCTAGGCAACTTCTCTCAAGTAAATTGGAAAAGGAAAGTAAGGGTAGAACCCCCGAAGCTGACCATTCTCCCCCTTTCGTGCATGAAGTATAGAACAGAGACATTTGAGCTCGTGGTATGCCACAGAGGTTGCATAGCAACAAATGTGAAAAGCATCTCTTCTCTGTTGACTGTCAGACTCCCAGGACAGCAGAGGAAGTATTTCAGGGATTGCAACTCCAGCTCTTTTAGGTGCTTTAACCTTTTCTGTTAAAAACATATTTTTAAACAGCACTGGATAAACATACATGGCTTTTCAGGTTCCAATGAGATAAAGAGAGTTGGACAGGTCTCTTAACACAACTTTTTTATTAAAAGCTTTTTCTTCTTCGTTGCATAGCTAAGTATGGGAGAAAAATACAGAAGGTAAATATCATAATATAGGGCCCATTGATGATATTGTGCTACAATTGTTTTTTGTCAATTATAGCAAACATAATTTATCATAGTTTTCTGCATCAATGGATCCTCCATTGTGCAAGAAGGGCAAGAAGAGATGCATGATACACAGAGAATAAAGAAAGGGTTGGAAGTCAGGAGGATTGGTACTTAAAGTTGACAATAAAGGAAGTTGCAGTTGGGACAGATAACACTGGTCAGTAAGTAAGTGGATGACACCTCCCGTTGTTAACATTTCTAATATTTTAATTTCAAGATTTTAATACTTTTTAAAGTAGAAGAGGGACTTTATGAAGGATTTTAATTTCTTTACAAAGAAAACATGTGCAACCCAATAACGTTTCACACTTCTATAACTGTTCCTTTAGAAGATTATAAAGCCATTTAACAACACTAAGCAACAAAGCTTTGTGACAAGTTACTCCCACATATGAACAAAAAACAAGTATGGCTCCACAGAGAAGTAATTAGGAGAAACTGGCACACTATTTAAATTGGAAATCATCATAGAATAAGATTGTCTTTTTAAGCCTCTAAAGAGCTTGAAGTGATAAATTAATTTGTCAATGAAATGCAGACACATCCTGCATTAAGCTGAGGGAGGACTTTCAGGATCAGAAGTCTGGATTAAGGTGCCTAAAACCCATCTACATTCTCTGTGATCCACAGTCCTTAATGATGCTACAGTAGTCAGTAGTTGTACTTTTTCAGTAACCAATCCAACGTCCCAGAGGCTGGAGAACTAAGACTTATAGTTTTGATGGACGTCAGCAGTAAAGTGCTTTTCAACTTGTAAGAATTTACAAGAGTATATATAGTGTTAAGTAATGTGAAAAATTAGATGATGCCTCTAAATGCAAACTTTGTAATGACCTTCAGATTTGAGGACAATTCCTCTCCTGTAAAATTGTATAACCTATGGATATTTTTCAGTGAAGCCTTGTTTACATTTTTGGTAAATGAATGTTTGCAGAGAGGTCAGCCTGTCTGAGGCACATACACTTCATTTCAGTGGTGAAATCATTCCTGCCATTTTACATAGTCATAGAATCATAGAATGATTTGGGAGGGAAAGGGACCTTAAAGATCTTCTGGTTTTATTTTTGTATTTTGTTACCGTAGTATAAAATTAAATACAAGTTCTGAATGTTCATGTCTGCCTAAGAAGAATTACATGTAATTCAAGGCGTAGCCAGTTTGTTATGATACCTGTAAAACAAAGGCTGAGCCACACAGAAATGTTGAAAATGACTAGTTTTGAACTGCTAAGCAGACATAATTAGGATCCTCATATCCCAAGATGAAAAAATTCATTTTCATGCCTGTAAACAAAAACAGTGCCAAGTGCTAGAAGTACCCCAAGGCGCGAAGACTCCAAGGCATGCTTACACAGATAAAGCAAGCACAGGATTCATTACATTAACTGCATGAAAGTAGTCTGCTAAGTAGATGGAGAGCAATGCATTCATAATGTTCTTGCCCACATGTTGTTATATAAAGAACTATATTAGACATCGTATGTAAAACACTAATTAAGAAAGGGACACTGCCAAATACATTAGCATTGCCATTCAGAAATTGTTTTTAAGTAAACACTGTAATTTCAGAACCTGCTTCCATTTTGGAAAGGAATACATTTGGAAACTCCTATTTTCATGTATTTTGAAGTCCAATACACATTCATCTGTGAGTTTAAATATAAAACTAGTTATGCTATTTTAAATACAGAACTGATTGGTAAAGCTGAACAAATGAACTTTGTTGGAACATTTTTATTGCCAACATGTTTTAATGTACTGCAGAAGCAAAAAATTCAGTTCTGTACCAAGGAATTTCCTACGTGTGACAACAAATTGTCCCAAAAGAGCTGCTGCATGTTAGCTTTACTAATTCCTAATGACAGGAACCTTTTCAGACTGAAAAAAACCACAACTAACAATGTGTATTTGCTGGTAAATAAATTCACGCTTCAGTTCCTACTATATAAAAGTTAATTTTTCTTAATATTTTAATATCAGTTGAAGCCTATTGAATTTTCAACATGGAAGTTGAGCCCACAAAAAAATATCCATCAAAATTAAGTTACATACATGTTTATGGGCTTGGATTTTTAGACCTTTCCAGTATTACCTTTCCTAGCATCAGATACTTTAGCAGCAGTGAGCTTTAGTACTTGGCAGTGACACCTTTTTTCCAAAAAGTAGCAGGAAATGAAAGACAAGAAAAAATAGTTAGCTTGTACTTTGTGAAACTAATGGTTTAAATATGTAAGCCTGAAGGAAAAAAATTATTATTATTCTGTTTCTGTAGATGGGATACTGAGTCACAAAAATTTAATTAAGATCATAATGTCGCATAAAAAGGAATGGAATAAGAGCTGAAAGCAAACCTTAAAGAATTCTCTGAGATTCTAGTATTACCAGATTTTTCCATTAATAAATGTTCTTTCCTATGCTTAGTATTCTACCTTTCTAACTCTTGCTTCTAGTCATAGCACTTACTTTATTCTTACTTTTCTTAGCTTATTTTCATATTTATTTCATTTTTGTTTGCTTCTGTAATTGCTAACAATTTTATAATTGCACACACACATCAAAGTGTGTACTTGACATGTATTAAGTATACATATAGTATGTAGTGTATGACTGACTGCTCACATCTCCTAGCATTTAATGACAAGAATTGTGAAAATAATGTATTATTTTTGTGCCAGCCATCATTAATATTTAAGATCAAATGAAGGAGTAAAATACACTTTTTGTTTTCCTTTTGACTTTTTATCTTAATTTAGATATAAAACATATGTAAGAAATATTAATAGTTCTTAAAAAGTATTGAAATCTTCACAATCTGTCCTTGTAAAGTCAAATCTGCAATGATTTCAGTGTAGTTTTTCAATACGATTATGAGTAGGACAATCTGATGTCTATATTGAAACCCCTTTTCATTCAATCCTTGTTTAACATCCACTAGCACATGCTGTATATATGTAACTATGACAGCTTAGTTTATGTTATTTCAATATATCTAAGTTTGCAAGTTAAAGAACCTCTAGTATCAGAACAATTTCTATATATCTATATACACGTCCAGATAAATTTTAGTTTTCCGTTTAAGAAGTATAATAGAGAAAATAATACATATCTGCACATAGTTTTCACATACTCCTTTTCAATGAACACTGGAGTGAAGTTCATGATGCTTTGTCTTTAAAGGAAAATCAGAAGAAAAATACTAATTTGCTATCATGAACTACTGCAATTCACACTCACTATAGGATTCTAGTTGAAGTTACACAGGCATCTTCCTCAGAATCTTTCTTTTAAAGTAATGTGAGAGTGCAGTATAGAGAGATAATAATGCTTGCAAACATGTAGCAACCGCATCCTTCTCTGGTACTTACCTGCAAGACCTCTCTGAAGTTCTTTGCCTCCTTCCCCTTGTTACATGACATGAGATTTTGTCCTCCACACTTGCCTAGACCTCAAAAGTAGCATCTGCTCTTGGAAATTTACATCTAGAGATATCCTGACCTTTGATGTTATGATGCAGATTATTGCTTGGCTGACCAATGCACCTCCTTACTGCTGTCAAAATATTGATTTTTCCAACAGCTGAGTATGAGGTCTTTCCTTTTTTTCAGCAGATGTGACATAGAGAGATTGTGATGAGGACGCTCATCAGTACAAGACTCCAAAGAACAGATCATTGTATAGTACACAGTGGTGGTTGTCATTGTTTTAAGGCCATAAGAATTTATTAAGTCCTGATCACAAAAAATGTTGTGATAGGAACAAGACAGAAGAAGCAATAAAAATAATTCTGTCATTTTGGACTGTGCTGACTTTCTCATATGATTGAGTAAGATTTGTGCCATTTCCATATTTCTATAACCCAGAGGTCCATAATATTTTAACTTCTGGAATACTTACTGATTAGCCAATTATGAATGTCTAATTAGAAATTATTTGGCTAATATCATAAAGATGGTAGAAGTTATTGATGTCATCTCAGAGAGTGTGCCTGTGAGCTGTGAAAAACGTTATTGATGCTACTGCTCAGTTTATGCTGGCTGAGGGAAATGTGAAAACACTTCACAAAGAATTAATACAGCACTGCATTTTTGCAATGCAACTGAAAGCCAGCAGATGGAGTGTTTCAGTTGCGCTGATGAAGAGTTATTCCAAATTTCATCAGAACTGACACTTAACCCGTAACCCTTGCATCACCACACTTACACTTTGACTTTTAAGCAACTAAATGCTTAAAAGCTTTAAGATGTAAAACAGCTGTAAAATCCTGCAAATCATCTTACACTTGCAAATATTATTTCTGTATTATTATTATTAACTGTGAATGCAGTTCAGTATCAAGTGCACTTTCTACACATTCGCCAGTTTTAAGCTGGTTTATGTAAATGTGATGCAGGCAGTCTTCTCTCTTGCAAAAATGTTTATTTTCAATTTTACTGCAACCTTTCTGGAGTGGACTATCTTGTTGGTTTGTCGTATGAGGGGTTTCTTTCAATTTACATCATATTCAGTGTGCTCTATTCATAGCCTTTTATGTTCAATTGTTTTAGGAAAGTTCTTCCATGTGTCATAAAACAGAATTATTATGTAATTTTTAGAGTATAAGTGTTCTTTACCTTAAAGTATAGCAAATAGGAAAATATATAAATACAGTAAAATAGTACCATGAGAAAAATGTATTCTTTGTCCTTCTCTTTGTCCCATCTGAAATTTAAAATAAACCAATTTTTTACATTAAACAGTGAATCATGCTATGGATCCCTCTAGTAACTAGTCTCAGACACTCAGACATCCCTAGCAGTTGGCCTTGGAATGCCCAGCACACCCTTTACCCAGCACCCCCACCCATTAAATACAGAAGCTGGCTGGGACTCCCTGACCAATCCAGTAGCCAACCTTCAGAACCTCTCGTCTCTCCCAGATCCATCTTCCACACCTGGATCTCAAGCTCTTACCTTGCTCACCAGTTAGTCCTACTTGATATTCACTGCTCACCACACACTAATGCATGTTCTTAATTGGAATATTGTGGACCTATTAGTTTAAAGCAAGAAAGTCTAGAAAGACTGATAAAGAACCAATAAGATCGTATTAGCTCAGAAATTACTCCCTATTGGAAGTGGGGCACATTTTAAAGGCAAATTCAGTTCTTCCTGTAGGGTATTCAAAATAACAATAGACTTGGATGGAAAGAGAAATAATCAAAATTACAACACTAACAATTTAATTTTGCATTTCTGCAAGATTACTCATTGAGTCTTAGAATAACAGCAAAAGTTCTAAGATTTCTATAAAGTGCTTTATAAAGTTCAGAATAGCTGTACAATAGTAGGTGTGTGTTTCCAAAGCAGACATTTGATTTAATGAATTATTGCCTAAATGGAAAGAAACATGGGACAGAGTTTTAAAGAAACATAAAATGAATGGGAACTTTCTTTATGGATATAGTATGATAATTAAAAATTAGTCTTGCCCGTATTGAAGTCACTCTTGCAAACTTGTGTAAGCTACAGTTTTAGAACTATTGAAGAGAGGAAAATGTTTCTCAGTACTAACAGAAATTGTACAAAACTTTATGTATTAGAACATGCAAATTATTCTTACATTTTGAAAATGAATGATCTTTTCCACTAGCTACTTAATACGTCTCTTCCACAAACAATTAAAATGGAAATCTACATTATTTACATAATTCCTTTGGCTCATAATTAATGAGGTACCATGATAATCATCAAAAACATTTTTTTGGGTGAGATCAATGAATTCTAAGTGTTCAAAGATGACCCTGCCATTTTCTTTGAGGGACATCATCATTATTGAATTGTTTTAAATACTTCTCCCATTTAGAAAAAAAAAAAAAGTCTATCAGGATCAAGGAATTGATACTTGAATTAAAAATCCTTTCATATTATTTAGATGAGATGGGTAATGCCAAACTAAATGCTGTGGAATGAACAGAAATCTTAGCCTTAATAAGTGGTTGATACTTGGTTAATATGCAAAACACTCAGCTTTCTGCCTCTTAGAAAATAAGAATTTGTGTGGGGGAGATTTATGTCTTTAACTTACAGGTCATAAGCTCCTATGAAAATAAAGTTCTTATGCTACTCTATCTTGATATGGGGCTGAATTTTTATGAAGAACAACTAGTCATAAAAATTGTAGGAAAAAATATCCTTCAGAAATGCAAATGTTACATCTTCACAGAATCAGAGAATCACAGAATCACTAGGTTGGAAAAGACCTCCTGGATCATCGAGTCGAGCCATTGCTATCAACCACTAAACCATTGCCGAGTATCTCTTCCACCCATCTTTTAAATACCTGAAGGGAAGGTTACTCAACCACCTCCCTAGGCAGCCTCTGCCAGTGCCCAATGACCCTTTCTGTGATTTTTTTTTTCTGATGTCCAGCCTGAACCTCCCCTTGCGGAGCTTGAGGCCTTTCCCTCTTGTTCTCTCCCCTTACACTTGGGAGAAGAGGCCAGCTCCCTCCTCTCTACAACCTCCTTTCAAGTAGTTGTAGAGAGCAATGAGGTCTTACCTTGAAACTGAGTTATCTTGAAAACTTATCCTAAAGGATAAACTTTTTGTTGTAGTTTGGGGATGGGTGTGTGTTTCTTCATTTGAGAAAAAAATGTATGCTCTTCCAAATTAGAAACATAGGGCCTTTTTTCAAAACCAAAACAAAATAAAGCAAAACCAAACCAAACCAACAAAATCTACTAGGGCTGTTAAAACTTCTGAACTTATCAGAAAAAATGCATGTGCTTAGTGGCATTAACCTCTCACTGCCCCACAACAAGAACACCTTCCAGACAAATAAAGACTGAATCTTTTTAGAGGAGTGAGTCTATACAGGCAAAAAGTCCATTCCAGTCTTAAGGTTTATAATGGTAGGAAGAATCATGCAAATGTATAATTTTCCTTCTCTGTGTAACAGTAATTTTATCTGGAGGAATACTTCTGTGAATAAGTCTTACATGCAACACTAAGCAGAAATATTTTTGCAATACAGTTTCTAAAATGTCAGATATATATCTCTGATAAATAATTTTCTTCTGACTTTTTTGTGTAATATACTGGTTTTACTGCATTCACAATGTTAATTCATAGAAGCAAAACTGCTGTTTCATCTCAAGAAATATTTTTAAAATTAACAGTGATGACAAAATAATGTAAGAAACATGTCAAACTTAACACTACTGAGTTCTCTGAAAAGATTTTCATAGTCACTTTTGAATTAAAAGTAAAAAAGTAAATCAAAACAATAATAACATAAGAAAAAATATGATGAATAGTAATGTTGATGTGTACCGTTTTTCTGTAGGAAGATCTAAGCTGAATATCTTTATCATGGTTCATTGGTAGAATTATAACTTAAAGAAAGAACTTGAAGCAAAACACAAAAATTCCTGTTCTACAGGAACTTCAAGCCATTTTTTTCTCTCTGTTTTAAAATTTAAAAAGACTTCTAGAAAGATAACCCTGACAGCAGGTTCACAATCCAGTTCAAAGTGATTCATACTGAAAAGGTCAAACCTCATCCTTTTTTGAAAACAAGAGTATTTGAAAAAAAATTGTATTAGATTATAGGAAGGGAAAATGTTGTTATAGCATAACATTTTATTTTCTCATATATGTTTATGAGAATCTGGATGCAGCCAAAATTAAAATTTTTCCTATTATTTCAGCTAGTACCAGGGATTCTTTCTCCTATTCTTTATTTCCTTCCTTGCATGGAAGACCATCAATGAGAACCTGTGCTGTTTTGTTGGGAAGCATTGTATGCAACAGTAAGGAAAAGAGAAGGCATCTGCGTGTGCATACAGGCAATTCATCTAGAAGGATGTAGATCAATGCATTTCGTTAACAAAAAAGAAATTACAACCCAAAACCCCAACACAATATTTACCAAGAAAAAATAAATTTGATCCTGCAGTCTGGTATAGTGATGTGGTATCACTTTGATATAGAGAAGAAATATAGGAGAAACAAATATAAAATGGGAGTTTATTCCATCATTTTTCTCTAAGTTGATTAACAAGAAAATGTACAAAGTTTCAGAGACTTTGATGCAGTCACAATACGTATGTTCCATTTATTATTTGGATTGTATAATTTCATAGAATGTTTTGAGTTGGAAGGAACCAGAAAGATCATCTAGTTCCAGACCCTCTACCATGGGCAGGGACATCTTCCGCTAGGTCAGGCCGCTCAAAGCCTCATCCAACCCAGCCTTGAACACCTCCAAGAATGGGGCATCCACGACTTCTCTGGGCAACATGTTCCAGTGCCTCACCATTCCCATATTAAAAGAATTTTTCCTAATATCTAATCTAAATTTCCGCTCTTTCAGCTTAAAACAGTTACCCCTCATCCTATCACTACACTCCCTGATAAAGTGTCCTTTATCCTATCACTACACTCCCTGATAAAGTGTCCCTCCTGTCTTTCCTGTAGGCCCCCTTTAAGTACTGAAAGGTGGCAATAAGGTCTCTCCAGAGTATTCTCTTCTCTAGAACGAACAAGCCCAACTCTGAGCCTGTCCTCATATGGGAGGTGTTCCAACCCTTTGACCAACTTCATGGTCTTCCTCTGGGTTCATTCCAAGAGATCCATACACTTCCTGTGCTGAGGACTCCATTATTGAATGCAGGACTCCAGGTGAGGTCTCGTGAGAGCAGAGTAGAGATGCAATCCCCTGCCTTGACCAGCTGGTCACTCTTCTTTTGGTGCAGCAAAGGACATGGGTGACTTTCTGGGCTGCTGGTGGACATTGCCAGTTCGCATTGAGCTTCTCATCCATCAGCACCTCCAAGTCTTTCTCTTCAGGGCTACTGTCAATCCATTCTCTGCCCAGCCTGTATTTGTGCTTGGAATTGCCCGGACCTAGATGCAGGACCTTGCACTTGGCCTTGTTGAACTTCATGAGGTTAACACAGGTCCACATTTCAAGCCTTTAAAGGTCTCTCTGGATGGTATTCCTTCCCTCCAGTGTGTCGACCACACCACACAGCTTGGTGCTGTCAGCTTGTAGAGGGTACACTCAATTTCACCATCCATGTATTCATCAAAGATGTTAAACAACACCAGTCCTAATACCGACCCCTGAGGAACACCACTCGTCACTGCTCTCCATTTGGACGTTGAGCCATTGACCACAATATTCTTAGGTGTGACCATCCAGCAATTTTTTTATCCACTAAGAGTCCATTTGGTCAAATCCATTTCTCTACAATTTAAAGACAGGAATGTCATGGTGGAACCTCCTGGATTGCTTCTGTCCTGCTGTATTATCACTTCAACAGATATTGGGGAGGTCCCCATGAGGACTAGGGCTGGTGAAAGCAAGACTGCATTCTCACACTCATTATCATTGTGTAGCTGGAAAAGGAAATAATAAAACATGGCTTGGTTGTGTCTAAAACACTTTGTCATGGAGCTAAATTCTGCCTGTTCAACAGCAGCTTCTTGTGTAGTTCATCCAAAAGGTTTTTGTAGGGTCCTGTAGGTTTAAGAAACAAAATGATTTCTGAAGAAAGAGCTTTGGACTCTTTTTTAATCTTGTGACAGAGCTAGAGGAAATATATCAAGCCTGAAACTTCAGTGTCTCTAACTTTATAATCATATAGTTATTAACATCCAGAATATGACTCCTTGTGTGCCTGTGTAACGTAACTGTGGGAATCCTTTTCTTTCCATTGAGGAAGCTTATCTTGCATTTTTATTAAATTTGTGTGCTAAGTGTTTTCTTGCACGAACAACTTGTACAGGACACACTGGTTAAATTTAATGTGCTTTTGGAACCTACAATGTGTAATTCTAATATTCAAGAATGTACCTATTTTAGCAGGGGCAGTGGACTAAATGATCTCCAGAGGTCTCTTCCAGCCCCTACCACTCTGTGATTCTGTAAAAATAAACATTCAAGAGCATCTTATCTGAACTGTCTGACCTATCATTTAATCACTCCATTGTTTTATAGACCCCATTCTTTCTTATATATTTTAAATTGTCTCTTTTCATTCAGTTTCACATTGTCTGCTCATTTTTTCTTGTTGTTCCCATATTCTTTGTTTATGAATGTAGTTGAACAATTATCAGCTGTCTTATACCACTGCAGCTAGATTGTCTTCTTTAGATTTATTCCAATGTATGCCAGAGGAGGATGTTATTTAGTACTTCAGGAGAAGACCTTTCAGGTACATTGATTCAAACGAGCAGCATTATATGAATAATGTGGAATCGTGTTCTTTTTTTACTTTAATTTTTACGTCATTGTTCCATTATAGTTGAGATGTTATTCAGACAACCAAAAAAAGTATCCAGGATGCCTTCTGTTTTTTTGTGGGTTTTTTTTTGTGTTAATTCTAAACCAGTTACTCTTCATTTTGAAGTGTGTTAAATCAAAGCAAGCTATGTTCCTTTTCACACACTGAAGTTTTCTCAGATGCTTTTCTTATGGTCCTTACAAACATCCTCGTGGCCTTTTCTGTCTTTGAAACTCTCAAGTGATTTCATCACTGTAAAACTGGGATACCTCTTCCTTTACCCTTTTCCAAAATCACTAGTCATTAAAAAAAAACCAAAAAAACAACCCTAACAAAACCAAAGAGTTGCAGTAGAGAATGTTCTTTATCTCCACTCTTAACACTTCACACAGCTTTGATTCTAATACAGTAAACTTCCTGAAGTACTCTGTGTTCATAGAAAGTTAGAGCAATGAAGTTCAATGTTCATTTTGTTGATAGATGCTATCATAATAAACATGATTGATAACGTACTTTTACTCACCTCCTTGCTACCATCTGTACCAACACATTTTCTTTCACCCTGATTTGCTGCTCAATTTATGGTCTTCAAAATGCTGTTGTGAAGGACTTTACCCAAAGCTTTTTAGGCATACAATAAGTCATAAGTACTGTTATCCTCTGTGATACTGTTTAGATGACTTCAGCCTCCAGACACTGTTTTTATTTTTTTTCTTATAGTCTAGGTTATATAAATTTGGTCCATTGACATTGACTGGGTTGTGTTTTTTTCAGTGCTGTGGCTTTCATGATTGTTTTCAACAGATTTCCAAAAGCTGAAGCATGAATAGGCCTTTAGTTACCAGTTTTCTTGCTGAAATGATAATGCTATATAAATCATCTTAACAGTAAATTTCATTTGAAAATTGAAATTATGAGAGAATTTTATACCAGTCTGCTTGCAAAACAGATAAACTGGATTATATACGATATATTTCTTTACTTTCTTTTTCTGAAAGTTGTGGGGTGAGTGGCATAGAAGTTACCCAGTGAGTCTGTTTTGAACAAAGGTCTAATTACTGTTAACGTCCTTACATCCAGATCCTGTAAAAACTGCAACGCACTGTCCCCTTCTTGTCCTGTCTCATTCTAAATATATTTTAATTACAATAATGAAACAAATATTTTACAGGGCATTTTTGTACTGTAACAAAGGAGGAAAAAAAATACTAGTGGCAGAAAAGGAAAGCACATTTCAATAAGAAGTACTCTGCTGATTTTGCATGTAGGACTTCCTGGTGCTTTATCTTGGAGAATTATTATCATTTTTTTAATGAAACCTACACAGATATTTCAAGGGCAATGCACTTCATAGTGTAGAGCTGTAGTGACTTTACTCCTCTTTTTTTCCCCTAAGTATAGATTTTCAGGTGATATCATTATCTTAGCTCTAAGTCAGTGTAGCTATATCATTCGGTCTGATCCTCATGAAATAATGATAAAACGTATGAACTCCTTTCTCTAACGTTTTATATAAATGTTTTTCCATAACGAATCACAAGAAAACTTAATTTAGAGAAAATTAAAGAGAAAAATGGCCAGGAATGTCATAACTTGTGAACCCAGTAACAGCTCAGTATAAATCCCTAAGTGTTCTTTCATCTTTCTTGAGCTCATTAACTGTAATAATCTTCCTGATTCTGGGTCACTCATTGAAGTGTAAAGCTCACAGGAATATGATTATATTTACCTGTTGTTGAGACTTAAATATTTTTTGACATCTAGGGACAGATGAGAAGGGTAACTGTAGCTAACGTTTCTCCCTTATTCCTGAGGCATTTTGTAAATCTTGTAACTCAGCCAGATGGAATATTCGAGTACGCTTCTCTACAATGTCTCAATGTCATCTTCCCCTGTAGCAGGTAATGCAAAGCACAGAAAGGTTACTAACTTGAGTAGGCAATAAATTACCATAACATGAGGTTGAAAAGAGATCAAGCGATGTTTTCTTCAATGATATGTTTTAAAAGCAATTGCTGTTGACAATCAATTAATACTTTTTTTTATCTTATTCATAAAACCACTTAACTCCACTTTTTTTCATTTTACACAGTAATCTGAAGAAAGATTAGAGAAATAGTATTTAAATAAATAATCAAAAAATGAGGAAAAAAACTTGAAACAGAAAAAAGCAGCACACAATTCATTGCAGTGAAGATTTGACTGAGAATATGCAGGCAGAAGTTAGAATTAAGTAGTGAAAAAAGGTAAAAAAATTGAATGAAACAAATATTTAATGAAACAAAATTAAATAGCAAAAATAAAAAGAGATAAACTAAACAAAATATTAAAATATTGTTCATCATACAATGATACAAATATGGTAATATTTACAGTTTTCCCCTTACAGAGGAATTTTAGTATTTGGTGTCTTAAGTAAAATTAACTATCAAAGGTACATATAGATAGAAGCTTTCAATAAATGCTGTAATTTTAGTTTAGTTTTTCTTGAATTGTTGCATGGTATTTTCAGATAAATAGAAGAGAATATTTATGCAAAAATACTTGTGGAAGGAATGCATTTTAATAATGACACAAATTGGGTGCTCTGTTATTTCAAAAACTAAGATGCATTCAATTTTAAGTCCAGTGCTTAACAATCAAAAGAAATCTGCTAAGCAGGCTTCAGCTACCTGACATTTTTATAAATATGGGTTTAATATAATATCAGGACCTTCGGTGTTTATTGATTTTAAATGAAAATAAAATCTGTATCTTAAATCTTTATAAAAACAGGCACTTTATTTGCTTGTGAAATCCAAGAAGCAAGTTGCTTTGATTTAATCCTGTTTACAGGAAAAAAAATAAATTTATAATTTCATAGAGGCATGAACAACTCTTTAAATAGATTATTTCAATTATGCTTACTGTTTACTACTCCACATTGGGTTATTAACCCTGTGAACATTTAGGATTCCAGATTTACATAAGCAAAATATTAATCAAATCTCCATGCAAAGTGGGTCAGAATGTGTCATGTTGAGAATATGCTTAATTGTTTTGCTGAATAAACCATCTAGGAAGACATTCCCAACAATTAATGATTGGTCTTCCCTGACAAAATGTTGTAAAGAATTAAAAATACAGATTCTAATGAAGTCTTGGTAAGGGCATGAAGTACAAAAGAGAGAAGAAAGTTACATCTTCTGATTTTTTCCATTCTGAATACAATTTTGAAATATAACCCAGTGTTATTAAATTATATATTCCATTAGATGGGTAGGGGTGGTTGGTTTTTTTATTGTTTTACAATTCTTCTGGACTATCACAGGGCTGTTTTATGAGCAAATGAACAGTTTTTGTAAAGAAGTTTTGTGAACAAAATCTTAAAATGAAAAAAGGAAATACGACCGAGAGAGAATGTCTTACATTTTCTAAATTAAATCCAAATATATGCTGATTATTGATGTAAATTAAAGTGTGACTCTTATCAGGAGCTGGCTAATTCTCAGATTTTCTGAATATTAGGAAACCTCCTTGCTAATGGATGGATTTAATTTGGTGTTTATTACATTAAGAGCAGTGTAAAAAAACCCACAATTAAAATTAATTCTTATTTCCTCTTTACGTTCTTACAAGCATTTTTCAGACAACTACAAATGCAGTGTACTCTGTCATGATTGTTTTTGATGTTAACTTCTTGGAGTGGTCTCCATGATATATTTTGGTTTTGAAGTAATGAGAAGTCCTCTCAAAATGCTCTTTAGCACATATGCTGAAATTTCAGAGAACTTTAATGTACTTATAAGCTTTGAAAACAGTTGCAGAATACTGGCGTAGAGATATCCAGCTTCTTTAAATGGAGATCTGCTATCTTTAAGCTTTCTGAGTTACTAAGAGTTACTCTATTACTCAACTGAAATCATGATAACAATGATTAGTCTTTATATACCAATTCATATTACATATTCAAAGAGCCTTTCCAATGTTAACAATTACACTGTATTAGTAGCACACAATTACAGCCTAGCAGTTGGGATTTTTGAATGCACTGAGCAGCAGTTATATTCCCTCCCCCAAATCATATGCAGTTTGCTGCAGCAATTCCACAAAGTCAATACATCCTTTACATCTAAGAAGTAAGTTCTGTTTTTTAAAAGATGTTAGGTTCACTATGCATTGATTTCAGCTTATTATGCTGCATTAATAACTTAGTCACATCCCTCAAATTACAACAAAGTAATTAAGAGAGACAGAAAAATATAATTACTTTTTGTTTGAAAATTCTGTAATTTCCATGCAGACTGGGTAAATTATTCATACTGGATGTGGATTCCATTTTCGTTTCACTGCACTGATAGCATAATCACATAGTCATAATTATAGAGATAGTAAATAAGAGAGAAAAGAATATACTACCCCTCACTCCCATAGAAACTTCTATTGGCACACTAAGCACTAATTAAAATTCATTATTGCACCACATTTTGCACAGATACAGAAGTTTTGTAACAAAATGAAGAGAAGACATTTTGTGTGGGAAGGAGGAAGACAGAGGGTTACTGTTTTTCAGTGAGTACTATTCTTGCTCTCTAGCCCTTGTTCAAATGCTATCATTGTTCCCTCAAAGCTTTTGTTGTTACTCACTGATGTAATGTGAGCTGAGGCACTCTAAAAAGAAGCCCAGTGCAGAGCGCTCATTTGCACCAGCTGCAGAGCTGATACAATTTTCATTGTGTTTCTTTTAAAGAGCTGGTTAAATTTTCCTATTATAGACAGTTTTCTCCCTCTTCACTGCCCTCTTTCCATCAACTCCACCCTATGCAAATAAAAGTCTGATTTTAGGATGCGAGACTTATCCTGGGATTACCTGCATCTCCCACTCCTGCAAAGGGAGAAAGCAGATGATCAGTGTACTTATCTTCTTCACCTTTTGGTTCTGGGAGGGGCCTTTAACAGGGACAGAGATGAAAAAACCCAGTTTGATGCTCCCGCCATCACCAACAAGGTGTGATGGCTTTCAGTTAGAAAATGCTGGCGGATTTCTCCTTGAAAAGCTGGTCATATTGCATTCCCTGTGCATATTACAGTGATGGCATCAATGATGGCAACTCTGTGTTGTAAGTGCAAGTAGGAAATCGAGACTAGATGTTAAGTGAGCAAGTACTGCTTAGGTACCTGCCCCTCATCTCCTTCAGGAAAGGCAGAGGAAAAGAAAGCACTGTGAACCTTACAGATATAGTTATAAGTAAATAGTGAGGATTATAAGCAGTTACTCACTTCTGTATGATATTAGTCCCGCCCTTGTCTTGCTTGGGAAGAAAAAAGGCATTAATATAAATCATTGGAAAGCACTAAATGTCAGATTTGTCTTAGTCAGGATCCCTTCACTTGATATTAGGCACCTGAAGAGCTGGTGTCTATGTTGATCTAGGTATTTAAATCTGTGTTATGGCCAAAAGAGACTATATGGAGTCAGTTTATTTGATTGCAGTCTGATGTACATGACTAAGCGCTGCCAAATCTATTGTCCAACACTCCAGTGATGCCAACAGGAACCTTGCTGTTTGGACATTGTAAACACCCACACTTAATCAAATTCTGCTCTTTGTAGCTCATTTGTAAGCAGATGAAAGAAAAATAAATGTCAGTACTGGAACATAAAGATGACTTAAACTACTGGACTGCATTCAGCACTCAGAGGATTCTGGATACACTTTCAGAGTTGTCACTGGACATACAATTAAGGCTGGAAAACAAATCTGCTTTCACAGGAAGAAAATCTAGCAGTTTGTAAATTCAGTTTTGATCCTAAGTAACAACTTAAATGAGAGCTAAGACACCTCGGGAGATATGAAAAAGAAGGTGACTTGTAAATATCCTATGTCCAGTACTCTGCAGGACACATAAACTGGGAGTACATAGAGAATAGGACTATAAATCAAGTTTTGTATACCCCAGTGATTGCTGTGAACAGTTAGCTATTACGTGGGATGTGACTTTTAGTTAGATCAGAAGTTCATGTTGGCACTAACAAACCTAATAAAAATGTATTTGGATATATATTCAAAGAAGGTTTGATTTAACAGATTTTATTATATGGCAGAAATAAAAATGAAAAATTATATCCAAACATTCCAGTCAATTCTGCTTCCAACTGCATCAGCCACCACTGAACCAACAGAGCCACATGGTGGGGTCACATTGACTCTGAGACAGGCTTTTTGGTACAGTTAAAACTTTTTGACCTGGGTCTACTTTTCCAACATGCCTCAGTTTTTTGGTATTTTTTTACCAAAATCAATCCTAATCCGAAGTTCTTGCCTCAAACTAAGCCTGATGAAACAATGGACTATACATTTGTTGTATGATTCTACTCGTCAGCTAGAGAGATCAAATGATCCTTTTTCTCTTGTAATCTAGAGACTAAAGTTAGATTTTAAAATAAAATCCCCTCTTAGCAAACAATGTTTCTATGTGTACTTGTGGCTGTTGTGTTCAATACACCCACATTTTGCTCACAACTGTAGTGAGAAAACATTCACAACCTTTGAAGGAAGTCTCTCAGGTTTTTCTGGAAGGACTTGTGTTGCAGTCCTTTTTGAGATTACCCAAATCCCACTTTCTGCAAGGAGTAAATATACAACAATACAAAGCCATTCTCTGACTTCCTCAACTACTAGAAAAGTCTTCCTTATGCACAACAACTCCTGCACGTTATGTAAAATGAGACCGAGAATTTCCTTATCACAATGATCACTGTGGAGTATTATGGAGAAAATTTTAGATTCCTAGAGAAGTATTATAGATGTGTACTTTGGCTGCCTTTGTATCTATCAGTCTATCTGTCTTGATGCACTCACACATGTACACATATACTGAAATCAAATATTTTCATAAAGCTTCCCATGAAAAAGACTGTCTTTGTATTAGTGTTTACTCTGTTATAAGCTGACATTTTAAGTTATTCCTAAAAAGCAGGGAATTGGTAACAAGAAACACAATAATACATCTTTGGTATAGAAAAGAAAAAAGAAAAAATTAAAAAAAAAAGTGATTTTGATATTTATGTTAAGGTGCCAAGAGGATCAAATTTTTTTTTTTAATGTTAAAATATAGATCAAAGTACACAATGTTTGAAATCTAAAAATTGTGCCTCACACCTGAAAATTGTGTTAGGTAAAATGCTGGTATTATCTAATGTTTACTAAAGAGAATACAACCGATTCAACCTGAGAAAGACACGAAGGTCTCCATTCTCCTTTTTGGAACAAGCGTTAATACTCTGCTGACATTCTTTACTCCTGAGAACATTTCAATGCAGTAAAATGGTTTCAAAGTAATAGCTTTCCTGTTAGAGCTAGTTTGTCATGTTGGGGAAGGGGGGGGATTATTCATGATAAGCCAGTGGCACTGTTATCAGTAACTATTTTTAGAAAGGAGAGTTACTGATTAATTTCAGAAATATTAGCTACTGAAAGCAGATATCAGTACTGCAGAATGTTTGAGACACTTGAAGTAACAGTTGCCAAAAGCAATTTAGTTGCTTTTAGTAAGCTAAAACCAGGGAGTACATCAATTAACGATGGAATTAAAGATGTAAAGCTACATGATTTAATAGAAAATTATGTGTTTTGCAGCAAATGTCCAAGGCTGGGTCTTAGGCTATTATGTAACAAATTGTCATTAAATCCACTAAATCTCAAAAAATAATTAGCAGATTTTTTTTTTGTTTTGTTTTGTGCTGATATAAGATGAAACCCAAGAAGAAAGTTTCAGACCAAACATTTACATTTTTCCTGTGCACACAGTTTTTGTACGGGAATAGTAATAGTATAATGATATGTAAGAGGCATTTGTGAATACTTAGTACCTAGCACATTAGCTATAGTCTGTCCAAATTCCAGTCAGTAGAAACTTCAAAAAGTAAATAATATGCCAAATTCCTATGCCCATACAAATGAACCTGAAGACATCTAAACATCAATAAAAACTCAGTATTTGCAAGAATAATTTATATAAAACAGAATGGTATAATGGTTCTCTCAAACAGTTTATCATGCTATGTTAAACTATGCCATCCAAGTGAGAATGGTTTACCTAAAACTTTTTGCTTCTCATTTCTACTACTTCAGTGCTGCATTGTTTGCCTTTATTGTTTTTCTTTCTATCATAAAACATTTTTATCATTTCCTTTTCTACAGAAATTCCTCAGTCCAGCTTTTCACACAACCTCCTTGTCTAATTTTGTTCTGCATCCCAAGCTGAAGTGATATAGCATTTTGGGTTAGATGTTGCTGGCAGGAATACAGAAAAGTGTAACTGGAGAACAAACGGGATTTTCTTTGATGCTGGGATGGAGTGGTTGGGGTTTTGTTTGTTTCTCTGCTGTTATTTCTGAGGGAGGAGGGAAAAGAAAATGTCAGTGATACCATTAAAAATGTATTTCTCTTTCCCCTTCTTGCAGATGGGCACAGTGTAGCTCCAGGTTCTAACTAGCCACATGACATGTCTCTGTAATTCGCTGTCATGGTAAGAACAGCTGCCAAGAGAAACAGCTGAAGTTTAAAAACTAGTGATTTGTGTAAGCTCCCAAACTTTTACCATAATATGCAGGGCTTCTCCTTGACATCTTGAGTTACGCAGTTCCTGTGGCTACTTTGACAATGAAGAAGGTTGTCACTGGAAAGAATTGGAATAAATATGTAGAGTAACAGCAACATCTTCAATGGTTCTGGCACTACTGGGCTCAAAATAAAATCTGAAATAGTATTCGATTATATTACTTGGCTAAATATAAATTATAATTTTTAGCAGTTATTTCTATTAAATGTTCTAAATATTAGATCAATTCAAGAAGCTGCCAATGCCAGAGAGCTGAATGCACTCCTCCCACTGATCAGTAGTATTAGCAGTTTTATCACCTTTCCTTGAAAAATTTTCATGACTTTTCGGTGTTTTCCAGTGTAAAAAAAAGTAAATCTTCTTTGTTTTTCTTTTTAGCTAATTATTTTATTTTGCAAATACTGCGTATTTAAAAAAAAAATACACTTTAGTGGTGATGTTTGCTTTTTAAATGGAAATAATTAATGGGAATTAATGTAATATGAAAATACTGATAATACTGAAGTTACGGTTTTAGTGATGTCAATAAATGAGGTCTCCTTAAAACTCTTACAAACTGAGGTATCCCAGTGACTAGAGAAGCTCTTCTTAACCTATTTTTTACCTTGCCTCAGCCTGTAATGCCATCTGACTATGGAAATCTATATTCTAGCTTATGATAAAAGAAAATATTTATGAGACTTAGAAAGAAGTATATGGTAAAGACGTTAATATTTTGACCTACTGCAAATTCAGAACTTACAATAGGAATTCACTCAAGATTAAAAAGTGAGCAGAACTGACAATATCTGAAAAATTACCTTTGCATTCAGACATGTGAAGCATTGAAAAAAATAAGTCTGTAGATTTATAGATGAGAAGGATTATTTTGTATAGCAAAATACATTTTCAATCAATAATTACTTTTTTTAGAAAGCTTATGAGTAAATAAGGACAGTTTTCATTTATGTCCTTCGAAAGATCTGTGCTAGTTCTTGAGGAAATCCTATTACAACATACAATATTTTAATAAGTGGACATAAAACATTGTTCTTCAAAAGATTTTACTGACTAAATTTTTAGGTTGGTCTAGTGTCCTTTATATCTGGAGGTTTTGGATGCCTCAGAATAGACACTTCAGTGCAATAACGCATCATTAAAATCACAAACAGATTTAGCACAAACACTGTGGTAGCACCTGTTGAAAGTTCAAAAGATAAAGTGATTGATACAAAAATAAAATGTGTTTAAAATCTGTAGCTTGATATAAGTTTCTTGACTCATAAAATTGGCCTTCAAACAGAAAAATCTATAGAAATACAATGCTTGAATATCTAACATTTACAATCATTAGTTTTTAAGATGTTTAAATTATTCTCCCTTCATCTTTAAGAACTGTGTCAGAAACCATGCCATAATGTCAAACCCTTCACGAGACATTCTCTTGGCCTCCCTGCATTCACTTGACCCTCATATAGTTTGCGGCTCTTTGATTTTTGAAGCAGTAGTGTATTTTCATTATTATATGATCTAGAAAATGAAAAGAAATTCCCACTCTAGTGTGCCATTTTGTTACAACTGTGTGCTTGTCTGTGTGTCTACTTAATGGAAGGACGTTTTTTTTCTTTATAATGATCTTCAATGCATTTTCTCTTTTTAGCTTCTATTCCACTTTCCTATCTTCAGAAAAGCTGTATTTGCTGATGCATTTATTAAAGGGTTTGAGATTCTGCCTGTTTAACTCAGATCTGTCCCCTATTTAACTCAAAAACTCACGTCACTGTTTGGAGAAGATCGAAGACTACACTTGTTTTTTTCCAAATGCTTCTTCCTGTAATTCCGAACTCGTCTGTAGTTTTGCTGCCCTCAGGTAGTTTGTGTTGTTGTGGAGTGCACGGAGTGCATCTGGTACAATGGTTCAAACCCTATTGTAATGACACCACAGAGCAGATAATATCACCAGTTTCTTATAGATGTTTCACTTAGAAAGCTTATGTTTCACTGAGAATGGTAATGCTTTGGAAGCTTGAAGCATCAGTTAATTATTTTTCTTCCAAGTTTATAGCAGAGTTTCAAAAGTCTGAATTTCTGTGTGGTCTTAAGCAAGAAGATTTTTGGTTTTAAAAAAAATTACATCTCTTCTGAAGGTGATGCCTGTGAATAAATGAAAAGATTCATAGGTTGTTTACATCTAAAGCAATTAAGCTGCCATAGAAGTTTTTCTGTTATTTTTTGACAGAATGAAACAGGGTATAGGAAGTCTGGCTGCAGTGCTGAACAGCAAATACTGAGCTATTCCTATGTTCAGTTTCTATTGGCAGAAACATAAAACAGATCCTTAATTTTGCCCTCGTTTTCCAAGCACTGAGTCTTCAAAGTCTTTTCTAATCTTGTTGAAGTCACTTCAAACTAGCATCATATTTATTTGATAATGTTTATTTCCTATCTGAATGCTTACTGGAAATTTTTTATCATTCTGGGTTTTCTCCCTCCTTCTCCTCCTTCCCTTATTTAGTTTGACTAAATATGTGATATTTTAGAAGGATTATGGAAACTGTTTTTTTCTTTCTCTAAAGCTACATACTAATTTGAACAGGTTACTTAGACCTGCAATAATCTGTTCTCTGTCACTTATCTGAAACTGCTGCAAGATTTCAAACTGCCAAATGTACTATACCTTAATTGTGTTTTTCTTTCGTTTTTTTTTTTTTCACAAGATTAAACGTCTGTGTAAATCTCATCAGAAATCTGTATCCCAGGTCCTAGATTTCAATGAACCAGCTATATAATGCAAATGGGCTTTAAATTTAAGGAATTCAAGTCAGCATTATATTGACTTTTCTAATGTTACATTAAATAGTGTGAAAATTGTAGATAAGGTTTTTGGATGTTTGAAATTTAATTTAATATCATTGTACTAAATGTATCCTAATTTCCTCAGAAGTTACTTATGTTTTAAACTTCTTCTTTTTTCTTTTTTTTTTTTTTAAAGACGGCATTTGCCTATACTCCCCTACTGTCAAAAGCAAAGAATCTTGAAACATCTTGTTGTGCAATTGTTTTCCTTATTTGAGAATTCTGAGCTGCATGGGCAAGGAGGCAGTTATTTTGGAAGAGATGATCCCTTGTCTATAAGGAATTTGAGATATCATATGACAAATAGGAGAGATTTCTCTTAGAAGAAATGTTAATTTCATACCGGTAGTAAAAAATTGAGTGTATTTCAGCTGATTTGTTGAATTTTCATTGGTGGTGATGGTGACAATGATTTAAAAATAGAAGCAGAAGGGAATTGTCTGTCAAAGAGTTATGTACAAACCAAAGTAAGTAAGTGCCTAAGGATAAGGGAAAAAAACCTGTATTTTCCTGTGAAAGTGATAATCTTCTGTTGAATGACTTACACAGTAGATTTATGATATGGTAGATTTATAATACTTTTACTTTTTCTCTAAGACTGGAAACACTATTAAAATTAAAAAAAATTTTCTTTTAAATTATAGCAAATGATTTAACAGTTTTCTGTTGTAGAGCAAGAAATACGCATAATGACAACAAATATTTTAATCATAGGTGCTTTTGTTACATTAAATGCAGTCATTTATTTTGCTGCCTTGATGTTTTAAGTCTTCTGCTCCTCAGGATAGATTCTGTGTGAACGTGAGCTGTCCTGCTGTTTTGCAGACCATATGTTTCTTAAAAGAAGAAACATAGTCGTTGTTCACGTGAAGAGGCAGAATCTTTTGTTCCTCTTCCAGTTTTCACAGCTGAGACAAGTGGAAGACAACACTAAAATATTTCTGAACCTTCTTCACAAAGGTGGCTGAAATAGACAAGAAATTACTCTTTGGAGGAAAAGCAGTACTTCCACGGAAGTTCTTCAAATGCAGTGATAATTACTTTACACTTCTTTTTGGCTGTTATTCTGTACCACTTCTACTGGGTTTGCTGTAGAATTTCCAGCCAACCCTACCGAATGACTGGAAAAGTCATTTTGGTGCTTTCTGCAAGGGCAAGACAATATGTCTTATACAATTATTTGCAAAGAACTACTACTATCTTTTCTCATAACCTTAAAATGATACAAATCATAGATAAAGAGCACCTTGTAATGTCTACATATTTGCACAATTTCTAATAAGCTGTGCAGAGAATAAGCATTCAAATATATTGTTCCTGGAAGTAAATGTTTTTGAAACCAAATTGAAATGAAATGGGAATTTAGTTAAGAAATCCTAATTTTGGCATGAATTTTTATTTTAGAGACTAAAAGCATAGATCTATAAAAGTCAGACTTCATTGTTTGTTTTCTTCCGTTCTTGGAATGCAAAATATTTCTTGTGACACATACATAGCTACACTGCATTCTGCTAGTCATCATTGAGAGGACCCAAATAATATCATCTTGCAGCATATAAATAATGATAAGATAAGGAGTGAAAGGTGTAACTAGGAGTTTTATGTGTCATGGAAGTTTATATTTCATGTATACATATGGAGAGGAACAATCATCTAATATGAAACATTATATTTTTTAAGGAATGTATCAACTCAGAAGGCACTTTCTCATTGTTTTGGTTCTGAGTGGGTTTTTTTTTGAAAAATATAATTTTATTTTAGTCACAGAAAACCTATTATTGGGGTTTTTTTATAGCTTGCATTGAACTAACAGACTAGTACACGTGTGATTGATAGTTATCTTGACCTTAAATACGCCAACAGTGACACAGGTTCTGAATTATGGAGTTGTATTATGATGTTGAGCCAAAATTCACACTGTGCTTTCCACACTTGGTCTGGAAAGATGCACAGAAATTAACAGTGCATGGTATTTAATTTTCAGGCATCTCTCTCTCTCTGTTTTTTTCTACTTCAACTGAGGCAGGTGTCAGCAAGAGATTTCTAGGAAAAAGTAAATTGATTAATATAAGCACACTTAACTTTATTCGAGTGACTGTGTTTGATGTCAGAAGTTAGATTTCTAGGATAAAGAACTTATGATGAGTAAATAATTTAGTTTTGTGAAATGACTTGCACACAAACTGTGTTCCAAAGTATTTTTGAAGCGCTAAATAAAACAGCTGAGCTTAGATAATAAATAGTAACATATAAAGGAGATTTAAAAATAGTTTGAGTATGTAAGGCAGATGCAGAAAGACATAAATAAAACAGACTTTAGCAATGAATGTTTATAACAGATGAAAGTGCGTAGGCACTGATAAGAAATTGAATTCTCTAAGTTAATTTGCAGTGGAAGGTAAAATTTGCTACACATGTCAGATGAGGCAAACAAAGCCTTAAATGCTTTGTAAGAGGATCTTCCATTCCTTCTCTGTCCTATATATCTACAATATACAGATATTTGTATTGAAAGAGTAATCACACTTCATAAGAGGCATCTTTTTTTTATCAGTGGAGATATCAAAAACCCAAGACAAAAATATTGATGTGTCCCTCTTCTGTTGTCAAGAAATGTTGCTTTACAGTGTAGCAATATGAGGGTGAAATCTTAAGAGATTTATACTTAGTACTTCAGAGGAAAGGGTCTCTGCATGCTTAAAGACTAAACACGAAGATGAGCTTGTGAATGTGCATAAAGAAGATTATTTAATGACCTCAAATATATACATGTGTGTATAATTAAAGAGACAGCAACTGGTTTGGGTTTTTTTGTAGTTATGAAATGTATATCAAGATTCTCTGAAAGAGTATGCTCAGCAGCTGAGCACCTTATGCTTTCTCTCAGTTGATGAAATCCCTCCACGAGCAGAAGAGTCTTGCTCTGACCACACTTGGGAAAGAGGGACTTCGGGGGCAAAAAGGCAAAGCATAAAAATGGATCTAATATTTAAAGGACGAGAGCAGAAAGGCTGGCGAGGGGGTGTAGCGGAGATGTACAGTCAGACTGCAAATGTGGTGGAAAGCAAAAAAGATCCTAAGGACCTAAAGGAGTTAGGAACTGCTCTAAATTCCTTTTTTATGCTCTTGTTCTAGTTCTTATGCTGAGCATCAGAACTGATTATATGAGATTGAGCATAAGAAGTGAGAGCAAGAATGTAAAAAAGGACCTGTCCTGACAGAACACAGTGACCTGGAGGAGATCTTTTTTTTATGATTATCTTTGTTTTCTGTTTTTTCTCAGAAAAGGGGTTTTCTACATAAAATTACAATTGCTTATAGTCCGAGAAAATTTGGGGTTTGAATGCAGGGGCCATTTCTGACATTTGGGGACTTGTGTTAAAAAGGATCTACTGGCAGATCCACCTTTCAGCTTTGACCCACTGTACAGATTTTGGCTTGGATAGAGTTAATTTTAATCATAGGAGATTCTGTGGTGATATGTTTTGGATTTGCAGCCAAATGCTGTTGATAACACAAGGATGTTTCCATTATTACTGAACAGTGCTTGCACATCATCAAGGCCTCCTCTGTTTCTCACGCAGCTCTTCCCAGAATATAGGCTGGGGTTGGGCAACAAGTTTGAAGGGGACACAGCTGGGATAGCTGGCTCCAACTGACCACAGGGATATTCCCTACCATACGACATCATGCTCAGTGATAAAAGCTGAGGGAAAGGCAGAGGAAGTGTGGACATTCAGGGTTGTGATGTTTTTCTTTCTGTGTAATCATCAGACATGATGGAGCCCTGCTTTCCTGGAAATGGCTAAACACTTGCCTGCCAAAGTAGCCAGTGAATTCTTTATTTTGCTTTGCTTACATGCTCACCTTTTGCTTTACCTGTCAAACTGTTGTTATCTCAACCCACAAAACTTCTCACTTTTAATCTTTCTGATTCTCTCCTCTGTCCCACCAGTGCAGAGTAAGTGGGCAGCTGTGTGAGGCTTAGCTTACTGCTGGGGTTAAACCACAACACCCACTTAGGATCAGTCAAAACACTTGAGCTGTTTGTCTTAATAGTTTGTTTAGATATAAAAAAGCTTACTAAGTTCTTCCAGGTTACAAATACACAATGCAGCTATTTACATGTGATAATGTAACGATGCAACAGGTGTCTATTTCATATTGAGTCTTTAACTCTAATCTGTATCAGACCTGTTCTGAAAGAAGATGCATTATCTTTGCTGTTGCTGCTTCTTTTCCTTTTTTCAAAAAAAAAAAAAAGTATTTGTAATCAATATTTTGTCTTACAGGAGAACAAATTTAGTCATAGATATTGTTTATATATATTTATTTGCAAAGATGCTACCATATGACTTTACATAAACAGTATAGAAAACACGTTCGTTAGGTGAGAGGGGTTGTTTTGCATTAAGTCCCCAGGATTTTTATTAAAACATGGGCTTTACTTTTCTAAATGCAGTACTTGCAAAGAAGTATTTTCATAATTCTCTAGAAATCGTGAATTCAAATTGTTTAATTGAAAGTTGATATAAAAATAGATTGCTAACTTTTCTTTCCTTGTGTCTTTTTTAGGATTTATTTATACCTGTGGTGGAACTTTAAAAGGACTTAATGGCACTATAGAAAGCCCTGGCTTCCCTTATGGATATCCAAATGGTGCAAACTGTACGTGGGTTATAATAGCAGAAGAAAGAAACAGAATACAGATCGTCTTTCAGTCTTTTGCTCTAGAAGAAGAATATGATTATTTGTCATTATATGATGGCCATCCTCATCCTGCAAACTTTAGGACAAGGTAAAGAATAAATATTATTAAAACATAAATTGTATTTATATATTAAAAATACAGAGAAAATAGTTAAAGCTAATATTTTAAATTATGAATTCATTCTTATTTAGACTTTAATGTGCACTTTCCTTAATTAATCATAAATGTCTTAAAATAAAAATTAAAAAAATACTGTGTTCTTTAATTCTAGTTAAAGTAGTGTTAATACTAATCTAACCATCATATAAAATTTGACTCAGCAGAAAGTAATTCTTTAAGAAGCGTATGAGCATGGATAAATTAATGGAAAGTGAATATGAGATTGTTGAGGTCTCAGTTTGCATAACCTAATAGCAGTGGAACTTATGTAATCTTTGCAACGAAGCTTTCAAGAGACATCAGAAAAAGATAATGTATTAAAGACAGAAAGAACAGATATATGTTTGCAATTATGTATAAGCATCTTCTAACACAAATTGATAACAAGTTTGAAGAAAACTGAAAAATAAAGAGCGTGACGGGTCGTAGAACCTTTTTTAGCAGTGTCTGCTTCAGAGTTCTGGAAGTTTGCAGCTTGAGGGAAACATAATAATTCTGTAAACAGCACAGATATACTATCCAAACATTTTCTAGTTGTCTTTATCCATCTTGACTCTATAAACCAAGTTGTCATCTGCCTACACTTCTGTAAGATATAGACATAAAGATGTAAATTTGATAGGTAGACCCTTTGGTGGACAAGGAATTGGCTGCATTGCTACATCCAGAGTTGCAGTGAACAGCTAAATGTCCAAACGGAAATCAGTAACAAGTGGTGTCCCTCAGTGGTGCATACTGGGACCAGGACCATTCAATGCCTTTGTTAATGACATGGAGAGTGGGATTGAGAGCACTTTCAGCAAGTTTACAGATGACACCAAGTTGAATGGTGCAGTTGATTTGCTCAAGGGAAGAGATGCCATCAGAAGAACATTGACAGGCTTTAGGAGTGGGCCTATGAGGACCTCAAGATATTCAACATCATCATGTCCAAGGACCACTACCTGAGTAAGGGCAATTCCAGTATCAATACAGAAAGAAGATGCATGGATTGAAAGTAGTCTTGCAGGGAAGGACTTGGGTTCATTGGTAGATGAAAAGCTGGACATAAGCCAGCAATGTGCAATTGCAGCCCAGAAAGCCAACTGTTTCCTGGGCCGCATCAAAAGAATTGCAGTCAGCAGGTCAAGGGAGGTGACTTTTAACCTCTGCTCTTATGACAGCTGGTCTTTAGTAGTGCACCCAGCTCTGGGGTGACCAGAACAAGGCAGACATGGACCTGTTAGAGCATGATCAAACCAGACTTGACTTGAGGAGAATTAATTTAATTATTATTACCAATCAAATCAGAGTAGGATAATGATAAAAAAACCCCCTAAATCTTAAAACACCTTCTCCCACCCCTCCCTTCTTTCTGGGCTCAAGCTGACCCCCGAATTCTCTATCTACTCTCTGCCCAGCACAGGAGGACAGGGAATGGGTGTTGTGGTCAGATCATCACATGTAATTTCTGCCGCTCCTTCCTCCTCTGAGCAGCAAGACTGCTGCTCACACTCTTACTCTGCTCCAGTGTGGAGTCTTTTTCATGGTAGGCAGTCCTTCATGAACTTCTCCAATGTGAGTCCTTCCCGTAGGCTGCAGTTCTTCATGAACTCCTCCAGCACAAATTCGTTCCATGGAGTGCAGTCATTCAGGAAGAGACTGCTCCAGCATCTGATCTCAAAGAATCACAAGTCCAGCCAGCAAACATGGTGCAGTTTGGGCACCTCTCTCCATGAGTGCACAGGCCCTGCCAGGAGCCTGCTCCAGCGTGGGCTTCTTATGGGGTTACAGCCTCCTTTTGGTGCATCCACCTTCTCCAACCTGAAGTCCTGCATGGGCTGCAGGTGGATATGTTCTCCACTATTAACCTCTGTGGGCTGCAGGGCACAGCCTGCCTCACCATGGTCTTCCTCATGGGCTGCAGGGGAATCTCTGCTCCACTAATTGGATCTTTACTGACCTTCGTGTCTGCAGAGTAGTTTCTCTCATGTATTCTTACTTCTGTCTCTACTGTCATTGGTGTTGCCCAGTAGATACGGAGAAATGTATTTCTAATGAAGTTTTTCTTTGTACTTCCCTGTTTTCATTTGTATTTCCTATTTCATGAGTATTTGTGTGCTATTCTGATATCATCTGCAGGAAAGAGGGAATCTGTACCTAAAAGATTTGAGAGTTGTCTTCCACAAGAAAAAACAAGAACACATGTTCTTCCTCCTTTCTGTTGACTTCTCAAAAGGAAAAATTTACAACGAGAAGCCCAAAAAGGCCCTCACTGTCAGTCAAAACATCTATTGTTGAATCCACTTTAAATAGTAATCTCAAGGAGTGAGGGAATAACGTTCTGCACAAGTGCAAAAGAATAAAACAATTACTGTTAGGAACTTATGGTTCTTACGAGTTGCAGTTTTAATGAGCAACACAGAAAACAGGTGAAGGAAGCTAGGAGGAGGGAAGAGGAAAATAATATATTGCAAAGGCAGACATTTTTTCTTTGCATATTTTTCTCAGGCTATTGAGGTTTATATATATTTGTATGCACGTGTATGTCTGTATCTATGTATACCTATCTGTACATATATCAATCTAAATATATAGATGCATGTGTGCAGGATTGTTATACTGAACTAAGCTGGAATTGGGATACATTTTTTTAAATTGTTAATATCTTGAGAAGAAAGTCAAGGAAGCCTGGTATGTTCAAAATTTAGTTTGCCACTATATTCTGGTGAGGAAAAGGATAATGAGTTCCGTATAAGAGAATAAGTGTGCTTAAAAAGTAAAAGATGACTAAAATTCCATATAGGTCTTGAAATAGACTAGTTTTGCAAGACTTACAAGATCTTGCCAGCATGTGGATGCAGTAAAAAAAATAGTACACTTCTGTGTGAGTGGAGAACTGGGTTTTAAATTGAGGAAGTGTGATAGTGAAATTATGCAAGCTTTACTAAATCTTTCATGGTGTTTATTTTTTCAGACTGCTGCAGCAAGTAGTAAGATGATGTTTTGTAGAGTTTACTTTTTGTAGAAGCTTTTTACTTAAACAAGTAAATCTTCACTGAGACACAGTTGAGTGTAGAAACTTCCTTTCTAGCACGACAATGGATTTTATCATGTTACTTAGCGACATTAATGAAATTGTAATCACTCTTCCCTTAATTTTCTAACTGATAAAATGTTTTCAGGGATCTATAGAGGTATATTTGTAAAATATATAACTGGACAACTAAAATAATTGTCTCATATAAACAAAGCCACTCTCTTTCTCTACCTCAATATTTTGATCTAAAGGTGTATCTATATGACTGAAAAAGATTCTACAGCTGGTGTATTTGTGAAGCTCATGACCTCTGACTTCATCTGTAGTTGTTTAATTATTCTCCTCAGAATTGAATCCTGTTGAACTTTGCAGCCATTCACTATCTTCAGTGGATAATTAACAGCCTTAAATGGTTTAGATGGCAATTAAATGGCAGGTAAACAATAACAAATGAAGGAGAAGCATGTCAGATACGGCCATTACGGAAAGTGTGCAGTCCTTACTACACTTTGCTCTTTATGTTACTGTATATGCTTCATTTAGCATATTTAATATGCCAGGTCTTTCCCTCAAAGTACAAATAGAGAAAATGTAGCATAGTTTTAAGCTGTTAACCAAACACACACAAAAAAATAATAATTACATACAAATATTTAAATTATATTTGTAACTGCTTACAAAAAAATCTGTTTGCAGAGAGATAGTATTACTGTATTTGAAATAAGCTTTAAGCAAAATTTCATACTTGGTAGTCTTTCTGGGTCATGTTATAGGCATTGTCTATTTTTAGAGCTTTCACATTGCCCTCCTTGTGTACCTTTGTGACTTTCATGTACCCTTTCTTTCACATTTACATTTCTTGCTCCCTATAAAAAAATATTTAGGGAAAATAACAAAAACAAAACAGCAAACCAGAGTTTGGTTTTATAGAATTACTTTTAAGTTGTAACTTTGTATACACCTTTTTTTGGAAAGTACCTAATACTTCTGACTGTTAATCTGAGTAAAAGTATTGTATTTCCCAACAGAATTCCTCTTCCATTTTTTTCAGACTTTCTGACTTTCACACGATTTTGTGTGATACTAGAAGAATAATTTCAGCCAAGATTTTTGAAGATGCACATCAATAACACATTTTCAATTTTCTGGGTAACCATCTTGAGAAATAAGAGTTTTGTTTGCATTAGTGATAAGAAATCTCAGTTTTAAATGAAGTTAATGGAAGGCATGATTGAAACTGATAAATCATCACATAAATCCAGTGCTTTGTAAAAGCCAGTTGGAATCATCTGATGTTACCTCTTACGTGTTATTAAAATATTTTTTATTATAACTGGTAAACGATTCACTGTAGGAGCTACTGGCATATAAGAAATGGAAGGAGCAGGGCTGCTCTGCAAGTACCACAAATGAGGAACCAAGGGTGAGCCCGCTCAGGCTGTGGTCTCACCGATGAGGCACAATCCTGCAGGGGCTGAGCACAGTGAGAAGATCCAGAGACTAGTAACAGGGTCCACTGATGACACCCTACATGGCAAGTGGTGAACCAGAACCAGAGTCGCTCCAGGGAGCCCATCTGTGAGCAAAAAGAGACAGGGTCTGCTAAGGTTTCCACAGAGTAGGGGTGAGAGTCTCATGTAGGATGCAGGAACAGGGACGGAGCTGTAGCAGGGTCTGGGTGCCTCAGGGTGGGCTGAAATGGAGTCCCAGGACCCATAGGCAGTGTTTGGTAGGAGTTCCAGCTGAGGCTGCTCAGGGCCGGGAAGTTTTGTTGATTTCCTCAGGGTTCAGACACTGCAGAGAGAAATGTGGAAGAAAATTATTTAATACTTGGCTTCAAAGCAGGATTTACATATTGTACAAAACAAAGTATGGGACTCACTATACAAGTTGTTCATTGTCTATTCCTCATTTCTCTCCCTGAATAGTTACATGGAAACCATAACTAATTTTAAACCATGAAATTGGTTGCAATGATATGGTGCATAGGTAAGTGGATGAGAGAATGGCAACCTCAATTCTGACATTTCCTTATTAATATTTTACCTTACCAATTGGATAACATTTTTTTCTTCTTTTTTTTTTTTTTTTTAAAGAAATTTCTGAGCATAACACATTGTATACTACCAGTAAATACGGAAGCATGTTTGTTTTTTTAAGGAGTAAGGTGCTGAGAATTGAACACTAATTTTAGAAGAGAAATCATACTCAATAATTTTCTAAACTATAATTTTTTTGCTCTAGTTAACCTAACTTGCAGTGTGATACTAGAGGTAGCTTTAAATAATTGAATAATAACTTGTGATTATATACCTAAGTTCTGTTTACCAGTCCATGGGCATGTATTTCCCAAAATTACCAGTACTTAGCCATTTAATATATTTGACATTTAAATATTAATCACAAAATTAGCATTGCATTGATATCAATAAGACTAATTCAAATCTGTATTAAACAGATAAAAATTGTATGCCTGTTGAAAATATACTAGGATAAATCGAATCTTTCAATCCACTATATTTCTGTACTGTTGTGTTGACTAAAATAATCTTTTATAAGTTCATGTTCAGAAAGTAATTTTGTGGTAGCCAAAATTATATGTTTTCTGAAGTTAAAAATAAAATTATTTAGAAGATGACATGTCTACAAGAATGCTCTGGTAAGAAGTATCACAAAATTTCACTATGTGTGGTCTTCCAAAGCACAGACATGGTATGGGAGTTTGGAAAGCTCCACTGTTAGCAAAGAGGTATAATCACTTTGTGACAGCTATTAATTTGTCCACATAAATGAAAAGAAGTATGAATATGTTATCTAAAAATCATGAGAAGTGGAGGTGTGACAAACTGACACAAACTGGAATTTTTGAACACTTAATAAATATGGGGTTTTTTTGTGTTTGAGAACCTGTAAGACCAGTATATATCTGTAGAAATATTTTTAAATGTTGGTATCTGTACAAAAATGTAATCAGATGAATTAAAAGCTTTTCTCTACCTACTCGTATTTGATTCCTCTTAGGAAATTTGAATGGAAGTAAGCTTCACTATTTTCATTGTTTAAAAGGTGAGTTAATACTCATCTTTTCTAATCTCCTGTTTTTAAGAAAGATGAATCATCCTTTCATTTACATTCCCTACTGAGGCAGACAAATACACAAGTTACCTGATCAGTGATTCTGAGCTGCATAGGAGAAATCCACTGAAATTACTGGAGTGAGCCACTATGTTTTCTCTCTCGATGAAATTCTTTCTCCTAAAACATCTGACTCGCTGAGTAGGCATTTATTCCCCAGCCACTGAATATAAAAAATACTTTCTGAAGTTTGATGAGTAGATCTTTAAAATTTCAGCATGCTCCTAGTGTTAAATGTAGTTGGGTACGCATTCTTCCTAGTACTGCCCAAGATTTGAAATTGGTAGTAAACAAACAGATTCATACTTTGATAATGGTATTGAAAACTACTCAAAAAAATTTTATCACATAACAAATGAATGAACTTGAAAATAAACTTAAATAAATCTGAAAGTCTTTATTTATTTTTATTCCATAGCATATGGAATAACAGATATTTCTCCACTTTGAGTGGATGGTACTGACTATAAAATTAAAATTAATTTCTTTGGTCCAGCTAATTATAAGCAGGGGGAAAAAATGTCAGTACAAATGTTTAAAATAACAATTCATCCTTAATGTTCATTAATTACATATTGTTAGGTTCGCAGTGAGGTGGACTGGCTGCTCAGTTGACTTTGGGCTGAGGTTATGCTAACTGAAAGGGTCATGGAAAACTATTGGGAATGCCAGGACAAGAAGCCAAACCAGCTGCTCTGACCATGCCGGAGGAGTTGGACCTGCTTCAGTGGTCTACCACAGTAGTGCTTTCCCCCTCTGGCAATGGAACACCCACATGGACAAGTTGAGCACCCTGTTGTCACCCCAGTTTGATAGCATTCTCAGACAACTGTCTCTCCATCATAAATGTCCCTGGTATTTTGTTACTGATAACATAATAAAACACCGTTTTTTAGTTCAAAAACTGTGACAAACTTCTCTGAAAAATATATGTTCTCTTGATTTTACAGTGTTTAAATACTGTCATCATCTATGTTTTCTTATACAGTTAAAATTTTATTGGAAAACTTTCAGGGTATGGCAAAAATTAAAGCAAAACAAACAAAATGAACAAACCCAAAAAACTCTGCACGGTAAAATCGAGGACATTTTAGTCACTTTATATTCTTACTTAAAAAATAAAGAGCAGTAAATAAAATAGTAACAATTTCCAATTTTAAAAGGGAAAAATATGTTTATGGAAGACTATATTTTGGCTAAAAGACTTCTTGAAAGTCGAAGAATTATAATTTACATCTTACAGAAATTTTATAAAGAAGGAAGGCTAACAAAAGAATAAACTTCTAGTGCACTCATTTAATAGCTTTGCTTGTTTTTCCATTTCTCCTCCTGACTATGCTGAACATGTGTTTCGCCTTTTAATAAAAAGTCTAGGTCAAATAGGCAGTGATTAGAATATGCTGCTAACGTTACTTCAACCCCCAGCTTGTTACATGCTGCTCTGGTAGCTACAGAAATCTTCTCTGGCTCAGACTTTCTGTATTCCGGACATTAGAACTTTGACTTTAACTCTTTGTGAAGGTTCATGTCTGTATTACATGCTTTACTATCTCTTCACCAAACTTATTATCTTATCTTTTTTCAATCTGTTATGAGATTATTTGTTAGAGTGCTCCTATCTTTCTCACATTAACTCTCATCAAAATCAGAAAACAAAAAAGCCCCACATTTTTGTCTTTCTTTTGCCGCCTTCTTCCCCCGCTTCTACTATATCAGGTTTTCCACTTCCAGAATTTCCTGACTTTAAGACTTGTTTTACTTGCTCTTTCCTTTCCCTTCCTGTCTACAAGACTACAAGATGCACTCAGCTTGGTGTCATCTGCAAACTTGCTGAGGGTGCACTCGATCTCACTGTCTGTATCATTGATGAAGATATTAAACAGCACTGGTCCCTTTTTGGACCCCTGGGGGACACCACTTGTCACATCTGGACATTGTGGTGTTGACCACTACTTTCTGAATATGACTGTGCAACCATTTTCTCATCCACTGAATAGTCCACACATCAAATCCATATTTCTCCAATTTAGAGAGGAGGGTGTTGTGGCAGATGGTGTCAAAGTCTTAACAGAAATCCAGACAGATAACATCTGTTGGTTTTCCCTTGTCTGCTGCTGTGATTACCCCATCACAGAAAACCATTATGTTGGTCATACAGGATTTGCCCCTGGTGAAGCCTTGCTGGCTGCTACTAATCATCTCCCAGTCCTCCAATCACACCAACCAATTCCCTCAGGACTCTGGGATGCATCTTGTCGGGTCCAATAGACTTATAAATATTCAGATTCCTCAGGGATCTACTATCGTAACAGTTGCTCAAGTTTACAGACTCAGTATTAATGATACAAATAAAAAAATAGCATCTCAGGCAGGTTCTGGATTCAATCTCACATAGAAAAAATCTCTTTGAATTTTGGTTATTAAGCCTCTAAGACATGTCAGAGTAGAATTTTTGCAGTCATTCAGGTCTTCATTCCCAAGTAACCAATGGAAATGTACAAACCTTCCATTTTCACTCTCCTGTTTAAGACTTTTTGGATACTGATGTAGACCAAGAGTTGTGACAGGGAGATAATGGACTCTTTACAGAGCCTGGAAATGTTTCCATTATCAACAGATGCAACCACAGCTCTTTGATTTTTTTTCCAGTCTGACTGTTCATTATGCCCTGAGTACATGTACTTTTCTTCTCTTGTCACTGTTTACTTTCTGTCCAAATTGGCAAGCAGAGCAGAAGCTGTGAGAAATCAGGAATTTGGCAACTTGGAAACTCCTTCAGCTGATTTGCAGTTCTTTAGCTTTCTCCACTTTTTGCATGGAAAGAGAAGAAAAGAAGGAATTTCACCTGAGAATTTAGGGACCAGTGAACAAACTCAAATGGAATGACATAATCTGTTTGCAAAAAGAGAAAATAAAAAGGTATAAATGCTAGTGAAGGACCAAAAAATAAATACAGCAAAGATGTAAACAGAATATATGTAGAATGTTGAAAATGGACTGAATATGTGTAGAGACATGCAGAAATAAAAATAGCAAAGCTTATAGATAAGAGAAACAAAGATTACTGAAAAAGAATGTACCATGATGTACAATGATAAATATTCACTTCTGAGAGATTGGTTCAAAGCAGGCAAGACATTGAAATGGAGATTTACTTTTTCCAATCTGAAAAGTTTGTTTTATGAAGAAAATAAATTAAAGCAATAAAATGCTTGGCATTGTGATTATAAACACAAAGCTGAAAGAAGAGCAGTTCACATCAATTGTGCTATATATTTTGATATAAGGATATAATTGGTAGATACTCATTGAGATTTAAAGGTAGAAAGTTAAAACTGATAAAAGAAAGTGCTTGTGCAGATGAGATGCAACTGATCTCTTGAACTTACGGTCACATTACTGAGAAGAAGCCAGAATTTAGTAGGTTAGGAAAAATTGGTCAGACATTAATTTAACTAGCAAGGAACTCCAAATTTAAGCTATAGAGTTAAAACTGAAACTAACACCAAAACCAAACCAAACCCAGCCAACCAAAGAAAAATTTTGGTAATTATATGAATGTGGAGGTAACTTCCTGCTAACTTGCCTTAGGAAGATATTTTGCTATTATCACCCTTCCATGTGATATAGTTCTCTGATGCAACTGGGATAGCCAGTTTGACCAGTTCCGTCTAACTTGTTTCCTTGACTTCTCAAATACTGCAAGAAAAATCTCTTTTACAGCGTCTGAGAATTATCTCCTTTGGAAAAGCAGGTGACTAGCATTATACAGACAAAGAGTGTATATACCGTTTTTATGGGAAGATGAGTGTGGTCAGCTCTCAGAACCAGCTCTGCTAAATAGTAATTTAATTTTTACTAATATTAATTATTACTTTAATATTAATTCAATTGTTATTTTTTCTTTGCATTTCTAAACTGCTTTACAGGATTAGAAACAGTCTAGGAAGTAAAGTTGATTGTCACTGTGGAGACCATTTATATGTGACACCCATATATGGCATTATACTACAGCATGCCTGCACAGACTGTCTGTGGCCATTCCTTTTCCACCTCTGTTTCAGCTATAAAAAGTGGAAGAATGATAGTTCACAACAATAATCTTGTCACAGAAGGTCATAGTAGATGGGGAAAACTCATTCCGTTGCAGAGATGTCTAGCTGTTAGACTTGTTTATGTGGCAGAAAGGTAACTCTTCAACTGGTTGTTTAATTCACCTTGTATTGTTGCAGTTGACTGTGTCCATAAACATACCTCATAAAGTTGAAAATTGAATCAGAATGTATCTAGAACAACGATATACTATTATAAAACTAAACTCTCATTGTTTAGTTCCTATATGAATAGGCTTTTTCTGTTGTTTTTTGAGAAAGGCATGATCAGTCCATTTTAACTGGTACACCTGCAGAAAGCCAAAAGAAACAGATTTTCTGCAAATATGCATGTATATGTGTGTGTGTGTGTGTTTACATATACATTTATTAGAATTAAGTAATGGTTAGGCGTAAGACTTAAACTGGAGAACCTTTCTCTCTGTCTTAAATTTGTCTTAAATCGCGAATATGATGGCTTATTACTGAAAAGTGGCTCCTATAGATTACATTACAGAGTTTGAATTGAATATATTATCACCTAAGTTTTCTCTCTAAATATAAAATAGGTTATACATTATTTTACGTAAGTGCAAGTTAATGTCAACACTATACTAGAAATTCCTGACTCTGCTGACATGTAAAACCTGCTTTTCCTACTGAAAAAAAACCAAACTAAAAATAAAAAAAAAAAAACAAAGAAAAAAAAACACAAAAAAACCCGCTCAAATCCCAGAGATTATTTTCAAGTGTTTGTAGCATAAAAAAAAAAAAAATCTCCAAATTTGCTGTCAGTTTTTCTGTAGTCACTGCTGGTCTTCAGTGCATCTAAATACATAGCATAAATATATATAAATATAGCAACATAGATAGTTATGCAAAAATATCTTTTTCATTAGGATTTACAGATAGTTTTCAAATTGTAACCATTGATGCAAGTTTTCTCCCACAAAAAAATCAGGAATAAATTCAAACTACAGATTTTTGAAATTAGAAACTATATCATTTCTTAGGTTACTCACTTCATAGGAAGCATGTAGTATGGTACTTGATAATCCAACTCTATAAATATAACCTAGAGGAAAAAGTCATGGTGACATGCTAATCAAGGTAATTACCTGTGATAGCCATTTGATTACTAATAATTGCAAAAATATTCTTTGCCTAGTCACAGTGCCATTGTAAGCATGTTACAGCAGACCATGTGAAAATGAATCATGGCAGTAATATTTTCTATTAATTTTATTTCCTCTGTTATTTCAAGTGATTGTAGGAAGTGAAAATATATCTAAATATAGAATTGAAAACATATTAAAAATATAAAATCATCACAAAGTCCCCTATGCCAAGCAAAAAAATAGCAAAATCAAGTAAACTTTTTTATTGGCTAAAATAGAAAACTCAGCTATGAAAAATATTATTAGCTATATAAACAAGATAAAGTAAGGTTTTTTTTCCCAAATGAAGTACTATAAAATATTGTAAATTGTATTATGTTTCCACATATGAATACTAGGTACATGTCTCATTCTTGGGGTGTGTATTATAAATTCTGTAAGGATGGATATATATAGGGCAAAAAGTTAAATGAACATATCTCTCTTTTTTAAAATTAAAGCAGAAAACAGGAGATTTAACTAGGCTTTTCAATAAAGTTCTGGATGTATTTGTACCTTCTTTTCATAATATTGCTTTCAATATCAACTAAAACTACAAAAACTCCCTCTCAACTAAAATTCTAGACAAGTTCCTGTTTTTATCATAATATTTGCACCTATAATAAGCAAGATTCTGATAGGCTTTTAGCTCTGGACATGCTGAACCTTGGAGTTACATTTAACATACTCATTCAGTTTTATATGAACGATCTAAAAAATTCTCTCTGTCTGTGTTTTGGGTGAAGTAAGTTTAATATTTCTGTGACTAAGGTTTTCTCAAAGGTTGTCTAGGGAAATTAAATTTGGGTTTTTTTCTCGGAGTATTATTGGACATTATTTTCTTGCTGTTTAGAACCAAAACAGGTTATTGATCAATATGCAGTAATACCAGGTTTCATTATTATAGTAATGTGATCCAGATTTGTATGGCAGTGGTTCTTAGCAATAATTTATGTGGTGTAGCAATAAGAAATTTTTAAACAGATATTAAGCCCTGAAGAAGCCATTTCAAAAAAACAGAGGATTTACCATTTTTTTTCCAAGTAATTATAATGTTCAGCACACAAATTTATTTATTCTGCATGTTGTGTGTTGTTGTTCTATTTTTTTTTTAATAAAAGATTTGTTTGCTTAAACAAAGTGCTTTATTTCAGATCAGTATTTAGAGAAGTAGTCAGTTATTCCTAGTATTGAATTCAAAGGTAAAATTTCAAGAAAGATATAGAACAGGAGCAGCCTTCAATGTTGCAAAAAAATCTATTCACTCTATTCACTGTGTAATTAATGAAGTAGATTGTGTCCTGAATGTATTAATTTCACACTTTGCATTATGTGTCTCAGTGATTTGAAAAAGTTACGTTTAGCATTTTGATAAGACATATGCAAACAACGCAGGGACAACAAAAATATTTGATATTTCCTGCACAGTTTTTTTTGTTTGACTGTCTTTATCAGTTAGAGTTTAAAAAAAGTAACAGCTGTAACTGCTCATATTGGTATGAAATGTAGGTAGTGCACTCATCCTCTTTTTTGTGAGGTATCTTGTTTTCAGCAGTGATGATTTCCCTTAAAACTCTTATTTACTCCACTATCTGATTCTTTTTACTGACAACTGTTTATTTAATGCCAGGAGAAGTTACTCATATGTACAATTAATATAACACAACCTAACCTCTTCTTTGATGATTGCAAAATAGGTTAGCTAAGTGGACTAATTTGTATTATATATATATATATTTTTTTTTTTTAAACCTCCCTCCAGTTATTAAAAGGTAGATCCTAGATGCAGACCTGGAAGACCAGTAACTATTTCGAGATGTGCTTTTTATACTTGCATAGGTATTACTCAGTCTTAAATACAGAGACATTTTCTTACTTGTTTTCAGCAAGATTAATAATGTCTTTGAAAATTTGTTTCCTGAAATGATTGTGGTCCTCCAAGCATGAAAATAAATTTATCTGTTTTCTAAAATAGTGTATTTTTAGCACGTAATCAAATATACCTTGTCATATTGGACTTTTCTTAATAGTGTTAACCACATTGTGGAGAGTTTTTTCTTCCTAGAAAGTCTTCACCTTTTTGTTCCATGGGGATGGAAAGAGAAAAACACCACATGCACTGATTGTGGGAGAACGAGAAAGTTAAAAATGGAAAATCCACATTCTCCAAGTCCAATTTTTTAATTTAGATTTTTCTCCCTTGGAAGAATAATCTTATTTTCGATTTTAAAAAAAACATGATTTTCTTAAAAATGCTTTTCACTTTCCTGCTAGAAATTTTGTTATGTCACTTCAGATATTATGATCAATATGGAAGAAATACCTGCTACAAGACTGAAAATGACATGTTTATATTCTTCATGCTTATATAATATGTAGAGTGTGCTTATGTAGTAGACACGTTAATTATAACCTTTTAATTTTCTGGTTTTGTAAACATCATTATGGAGTCTCATTTATGGCTTCATGGGATAAATAGTGCCATGAATGTCACTGCTTTTTTTCCCAGATCCATTTGTCTGAGATTTTAAGATCTGTAAATGATTAATCTTTTCCGTTATATCCTCCTTTTCCTTCACCACTATGTGTCTTATTTGGTTTGCCCCGCTGCCCTATTTTTTCCCATTCTTTTCCTATGTTCTGAATCCATTCCTTCCCCATGCAATTGTATAGTTTTGCTGCTCATCTACCCACCCCTCAAGTGCATTTCTGAATGGATATGGGAAATTGAGAGCTTCATTTCTCACTGCAGTGGTAAAAAAACACATTTTTATACATACTTCTTTCTATACTGCAGTGAATCCAGGCTCAGCCCAGACACTGGGTCCCAGTGCTGGGACAGTCACCTTCCTGTAGCACCCTCTGGACTTTTTCTCTTGCTCCCTGCTGCATATTTTGCCTATATTTTCTCCTTTAAAGTGAATAGGGACCTGTGAGGTAGGTTGCTTTTGACTCAGAATGCAAGTTTTCTGAAAGAAAAGGAATGAAATAAAATCTGTTGGTTTTTTAGCTATTGCAGGCTTTTTTTCTGGCTAATATAACAGATGAATTGGTAGGGTTTATTCTGTTTGTTGCTGTCGCTTGATGACAACTTTATGGACTGAGGCAGTGAGTTTGCAATATTAAAAGCCTAGATTCTGAAATATATGCAGATACCCTGTCCTCCTTCACAAGTCCTACTACTACAACTTTATCTCCGTGCCAGAACAAAATTAACATGTGGGTTGATAATGTCACAAGCATTTTGCTCAGGGATGAATGCCAAAACTCCACAGAATATTTAGTATAAGTTGAAGCTGTTCTGGAAGTTCCTGGCGCCTACAATGGTGATAAGCAAAATACGGCATCTCTCCTTTCCATATTGTGCTATTTTCACACATTAAGGCAGAGTTACAAAAAGGCTCATCTAAAAGCTTGTTATTACTTATAGAAGAAAATCCAGTTCCCATATTCCCCTGATTGGCTGTGTGATCCTTTCCTTCGCTTCTGTTGGCTCTGTCACTCATCAAGCATATCTCTCTGTGGATTGACTTGGCTTTATTTTTAATGGTTTAGTTCATCATGGTGGTTAAATGAATCAATTCAAAGAGAAGTTTTAAAATCACTAGAACCGGTGTGAAGTCATTGTCAGAACTGCAGGAAAATTGGAAGGAGCAGTCTTTCCTCCTTTGGTCTTGAGAAAGCTCCAAGATCTGCTAAGATGTACTGTACATCTTTACCTAGCTGTAAAAGGAAGGACTGGAAGGAATGCCTTGTAAGGACTTTGGACTAATCTAGTCTGGAGGAAAACAGGCTGAGGGACAACCCCCTTCCTGAGAAGGCAAAGTGGAGCACGAGGTTCTTATCAATTCTCGCTGGTATCCAGCTATAGGACACATGGAAATGGTTCAAAGCTGCATCAGAGGAGGTTTAGACTTGAGGAAACATTTCTTTACTGAGAGGGTAGTCAATTGATGGAACAGGCATTCTAGAAAGATGGTCAACTGCCCAAGCCTGTCAGTGTTTACTTAGCCCAGAACTGGTCAGGCAGTTGAAGAAGTTGATCATTGTAGGTCCCTTCCAACTGAAATATCCTATCCTATCCTATCCTATCCTATCCTATCCTATCCTATCCTATCCTATCCTATCCTATCCTATCCTATCCTATGAATAAATTATGTTATAATATTCTAGCTGCCAAAGGGTAAAAGTATGTACTGCTTGCTTCATCATTGTTGAATTCTTGTTGCTTTAAGGATGTAAAATATTTCTGAGTGCTCTAAAATATTTGCTTTGATATGTTTTGTTCTGACCAGTTCTCCTATTCAAGAAGCCGGAAAAACCTCATCCTAGAGATTTCTAAAGACTATTTGTATGGTAGTGAACTATCTGGTTGTTCTCACTTAGTGTTTGAAGTTCTTTCTATTTTTTATATATTAAAGTGAATTGACTGTTATAGGGAAGATAATTATTTATAAAGTCTGCTTCATTTCTGATGCTAAAAAAAGTGTGAAGATTTGTATAATAAAAGTTTCACATTGATAATGGATGATGGTAGTTTTCAGAAGCATGCTTTGTAAAGAATATAATGATGGTGCCAGAACCTGATGAGTAATTTATTGTTTAGTTCAAAGCAGCTGTTCAATTAAAAACGTTCAGCCTCGACCTATGATCATTATTTTAAAATAATAGATCGCATAAGCCGTTTTGCATTTTGACAGGGAAAAATTATCATTTGACAAAAATAAATTAGTTCATAAATCATATGTTGTTTTGTTAATGAATTTTTGAATAAAGCATAAGATATTTTTATTAACATTTTCAGTGAGAATAAAACTTGATCTCAGTCAGCTACTTCTGCTCAATCTTGTTTGCTTTGCTTTATAGGTTAAGATAAACTTTATTGACTTAATTTAAACTGATTGAATAGATATATAAAAAGTGTAGGAGTTACTACTAAATGCAAATGAATCGGGATTCTTTTAAAGAAGCTTTTACATTCCTCACTTTCTGCCTAATTCAATGAGTTCGTAGTTGCTGCCTTGGAAAGAAAATTGGAAGACCAAACACCTGTTGAATTTTAACAGGACACTGCAGATCAAGCTTACAATACTCTCAGCCGCAATTCAACACCTTTATAACTTAACAACATGCACATGCACACCCAAAAACTTAAACACTAATTGGATTCAGCGGTAATTGTCTATTACTCAGTAGGGAAGTGTTTTCTCTTTCCAATACCCTTTTGAGATTTCCAAAATGTTTGTCCTGAACTGATGTGTAAGAAAGAACATTAGAGTTGGTGGTGGGTTGACGTTGGCTGGCTGCCCAGTCACTCCATCGCTCCCACTCAAAAACAGGACAGCAAGAGAAAATAAGATGAAAAAATTCATGGGTCAAGATAAAGATGGGGAGATTACTTACCAATTACTGTCACAGGAAAACCAGAATAAATTTGGGGAATATTAATTTAATTAATAACAACTGAAAAGATGGTTGTATGATGAGAAATAAAACTAAAAACTAAAACATCTTCTCCCCGTTCTGACCCTTTTCTTCCCAGACTCAACTTCATTATTATCTCCTCTACCTTCCCTCTCCCTCAGTAGCACAGGGAATATAGGAAACGTCAGGTTATAATAATTGGTCCATAATCATTTCTTTTTTCTCCTCAATTTTTTCCCTGCTCTGGGTCGTCCATGGGCTGCTCCAATGTGGGTTGTCTCCATGGGCTTCAGTTACTTCAGAGAATATCCATCTGCTCCTCCATGGGCTACATCATGGGTACTGTAGCATGGGCTTCAGGGGAATCTCTGTTACATTGCCTGGAGGACCTACTCCTCTTTGTCTGACCTTCATGTTTACAGGTCTGTTTTTCACACATTTTTCCTCACTCCTCACTGAACAGTGTTTTGCTCCTTCATAAATATTTTTTCCTAGAGGCACTGCCAGCTCAGCTTTGTCTCGCAGTGGGTCTGTAGTGGAGCTGGCTGAAACCAGCTGTGTCCAGCATGGGGCAACCCCTCTCCTCTCCTCACAGAATCTCTCCCACTACCAAAACCTTAACACATGCACCCAACGCACACATGAAATACATGCATTACAGAGCCTCAGTTTAACTCACTGTGTGACGATTGATTTCTTGAACTGTGAGATTTTCATATGCCTTCTAAACCTCTAGCAATTCTTTCAGTGATGCACTGCTAAACTCTGAATTTACTCATAGCTACATGTTCAATCCTTTTCTGAATTCTTCTAAACTCTTGGATTAGTAAAAGAACTAATTCAACAAGGCAATTGAACTTCAGCTTATCAGTTTTAATTTGTCATTTTTAAATTTCATAGAATTCTTTCTATTATTAAAGAATTAATAGCTTTTCTTTAAATTAGAATAGATGATGATTGATTATTTGAGTACTATAGGAAAACATATACGAGGTCAATGGAAAATACTGAAGAAGGAAGGATTAAAAAGGAATCTATTACAGTTTTAATTATTCTGGACTATTCTACTTTCTAATACAATATTGGAAATATAGTTAGAACATATCTGCAAAAAGACAGAAATGCGAAGTATAAGTCATTATTTTTCCCTCCAAACTTCATTAATAAGTCTAAGTAGTGACTTGATTGCCATCATGAGCAATTTTGAAGTCCATCAGACTTCTTTTGGAGCATATTTGATCCTCTCTTGGATTACTTAAAATTGCTCCTTGACTTTTTAACCTTCGGTGTTCTTGAAAATTGTTATTTGGACATAGTCTGAATGCATAGGTAGGTACATAGAATATGAATATTGAGAAAAGGCCTCAGCATTGAAGAGTTACAGGGAAACCTTGCTCTGACAGTTAATAGAACAGTCAGAAATATATAATCACAAAAATATTGTTTACATGATCCATCAGATTAGGTATGAGACTCTCAGATCTTCAGAAATTCAAATTCATATGTACAGTGTCAATAATATTATTTTACTCTTAGAGTTGTTCTGGTATGATAATATTAAAAACACCTCCCTCCCCCCCCTTTTTTTAGTGTGAAACTTCGTTTTTATCATTCTTCTTTATAAAGAAGAAATAAAAATAATTAAAAATGAAAATCTCAGAAAACCCACTCTGAAGGTATATTGGAAACTAAGGAAAGGAAGGTGTCTTTGTGAATGTAGAAATACTCTTGTAAGATCTGTACAAGAAATAAATAGTAATATTTACTAACAAAGTTTTATAGCTTTTTTATGTGGGAATTATTTTATTTTTACTGGAGTGATGATAAGGAACAAAATTAATCCATTTGTTCTAGTGAAATTTATATTTCACCGTCAGGCAGTTTTGTAGATTGACATTAGACATTGTGCATTTCAACTTTGGCAAACTCTGTTCTTTAGTGTTGTCTTCTGAGCTCGGTTTTGTTGTCCGTCCCCTCAACTAGAGCTCCAGGGAGACCTTATAGTGGCCTTTAAATACTTAAAGGGGCTTGTAATAAAGATGGGGACAGACATTTTTTAGTAGGGCTTGTAGCGATAGGACAAGATGTTATGCTTTTAAATTAAAACAGGGTAGATTCTGACTAGATATAAGAAAGAAATTCTTTACAGTGAAGGTGGTGAGACACTGGAAGAGGTTGCCCAGAGACACCATTGATACGCCACCCCTGGAAACATCCAACATCAGGCTGTATTGGGCTCTAAGCAACTTGGTCTAGTTGAAAATGTCCCTGATCACTGCAGGGGTAGTTGGGCTTGTAGACCTTTAAAGGTCCCTTCCAATCCAAACCATTCTTTGCTTCTGTGATTTTATTTAAATTGACTATTATAAAGAACTGTCTCCCTACAGTGATTAGGGCTTTTAAAACAAATCTGAATCCTGGTCTCCTATTCCTTAGACCTGTTTCTTCACAGAGAGAACAACACTTTTGGACTTTAGCGTGTGTTTTGAGGATAAACATGTTAGAAATGCAAAGACCTCTCTCCTGTGGTATTTGTAGTCTCTTAGGTATGTTACTTAGATTAGGTGAAAGAGGCTATTATTACACAGAACAATTTGAATCATACATAGTACGTCTCATACAAAATTAAGCATTGGATCTGACTGCCCAAAGAGGCTGGGCCTTCTCCTTGTGGATTTTAAAGACTCAACTGTATGAAGCCCTGAGCAACCTGATCTGACCTCAGACCTGTCCATGCTTTGAGCAAGAGACTGGAATCGAGATCTCCTGAAATCCCTTCCAACCTTATTTACCCTGTTTTCTTGTGTTGTGGAATGAATATTTTAGGATATCCAAGCAATCTTTCTACAGTGACTTTCCTGTGATTGTTTTATATGTTTCTACAGGGACAATTTTTTTATTTATTTACTTGGCAAGATCAATGTAATTTTGGTGAACTGCATGGGAAGACCAAAACTCTATCTAGTTTACACTGGACATTGAGACACTAAAGATGCTAAAATGATTAAAGCTGAATCTCTGATTAGGCTGTGGAACTTAATACAGAAATCTAATATAATCATAGAATCATCATAGAATCATAGAATGGTTTGAGTTGGAAGGGACTTTAATAATCACCCTCTGCCATGGACAAGGACGCCTCCCACTGGATCAGGCTGCTCAAAGCCCCATCCAACCTGGCCTTGAACACTTCCAGGGATGGGACATCCACAATTTCATTGGGCAACCTGTTCCAGTCCCTCATCATCCTCATGGTCAAGAAATTCCTCCTTAGGTCTAGTCTAAAACTTCCTCTCTGCAACTTATAGCCATTGCCCCTCATCCTATCACTACAGGCCTTTGTAAAAAGTCCCTACCCAGCTTTCTTGTATGACCCCTTCAGGTACTGGAAGGCCTCTATAAGGTCTCCTTGGAACCTTCTCCTCTCCAGGCTGAACAACCCCAACTCTCTCAGCCTGTCCTCATATGGGAGGTGCTCGAGCACTCTGATGATCCTTGTAGCCCTCCTCTGGACCCATTCCAATAGTTCTATATCTTTCTTATATCGAGGACTGCAGAACTGGACACAATACTCCAGAGTTGGCCTTCTGGGTTGCAAGTATGGATTGCTGGTTTGTGTCAAGCTTCTCATGAATCAGCACCCCCAGCCCTTCTCTGCAGGGCTGCTCTCAATCGCATCATTCCCCATCCTATAATGAAACTGCAGATTGCCCCAATCCAGGCATAGAACCTTGCACCTGGCCTTGTTGAACTTCATGAGATTCACATAGGTCCACTTATCCAGCTTGTCCAGCTCACTCTGGATGATATCCCAGCCTTCTGGGGTGACAATTGTACCACTCAGCTTGGTATCATCTGCAAACTTGCTGAGACTGCACTCAATCTTGCTGTCTATATCACTGATGAAGATATTAAACATCACTGGTCCCAGTACAGACCTCGGAGGGACACCACTTGTCACAGATCTCCATCTGGACATTGAGCCATTGACCACTACTCTCTGAATATGACCATAAAATTAATTTCTTATCCACTGAACAGTCCTCCCATCAAATCCATATCTCTCCAATTTAGAGAGAAGGATGTTGTGAAGGACTGTATAAAAGGCTTTACAGAAATCTAGATAGATCACATCCGTTGGTTTTCCCCTGTTAGTTGTTGGTTTCCCTGGTTACTCTATCACAGAAAGACACTAGGTTGGTCATACAGGACTTGCCCCTGGTGAAGCCTTCCTGACTGCCTCTAATCACCATCCCATCCTCTACGTGCTGTAGCATAGCTTCTAGAAGGAACTATCCCATCATCTTCCGAGAAACAGAGGTGAGGCTGACAGATCAGTAGTTCCCATGGTGCTCAATTCTGCACTTTTTATAAATGGGGACAATGTAACTCTTCTTCCAGTCATCAGGGACTTCTCCTGACTGCCTTGTCTTTTTAAATATCAGGGAGAGTGGTTTGGCAACCACACCTGCTAATTCTTTCAGGACTCTGAGATGCATTTCGTCAAGTCTCATAGGCTTATAAATGTTTAGGTTCCTCAGGCAATCACAAACCTCATCCTATCCTACAGTGCATCTCCATCATGTTGTCCATTGACCCAAGAAGGGTAAGGAAAGCAGTTGTCAGTGAAGACTCAGGCAAAAACATTGTTGAGTACTTCATTCTTCTCCTCATCTGTTGATACGAGCTCACCATCTTCATTCATCAGAAGGGGTATGCTTTCTAAGCTTCCTTTCCTGATTGACATACCTGTAGAAGCCCTTCTTGTTAGTCTTCACGTCCCTCGCCAAGTTCAGCTCCAGCTGTGCCTTGGCTCTCCTGACCCCATCCCTGCACAAACGGGCAGCGTTCCTATATTCTTCACAAGTTCCCTGTCCCTGCTTGCACTGCTTGTGCAATTCTCTCTTGCTCTTCAGTTTGACCACCAGGTCTCTACTCAGCCATGCTTGTCTCTTCTCTGTCTGATTTCCTGCATCTGGGAACTGAGCACTCTTGTGCTTTATGGAAAGCATGCCTAAATATTTACCAAACCTTGTCCTCAAAGGCCACATCCCTGGGGGTCAGGTATAGCACGAGATTTACTTCAGACTAAATGACCTGTATGACTTCATCTGTGGAATATGGACTATTCAGTTTCAGGGAAGGAGAAGCATTGTGTTGATATGTTCTGGACTACTTTAAAGGTGCATGCTGTCATTCAAAAGCAAAAATATATGTAGGTAACTTCATTCTTTAGAGTAATTAAATTTATTAAATCCTCAAAACCAGAAGACCACTGATGTTTTACTAATGTATTCAACTTTTAATAATGTATTCAATAATGTATTCAAAGAACTGGGTAGCGAAATGCATACTTTAATTTTTGAAAGCACATTACTTTGCCTTTCCTAGCTTTCCTTTTGACTACTTTTTATGACTGACTGCAGCTGCTACTTTACTGGTTTTCAGGGTGTTCGGAACTTTCTACTGGTAGATGCTTAGTTTGCTGTTCAGAGATCAGAGGTGCTTACTGTTCTTATGAATTGTTATGAAAAAGACATCAGAAAAAAAGACCATAAAACAGACTGAAAGGGAAACAGATGCTAGATTTTACACTGACAAGAAAACATGTAATTCTAACATGGCAGTCAAAATCTGGGATGCCACACTTAAAATTCACACTTTATTAAGTAGTTATATTTTCTCTCCAATGTCTTGGTATTCAAAATAAGAAAATGTCACGACATGTAGAAGTAAGGTCATAGGGTCCTCAGAAACAAAACTTCAGAAGACAAGAGTAAAACTGCGCCTAGAAAAAACACTGAAGAAGCCTTTTATTTCAGTCAACCAGATGCTGATCACAGCAAATGCAGTAGCAAATTGTGTGAGAAAAACATGCTTTTATCTTAAAAAATACAAATAAGCAATCCATTCTGCTGAAGACTTCTATGATTCCCTACGTCCCCAGCCCCCCAGTAATCAAAGCTAGTGCAAAAATATTAAACAGGACTTTGGCAGGAAAAAAAAAAAACAACTGATGTTACTAAATTTTAAATTGAATCTATGTAACATCAGGCTAGTCAGATGTTAAATCTAATCATCTGCTACTTAGAAAATGAATTAGAAGTATGTATGAATACATAAACACACAAACAGGACTTCACCAGTTAATTATGAATTCATCAGCATGTAGTCCAACAAGACCAAGCCTCAGCAGTACCTTACTAAGTTTAAGCTGTATTTATTTGGTAAGTGTTAAATGCTAGTGTCTGCATAAATAGTGTACAATAAGGTACTGGACATAGCAGCAAATGCCATAACTGGTAGGATGATTGTATTTATTTTAATGGGAGAGATCCATTGGTTATGCTGCTTCATTATTTTATGTGCTATGAATTTAAAGAATAGTATTCTCTGAATATTATAAAGTTACATATGTATCGGTAGAAGTGCATAGTGGAAGAAACGAAAAGTTACCTTAAAATTATAAAAGTAAAGCTACAATTAGGAATATTTTATCTGTGTTTTTAATATATCAGATATTTCAATTTCCTGAAAACAGTTAAATATGGAATAACATTGCTACTGTCTTCCAAAAGCTTGGCTTTATCTATGGGCAAGATTCTCAGTGAAGGTGTAAAAAAGTTCATTTCACCTACTTTTGTTTTATGCTTGATATTTTGCATATTAGACTTCTTCTTTTTACAGAATCTATAATCATCTCCATTTCACATTAAGAATAAACTGTTCTTAGGAGGTGAAAGTAGAAGTGAGACTAGATGGACTCTATTCTCTATTCTTAATGTCCAATTTATAATAAATTGACATGCTGACATATTTTACATTTCTGCATTATTTTACATAAATTAGATGCAAACATTTCTTACACCTGTCAGATTAGCCTAGATCTCTTCCTGTTGCAAAATTCCTATGAGCTAATGAGATCAAGTAAAAGACTACTATTCACTTTAAAGACCTTTTCGTGAATCTCCTTGTATACTATCCAATCCAAAGTGAAGAATTCTATATGAACTGTAGATTCTTTGGAAATCAGTAACAGATTGTAGAAGAGCTAGAATTCTGTGAACCTGGAGGGGAGGAAGTGTGCTTTTAAATTACGTTTTCCAAAAAATACATATTTAAAAGGGTAATCAGTGCTTTGTCAAACAGCAATTATCTAATATATACAGGCAATGAGGGATTGCTGTCATTTTATTTGTCACACTGCAATCTCAAGTAAACAATTTATCCAGGAGCACTTTTGTATGACTAATCAAGACTGCTCTCCATCATTTTGACTTCGCAGTTATGAAAAGATTGCTCTAATTTGATCTTACAGTTGAGAGCTTGTCTTTCCTTGAAGGTTTGTGAGTCTGAAGTCCAGTATGCAGCTAAAAGTTCACTTGACAAATGACTAAAGTTTTATCCTAAGTATCACAGTAGAAACAGAAAAAAAAGATTATTAAACTCCTGAAATTTCCAATCAGAATGCTGAAAAGCTTGGAAACCATAAACCTAAGGTGATTTGTCATTTTAAAATTATGCTATAGGTGGTTAAAAAAAAAGAGACCGAGAAAGATTATAATTACTCTTGGAGTAACAGTCTTAAAATCCACTCAACAAAAGGAAAACAGACACAGAATCAACTGTTCACTTTTGTATGCACATTTTTATGTGAAATTGTAGCATGTGCCAAAACATAGTAACTCAAAGGAAGTAGAGAAACAGTGACACCCACAGTAAGTGACATGTTTGAAGGAAAATTATTATGGAATTTTCAGTCACTTACGAAACAAAAAAAAATATTACTAGAGATTCAGACATAATCAACATTTCTTAGGATGTATTTACTATATTTGAACTAATGGTGACAGAATACCTAGAAATTCCTGCAGACATAAGACAATGTTTTGTTGCAGAGTCCATTTGACCTTTCCATTACTGAAAAAAGATATGAAGACGGAGTCAGAGAACTTCCACACATTCGACACAGATTCCTGCAAAACTAGTCTCTCAGCTGCAAACAGACATCCTTTAGTCACTTTATTTGTATATTGGGAAATTTTCTGCCTCCTGAGTACTCAGAGACAGACTTGAGTGGAGGACTCAAATAAAACGTCTCATTTTGCCAACGAGTTTTAACAATTGAAAAATAACATAATAGTTGTTATTACTACTCCACTTACAATATTACTAACAATTGTGTATTACAGACAAATCTCATTGATAACACAGCTAAAACTGTACAGACACTTCCTGGAATCTACCTCTTTTCTCTTATGGTATTCTTACCTTTCTGATGTCCCCCTGGATCTTCAACAGCTTTGGTTTTCCTCGGGAGGGTGAAGATGGCACCAGTGGGTAGTTATGGTAAACAACCAGCGGGATGAATTCTTTGCCGAAAAGTACAATGATGATGATGGAGATTTTCTTCTCCTCATTCTTGGGTCTTCTTGGGGTTACTTATACGCATATCTTTAATAATATCTCAAATGCCTTTTTCTCTGTCTCCCAGCTACCAAGTGTTTCTGTTCTCAATTCATTCTCATACATTGAGGTGATTACAAAAACATTGCCAAATTCATGTTACCAAAACTACTTGACAAAGCATAATAATTTTACAAATAATATCTAAATTCTAAATATATGTTTTATCTCCACATGTGCTATAATCTTTAATTTCACCATATTTACTACTGGAATTTCAGAATTCCTATAGACAAGTTTTTCAGGAAGAACAGATGGTCTTTTAAGAGTTGAGTGGATAAAGGTATGTTTCAACATTGTCCTGCTCTCCTAGAACTATCTCTAGTTTTTGGGCATCTATGTGGCTGATTTCATACATCAAAATCACAACTTCAAAGTCTACTAGGTGGACACATAATGTGTCCGTTTCCTATGGGTAAGTGGTACCTGAAAATCTTGCCAAGACAGCAGGAGCAACAAAAAAAACATGTGAACACTAAGTAAGCCAATTACAAAACCAAAAAGGGAAAGATAAGAACTGGGTGAATGAAAACACATTTGTATGTGTTTTACATACAAATGAGACCTCAGCTCTGAGGTCAATTTGCTATAGTAGCCAACGAATAATAGGATTATTCCAGATATCTGAGCAAATCGCCCTACATTCTCCTCTGAAGTGTTGATATTTTACCAGGTGATATTTGCATGTTGTTGCACTTTTACTTATTAAAAATTGTAATTAATTACACATCCACAAAATGGATTTTTATAATAAACTTTATAATAAATTTTTAGTGGATTTTTAATATAAATGTGAATCTAGAAACCAAATTAAAGAAACAAGCTGAAACTTTCTGAGAAAATGCAGCATAATGATGGTGACAAAAAGCATACCCTTGAAAACTAAATCATATCAAACAGCTCTAATAATGATCTGTTTTGCGTGAGAGGTTGTAATGTTTGCCACAGTAGTAACATATGTGTTTATTTTAAAAATCCTCCACCCATCTAGCTGTGCATATGTACTACTCACAAAATTAAATAGTATGTATCTTTTTTGCTGGATATGTCTTTATGCCAATAATTCCCTCAAACCGAGTACCTGAATAGATACCAGCCAGACATGCTGTGTGCTGCAAATTAAAGTTTTATTCAAATTCTTGGCTTGGTTTTATGCTAGATCAGCTTACTTTCAAGTCGTGATACGTACCAATGAATTAATGTATTTATTGGTTTATGAATAAGCTAATGGGAAAATTGCACTGATATTGACTTATGAAAGAATTATGCATATGTCCATTTAGGAGAGCTAAGCATTTTCCTAATGTCTTTTAACAAAAATATATTCTCATAATCAAATAAAGAATTTCCTTTCCTAAATATTCTGTAAATAATTCTCCATCTTTGCATATTAATAGAAATTCTTTAACCCAGTCTTTTTTTTTTAATGTCATTATTCATCACAATGCCAATGACAAAACAAAGAATAAGTTCCTGGATACACACAATGATCACTTGCTGCATATATACAGATCTGTCCATACACATCTTTAAATGTCATTGCTAATTTTGTTCATGTTTTTCAATTTTCTGCTTATTATGCTGTGAGTAATAGTATATTATTATTTGTCTTTCATACCTGTCATGATTGTAAACAATAGTGTACATCAACTATAACAATGTCTTTAACAATGGTTACAGTAAGGACATAGGATTATAAATTAATATTTCCTGGAAAAAAAGAGACAGACTATTGTGGGGAGTTTTTTTACCAAAGATGGCTTAAGAAAAAGGCAACAATATAACACCCATTAATTTAGAGTTTCTGTTAAGAATACAAAGTAGATAGTCATCAGAGAACAGTATAAAACATTTTACAATACCTATAGCAAGTAAGTCTTATGGTAAATTACTGGTACACTATATTAGAACTCATCTAAAGATATCTTAACATTAGGAATAAACAAACCATTAAAATAAATGTTAATACAGCTATTAAAATAATTTTTCAGGAAATTATTTTCTGACCTTTCAAATTCTGGGTTTCTGTCCTTCCTTCTGGTGAGAATAGAAATACTGGTAATGGCAGGACATAAATTATTAGTTCATTGCAGAGTAAAACTAAATACAAGCAGCAGAAAGTGTTTTAAAGCAACATTAAACACCATTGCAGTTTGCAGTACTTATATCAAGCAAAATTAAAAATATATACCACTTCTTCTAGTAAAAATTATCTCTGTGAATTTTATTTAATAATTTATTATTTTACAATTGTTTTTTAACAAAGTGGTGAAGAATTTTGGAGGTTGGTTGTGCAAGTGCACATTTCAAATATAGCAGTAATGATAATGACTGTAAGTACAAAAAGAAAAAACAAATTCTTGGCTGGATTATCTGATCTCGTCAGGTCTCTTTTTTCTTAATTTTTCTACAATTCTAAATGCAAAGTAATAAGTAAAAACAGGGCAAGGCTACAAACACATGAAAACATTTTAACGTTGATCATTAATAAAATAAATAATCCTTACCCACTACACAGTTTGCCGCACATGGCTAACTGGACTGCCACGGTATGTCTAGATTTCTCTGGTGAGCATCCACAGCTACATAATTCAACTTGTTTACATATTTTTGTCTAGTAAATGCTATGATGTTTGTTATTCTGGTATGAACTCTGATGAGGTTATTCTCCTAGAAGAGTGAAAGTAAGTGCTATCCTGTGTACATCAAATGAAAAGAATGTGTAGAGCTGAGATCAGTAGAGCACATTAGCACTGCTGTGAGTGCACAAAAAAATATCCTTTAATCTGCATCTCAGACATAGTAGTTTTAATAAAACAAAATCAAACCAATCAACCAAACAATCTTGAAACTTCTTGCAGGTGAGCTTTCTTTATGGATGTTTGATTTCACAATGATGCTCTTTAAATTTCCTCTGAGTTGAAAGAAGAAATATTTTCTCTGAGGCTAAAGTACATGTTTAAATAATCCTAAAATTTTCTTATTAAACTGAGTCATGGTCTCCTTTCTTACTTTATATTACTACAGAAAATTCTTCCACTACAAATTTTAACAAAAGTCTATGTAAAATACATCATGACATAGATGTTTGAACATATAACCTTAAGTAGTGCAAATTGGCTGGTGGTTTGTGGGTTTTATTCTCATCTATTTTTTTCAGTCTGGACCATTTTAAAGTCCATTTTCTGTGTATTACTATAATTTCTACTAAGTACTGTTTTCTCAAACTGATGTATGTTACCTGGTTCAGTGCCCATGAAAGCTGCTAAAATTTTATATTTGTTCCTTAAACTATCATATAAAAATAGTTTTCTCAACATAAGCTACATACTTTTAAGACAGTTGCCGTTTCCATGATGAAATATTTTTTTGCAACAGCAACACGTCACACACAGTTTGATTTTTCAGACAATTAACCATGAGTTATTTTTTGTTTCTTAGGTTAACAGGATTTCATCTTCCTCCACCTGTGACAAGCACAAAATCTGTATTTTCACTGCGCTTGACAAGTGACTTTGCAGTTAGTGCTCATGGGTTTAAAGTTTACTATGAAGGTAAGACATTCTTAATAAAAGATTCTGGATTTTTTTCTCTGATCCCTATACATTATAAAACCAAATGTCCAACAAAAATGTGTGCTAATATACACATTTATTACCCTATCCAATACACATTTATAACCTTATCCAACTTACAATGTTTGGTTTTCATGCAGTCATTCAGATGCGTAGAATTACATGTGAAGCCAAAATACGTAAAACTTTATTATCTGTATTCTCATACAGACACAAATGTTTTAGGAAATTTACATTAATAATGACAAATTCTTTCACTTTTGAAATACATAATCATAATCTTTCTGGTCTTTCTAATGTATGCTTATACAAATTAAAGCAAAGACACAACTAGTTACTCCTCAATTTCACTAACTACTTGTATTCTTATCCACAAGTCGTATGGATGGGTTCCTTCTCATACTTTTGCATAGGAGAAATGCTGACTCAGTGCTGTGAACTGACACAAAATGACTTCCTTATGGCAGTTTTCACAGCTGTCTACAGTTTTCATACAGACACTGAGGTAAATGAGCAGACACACATATTACTGAAGTCCAGGAGCTCATAGTATTGTATGTTCCAGGAAGGATCTTGTTTATGACCAAACTCACTTTAGTCATGTTTGAAGAGTTGGGATATATCATTCAGACAGCTTTGTTTAATCAATTTCTTGGCATTGAGACTATGAACTCTAACATGTTTTCACAGGATGTAAACAGTAAACAGAAACTGGTTTTTTTTTTCTCTTTTTCCTTTCTTTTATTGTTTGGAGTGTTGATCTCTCCATTTTTTAAAACTGATGTAAATGCATCTGATTTTTCTACTTCCATTAAGTGTATCTGTCAGGAGGCCAGGAGCTATAGTAACGTGTCTGGAGAAACTCTAAGACCAGTCCCACCTGAACAGAAACTGGTGTCTGAGAAAGTAACCATCTGAGTAACACTTTGGTAGCTAGCAAAATATCCAAAAACTGTTAATGCAATAAGGGCTGCCGTAGAAATACAGATCAGAATGACTCTGTAGTAAAATGTATTTAGTCACTGACATAGTTTGTCTTCAGGTATGATGTATTAGAATACTACTCCATGTAGAAATTCCCTCCTATATGTAGTAAAGATACAAAACGAAAAACATATTTTCAGGCTTTGTACCTTGAATTATTGTAAAAAAATAAATGAAGCAATTACACACACTCTATTCTTCTGGCTTGCACAAAAGCAAGAGGTAATTTGCAAAAAGTCAGGCTATGTCTAACTGGTTTTGGCTGGATTATAGCTACTTTGTAGTCTGTTAATTTAAATAAAGTATAACATTTGCTTTTTGGCTGGATTTTAGCTACTCTCTAGTCTGTCACTTTTTCAAGTGTTCAGTAGCAGCATTTTTTCAAAAAACTTATATAGAAATTCCTATGAATTATTAACTATGTAGAATACAGTATATACTTGTCTTATGCATATTAGAAAAATATGAAGCATTTTTTATTATTGATTTGGCACCACAAATTGGGAAATTAAAATTCACTATATATGTGGTATCAGCTCTGTCTTTATACATTGTTTGCCAAAAGGATTTGCACTAATGCTAACAGTATACTATGCATTTCAGTTATGATAGAGAATGATTAAACCTGAAATGGAAGATCACCAATAGAGTTCAGTTTGCACATAGGCCTGTCTCGTCGTGTAGTTCCTTTCGAGGCTAAAATAATGTGCTGACTAATAGATATAAAGCTTCCTAATGACTTATAAGTGTGGGGATATTCTACCTTTGAACACAGAAATTAGCATAAACATGTTACCTTGAAATTGATACTCACGTTTTTTTGAATCTGAGGCTTTATTTTGAAATCAGGAATACTGAAAGAATTTAGACTAGACTCTAGAGTTTCAGTTCAGCGGAGTCTTCCTTACTTTGTCCAGATTTACTGTTTTTAAGAGCTGTTTCAAATCTGCTTCATTCAATGAAAGAAATTTTCGTCCGATTCCTGATTTTCTGTCTTCGTATGAAGCTACCTGTCTTTTTAGCCAGCTAGCAAAGAAATGAAAACTCATTACATACATTCATTTCATGCATCATTCCTTGACATCAGAGAATAAACGTATTTAAATGATAATCACATCAGGGCAATCTCCACTTCTGATCTTGTACACTTTTTGAATGTGTATAACCCTGCAATCAACATTTTCCAGTCTGCTTCTACCTAGCATCCAATTTATAAGAATTTTGATTGCCCAATAGCACCTTTTTAGCTTCCTGATGAAACATCTGCATACTTAGTACCTGTAAATATCAGACCACATACTTAAGTGCTTCATTATGGATTTGTAATTTGAAACCTAAGACAGAAATTATTTGCAGCCTATCATTACAATAATGTGAAATGATAGACAGAGATAGTAGAAGAGGGCAGGATGAGCAGTAGGGATGTATATCTGAAAGGATTAGATCCAGGTGTGATTTGAAAAAGAAGGAACATGCCTTTTATAATCAGTGATCATTTAAATTACTTTCTTTTGAAATGTTTGGAAATAAAGGACATAGGCAGGTGGTTAGATTAGATGTAGTACTGTTCACTATATTTAAACAAAAAATATCCCCCCCAAAAAACGCAAATAAGAAAAAAAATCAACGTCATCTCTTTCTTTGACCTCCCATCCTTCTCAAAATATTTGTAAAGAGCTGAAAGTTGCTAAGAAACTCCAGGGCACCTGACAGTATCTGTGACAACTATGAATCTGCTGTAGACTTTCTTGATCATAACATAGAGAACATATTATTTTTCTGGTCTGCTGAGAATAAAAATGTGTATCAAAATGTATAAAATTATAACATCAATAGAACTACTGTGCATGGGCCAAGCCCCTGGAATTACATCCAGTCAAACTAAGCACACAATGGATCATAGAAATACCCATTCTGTCCTCCTACTATCAATATCAGGCTTTTGTCTGTACCATCCACCCCTCCATGCTTCTCTCCTTCTTTTTCTCATTCTGACTTTCTTTCTTACCTCACTGTTAAGGGGCGTATTTAGGTTGGCTTTGTGCAGTTGTGCAGATACTTCTTTATGTTCAGTTTCTCTGTTATTTGAGAAAGAAAGCATCTGAGAAATAGAGAAATGTACCTCTCTATATAGCACAATACCTTGGAGAAAAGGGATTTCATGACAGAAAACTGAAACAAAAAGAACAAGCCTTCACTTACAGTGGGAATAGAAAATGGTGGGATGAATTGAAAATTAAGGGTAGATTTTAAGAAAAAACTGAGCTACCATATTAGCAGCAGCAATTTATCATTTTGTCACTGTCTAGAGACACAGCTTTGCTGGCTGGAACAAGGAATGGGGGAGTTACAAGTCCACAGATTCCATGCCTGTGTTTTTTTCTGGAGAGGTTTCTGGCATCTTTTCTTTCTTTTTAGCAGCTTTCAGGGTCTGCGTAACATGATGGATATTAATGTATGAAGGAAAAATGCTGTACCTAATCCCTTATTTGATCATTTAGGCCAAGTCACAGTATAATTGTGTACCTTTTATCTTATTCCTGATATGATTATTTTGGTTTTGAAATAGAAGAATTTAATGCACTTTTCTATTTCCTCTTGTCCTGAGATACATAAACAGCTTTATTCTTCGAGAGCACGGGAAGGGAAACACAGCTGCTGAGAAAGAAAGCAACATAGCAGCTTGGCCCATAGAGCAAGGGGTTTCAGTGAACTTAGTCCTGCTTTGAACAGTCTTCCTTTTATTCCTACTGGGTTATTTTACAGCTATTAAACAGGTAGTTGACCTCATTAAAACCATTGACTTCATTAACAAATTTACTGCTAGAATTTACGGCAATCTTTATTCAAGGTAAATACAATAGGCTTTTTTGTGCTTTCCTGTTGATCATGGGGAAGAAAATATACATTATTCTTACAGTGAAACCTTTGAATGTCCTGGGCAGGAATTATAATTATTTATGATAATGTTATGGAATATAATTTTATCTCTTTTGTACTGCTACAAATGTTTTTAAGGTGGAATTACAAACCTGAATTACTAGATGGTGTATAAATAATTAAATGGTATTCATGTTTGTACTGGAGTGCGTTACAAGAATCCAGCAATTCTGCTGAAATGTTTTAGAGAGGAGTTTGAGAGCAATGTTAAAAATTTCAAGACTGATCTCATCTTTATGGATAATGGGAGAGGGGGCAGAAAACAAGGGAGCAGATGGTGTTTATTAACAGAATAAGATTTCTATCTAGTTACTTCTAGGGACCTATCATGCATTTCTTTCAGTAATATTAAGAAAAATTGCTAGCTAATGTAAGGGATTATTGCAGCATGTATATCAGAAATACTAGTAGGATTTAGTGCCAGGATGTGTATGCTAAAAATAATTTTGGCAGTTGGTGTAGAGACAGAGTATATGAACAAAAAAGATGATATATTTTTAGCTTTCCTGAATATCAGAATTCAGAAATATAGTTACACATTTGGATTAGGATTTATTATCTAAATTTTGGATTTAGGTAATATTCATGAAGTATTACCTGTATTAAGCTAATAAAATCACTACTAACTTCACATAAAAAATCAAAGAGGTAAAAATGAATTATTGTTTAGTGTTGGAGTGGTCTCTATAAAAGGTTGACTCAAAAATGTTTGCCGGGATGGAGTTATAAAAGCCACAGCCTTTAAACTGTAAAGTTGCCACCAGGCTACCTGACAGATACTACAGTTTGGGGTTTTTTTAATTCAGATATTGCCATGGCTGCTGTGGGTATGGCTGCTCTCTGCCATTAGGTTGCTTCAGCAACCCCTGAATAAGAAATGAGTTTGGCCACCACAGGAAGGGAAGGGAAGGGAAGGGAAGGGAAGGGAAGGGAAGGGAAGGGAAGGGAAGGGAAGGGAAGGGAAGGGAAGGGAAGGGAAGGGAAGGGAAGGGAAGGGAAGGGAAGGGAAGGGAAGGGAAGGGAAGGGAAGGGAAGGGAAGGGAAGGGAAGGGAAGGGAAGGGAAGGGAAGGGAAGGGAAGGGAAGGGAAGGGAAGGGAAGGGAAGGGAAGGGAAGGGAAGGGAAGGGAAGGGAAGGGAAGGGAAGAGAAAAATAATTGAAACACCTGTTTTGAAAATGAAACATACTACATCTAACAAGAAAACATGAAAACATTAAAAGAAAATCTAAATTTTTAATTTTTACTTGCATTCAACCTGTTGGATAACAAGAAAGAAAAAGGTGCTGGAGATTCTTTCTTTTGGATGAAAGTACAAGTATTGTCACATTGTCTAGGAAGTCACATAAAATTCTTTAGTATATCCTTCTGGTGTTGGAATGCTACCTGTGGGTGGAAAACTTCCAAGCAATGCCTGTTCATAGACTTGTATCTACTCTAGAGAGCATGCCATGCAGAAATAAAATTTCTGTATATTCAGGGAAATAGAAAATATGAAAGATGACTATAAGGTTTTGACTTTATAGTACCATTCTTCAAGATACTTATTAACACAGTAAATAGTTCTGAACTACCATGGTATAGGGTAAACAAAGAGAAAGTTACAATTTGCAATATTTTGAAACAAGTGTTGCAAATTAATAGACCTTATCAAATCATAAGCAAAGTTTAGAGAAGGAATAAAAAAATAAATATGCAAGTTATAAAACATGGTGCTAGGTCATATTGCAAAGTAATTTTTCATGTTAGAGCTGTGAACTTAATCTAGCTAATTTTTATTGAAATTCACAGTATTTTCTTGATACTGCAATCACTAAATTGTATTTGGATAAGGAACAACTTCTGGAAACAAATTCAGCTCTTCAAGACATCAGTATTTAAGAAAAAATATCACTTTCTTTGATTCCATTGATAACTCTGTCTCACTTTGAAGTTAAGACTTTTAAAATCTGTTTTTTAAACTTCCAGTTACTGGCTGTTGTTCTGCTTTTATCTGCTAAATTACAGAGACCTTGGTATTAGCATCTGTTGGTTCTTATGCTAGGTCCTTAAGTACTGTAATAAAATCACTCACTTCAGAGTATGCTTTCTGTTTAACATCAGTTGTTAAAGACTTAGCATCAAGTAATTTAGAACAAAACACAAATTGCTTTTTGTTGTTCTTCTGCATTTTAATAATTTTGTGCATGTTGTGATGTCTATGTGACAGCTTTTGGAGCAAGTGGGGTCTCAGTGCCAGCCACTGGAGTGGGTGGGAGTGTCAGCTGCTACTCACTGGTCCAGGAGTGGTGTCTGCCCCAAAAAACAATTACTGGGAGGAAACTGTTTGAATATAGTTAGGTCCCTGTCCCCACTTTATTTTTAGAAGTTTTCCTTTGGAGGCGAGCAAGTCCACTTAGTTACTCTCTTCTTTGCCTTGATAAGATGGTTTTCTTTCTCTCCAGCAGTCCTACACCATCTTCTGATAAGGTACTATGATTAAGCAGGCCAAAACATTAAAGAAAATTTTTCGGGTAGGCATTGGTCTTCTAGATAGACTGGCTCATAGACTGAGCTTTTCTCCTAACTAGAAGGATTGAGAGGGATAGCATCACTACCTGAGGTCATAACTCCCTCACTCTGCCCTTAAAATCCCCCTATTCAACCTTTGATTTTCTTAAGGTTTCCCTTGGCCGCCTTATTACGACTCACATGGGTGAACAGCATGAAGTAGCAGTTGTGAAGCTGAACAAACAGCAATTACTCTGCAAAATTATGGGTTTGGGCTCCGAGAAGCACGCTGTCCAAGGCTATAGGTCTGGCTTGCAGGCAGGGGACTCTGCCATGCAGAAGGGGGTATCTAACCTCTCAGATGCTCAGTATGGATGGCTGTATTATTTTATTAACAATACACAAAAGTGCAGTTAAGGCTTGTTCCTGCTGCCAAGAATTTGCTATCCTATTTTAGTTAGAATATGTGACAAATTCATCTAGACAGATTTCTCTTCCTTGTTCTTCAGTTTGAGAAATAACACATTATTTGTGGGAAATAAACCTTGTGCACATGTTCGTGATTGTAGACTTGGTGTTTTATTCTACCACAACTATCAGTTGGACTTCAGTTCTTGTTTGTTGGGTGCTAAATTGTCTTCAATAAATCTTAGGAAAAAAAATAAATAAAAATATTTCATTGATTAGAGAGCCATAGAACCATGCATATTATTGTTCATGACAAAAATTATATATTAATATATTAATTTGTTTGAAAATCTGCTAAAAAGACATTATTTGAAAGTTAAAACCAAATAAGTAACCTATCATTTCTTCTGCTTTAAGAAAATTTAACTATTGGAAGAAAAAATGTCTCTCTTTTATTCTGGAAAAAATCCACTTACTATTTCAATGTTCTGTGTAATTTATTTCTTTCAGAATAATGTTGTTAAATAAGCCACATTTGTCAACCTGTGGTACTGTAATTTATCATTGTGATACATGCCTCATACTGAAGTTAAACTACGGCAGTGATTAATTTGAGATCTTAATTATATTACAGCCTTACATTAATATTTTTCTTATATTTTCAATGTCATTTTTCATTAAAAAAATAATATGCACTGCAAGTCTTGAAAGAAATTTCCTAAGAGATTCTAAGGGTTTCTTTGTGAACTTATATTCTTCAGCTACTGGACTGTCATATCATTAAGTTCAATATCCTGACAAAAGCAAATCTTAAAGCAATCTAATTTAAGCTTCACATTTTGATCCCACGTCTAGACAAGTAGTGATAACTGTAATCCCGTGTAGTTGAAACAGTGTTCTGTTGGAATTAATATACCACTCATTAAAGTATCAAATTAAATGCAGTTCCATGGTTATAAGCTGTTGCTTCCTTTGTACTTTTCCTAAACTACAACTCAATTAAATTTTGAAGCATTAATACAGAATAGCAGACTTTGAAATATCTATAAAGTTCATAAAAATGGAGCAACTGATAAGGGACACTGATACCTGTAGAACTACATGGCTGAATCCTTCCGCTCGCCTTTGGTATTTGATAGAATTTTGGCTTTGATTTGTGCTAGCTTTGATAGAACATTTGTGTAAATATTATTACAATACAAAGATCTGCAAGAACAGGTTCAATGTGCCATCTTAAAAACACTTCAAAAGTCAATAGGAGACTACAGGTGGAGTTGTTTATTCATGATCAGAATCTGCCTCTTCATAATACATGACATACAACAAAGAACAGACTTATTTTGTCATCTTAACAGATTTCCAAAGTTTGACAGTTTTTCATGGGTAAGTTAAGTTAATAGTTTATATTTAAATGCTTAGATCCATAATAATTTATTAATACTGTTAAGCATTCAGTAGTTCCCACTAAGCTCAGCACAAATGATGTGACACAATGCTTGGAAACAGGTAAACATTTTTAGGTCTGTGAATTAAGCAATCTAGATATGCCAGTCAATGACATTATCCAGAACACCACCATTATAACCACTTAGCTGTGATTATAATGAAAATTTTATTTCAATAGGACCAGAGGGTTAATTGCTTACTCAGCATTGGATTTCTTTCTTTTAAAATATAATTTGTTAGAAGTTTATTTTGGAAGATATTTGCTTTTTTGAACAATTCTTAGCAGAAAATTCTTCATTAGCCAATAAGGACATTTAAGTAAAACTCAACTAAAATTTAGACAGCTTTGAGAATAAGTTGATAATAATGTCATGAGCAAGATAGTTAGTCAAATGCTTTAAAATTTGGGGAAAAAAAAAAGTTAAAATAATTGAAGGTGATTTTATCTACACGTAACTACTAGTATTCTGTATGGAGGAGTCATTCTTCTTTGGTACTTCTGCTTTTCTAATGTTGTATTCTTACCTGAAAAGCATAATAAAAAAGGCTTTCTTTGTTAGATGGTTGGCAGCAGGCCACTAGAATCAGATAGACCATAAGTTGCATGTTACGTCTAAAAGTTAATGGGGTAAGTTGCTTAACTAAGATCTGCACCATAGATGTAAATGGAAAAGTTGTCCCAAAATACTGACAGAATTTTAAATCTTCTTTTTTTAAATGTATATCTACATTAGAAACACTCCAAAGATAACACATTTATTTTGTGTTAGGTTTATCCTAAGGAAAAAATCATGATAAATTATTGATAATATTTTTATCTAAACTCTAGAAGTTTATACACTTTAAAAGCATCAGTTAATTTTATTTTGAACTTTTTTAAAAAGAATTTTCAGACAATAATGTTAATGGTATCATTAAAAAGTTCATAAAAATGTCAGCTCAAATTTTGATGCAGAATTCTTATACCTTCTTTTCTTTTGATTTTCATCGTACTTTCTGTACTTAAACATCTGAAGTGAACAAATCTGATGTCAGAAAGCAATCCTACTGCTTCCACATGAAAAATACAAGAGCAGGAGACTTCACTGCATATTTGTTGCATGAATAAAGAAGAAATTAAAACATTAGGGTGACAAAGTTTTTTTTTTAAAAAATAAATTAATTTAATATTTATCTTACTTTTCCCTTACTGTCCTGTTAATTTGCCTCTAAGGCATAAGTGTTCTTAGTTCTTTTAGGAACAGATGTCACTGCCAATTGTAGCATTCAGTTCCCTATCTCTCTAAAGAGAGAATCAGCACTGATGCGCTTTGTAGCAGTTGTAGATCTGATTTTGCTATGAAGATATGCGTTATCTGGGAAATCATTTGAAACCACAGCCTAAGAAAATGCTTCCATACTATAGCTTCTCCACGTGAGCATTTGTGTCCAGGTCTGAATTGTGCTGTGCACTTATTCTTTTCAGCACCCTCTCTCTCTAGTTTACTTATAGCAGAAATAAGGTGTTTATAGACAAATAGTGTTGTAAAATAACACCATGCTATGTCATCTATGATTCTTTAATTACAGAGTAGGATTGCTTAATTCTGTACTTGTCATAAGAGCTCTTATTGCAAGCAATAAGAATGTGTTATTCTGGGCATGAAATATCTTTATATGGAAAAAAATTCTACTCCCATCCACAATTCTGCTACTGTCACATCTAAAATACATTCCAATGTAATATATTGTTGAAATGTAATGAAATACAGACTCCTTATACCTCAGCCTTTTCTTTAAAGGGCCTTTTTCTAAAACATTCTTTATCAATTACATACATCTATTTATTTATTATTAATAGAATACCTTCTATAGTACAGTATAACATAATATCTAATAAACCCAGGAAAATTTACTCAAGCCCAAGTACTTACTTGGACAAAAGAATCATACAATCATAGAATCATCTTTTCCAACCTAAACATTCTAGGATTCTGTATGCTGTGCCTCTCTTTGGACTGCACGAGCTGTAACAGTGTGCAGACCCTGCAGTTCCACTAGGTAACTTGTTCATGAAAATCTATAAGTAAGCAGACATGCTCTGTTAATCTTTACTACGTTTGTTCTTATATTTCCGAATGGGCAGGTCAGAAATACCGTCATGTGAAATTCCACAGAACTGTAATTCTAACATTTGTAATCAAGTGACCTTTACTTTCATAATAACTCATAAAGCATAATGGAGTGTTTACACCACTAGATTAAGGCATTTAGTTTATCTTAGAGCATTTAAGTTGAACTCTAAACTGTCTTCTGAAAAGGAACAATTTTTTTCCATTCATTTTGTGGAAGACATTGTCTCTTAACTTTGAGAACCAAACCAGAAACCTGACTATGAACACCATGATTAATTTTTTCGTTTCAGTAGAAAATTCATCAAAATGTTTCAGTGCACATCTTTGCTGTCAGAGTGGTCCTCAGAAAACTAAACAAAATAAAAGCCCTTTGTCTGCTTATGCTCAGCTCTGAGACTTAAAAGTTCATGCATCTCTCCAGTTTATTTCTTCATTGCATGGCACAATCTTAAGCACAGAAATGTATACGCAGATGCTGTGTAGCATTTCAGTAAATTAGAATATTATTGCAATATGGTAAATTTCTGGTTACTAAGGCACCTTCTAAATTTGATGCGATAGTCGGTGAGTGCAAGCAAAACTCATAATTGGTATTGATAGTGGCTTTCATTTTCTTTTTAAAAATGTAATTGTATCACTTTGTCATCTGGTGAAACAAAATTATGTCAATTATATTTCAGATATTTTAAGTGTCATCAAGTTACATGTCATTTTCAAAGAAGTGTAAAATACATTTCCTGCTTCTGAAAGTTTTGCAAGTTTAATGTGTTACAGATCGTATGTAAGACAAAGGGCTGAGAGGGTATATTTCTTCTTCAAGTTTATAAACCCAGATTAAATGCCTAAATTACATTGCAGCTACAGCATAGCTTCTTGAATGTTCATCCATACTGGAACAGCATTAGCAATTGAATTAATTAAACTCCATTAATTAAGGCTGCAATAAACTCAATATAGAGAACTATTTGCATATTTTCTGATGATTTTTCTGGCCAAGTGCCAATTCTGAAAAAAATAAATCTGGTTAAGTGGTTATTACTATTAGTAAAGGACTTGTGCCTTATTCTGTTTAAACACTATTATCTTTACCCTGTAACATGTTAGTTCCTTAAAAGGATGACACATGCTTTTAACTTTTCTGATAAGTGCTCATCCTATGATTCCTCCTATGAATCATTGACAGCTTATTAGCAGAAATTATTTTTCTGTGACTTGTTTGTTAAACAGAAGTGTTTCAAAAAGAAAAATAAAAAAAAATCTCAAACCCTAATTCTATTATATAGTATAAAGTAGCCCACACTGTAAAGATTTGATTTGGTTTCTAATTTTAGTGTTTTTGGTTTGCCTTTTTTCTTTTTTTTTTTTTCTTTTTTTTTTTCAGTTAGTAATGGTCAACCATTCTCTGATTTACTTGGAGCCAAGCTTATGTTGTCACTGAAATATTTCAAAGCTCTGAAACTTCTAGTACTGTCACCAGAAAATCTTCTGTAATATTAGAGAGATCTAATTTGGAAGAGCATGACTTCATAACCTGAACCAGGAAAGTAAAGAAGTTGTCAGAAAGATTGAAAGATGACAAAAGGAAACAATATCTGATCTACTCAAAAAGCCTTAACTAGTGAGAGAGTTGTCATTGAACTGAGGCTTCATGAAAAACTGAGGAGTTCAAGAAAGATAATTGGATTATTTGGAACTTGAAAGAGTGCTGAAAAGATAATAGGAATGGAAGAAGTGAAAATAGAAAAAAGAACTCTTCAGCTGGTTTGTTTAAATTTCAAAATAGAAAAGGGGAAATTGAATCTTAAATGAGTAACTCCTGAATGAGGTTCAATCTCACAGTAATGTATGGAAATGTAAAACTAATTTCTCTTAGAGGGGAACAAGATGCAGTAGCTGAATAACTTTGCACTCTGCAAAAGATACCTGTCAACAGGTTGGGAATTCCTTATATTGATTAAAAAACTCCTCCTTAAAGAAAAGATCAAAATTAAATTTTTACCCTGCTTGCAAATTTATTTCCAACAGGGCACTCATTCTAGACTATGTGAACTTGTTAATTAACTTGCTGCTAGATACTACATAGTAGGTATCTCTCAATTTTGATTGTTGTAACTGCTGCATTTTTATGACAGGTGTTAATTTAATCAGAGATTTCAACTTCTTCTATTCCAGGTGGTTATTCAAAGAAGCTATAAATTTCACTTCCTTTCTCATCAAACTATTATTCGAATCTTTCTTTTTTCAGCTTTACTTTAAAATATGAGAAAATATCTTCTCAAATTTGGTATTAACAATATTATTATATTTTTTGCAGCAACATCTTTTGAGTCTGAGTTTACTGTAATAAGCTCAAAGCATTAAAAAAATATGCAGTTAAAAGTCTGTGAAAGAAAAGCATTAATTCATAGGATCTGAGTAGCATTACAACTAAAGAATTAAATCCGTTCTATATTTCAACCATTTAGATTATCTTAGTAAGAAACCAAAATATTCTGTGTTACACAAAATCTCCTTTTTCCTTATAGAACAGTAAAAAAAAATTGATCATATTGTAAACAAAACTTTTTCATAGAATCATAGAATTATAGAGTGGTTTGGTGGTTTGAGTTGGAAGGGACCCTAAAGATCATCTAATTCCAACCACCTCCCACTAGATCAGGCTGCCCAAGGCCCTGTCCAACCTGGTCTAGAACACTTCCAGGGAGAGGACATCCACAGCATCCCTGGGTGACCTGTGACAGTGCCTCACCACCCTCATAATGAAAAGCTTTTTCCTAATGTCTATTCTAAATCTTCCCCCTTCCAATTTAAAGCCATATCCTCTCATCCTATCACTACTTGCCCTTGTGAAAAGTCCCTCCCCAGCTTTTCTGTAGGCTCCTTCAGCTGCTGGATGGCCACTGTGAAGTCTTTCTGCTGCGTTCTCTTTTCCAGGCTGAACAGCCCAAACTCTCTGTCTGTCCTCATAGCAGTGCTGCTCCAGCTCTTGGATCATACTCATGGCCCTCCTCTGGATCTGTTCCAACAGTTCCATAACTTTCTTATGTTGGGGATTCCAGAACTCAACACAGTACTACAGGTAGGGTCTCAAGAGAGCAGAGAAGGAGAATCACTTCCCTCAATCTGCTGGCTACGCTTCTTTTGATGCAGCCCAGGATATGATTTGCAATGGTTTTGCCTCATTTAAGTTTGTTCCTTGAAACAGCAATATTTGGCAATGTGGACCTACTGGGGATCAGATTAACAGATGAAAATACGAATAAGTATAGTGTGATAAATCATAGTAAGAGAGATATGAAGACAAACTAATATAAAGAAAAATTTACATTTATTATTTCATTCTGTTACTATTGTGATCTATTGATTATAGTTCTTCCCTATGTTATTAATTCTACTGGAATACAAGTTTCATACTAGTATATATTTATTTTCAGCTCTTTTTCCCTCATCTAAAGAAACCAAACACCACCTCATCTAAAGAAACCAAAGCCCCTAGCTTCTCATAGCAGGAGCAAAGGCAAGGTTCAGTGTTTGTATGGAGTCTCAGGCCTTCTAAAAATGGGTCTTGCTACTATACTGCATCTTATTTCCCATACGGTATAAATGGTATGATTTAGGAGGAGGAGCCCTGGTGATGATTTCCATTAAAGCTTGCTCTTGTTCTATCAAGCAGTGGTAAAAGAATAGCAAACTTGCAGGTTGGTTGTGTCATCTCCAAAACTCTACCAGCACCCTGCTGATGAAGAGCTCTATTCTAACTGATCCTGCTAATTTTTTCTTCAATGACTCTTTCAAATAAAGAATCTTCAAATAATTTTATTGAAAAGTAAAATAGAAAATGAAAAGTCACAGCCCAATTAACCATCATGAGGTATTTGCATTTTGCAAGCAGTGTTATAGTAAAGCAACCTTAGTCATTGATGTTACTTTCCACAGTCCAGTCAAGGGGCTCATACACATGTATGTTAGTGGAGACTGCAGATTGATAGCAGCTTGACATGGATTAGAGCAGTACTTTACACTACTCAGTATGTAGCTTTTTCCTGGGACTGTTGAACTGTTAAACTGTTACAGATACGGTGACAACCTCCAGCGCTTTTTCCTGATGCACAGTAACTTCCTTCCCTACTTGCTAATGAATCAGAGAATCACAGAATCACTAGGTTTGAAAAAAACCTCCAAGATCATCGAGTCCATCCATTCCTATCAACCACTAAACCATGCCCCTGAGCATCTCATCCACCTGTCTTTTAAATACCTCCAGGGAAGGTGACTCAACCACCTCCCTGGGCAGCCTGTTCCTCTGCCCAATGACCCTTTCTGTGAAAAAAAATTTTCTGATGTCCAGTCTGAACCTTCCCTGGCGGAGCTTGAGGCCCTCTTGTTCTCTCCCCACAACCTTCTTTCAGGTAGCTGAAAGTTCTCCCCTCAACCTCCTCTTCTCCAGGCTAAACAGCCCCATTTCCCTCAGCTGCTCCTCATAAGACTTGTTCTCCACCCCCTCACCAGCTTCGTTGCTCTTCTCTGGACACACTCCAGAGCCTCAACATCCTTCTTGTGGTGAGAGGTCCAGAACTAAACACAGTACTCAAGGTGCGGTCTCACCAGTGCTGAGTACAGAGGGAGAATAACCTCCCTGGATCTGCTGATCACGCCATTTCTGATACAAACTAAGATGCCATTGGCCTTCTTGGCCACCTGGGCACACTGCTGGTTCATGTTCAGTCGGCTGTCAACCAACATCCCCAGTTCCTTCTCCTCCAGGCAGCTTTCTAGCCACTCTTCCCCCAGTCTGTAGCACTGCATTGGGTTGTTGTGCCCCAAGTGCAGGACCTGGCATTTGGCCCTGTTAAACCTCATGCCATTGGCCTCAGCCCAGCGGTCCAGCCTGTTCAGATCCCTTTGAAGAGCCTTCCTACCCTCCTGCAGATCGACACTTCCACCCGTCTTAGTGTCATCTGCAAACTTACTAAGGGTGCATTTGATCCCCTCATTCAGGTCATTGATAAAGACATTGAACAGGGCTGGACTCAGTACCAAGCCCTGGGGGACACCACTTGTGATCCACCTCCAACTGTAGTTAACCCCATTTACCACCACTCTCTGGGCCCGGCCATCCAACCAGTTTTTCACCCAGGAGAGTGTACGCCTGTCCAGGCCAGAGGCAGACAGTTTCTGAAGCAGAATGCTGTGAGAAACTGTGTCAAAGACTTTACTGAAGTCTAAGAAGACTACATCCACGTCCTTTCCCTCATCCAGTAGTCAAGTCACTTTGTCATAGAAGGCGATCAGGTTAGTTTGGCAAGATCTGCCTTTCATGAACCCGTGTTGACTGTGCCTGATCACCCGGTTCTCTTGCATGTGCTTCATGGTAGCACTCAAGATCAGCTTTTCCGTGACTTTCCCTGGCACTGAGATCAGACTGACAGGCCTGTAGTTTCCTGGGTCCTCCCTTCGACCCTTCTTGAAGATGGGTATAACATCAGCCAGCCTCCAGTCAAGTGGAACTTCCCCAGTCAGCCAGGACAGCTGGAAGATTATGGAAAGGGGTTTGGCAAGCATGTCTGCCAGCTCCTTCAATACTCTTGGGTGGATCCCATCTGGCCCCATAGTCTTGTGAGTGTCTAATTGGGCAAGCAAGTTTTCTAACTACTTCCTCTTGGAACATGGGAGCTTGTTCTGCTCTGCTAACTCCTGGGTATACACATACAGGGAATACTTTCCTTACTACTAAAGACTGAGGCAAAGAAGGCATTAAGTATCTCAGTTTTGTCCTCACCTTTGTTACAGTTGTTCCCTTTGCATCCAATAATGGCTGAGTATTCTCCCTGGTCCTCCTTTTATTGTTAATGTATTTATAGAAAGATTTTTTGTTATCTTTCACCGACTTGGCCAATCCGAGCTCTAGCCCTCCTGATTTTTCCTCTGCACAATCTCACTTCCTCCCTGTAGTCTGCCTAAGATGCCTGTCCCTTCTTCTAAAATTCACAGACATTCCTCTTCTTTTTGATGTCCACCCATATCTCCCTGCTCAATCAAGCTGTTTTTTTCCCCACTGGCTCATTTTCTGGCACATGGGAACAGCTTGCTCCTGAAATGCCAGGATTTCCTTCTTGAAGAATACCCGGTCCTCATGGGCTCCCTTGCCTTTCAGGACTGTTTCCCACAGGACTTTATCAACCAGCCTTCTGAACAGTCCAAAGTCTGCCCCCTGAAAGTTTAATGTGGCCGTTCTGCTAATCCCCCTCCTCATCTCACCTAGAATTGAGAATTCTACCATCTCATGATTACTTTGCCCCAGGTGTCCTCCAACTGTCACATCCCCAACAAGGCCTTCTCTGTTCACAAACAGTAGGTCCAGGAGGGTGCCTTCTCTTGTCGGCTCTTTCATCAGTTGTGCGAGGAAGTTGTCATCCCCACACTCCAGGAACCCCCTAGACTGCTTTCTCTCTCTGTATTGTACTTCCAGCAGACATCCAGAAGATTGAAGTCTCCCACAAGGACAAGAGTTAGCAGTCTTGAGACTTCTCTCAGTTGTTTATAGAAGAGTTCATCAGCTTCTTCTTCTTGGCTGGGTGGTCCATAACAGACTGCCATCACAATATCTGTCTTCTTATGAGCTCCTCTGATTTTTACCCATAGGCATTCGATCCTGTCATCACTGTAATCGAGCTTGAGGATATCAAAGCACTCTCTAACATGGAGGGCTACCCACCACCTCTCCTACCTTTCCTGTCCTGCCTGGAGAGTTTATATCCCACTATAGCAGCACTCCAGTTACACGAGTTGTCCCACCACATTTCCGTGATGGCAACTACGTTGTAGTCTCCTTGCCCTACAGTAGCTTCCAATTCCTCCTGTTTATTGCCCATGCTGCGTGCATTGGTGTAAATGCATTTCAGCTGGGCTGTTATTCCCTCAGCTCTCATGAAGGGAATAGTGTTAATTCCCAAATGATTGGTACTTGGATTATCTAACCCATCAGTGCCAGCTACATCCTTTCCTTCTCCAGATGTACTTGCCCCTACTTGTTCTGTATTGATACACTGGAGGTCCTTGCCAGTACACCATCTCTCAGGCACTGCAGTTCCGCTTCCAGGCTCACTCCTGACTATCCTGGTTTCATCCCCTTTCCCCTTCACATCTAGTTTAAAGTTCTATTTATGAGCCCTGCTAGATTTTTGGTGAGGATTTTTGTACCCCTGCTAAGGAAGCCTGGAGATGAATGGGCCAGTCCATGATTAAAAAACCCAAAGTTTTCCTCCTCACAACAGGTTTGGAGCCAGGTATTAATTGGCTGATTCTTCTTGATCTCTTTCTTTTCGTTCCTTATTGTTGGAATGGAGGTAAACACTACTTGTGCCCCAGAGCCCTTCACCATTTTCGCCAGAGCCCTGAAGTCCCTATTCATGTAACATTGGTGTAGTATCTTAAGCCAGCAAACTGGGAAAAAAACCCAAGTGCTACTATACCACATTAAGTTATTTTAAGAATATAAAAACATAGCATTTTAATTCTGCTATAAATTCAGTATTTAAATATTTTTAATAAACAGCATAACATTCTAATGAATTAAAATACCTATATTCCGATATGCTTTATTTTAAAGAAATAAATTTATCTAGCAAATCTCACCATAGTGATAGAATTTTTTCTTTTATTGTCTTTGTAGATATTTAATTAAGCTTTGTGACTACTGAAGTTATTATCAGCTAATGAAAATAAACTTCAAGAAAGTATCTTTTTTTCCAAAAGAAACATGTACTACACTGATTAAATTCTCACTGAATTCAGTTAATCCTTCATATGTTCTTTTTAAAGTAGATCTATTTTAGCCTAATTTTCCTCTGGAATTTAGTAAATAATTAGGAAAAGCAAAAGTGAACGAGTAACATTTGGTTATACTGGCAGTTGAAATGTAAAATGGAGAAAATGAAGTAGTCATTAAAGCCTTCGTGAGGAAGTCACTGTGAAGGATAAAAATCTGGCAAGATTAGAAAAAAAAAACCCCTCCATTTCTGACCAGACATTTCCCCCCCCCCCCCCCCCCCCACACACACACACTTCTTAAGTCTGTGTAGGCCAGGTGGGACTCAGGACACTGTAGCATTTCATTTCAGAAACAGTGATATTTTTTAAATAATGTCTGCAGGGTCTGTAAGCACCAGCTTGGCTGCCACAGACAATCTAAAGGATTCTAGGTCACTTCTCTGTTGTGAACCGTTGAACAGAAGCTTTGAATTAAAAATGTTTCTTGTCAGCATTTCTGCTGCCTACAACAAAGTAACAGCAGCAAAACTGATAAGACACTTTTTAAATTGTGAAGGAGGAACTGTGCAGACCCTTTCTGCCGGGAGTCCCAGACCTTGCTCTGGGGCAGACTGGACCCTTCTATTTCTTATAATCTGCTTGTGTGGATGGCAGAGGTGCTGTGATATCTGGGAGCATTTGCTCAAGCTGACACACTCCAATAAGACTGGACTCATAAAAGGGATAGGATAGTAAACTAGGCATAGCCTTTAAAATCTTCCCGATCTTACCTTCTAACTTCCTTTTTAATTACCATTTTTCCTTCACCATTTTATCTCCATCTTGTATTTGGACATACCTGCAGAAATTAAAATATCAATACTGACATGAAAAGTTAATGACAAGACTCTCATCTCTTACCACTTCATTCATGACCACATCACCAGTGTCCAACCTCTATTTCTGTGAAAGTTCATACTTTGAACTAGTATGTTCTTCTTATCCTTTCCACAGTGTGGTTTAGATTGCATGGAGAACTTGGGGTAGGAATTGAGATGCATCAAATAAAACTTTCTAATACAGTAGTGAAGTAGAAAGGTAAATACAATCTGTGTGCAAAGCAATTGCCTTTTCAGGGTATGTGTTTTATTTAAGACATGCATGGCTGAAATACCTTCTTTACAAAGGTGAGTAGGGAGGATTTCTACTATATTATTCAATGACAACGATGAGCATTTTGATAGGACAGCAAACTGGAGGAATTGTATTTGATGTTTTAATAGAAAAATATGCCAGAAAAAGCTGAAACAAATGTAGAAAAACACTATTACATAATATTACATAAACTGGTATGCTGCATGTATTCACTTTTATGCTTGCCCTGCTTCTGGAAAACAAAATTTTTCTTTTTCTTTTTGCTGTATCCGGACACCAATCAAATTTTGACTGTAGGTTCTGGCATACTTGCCAATAAAATGCAACTGAAGACAAGGGTATAATCTACCCTCTAATCTGGAATGACCGAGAGCAAGTTGGGGTGACCAAATGATACCTTCTGTTTGGACAGAAAAAATACATCAGAATATTCAGCAGCTGGTATCATGGAATTGAAACTTCGTTTTTGTACCTCAAATTATCGGGCTTTTCACAGAACACCAGAAGAAAGGAAGTATCCCCAAATGCAAACTGGCAGCTTCACAGTTTACAGACTTCAAGGAACTTCTCAGCCCTGGTTCATTTGTACAGCTCCCATTTACATTAAGTATATGGGTGAATTGAAGGCATGGTTATAGTTCAACTCTCCTTACACTTGCACTGTGTATGAATTCTGCACAAAACACAGACCAACAATATATGTTAGCAATAATAATAAATATACAGATAAAGTGGAAACAACTTTTTGCATGGAATTTAGCCCTTTACAGGAAAGGGGACTAAAACCAATCTAGGTCTCATTTCTTGCTTTTTCCTGACTTCGGCTTTAATATTTTTTAGAAAATGTAATTATATGGTAGAATTCTACAGTATTGTATAGTGCTTTTTGTACCTTTCCATGAATATTGCCATTATTAGTTTTATTCATTTTTTGCTACATTATAATTTTTTCATAGTAAATGAATCATTTTTTATTCATGTATATCTGAGAAATGCTGTGCTTATGCACTGAAATGGAAACTTTTATTTGAGCTTTATTAAATTGCAGTTATCGCAAGGAACTCTACTTATTTTGGCCTCTGAAGTCCCTGCTTATGTCGTGTTTCTGCACATGCCTTGTGATGTTTATAAAACCTTTAAATATATACTTATTTCTAGACATCCAGCATTCACCTCTCAGTCAAAAATTTTAGAAGTCAAAAATGAATTTTGATACATTGTGAAGTAATAAAATCAACTTTCAACACTCATATCTGATGAAGACTGAGACTGTTTGTCTAATATATAGAACATAGTACAGCCACTTTCAGTTTAATGTAGCCTAAATAGAAAATCCTATCTGCAGTATCTGTTAAAGTTATTCTGACAGATGGAATCCTTGCGAAAGGAATATTTCTAATTTGTTCTACTGTGTGTAGCTAGAGGAGTATCTTAGATTTCATCTTTGAACAATTCAAAACCTACATTGTTTGCAGAAATACTTTGTAAGTTGAAGCAAACTGTGTGAATTAAAAGTTTTACTTGTAGAAATAGATGACAAAATAACACGGGCAAGACTTCTTATATTTCAGTTTAGGTAAATGATATTAAGGACCATTATTACAGAATTGATTAGGGATTAGGTTCATCTCTTTTAATCACAGCTGTTGACAATATTGATGTCTGAAAGTGAGCTAATTGCTCTAATTTTCTTTTGCTGTAGGTGAGGGGAAAGAGTGCAATTTGGTTTAGACGGTCTCATTCTAAAGCTGATGTCATTCATTAAGATGATTAATTATTCTTTAAAGATGCTACTTTTAACTAATGGAATGTGGATGAAAATTTCTTAGACATCTACATTATAGATGTGTGCATTTATTAGAGTCATCTGTTGTCCTGAAATTCTGTTTTTTGCTTCCTGGTGCTGCATTTTGTTTGCTGTATTTTGTTTGCTATATTTTGGTTTCCTTTTGCATCAACACAATATTTAAGCACTTGATCTAGCTAAACAATAATGAATGATCCACATGACCTAGTTCTGTGGAGTAGGAGTAGTTATTTCAGCTATTGTACTGTGTCTCTCTGTGGAGCAGCACTACAATCAGCTTTTTTAAACCTGACCTGGGAACCAACTTTAATTAAAAGGAACTATTTTGGCATGTTTGCCTTTGGCTGTGGTAAAGGGAATATATTTGTCAACCTTTCTAATGGGTTCTTTGGGGCTAGTAAGTTTTCTCAAGTGACTTGTTTATCATCTCTGTAACTCTGGTCATGCTGGCATAGTCGAGATCAAGAAGCAGAACTGTATGAATATTTTTGAAATGGAAGAAATAAAAATTGTCAGCAAAGATTTCACCTAAGAGTTCCTGTACATTTAAACTAGGGAAACTAATTTTGGGTTACCAGCACAGTTGACAATCATTATAAATGGTTTCAACTACTCCAGAAAACTGGATGTACTGTATATTACTGTCTACTGCATTATGGTTTCTCCAAACCCAAGGCATTCTTGAGTGCTTCTCTCTCTAAAACTTCATGAGACTTCACAAGATGTGCAGTATGGAAGGCGGAGGAAAAAAATTTTCAGGGAAATTCGTTAATTTTAAAATAGTTATTATTTTGGAAACTGTCCCTGGGAAAACTTGTTGCTTTACAGCCTTTTTAAAACCTATTTTTATTTTTTTTTTGCCCACGGGAAACTGGTTCTGAAAGTATTTTGGATACGCCTAGGCTTTAGAAGTTCTGAATGTATATGTGAAGGGGAATAAGAAATATAAAGGGTATATAAAACCCACGAATATTAATGTTACTGGGTATTAAATTCAAGGAAGTGATTAGAAGTTTGTTATCTGCTGAATAAATAGTTGGGAAATTGTCATATATTTCAATTCATACTAAAAAAAAGGGAAATGCTAACTCAGAAAATATGATGTTTACCTAAGCTGAGAAAGAAAATGCCCAGTACCACATTTGTCCTATTTTAGTTGGTTATAAAGTAATGTAGAAACTTAAATAGTCTGGGTTAGTTATTACCAAAACAGGTAAATAGTACATCTATACAATAAATACATCTGGAACTCACATCACCTAATTTTAGGCATCTACAGAATACATATCTATTATGTGACCTAGACATGTAAGTTTCCTTTTTTAGTTGTAGGACAAAGAGGACTGCTGTAAGAATGCAATTTGTCTGGTCCCTGTTAGACATCTGCATTAGGAAGACTAAGTCCCACCCCAGCGCCTTTCATCAGCCCTAGCAGCAGTCTTGGTGCCACCCAGATTGTATATTCTATCCAAATGGTGTCAATACAAATAAACACAAGCATTTCCTCCCTCCGCATAGAGTGCTTCCATTATTCTGGAAATTTAATTTCAAAAGTTTAGAACATGGGTCTGCTTCTGTTTGTACTACTATTAATAGTGATTCCCCAAGGCTCCTGCATTGACTCCTCTCTCAGAGAATGTCTTTCCTCCACCCACATCACAGCTTCTTCTTGCAACTGCACCAGAATGAAAGATAAAGCAGTAAGCCCAGCATGAGCTTTGTGAGAATAGTTCCAGGGCTTTTAATTAACAAGGATCCTGATTAGAGCAGATGGAAAAGCATTTATATAGCACTGACTGAATCACTTCAGTTGTGTAAACTGAATATGTCTATAGAATGGGTGCAAACACTTGCAGATCATCAGCTCTGCCATTTAATTGTCAGAATATGTTTAGCGCCTTCACACAACACACAAGCATAAAGTGGGGAATTTCATATATGGATGAGGCCATCAGGGTTTGAGAAAAATATTAGGATTTTAGCCATATCTTGTCACTGGCTCTTGGGGGCAGAGAATGTTTGCTAATCTATTTCTTTACTAGCATATATGTAGCTTCAGGCTCCCCGGTGACATCCACATAAAAAGTGCACCTTGTGTATAGTTTTATCAGCCAGATAGGTTTTATGTTCCTGTACTCAGCATCCATATCTATGAACTATATTTCCTTGGCACTTAACTTCTCCATTGTATAATATGTGGAGCTAAGACATGGAATGTAGATGTTTACATTCTACCATGGAAGATGGATGTTTAAAATTTAGATAAAGAAATGCAGGATTTGGCAAATTTTCAACTCTTAGATCATCATTGCATTCATCCCAGAAACCATTCCAAAGACAACTAGCTAACTATTTCAAAATGATGGCAGGAAAAAGTTAAAAATCACTTCTATGATGATTTCGTAGCATTGGAAAAAACAATCACTTCAAGGCACACTGTCTTGGATAGGAGATAAAGTATCATTTATCTTAAGATAAAGGACTTTTAGGAATCAGTTTCCTGAATCAGGAACAGTCCTTAAGTAGTCAAGAAAAGTGCATCTTTATCCTGGAAAAAGGGAGCAGGGACATGTTCATCTGAGAAAGTAAGTCCTTGTGAAAAAAAACAATGTATCATACTTTAGTGTATTTCAAAGTAGTTTCTGATTCATAGTGTTAAATTAATCAATATGTTTCTAGGTCATTAGAAAGCTTTGCTTTTTCTATTAAGTCTCACGTGATATCCATTAAACATAAAAGAACAAACAGTTGCCGGTATAGTGTCACAAATCAATTGGATGCTGCTCAATAATATTCATTTCATGCAAATCACTGCTACTAGTGAATGAATAATGCTTTGGGGTAACCATAATAGTTTAATATATAACGCCTCTGAATTCAAAATTTGTGCTACTATGCATAAATCTGCCAGATAGCATCTGGTACACCTAAATACACCTAAATACACCTAAATACACCTAAATAACTTTGTTGATCCAAGGTTTAACAAACCCAAGTTCTATGATTTTCAATATACGTCACTTCAAACCTTCCCAACTCATTCAAGACATGACTGTTCTGTCAGACACATGAAAAGAAGAAAAGTAAAACCAGGAAAACGCAAATTAATGGGATGAGGACAAATTAGATGCTAACTAGAGAGGAATGAATGAATATTATATTAAGCTACTATCTCCTTTTAATCTATAAAATATATCAAGTAGTATCTAGATTAATTTGAAATTGATATAAAAGTAAAATATTCTATGAATCAGTGATGCTGTTGATAATAATTTAACCTATGCCCAGAAGCAATTGCCCCAGTTTGAAATCAATAGATCTGTATTATTTCAAGTTTACTGCAGCATCGATAAGATCTGCACTTTACTTTTTAATATTATGAATAATATCAATATTATGCAGCATATTGCAATCATTGTCTTGAAATATATGAAGTTCTGCATGTTCATTAATATTGCAAATCTCCCTCACTGCAGAAAATTAAGGAAAAAATAAGGGATGGTTTGGACATTAAGACACCATGGTACCACTACTTCTCCCATCACCAAAATTACTTTTCATCATAAAATCATCACAAAATCCTGACAAATATGACCAACTTATTCTTCTGCTTCTTGCAGGAAAGAGGACTATGTTGCTTATTTTTCACTCCTGTGTTTAGAAGAAGTAGACCCTAACTGTCCATCTCCTGCCTCTGAGGATAATTTAGAAACTTCCTGGCAGCCTGATTTAGTGGGCTACCCCTGCCCGCTCTAGGGGGCTGGAACTAGATGATCTTTAAGGTCCCTTCCAACCCTAACTATTCTATGATCCTATGATTCCTGCCCAGTAGAAATAACTGCTAATTAAAAACAAAGACTCACGCTAATTAACATTAAAGATGTCAAGACAAACTGTAGTAATGTACTGAAGAGATTCAGTTCTGCTGCTCCTGCAGTGAGGCTCTCTTCCGCTGTGATCCTGTTTTGCATCTTATTAAACATGCTTAGAACATGAAAATATTTGCATGCAGTAGTAGAAATAGCCCTACATAAAGGAAAATACACTGCACCCTCAAAATCTCTGGCTGTTGCCTGTAGAAGCCTTCATGTCTGTGACAGTAGGATGGATAGCAACTTGTAGCTAATAACACATCCTGATGATAGTGAGACAGCTAACATCAAGCCTTTGTATGTCTTACTTTATGTGCAAGATTTCTATAGTCTCCTAGATTGCTGCTAGATGATTTGCAATAATTTTCATTAGTAGTAATTTTTCCTTAGACAAAGGCCAATACCAATATTAAATCCAATAACCTGTTCAATTACAATATGAGTGATTTATTCTGGCAACATATTTTGAAATAAAAGATATTAATTTCCTAACTCAAGATGCAATACCATGATAATGTACCTAATTTTAAATACTGTGTTTCATTAACAATTTCAGGACATTACCCAGAGTTAAAACATTTTGGACACAGACAGGTTTGGAAAAAATAGCTTATATCAGATTCATGAAAAATCATTTAGTTAATTACTCATTCCAAACCAATATAAAAGTAGTGCACCATGTGGCATAAAGTGTTTTCAAAGGAACAATTAAATAATATTTCCAGAATGACAAAGCAATAGATTTTGTTCAAAATAAATGTCTTTGAAAGCCAGACTATTGCAAGCCAAAGTGAGAGTGAGGCGAAATCCCAAGTAAACTCTTAATTCAGTAAAAAGTAACTTTGAATTCTAGGAAAATGCAATTATCAATCTAAATACCAAAGCAGCTTTAGCAAATGAAAGCTAATTAATTTCACCAGGTGAACATTCTTCTAATGAAAATAAACCCCAAATAGTTTGATTTTAATCAAAATATTAATCTCTTTAAGAAATTAGCAAAGTCATAGATAAGAAATATTTTCTATAATGAAAAAGGTTATGATAATCATATATCAGTGCGTAAAGCATATATTGATAAAGTTAATTAACAGTACAGACTCTTATCTGAATACATTTCATGCACATGATATATTTAAATGATTAATTGAATCTACTTGCCATGGTGTGACTTGATTACACCACAACTTTTCACTTCATGGAATGCTTCTTCAGAATCACCTTTGCAGGTGATTAAAAAAAAAAATGTTCAGGTTGTAATATTTCTGTCTAATACTTAACTTGAGGAATAGCTTTCCTTCAAAATATTACACAGTGGATTGCTTACCATTCTTTAGATGCATTTATAACATTGCATGATATTTTCCCTTGTTTATAATGCTAAACTTTAAGTTCAAGATTTTCCATTTTCCATTTCTTTTAACTTCGATGAAAATGTTTTTCCTTCTTGCCTGAAAGCTTTGAAAAGTTCTATATTCTTTATATACCTTCAGAGATGATCTTGAAAATTTGACAAGGTAATGTCTGTGATTTTTAGTTACTTATTGAACTATGGCTACCATAATGGAAAACTGCAGACAGCGTCCAGTTTAGCCAGGACTGGAATTTATAGAATGGATCTATTATCAACCAGGACTGAGTGGCATTTAGGAAAGGATTTTGCCAGGAACTCAAGTGATGTAGTTTGATTTCTTACGCTTGATATGTGGATTGCTATGTGTTTGAGGTTGTCTTGACATCCAGTTCTAACCCCTTGTTAAAAACTTCCCCTTTAGTCTAATCCTAAGGTAAAAAAGACCATTTCAGTAACTTTTGATACTGTAACATGTACATGTTGAAAGTAGTTACAGTTATGAATGATACTTGGCATTTCTGTACATCGCTGATAGTTCAAATTTGAGTCCCAGCTATGAGCCAGAGGACTGAAATGCTGAAAACAGCACTGGTTTTTGAAGAACCAGCAGAATTTCATGCAGTTGATGATGCAGTCAAATTCTTGAGGGGTTTCATGGTTTGTTTTCCATTTTAACCACCATCACCAGAATGATCTCAAGTAAGGACTGAAGTAGAAAGCAGTGCAGAGAAGTGACTACAGGTTTGCAAGGAAAATGATTATACCAAAGTTTGGTTCTAATAATCTAGTAGTAGTAGTAGTTATTCAATCATAATAATCTTAATCAACAAGAAGTGTAAATCCTTAATCATCTGGAGCTTGAGTATATATTCACAGAGTTAAGGTTTTGTGCTAATACAATTATATAACTCAAAGTTTTTAACAACTAAGTAATCTCATAAATTGTATAATAATTATAGGGAAGATTTTACTTATATCAGCAGTCTAGCAATGCCAATAACATTGTCCTTCATGAAATAACTGGTAAGGAAATCTGTAACTCCTGATTTAGTAAATCACTGTGTGTTTTTGTGTTTCAAAATGTATTTTGTTTCACAAAGCAAATAAAAAAATTGTAAATAAGCAAGGATTTTTATCCCCTACTTTCAATCTAAATTTTGATAAGTTACAGAACTAAAATACAACAATTAGTCCTGAAACTTTCTCAACTGAAAAATGCTTTTTAAAACTGTGAACAAGGGGGATCACAATATAAATTTGACAATTTATCTCCAGTCTGCAGATCTGATTAATTACGTTTTGTTGCCTTTTTACAGGAGTCTACTCTATCATAACTGTAGACTTTATATTTAAATTCTCTAGTAAAAATAACACAAGAAAGTAGAAATACACATACTGATTTTGGTTAAGAGATTATACTTTTTTCTTATGTCCCCACATATTTCAAGTGTCCTTGTGTAAATGTTGCTAATGTAAGAAAAGGGAGAGTATCACAGGACTTAAATGAGAGGTTTAAAATGAAAGAAACTACTATAGAAACAGAGAGACATAAAAGTATGCTCAAAAGTTTGAGCTTACATAAACACAATAATCTAATATAATTAAGACTTAATAACTCTTTTTTTACTTTTCTTAACATAACAAATACATAGAGGAAAGAAAAAAAAGGAAGAGAGTCATAAGGGAGATGTCTTTGATTTTCCCTGAAATAAGTCAGATGCTATAGAAATCACATCAACACTGTAGTCCTGTCTGGGTAGTGTCATGTGTCTCCTTTGTTTAGGTATAACTGATAAAGAAGAAAAGTTGTTCAGGATTTTCACATGCTCATATACTGATATGTATTAGCTAAATGAGCCATCATTAACATCCAGAAAATTCATTGCCAAAATTATTGCAACTGAATGCTGCGTTGAGCACTCAGGACCCTGAGTCACAAACAAAGAAGTCTGGACATCCACATATTTCCCTGCCCCTATCTTTTTGTTTTCTGTTATAGCTTTCTATTTACATTTAGCCAGTGAATTAATCCAGTAAACACCTTATAAACCAGTCAACATTAATAGCAAAAGTGCTCCATCTGTTGCAAAAATGTCTGATGAAAATAGACTGAATGAAAACACATTGTCGTAAATTTGTTGAGAAACAAAGTAAAAAAGTCATCTTTCTCCTCATTTTTCTGTTCATCTCTACTTCGCGAGGAAAAAACGACAGGAAGTCAAACTGAAGTGTTTATGACTTCATTAGTGCCTTTCCCCAAAAAATGGAAAATTAATGCTGAAAATACTTTCTGCTATCAATTGGCAGTCATATTTTTTTTTTCTCCTTATACATTAAAGTAGAATTCTCTATCATGTGATTGAACATGTCAGATATAGACCTGAGGATACATTTCTGCGTATTCCTTACCATTTCACACTGCACTAACAGCCTACTCATATAACATATTTCTTTGACATTGTTTGGTTCTTCTAACATAACAATCCTTCACTCTTTAAAGAAGTTTTGCAAAGGTCTCTATAAGATATATGATCTTTCAGTGAGTTAGCACTGCAGTGAACACTTCATAAACTCTGTCAAACAGTGATGTGTGCAGGACTGCAGCAGGTTATTAAACTTACCTTTTCCTAGAATATTTTTCTTTATCTCAATAAGGACAATATTGAAGGTATTTAGAAGTAGAAGCTGAAGAGGTGTTGTTCAAGTAGTTTGTCAATATAGAAATACTAATAAGTATTTAAATACATGACAGCCTGTCTCAGTGTTAATCTGTTGTGCAGAGATAACCAGAGAAAGAGTAGCCTACGCAGATATTCAGTGAGAATTTAATTCAAATATTGAGTTATTGTAATGATAAAACTTTCCCCTCAAATTATGACTCTTTCTCCTCATTCCAATAACAGATCAGTTATGAGAGAAACGATCCACAGCATGGAGGGATGAGGATAAAAGTAGCTGTTATTCCAGCTGCTAACTCCATTGGAGGGAAGGCTCACTAAATGACTTCAAGCTTATATTGGTTAAAAAAGAAAACCTTGAAGGAAGAAGGTTAATACATCTGCCACATGAATTACTTTGCAGATGGTCTTCATCACTATCTATAAAATAAGAGTAAATGCCAAACACAATTATTTTGATGCAGGAATAACGAAGGAGGCTGTTTGATCTCTGCTCCTTCAGGACTCAGACTAGAAATTTTAAATAAGTGTTTCTGGTTTTAAAGTCTCTAAAAACCAAAAGATACTCATAATACTCCATAGCCCAGAGGACAAAAGTGTACAGAATCATGTTGCATTCTCACTATTAGAAAGGGAAAGAATATAATTAAGCACATTTCACCAACCTTCACAAAGGATAGCTTATATATTCCAAGTAATACTTGCTTACAGAAGAATGTTGGTACATGTTCAGCTTGAAAGCTCTTTCTAGTTTCAGACATTTTAAATCATACATACATAAGGAAATTATATATTTCATTAGAAAATACACTACTTTCATTCTTCCATGCTTGAGCATTCTGAAATTTTTTTCCCAAGTGTGTCAGGGAGCTTACCTCCACATAAGGCAAAGCACATACATTTTGAGGCCAGAGAGATGTTCTCCAAGAAATGTGCAAATCCATGCAATGAAGGTGATAATATACTGCTGAATATCAATGCTAATGTCAATTCTTGCAATAACAGCATAATGCTGAAATAAAATAACAATTATAGCTAACTGCTTTCCAAATGAAGGAATTCTTATGAAAAGGGAAAAGGAAACTGGAGTACATGGGAAAAGCAGAGTTAATGCTTTTGTGTTTGGAGTAAAATGTGCTTTTCCTTCCAAGTGGAAAGCTGTTTTGGGAGGTACAAAACTGTGGTGCTGCAGCTTAGCACTGAGATATAAACCAAAGTTTTATGCAATGTAAGTTATCCAAAGATTTTGTGCTTTCTTTCAATGAGTGATCTGTTGCAAATTTTTATTTATTCACATTATTATCCATTAATTTCATCACCCTGTCTTCCCCAGTTAAAGAATCATCATATGAGTAATTTGGACAAGATCAGTAGTAGTACAATATTTCACCTTATGCAGTAGAGTCCTTAGGCCATAATGCAAATTCAGCACTGTGAATTTATCAGTACCATTTAAAGCGAAACCATGCATATATACTTGACATAGTATTTTCAAACTTTCTTGTGTATGGACATTTGAAATGAAAAGTTCATATTATACCTGAGATGAGCATTAACCAAAGATATCTTTCTAAAGAAAACAGACTTTACCAGGTACCATTCACTTCAGACCTTAGAAGTTTGACTGTGCTTAGAAAATTAATGCTAAGAATAGTAATTTGTAGTGAAAGAACTGCATTTTTAGTTTATTTCTGAGTCATATCAAAAACATTGATAAACATGAGCAAAATAAATCAATTTTGCAACTATTAGTTGTATATTTTTAGTCATAATCTTTTCTTGCTTAATATATCAGCAGTGTTTTCAGCTATATTCTCAATGTTGGATACTTGAGTACAGTTTGATGTAAAGAGAAGGAATTACTCTTTCATCCTAATAACAAGTGGAGATTTTATTTTAGCATGTTGGTAAGAAATATTTTGATTCACAATCAGACATATTGTAGTTGAGAACGCAATATTTTAACTTTACATTTATTTATGCATTGCCACAAATTTATGCTTTTGAATATGAATACATGTTAATGACAGCTATTCAATATACTGAAACATGGCTGAGTAAGCTGTAGCATGGCCATATATAGTCTAACACACGTGCTGTTACATCATGAAGAGTCATGAAAATACATTAAAAGGAAGCTTGGATTAAGGATGTTAAATTTCACCTCATGTACTGAGACATTGAGACACATAAAGTATAAAAAGTTTGTGTTTTCTAAAGAATCATAGAATCACAGAATCACTAGGTTGGAAAGGACCCACTGGATCATCGAGTCCAACCATTCCTAGCAATCCCTAAACCATGCCCCTAAGCACCTCATCCACCCGTCCCTTAAACACCTCCAGCAGTGATGACTCAACCACCTCCCTGGGCAGCCTCTGCCAGTGCCCAATGACACTTTCTGTGAAAATTTTTTTCCTGATGTCCAGCCTGAACCTCCCCTGGCAGAGCTTGAGGCCATTCCTCCTTGTCTTGTCCCCTGTCACTTGGGAGAAGAGGCCAGCTCCCTTCTCTCCGCAACCTCCTTGCAGGTAGTTGTAGAGAACAATAAGGTGTCCCCTCAGCCTCCTCTTCTCCAGGCTAAACAACCCCAGCTCTCTCAGCCGCTCCTCGTAAGACTTGTTCTCCAGCCTCCTCACCAGCTTCGTTGCTCTTCTCTGTACACGCTCCAGAGCCTCAACATCTTTCATGTGGTGAGTGGGGTGTTATGTGGAAGGACGTGATAAGAACATACAGAAAAGTAATTCATAGAATCATAGAGTCATAAAGGTTGGAAAAGACCTCTAAGATCATCAAGTCCAATTGTCAGCCCAACACAACCATGTGTACTAAACCATGTCCCCAAGTGTCACATCTCTACTTTTTTATTAGCACCTCCGGGGATGGTGACTCGACGGCTTCCCTGGGCCGCCTGTTCCATTGCTTCACTACTTATTCAGAAAGTATTTTTTTCCTAATATATAAGCTAAACCTCCCCTGATGCAACTTGTGTCCATTTCCTCTTGTCCTATTACTTGTTACCAGGGAGAAGAGACACCTACCTCGCTATGACCTCCCTTCAGGCAGTTGTAAAGAGGGATGAGGTCTCCTCTTCTCCTCTTCTCTGTCCCAAACAATCCCATTTCCCTCATCCTCTCCTCATAAGACTTGTGCTCCAGACCGTTCAGCAGGTTTGTTGCCCTTCTCTGGACATGCTTCAGAAACTCAATGTCCTCCTTGTAGCAAGGGGCCCAAAACTGAACACAGTGTTCAAGGTATGGCCTCAGCAGTGCAGAATACAGGGGCACAATCAATTCCCTGCTCCTGCTGGCCATGCTACTTCTTATTACAGTAATCTAGTCTTGACTGCCTGAACACTACATATTGTACTTACTGAGCAGTAGTCTCAACCTTCCAGTTGAGATTCACTACGAAATAATAAAAAAAAAGACCTCTGAAGATTTTGGTAGTATCCTTTGACATTCCATAAGGCTGATTATAACCCTTTGCCATCAAATAAGGTAAGGACATTAATTCTATCAGTAAATGGTGGTGCTGACAAAAGAAGTGTGAATCAGATTTTTGAGGGAATAATAATTCAATTTTCTAAAACAAAATTCTAAAACATAATGCTTTCTAAATTAAAACTATATTAAAGTATTAAGGCTCACTTTTCTTATGTCAAAATAGCTAAACCGGAAACATTTAGAACATAAGTACAGGGACATAGCTCTAACCTTGTAACCCATTTTCTGTAGAAAATGCTGTTAAGGAATCTTTCATAACAATAATGATGGAAACCAAACTGAAATTTCATTGTAAGAGACAGCATGTCCTTTGAGAAAACATCAAACATTCATACTTCTATCAGGACACTACAGTGTCTTCTAATGGGAATTCTATATAGAAATATGTATATACCAACACATATATGTACCAAGCAAATGTAATATATATGCAAAAATTTATTTTTTTATTAACACTGATAGATGTGGAAAAAATGTTTGTTGGTCTGCCAGGTCATGCAACAGCTCTGAATGTTTCAGGTGCCACCTAGTGCCCAGTTCTCATGTGTTGAAGTCCCTTTCATAAGGAGGAATCTGATTTTCTTTGTACACTTTTATGCCACTATCTAATGATATGTCCATGACACATTCCAAATCTACATCTTACACTTTAAATTCCAGTTTTAAACTCTGAGTGATACGCTGTAGCAGAAATAATTTTTCTCTTTAAAAAAAAAAAGGAAAACTCTTCATATGGCAGATACAGTACCTCAGGCTTTAGACTATAGTGGTAGGGCTGAATACCATGACAGTTTGGATGGAGCAATTTCTATGACATTAGCAACTATAGAGTTGACTTCATGTAGTCTCCAGTAGTCTTTCTCAGTCCATGCAGTATGTGAATTTACCTTCCAGCCATGCTCAGAGTTTAACTGATGCCCTCAGCAGCTGCACAGGATTTTGCTGCAGGTAAGGTTTAAACAAAGTGAAGTGGAATTTGGTAACAGTGAATAAGAATGGCCGGTGCTTTTGACTGTACAGCTCTCCTAGCTAACTGTTTGGGTTTTTTTTTTCCAGTTTGTCATTCCCTTCAGGTAACACTGCAGAAGTGTATCTGATGGGGAAATGTCAGATTTGACCATATCTACTGAAGCTTATAGTTATCTTTCTGTTGATTTTAGTTGGTGCTGGATTATGCTGTCATATGATAACATTAGTGAGGGCCATTGTCTTTCTGCATGGTATTTCAGCTCTCTAGTGCTTTTATCTGTCTTTGTCTGGTTTGAACTGATATACCAAACTGCACTACATGTAAAGCGAATGTATTACAAATCTTGGACCCTGTATTAGATTTGTCATGCTTACTGTATCAATGTTATTACAGTACTACAATTATCACTTGTTTCCTTCAGATATCCTGGAGGTTTTTGTTGTATATCTTGTTGCTGTTGTTATCTTGCTTGTAGAAGAACTATATTAATGCAGTTCTAATTTGCTTAATGCTAAAACAGTTTTTTTCCTATAAAAATAGCACATGCTTTTAATGCTACAAATAGAAAAAGATCTTGCGTTACTTGCAAAGAAGGCAAATGGAAAGTATTGTTTCAATGCATTCAGTGATTGTTACAATGCACTTAGAATGAAAATCAAACTCAGTATAAAAATCTGCGTTTAACATTCTTTTAGGGCACAGCTTTAAAAGACACCCTTATTGTAATCAGTAGCTTTACTTCAGATTATCAAGTTCCTCTGTCAGTTTTTTATCATGAATATAAATTCAAAGGGAAGGAAAAGGGAAAATTATGTCATTCGTTAAAATTATAGGTAAGAAACTACGCAATGTAATTAGCTGTATTATCTTTAATGAACAGCAGAGACCCTCAGTGAGGTTACAATTACAATGATATTTGTTTACCAAGAAAGAGCAATTAAGGAAAGGAAAATAAAACCCATAACCTTTAAGGGAAAAACAAGTCTTTCTCACACTTCCTCTTCCCTACATATTTATAGATAGATACCAGAATATGACACACATAAAATGCAGAAAGCAAAAGAAAAACTTTAGACAAATTTTTGTTGTTAGATCAAGTTTATACATATTACTACAGTAAAAAAATATGAATTTCAGAATAGTGACTTTTCATTCTGCATTGGTATCTTGAGGTGAGACATCTGTTGGACACAAGGAACAACAAGTTTTATTGTTGAATTACAACAAAAGACAGACAGATTTTGGGAGGAAGGGATTTGCTGCATTTAATCTCTGTTTTAATAATGGTGAGTCTTTCAAAGGACATTTATAGCACCTCTTTCTTTGCTCTCTAGACCATATATATTCGTGCAATTAAATTGCCACTTAAGTTTTTCATTTTTTTTTTTTTTCATTCACTGCACTGATATTGAAAACTCCAAATTTTCTTGTGGCTTCCATAAACTCAAGTGGGACAGGTATATGTATGTATATTTCAATATGCATGTAGGAAGGCAATGGTAATTCTATACTCATTGATTAATTCTTCTAATCCCTTTTAGATACAAATCGAGACCATGGTTACTCATATATTCAGAGCAATGTGAACAAGGACACATGTGAATGAGAATAGAAAAGGAAGTATGCAAAATATGTTTTGAGTAAGACGGAAAAATATTATAAGGTAGATACTATGCTTCTAAGTTATTTTTGAGGCTGTAAAACCTTTGAAAGCTATGTGCAAAATAGTTTTTGCACATAAACCATTACAAGATTCAGTATAGGGGAAATTTGGACAACTGAATTTCAGGCTACTTCATCTTATTACAAATGTATCATCTTCCCTAATATTTGGAATGTAATACTCATTGTATCCACACACACACTAAATTTAGCACGTCTGAAATCATTCTTCTGTCTTCAATACCAAAGCATTCTCTCTTGTCAATAAGACAAAGTACATATGCATTGGTTTTCCAAGAGACATCTGCACAGCCATGTTCTAGAATTTGCAGTTACACCAAGTCCTATCCCAAAAGACAACTGAAGTGTCCCTAGAAGGGTATATTCCCTGGACCGTGCCCCTGGACTTGGTTAGTCAGGCAGAGGAATTACTGTTTGGAATGATAGAAACAAGTGAACAAGCAGTCTGGGACAGTGCCATGACTTAATTTGAATAGCTTATTATTTGGCATTTATGAATGGCTGAAACTCTGCTAAATAAAGTTTTTAAAGGAGGGTATCCATTTCTGCTAAGCAGAACTCTATGAGCCATATTTTACTAACTGTTTTTGAACAGAATTTCTATTGACATTAATAGGAATCAATGAAATAGAAACTTATTGAAAAGCATGGAAGGGTATTTTGATTCCAGGGTTTTATCACCACATAAAAAAAATGGAGGATAAGTAAGTTCAAATGTACCTCACTTACAGATGGAATATTGATTTTAAAAAAGCATTTTTGCTTTGTGCAAACAAAAACTGCACATGATTTCAGAGCTAACTGACAGTTAAATATAGGGCAAAGACAATTCTTACTTGGCAAGAGATTGAAACAATTGGGACAGCTTGCTTTAAAGAGGAGATGAGCAACAATACACAATAAAAATGTAAAAAAGTAGGATGGTGCAAAAAAATCAATTCTGCTTATATTCAGAGTACATGAAGAAGTTCAAGAAAATTACAATGCAGCAGATTCAAAAGGAAACACTTTTCCATACTTCATATCATTACTGAATATCGGAATGTCACTGAAATCAAGAATCTGTGCAGAGCTGAACAAAAATGTGATCTAGTTTGGCAGTTTCTATGTTTCCTGACAGATGGCAATCTCAAGGTAACAATCCATAGCTTTAAATGGCAGGGAGTTGGTAGTCGAGTGTCACATTCAGTTTGAAAATAGATACTACCTATCAAAGAAGACTAATGCATTTACTTGGTTAATTACATCCCCCGGATGCCCACTTCCCCCCCCCCCCCCAAACATGGTTGTATATGTTTGAAAAGAAAATGCAGAATGAAGTAATATATTTTAAATTGTACAATTTATTTTCTACTTTATTATCTAGAATCATGACCAAAAGTATGTGAAGGATTAGAGGCAGTAACATACCCACTAGCCAATTCCATAATATTAAAAAGTTAATGGAAAATGTCAAGTATTCTTTTTTTAGACGAGTCATATAGTACTGTAACGGGAAAATGAGCTTTATTTTGAAAGGAGGGTGATTTTTAATTAGTGCTTTAAATTATAATATAATTTCATAAGAATATATTGCCTTCTGTGAGTAATTCTTGATGAGGCAGCCATGAGAGTAAAGCAAGCAATTTTAGGCACTGACTGTTAAAGGCATCACTAATCTTTATACTCTTCAAAGGACGGAATCTTTTTGTGACCTTTTTACAAAGCACTAAGAAATACAGACCTCTTCAAGATTTCATCTGCTTGGAAAACCTAAAAATAAAAACACAGTGTACAGCCAGTGTTTTGAAGTTAATATATGATTCATAAGATAACCAAAATCCACAGGATGATAATCTTACTTCTATTTTGACATGCTCTGATGATAAATAATATCTGGAGAGGCCTTGAAAATGTTTAAAGGATTTAAGAGAAATCCCTTTGAACAAATATGCAGGAGTCAAATGCAGCGTTGCCTTCTTTGTAAAGCTTGCAAGCAGATTTGAGGATAGGGGTGTTTAGTTGGAGGAGGGAACAGTTAGTTTGATAAAGCAGTAGTAAAAATATCAACCATTTAGGTGAGCTTCTTACTTCTGTGTTGTGTCCTTGTGCAAGGCAATGAAAGTCAAATCCAGATCCACACAGTTTATTATGTAAGAGAAAGAAAGTAACAGCAGCAGCAACATCAGCAACTAATTTGCATACTAAACTTGTTCACATCAAAACATCATTGGTACAGCCAGTCTGGCAGATGAACACATTATTAGCATATATTTCATGTATAACATCTACATGTATAAAGTACAGCGTATACAGCATATATATATATAACTATACTGGATTCCTTTTTTTTAATAACTGTTACATAGTACTATTTCATGGCTAGTATCAGAAATCTAATAATATAGCCTAGGATCTAGGCAGTTCTTAGCATGGAAGATTGACAACGTAATGAATCTCATAAACCATACTGCTTGTTTTGATAACCACGTATACCTTTTTACTTTAATTGAAACCTACTGTAATAGTTTGAATTATTTTTTCCATACTATACGCACACACTCTTGGATACATCAGGGATGCAGAAGAACAATTTAGTTACATGGAACTCAGGAAAAAAAATAAGACAATGCATATATACCCTTATATTTGTCCATCTTGCTTCCTTACTTTTTATATTGGGGAAATTTTCTCTGAATCCAAGCACCGTTTTACCTGATTTGTGTCTTCTCTGTTAGCATTAGGCTGGTAAGTATCTTTGGTACAAACTTTGAAGAGCTCAGGATGAGATTATGAAGCCTCTTTTGATCACACTTGTAAAAAACCTGTCTTTTTATGTCCATTTACTAAAGGACCTCAGTGGTAAATGATGGGAAATGTTGCAGTCAAAGTATTTACAATGCTGAAACATCAGTCAAAAGGGTATCACCTAGTAAAACTAAATGCTAAGTAATGCCCTCAAAAATCAAACTAACAGCAGAGCTGTGACTCAGTTTGGATTCTCAATGGTTTAAAGCTCTGCATTTCAGTAAACTTACCCAGATATATGGTATTCTACAAGTTTAATTTAACCAATTCTTTGCTCAGAAATAAGTTACCCAGAGTATGTCATTACTTTTACTTCATTATCTAAAACCTATTAAATCATTTAACAGCTTAAGTCATATATATATCAAGCTCCTTTGTTTTCTCTTCCTATGTGATGAGTTCTTTGCTATCTTTTAAGAAAAATATATGAATATATATTTTTAGCTCCTATGGCTGATGCTAAAGGAAAACCTCATACTCCTTTTGGTATAGTATTCTACACTTGCATATATGAATACACAAGCAGATGATTAATAGACTTAGTCTGTAATAGCTTTTCAGTGTTACAAGTTGTATAATATCCATGAAAAAAACACTATTTCCCTAAAGTTGCCATAATTTATGTGTTACATGCTCTTCAGCAACATGCAGTATTGATTTACAAAAACACTAAAAGTGATACAAGTATGTCTTCTCTAGAATTACAGAGTAGTTCCTGTGGCAATCCAGGAGTTCCACCAAAGGGTATCTTGTATGGTACAAGATTTGATGTTGGTGACAAAATCCGATACAGCTGTGTAACAGGATATATTTTGGATGGCCACCCTCAGCTTACTTGCATAGCTAATTCTGTGAATACGGCATCGTGGGATTTCCCCGTTCCTATCTGTAGAGGTAAGAGAAATGCTTCAGCAATGTTCTCAAATATATACATTATATTTATTAGCATGAACAACTTTAAACTTTTGCTTTATTTATTAACTTTTAGATTGTGATTAAAGACAGAAAAGCCTTTTTGACTATTTTGGTCTTTTGCTCACATGTATGTTGTCTCTCAGTATATGCACCTACTAAATTTCACGTCAATATCCTATTAAAACAGTATTTCTCATTTATTTTAAAATATATGTAATGACATTTAAACTAGAAGCCTAGTAATAAGCAGTATGTAAATGTCATGTCCAATGTGTTTGCAACTACGGAAATGTAAATTTGGGATACTTCCTAAAGATTGAATTTTGTCAAGTATTAATTTGGATATTGACAAAATAGAGGCCTGAAACTACAAAAAACAGTTGAGTTGGAGGAACTTTCCCTCATTCTGAGTCAGATTAGTTATTTTAAGATATCTATAGAGGATAACTGTTATATTCTAAGGAACATTGTAGGTCAAATCCTTTTCCCTTGCTAACATTAGAAATATAGCAATATTAAGGAATCCTATTCTATGGGTAAATCTTATTTTCTGAGACTATTAGAGTGAAATAATGTTTGAATAGTAATGAAAGGAGCTAAGCTGATAAAATTACCACTACTATACATAATGAAATACAATAAAGAGAGTTGTTTGATGAAACTCTGTTATATCAGGCAAGCTTGAGATCCTTTTCTGGATTCAGGTATTACAGGCTTCAGATGGGAGCCATCTTTCTCCGAAGGGGAGAGTCCTTGCCCAGGAGCTTGCGGGGCTTGTAGATAGGACTTTAAACTAGATAGGAAGGGGGAGGGAGATAACATCAAGCTGGCCCTTAATAAGAGATGGTAGGATGGGTGTAGGGGTCAGGTGTTAGGGAGGAGACATCTCCAGAACACCTTAGAGGTAATAAAGGGTCCACTGTCAAGGTGATGCAACCGGCAGCAGAGATGAAGTGCTTTTACACTAACACACGAAGCTTGGGTAACAAGCAGGAGGAGCTGGAAGCTACCGTGCTACTAGAACGCTATGATCTGGTTGCCATCACAGAAACATTGTGGGATGAGTCTCATGACTGGAATGTGGCTATCGATGGCTACAGGCTGTTCAGAAGGGACATACTGGGAAGGAGGGGTGGAGGTATTACCCTCTGTCTTAGGAAAGGGATAGAACGTGAAGAGCTATCATTGAAGAGTAGGCACCAACAGGCTGAAAGCTTGTGGGTCAAAATTAAAGATGAAAGAACCAAAGGGAACCTACCCATACCACAAAAAATATAGACAAGTATGGGAAATGTCTATCATTAGAAATCCTATTCCATTATTTCCTATTCTCAGCTGAGAGCTACATAATATGTTTATCCATGATCTTGAAGAAAATACAAAGTTATTAATAACAGTACTATTTCTAATAAAATTATTTATAACTCATGAATCTTCCCCTCCTACTTCCCAGAAAAAATGCCAGCTAATAAAGAAGATACATAATCAAGGCTTTTTTTTTTTTTTTTGTGGAGACAATTGTAAAAAATATTTGATGATAGTATGTTAACTTGCACAAGATTTATTTCTGTTACAAAGTAGAAGGCTAATGGACTTCACTGTTAATGACAGTTCAAATTCTTGATCTGTCAGTTTTGAAATGAATTGGCATAAAAATTTGTAGTCTCAAATGAGGAAGATGAGAGATTCTGATTCTTCCACTTGCCAGTCAGTCATTACAGTAACAGTGTTAAACATGTTTTCTTTTGATACAAAGATTTTCAGTAGAACGTTGGATAAATTTTTATTCCATGGGGATGTGAAAATACACAGTGTAAATTTGAGTTGGAATTATAAGCTCCCAAAGTAGTCCTGTGGTTAAACATAACTATACTGTGTAAGCAGAAGACTATCACATAAGAATATGAAAGCTATATTTCTTTTTATTCATGATTAGAGAGGACATTTTCTGAATAGCATTGATCTCTAGGGCAAAACAGAGTTGACAAATTAGGAAAGATTCAGAAAAACAGGAAACAAGTTCTGTTAGGTTTCAAAATTGTCATTTTGTCTAGATACTGAAGGAATTCAAACTTTTCAGTGCACGTAGAGGAGGATGAAGAGGTGACTTGGTTTACTGCAAAACCTAAGCAGAAGGAAAGTTTGTGGTTTTTTTTTTTTTTTTTGAGAAGACGTTTCTCTAATGAATAGCTTTGAAGAATCTAAGGAGTAAATGCTTGACAAAAAAAACCAACAAGGTACACATTTTAATACTGATGGTTATGAATTACTGAAGCATAACCTAAGAATGTAACAGATTCTTGATTTAAGTTTTAACAGGCATAGTGACCTATAGACTTAACACATCAAATTACTATTAAAGTATTTGTGCCCTCTGCACTTGGGGCACAACAACCCTATGCAGTGCTACAGACTGGGGGAAGAGTGGCTAGAAAGCTGCCTGGAGGAGAAGGACCTGGGGGTGCTGGTTGACAGCCGACTGAATACAAGCCAGCAGTGTGCCCAGGTGGCCAAGAAGGCCAATGGCATCTTGGCTTGTATCAGAAATGGGGTCACCAGCAGGTCCAGGGAGCTTATTCTCCCTCTGTGCTCGGCACTGGTGAGACCACACCTCGAATACTGTGTTCAGTTCTGGACCCCTCACCACAAGAAGGATGTTGAGGCTCTGGAGCGTGTCCAGAGAAGAGCAACAAAGCTGGTGAAGGGGCTGGAGAACAAGTCTTACGAGGAGCAGCTGAGTGAGCTGGGATTGTTTAGCCTGGAGAAGAGGAGGCTGAGGGGAGACCTTATTACTCTCTACAACTACCTAAAAGGAGGTTGTGGAGAGGAGGGAGCTGGCCTCTTCTCCCAAGTGACAGGGGACAGGACAAGAGGGAATGGCCTGAAGCTCCGCCAGGGGAGGTTCAGGTTGGATATCAGAAAAAAATTCTTCACAGAAGGAGTCATTGGGCACTGGAACAGACTGCCCAGGGAGGTGGTCGAGTCGCCTTCCCTGGAGGTGTTTAAGGAACGGGTGGATGAAGTGCTTAGGGACATGGTTTAGGGAGTGTTAGGAATGGTTGAACTCAATGATCCAGTGGGTCCTTTCCAACCTGGTGATTCTGTGATTCTGTGATTCTGTGATTTTTTATCTGTTTTCGATAAAAAAGTTAACTAATCTGTGTTTGATATCAGAAACATCTAATTTTACATTTAATATAGAGACCTTTGTGATTGCATTCAAATGAATTTGTCCTAATTTTGTCTAATACAATTATTCAACACAGAATTCTGCAGAAGGTTGCTAAAGGTGATTACCCACTAATGAGCTTCTTATCTCTTTCTCTATGTTTGCCATGGAGACTCTCTTTGATTAAACACTCATCTTTAAAGAGTTCTTTTTGTGTTTTTGTTCTCTACCAATGCTCATTACATCTAAAACAGATAATCCTGAGACAAATATGTGAAGTCGTGTATAATCTTGAGAGTGTACACGTAAGAATTAATTTTTCTCAACACTAAACATCTTGATTACTGGGTTTTGGTGGATGGCATGGTCTCTTCCAGACATGCATATACTAGTTGTCTATTTTAATGTAGTTAGTTGAATTGGGGAAATACAGAGTATTACAATGCCACAACCTAGGAAATGTCATTATCTGATTTGTTAGAACAAAGCCCAAGTATAACAGAAACGTATATCTTATTCAGCATTCATTTGGGGCACGTTTTGTTTATTTGGATTTTTTACCTATAGGAAATTGAACAAAGCATGCTTAGATATCAGTGGAGTTGAGCTCATAGATGCCTTTAGTATATCTGTATACAAAATATCATTGTCAGCAGCCTCCTGTAATTCAGAACAAGTAAATTTGGGGAGTAATGTATTATTAGATCAGTTCTTTCACATCACTTTCAATTTGAATGATGTGATAAGGAGATCCCACTTTCTTTTAAACAATGTACTTTCTGTGGACTGATGTGTCAACGAGGGGAATTTCACAGGACTCGGTAGTGCTTTGCATTGCCACAAGCATACATACACGAGATCTTATTATATACTTATGCTTTAAATTTGGTGCATAACACTGATATTTGTATTTTTAAGTAACATATATTTTGGCCATATTTTTTTATGAAGAAAAGAGTTATTTCTCAAATGGCTTCTTTTTTCTTTACTACTCAGTAGAATTGTATCACAAAATTAGTGCACATACCTAATAATTGCTTTATTTCATTCTTTGTTTCTCAGTGCATATAGTCCAAATGCACAGTTTTTCATCTGCCATCTGCATGTACAGATATTCGTTGAAATACTGTAATATTTATTAGATGTAATAGAAGTGCAAAAATACCTTAATTAAAAGAGAACTATATTGGGTCTATTGTGTTGTTGTCAATTATGCTGTGCAGAACTCATGATGAGTTTTTAAATAGAGCCTTCTTCCCTGACAAATTAATTTTGATAAGGTTGTTTTCAACAGTGAAACATGACATCAGCTTTATCATATCACCTGTTCCTGAGATAATGTAGCAGCTTGCACTTTCTGCATAATGCAGCAAGCTAGGAATAATTTATTGAGGTGAATAAATAACATTACATCTATCTATAATATTGTCATTTTATAAAAGTTATAATAATTAGACATTTTCATAACTACAGAGGTATTTTGATTTTTATGTGTTTAAAAATTTTCATATTCTAGGGTAAAATAGTTGTACAAATCTTCATTGTAAAATGGCTTACTTTTAGAATTCAGCATTTTCAAAAATGAAATATAGTTTTAGATTCTGAGAAGTTTTATTAAAATAGTTTCATCATTCCTCCTACGTGTAGCTACAAAATATTTGTAACTTTAAAACTTCTATTCATATTTTCAACAGGAGATTCTTTTTCCACTTGTTAGAATTAACATGTATTTTGGTCAGACAAGTACATAACTCACTTAATGCAGTTACCTTTTAAATGAACAAAATGCATGTATGCTTTCTGCATTTCTGCTTTTCATTTTAGTCTATTCATATAGGTACATACATAATTTCTTTTTCTCCAGCAGATTTACTCCAAATAAACTGGATTGAGATATTTATAAGCTAATATTTTAAAAAGAAGTGTCAAACTAACTAGTGTCAAATCTGAATATTAGAATATTCAGCTCATTATTTCCTACTGCCTGTGTGCAGAACCCAGTCGAGAGGAAAATATGTTAATTGCAAGTCACTGGTACAATTCTGTGACAACACAGATACATGACTATACATATTTCAAATACATGAGTTAAGTTTTAGGTCAGATAAAAACCTCAGCATTTTCAAGTGAAATAAAAGTATATCTAAGAGTCTTGTAGACCCTCCAGTACATTTTCTTGAAGGGGTATATCTGATTATATATGGTACATAATAGTGCAGAATTTAGAAAAAAAATAAAATTAAATTTCGCATAACTACCAAGAAGTATTAATTTAAGAATGTAAGCATTTCGCAGACAGATAAATTTGGTTGCAGGTTGGTAAGGAATTTGATGACAGTGTGGCAAGTAGAATTTAGCAATATGAACAGTAAATATGCTGACTCTCACCTTGTGTCTTTGTTGTAAATTGGGCTTTCCAGGCTGCAGGAAGTACAAAACAGGACCTAAAGTCAAAGTACTGCACTTGCTGCAATGTAATGCATTAACTACTGGAACTCATAATATATGCAGAAGAAAATAAAATGCGCTGACTTAAAGCAGGGATAAATTACATCTCATTTGGAATGAACAGGGTTTGCCTCAATCCAGTTCTTATATAAAAACAATTGTTACTGTTTGTTCTTAGGAAAAGCCCCAACATAGCTGTATGAGACCGGTTTAAAACATGTTGGATTATTTAAAACAAGTTAAAAAGAAACCCAACTAAAATATTCTGTAGAATGATGTGTTGGTATATAAGATATGAAGATGACTTGACACTAAATACATGAGCACTTTTTCAGAGATTTTTCCACAGACCCTTTTTGGGACATTATAAATCAGTGTCTTAGAATGGCCAACACTTTTGTGGATAGTACATTAAAAAATGTAAATCATCTAAAAATGGCTTTTTTTCTAATCTAAAGGATTAGAAAACTTAATTAAGTTGGAGATGACGAAATTACATGAAGAAAAAAGTCTACCATTTAATTGAAATAGTAGCATAATATAAAAGTTTAATGTTTTCAAGAATACTGTGTACTTTTAAGCAAGGCCCAGAAACTCTGCAAAATAAGAACCTGAATAGCATTTTTTTTTAATGAGGAAAGTTACATTACCTTTTATTGCTTTGAATTTTTGCAATAAAAGAGCTTTGAGAGTTCTTTGTATTAGTTATCTTAAGACCAACAGAGTCAAACTTTTGCCTCTACAAAAGGAACTGAAATTGCTCTCTGGTATACACTACCACACTTGTCTTTTCTCATTATATCAGTCTTATTCTCAGTATAGTATCTGGTTCTCATTATCAGGGTCATTTCACATAAATGTACAGTCTACTCATGTGATAAAATGAACCTGAGCCTGAAGAACAGGAAATCCTCATGTGAGTTTTAATATGCGATCAGATCTGAGGATTTTCTGTTCTTCAAAGTAGTGGTGAAACTTTGCTGAATTATTTGAATCTACTTTGAGTTATTATTGATGTGTTGTGAACCAAGAAATTGGTACAGAACTATACAATATTAGAATTATCATATATTCCTAACACTAAGTCATACAAGTTTTACTGTGCTAATAACAATATTATAGTTGTGTCTGTTAAACAGAACTCACTGAAAATATACGTCTGTTAAATAGAACTCACTGAAAACGTACAAACAATAGTAATAATCTAACATAGTATGCATTCCTTAACCAAACGTTATTTGTGGGAGTTACAATTGGTTTTATAGAAACATAGAATCATTAAGATTGGAAAAGACCTTTAAGATCATCAAGTCCAACCCTTAACTAACATTGCGAAGTTCACCACTAAACCATGTCCCTAACTATAACATCTACATGTCTTTTAAATACCTCCAGGGAAGGTGACTTCACTATTTCCCTAGGCAGCTTTTTCCAATGCTTGACAACACTTTAAATGAAGTAATAATTCTGCATATCCAGTCTAAACCTCCCGTGGTGCAACTTGAGGCCACTTCCTTTCGTCCTGTCACTTGCTGCTTTGGAGAAGAGACCGAGACCCAACTTCAGCCTCGGGGTTTTTTTGGTTTGTTTTTTTTTGTTTATGTGTTAGATTCTTGTTCAAAATCTGTGGTTGTTCATTTATGATAATGATGGCCATGTAATTAAGTTCTTATGATGTAAGAACCCATTGTGCTCACCCGTTGTGTCCAATGTTGTGCTACTGTAGAAGAGATAATTAAAAAAAAAAATACTGATTTTTATAAAGCAAGCTTGATATGGATTTTTTTAAAAAAAATTATTACTTTGGATTTTTTAATCAGAATTTAAATGTCTGATGGGTGATTAAGAGACATATAAAAGATCAGGATATAGATAACAGCTTATGAAGCAATACAAAATATCTTAAAATGTTTTCTTTATTTATGCTTTCATTAGAAATGTATGTATCCGGTTCAGAATATCCATCACAACATTGGAATCACACTTTCATTTGGTTTACATAGTCTGGCTTTGCACATCCTCATGGGATTTCAGGAATTCTTATCAGTAGTGAGGAGACCTGTCCTAAGATCCATTAGAAACTTACATTACCAGTGGGCAAACCCTCAGCTAGTGCAATACAGACCTGAATAAAGAGGTATTTAGATTAAAGTAATTAGCATTCATCAGTGCAGTAACCATCTTAATTTGGAAAACAGGTCCCAAATTACATCTCCAGAGGACTGAGCAAAGCAGCAGAAATGAACTGTTTCTAAATAAATGAAATTATGTTTAGAAGAAGAAAGAAAGTATATGTAATTATTACAGAAAGGGGATGTTTGCAGGCAGTTCTAGTTCACACAAAAGTAAAGAAAAGACAGACAGAACAATGTATTATCTTGCTGCTTTTCATGGGAAAAGTACGAATAAGATCAAATTTAATAAAAAGAAAGATTGTCATTACAATTCATGTAGGCAATAAAGAGGAAAAGTGAAAGTCTATATTTTAAGTCTAACTTGAACGCCCAAATGTTTGAGGTCACGGTTGTGTTCAAAGCTGGAACATAGTACTTCTTAGAACAAGTGGGTGGAAGTTAGGAGAGGGTCATTAATGAAAGGCTTGAAAGGCTTGAAACACTGTTTTTGTCTCCTGTTTTCTTAAGAATTTTCTTAAGCAAGAACAAAGGACATAGAATTCATTGACCATAATGCCATATACTATTGAAATTAAGTTGCAAAATTGTCAATGAGGACATTATAACTGTGAGAATAATACCTGCAGTCTGAAGAGGAGAAGATTACTCCTAAGGATCAAGATGAATTAATTGGAAGGAGGAACTTGGAAAAGTAAAATATTGGTTTAGGCTGATAACTGACAACAATTTGAATAGTTTGGTTAGTTCAGATTAGTTTAAAAAAATTATTTCTAATTGAGTTTGTTATAACCCCCTAGAGACTATTTTAAGAGGTAAGGTGTTAAATGTATTGCTCTTGCTCAATTCCAGTTTGGACTAGCTGATTCTACTTATGGTATATAATTGTTTCCCTGTTACATCTCACCTTCTTCGTAGGTTCATTTTCTGTGTGGCATTCCTGGGTAAACTCTTTCTAGTGATCAATTAGCACAAATAATGGTTGTAAAATAATTTGAGATACTTTGAAAGTCATTACTGGTAAATCCCAGTTCATTAACTCAATTTACTAAACTGCTTAATCCAAAAAGCTTTTGCTGCTATGACCTTTTAAATAGACTAGTATATTTACCTCAGATTAATGAAAGTACATCTTGATAAAAACTTTCTGCATCTTTTAATTTCTGCCTAAAAATAGAATTTGCCTGACTATAAATGGAAATTGTGAAAATATTATTCACTATTTAAGTCACAGTTTGCAAACCCTGATTTATAACTCAGTTGTAATTAGATCTGGAAGGCAGAAGTCATAACAAATTATTTTTCTAAGAAGTCTCTAAAGCCCTTCAAATATTACTCCAAAAGAAAACCTGATTGCAAGTACTGTTTTTGGCAGGTGAAAGATTACATAGCTAAAATTCTATCATTATGTAAGACTGTGTCTTTATTAACTTAAAGAATGATTAATGATTTGCCTATGAAACATGAATCTTGCTCTTCAACATTAATTAATCCTCTTGTTCTCATCACTGGCAGGAGTGTTTCTGGTTTATTTAAATATGAAGACACTATTGTCTCTGACTTGCAAGATGGATTTCGGATCTGTAGCCTGTTTTTACAAAGATAATATTTAAAATTGTCCACTGATGAAGGAGTCTGAAGATGGTTCAGTTGTGTGTGTTACAAAAATAAATTCAGAACTTCGCAAAATTTAGTAATCTTTTATTCAGCTCTGCAAACTGAGAGTTTAAAAAACAGTCTGCTATAAATTTTGTTGACACTGGAAGGGCAGCGTGTAATGTAATAGAAACTGCAGCAGAGTTTTGCTACATGTGTATGAAAGATTCCATTGTATTTACCGTGGCCAAGAAAGGCCCAACAGCACAGTTAATCTCTTTCAGAACTGATTACAATGAACATATGGGTAAGAGATCTGCTTTGTTAACTCATTTATCTTGTATGACGGCCTTCTGAGTTTTGTTCAGGATGAAAGTTTTGATAGTAGACCTGTACTAATTTAGCACATACAATTTCTTTCACATTTCAGACAATCAGTAAAGCTGATCGTATTTAACCAGAACAGAGCAGCCTGTGAGCAAAGGTTCCTTTTGTTGCTCTGCGTCATAAAGTTCATTCTTAGTTCTTGCTAATCATTCTTAGATTGTCTAGGAGAGGGTAAAAAAATGTAACTGTGAGAATTTAGGATCACTTGTTCTCCATCAATTTCATTTTCCTAATCCAAATCATTTTAACACTTGCTGGTATTTTACACTTCAGAGAAAGAAGCTTCCTGCTGTGTAGTTACGCATTAATTCTGCCCATGTCACAGTTCCATCTTGTCTTTCATTTTGAATGTTTTACGTTATGTTGCAACATTATATACTTTGTATATTTTTCTATAATTTTTCTTAATTTTTCTTTTTTCCTATATCATTGCAAGCATGTACATTTAATTTTTTTGTATGTATGTCTTAGAACTGTTAAAAACTTTCAAGCGTAATGAAAAGAAATTATATAGTCATATATATCTTTTTTTCGGAGATGTGATAATTCCTAGTTTTCTCTTCTTCAGTAAGCCATGAGAGAGAAAGAAACACTGTTCAATATCAACACTTCATACAAACTAATCAAGTCAAAAACAAAATAACTTTAAAGCAGGATCTATGGAAAAAGACTTTGACTCACATTTAAGTCAGATAGAAATGGACAGGAGTCAAACCCAAATGTTTCAGAGTGGCAGGAATATGGTGGCAGACTTCAGAAATGATAAAGCAGGGTGAAGGGACATTTGGACATGTACCCTGGGACACAACCAGGAGGATATGCAGCACCACGCATAGTCACAGATGAGTGGTGCTGTTAGAGCAACTGAGATGTGGTGGGATAGCTTACATGTCTGCAGTGTGGTAAAAGATGGATAAAACCTCCTCAGGAGAAACAGGGAGACAAGGTGGTGTGGTGATATCTGTGTGAAGGATCAGCTTAAATGTGTGGATCTGCTTTTGGTGATGGAGAATGGGCTGGCTGAGAGCTTGTAGATCGGGATCAGAAAATAATGAAATGATCAGAGAAATCACATTGGAAACCTGTTACACACAACTGGATAAAGGAGACAAAATGTTTGAAAAGTTCCTTAAACAGCTCAAAGTCTTTAATTCACAGACTGTATTTCTCATGGTACTTTATCCTTCCTGATAGACATTGCAAAGCTAATATGGCAGCACGCAAACAGTAAAGATTACAGAAGACCTTAAAGAATCCATACCCACATTTCACAACAAGATTTATCTCTAGTAGGTATTCGTCATAGTATCATAGTATAGTTAGCATTGGAAGAGACCTTAAATACCATGTAGTTCCAACCCCCCTGCAGGGCAGGGACATCAACTAGCATCCCCAAGTCCTTCTTTGCAGGGCTGCTCTCAATCATGTCATCTCCCATCGTGTTCTGAAAACAAGGATTGCACTGACCCAGGTGCAGGACCTTGCACTTGGCTTTATTGAACCTTATGAGGTTTTCATACGCTCACTTCTCCAGTCTGTCCAGGTCCCTTTGGACGATATGCCATCCTACCAGTGTGGCAACTACACCACTCAGCTTGGTGTCATCTGCAAACTTGCTGAGGGTGCACTCGATCTCGCTGTCAATATCATTGACCGGTAAGGACCCCTGAGGGACAGTGCTCGTCACAGATCTCCATCTGGACTTTGAGCCATTGACCACTATTCTCTGAATATGACCATCCAAACAGTTTCTTATCCACTGAACCGTCCACCCATCATATCCATATCTATCCAATTTAGAGAGAAGGCGGTTGTGGGGGGCTGTGTCTAAGGCTTTACAGAATTCTATATAGATCATATCTGTCCGTTTACCCACGTCCACTGCTGCAGTTACCCCATCATAGAAAGCCACCAAATTGGTCATACAGGATTTGCCCCTGGTGAAGCCCTGCTGGCTGCCATTAATCACCTCCCTGCCCTCCATGTGCTTTAGCATAGCTTCTAGGAGGATCTGTTCCATGATTTTCCCAGACTGTCCTTTAAAGACTTTCCAATTTTCCAAAGACAGTGTTTTCCCAGATTTTATTTTTAGTATTATTAGAAAGGGTTTTTCTCTTTAATTCCACATGAATTTTTCTTGTTAAAATTTAAGCATGTTACCTTTTTTCCTGTATAAAACATTGTACCTGTGCACATTAGAAATCAATTATTTTCTTCTTTGCAACTTCCTTTTGCTGGTTTAGTTTTGATCTTCTCTTCTTTAGCCACAGTAATCCTAATGCATTCTTATATCACAAGTCATGCCTTTGAGATCACTAGTAAATTTTGTTCATATCCTCTAGATTGCTTTCAATTTATCCATGTTTCTTTTTCTTTTGAAGTGTTAGGTCACAATCATGAAGGACTAGATATTATTTTCGTGATTTATTGATGACAGTCCATAGTTAGAGCATGCTCTGTTCTGCTCTGAGGTGCTAGTATGTCCAGTTATTCATCTAGTTTGTCTGTGAGAGTAATTTTAGTTCTTGTTCTGGTTTTAAAATAATGTTCTTGACTTTAAATAACATTTTTAAGGAAGAATGTTTTCTTGATTACTTTTGTGGTGGTTTGTTTCTGGGTTGCTGGGGTTTCTTTATTTCTTTCTTTCTTTGTCAGAACAGATTAATTATTGAAGTCCAGGTAGATGAATAAGTCTTTTATTTTTCTGTATGGAATGAAGCACCTGTGGTAAGGCACAAATAAAAGATCTTCAGGAGCTGTAGATAAATCTGGCCAAAATCCCAGAATAATATTTTGTTTATTTACTGCAATCTATAAATCTCCAGGCTGGCCAAAAATACAGTGCTAGGTTCTAACTTTCAAGCTCTATGAAGTAAAAACCAAAGTGTATAAATTTATGGGAATGATGTAGATTAACTTTTTATTTACTCCTATTTTGTTTAATACAAATACTGAAAAATAAATATTTGGTGATTCAGTCCTCCTGCATCTTTAGACATCAAGTGAAAATGCTGAGGCACTGTTTACTTCATGTTTAACTGAAAGTAAAATGAAAATTACTTCCTATGTATTTGTTCATCTGAACAAGATTAGAAAAAGCAGATATTTATGAATAACAATAATGATCAAAACTTCATAAACAAATTGGTTTGGGAATTTTCCTCTTATTAAGGATGAAAGTTCAAAGGGCTCTGTCACTTACCCAAGTCATGGACATCATCCGTACACCAAGGGCTTTATACAGTGTTCAGTTTCTATCATCACTCGGAACATCAAAGACTTAGATACAATTTTATAATGATTAGCAAACACTAGAACTGCAGAAACCTGGGAAAATCAAAATAGGATGTCTGATACTAACTGAAGTTGTTTATCACTCATAAATGGTACATAAAATGAAATAAGCATACTGGTTCACTGAAGTGCAAAAAAAAAGAGTAAACAGCAGAGTAATCAATAACCGGCTGCTCTGGATGCTCAAAGTACAATAACAAAAGTTATTCTCTTTTCTCGCCCCTGATGATGCAACAGCTCGGATAGTTGGTTCTTTTCATGTACCATGCAGTTATGCATCACCTGTAGAATAGGATTAATAATTCCAGGGTAGTTAAGTCAACAAGGTGACTTGTCAACCATTTGTTCTTCTTAGCTCTTCCAAACAGTCATGCTTTCTCTAGTTATTCTGATATTTCTAGATAGATGGTTGCTGCACTATCCACTTTTGCTGCTCACTGTAGCTCTCCAAGTAAGCTTGAATTGTGTAAGAAAAACAAGTATATATAACAGCTATATGTGTGTACTTAGAAAAATCCCTACCATTTAAAAAGAACTCTTAAAAAGGACTCTGATCCTTCATCTTGCAAATTTATGACTTGCTTTCTGATTCTGTAAACTCCGATCTTAAATTAAGTTCAGCCACTGGATGTGTCAGATGTAGTTTGATGGCTTTTCAGGGTAATATTTTTCATATTATTACTTGTAAAACATTTTCTTTACTAGTCTTGTGAGTTTGGGGGTGTTTTGTTTGGTTGGTTTAGTACGCTTTTATCATTTCACATGTAAATGGCCTTATGATCATCAGATGGAATATATTGTTACATATTTTTGTGAAATATTTGGGAAGCTACCTCATTACTATCATTCTGCACTTTTTACTTCTATAGGTATCCATTAAAAGGCATTTACTTCTCTATGCTAAGGATAGTTCTCCTAAACTAAAAGCAAAAATTGTCCACCCCTTCACAAATTCTCTTACTGATGTAGCTATTTGCATGCAATATTGTACTTGTTCATTCGCAAAAAAGGGAAAATAACCACCACCCCACTGAATTTTACAATATTTTTATTTGTTTTACTATCGATAAGGATATGTTTTTCCGTTTGTCCAAAAAGCTTAGAAAACTGTTCCTTTTTACATACATGCAATCATTTCCCACTGTTATATACAGAGCTGGAATTATCAAAAAGGCCAGAGTACAGTCCATATTTCTAAGGTTCAATTTCAGAAATTTCAGGATGACAATTTAACTCATTTCTTTTATGTAAGACTACAGAAACTACAGCTAAGACTGAACTTTTCATGGGTTTGGGAAGTTTAGAACAGTTTTTTAATTGCCTTTCTACAGTGAAGTCACCTATTAAAAATATACGGAAGTACGGTTGCTTAAGACTGTTGCAAACAAGTTACTTCTGTTCTTCAGAATAATTTGCCTCCATATCTCTAGTCATATGTATTTATAAATTATACTACTGTATTACAATTAAGCAATGTATTATTTAAGTTTAGAGTTTAGAATCTTGCAGTTTTAACTAAGTAAATAGCTATCTTGGACAGACCTTGAAACTAATACCTACTTTTACATTGTTAAAGAGCTAAAAAGAAAGTAAGGAAACAGATTTCAAACATCTCAGAGTCTAAAAACTGTAGCTGGAATATATTTTTTAAACAAACCTTTTCCACATTTTCAAGGGTTTTGTTCTTTTAAAGAATGATGATATTTAAAAGCTTGAAAACTGGATAAAAAAGTTTTTTTCCTTGTTCCTAGAACAGCAAAAAAAAAATCAATTTATTAGATTACTGCTGCATAATAGATTTGACCTGTAAAAATGTATCCACAGCTTTTTAGAATATAATTTCCATGGCTTATATTGTCTGTTGAAGCACGTGACGGTTTTTGGAGTTTTGGAGTCAGGCTATCCAATGTCTATGCCGCTGAGCAGGTTACATTTTACTGGTTCTTTCAGTTTTTTCTGCAATTGTCAAAAATAGTGGTAGCACATGCCTAATAGAATCACAGAATCACTACGTTGGAAAAGACCTCCAGGATCATCCAGTCCAACCATTCCTATCAACCACTAAACCACGCCCCTGAGCATCTCATCCACCCATCCCTTAAACACCTCCAGGGAAGGTGATGACTGAACCACCTCCCTGGGCAGTCTGTTCCAGTGCCCAATGACCCTTTCTGTGATTTTTTTTTTTTTTCTGACATCCAGCCTGAACCACCCCTGGGAGAACTTGAGGCCATTCCTTCTTGTCCTGTCCCCTGTCACTTGGGAGAAGAGGCCAGCATCCTCCTCTCCACAACCTCCTTTCAAGTAGTTGTAGAGAGTAATAAGGTCTCCCCTCAGCCTCCTCTTCTCCAGGCTAAACAATCCCAGTTCCCTCAGCTGCTCCTCATAAGACTTGTTCTCCAGCTCCCTCACCAGCTTCGTTGCTCTTCTCTGGACACGCTCCAGAGCCTCAACATCCTTCTTGTGGTGAGGGGCCCGGACCTGAACACAGGATTTGAGATGTGGTCTCACCAGTGCTGAGTACAGGGGGAGAATAACCTCCCTGGATCCGCTGGTCATACCGTTTCTGATACAAGCTAAGATGCCATTGGCCTTCTTGGCCACCTGGGCACACTCCTGGCTCATGTTCAGTTGGCTGTCAACCAGCACCCCCAGGTCCTTCTCCTCCAGGCAGCTTTCTAGCCACTCTTCCCCCAGTCTGCAGCACCACACAGGATTGTTGTGCCCCAAGTGCAGGACCCAGCAGCCCAGCCTGTTCAGATCCCTTTGAAGAGCCTTCCTACTCTCCAGCAGATCGACACTTCCACCCAGCTTAGTGTCATCTGCAAACTTTGATCCCCTCATTCAGGTCATTGATAAAGACATTGAACTGAGCTGGGCCCAGTACCGAGCCCTGAGGAACTCCACTTGTAACTGGCCTCCAGCTGGAGTTAACTCCATTTACCACCACTCTCTGGGCCCGGCCATCCAACCAGTTTTCAACCCAGGAGAGTGTGCACCTGTCCAGGCCAGAGGCTGACAGTTTCTGAAGCAGAATGCTGTGAGAAACTGTGTCAAAGGCTTTACCGAAGTCCAAGAAGACTACATCCACAGCCTTTCCCCCATCCAGTAGTCGAGTCACTTTGTCATAGAAGGCGATCAGGTTAGTTTGGCAAGACCTGCCTTTCACGAACCCGTGTTTACTGCGCCTGATCACCCGGTTCTCTTGCATGTGCTTCATGATAGCACTCAAGATCAGCTTTTCCATGACTTTCCCTGGCACTGAGATCAGACTGACAGGCCTGTAGTTTCCTGGATCCTCTCTCCAACCCTTCTTGTAGATGGGTATCTAATATACATGATATCTAATTTTTCCTCTGAATTGTGATTCTTCTTCAGAGCATGCATATAACTACATAGGGAATATTAGTGTTTGTAAACAAGATTCCTGCTGATTGCTTTTAGTTTTGTTGATTTTATATGATTGCTTATCAAACATATTTTAAATAGTACATTAGCTACTATGATATTAGCAAAATGTAAAAACCTGCAGCATACCTACCAGCTGATAAAAGCTGATAACAGCTTAAGGTGATATGTCTGTACATCATGGGTGTGTTGAGGTGTAAAGGAGAGATAACTCAAGAGAACTTTTTCTTTGCCTCAGTGAATTGACACAGTATTTGGAACATAGATTTATCCTTCTGATTTTTCCTGCAAGAAACCTTTTCTGCTAGTATGTAGGCACTGTAAATCCTTGCTGTCTGTGACCTTAGGTAAGTGAAATTCAGCTGCAAGTACTGGGTAGGTGGTTGGGGACAGGTCAACTTCTATTGGGCAAAGGGGTTGATTTGAATTAGAATTTGTTGTGGACCAAATAAAAAACTAGGTATCTTGTCTGGCACAGTAACACCTTCTGAAAGGCTGTACAAAAAATATATTGAAGAACAAGGACAAGAAATAGAGCTACATGGAAGAAATAATAGTGCTGGATCAAAAGGAAAGAGATTAAAATGTAGATAATTGATGGCAATACATACAAAACTGCAAAAACTATAAGAAGTAAAAAAGAAAAATATCAGGGAACTTTTAATGTTAAAAATAATACAATACACTGCTAAATGAGAATTCTTCCAATGAACTTAATGGTGATGGTAACAGGCAAAAAAAGAATATGACAGGGGAAGCAGACAAAGGTAAGGATTTGAAGTATGGTGCTGCAAGACAGATACTACGCTATAAGAAGGAAAATCTTTTACAGAAATTTTAGTAAGGGAAGATTTTATCTAGGAAACCCACTATCTGGCTTCCCTTTTACTCATCCTACCTTCTATAGAACTCCTAAGATGACACTGAAAAACCATATGTAAGTTCAGGACGAAATGTATCTGCACATAAATCTGTCTTTCAGAACTGTAGTTTTCAGGCATTTGTTCATCAAAATGATCATCAAATTTTCTGCTGTTCATAACTTTGGAAGTATCTAGAAGAAATGCAAAAACATTGTTTTGAGTTTCATAAGCTGATGTTACTTTACAAATAGTATTTCTTCAACAGCAAAAGCTAATTCTTAGATTACAGATATGATTTCTGTTTTGGTTCAGTGAGTGAAATAATTTTGCAGTTATTCCAGTCTGTGTTTATTGGAAAAACTACAGGATAATCTGCTTTTGCGTATCTTCTTCATTTTGAAATAACACATTAATGTTTATGTAGCTTGTTTCTCCATTATTGCTTGGCCTAAGGATCATACAGGCATAGAATAGCCAGACAAAAGAGGTCGTGTATCCTTGAAGTGCTAAGCATGACACTACCTGTTAATTCTTTTGTTTTGTGCTATTGTATAGACTTACAAGCATCCTAATTTAAGTTGTCTTTGGATTGAATTTGTCTCATGTCTACCCTGCTATTTGCAAGACTACCTACGATTTTGAACAAGGGTGTTATAATGATCTTACTATTAGTAAAATAATTTTCTCTCATACATAAATTCCAACATTGCATATTATCTGCTTTGTGTCAGGACTATGGAGATGGTTTACACAAATTAGTGATTCTGTAGCCCTCTATTCCCAGAATAAATTAATGTATAATCTGCATGTTGTCAGCTCAGGAGTTGGCAGGCTTGGTAGACTCTGCTGCACTTCAGCCATTTCCTGGCTAGGTTAGCACACAGAAAGTCCAATTGAGAGATTTTCTAAATGTGCACAAATAATTACACTAAAAGCTCCCTTTTCTGTCATCCTCAATATTTCACTCTTCCAATCTTTCTAAACATCAATCTTCCTTCTTAATTGTTGTACTATCATTTGTGTAACAGTCTGAGAGATCTATGGCCTACATCAAGAAGTTGTTGTAAAAAGGTTTGCCATCAATAATTAGATACATTATGAACAATATCTTGAAACTTATCAGCAGCTCCTGGAATGTTAACAGAACCAATTTATTTCTGGACAGTGTTCAGATACCTCTGGTAGTTAAGAGCTTTCAGTTAGTGGATCACTATTACATGTATTTATAGAAAAATATGTAAAAAGTAAAGGTATAAATATAAACATTAAAACCTAATAAAAGTCCTTAAGTTAATGCCTGTCATATAACTTGTAAATTAAGGAAAGAAATTGGAAATCTCAAAGAAAAAAAAAATGTTCTCCTCCTCTTTGTCCCTGGCATCAATTTATTTAGGGACTTCTGAAGACAAACTGTTCATGTCTAAGTACAACATTTGTCATACCTACTTCCAAAGATTTCATGTTGTTAAACTACCATTTCAGCTTCATATGAAAATCTAAAGCAAACCAAAATAGAAAATGAAGATAAATTAACTGATCGAGTCACACAGACAGTTTTAATAGGTAGATAAACAGTCAAAACATAATTTTCAAGGTCTTGTAGCTGTCCTCCCAGAGGCTGCAAATCTTGGTGCAGTTTATTTTGTTACACTATAGATTACAAATTCAGAAAACAATTGGCAGTATTTAATGTGAACAAATGTTTGAGAAGCAAAGTAGAACTATGCGAACTGAAGCCATTTGTAGAGCCTTGAAATAACGAGTGCGTAAAGACCATTTTAGAGAGCTGACTAATGAGGATGAGTACATCTAAAAATAAAACTGAAGTACAGGCTGCCCCAAAGAAATCAATCAACTCAGGACAGTCCTGTCTTAAGGCATAGGCATCAGGCTACTGTTAGTATGTGCCTGAGCAGGTTGGTATGTGCTGTTTCAGGACTCAACTACATTGACAGGAATTCTAGGTTCACTGTGTATGAGAGAGTGTCATAAATGGAGCAAATCTAACATTTTGTAAATGCATATATGTATATGCAGATTATTTCTTCTAGTAAACATGCAGCTAAATCATAAAATGAAACTATTTTCACTGAGCTTCTATGCAAAAAAAAATACTGTATTGTTTGTGCAGATTGGCTTGATGTCAAATGTGTTAGATGGCTGGGTTCAATTCAGCTCAAGTAGATTTAGGAGGTTTTTAACAGTGTTATTTGGAATATTGTGCCTTATCCTGCTTCTTAAAATTTGGATTGCTTTCTCTATATATTATTTAATTATTTTTTAATATAGATGCATGTACATATTTAAACTTTGTGCAACTGAAGAATAGGTGTAAGTCAACCTAAAATGTTACTTTGTTCTTCTGTGTAAGTTAGTTGCATGTTACAGTGGTTTTCTTTTTGTTTATGAACTCTATCTTGTGTGCTTCCTAGGCAATATATATGTGTGGTATTAAGTGCAGAGTTGTAGTTCAAAACATAAACCAATTTGTTGCTAGATAATTAAGAAATCTTGCATGATTTGATCACCAGTTAGCTAGAGGATCCTATCCAGCACTAGGGTTTCCATGGAAACAACCCTGTTAAAACCTCCAAGAAGTCCTGTCTTTCTCCAGTTTCTTCCTCCCACTTCTTTATTAGCTGTTTTTTATTGTGCATAAGTGTTTCATTTAGTGCAATAAAGGTAAAAATTTCATCCCTTCATTAAACGAATGCATTGCTTTCCATGACAAGCTCTGAAATTCTATGGAACAAATGTTCTGTCCTTGTGCTGCTATTCTAATTTTAAACAGTTTCACATTAGAGGGAATATGGCTGTTGGGGTACAGGTTTGCCATATTATTTGAGCTAAGATGATTTAAGAAGAGGGGCACCTTCCCAAATAATGTGAACAGTTGAGCAGCAGATAGAATGCTTCGAAAGGCTGTGGAATCACCATTATTGGGTGTGTTTTTAAATTATTTTTTTTCAGAAATATGTGAGACTAGTGAGGGTTTTTATCATTTCCTCCCATTCAAATTTCCTAATGGAGGCATCTATCCCTTTTTAGGACAAAGACTTAATTGTCTCAGTTAATGTCTTCAGAAGGAGTCGCTGTTCCATGAATTAGAATCAAACTCCAAAATCCACTGATGATTCATTTCTTGCTTTTAAACTTTAAAACACAGTTGTCATCTTTGTTATGGAGGGTTTGAGTTTTAGTAGCCAATGCCTTTTCAAGAAGTTTATATTCATGGTTCCCAGATGTAAGTTCATTCTGGACAGATGACCTTCTCCCAGTTTAGCACCCCATCCCGGCCACATCAGCAGCTAATGCTGGGCAGCTTCTTAGTCTCAATCACCCCCTCACTAGCAAAGGGAAAAGGGAAATGAGAAAGAGAGAGACTTATGGGTTGGAAACTAACACTACACCAGCTTTAATGCAACAATAATAATAAAAAGAAGACAATAATATTAATAAGAAACTAGTAAAATGTATACAACTCTACAAAACTCAGTTCCAACTCCCATGATAGCCATACATCACCACTGACGCTGCAGTGGTGGCACAGGGGAGGTCCCAGGCTGGACTTAATGGCAGGAAGGAGCTGGACTCAGGAACTGGACTCAGGAACTGGATTCAAGAACACACAAATGGTTTCAGGGGCAGACAGACAGGTGAGGTCCTCCCTGAACATCAGCCACTGAAGAAGAGGAAGTGTCCCTTGTGATATCTGTCCTGAGTATGGTGCGTATGGCAGGGAATCCTTTGTTGGCCAGGCTGAGTCACCAGTCCTGTTTGTCCCTCCTAGCAAGTGCAACCCCTTCACCATCAACTCTGAGATGGCCTTGTTTTACATAGGATTGGGTGTGAGCAGTGGACTCAGCACATCGGTGGCCCATTACCTTGGTGATGATGGTGGGGCTGAGAAGTCAGAGATAAATGTTCTGCTTCAACTGAAACCAGCACAGATGTAAATATTTATTAAACATTTTCAGTACTTTATCATCCCTATTAAGTGCATTTCCAAGCTTAAATTTAGAATAGTATTTGTGACTGTATAGCTGCATTAGGAATTAAGATCATAATGAGATACAAAGTTCAGATCTGTTTCAAGAAAAGATTTTTTTATTTGCCAGCTTGTGGCAAATTACAGTGGGTAGATGCGCAAGTAGTTATTTCAAAGTCCTCATTCTCACCATGCACATTAGCCTTGGCAGAAACAGAATTTGCAAATATATTCTTGCAAATTCAGAGAATGGAGACAAATTTATAAAGAAAATCTAATGATAATTAAAGGTTTGTAAGTATCAACATGTGCAAAAATGTAATGTATGGATTCTTTCTTCAGGGCATAGCATTACTCCTATGAAAGACAGTGGCAATGAGTTAAAGCAGAATTAAACTGAGTGAATACCAAAAAATGAGGGTGAAGGAGAAAAATTAAGTGACCAGCTGCTGTTTTTCTGTCATACATACTTATAAAAGTTCACTTCCCTGACACGTAACTTACATAAGCATACTAACTTGTTTATTCCATCCCCGAGTTTCAATAATTGTTAAAGAGCACTAACAGAGTGTGAGGGGTTTTTTTCTTGGACTGAAATGTTTGTATTCAAACATTTCTGCTGGACTTTGAACTATGTGTATGCAATTGAGATGTTTGTTAGCAACTGCAGAGAAATCATAGTTGTAAAAAAATATTGTTTAGCTGAGAAAACATTTTAATGAAAGATTGATACAAAACAATGATAGTAAAAACATTGTTAAATCTATCTTTGTAATAAAAATGAAACTGTGTTACCTTAGTAAGAGAAACATCATGTTCTGTTACAGAATTTATAAAAAATCAGTTTAAGGAAGTCTGCTCTCTTTTTGTGTGGCTTTTTGCATTTCTCCAATGTGTCTGTCTTCTCATGATAATTCGTTTTACTGCATGACTCATTCAAATAACCACCATTTAATATTTTTAATTCACTTTATGATAATTCTCATAATCTTTAGAAGTTGGAAAGGTTATTTAATGACCAAACAGTTAAAAAGCTTCCTGTAAGATCAGCTTAAGTGAAGCTACAAATTGGAGCAGTGTTCAGTTGGATTTGGAATAGGCAGCATGTGAGGGATTCCTTAAAACATCTTCAATATAAAAGACTATATGTTGATCAGTGGTCTGCACTATGTTTAAGGCCACAAGGGAGAGTAAAGAGTTTATGGTCTGTCTGTTGTTCACTGCTAAAATAAATCACAGGACCATAACATCACATAGGTTGGACAGGGCTTCTAGAGGTTTCTAGTCCAACCTCCTGCTCAAAGCAAGATCAATTACAAGAAGTTACTTGGGTGTATGCCTAGTTGAGTTTTTAATGTCTCCAAGGATGGAGACTGCAGACTGTTTCTGGACCTCTGTTCTAGAGTCTAACCTCACTCTTAGAAATTTTTTTTTTCCTTGTATTGATCAGAAATTCCCACATTCCAGCTTGTGTTAATTCTCTCTTGTCCTTTCACTGTGCACTGTTTAGAAGAAACTGCCTCCATTTTCTCCATATTTTCCATTAGGTAGTTGAAGACAAATCAAATCTTCTCTTCTCCAACCTGAACAGACCCAGTTCTTTCAGCTTCTCCTCATATCATGTGCTCCAGATCCCGAATCACCTTGACAGCTCTCTGCTTTACTCGGCCCAGTATGCCTATGTCTTTCCTGCACTGGACTTTTAAATCAGATGAAATCTCCGTTTCTCATAAATGATTATGAATAGAGCCTAAGGTGACTAGCTCAAATATAGAAGTCTATTATGTATGTGTATCAAAAGTTAGGTGAAATGCCCAGTTCCATATGTTAAGTGGATTAGGCAAATGCAAAGAGAAAGAAACTGCTGGAAAAGTCTATCTCAAAATACCAGACTAGGAATAAGGAGAAGCATTAGAGAAGACGAGAGATAAAAGTCAAGAAGATTCTGAAAAATGGAAGAGACAATTTTGACACTGTTAAAGAAAAAAAATCCACAATTCAAATTTGGGACAGAAGATAAAATAATATGTAAAAAAATATAGTGATTACAGGGTATTTATAAAAGGACCAAAAGTGATGCACGGAGGAGGCAATAGAGAATGTGTACAAAAGGATGTAAATATATTCAGCTGGAAATAGTCTTAAATTTTCCTAGAGCGACAGATACTTTTATGTTTCCTCACATCTATATGAATCTATTTTGAAAAAAACCCTAAACTTTTGAATATGATTTTTCAAATAAGAAGTCTACATTTGCTTTCTCCTTTTTCTCCCTGCCAAACAACATATGATCGTATTGAAAGGCTGCTGCTTTTCATTTGCTATAACCATTGTAGTGTGTTCTGCCAAAAATGGAACAATCTCCTGTGCTGAATTTGGTTAAAGATTTTCAGCATGTCAGGAAGAAAAACATGAAAATTATCTCATCAACAAACTCAGTCTGAATGGCAAACCACCTAATTGCAACAGTGAAGCTTGTAAGGATTTGTTGATTACAGCATAGAACATTCATAAAAAGAAAGTAAAAAAAATCCATCAGGGTGAACTTCATAAATCTGCTTTCTTAATGAACAAATATTATATATTTGCTAGCTAGGAATGTCTAACAATATTCTTATACATTTTTCATGTATGTTCTTTAAGTAATGTTAATAAAGAAAAATGCTAAGTATATTATTTATGTATAATTTTACAATAGATAATATTTATTTACAAAATACATACATTTGTATTTTATAATGGAGTGACTTTCTGTATGTATCCATGACTTTGTGATATTATTTTTGAGGTAATTTTGTCTACTCATATTTTTTAAGTAGCATGCTGCAGGCCGATAACTGCACTTTTGATTTTTCACAAGATCCAATATTTTAAAAGAATCACATTTTAATCTCAATATTCAATCACTTCTGCAGGAGTATATGAAGTTCCTGAATCAGAGAATGGGGTAAGAATAACATAGGATGTGGTTCCAAAACAGTAATCATCTTCAATTAGCAGAGGTTATTGTAGCCTGAGAGATCTATAATGACTTATAGAAAAAACTTAGGTTTAAAATATGAGAAAAAAAAATTAATAGAATTGTAGGTGCCAAATATTTTTCAGCATTTAAAATATAAAGTAAGAAAATTACTCAGTTCTATTCAGCCACAAATGTTGTCCTTCAAAAACAAGCAAACAGAAAAACAAGTTAAACATCTTCGTTTTCTGTGATGGTGGTTGTCTGAAGCGTAAAAAAGCAATAAAAATATTACAGATATTGGCACTCTGATGCTTTCCCTTCTTCAGATTTTTGGTGCCTAATAGTATGATTGTATTCACACTCCAGTATTTTCTGCAGTGGGAGCAGTAATTTATCTCTATCCAGCTGCCTGTTTGCACGAAAACCTTAGCAATGTTTTTTGAAATGTGTCTTTACTACAAAATTTGATTAAAGTTAGGCTATGCTGTTGGAGTGGGAAGACACTCTGAAAGTTTCATGCTTGTGTAATCAATTTAGCATTGAGTTTCAACAATGCAGTCTAGGGCTCCTCTTGCATTTTGTTATACCAGTAATTGTATGTACTGTGTTCATCTAAGTATAATGTTTAATTAATATGACAACAATTTATGCTGTTGCTGAATTACTTGACTGTCAGGCAGTCTACGTTGTAATGTTAGAAATGTGTTTTTCTTTGATTCTAACTTTTACACTGACATTGTGATGAAAATAACATGCATTTTATTGCTGTATTATTACATTGTGTACATTGAGACACTTTGGCAGCCTATGAAGTGTATGACTTTTCTCAGCCAATTTGTTTTTTCTTGTTTATTTTCTTTGTGGTTCATGCACTGAAGATGCCAAGACATATGTAACTGAAATTCACACAGCATTGATATTAAAGACTAAATGATTTTTGAATTAATCATTCAGAATTATTTTGATACAAAATTTAGCATGCTGACCTACTGTTTTTTTTTTCCTCATGTATTTCTAAAAGCCTTTAATGAGTGAAAATCTTGCTGTGGTAAATCCTGTGTAGTGCCACTGGTCCAGATGGAATTGCCAAATCTATCCATCAGTACACATCATCTTCACAAGCAATATGATCTAGCAAATATTGGATGAAAAGTGGTTGCAACTGAATGTATAAATATGTCCGCATGTATGTATCAGGGAGTTAGAGCGTGTTGTGGAGTATTTAGAAAACTGACAAATCAAACCAGTTTTAAACTTTAAAACCAAATTTTACTAAATTGACACATTAACAGCTCACTGTGCCATCAGTTAGTTCCTACATATTATTAGTGAACATAGTTTTTTTATACAAAACTGTGAAGTCTTGAAAACGTAACTTTGCAGTCGTTCTCGTGTTGTGGTTGGGACATTAGTTTGTAGTTACTTGTGCTTATCTTGTCCTGCAAGTCTTTTTACTTGGATGCCTCTTATGTGCAACTACAAACATCTTTGCCCCTTTGCTGATCACATTGCTCACATATTTCTCAAAAATAGTTGTATGCCATCACAATATGACAAAATGCTCGTGTACTGCTGATTATATTGCTACTTGCTCAAACTCTTTCAGTGCATTTACGCTGAGGTCCAAAGTAAGCAAATATTAATCCTGATTAATGCACTTTTATTTGTAAGTATCAAAGATCTCTGCTCTACCTACAAGAAGGGAAGAAAAATTAGAAAAGGATCTCAGGTCTAGCTGCAGGAATGGAAAACAAATGAGGAAAAAAAGGAATTTTAGCTCTCTTACTGACTTCCTCTCAGGTGTGAAGTTGTTGATACTGAGCTAAGATGTCTGTATTCATTACTTTTTGGTATTTATTTCACCCAGGCACTTCAATAGCATGATTCCATCGTATTCTGATATTCCATTTTCAACATGCTACGAATAAATAGTCATGGAGATAGCAGGATAATGTTAACCCTGATTTTAATTACCTTTATCATGAGGGTACTTTGGCAGAAACAATATGTATTCAGCTTTTTTAATATCTTGAAAAAGATTTAAACTTAATAAGAAAGAGGATACTTCACAAGGATTTACAAAACAGAATAGTTTGGCATCTTGTATTTTGAAATGTATCCTTTCAATAGGAGGAGTGCTTTACATCTGCAATCCAAACTAAAACCAATATGAGCTAGAGGCAATGGAACTTACCTGGTGTACTATGTTCGTCTAGCATGGAGTTAATTTTCCTCACAGCAGTCTAAATGATATCTGGCTTAGATTTGTGAGCAAATTAGTGTGGGTAACACATCAACGTTTTAGAAGGTGGGAGAAGACACAGCTGGGACAGTTGATATTGGTTGATCAAAGAAGTATTTCACACCATATGATGTCAAGCTGAGCAATAAAACTGTGGGCTTTTCACTCATTTTTGAAGAAGGCCTCCTCTACTTCTTCCTCCATCATCTCCCCTGGTAATCCCTACTTTAAGGCTGTTCTCACCAGGCTGGCCAGCCTAATGGCAAAGATACTTTTACCTTATCTCTTGGATCCCTTCTCTTTCAAGCTGTTCTCAATCCTCAGAGATGGTTCCATTGCCATGAAATCTGAATGTCCATTGTCCACACTTGTTGTGCAACTACTTGTGGATCAACAGGATCTGTTCACTCCTCTCACACTCTTTCCCCTTACTGGCAAGACTGAGGAAAAAAAAAAAAAAAACAACGGAGCATTTACTCAGCCCTTGACTCTTACTTTAGGGTTGTGTAGCCATGCAGGATATTTTCTGTGCTTCCCCTTGCAGTATCAGTGCCCACATGGAAGAGGAGTAGGGTTTTGCAGGCTGGAGAAACCTCAGCAGTGTCTGGGATATGAGCCCCTGACAAGTACCAAATATCCCTACATGACACGTTAGCAGGTGGAGGCCTCCATCCCCCACAACAGGGAGTCTCCCACTATTGTCGTTTGCCACCTCCTTCTGCTTCTGCTGCAGAGTTCAGGCTCAGATGATTCGAGTGCTTTGTTGGGCACAGGTCCCAGCCCCCCATCTGTTACCTGGGCACTGACCTACTCTGTAGCTGCAGAGCTGCAGCAGGAGCAGGAGCTGTCCTCCTGGTGTTGGAAGTCAGAAGCTTCCACCCTTCCATTTCCTGTGGCAATATAAAGGTAATGGTAGCAGCATAGTTAATGAGATTCCTCTGCATTCTTTATGTGGTTTGGACTGTTATCTACTATTAAATCACATTAAGCAGATGAAAACCAATTTCTTGTCTGCATATACATTGTGTTTTACTTGTCCCCGACAAGAAGATTTTGAAATAAATTTTTTAAAACTTTCCTCTGGTAAGATGAGATATGAGTGGCAGAGGCATTTGGATACATGAAGTAGATATATTCAGTTTCTACTTGAAAAACTTCTTGGTACATCCCTCAAGCAGAACACTGAAACTCTTATTTCTAAATGCTTCTGTGGTGTAAAAATCTTTTCCTTCAAGTTCTGATTTTAGTTTTCCAAATTTGAATGTGTCTGTGAACTTTTCAAATGCAAGTAAGACTTAAATTAAGTTTGATAAATTTTGGCAAACAAGATAACAGAGCTGCCAAAGCAATCATCATAAATTAGCTTAGAAAATGTCTTCAGAAGAGGTTAAATCCTGTTTCTCTCTTCTGGCAAAGCAGTAGTCACAGATCACATTCAGGAGTGCTGAATTTTGAGTTCTTTGCATAATAAGCAACTACAGAAGTCTTGACTCTGAAATCTTGAAAACATTTTACCATTTTTAGGCATTTTGTGCTTGGATAAAAGTCAGATTCTTTTAGATATGTAACAGTAAAAGAGTAAAGAGATTACAAATGTGTCACAGAAATTGTGCTTCCTGCTTTGCATGGTGCTCAGTAAGGATGTACTCTGTTGTTTAGCTGTTTTATAAACCCAAGCATATGGAACTGTACATTTTTAGAAAGATATTTTGATCAACATTTGCATTTTAATTCGGTTCATAAAAGTAAATTATTTTAATCTGCATGCTCCCTGTAATCCAGCTGTCATGAGGTCAGAGGACTCAAAAGGCTAGACAATGAAAATTATGAAAGACTCTTATCCCACTGAGATCCAACACTGTAGAAATTCACTAAGACTTGATGGCATGGTGGTTTACATAAAAAGAAAGTGGGAAGTTTTATTACCAAGAAATCTTTTCCTTCCAATTTTCTTCTGTTCAATTCACACAGGGAAGGCCTGTCCAAGTATTTTAATTCCCGTGTTTTGTTTGTAAGCAGTAAAAGCACCAATCCATCCTCAATGTACATTTTTATGTGAGGAAAACATGTATTTCTCTTGCTAGAAAACAGCAGTAAAGGAGCAGTTGGCGGATGTACAGACTGACAGATTATCTTACTTTCTAAACTCACTTGTGAGTTAATCCATCAAATTTCATGTCTTACTCTAGAAGAATAGAAAATTTTTAAAAATGAACGGTCTATTTACATTTTTAACCAAACAGCTTCCTGTGTTTTCCAAACATATAAACAACAATTCAGCAGACTGCATGCTGTTCTTCTGTGTTTGCCTTTTTTTTCTTCTGTAGAGAAGTAAAACCTACTGGCTTTATGTGCCAAAATTTTTGCAACATCAATATTTTTCTTTCCGTCTTTATTAAAAAAAATATGAAATAAGGTCACTGCGCACTGTTACTATTCCTATATATAACCCTTGAGAAGAGCCCAACTCATCTAAATTGCACCCACAACATGATAATTCCTTGCAGGAAATGGAGCCAACTCTGAGGATCTCACTTAACTTTCATTTACTGACAGTTAATACAAACATTTAGGTACTATTTCAGGATTTGTGAAAAAATGCATATAAAACCTTAAAAAAAACACTAGGGAAACGACTCCCCCTTCGTCTGTCTGTGCTTGGCTCCAGATTATGTCCTTCCTGTTCCGGTCTCGGCTCCTCATGCTTTGGCTGCACCTCACCCCAGCCTGGCCAGCACGATGTGGTGGGAGATGTGTGTGAAGTCACAATGCCTACTGATATCCTTGTTCCTTCACCCTGATTCCCAAGTCTTATCTTTCGTTCTGGCATGGCTTCAGAGGCCACACTCCCTTTCACACAGACTTTGATGTATCCTCACATGCACCTAAAAGTTTCCTCCTGTGTCTGCCTCTGTGCCTCCTTCCATGCCACCTCCTGTCCCTCAGGCGACTCCTCTGTGATTCCCATTTTACTGTACAGCAGATCAGCACCTTTTGTTGCAGATTCCGCTGGATCCAGCTGTGACCAGCACCATGCAGGTCTTGGTCCCCTCCCACACAGGCCACTTCTGCAACTCCTTTTGCCAGTTTTGCCCAGTACAGGACTCCAGTGCCACACAAGCCATGTGGCTGTTGGTAGTGTTTTCCCCATGGTATAGTTCCTGTGATTCTGTCTCAAAAGAGGCAGGTTATGAGAGAATTTATTCCATTTAACTTCTGCTAGAGCAAAATTTGAGCTCCTGAACTTCCTCACTGTTTTAGCTACAAATGATTCTATTTGATATTTTTTGCTGGCTGTAAAATCTGTATGAATTTTGCAGCAATACTCAGCATACAAGGGCAAAGTGAAGAATTTGAGGATGTGAATCATGACAATTTATTGTCATCCTTGGGTTTACTTGGAATTTAAAATCCATGAGCTTTACAAATCACAACACAAAGCCATAGAAAATAGGACTTCCATGTGTCCTCAAGAAATGTTTTATGTCCCTCTCCTCAAAAACTGGATGAATTTTATGTAAAAGTCATTTACAACTAAACTTCTGCAAAGCTATCCTTAAAGATTTTCAGTTGATGGATGTTTTGCAATCATTTCCTTTAAATTTCTGAAAGCTGTGAGGTTATTCTGTGGATAAATTATGAGGAAAGGGTAACTTTTCATTATTGCAGGTTTGAAAAAAAAGCCACCATTAAATGTTTCTCAGCAATTATATGTATGTATATAGCTTTCATTATATTATATTAATAATATAAGGTCTGAGGAGACTTTATAGCAGCCTTCCAATACCTGAAGCTTGGGAGGGACTTTTTACAAAGGCTTGTAGTGATAGGACTAGGGACAATGGCTATAAAATGGAGAGGGGCAGATTTAGACTAGATGTAAGGAGGAATTTCTTCACTATGTGGTGAGGCACTGGAACAGGTTGTGCAGGGAAGTTGTGGATGTCCTATCCCTGGCGGTGTTCAAGGCCAGGTTGGATGGGTCCTTGGGCAGCCTGATCTAGTGGGAGGTGTCCCTGCCCTTGGCAGGGGTGTTGGAGCTAGGTGATCTTTAAGGTACCTCCTATCCTATCCTATCCTATCCTATCCTATCCTATCCTATCCTATCCTATCCTATCCTATCCTATCCTATCCTATCCTATCCTATCCTATCTCTTTTTAGAATATATCAGAATAGTAAATGAAAATAAATGTAATACACGATGTAGTACATATACTGTTCTCTATTCTTTAAAGATCCATTTATTCTCTGAGTATTAGATTATCAAGACTAAGTTAAACTAGTTGGATAAATGGTTTTTATTTAGTGGAGCAGGAGTGTCATTGCCAAAGAGGCTTGCTAACTTAGTGAGGAGATCTTTTGATTTTATTTCAGTTTGTGATCAAAGCTTGCAGATTTGTCCGGGGACAGGGGATAGAGGAGAGGCACACACAAGGCACACTGGTGAGGGACTTTCTTGCACTCTTTTTGAGGAAGTGGGGTGCCCAAAGACGTGTCTCGGGGGCCTATAAAGAAACACACTTAGCTGGGGAAACACAGAAACAGTAAATTCATAGGCAGTCACAGATCAGTGACATTATTAAAATCATAGAGCCATAGCAGAACAGCTGGGAACTCTGGTGTCCTGCAACAGACGCATCCAGACTCTTCAAGAAAGATAAGTAAGGAACAAAAGGAGTAAGTGTTGTGGTTTGTGCCAAAGAGGGAGCAGAGGGAATTCTCCTAGAAAATGGCATGGCCTATGGAGCTTCTAAAGGTATTTTTGTAACTGTCTGTGTAATCTATTACTCTGCTGCTCTGCAAATTTCATAATGCTATTATTATATTAAAGACTTTAAAACTGAGCTTAACTTTTCAAGGAGCTTTCCATGTCAGCCTATATAGTTTCCTTTCTGCTGCTTGTCTGTAGCGCAGCCAATGAAGAAACCGAATAAGAAACACATTCTAAAACAGCATAGAATATGCAGAAAATTGCAAAGCTGGAGTGTATACAAGAGCACTGGATTAAACATTGGCCAAGTGCGACATTAGAAATTTGTGAATGTTGTTGATGCATAAACCAGCAAAATTAGACCTGTGGAAAATTAAGAGCAAAGTGTGTTATGAACCTGCTTCTCTCTTACAAGTGGATGTGTTTGGTAAAAACAATCCAAGTGTATAAACACACAGATCCAAAAAGGGGAAAGTACTAAACATAAAATACTAAGCATAAAATGCTTATTACTTAGTATTGAAGTCAGGATAATTCTGAGTTTCATTTAAAAAAAAAACAGTAGAAAGTATTGTAAAGTTGTTATAGACATATTTTAAAATTTTCATAAAATTTTAAAACATTCATTTCCTATTGAAAACCTGAAGCCTCCTCCCTAAACAGTAATCATGGGGTTGCTATCAAGGGTATCTTTTTTATTTTTTATTTAAAGTTAAGCTCTGATAAATCATTGGAAGCAGCAAAAAGAAACAAGGTCCTTAAGAAACTCCCTTCTGTTTCAGAAATATTTGTATCAATTCATTTATAGCTAAGATAGTGTATTGCATTTCTGATAGACAATAGTGTTTGTTTTCTCATGCCAAGTTACTTTTTGGAGAAAATAATCACATTTTCTTTACCATTTACTTTGAAAATGGAGATAATTGATTAAAAATCTTATTTACAAAACACTGGTAAAATTTTATAACACATAGTTTTTATTTTTTCCTGTTAGAATTAAAAAGGTTGTGGTTTTGGATTAAAAAAAAAACAAACAACAAACAAGGAGTATTATTTGCATAATTTATTTCCATTTCCATTCTTCTTTAATGTGTCAAATACTCATGACCTAAAAAGAAATACCTTTCGTTTAGAAGCACCTGAAAATGTTTAGAATTATGCTTCACTTTATTCTTAATTATTTTGCACTTGCAGGTGGTTAATTTATTTTTAATGCATGATAAATATGGAGTTAGAGAGTAGAGAATGACAATTCTCAGGGTCTCTGTTTTCTTCAATTACCCATCAGAAATCTTAAGAGTTAGATATCAATATTTAAGGAAATAGTTGATCCTCAAATAAAATTTTGTACAAGGTTAGATTTCGTGTAGACACATGCGGAAATGCACGGGCTTGCTATGCAGAAGCAGGTGAAGTAGTTTTTCACCACACTAATGCAATCAGTAGTTGGTATAATGTGCTTGTCTATATTAAATTCTTATAAAGAGCACCGGATTTTCTCAAGGAATTGATTGCTTTCTAATGTAAAGATTTTTCATGATCTTGAGATGAAAGGTACTTTTTAATGTGCATATTCAAGAGCAATAACAACAACTGTAAAATGCATAAAGGAGGGGTAATAGAGTGCTGATTCCTTTAGATGACTCTGATAATTTGTCTGAAATAAGACTATCTAAAATTTGAAAGAGCGAGCTACAGTATCTTTGGGTTTGTACCTGAAATACACTATGAAGTATATATCATTAATTCCACAGAGTCTGTGCAGCTAAGATCAAGGTACAGAGAGATTACTGAAGGCCTTCTCAACTTCTCTTGATGGTTTTCTACAAAACTGGCTCAGCTTCCTCAGAACTTTTATTGGCAATTGTAAAGACCACTGGTTTTTTTTCCTAATTTTTCTTTTATTTTGCATAATTTTTAAGAATAGATAAAAGACACCTACTACTCTGCAATGGCTTGAGTTATGTACTTAACTGTTCAGAACACTATAAATATCTAGATAGATAAGATGATGCAATACATTGTGTGCCAGATTAAAGCTTAATCTACCATGCAATCTCATCGAATTGTCATTGAAATCACTGAATTTGCATGGTCTATAAATCGCTGATAACATTCCCTGTCTTTGATCATCTATCTTCTTGAAAATTATAGTTCAACATTTATGTAAAAGTATTGTGAAACCTTCAAAAGGAAGCAGAAAATTAAATTTAAAGAAGACTAGTAAATATATTTTCAAAATTTATGAAAAAGGAACAATGAACAGCAAATGAGGAAGACGATTAGAAAATAAAACATAAAACTTTATGAAACTAATTTCCACCAGAAATAATTTCAATGTATACTTATTTCACATTAATTGTTATGGACATTTAGTTATTTTTTTTAAAAGCTGCCTGTATATGTATATATAAATAAAATCAATCTATGCCCACAAAAAGTGAAAAAGAATCCCAAATTCTCAAAACCTTTGTACTCTCCTAATCATCACTCACAAGATAATACCAGTGATTCTCCCTTTGCATAAGAGCCTTTATGCATATTCAGATATAGATCTTAATTTGAATACATGATACCTTGAAAACTTTTCTATGCCAAGTCCCTACTTGCATATCGCTTTGAAAAATCTTCCCCTTTCAGCATATGGTTGAGATCAGAGAAGTATGTCTGTAAAAATGACATCTTGGCAGTATGCCTATTTTTTGCCTTTGTGCCTTCAAATAACGTTTTCAAGTTTGTAGATAGGGTACTTTTTGCCAGTACTTGACAAAATAAATTTAGTTTGAAAAATAGGGTTGGAATTTTAGAAGTAGATTTGGAAAAATGTCATTAATGTTAGCTGTGTATTTCTAATTGCTTAATATGAGATTGAGTCAAGTCTTAACAGAAGTATCATCTTCTCACTACTGTCAATGTTTTTGTCCATATTTGTTATCTGGAAATTAGAAGAACAGAGACGGATACAAAATTGTTTCAAGGTATTTAGCTGCATAACTGCTGTTCGGGCACTACATTTTGATTGCAGTAACTGTAGTCTTAGGTGCTTAAGTATCATTGAGAACTCCTCCCTCAGTGGTTTGACAGAGGAAATTTAGAAAGTTGTGGGGAGGCAGTGAAAGGGAGAAACTCTCAGGAATCACTGCAAGGTTTATCATTCTTTTCTTTCTCCCTTCTTCACATATTGTTATTGGACTTGTGCAGTGGTGAAGATGGGCCACTGTTAGTCTTCAAAAATGTTCTCTTACTAGTTTTTCTTTTATTCACAGTGTTTCTCAGCAGGCATCTAAGCAATTATGCTGTCTCAATGTGACAGGAATACAGGTGCTAAAAGTAGATTACACAGAAACAATTACTACATTTTCTTTTATTTGTGAGGACCTTATGCACTATCAAGTCAGTGGTAGAACTTCTGTCAGCTTCAGTGTTTGTCAGTTTACTTGAAGATCAATTCTTTATTCCAGTTGCTTCACAATTCAAGGCACAAAACATTTCCATGAGGATTAATATTTGATAGTTTACTCTCAGATGTGAGCCTTTACATATCAGAATCTGACTGCAAGACTGTAACCAAATAAATCACAAGCAAATGATATTGTAGGTGGAATAATACAGGAACACAGAAGAGTAATTTTGTTATTTATTGGACTAATGCTTGTATTGGAGGCTGAGATGTTACCTGGTGTACTCTTGGTTACATATTTGGCACTTAGATGTAGTTAGCATTAATCTTATTTGTAGGAAATTTGCTACATGAATCAGAACAAAATGTGTGATGATTTTTCTGGGCTATTTTACTGATGATAGCGAAATAACATTTTGGCAAAAAGTCTCAAAAGGATGTGGCTCAGAAACAGTGGACATGTTTATTGACACAGCTTGTGTTTTTAAACAGACACTTTGTTTATTCTTTCAAGCATTGGTAGAGCATAGCAATGTTTTAGTGAACAGCTTTTTTATATTGCTAGGATCTAGGATATGTTTCTCTAGAATTCATTTGTGAAAAGCAAAAAGAATTTGTTCTTTTACTGAAATAAATAGCAGAAAATCTATTTCATGTACTACTGTTTGTCTATTTAGTTTGCATAAGCTTTAGCAACTTAGCTGTGAAAATTTATCTATGTGAACTTTTTCATATCAGCACTTTCAAAAACATATCTCAATCAATATTTAAAAAATGATATATAGATCCTTCAAATTCATGGAACCAATATATTACCCATTGTTTTAGTGGGTAATTTAATTCTGTGAACTAACAATTATGCATTAGTATGCATATAGTCCTTAATACATGAAAAAAAAACTTCATTATTATCTTTTTTTTTAAATTTTTTTTTTTATTCCTTTCACAGTATAAGGACCTGAACCTGTGATGCGATGAGTTTCCTTAGGTTTTTTGCATTTGGTCGCTGCTAAATGTATTGGTTTATTAGTAATATTCAACCCAATATATATTTTTGCCTTTCTTATTCTATCTGGTCATATAATAATTTAACATAATTTTTAATAGACAAAACATGGTATTTTAAACTTCTAAACTACTCTAATTAAGAAGTTTCCTACAGTCATTACAATTTTTCTTTTCATTAGAAGTGAGTCATTTTGTGTTTCAGAATTCTCTAAAGCTTTTATTCTGTGATGGTATACTCTTTTTTTTTTTATGTTTGTCATTAGTTTTTCAGCAGTATTGACTGTTTTTTTCAGGCTATAGGGCAAATGTATTATTCATTATTTTGCTTCAATTAAGCAAAAACAAGGACTGTTTTTCAGGTATGCTTCAAATATTTGGATAATAAACTGAATAAGTAATGTGATATAGTAATTTCATCTAGTAACACAGTGTTTCGGTACAAATTATTTTGAATGTATTTCCATATGTGAAAGCAAAAGCACTACTTTCATAATCAATTTTGTTAGCTCAGAGAAAGTATTTTTACAAGAGAGACGGAACTCAAATTTTTTTAGTTATTAGACGCATATGCATGGTTAAGATAGAAAATACACATCAGTCCATGTTCTTTTGCCTTACCGAATGAAACCTGTGGATCACTATTTGAGAATTGTTTTCTCAGAGAATTAGTTCTGTTGGTGTTGGAATCGATTTTGTAAATCTCCAATATTTACCTAGTTTATTCAGCATAAAATTGTATGTTAGAAAATAGAATATTATTGTATCAGAGTCAAATATTTTTTGAACAGGTGCTCTTAGATGTGCCACACGTGGAGGATGTAAAATTTAATATTAAATTTACTTATTTAAAGATAGTTGGTCTTACACAAGACTTCTAATAAAGCAGAGCGATACAGAATATATCGTGTAGCAACACAAATGTAGGTTACATTAGGCAAAATGTATAGCAATTGCAGTATACAATTTTATCAGAATATCAATGTGGTTCCCATTAGAGGTATCTATAATGTGCTCACCATCACAGCACTGGGCATACACAATCACTGGAAGAATTACATGGGTTGAGACCAACTCAAGCTCATTGCTGGTTTTGAAGTTCTTTTGTTAGTTGTCTAGTTTTTATACTTTATGTTGAGCTGAGCCAAATATTCACTCCCCCCATACTTGTCTAGATAACTCCGGGAGACATTCATGCTCTTAAGGAACTTGGGGAGAAACTTTTCCAGCACCAGTCAATACACTCAAATGTAGATAGCTGCTTATCGAAAACAAAGGCCACCCTCTGGTCCTCGTTGTTTTGAGATAAAAGTCAGGTTCATTGCAACAGCTGTGCTTAGTCACACCCTACATTATTCCTTAAACATCAGTGGCACATCACCTTTGCCCACCCATCTCCTGTGAGCCTTCTACTATTTTAGGTGTTCACACCCAGTAAATAATTATTTTTTATAATTGTTCAAATAATTTCACAATAATTCACATAGTGTAAAAAATGTATTCCTATGGTGGCATTTGAAATACTTGATGTAATTAAAATTGATGCTCATTAAAATGATTTTGATGCAAACATCTTAATTTTGAAGAGATCAGTTGTTTAGAATGTGGAAGAATTGTTGGAGCACAAATTTAAACACCACTGAATGTTCACTAAAATAAAATATGATAATAGAATTAGTATAAGATGGTCATGTTTCTTTTCTCATTATAATGTGACTGTTGCACACCATGAAACAGACTGCATATGACAGGGATTAAACTCAATTTACTTTATGAAAACTTTTTTTGTTAAAGCAAAAGAGGAAATAATGACAAGTATGCGTGCTATTGTGAAGTGAGTGAAACAAAATAACAAATAGTACATTGTAAAAATATATGCTGGCACTAGTACAATAATTTTTAAGTAATTGAAATCAGAAGCAGTTACTTTGCATTCCAAATCTAACCATGTTTAAAAACCTTAAGCGATTGTTCACCTGAAAGATAGTAAACTTCTGTTCTCAACAAGAAAGTATATGTTTCTAAGGGATGATTTTAATGACATTTATATTTTTTTATTATTATTTTTTAACAGCTGAGGATGCATGTGGAGGAACTATGAGAGGATCTAGTGGTATCATCTCGAGCCCCAACTTTCCTAATGAATATCATAATAACGCAGATTGCACATGGACAGTTGTGGCAGAGCCTGGGGATACTATCTCACTCATATTTACAGATTTCCAAATGGAAGAAAAATACGATTATTTGGAAGTCGAAGGTTCTGAACCACCTACAATATGGTAAGTCAATTATTACAATTTTAACATCACTAAAAAAAAGGTGATGAGATGTAGAAGGACAACTTTCATTACTTTTCCATTTATCAATAGATAGTCTTACCGAAAACAACAACAAAAATAGGTCATGGTTGTTACTATGACCTAAATGTATTCTAATTGCAGCCGTAAAATAATTTCCAAATATATTCCAACAATGTAATATTGAGATGAAAAACACTGTAGGCTCATTCACCTCATTATCTGTAGGTCTCCATTCTAACCATTATTGTATTAATAATGCATATATTTAGAAACAGTAAGGAATCGACTAGTGTCCTGGTAAGGACTGATGGAGCCTTTAGGGAGTTTCATAATGTCAGAAAGTAAATGGCATGGAGTCCTTTCAGCACAGAGCTGGGGGCGGCAGCATTGGTCTCGCCTGTTGGTCACAGATTCTGTCTGGAGGAGTTTCTGTACAGATAACGTATATGTGGTCTCTCTACATAATGTGCCGCAGGTGTGGTTGTTGTTACATCCTTCTAGAAATTTCCATTCTAATCTGTGAGATACAATAGCTTGAGCTGAGTAGCCACAGCACTTTTTCATTTGGGTTTTACTACAAATGTACTACCTTTAGAGAGGATTTGTTTGTTGTTTGTCGATTTAGCAGCAGTGGCAGTGTTCTTGCTAGGCTGCCTTCTGCAATTCTTAATCTCAGTGTAGACACACTGTATAAAATGAGTAGAAGAAATAAAATAGCAAAAAACTTCTTTCAAGATCAGGTTCGGTTAAGTAGGAAAAAGCATTATATTCTGTGTTTTTCTGGCCTGGTAGCTTTATGGTGACATAGGATCACACTACTCAAGAAACATAAGAGTATGACAAATCCTTGTGTTTGTTATATTGGCTTAAATATGCTATTGGTTCACAAAATAGAAGACATATCTAAAACCATAAAAAACAATGATGTTCTCCAGTACATGATGTTCTCTTAAGCTCTTAACTGGTTCATAAACCCTTATAACACTTCTGTACAACAGAGGCATTTGAAGAACAGGTAGTACAAGAGGCTGGCTAGCCACATAAAAGTCAGTAGACACTTGTTTTCTTATTATCAATTCAGATTGACAAAACACAGCACAGAACAAAGAAACTAAATTATTTTTGACTTTATAATAGGAAAATATCCCAAATCAGATAATCACATTGCTTCAAAAACATCAGTCTCAGTTTCAACAAGTGGTGCTTATAGGTAATATTCCTTACTACTTCAGGGTATAGTAGAAGACTATACACTAAGTCCCAGCTTTAGCAAATACTATTTCATAATTTGAGTTAATTCATATTGCCTCCTACGTGGTTAATTACCTGTATTAGAATATTACTTAATTGCCGTTGAGGATTTCAAGCAGTTAAACTGAAATCTTTTGAACTAGCTGTCAGCTAAAAAAATTTTTAATAATAATTTATAATACTTATTAGTGAGGTTACACCATACAGACAGTATGAATCACTTCAATAGCTAAATGTGCATTCAGTTATTATTGAATGTATTTTATTTATTGAGTCATAAGCTTCAAACAATTTAATATTCTTTTCTGCAAGTAAGGTTAATTTATATATAGGAACTGTCATTATCTCTTTACACAATATAAAAAAATTACAATGCTAATTTAATAATTACTCATGCAGAGAAGCAGGTTGAGAGCATATTCTTTTTTTATCTTGTCATTTATATTCCCTAAATTAGACTGATGTATCAATTATGCAAAAGTATCCCCCCATATGTTAGGAAAAATAGATTTGGAAAGCCTAATTAACAAAGATTTGTTAATTAGATTTGCAGTGGTAATGCTTTACATCGTCTTAGACTATAACTTGAGGTTTAGTTGGAGATATCTTAGTTTATACTTCTGCATAGCCATATACTTCTAAAACTAAAACCAGGCTCTTGATTTTTCTTTGTGGAAAACAAATAGTACACAACTTGTAAAATTACTAAAAACATATTGGTTGATCTGGCAAGCAAATAGCAGTATAAAATCCTTTCTTAGACATTTTGTTCCTTTATGTGACTATTACACCTATTGATTTAACATAGCCTCACATTTTTCTTCTTCTGCACACCTGCTGTGTAAAAACATATCCCTTCTTTTTGGTTCTAAGTAAAGCGACAAGCTGGAATACACATCAAAGAGATAATATGGGTTTATCCACAAAACAAGACTTAGAGTTCTTCCTGAAGCGCTAACTTTCCATAGTCTTCCACTCGGTCATTTTAATATTTCAATTTTACCAAATGTTTTCTTTAAGAAAATTTTGATAGACCGTTTTCGTTTAAGTAGTGGAAAACAAAATACACAGATGCCCATCTGGGTTTTTATTGTCAGATGTCAAGAGGTGATTCTGATGTTTGGTAACCTGAGTTGACTGGCTCAAGGAGGTTTTTTTTTTTTTCATTTTGGAATTGAAACTGAGACAAAATGATTAGTCTTTGCAAAATGTTTTCCCCATTTTTTTATTAGCAAACCAAAAATCTGAAAATGGATGAAATCTAGTGAAACATTTCTCTTTGCCCCAGCCAAAAATTAGAGTTTGAGACATTCATTGGTGAGATAAGTAGCAATGTCATTATGGGATAATTAATCCAGTATAAGGAAGTTAGAGATAAATATTCTGAGAGTATCTGAACACATAAGAATTTTGTAATGCTTACCTCTAGGATACTTTAGTTTGAATGCTTCTGCTCTTATTTTGCTCTTGGTCATTTTTAATGGAATATGTAATGATCACTGTGCAGAAAACACATGGTCCTATGCAAAGACATTAAATCTGTATCTCCTCTTCCTGATTAACAGATTAATTCAGCTGTCATTGAAAAGCAATTTCTCCTCCTACATGTTTAGAGAACTTAGTTATTACCAAAAAAAAAAAAAAATCAGCAAAGGTATAAGACTAATTGAATTACTTTAGAATTAACCAATAAATTTTTGGTGGATGAAGTGGAAAGGTATAGAAAATAACAGTTGTTGTAAAGTATGTGCTCTTAATTCAGACAACTACTGCTATAGTCTGAATAAGGATCTCAATTTCTTTTCAAAGAAATTATGCACATTTCTTTTTATTTTTTACCATGAATGTATGCATTAATATGAAGGTGTTTGAGAGTGTATCATTGTCTCGAATGTTGTAGGGAAGATGTATTTCACTTTTGTAGGTCCCAAAGGTTTCAACTCTGTTCTTGCTGGGTAAAGCGTGCTTCTAAGAAAATCTTTGTGTAATGTTCTAACATTTGACCTACTGCTGCCATGTTCATACAAAATAGGACATCTAAGTACTCCGTTATCAAAGATATATTTGAAATATGGTGGATTCAGCCATCTTTACCAATCTAAATAATCTTGTGATTCTTTGAAAATGCTTCCTACTTAATTTTCTTAAACTGTAATGGAGGCTTAGAATTTTCCATAGTAAATGGAGTATTATGCTGTTTAGATCATCACTGTTTCTAATTTAGACGAATTATTTATTTTTCTATAAATCTAGATACAACATAAAATGATAGATACTGAATGAAAATTATATTGTTGAAACTATGTGGATTTTATTTCTCTCATGACATATATTTAAATATTTTATTGATATTGCATATTTTGTGCATTATACCAATTGTGTTATAATAGATAGCTGTTAGAGAAGAACGGATAACAAAAGTAATTTCTCTTGCAACAGTGAATTTGTACATCTTTTCCCCAAATAAAGAAAAACTCCCTTTGCATTCATTTTGAAAAGGTTGAGAATGAAGTTACATTTTGTGAAATATCTATTAACCTTAGATGCAACAAAAAAAATTATAGTTTTAGAAGTTTTTGTCTGAGATACTTAAAACTCTTTTGATCCTTATAATAAACTCCTTCAAGATAAGGTGTTAGCTTAAGTCTCCATTGCAGATTGTATAGATGAGACAGAATAAGAACACAAAAATGAGTGTCTTTGCTTGGGTTGCAAATCAGTGTTTATTCTAAGTAACTAGTTACTTGCTTCTTATTAATTTGGATCTATCCTTGATCTGGGAGCATTACTGATGAACTTCTCAATGGATATAAAATGTTTCCATTCAATTTTCTTGTATTGTGAACTGAATTTTTTTAGTTTTCTCTATAGCACAGATAAGAGCAATTTAATGAACACACTTTATTCAGAGACAATAAACTTTATGTTAAATAAACTAAGTGTAATTTACCTGTAGGCTAAATACATTTCACAGACAAAATATTAAATTTATAAAGTTTTGTTAATGATACATAGTGGTATTACAGTAGTATCCAAACATCAATAAGAATAGCCATTTTGGATCAGTAAATGCTTATATATAGAGTCCAGTGTCTGATAGAGGCAACAGCAGTTGCTTAGGAAGAGAGCAGAAGAAAAATACCAGGATGGTGTGCTCTTCCTCCTTGTGTAGGCTCCTATCTTTTTTACTTAGTAATTTAGGTACTTCTTGAACCAGTATTTGCCCAAAGATCCTGTTATCCTAAAGTTCCTTGTTATCCACACAATCCTGTATACCATAAGATAACCTTAATCAATGGATCAATCTAACTTACCCCTACAGAAACATTCTTTTGCTTGCATTCATCCTTATATATATAAATCCTCTTCCTTTCCACCATTTTTAATCAGTTCTCTGAAGTAATGAAGCTTATTGTCGTGTGGGTTGTGTCACTTGGATGTAACTTAGCGCATCACTTTCAAGCCCTGCATACCTGCTTATCAATGTTATGTGAGCATCTCTTTCCCTCAAGGTTCCTCTTTCCTTGAGACTGAATCAGACTTAGTTATGGGATCAATATGTCCTGAATTCCATCTCATATGGCAGTATGAACAAAAATATGTTGGGCTTATCTTCATTATTCGTAATGTAGTCATTGATCACTATTCAGACATGACACTATGCATTTTGATAGCATCACACATATTCACATATTTCTAGCCCTTATACTGCATTGTAAAAGCATCACTCTGGATATTTACAATACACATGACAACAGCACATTAGCTCAGACATTTTAAGCAGTAAGAACAAAAAAAAAAAAAAAAAAAAAAAAATCTTAGAAAAGTGGAGAAGAGCCCAGATGAAATTTTGTCCTGGTGCTACCCAACATCAATGCTGCCCGTTCACTCTAGAGGAGCATTCGGTAGCATCACTACATTTACGGCCTGATGCCCTGGGATCAATTGGTTTTAGCACTGTAAGCCACATGTAATACCTGGAATAGGAAGTCTCTCACTCTCATATTCCTCAATAATACTTTGTCTAGAACACATGTGTCATCTTACATGCCATTTTCCATGGCTTTGCTGTCATTTCCGGTTTAATGATGGTGAAAATTACTATTTCTTGATGCTTAATACCATCTTACTAGTGATATGAGAGAAAAAAATGTTAAACACTCATTGCTTTGCAGAACTTGTAAGAAATATCAGTAAAGACCACATTGACAAGTGCTAATTAAAAGCGAAGAGAGCATGAGCAGACAGATGATAATTATTATGGAAAAGGGGTTTATTTTGTAGTTTTTTTGAGAGGGAAAATGTAGTTAATTCATATTAGACATCTATGTGGTAATTTTTAAATACCAATTCAGTTACAATAGAAATTAGCCTTCAGGAAGCATTTAAAAATTAACTATACTGTTGTTGACGATTAACCTCCAACAGGCGCATGCATTAACACAACAAATTCTCAATCATATCATTAAAGCAAAGCAGTTGTCTGAATTACACAGACATCCAGTGTCTGAATAATTCAGGTTTATTTTCAATCTCTGTACTTGATCAAATGATGCTCATATTTAAGACTACAGAGGTAAACTTCTGCCTCACATAAATGTGGCAGAACATGGATAGAAAACCGTATCTCAGTAGTACAAGTACCAATGAAAATAATAATGTGTTGGAGAAAAAAACAAAACTGTCAAGACAGCAGAGGTTCTCATAAACAGAGATTAAAATGTAGGGAAAAAACACCCAATGTCCACCAATTGTTTACTAGAAAAATCACTTCAAATTAGTTTGTGTCTTTGATAATCCATGCAGTATAGATTTCATCCTCTTTTTTCTGAAGGACTGAGAACAGAAATGAAGTGATTTGCTTTCAAAAGTTTTTTATAGAAAACAGCTATTTCTGCCCTTTAGTGTTTTACTCTGTGGTTTGATTTTGTATGTGGTGGATTAGCATTTCATCTGTAGCATTTCCACGAGGTCATTCAGAGCAGTCCAAGAAGCACAGTGCATTTGGTAATGTGGGTAGGGTCAGGCCAAATGGTCCTGTTAGTAGGGGAATTTGTTACAGTGATTGTGGAGGTTAATGGCACATTTTTCACATTTTTCATTGCTCTCTTGTGTGATTTCATTTGGTAATTATCATTTGAAAAGGACTTTGAAACTAACTTTACATCTGGTAGTCTCAAAATTCTTACTGAAACATAAAAAAAGGTTTGAATCTGAGACAGGAAAAGATATGAGATCACATGTTTAACATTTGAGATGGAGGCTCTTCCTTGTGATTTCGTACTATTTGTTCTTGTGTGTTTCTGAAGAAACAGAAGGGCCTTCCATGGTACCCTGTTCTAGTGATTTTCTTTCTGCATTCATTTCTCAGGTTGTGCTTCAAAGTTTAGCGCACAAGCATGTCTCAAAGTTTCAAGCAGAATAGACACATGTAGCCATGAATTACATGATGAAAGTCTTCATTCTGTTACTTACCAGTAAAGACCTTGAAGTCTGATTTTGTGACATTTACAATAAATAGACTCAGTCCTTAGTAAAGGGAGAATTTCATATCCGTGGAAATACAAATCGACCAAAGGTATAAATCATGACTTTAATCCTGGAATTCAGTATGCTATGCATAGGTCTACATAACTAAGTTGTAAGAAAACACAAGACTGAGTGATAGAATATTATAATCGCAAAAGTTCACTGTGGAATGGAACTCAGGAGCAGTCTAGTCCAACCTACTGCTGAAAACAGGCTCAGCTCTGAAGTGACACAAGGTTCCTCAGAGCTTTATCCAGAGTGGTCTTGAAAACCTCTAGAGATGGATACTGCACATCCTGCGTGGGCAACATTCCTCAGTGCCTTATTGTCATCATGGAGGAAAAAGTTTTCCATTTTTACCCTATTTGCAAATCATTGTTTACAGTTGGAATTATCGCACAAGAATTTATTACCCAAGCATCTCTTTGAGTCCAAACATTTCTTGTGGTCTTTTTCCTTCATCATGCATAGGGAGAGGCATGACCTTTCCTCTAGGCAGAGACTTCACAGAGTTAGCTTGTTTCTTTTATATTTTTGTTCTGTATCATTAATTTAATCGCTGGGCCGAGGCCAATGGCATGAGGTTTAACAAGGCCAAGTGCTGGGTCCTGCACTTGGGGCACAACAACCCTATGCAGTGCTACAGACTATTGGAAGAGTGGCTAGAAAGCTGCCTGGAGGAGAAGGACCTGGGGGTGCTGGTTGACAGCCAACTGAACATGAGCCAGCAGTGTGCCCAGGTGAAAGGCCAATGGCATCTTGGCTTGTATCAGAAACGGTGTGACCAGCAGGTCCAGGGAGGTTATTTTCCCTCTGAACTTGGCACTGGTGAGACTGCACCTTGAATACTGTGTTCAGTTCAGAAGGATGTTGAGGCTCTGGAGTGTGTCCAGAGAAGAGCAACGAAGCCGGTGAGGGGGCTGGAGAACAAGTCTTATGAGGAGTGGCTGAGAGAGCTGGGGTTGTTTAGCCTGGAGAAGAGGAGGCTGAGGGGAGACCTTATTACTCTCTACAACTACCTGAAAGGAGGTTGTGGAGAGGAGGGAGCTGGCCTCTTCTCCCAAGTGACAGGGGACAGGACAAGAGGGAATGGCCTCAAGCTCCCCCAGGGGTGGTTCAGGCTGGACGTCAGAAAAAAATAATTCACAGAAAGGGTCATTGGGCACTGGAACAGACTGCCCAGGGAGGTGGTTGTGTTGCCTTCTCTGGAGGTGTTTAAGGGACGGGTGGACGAGGTGCTTAGGGGCATGGTTTAGGGAGTTTTAGGAATGGCTGGACTCGATGATCCGGTGGGTCCTTTCCAACCTGGTGATTCTATGATTCTATGATTAATTTGTTGTATTGCTGTGATGGTATCAAATATTTTATTCTTACTAATGTATACAATGTTAAGGAGGCAGTATTTCACTCTTTTTGCAAAAATTATCACGTCCTGCTAGTTAAACACACTTGTCTTACAGAAACATTTCTGAAACTTCCTAATTTCCTACCTTTCCTATGTTCATGAGTACTACAAAAGCGAACAATTGTAAATCTTATCTGAAGATACATTTTTTCATTATATTGATGAATATTTATGAAGTTATTTTCATCTGTATTTAGACAGATATCCACCACCAGTTTTCAAATGAGCAGTTATGCGTTGAATGGGCTTATTACATACATTTTTCTGAACAGAGATAGGATTATATTATTTTATTTCCCCAAATCTTATTAACATTCAAATACAAATTGAAAAATAATTCTTATGCATCCTTATGTAGTTGAACAGTATTCAGGTTTTTATACCATCCCACTTGGGCAAAGCCTTATTGACTACTGTGTTTGTGCTTCCGTGATCCCCTTCGGATGGAGCAGCTCAGAGTGCCTCAAGTATTGCTTCTTGGCATCTCTCTTTAGTAAAACCAAGACAAATAACAGTCCAGAACTAAGGCATTTTACTAATGAATACTTAAAAAACATGATCAGTAATAAAAAAAAAAAAAAGAAATGCAAAAAAATTTGGAGTCTCTGACTCAGCATTTTCTGGAAAAAAAGACAGATAGGAAGACGGCTTTATGATTTAACAGGGAACACTTTCACTGTGCTTACTCTAGCAGAATACTGCACTTGTTTTGATGTGCTCATTTACTACTGTCTCTGGATGGCAATTGCTAGAGTAGTGAGAAGACTGATGGCACTTGTCTTGACTGAAACATTGGTGACTGAACTCGCAATCTCACAAGTAAGGCTGAAACAGGTGTATTTTATGCTGCCTGAGTTGCATGGTGAAGAAAAGGGTGTTACACATAAAGCAGAAGATAACATAGATCTCAAAACAGGGCAGGGAAAACATAAAACCTAAAACAACCCACATCTGAAAAAAAACAGCCCAAACCCAAACCATGTAATTGTTTCAATTGTCATTCCAGAATAATTAAAACTTCACACTTCATTGTCATATGTTCTGAGTCCCTGATGTGATCTCTGCTTACTAATTCCTGAACTAAGTTAATATTTTGATACCATATAGTAAGATAGATATAATAACGCAAGAAACCCTAGAGAAAAGAGAAAACGGAAGGAAACGGATATGGAAATAAATCTGTAAGGAGAGGAATAATATAGGCTAATGTTTTAAATCTTGAAATAAGTGAGAAAAGATACAAAGCATTAATAAATTATGGATATTATATGTCAGACAAATAAAGAATATTTATTCTTCATTTTTAAAATGCTCAATGATTTATCAGGCAGAAGATTTAAAAGGTAGAAATTTTCTGTAGAATACAAAATTAAGTTGTGGAGAAACAGATAGAAAAAATATAAATAGATTGAAAAATTGATCAGAAATTCATAAAATGAAAATTTATCAAAGGGCATTAAACATAAAAGCCTGCTTGAAGGGCTCCTTTCAAGAAGCCTACAGTCCATAAAAATGCTGCAAACTGTGATGATCTATGAAGGGATGAATGTCATTCTGCATAATCATAGTTTCTGACACTCCTGGTGAATTAACTGTTACTGGTCATTGTCAGAAATAAAATATTAGTCTCAATGTATTTCTGACCTAACACATCAGTACATGCGTTCTTAGATACCATCAAGGATATGATGGGTACTATACAGGATATTGCAACTCCAGTCATGCCAGGAAGACATTTTTTTTCATGATTTATGTAACCCAAAGAAATGATCATAAGTAAGAAGTATCAAGAATACTAATCTTGCATCTGTAAAACAGTCTGGAGGCTGAACTTCAGAACTTTTTGGATTTTATTATAACACTATTCTGCTTTCATTTAAGGCTTGTAATAGGAAAACCTACAGCTTCCAAGACATTACTTAAGGCTTCAGCAAATATGAAATCTACTATTTCAACTGGCATTATCTAATGTTTAATGGTAACTAATGTTAAGAAGTGAGCAATTCTTGTAACATGATTTTTATCTGTTTTTGGTTTTCAGCCAATGAAGAATACTTTTTGCGTTTTTCTCCTCTCTACTAAAAAGCTTGCTAATGAAGATACTTATATATCTCAATTAAGCAAACTTCTAGTTTTATTTTTTGGCTAAGCAGACTTTTTGGAACCAGTAAATAAGCTGCTGAAGTCTTCACATCTCCCTGTCAGCCTTTTCTGTACCCAAACTTGCAGTATAAGACTGGCATAGTTGAATCAGCAGAAAAACTACCTACCATATAGTATATATTCTTTCATCTTTGTAGAATATAATACAGGGTCTGACATATTTCATGTGAATATATTGCACTGCCACACAACTTTTTTCCCCTTGTTTTTTATGTCTGAGTATAAACTTCTACCGTAATCTCTGTTTGCTGAGAACATACCAGTCTGCAGGTCCTAAGTGAAGTTAAGAGTAAGGCGAAGGACTGTTGCAATGAGGGTTAGTTTCTATTTAGTAGCTGAAACTGTGTCTTTCACAAAAAAACCCACAAGCCACAACCCAACCTATCTTGCACACAAGTTTCCGACTTTGTAGCAAAACTTTCCAATTCTATATAAATTACAAAATTTGAGATTCAATGCCAAAATGCAGGCATTTTTTTCTTGCTTATGTTTTGCCTTTTTTGGAATGTGAGTTTTAGTTGTTTTGTTTTGGTTTGTTTTTTTCTTTTCCAGAGTGTTAGGTACAATAAAGGAGAGTTTCTTTAAAATGATGGAATTAAGGAAGTACTACAGTGTTGAGTGCAATTAAAAGCAGAGTTCAGCTCCTGTGGGAGAGAAATGAGAGATAATTATCACAGCAGCAAAGGCTAACAGTCCTTAGAGAATTATTTTTTCATTCAGTTTTGTATTACAAATGAATTTGCTAACAAGACCTTCCACAAACCTGTTAATCAATATAAACTAAGTAGGTGAAAGTTATGCTTATACTGAGAATTTTTCTAAACATGAAAATAAAGCTTTAATAAATGTTCTGGAAATTATTGCCATAGTCTATGCATTAGGCATTTATAGACATACATAGGAATGCTGCCATTCCATTTGCTTTGGTGACTTTGGACACAGAGTCCCCAAAACTGTGAAGAAGAGCAACACTGTATACTATTCTGTTCTTGAAAGACTCAATACACAGAAATAGAGCTCAAATCCCTAAACTTGTGATTTCAGTGGTCTGTTGCTCTTTAAAAACTAATGCAAATCAAAGTAATTTAAACTGTTTAGCATGACTATTTCTCTTACTTTTTGCAAAGCTTGTTGCTAATACAGGAAAAAGGTGAAAACGAACCTGCTGGTTGCAATTGCCTAGTTCAGTTTACAAAGTGGGTTCCATAGTACTTTGCAACATATCTTGTGTTTCTGACCTCTGATTTTACTTTAGCTGTATTCTGAAACGTGACAGAAATTTGAATGGCTCTTAATTCATGACAGGAGTTGCGGGCATGGTGTTGAGACTGGAAACCATTTGGGTAATTCAAGAGAATGTGTGTATATATTGTCTATTAAAAAAGATCTAGGAACAAACACTCTCAACTGAAGTCTACTACTAATCCTAAAAAAAATCAGGAGTAGGATGCTATCACACTTAATGACTTTGAAATACCACAGGACATAAAAGACAGTGATGAAAATAGCTTATAAATACATTAGAAGTGAAAAAGAAAACAAGGAAAAACAGGTTGTCAGTGTAAAACAGAGAGAAAAATGACAGAGGGAAAGGACAGGGACACCTGGGAAACAGTAAGATAGCTCTGAAACCTGGAAAAAAATGATGGAACAAGCGATTAAAAACTGCTTAATGCAAAAACTACTTTTTTTTACTAACTACTTTTTCATTACAAACTAGAAAGAAAAGAAGAAGACTCACATTCTCTAAATATGTGTTGTATTTAGTTGGGAAAATGCATACAAAGCATTGTTACTAGTTAGTTTCTGCAAGTCCTCTTATGTTGCATCTTAGGTGGCTTAGTTCCTGGCTTGGTTACATTTTTGCTATATCTTAGATAGTGGAATGAAAAATTATGACACTGAACTGTGGGGGATGCAGGCTTTTTAGAGGTTAGAAGTGTAAGTTAAAATGATGCTGATAAATCAAAGTGAACACGAACACCTCATCAACATAAAATTTGCTTCAGGCAAGTACAAAATCTAGTAGTTTAAATGAAGAAGACAAAAGTGTAAATATAAAATGAGGTGTAAATACCCAGAGAAATAATATCCATTAAGTATATCAGGAATAGACAAAAAAGTAAATGGTTGTAACAAACATTAGTGAACAATATGTTCTTGTATGCACTATTTACAAAATTGTGCATGAGCATGTGCATATGTGTGCTTTTGAGTGTGCAGAAGTAAATTATTGTATTATTGAATTTGTCCTGCATTTATGAAGGGAAACAACCTTCATAAGTTGCAAGTAGTGTTGATGAGGACGCTGAGAAATTCTGAATTCTTAAGTAGCTGAAAAAATTGTGAATTAAAGTTCATTTGCAAATGAAAATAATATTTTATACTAACTGTATTAGTACTTGTACATTTTTTTTCATGGTTCCTAATCAGGTATTTCTCAACATATCTTGCCAAAAAAAAAAAAAAAAAGAAAAAAAAATAATTGAAATGATTGTGTATCATTAGCTTTTCTTGTAACTCCGGAAGCCTAAAATGTGTTGTCTGTGTTATGCTAGGATGGGTATTAAAAGTTAGGACTAAAGTACACTGACACAGCTGTGGAGCCTATTTTCTTTCACCTGATCACGCTTACGTGTAGTTTGCTTTGGTTATCTTCCAAGTCATTACATTCTTTGTAAGTGCAATACTTTAAAGATCAGTCTTAATTTATCATGAGTGAATTAGTGTTCTATTATCTTTTATCAGTTTTTACATCTGAATATTTGTGAACTTTCCAAATCAGATATATCAGAATAGCCAAGACTCTCAGGGAGCTCAGATAACATTATAATTACCACTAAAATCAGTAAAAGGCATCATGTAAGAAGTTAATAGATACTAACCTCTGATACAAGATATTTTAAAGCTAATATATTTGGCTTTTTACTACATAATTTACATTATACTACTTTCCAGCCAAACATTGTGCACAAAGGTAAAATTCTTTTGGTGACATGGAATTGAAATTTTGTCAGTAATGATTTTTTTACATAGCAAAGTAAATAAAAATTATTATTCTATGGAATGTTTACTTGCAATCTGCTAAAATCTGGAAAATCTACATGAAGACCTGGCCTTTTAAATGAAGCACCAGATTTCCTCGGAGTGTAGGATATTTGATTCCAAGAAGACAGAATACTGATATATCATCTAAATTTTTTCATTTGCCTTCTAGCTAAACTTTTATATATATTTGTCAATATATTAAACACTAAATTTTCTTATAAATACATATTTTAATTAACATTTTCTTTGTGTCTTATATAAAAGCCAGCATTCTTTAGTGGGCCTACTTTGTTTACAGTTTTTTGGAGTGAGGGAGTGTAAAAGAGAAGAAGTAATGTTTGCTCACATCACAATGAAAACGTTACCTTTACATTTTAAGACACCAGCATTTAGCTTTCTGTTTTATTAACTGTTGTAAATTGAAGATTTATGAAGCCAGGGAGTTTTATAAGTAACACAGATTAATCTAATAAGATCAGTATGAAATATTTCCGATTACTAATCATCTTTTGTAATTTTAATAGCATTAATTATCCAGGATTAAAAATATTGATCCTTATCTATTCTTCTTAGTTCCTAATGGGGTTTTAGCCATTTATTGCTTTAAATCATCAGTACATCCTCTGTTAACAGGGAGTGTGATGTCTTCTGTTGGACAAATTAAACAACCAATGTTCAGTTTGGAGGCATGGTTCCAAAGCATGGAGAGGTTAAAATGCTGTGATGTGAATCACTATTTCACAGTTTAATTTACTGGAAACAGCAGGTGGCTAACAGTCAGACCGATGTAGTGAGGTCCCTGAAGTGTATGCTCATCTCTGAGGGCAACATTTAGGTTTTGAAAGAAAGTAACTACATAAATTGTGATTTTATACACACCTCTGTATGAAGAACTGTCATCAATAAAATATTTTTACATGCATACATACCTGTACTTCAAATTAAAAAATCAAACCCACCTCTTGTTGCATTTCTCATAAGATTTACCAGAAATGTTGCATTTTTATATGGATTTTATTTATTTATTTAATATAAAAATTACGTAAAACACACTAAAAACCCCACATGTCCATGTTATTCTGGATATCTTGGCATATATAATCAATAGCACATCTTAATGCATTCTTCTCAACATGGTATCCTGAAAGTCAATAGAGTTTGGCTCAGACTCTTGCTTTACACACAAATCACTACATGGATATCTACACAGTTCAGCTCAGTGCCATATCAGCCTAGATCTAGAGTAGTACAACAAATAGTACAGCTGCATCAATGGGAACCCTTGCTTAGGGAAATCATTCATTCTTCTATGTGTATGAGTATCTCTGCTACACTTTGGAACACAGGAATGTGTTGCTCCAGCCAGTTGTGTGGTACAAAGGGAAAAGACTATGCTGCTCTGTGGTGCAACCCTCCAACCCTCTTTTGTTTAGTGTCTGATATCCACGTTGTGTATTTTCCATTGGTTCACAGTGTGCAAGTAGAGGTGTGATGTTCAAATCCAGATTTAATGAGAATTTTAACTTGAATATCTCTGTCTCAGAGGAATTGCTCTTGATTGTCTTGATAGGCCAGTTTTCTACAGAATCTACACAGTACTGAGGATGTCATTGGTTCTCATTAAAGCACAGAAGAGATAATTTCACACATTTTTAAGAACTAGTTTCTGTGGTCAGTAATAAAGGCATCATTTTGGATAAGACAAGCAACTTCTGTAATTTTTTAGGATTCAACATGCATTTCATGGATGCAGGGATTAGTGCCAGAAAGAACTGGTTGACAATCTAGTGGCTCTTCCTATAGATGACAGACATCTGCATTTAATTGTTTTTCTGTGCTGATTTCAAAAATTTAGCCTGTCTTCTACAATCTCCACTTAAAAGTGCTAAGTGTTAAAAAAGCCCTATATTTTATTTTTATATTTTGTTCTAATAGTTACTGACCATTGTTTGTAAAAAATAGGAAAAATAGTTGCGCTGTGAATGTGTTTGACATTGGCTTCAGCTGCTGGCTTTTTTATGTCTTTGCCAGGTTAGAGAAAAATATATTCAGTGGTTTTCATTTCTTTTCTTTTAAATCTGATCGTACTAAGAAAAGTTGTTACATCATTTTTTGAACTAGGCATTTTTTGAAGACATAAAGCATTCCTTTTAGTTTCTCGGTAATTTCTTATATCGTGTAAAAAAAAGTTTAACAAAGTGAAGCTGGATGAAGTACACCAATAATAACTGCATGCCTACCATAAGCAAAGCTAAATTTGTATCTGTATTTCCACATAGTTCTTCCTTGTTTAAGTGTCTAAAGTTTACTTTAGCTTTTTATGCTGTAGCATTTAGCTATATTAAAAGAAGGAAAAAAAGTGCTCAGCCAAGTCATTTAGGTCTTATGGTATGATAGCCATACTATTTCCATTACCTCGTTGTCAGTCAATGAGTCAACTGTACATCAAAGCAACTAGGAGTTATGTTTACTTCTGAAATATGGATAGTGCCATGGTTTTTTTTCTGCTGGTAAAACTCCACCTGAAATATGTTTTAACCAGCATGGTAAACTTTATCATTATAGAAATATTTTATAGAAATTAGGCTAGGGCCTAATTGGAACAATGTAACTTATGTTTTGAAATTTCTGTGATATTCCACCATATGCTTAAGTCATAAGCAACTCATTGTGTGTCTGTATAAATAAGAGAGATATACTTATTGAATTAATACATCATATGACGTCATCGGCTGTTTTCACTTTTGCATCTGGTATTCTTCTGTTTCATGTCTTACATTATTTAATTCCTAATGTAGAGGAACCTTTATCCATGCCGATGTATTCTTGATGAGGTAGGAATGAAGATAAGCAAGCCTGGCTTTTTAGTGAAGTTTCTTTCTGTGGAGACACTAAAACACAACCAAACAAATTCCTGGGCAACCTGCTTGGACAGATGGCTTACACAAGATGATCTCAAGATGTCCCTTCCTACCCCAGTGATGCTGTGTGATTCTTGATCTTACTGTCTTCTTTCTCTGGTAGATATTTGTTCCCCTAATGTTTTATATTCTGTTGATATTCTGTGTTTGAGACTTTGCTATTTGTACCAATGGCATCTTTTTATTTCCCTAAACTTTTTTAATGTTTTCTGCACTGGCTTTGTCACTGAACTAGAATAGACTTTTAGCTGGAGATGCTTTCTTTTATGCAGCAAGATATATTAGCCAGAGAACAGGAATTACTTATTGAATACTTTTCTGCAGGTTTCTTAAAACATGTTTAGTGATATGAGTTTCCTAAGTAGAGGTAGTGAGTTAATCTTGGATGACTGTTAGATGTCCACCAAGCTGCTTTGTCCCTCTTCCTCCTTATTATGACAAAGGGAGAAAATACAGTGAAAAAAAATGTGGGTCAAGATATGGAATGAGAGATCATTTACCATTTACCTTCACGGGCAAACCAGATTTGACTTGGAGAATATTAATTTATGGACAATTAAAAATAGAATGGGATGGTGAGAAATAAAGACAAAAGAAACCAAATCAAACTTAACCAAACCAAACATCTTCCTTCCTCACACCTGTTCCCAGGCTTAACTTCTTGCCTTCATTTCCAACTTCTCAACCTGCTGCCCTGGCCTTGAACAATGCAGAGGAATGGGGAATGCGGGGTTGTGGTCAGTCCATAACAGTTCCTCTCTACCTCTCCTTCTTCCTCACACTTCTCCAGAACTACTTCAGTGTGGGTCCTTTCCACAGGCTGCAGAGTATACATGCTCTAGCATGGGTCCTCCATGGGCCACAGTTCCTGTTAGGAGAGCCTGTTCCAATGTGGTCTTTTCCATGGGCTGCCGTAGCATAGCTGGAGTACCTCCTCCCCTCCTCCTTCTGTGACCTTAGTATTCACAGGCTTGTGTTCTTTTTTCCCTCACTCCTCACTGCTTGTGCAGTGTTTTGCTCTTTCTTAAATACATTTTCATAGAGATGACACCAACTTGGCCGATAGGCTTAACTGTATCCTGGGCTGGGTTTATTGTGGAGCTGACTGGAACTAACTATAACTGTGTGTGGCACAAGGAAGCTCCTCTTCTTGCAGAGGCCACTCCTGTGGCCCTCTGTGTCAAAGAAATAAAATATTCAAGGATTTTTTTCTTAGTAGCTGTCAATTTATGAAACAAGAAAAGAACGCCACCACCACCCTGCCCTCCCCCTAAAATGATACACAGTTTAGATTACTAAATCTCACCTAGTCATACAAACACAAATAAATGTTGTATTCTTAACTTTCAGCTTTGGAGGTTCTTTTATTATGAACCATCAAACTGTGAAATAGCGTCTAAAATCTTCTTGTAAAATGCCTAAATAATTTATTTCAAAATGAGGCATTTTGCACGAGAGCCGATACTGCTCCATTTTTGGCTCTTATCTAACAGGGCTAAATGTGACCTGTCCTATCCCTTATTACTCAGAGATCACTTCAAAGATTAGGTCCTTGGTTTTAAAGACTTTCTGTCGGTTATATCTCTGTGGAGTAACAATGACAGAGGTTGATGATATGCACGTCTTAATTTTATCATAACATCTTAAAAATACTCCATACAAAAGATACAAGAAAGATTTCCCTGATTGCCATTGGAGAATATTCGAATATGAATGTTACAAATAGAGTGAGAAATATGATCAAGTACACAGAACAAAAGCAAATTCACAGTGTTGTTTAAATGAGATAATTTATCATAGAAAAAATAGTGCAGTTTTAATGACTAGAACAGTTTAATTTGAACTCTCTTTCTGTCTAGCAGTAGGAGGAACAGAGAGGTGACAACTGGGAGCTATGGGTGACCCCATGCATGTCATGGACTCACCAATGGTATGCAGTCCTGCAGGATTTGAACACGGGGGGGCAGAGCTGGAGATTGAGATAACAGAGTCAGTTAACAGCCCACAACATGGTTAAGTGATGAACTGGGTTCAAGGCCTCACCAGGAGCCCAGTCAAAAGGAGACGGTTAAGGGTAGAGTTTGGGTGTTCTTAGGCTGAGCTAGAATGGGATTCCTGGGCCCAAAGGCAGAAGGTCATCGCAGTCCTTAGGCAGGGCTAGTTAGGGTCAAGGCCCTTACAACCCTGGCAGTTTCCAGTTTCATCTTGGACTTTTGTGGTGGAGAACATCATAATGTCTCTTAATGCTTTGGATTTTTTTAATGACATAAAGTGTGGTACAATTTCTTGATATTTGTTTAGCACACTGAGATGAAAGTTCTATGAAATCCTTGAGTAAGAGATTTACTAGCTTACAGATAGATTGCAGAAGAGAGGAAGATCACTACAGAAAAATGTAAGCAATTTTAAAATGTAAACATCTTATTTGATAAACTCAGTAGAATTAGAAAGAGATCGGATGTTTGAGATAGAGAAGAAACTTATTGCACAAAATGTAACATTGTGAAACATAATGAAACATTAATTCACAGAAAAAATAAGGTGGAAACTAACTGAGGTGAATGATTCTGTCAGTAATTTGCATGGATACCTTGACAGCCATTGTGTTTACATTATGCAATAAAAGTAGCCTTTTCTGATAGATTTTAGTATCTACCTTGATACATTTTCAGAGGCAGAAAATAAGAAATAGGAAGGAATGAACTTTCAGAAAAACATCACCAGTAGTTTGAGTTGAGCTTCTTAATTTTTATCCTCTTACTTTGTATTGATGAGTTGTTCTTTAAAGGCATTTCAGGACTTGCACTGTCTTATTATCACCCTTAAAAAAGATGGAATAACATAACTGACTCAGGACTAACATGACAGCACTTTGAATTTTGATTCTAATATAAGGAATAGCTCTTTTAAGATAGATTTGCATTTGGATTTAATATCTAACTATGAGTAATGAGAGTGGCAGATACTCAGGAAAACTTTCAGATTCTAAAAGCACTTTTTCTAATAAGACCCATGGGGCCCCTGATTTTACTGCAGAGTGGGAGTAATTTGACTTATATTTTAAACTTTATTTCCAGCCAGAGTTGCATGCCTGTTTCTCTTTATGCTGCACAGAAAAAATAATTAGAGTCTTTTACCAGTTTGAATATTGCATACCTAGATGTGCTTTTCATTTTAACTACTGTAGATACATGAAGTGTTAAGGATTAGGGAGAGAAGTTAAATTAGAATTTGCTGCAGGGAGAAGTACTCTTTCTTTCCTATTCCCTATGCTCCCAAGGTTCATTAGTGTGAATCTGGCAGTACTGATATCAAATGGTAGCCCAGTAAATATGACTTTTGCCTTATTACTGGGAAGTGGCTGCAGGCTTTGTATTGATCTGACAGCAAGATTGTCTTAGGACTCTTCTCAGGTATCTTGACCTGAGCTGATTTCAGTATGTTTGGGCTCTGACGATTGCCTACTGGTCAAGTGACTATGCGACTATCATATACAGCGAAGGTCTGACAACCCTGGGTAAACCAATGAGAAAAAAGCAGGCTCTGTTAAGAAAACATCAAATAACCCAAGGGTCATTCAAGGTTGAGGAAGGAGAATTTTATCATTTACATCTTTCCAGGGATGACCTCAAAATACTGATGACTCAGAGTAAACATTTTCTCCTTCTGTTTGGGAAAGAATGAAATGCTGGTCTCAGGATAAAGAGGGACACTTAAAAGATGAGCGTAAAACCAGAGAAAAGGGATAGATAAGAGGAAGGTTTCTTCAATTAAACAAATTCTAGTGTTATTAATGAGACTTTTCAATATTTAGACTATTAGTCTGTTAAAGTATAAACTGGTCTAACAGCAAATTTTGGCTCCATATTTGGGGAATTCTCTTCTGTCCTAACAAGATTTTGTGTGTAAGAACTTATGCAATACTCTTGAATATATAGTCTATTGAACATCAAGTCGTATTATCTGACTCAAGATTTTTTTGTTTTGTTCATTTATTAACACTTATCAGAAAGCTTTCTTCTCCCATTTGGGCAGTAGACTTGCAACTATAATGATTTGCTCTATAGAATTTTTAAAAAGTGGAGAAAATAACTGGTTATGAAATAGTAAGATGTTGGCAACACTTTGAGGTAAACTATGTAAAACTCTCACTAATAATGGTTCCAGTTGCTCAGTTTGACTGTTATTTGAAGAAATAATTGGTCAGATACAAGTTGTAATCAATTGATTTTTATTTAGCACAGCTGTGAAAGTAGAGGGAAGAAATGTGCAGAATTTGCAGAAAACACTCAGATAATCCCATTCATCTCTATACCTGCCCAGGGTCCTCAGCTCTGCAGCCAAGGCTCTCAGAAATTCCAGGTTCTTGAAAGAGACTGTGTCCCATGGATTTGCTTTAGCATGTGCAACAAAACAAATATGTGACAGCTCTCTTTATCCACCTTATTGTACCTTCTGGGCCACTGAGAAGACCCATACATTAACCATTATATGCCTCCCAGGGATTATGTATTTATACTGATCCTATGACCTGCTCAGGAGCATTGACTTTTAAGTGCGAGGTCAGTTCGTACTTGAGATATTTAGATCACCTTTATAAGTAATGATTCCTTCCAAGCCCTTGATATTTATATGAAAGTGGGCAACTTATCATAATAATCCTTCAGGCAATCAGGACAGCAACACTGTCAATCAGGGTTATGTCTATTACTTGTGTCACAAACAACACATTCCTAGTGTCATAGATTAACATTTCAGAGCACGCGTGTTTGGAAGTCTCCTTTTAACTTTCATTGTACCTCATTATTCTTCCAAGTCAACAGATTAATTGAAAAATCTTTGACATATGAACATCTGGCTTTATAAGATGCAATCTACTTCTGAAGTTAAAAAGTATTTCTAATTCTTGGCACTTTCCAACATTTCATAACCATAGTACTATAAACTTTCATTAATCATCAGTTGGACCTTTATTCAGTCCTTAATGATCATACAGTGGTTTCTCATAGACCTGCTTTATGTGACAGCAACTTTACTTCAAAATTGAACTTTTTGCAGCACTGCAAAGGCATGACAAGGCTTTCATATACTTCAACACTGACATTTTTAAAACAAAGACTTTTTTTCAGTCTTCCAGGAATCATAATGAATTTGACAATAAGAGTCATAGGGTGAATTATTTTTAGCCCTCTAGCTGAATAACTGTAAAATTAATCAATAGATTCTTAAAGTACTTTCCAGAACAATTTTTTTTCAAGATAGCATAATGTAGAACTTTTTTTTTTTAACCTCTTCCTGAACATTGGATTATTTAAGTTTTCATTTGTTTGTTTTATAAATCAGTAATAAGTGATTACAGTGGAATTTCAACCTAAAACCTTAATTTCATTCTGAATAGCTCATTAGGTTAAATTTAAAGAGCGGTAATTTACTGTGGTAAATATAAAAAATAGCTTTTTTTTGGTCTTTTGGCTTCAGTGCTGACATATGGAAACAACAATCAAAGCTATATCTATCTTCAAACTTGTCAAACCTTATTCACAGTTAAATCACAGAATCAGAATCACAAGGTTGGAAAGGACCCATTGGATCATCGAGTCCAACCATTCCTAAAACTCCCTAAACCATGTCCCTAAGCACTTCATCCACCCGTTCCTTAAACACCTCCAGGGAAGGCGACTCGACCACCTCCCTGGGCAGCCTGTTCCAGTGCCCAATGACTCTTACTGTGAAGAATTTTTTTCTGATATCCAACCTGAACCTCCCCTGACGGAGCTTCAGGCCATTCCCTCTTGTCCTGTCCCCTGTCACTTGGGAGAAGAGGCCAGCTCCCTCCTCTCCACAACCTCCTTTCAGGTAGTTTTAGAGAGTAATAAGGTCTCCCCTCAGCCTCCTCTTCTCCAGGCTAAACAACCCCAGCTCTCTCAGCCGCTCCTCATAAGACTTGTTCTCCAGCCCCCTCACCAGCTTTGTTGCTCTTCTCTGGACAAACTCCAGAGCCTCAACATCCTTCTTGTGGTGAGGGGTCCAGAAATGAACACAGTATTTGAGGTGCGGTCTCACCAGTGCTGAGTACAGAGGAAGAATAACCTCCCTTGACCTGCTGGTGACCCCATTTCTGATACAAGCCAAGATGCCATTGGCCTTCTTGGCCACCTGGGCACACTGCTGGCTCATGTTCAGTCGGCTGTCAACCAGCACCCCCAGGTCCTTCTCTTCCGTGCAGCTCTCCAGCCATTCTTCCCCCAGTCTGTAGCACTGCATAGGGTTGTTGTGCCCCAAGTGCAGGACCCGGCATTTGGCCTTGTTAAACCTCATGCCATTGGTCTCGGCCCAGCAGTCCAGCCTGTTCAGATCCCTTTGCAGAGCCTCCCTACCCTCCAGCAGATCGACACTTCCTCCCAGCTTAGTGTCATCTGCAAACTTGCTGAGGGTGCACTCAATGCCTTCATCCAGGTCATTGATAAAGACATTGAACAGGGCTGGACCCAGTACTGAGCCCTGAGGAACTCCACTTGTGACTGGCCTCCAGCTGGAGTTAACTCCATTGACCACCACTCTCTGGGCCCGGCCATCCAACCAGTTTTCAACCCAGGAGAGTGTGCGCCTGTCCAGGCCAGAGGCTGACAGTTTCTGAAGCAGAATGCTGTGAGAAACTGTGTCAAAGGCTTTAAATGATATGCTTAGTCCCACTACAGATGGTTTAATAGGAACTGACCTTAGGACCTAGGCTTTTCACTGACTTGTGCCTTTGTAACCACTTAAAAGTTGGGTAATATGTTACTCTGAAGCTGCTATTAGAATGTTACATTTTAGACACTTTCCTTTTTGAATATTTTTCCATTGCTTTTCTGCTGCATATCTAACTTTGAAGAGCTGGCATTTGGAAGAGAAGCCTTTGTCTTCTTTATTCCTTCAAGACCGCATTAATACTGTATACTTTCTCTTGTGAAAGATGTATGAATGATGGGAACTTTTTCTGAGAAGAAAAGGAGAGTATACCACTTTTGGAAGAAAGGGCAGACAACCAAAAAAGAGTACAGGGATCTTGTTAGGTCGTGCCGGGAGAAAATGAGAATGGCAAAAGCCCGGCTCAAACTCAATCTGACCACTGTTGTAAGAGACAAAAAAAATGTTGTATATTTGTTACAATGCACCACCAACAAAGACAGTTAAGGAGAATCTCCATCATTTAATAGATATGGAGGAGAAAATGACGACTGAAGACGAGGAAAAGGCTGAGGCATTAAACAATAGTCAGACCACTTATCCCCAACCTATTCTGCCCCAAGTTGGAAGACAGGTATAGAGAGCAGGATAACTGCACCCTTAATCCAGGGGGAATGAGTCAATGACTTGCTACACGATTTGGGTATTCACAAGTCCACGGGGCTGAATGGGATTCACCAAAGAGTACTGAGGGAGCTGGTGGAGGAACTTGCCAAACCACTCTCTATCATCTATCAGAAGTCAGCAAGGAGGTCCCAGTCAACAAGGCAGGTCCCAGATGACTGGAGGCTTGCCAGTGCGATGCTCATCTACAACAAGGGCTGTAAAGAGGATCGCTGAAACTACAGGCCTGTCAGCCTCACGACAATATCAGGAAAAATTAGGGAGCAGTTCATCTTGAATGCACTCACCTGGCAGGTGCAGGCCGATGAGGGTAAAAGGCCCAGCCACCTTGGTGGTCCTGCTTGACCAACTTGGTCTCCTTCTAAGACCAGGTGACCCATCTAGTGGAAGAGGGAAAGGCTGTGGATGCTATCTGCCTCGACTTCAGGAAAACCTTTGACACTGTCTCTCACAGTATCTTCCTAGAGAAGCTGGCAGCTCATGGCTTAGACAGGTGCATTCTTGACTGGGTAAAAAATTGCCTGGATGACCAAGCCCAGAGAGTTGTGGTGAATGGAGCTATATCCATTTGATGACTGGTCACTAGTGGTGTTCCCTAGGGCTCATTTTTGGGGAGAGTCTTATTATCTTTATGGATGAAGGGATTGAGTGCTCCCTCAGTAAGTGAGAGTTAAATCAGAACTTACATAAAGGTTCCATAGCTTCTGTCACAGAGACATCTCGTTTTTGGGTTTTTTTTCTGTAATAGAGTTATAACGATATTATATATGTTAATGTTGCATAAACGTAAGCTGCAGTTAGAATTTTAGGAAATCTACGGCTCTGAAAATACTTACTTTCATGTCGCTTGAATATTTATATTGGAAGCACTTTCACAAAAGAACTATTTGCAGAAAACTATCCATCTTGTTTACCTGTCATTTTATCAGAAGATAACTGAAAATATCTATTAGTATGTAATTTCTATTTAATAACTTCAAGAAAATTCAGGTCTTGAGTTCTCAGTTTAGACAGCAATAGATTTTTTGGCAGTTTGACAATATACGTCCTGGTGTCCTTACTCTGCAAAGATTTAATATAATTTGGATAGAACATTTCCAGAAAAAAAAAAAAAAAAAAAAAGTGAGGAAAAGAAACCAGTACCAGAAGCTGTCTAGCGCTAGGCCTTTATAATGACTGCCACTAAGACCCATTAATCTCATCACCAGAACTGGAAACAATAAGGATATTGATAGGCCTAGTCATACAAGAAGCTTACTCGTTTAGTGCTTGACCAAAAGGTTAATGGTTAGGTCAGTGTCTGAGCCTCAATGTAAATGTCTTGTTAACTGGGTTTATGGAACGAAGGATACCTTAATTTTAAAATTAACTCCTTCAGGACTTTCAAATCAAGCAATGTGTTAAATGTTGAGTTAGTTTCAGCTTTGTTTCTTTAGTGTGAATCTGGTTCTTTCTAAACAGTCTGGTCCTTTTTAAATCAGAAATTTGAGTTTTGGTCTCGTATCCACACATGAATATCCATACATTTACATTGTTGGATGGATCTTTTTACAAAAGATGTTCATTATGAATCTTGTTACAAGAGTTGCTGTTTTATGGGATCAGGGCAATTATGGAGAACAGAGGAAAGGATGCTAACAGCCTTTGCAAATGAAGCCTTCTATAAAAGTACAGGAAACACAATAAGCTGTGAGTGGTTGATACTTCACATTCGTGTTTAACACGTCTGCTTCCTAATTTAACTAAAATTTAACCAAACCAGATAAATCACTGGTCAGGTGCTGTTCTAGCACATTGGTCTTTCCTCTATTTTCAAGGAGGCAGGAAGCTACTGTCTTTTGTATTATGCTATGTAAGTATAATGCATGATACGCCTAAGCAAAATATGTGAGTTTGTTCTTTTTTTAATCAAAGCTTTTTATATAGCAGTTTTATTTCAACAAGCAAATAACACTAATGAGAATGATTCACACAGCTGCAGTTAGCATCAAAACAGGCACTAAAGTTTTTGTAATGTATATGTATGAATGACGAAATCTGTGTTCTCTTCTAGTCATGCTGAGATGTAAATCTGTGTTAGCCTAAGGTTCTGGTAGTATTAGAATGGGTTTCAACAGTGCTTATAGATGGAATATCAACCCCAAATTCCTTTTTCGGTCAATTCCATTTCTGTGAATCTCCTGGCTTGTGATGAAATGGAGGAACTACACGCTTCATGAAAAAGTTTTGTGCAAAAAAAATTGCTATATACTTTTCTGATAAAAATATTTTATTTCTATTTGAAATATTTTTGGATATATTTAGTGCCTAAACTAAGGTGTATTATAGCAGGGCTCACATACTTATTGCTTGGTAATAATGTTTTACATATGAATCAACTTCACTAAAAGAATGCCCGATTCTGTATCACTGATTTCTACTCCAAACAAATAAGTAAACACACAGCTTAAATTCTGCTAACATTCCACACAGATTCAAACATAATAAAATAGAATCGGGTACTTAAATAGAGCAAGGACTGGCAATTTTACTCTTTTTTATCTTGCTGATTATTTTGTACCATCTATATACTTCCTTGAGGTTTTTATGCATTTGTTCACTGATCTGGTTTTGAGCTTTGACTGCAACATTGCATTCTGAACACTTTTTGTCTCTCTTCATACTTGTATTATGCCTAAATTACTTCTTATGTTTGTATACTACACAATGTTTTTATCTGACTCATCCAGAACAAGTTTCTGAGCCACTTTCTGACAAAATGACAAAGGCAATCATTGCAGATTAGTAATGTATGGAAATGAAAACAGCAGCATGAATGAAAGTAGTTGTTAAATAATTTCTGTAAAAATGAGGAATATCATATCTGTGAAAATCAAAATTGAGAATTTTTGTCTTATCATTTGTGTCTTCCACAAATCCTCACTTAGTTATGACTGGGATTTAAAGGAAAAGGCTTTCTGCTTTGATTTCTGTTTGTAAGAACTATAGTTTTATAAGACTTTTGGTAATGAAATCTATTTTGGTACATGGAGAAGACAAGTACTTTTAAACTACTTGTAGTTTGTAGCTTGCTGGCAGTGTGCATTTCAAATGTTAAAGTAAGTGTATAGTATTTTATGATGTGTCAGTCTTTGGAGAAAATGGAGGACGTGAACTTTTCTATTAAAAGCCCAAACAAACCAGCCCTGAATTCCACTTTGCAACATAGGATGGGTGTTAGGTTTTTGAGGGAGAATAAAATACTGCTTGAATCATATGGATCAGTCTGCCTAAAACAGAGTGATTTGTGTAAATGACCTCCTAAATAGTGCAGAAAAGAAGAGGATGGAGACACGATGTTATAAGGAAGTGCAAACCCAATAAATTTTTATACTCAGAAATGTCATTACCTTATTTCTTCTGGAAATTGTTATTTACCCACAGTCTCAAAGCAAATAAGATGCAAAGATGGGGAAAATTACTGACACATCTACATGCATAGCTTTACTCTTTTACAAATCCCTTAATTAGCAGCAAAGGTGTATTATTTCAGTAAGCAGTTTTTTTCACTGAATACATTTTACATTAGGTGACAAACTACTTAATGCAAATATTGTTGACTGCACATAGCAGTGAGATAGTTTAAACCTCTGGTTCACAGCCATTGATCTGAAGCTTCTCCATGAATGTTTCTAAGAGTTTATGAAGGACAACTGCAGAAGGGAAGCCTACTGTCTGTTGACTAAAATTTGCTATGCAGGATTCTGTGCAGTTTGGGGGAGAGCTATATCTTTTGAACTACAAACAAAGATGAGACAGCTGCATTTCTTCTATGGTAGATATGGTGTTTTTCTTTGAATTTTGTGAAAATATTATAGATGATGCACTGTAGCTATGCTTGAAATAGTAGCTGGCACAGAAGTGGGTTGGGCTGCCAATGCACTATGGTAATGGCGAACAGCTTTATAATTTGCTGAAGAGATAAATTGATGTGAGAAAAGGGGCAGTTATATGAGCAGAATAAGCAATCATTTTTTGCTAGTTCCCATTATAAATTCTGTCAGCTTGCAAATCTACTTTCTGGGAACAATCCCATAACAAACATGAACTATAAAGATCAGATTTTAGGAATTGTGAATTTAATTAGAACTCAGCCAATGTCAGTGCGTGCTTTGTTAGAATCACCTTAAGTATAAACCATAGCTTTCAAAGTTAGATGTGTTAAAGAATAATTGATTTGATAGGTAAGCTTAATTAGATAGTAGCTGTTTTAAAAATGAAAGCGGTCTTTTACCACGAGCATATTTAAACGGCTAGAATGAAGTTTTCTCGTGTATTGGACAAGAAACTTGTAGTTTTATTTTTCACATGTGTTTGTAATTCTCTAAAAGAAACTCCTATAGGCTGAATAACTACTAGTCAAAGTAGGTGTTAGAAAACATGTTTTACAGCCTTCTTTTTCTTTCAGTTGTTCAGTAATGGGTCTGTCCTCAATAGGTAAGCAGTGAAAGGTTATTGCCTCTTTGCTTTACAATTACTTTAGTTACAGGTTGAGAATTTCAATACAAGACATGTTTTGTCTTGCATCATTAGGTAGTAGTATTATACAGAGAACTAGCTGTACCAAAAAGAACAGCTAATTAAACCTCTAACTTCCAAAACCCAAGCATGACACTAAAGTTTACTTCTTACATTTGTAACAAGATATTCATAACAACTTAAACACACCCTCTAACAGTCATGTATTAAAGTGACCTAATACTGAAATTCACAGTGACAATGCAGAAACATTTAATGATTTCTAATTAAATGTAGACCTCTACCTCTTCCTGAATGCGTGTTATAGCACAATTCTCACTAATCAGTACAAAGCAATGTGCAAATGCAATTTAATGGCTAGAAAAATGCACAGTGTACTAAAACTAACCAGGAAAGGAAATTCAGATGGTTTATGGGCTTTTATTTAATAAAATTCTGTATCCCAATGTTGTATTTTACTTTATGAAATTTCCAGTGGTTAACAAGAGATTATTTTGGTACTGACTGGGTGGCAAATTGGAAAAAAAAAGAGCTAAAATACCCGTTGCGCCCAACAGCTGAATGACCAGGCAGTTAGAGGGCCCTTTCCTAGCCTGGCCGCCATGCAAAAAAGCAGCTAAGTGGCCGACTGTCCAATAAGTGATATAAAAAGTCTGCTTCTTTGGCTTTAATTCAAGGCTTAATTGGAATGAATATTTTTATAGATTTTACTGAGTGACATAATTTCATCTCATGAGTACTAATTTGATATTGGAATTATTTGGTAATAAAATGATAAATAAATGAAAATAATTAGTTGACATGAAAATAAGTCTTTCCCCTACTAACACAAACTAAGATGCGATACATTGCTTAGGCAAATGATTACTATTGATCTTCAGAACTGAAATCTTGCTCTGCCAGAAACTGTGTGTAACACTAAAATTCAGATTCATGGAGAAACTTGGGTATCAAAAAAGCATAAATAATCTTAGAAAAAAGTTGGAGACCTGAGATTTCCTTTTTGTGTCTTCTGCCTACCCGCTTACTTTTGAAGGCTGGAATACTTTTCATTTTCATTCTGGCTTTGGTGAATGCAGGATGGCACATTAGTAATATGAATGGTAGAAGATGCAAATAAATGAATATAAGTATTTGTATTGTGACTGCCTCTCTCTGTGCAAATCATCTTGTGTCAAGGAACTTAAGTGACATTTTAAGGACTTCTACCGCATTTTATGAAACAATGATTAAACCAGTATTCAGTTTCCTGGATACATGCTGTAACTTATTAATTGGCAATATACGTTTAAAAATTTTTTTAAAAAGTAAAAAGATGCTATAAGAAGTGTTTCTGATTATGTTTTGCATATTTTGTATTAGAAATAGTATTACTGGCTTGAGCTTATTAGAGAATCATGTGGAATATCTAGATATTACACACCAACTAGCATGAAAATGTTTTTTCTTGGAGTCATGCAGACTCATGAAGAAGTGACTGGCAATTCTGTGAGGCAGAGGTGAGTGGGGGACATCAAAAAAGATGTGCTAATACAAGAACTAATATCAATACTAACTAATACAGTACAGACTAAGGCTAACACAATTAATAAAGAGGCTAATACCTCCTTATCTGTTTGCCAGATCCTTTTACAATCTCATAGCAGTATGTTTTTTAAATAAAATTGTTCGGTTTTTTTAGAATCGCTATCCAAATTTATTTGATTTAGAATTTTGAGTAAATTTCTTAAACTGAAAAAATCTAGTTTTCATATGCTTTCCAATTGAAATGAATAAGATCAACTAGTGTGTTTGCATAGTATAAAAACACTCTAAAGCAAGTATTTGAAGGAGCTGTAATAGTAGTACCGGTCAAACATTTTGTCATTTATATTAGGGAAAGAATGTGCTAGCACAACTTCATAAATTTGGAAAATGATTTTCTATATAATGTGTGTTCAGATAGCATGATAGAGAAAAGATGGAAAGAACATGACCTCTAAACTGCTATTTTTTTAAACATCTTTCCCACAAAATAATACCTTGTCATGGTTCAGACTCACCTGGCTTGATCGGCAATTGTGCAATTGTGCAATTAAGCAATTGTGTCCTGATCCTGCCTCCACCTCAGGGAAACTGGAATGGGAAATGAAAGAGAAGCTTGTGCATTGGAAACTAAAGCTAAATAAGCTTTAATGAAACAACAGTAATAGTAACAAAAATATTATTAATAATAAAACAATAAGATATCTACAAATATACGGAATTGACACTCTCCATCCCCTGATGGCTGTACACCACCACTGATGCTGCAGAACAGGCACAGAGAAAAGTCTTGGGCTCGACTTGGCAGCAGACAGGAGCTGGCTCAGGAACTGGATTCAGGAATGCATGTATTTGTGGTTAGGGGCAGAAGGACAGGTGTGGTCCATATTAGCTGCTAACCTTCAAACAAGATGAATGTCCTAGGCTTTCATAGAAACAAATAGAAATAATGGCCTTTCAGCATACCCATGACCTGTTACTTTGCTAATAATCATAAATTTTAAGTGTTATCACTTTTAGAGAAAGACACTTTCTGAAAACGTAGTTAACTTTCAGGAAAGAAGTTTCTTAGACAAAGCTTCGCTGTAAACTTAGAAAATCAATTTTGCTTTAGGTCAAACCAGAGCGTATCTACACAAGCTTACTAATTTATTTAAGGAGTATTTTTTTCTCACTTCAAAACCCACTTTTAAATTACCTGCGTTATTATGAATACAATTGACTCCAAATGCACCTTAATTTTTGTCTCTAACAACACTAAGCCAACTGAAAATCTTGAAGTGATTAATGGTGGGGCTATGCACATTCTTTAGGGCTGAAGCCCCTAAAGAAATCTGGTTTTCTATGAGAATGGAAGCAATTTCATTCAGTGTTATGGAGGTCAGTTGCCCATCTACCTCTGGCACAACTTGAAGACAAGGCTATAATAATGTGGGGGAATCAGAATTATTTCCTGGTCTAAGAACTGTGTTCACACTAATGAAATAATGAATGCTGAGTTCAAGATGAACAGGAAAAATGTGTCTTCCTAGCCATTAGGTAGGCAAAAGAACCCCTGACATTTAGCATCAATTAATATTTTCCCTGTTAAATTTTTAGGCTTTAGGCTTGTGCTTCATCTGTAGTCTAAAGGGTGGATAGAAAGCTCAAATTTAAGTCTAGGCACTGTATGAAGACAAAGAAGTGAAAACAAAAAATTTGGTCTCCAGAAACTCACCTTTGCTTTCTTGACCCTACAGTTAAATTACATTACTACTTAACTCACTGTGCTTTTGCATACTGCTATCACAATAAGATTCTAAACCTTGAAACAAACACTAAGCCACAAAAAATATCTTGGGAAGTCATTTAAATCTCAGATAGGCAAATGCTGTTTAGGACAAGGGTACACACTGACAGTAGTGCAAAGAATAGATAGTTAGAAGACACCACTGTTCCATCTGGTCAAAACTTTGCTCTATTTATGGTGATAGTTCAAACGCTTAATATAATAATTTTATTTTCAGAAATACTGTTTAGAGAAACTGATATGTCTAATGACAATAAGTTGACACAACTTTAAGTGAAATAGAGTAAAATATTTTATTTAGATGGTGAAATACTTTGTTTTGATTTAATTTTTTGTAGTTTTGAGTGATCATTGTATTTGTTAAAACTATCAAATTCATCTCACTTTGCTACAAAAATTATCATAGGACAGCTGGAAAAAAGCACTTAATACTAAAATAAAAGTGAAGCACTATTTCAGCACGGAGTACAGTATAAAACTGCCCAGATTATTTTTTTTTAATAAGGAATTTGAAATTGTTAAATTTGTTTATATTTGAAAAGCATGCTTTTTTAAAGAAAACTCAAAGCAAAAGTTTCTAATTGAATAATGGAGGGCAAGAGAGGACTGTGCAATTCAAAAGAGTATGTGTAGACATTCACCAGGCAAAGCTGATTTGATTTTAGTTGTAAGAGCCAGAGCTCAGAACTTGCAGCATTTTTCTTATAATTTTCTTTTAGTTACTGGTCTCCTAGGTGATTGAAGCTGCTTTCTCTTTCTGTGCATGAGTTTCTCTGTCTGTGAAATGGAGATAACAGTATTGATAATGACATTATTGCATTATTCAAAGTCACTTCAAAGGTTAGATGAAAAGTCCTTTGTAAAAGCAAGGAATTTCTAAAAAAGAATCTACTCATTCTCTCACTTGTGGATTGTCTGAATACCGTTATGAACTGTTTCACTAAATCCTTCCCTTGCCTACCCTTGCCTTCCCTAGCCAAAAATGGAAGATGAACATGCATTATCTGAACATAAAACGGTATACTTGTTGCTTAACATTTTATTTTAACCACAGGAAGAGCTCTGTTTAGAAGTAAATGGAAGGACATAGTTAAGTATGTTAACATCTTGAAGATATTACTTTTCTTTCTGGGTTTTTTGTATTATAAATGGAAAGATTGTTTATTTAAAGCTTATTCACTATAACAACACAATTCACTTATTAACTATAACAACTATAAAAAAAATTAAATCTAATTCAGACCTTTATAATGAGCAAGTCAAGATGAAAGACTACAGCAATTGAAGTAATGTCCTGATGTTAAAAAAAAAAAAAAAAAAAAAAAAAGAGAAAGACAATTAAAAATCCAGATAATTTCGCATGCTACGTCTAGGGTTTAGATTTATTATTCTTCATAGAATCCTATAATGTGCCATGGTTTGGATTTATGGCTAAATCTAAGCTGTTAATGCACCAGTGGTTTTGTTGAGCACTACTTGCACAGCATCAAGGCTTTCTTTATCCCTCACTCTGTTCCCAGAGTGAGCAGGCCAGGGATAGACAAGGTGCTGGGAAGGGACAAAATCTAAACAGCTGATGTAAACTGACCAAAAGGATATTCCATACCTATTAACATCATAGTCAACAATTAAAGATGAGGAGAGGGACTGGGGGGCGGATAAGAATTGCTTGGAGACTGGCTTGGTTTATCTACTTGTGGGACGTGGTGAATTATTCTTTTTATATCACTTGGGTAACTTGTGCTTTTTTCTCCCATCTTCACTTCTTAAATACAATTTTGGAGAATCTTTATTTTAACACAGGAGTTTTCTTGCTTTTGCTCTTTTTGTTCTCTCCTCTATCCTGCTGTTGGGGGAAGGGAGGGGAGCGAGTGAGTAGCTCTGTAGTGCTTAGCTGTTACCTGATGTCAATCAACCACAATTCCCTACTTTCTTGTACTTTTAATAACTGATTTTGAGATTCACTGAAGTAAAAAAAAAAAAGAAGTTTATGACTTTAGAAGAAGGGGCAGGCAGGATTACAAAGATATCATGAGGTTATGCTGGTTGAAATTTAGAAGGCCCAAAGCCCACCTGGAACTTAATCTGGTTAGTGTCACAGAAGACAATTAAAAATGTTTCTATAAATACATTAGCAACAAAAGCAGGGCTAAGGAGAATCTCCATCCATTAGTGAATGCAAGGCAGAAATATAGTGACAAAGGAAGAGGAAGAAACTGAGGTACTTAAAGACTCCTTTGCCTCAGTCTTTAATAATAAGACTGTTTTTTCTCTGGGTAACCAGCTCCCTGAACAAAAAGACAGGGATAGGGAGCAGAATGAAGCCCTGTAATCTAAGGGGAAATGGTTAGGGACCTGATACGTCACTTGGGCACATAAAAGGCTATATGGTCTATTGGAATCCACCCAAAGGTACAGAGGGATTTGGCAAAACTGCACACTGAGCCACTTTCCATCATTTATGAGCGGCCTTGATGAACTGAGGATGTTCCAGTCGACCCGAGATTAGCAAATGTGATGCCCATCTATAAGAAGGGCCAGGAAGAGTATCTGGGAAACTACAGGCCTGTCAGTCTGACCTCAGTGCTCTGGAAGGTTACGGAGCATATTATCTTGAAGGGCATTGTGCGGCACATACAGGATAACCAGGTTGTCAAGATCAACTTTCTTGGGTTCATGAAAGGCAGGTCTTGCTTCTTCTGTGACAAGGTAACCTGCTTTGCAGATGAGGGAAAGGCTATGGATATTGTCTACCTAGACTGTAGTAAAGCCTTTGACATTGTTTCTCTTGGCATTTACCTGCAGAAACTGGCTGCTTATGCTTGGATGGGTGTGCTCTTTACTGGGTAATAAATGGGATGAAGAGCCGAGCCCAGAGTGTTGTGGTGAAAGGAGCTAAACCCAGTTGGCAGCTGGTCACAATTAGTGTTCTCCAGGGCTCGGTGTTGCGGCCAGTTCTATTTAATAATGTAATCAATGATCTGGATAAGGGGATTGAGTGCACCGTCAATAAGTTTGTAGACAACAACAAATTGTGTGGGAGTCTTGATCTGCTTGATGGAAGGAAGGATCTACAGAGGGATCTCAACAGGCTGGATCCATGGGCCTTGGCCAGCTGTATGGGGTTCAACAAAGCCAGGTGATAGGTTCAGCACTTGAGGAAGAATGGCTGGAAAACTGCCAGGTGGAAAAGGACCTTGCAGTGTTGGTCAATAGTTGGCTGAGTATGAGCTGGCAGCATGCTCCAGTGTCTAAGAAGTCCAATAGCATCCTGGCTTGTATCAGAAATGGTGTAGCCAGCCATACTAGAGAAGTGACTGTCCTCCTGTACTTGTCACTGGTGAGGCTGCACCTCAAATATTGTGTTCAGTTTTGGATCTCTCAGTAGAAGAAAGATATTGAGCTGCCACAGCATGTGCAAAGAAGAGCAACGAAGTTGATGAAGGGCCTGGAACACTAGCATTATGAGGAGCAGCTGAAGGAACAGAGAGGATGTTTAGCCTGGAGAAAAGGAGGCTAAGGGGAGACGTTATTGCTCTTTACAAGTACCCGAAAGGAGGTTTTAGCGAAGTGGGTATTGATCTCTTCTCCCATGTAACAAGAAGAAATGGCCTCAAATTACACCAGGGGAGCCTTAGATGGGAATTAAATGAAATTCCATCACTGAAAGGGTTATGAAGCATTGGAACAAGCTGCCCAGGGAAGTGGTTAAGTCACTGTCACTGGAGATATTTAAATGATGTGCAGGTAATGCTTAGAGATATGATTTCGTGGAGGTATTGGCAGCACTATGTTTATGGTTGGACTTGATGATTTTAAAGGTCTTTTCCAACATAAACGGTTCTATGATTCTGTGATGGAGTTTTTTTAATTTCTTTGTACCCTGAATTGAGAAGAATACTACTCTTGAAAAATAGGTGTTTTATAGTTTTAGGTGGTGGCCTGCATAACCTAAGCTCTCCTGTTCCATATCTCGAACAGGAACGTCACAGGGTGCAATCCTTTTCCTGAGAACCATAGTGTTCTGCCTATCCTGTTGACTGAGCTGGATAGACACAAACTCCTTCTAACCTGAGTGTCATGTACTTGCACCATTTGAGTGCTGTACCAGACCAGTAATGTGACTGCATTTCTGGATTAGTGCTTATTTGTATCCCATCAGTTGCTCATGCAGAATGGACACAAATTGTTTGTTCGTGCTTGTGATAACATAATATTCACTCATAAAAAAGAAGTCCCACAGAAGGCATGTCAATGAATATGTGGGCTTTAAAAAAAAAAAAAAAAATGTTGTGCATACAAGACCTTTATCAAAGCTTTATTGACATCTACCGATATTCAGCCTTGATAATTCCTTAATCTTTTTTAATCTCTCTTTTTTTTTTTTTTTTTTTAAATTCAGGCTTTCTGGAATGAATATACCTCCTCCAGTTATCAGCAACAAAAACTGGCTGAGACTACGTTTTGTAACAGACAGCAATCACCGATACCGTGGATTTAGTGCTCACTACCAAGGTACATTTAAAGAAATACATTTTTTGCTGTTGTTGCTTTTGTTAATGAAAAAAAAAAAAAGTCCCTGAAGCTGTAGAGCATACAGGAAAGGCCGTTTTAAAAAGTCCTCATAAAGGTACAATTTGTATTTGCATAAATGGTAAATTCAGTTTTCAGCATGTTATATGAAATTACTGTATGTTAGGGTATGGGTAGTGTATTATCTAAATGCAGCTATAAAAAAATTACAGCAGATATCTACTTCAGTTTACCCTGTGCAAATATTTAGCTTTTGAACTGGTCCTAGTATTCCAAAAGATACTAACAGATACAGAAATAATGTTTCGTTCATTAAAATGTGTAAATGCATCAATGGTAGTACAAGTCATGTTTGTTAAACAGTGAGTATGTTTCCATTTACTAATGTACCATTTAATCACTATTATCTCTTACTACCTATTTCTGAATGCATCATTCTATTAAGGGTTTAATTAACCTGTAAGATTCTTATCCACTGTTTTTATGAACAAGCATTATTTTGATTGAGTGAAAGTATCTGAATCATTAACTTGGGAATATCACCGTTTGGAACAAGGTCATTAGAATGATGAAGTGCTAAAGAAAACAGCTTCATAAGTGTTTGATAATACTGTCTGCTTTTTTCACAAGCATTACTGTTAATATTTTTCAATATCTACAGTGTATCAATGGATCTTCAGGGAACAGTAGCCCTTTTTCTACCTTTGTGCTTTTCCATTTATCTGATGAAAAAAAAAATCACAGCCTTCTGAATGAGATTTAGTGTAGGAATCTATTTTACAGTTCTCTATGGGAAATTTAACATAGGAAGGCAATAACTACAAAAGTGTTTGCAGAATCTGATAAAAATAATCAACAAATGTAAAAATTGGAACTAACAAAAGACTAGGACTAATTTTGTCATGTGATTTATCTTTTATAATAATGAACATTTTAGAACTCTGTGTGATTACCTGAGATAACATATTCTATAAAAGAACGGAGCAAATTTGATTACTATTGCAATAAATATTGTATATCTCTATTTAGACTTCCCAAGTTCATAGATATTCTGAAACATATATCCTGAGTGAATTTAGGTAAATGAGACTTCCTACTGTAGCTCCAGGATTGCTATAACTGTTTACAAAAGGCACTGACTCATTTTTTTGTATAGTATCTGTCATACCATACACAATAAACCACACCCTTTACTGAGAAATCACTAGCTTACCAGACTGTTAAAAGATACTAATAGGTAGTTGCTCTGTTAGATCCTACCCCACAGTTGAAAAAAACATGTGAAAATTATTTCGGTGGTTTCTATGAAGTAATATGGACTGTAGAGATGTTAAGTTTTGAACTACAAGAAAAGGAGAATAAGCTATGTGTCAGATGACACATACTTACATTTCTGCTGAAAGTGTGAGGTAATAGGTAATGAAAGGGAATAGACTTGTCTTTCATTTCAAAATGTGTTTTTTCCAAATTGTGTAAAATACATGAGCTGATAGGTGTGGGAGACTTGAATATACCGTGTATCATCTATTTCTCTTTACCTTCTAAGTTTGTGGTGATTATCTTATGGGTTTTTCATTATTATTTTGGTTTGCAAATTTAATTTTTAATGGTATATAGCTGAATGTATATTAATGTGTACTCTGTAGTAAGTTGTGAAATCCTGTAGTACTTCACCATGTTTAAAATAAATAAAATATCTTTTACAACTCTTTAAAAAAAAAGTAGTCAGTAAATAATTTCAACATGAAAAAGCATGTATGATCATGAAAAGTTAACCTTATAGAAAACAACCGAAAAATGCATTGTCAGGTAATTGTGAAGAGTGGTTTCTGGGTTGATGGCAGTTTAAAGGTGAGAGTTTGAGGAAATTACGTAAGTGTACTAAAAATCTTTATTTTCCCAGTTAAACACAACTTAAGCTTTTTTGTAAAGCTCATTTTCAAGCAGCAGTTTTACTGGTGAGCTTACATGAATTGTCACAAAAGCTTGCAGCTAAATGATAAAAGGCAAAAATATATTCCAAAAAGCCATGCAGCACAGATATATGTGCCTGTTTTTCTTTTCAGGAGTTTATTTCTGCATCACTTTTGAGAGGGTATCTGTTAATGCTTTCAATGTCCTGTAATATCACTGTACTACATTGTAATAACTGTTGTAAAACCCCACTCTGTTAGTTAACATAAACAGTGTCATAACTGTAACATCTTTCTGACTTCCTTGGAACTTCATATTTCCTATGTAGTACTGCTATAATCATAGAATCATAGAATCACCAGGTTGGAAGGGATCCACTGGATCATCGAGTCCAACCATTCCTAACACTCCCTTAAACCATGTCCCTAAGCACTTCATCAACCTGTTCCTTAAACACATCCAGGGAAGGTGACTCGACCACCTCCCTGGGCAGCTTGTTCCAGTGCCCAATGACTCTTTCCATGAAGAATTTTTTTCTGATATCCAGCCTGAACCTCCCCTGGCGGAGCTTCAAGCCATTCCCCCTTGTCCTGTCCTCTGTCACTTGGGAGAAGAGGCCAGCTTCCTCCTCTCCACAACCTCCTTTCAGGTAGTTGTACTCTCTACTCTCAGGTAGAGAGTAATAAGGTCCCTCTCAGCCTCCTCTTCTCCAGGCTAAACAACCCCAACTTTCTCAGCCGCTCCTCATAAGACTTGTTCTCCAGCCCCCTCACCAGCTTTGCTGCTCTTCTCTGGACATGTTCCAGAGCCTCAAAATCCTTCTTGTGGTGAGGGGCCCAGAAATGAACACAGTACTCAAGGTGCGGTCTCACCAGTGACGAGTACAGAGGGAGAATAACCTCCCTGGACCTGCTGGTCACACCATTTCTGATACGCCTTCTTGGCCACCTGGGCACACTGCTGAGTGTGGTGGTAAATGGAGTTAACTCCAGCTAGAGGCCAGGAACCCCACTTGTAACTGGCCTCCAGCTGGAGTTAACTCCATTTACCACCACTCTCTGGGCCCGGCCATCCAACCAGTTTTCAACCCAGGAGAGTGTGTGCCCATCCAGGCCAGAGGCTGACAGTTTCTGAAGCAGAATGCTGTGAGAAACTGTGTCAAAGGCTTTACCGAAGTCCAAGAAGACTACACCCACAGCCTTTCCCCCATCCAGTAGTCGAGTCACTTTGTCATAGAAGGCGATCAAGTTAGTTTGGCAAGGTCTGCCTTTTGTAAACCCATGTTGACTGGGCCTGATCATCCAGTTCTCTTGCATGTGCTTCATGATAGCACTCAAGATTACCTGTTCCATGACTTTCCCCGGCACTGAGGTCAGACTGACAGGCCTGTAGTTCCCCGGATCCTCCCTGCAACCCTTCTTGTAGGTGGGCACAACATCAGCCAGCCTCCAGTCTAGTGGAACTTCCCCAGTCAGCCAGGACTGCTGGAAGATGGTGGAAAGGGGTTTGGAAAGGACATCTGCCAGCTCCTTCAATACTCTTGGGTGGATCCCATCCGGCCCCATAGACTTGTGGGTGTCTAGGTGGGCAAGTAAGTCTCTAACCTCCTCCTCTTGGATCATGGGAGCTTCATTCTGCTCCTCTAACTCCTGAGTTTGTACACAGAGGGAACAACTTTCCTTGCTATTAAAGACTGAGGCAAAGAAGGCATTAAGTAACTCAGCCTTGTTCTTATCCCCTGTCACTGTTGTTCCTTCTGCATCCAATAGGGACTGGATATTCTCCCTAGTCCTCCTTTTCTTGTTGATGTATTTCTAGAAAGATTTTTTATTCTCTTTCACAGACTTAGCCAATTTGATTTCTAGTTGGACCTTAGCCCTCCTGATTTTTTCCCTGCACAATCTCCCTTCGTCCCTGTAGTCCACCCAAGATGCCTGCCCTTTCCTCTAAAGCTCATAGACCTTATTCTTCTTTTTGATGCATCTCAAAATCTCCCTCCTCAACCAAGCTGGCTTTTTCCCCCGCCAGCTCCTTTTCTGGAACATGGGGATGGCTTGCTCCTGAGCTGCTAGGATTTCATTTTTTAAGAGTGGCCAGCCCTCGTGGGCTCCCTTGCCCTGAAGGACTGTCTCCCATAGGACTTTGCCAACCAACCTTCTGAACAGTCCAAAGTCTGCCCTCTGGAAGTTTAATGTGATAGTTTTGCTAGTCCCCTTCTTTTTCCCACCTAGAATTGAAAACCCTATCATCTCATGATTGCTTAGTCCCAGGCGTCCCCCAACTGTCACATCCGCCACAAGACCTTCCCTATTCTCGAACTGCAGGTCAAGGAGGTCACCCTCTCTTGTTGGTTCACTAACCAATTGTGTGAGGAAGTTGTCTTCCACGCACTCCAGGAACTTCCTAGACTGCTTCCTTTCTGCTGTATTGTACTCCCAGCAGATATCCGGAAGATTGAAGTCACCCACGAGGACAAGAGGTAGAGATATAGAGACCATCCCCAGCTGTTTATAGAAGAGCTCGTCAGCCACCTCCTCTTGTCTGGGTGGTTTGTAGCAGACTCCCATCACAACGTCTGCCTTCTTGTGGGCTCCTCTGATTTTAACCCATAAGCACTCAGTCCCTTCCTTACCATAATCCAGCTCAAAGGTATTGAAGCACTCCTTAACATAGAGGGCTACCCCTCCTCCTTTTCTACTCTTCCTATCCCTCCTGAAGAGTTTATACCCCCCCTCCCCCATAGCTGTACTCCAGTTATATGAGTCATCCCACCACGTTTCTGTGATGGCAACGACATCATAGTCACCTTGCCCTACAACAGCTTCCAATCAGAATCAATAATTTCTTAACACTTCATCTACTTTATTCTATTCTTGCATCTTTTGAAGGAGATAGACTCCAAAATCTGAACTTTGAAACACTGCATAATTCTTACTCCATCACTGCTTGACACATCAAATACTCTTTTCACCTAATCACTTCTCCGTCTTGATCATTTTGTTTGCACAACTGCATGTTTTGTGCTAGTATATCTGAGTCGTGGTTTGACCTGAGTAGCAGAAAAGCACTCGCAGCCACTCACTGCAGGTAGGTCAAACTTTCCTCTTCCCAAATTTGGAGAAAAACCTCACAATGCTATATTGCTATTCCTCAATGAGCAATAATTTAGCCTCTGCAAGTCTGATGTTGCCCTAGCCTTTCCATCTGCTTTCCCAGTGGATTATCTAGTTCAAGTGCTACTGCTGAGATACGTCTCAGCACATGGAGAGATGCTAGTTCACAGCCCACTGCAGTCCAGAAGAACTCAAAGAGTCTTATATAGGACTTGAAGACTAGAGGATTTGAGATGATTGACTTTGGACAGTATTTTTTTCACTTTGGCCTCAAATTGGCTAAGCCACTACTGGTATTTTACACCAGTTGCACAGTCCAGGACTTACCAGATTGTTCAGTTCTGGTATCATGGCACTTAGGCCATGATCCAAGTAGAAGGAGTACCAGGCTGCCAAAAGATGAATTCCCTCCAAAGATGTGCCTGGCTTTCCCTGGATCTGTAACTAGCCCAGGGAGAAGGGAGTCACATTAAGTGGCCAAAGGGCAGCTCACCCCATTACAAATGGAGCACTCTTTCTCTGGCCTTTTTCCTTCCTCTCAGTATTTACTGCTTTTTCACAGAATCATAGAATGGTTTGGACATCTAGTCCAACACCCTGCAGTGAGTAGAGACATCTTCAATTAGGTCAGGTTGCTCAGAATCATATCCAACCTGACCTCAAATCCTTACAGGGAAGGAGCACGTACCACCTCCCTGGGCAACCTGTTACAGTGTTTCATCACCCTCATTGTAAAAAAAAAAAAAATCTTCCTCATATCTAGTCTAAATCTACCCTTCCTTAGTTTAAAACCATCATTCCATGTTGTTCTATCACATGTTGTTCTATCACAACAGGGTTTGCTAAAAAGTCTGTCCCCACCTTTCCTGTAGGCCCCCTTTAATTATTGGAATGTCACTATAAGATCTCCCCGCAGCCTTCTCTTCTCTGGGTTGAAGAACCCCAACTCTCTCAGACTTCTTTCATTGGAGAGGTGTTCCACCCTTCTGTGATCATTTCTGTGGCCCTTCTCTGGACCTGCTACAACAGGTCCACATCCTGTGCTGAGGGCTCCAGAGCTGGATGTGATACTCCAGGTGAGGTCTCCTGTCTTAAATACATTTTCACAGAGAGGCCACAGATGTTGATGATGGGCCCAGCTGTATCCTGTGGAGTCAACTGGAACCAGCTGTGACCAGCATGTGGCAGCCCCTGACCTCTAATCACAAAGGTCACATGTGCACCCCACCTGTGCCTTACTATGAAAACCCTACTCTGTACCAATTTCAATGTGAAAAAATACCCAACAAATAAAATAATTTGATAGTCACTTATTAGGCAGGATATGAAATAGCCAAATCATCTTACCTTCTGTTCTTGTAAATTTATGAAAATTGCTTTTTTAAGATTCTTTTTCACAAGGTGGCCTCACATGGCCTAGCTTTAGTGTGATATCTAAACCTACTGCAGCGTAGACACTTGAAAAGAAGACTAAAAGTGATGCTATGCAAAGCCTTTAAATCTGGCTACATATGACAAAAAAATATCCCTGAACAGAAAATCTAGAGTACTAAATAATCTTTCATAAACATCATTTTAATGTCATTAAATATCATAAGTTGCTTAATTTTCTGTTCAAGGCTTCGGTCTTGCAAACACCTGCAAAAATGTTTACTTGGGCTTATACAGAACAATTTAAATTTACTGAGGTACATGAAACTATAGCAAGCTCTCAGCTTTGTATAAGGACATTGTCATCCAAGCTATGTGTATTAATTTCTTTTAATATACAATTCAACTCACAAAAAATATCAGATTATACATCATATAAAAGATGTTGGCAAATGATTATCAGTTATATATGTCAATTAGAAGAGAATCAAAATTTTTCCTTATCAAAGTTGTGGATAACCAAGACACATTTATTCTTGCTTGTCTGACCACCCATGTTTCAGCACTTCTTTCTGTTCATTAAGGATTCTTTGTCTTGATGTTTGCTGTCCTTATTGCTTTATTAAAACTCCTTTTGACTTTGAAACTGTTGGCTGAAGTAAAACTAAAGCTTCTTTGGATCTTCCTGAAACTGCTGCCACAATGTTTCTTGGCACTGGTAATCCTCTTTCACCGTTTCTAAAATTAGTTGTGCTTTTTTTACTCCATCCATTTGCAGTTCCTGTAAAAGTTCCTTTCCCTTGCTTTTTTCTGTTGGCTACTTTTTGTACTCCACCACTTATGTATGATTCTACAATATTATCTAAGTGGACAGAAGGGATTAAGTTAGCTTCACAGCTTCCAGTCTTACAGGCTGGTGCCTCCCTCCCTCTTCCTTTAAAGCTCTGGAAGCTTACAGTAGTAGCCCTACATGTGCTCTTTATTTCACTTGTGAAATCCATTTCTTAACTACTTTTACCTCCTTTTCCCTTCCCTTTACCTCTGTTTAAGCCATGTACAAACTAATGCTTCTATAATGAACAAAGCAGTATAAAATATATCAATTGAGTGCACAATGGAAACTGCTTACAATTAAGAATCTTGCTTACAGGAAAACACAGATGAAGAGGTGAAATATATCCCTGAAATTTTGCAGAATAAAATTTAGCTGTCATGCTCATGTTGAAGAACATGCAAATGCTTACTCTGCTTAATATCTGACAGCCAGCTATGTGGAGCTGAAGTTGTATAAATGTCAGCAGTTTCAATATGTGATGTAATATGGAGAAAACTGACATTGAAAAATTTTCTCTTTCTCTGCTTGATTTTCCATTGTTCCTTTCTTTTTCTTTCTGTCATTTTATATATGAATAGAAATGTATCTTCATTCAGAAATGATTTATGCATTTAGACATTTCTTAGATTTATATTTTTTTCTCTTTTGTGGTTTTGCTTTGAAAGAGAATTTGAAGCAGTTGACAGGCAGGTAAAGAACAAAAGTAAGTAGTATTAAGCTGCCTCAGAACATCATGGCTAGAGTTGCCAGAAGGGGAAAACTGTCTTTATCACTTTTTTCCCAAACATCTAACAATTCAAAAAGACTTCGTCATTCATTCCTCAAATCAAAAGTCGTTGCAACAAACAGCACACAGTACTACTGCTGGAAGACTCAGCATCCATATAATGAAGTCGTAGGTGAGATTCAGTTCCAGGACACCAAAATGTAGATGTTTCTTTGTTGTAACCTGTAGGTTTAGACACTAACAGGTATCTAAACACCCATTAAAGCTAGGGAGCTCTGAGGCACCATTCAGGTCTACATGAATATACGTGCACTGGCACATGAAGTCACCTAGGGAATCCAAGATATTTTTATGACAGTGACAGAGCAGAGGCTCTTCTGGGTGACAAACCAAGGTGTTGTAAAGCAGTGCATTAGGAAGTCTCAAAATTGCACCAAACCGAACTAGTACTGGCAACGATATCTACCCCATACCTATTTAATCCTGTCACTGCAGGCTGCAGAGTGATTCAGCAGACCACAGGTTAGGGTTTGAATAGAGGTACTCTGAAGTAAATGAGACATCTGTATGGTGTATAAGATGGCATGTGTGGAGAAATATGTTAAAAAAAGATTCTGCCAGTGTTGTCAAAACTATAATGCATAGCTGTGAATATGTTCCTTCCTGCCATGATATAGCTGTAACCTAGCAGAAAAGTTTGGGTCAGCAATACTTTTTGCATATCATAGAATGGGCCGAGAATCTGTTAAAAACAGTCTAATGCAGAGATGAATATAATTCCTTCCTCTTATCATTTTGAAGAATTTAAAAGGTGATTTGTGAATGACATGTAAAATTTAGGTTACCTTAAGGAGTAGCTTAGGTATCATAAGACCATAGGATAATTCAGGTTGGAATTGGACATCCTATTCAAAAGATGTTGGGTGTTCAGATAAAGCCAGGTTGCTCAGACATTTATCAAGTCCTATCTTGAAAAACTTCACAACGTCTTGAGGCAACCCGTTCAAAACTTGACTGTCCTCATGGGGTAAAAGTTTCTCCTTATAGCTGCTCAGAACTTGTCTTTTTCCAACTTCTACCCTTTCCTCTTGTCCCCCCACCTCATATGAATTGGAAGGCTCCTTTTAGGGCCCCCTGAATCTCTTTTCTATAGGCTGAACAAGTCCAACTTCTCCAGCTTCCTCAGCCTCTCCTCAGGAGGCAAGTGCTTCAGTTCCAGCCATCTTGGGGACCGTCTGCCAAACTCTGTCCAGTTTATCAGTTTCTTCCCAGGGTTCCTTCCTTTTAGTAGGCCTCAAACAGGACACAGAACTAACAAGTGCTAAACAGAGAGGAAGATAATCGTTTCCATCAACGTATCAGCCATGCTTCTGTAAATACAGTTCAGGATGCTGTTTGTTGGGGCACTTTAGTGGCTTACATTCATCTTGCTGTCCAACAAGACCCACAGGGCTTTTTCAGCAGAACTGCTACCTAACCAGTCAAAATGTAGACTTTCCTGTTGCCAGGGTTTGAATTTGCCCTTGTTTAATTTCCTAAGATCCCTGCTGGCCTATTCCTCCAGCCTGTCTTAGGTCCCTCTGGATGGCAAGGCTGCTTTCAAACACACTGTCTGTTCCTTCCAGTTTGATGTTACCTGCAAACCTAATAAGAGTCTACTCTGTAGCTTCCTCCTGGTCACTGGTGAAGGTATTAAACAAGAGAGGTCACAGGATAAAGTCCTGTAGTGCTACACAGATTAGTCCTCTAAGAAGAGTATGACCCGCTAATCACAAACATATGACCCTTACCATCTAACCAGGATCTGTGCTCTGCTACTTGCCTTCCTCACTTCCTTTGAGGTCTTGAATTCATTTCACAGTAACTGCTGCCATGGCTACCATTGATTAGGAAGTCAACAAACAGCTCTTCCTTGTGAGTGAGTAGTGGGTCGAGCTGTGCGCCACTGCTTGTTTGCCCATCCTGTATGTCTATCATCAAGCTGTCCTTGTCATCTTCCAAGAACCCATCGCCACACTCCAGCCACGTAAGCTGTCCAATCACATCTCAGTTACTCTAGTGATTGCACCGTTCTGTGATGGCATGGGTACTTCCTGTTCCCCTTGTTTCAGTTCCAAGCTGACTGTGTGTGTATATGTATACTGGAGACAGGGGTCTCTTCAACCTATTTTATTGATACTGCAAAGCAAGAAACTAGAAAGTCATGCTTTCTGGAATGACTGAAGAAAATTGGCAAATTCTGTGAAAAATATTGACTTTCCATTTTTTTACATGGGACAATAGATTTCGTGATTGAATCCAGGAATTTTCAAGTCCTTGATTTGGATAAAAGGGTCATTTCATGTATTTTGAGGAAGTTGAATGGCTTCAAAAGATATTTAGCTGTCTCAATTAACTTAAAATTATTAATAACTTCAAACGAATTTAATTTTTACTTTTGAGGGTGTTATTTAGATTAAAATGACACGTGATCTTCTTGGAGAAGTATTTTTCCAGTGTCAGCTTTGAATTTCTCTGGAATAAAAAAATATGTAGTATGTATGTTATTTTAAATTTCTAGTTCAAATATCCACTTCCAAAACTATGTAGTTCCATTTTAAAGGTTATCATTTTTTAAAACACTGGAACAGAAAAAATATTCAAAAAAAATAAGCAAGGATGTTTGTGCATATGTGTATAAGTATCTGATGAGAGGGATTAACAAAGATGGAGCCAAAGTCTGTAGTCCCAAATGAAAGTATAAAAGTAATAGGCACAAAACGAAATCTGGGGAATACCATTTAAAGAGAAGAAACCTTTTTCTGTAAATGTAATTGAAAAATGGAATAAGTTTCCTAAGGAGTTTGTGGGAATGTTTGTCCCTGTAGAGAGAGACTGGACACAGACTGGACACTCTTCTGAGGAATCTGCTTTAGTTGACCTACGTTTTAGCAGGTGAAGGAGGACTAAACATTCTCCAGTTGTGCCTTCCAACCTCAACCATTCCATGAACATCTAAAGTGTTCAAATATGCTGAGCAACCAGGAGTCTCAAAACTTGACCTCCTTAAGTTCCATAAGTTAAGGGATGTGAGAAGCATTTAAAACAAGCTGCAATTTCTGAAAATCAAATTACTGTATTTTTAAACATGCTAATACTTCTTTGTCATAGAAGATGCCTTTTTGTGAACATTTATCTGTGCAATATAATACACTGTTGAGGAAAGAGACTTGCAGTAATTGAGGTCGCTACCTTGGTTATTAGTAACAATTTTTGCTATTGAAAGAGAACTCTTTCGTTACTATCATTGTATAGTGGTGCAAAATTATCTGAAATGCTCATTAAGGCAATGCATATCTCTCTTAAAGATACATTTTAAATTTCTTTTAATGTATAAACATTTAACTAAGATATCTTGAAATTCTTGGCTAATGGCTCGCTGGAGGCGTCTCACCTCAGGAGGATTTTTCTGAAGCAAAGTTCTTGTTTTGCACTGGGTGCCTACTTCATCGCTCAAAAGTTCACTTACTGCCCTCTTGGTGTTGACAGCACATAATGTTCTGCAGGAATAGCTTTATCTCTGTAAAGTTAAATGAATTTTGAAACAATTTCTATACCAAAGGAACATTCTTCCTTTCCAGAGAATTGTTTTCATCTCACTTAGGACTTGACCTTTCTTAAAATGTATTATTTTTTAGCCTGTCCTGACCTTTTAGATAAAACCAAGAAATAAAATATGGTACAGTTTCATTTATAAATCATTCAGCTTTGCATTACTTTATAACCAACATTTACTCTGTTTAGAGATTAACTTTATTTATTCTGAGTGAGAAATAAGAGAATAATAATAATACTTACTAAATGTCATGTTTTGCTTTGTTCTTGGCCACTGTATTTTTCACAGTGATTAAGAGACTGTAATTGTCAGGGTGCAGCAAGGGCTGATGGCTTCCTAAGAGCTGATGATCTGAGGACCACAGACAGGGAGCAGGGCAGGCTAGGGGCAGACAGAGACAACCTCAGTCTCCAGCATTTGACGCCTCCATGGGAACAGACAGGTCAAGGCCAGGGAGGGACATCAGCCCAACAGCTGGGCAGGGCAGGGCCATGAAGCACAGGGAACCAGCACTGCTTTGGCATTACTGGGGCAAAGACTGCTAGGTTAGGGGTCGTGTACACATGAGTATGGGTGAAGGGAGGCCCAGAGGTGGACAAGAAGTGCTATTTTAGGCCCATTAGAGCCTGCAGAGTGTGGACAGTCATTGAACAGTACTTCAGGGGTATTTATACATAAAAACATAATTTATGTTTAATACACAAAGCTTCGGTTCTAAAGTTATATGGATTATAATGCATTTACAGAGTATAAGGTTAGACACAGAATCTTGTTATGGCTAGTAACAGTCTGGTATTCTAAGTTATCTAATATAGAAAAGCCTCAATAATAATAATAACACACTTAAAAAAATTAAGAACTTCCTTCCTTATCTCCATTATTTTTCTCTTGTATTATTTTCGCACTTTTCACTGTGGGTTGGGAACAGCAATCAATTGATAGCATTCAAGGGTCTATGCTGGGATGAGTGTGGTATTCATAGTGGTGACAGGATGTGGAGTGTCTTCCTCTTCAGTCTTGGAGTTCAATAGTTTCCTCTTATGTATTTTCTTAACACAGACAGCTTCTTTCTCATTGTTTACTAAAATCTGAAAGTCGCCGTTTAGCCTCCCTCAGGCCTAGTAAATATAAAAGGCTTTTGCCTGTTATGTAGCGACTCCATGACTTTATAAGAGATTTAGTGTACTCGGCATTCTCAGAGCACAACATTCCTGAAATACAAACAGGTCAGGATATACTCAATTGACCACTACAAATTATTAAATGTAGTGAAAACAACCGGAAGCCAAGGCAAGCTTTCATGGTGTCAATACAGATCTTGTGGCCTTGTATTCTTAATGGTAAAATTATACCTATTGAGCTACAGTCTTCAGAATTTCTGTATCATTCTACTAATTTTGCTAGACACAGGTAGAGTAATCAATGCAAAAGATGTGCTTAGGTATTAAGGTTTGTATTCTTTCCAATTTAGTGAACATATAGAGACTGATATTAAGGTAAATGGAAAAGACACCTTTACTGCAAGTGTGTCTTTGCCATTTGCCTAGTAAAACAACAGCCTTTCTAAGAACTTCGTGTTATTTCTACTAAGTATTAATCTGTTTAAAAACAAAAGGAAAAAAAGTATTAGCTCTTACAATTATCCTCCCTGTAGTGAGGATTAATACGTTGGATAAATCTTTGAAGTCTTAAATTACTTTAGTAATCTTTAGTAATAAGTTTGTATCAAATAGCTCCATGATGCCTAACACTGGATTTAGAATAGAAAATTTGGGCATTTAGGCTGCTTATGGCAAAGATTAGATAGATACCTGACCTAGATACTTGAAAGCAATGATATAGAGATTTTTCGATATTAAGAGTAAATGAAAGAAAATTATTACTGGTTTTATAATTCATTATTTTGCTATGCATCTGAAGTTCATTAAAAAAACCCCAAACAGTAGGAGTGTTGAAGTTATCTCAAATCTTAGTCTGTAGTACAAGCTTTAGCAAGTACTGTTCTATCTGGAACTGTATATTTGATTTGTGCACACTAGATTATTGCTTATAGCACTGAACAGATATTAGGGGACTAATATTAATATTCCTCTGGCAGTAAAAGGAAAATGTGAATTTCATTTTGTTGATAAGAAATGAGAGTATTGCAATATAATGGCATGTCCAGGGTTATATAAGAAACAGAAATAGAAATCAGAATCTTTGAATTTGAAACTAATGGAAACCTCTGATAAATTGTCCATAATACCCATTCACACCAAATGTCCATAATACTTACTCACACCAAATTATTTTTTGGAAAGGTGCATACTTTGTGATAGTTTTAAACCTACTTTAAACCCTTTTTGTTTGTTTGTTGTTTCTTTTTTTCTTTAAAAAGGCAAATTATAGCATGCATACCAACAATTAAGTTGCAATATTTTCCCTGTTATTTCCTAATTCTTCTGCTTAAAACTTCAGAAGTTACTTTCCAAAACTATCCAAAATCCAGTCAGTGAAATTAAAGTTGTGAAGGAGTGGAGTCTCAGGTTCTGTTGTGGTATATGGTCCAAGATAAGCAGAGTGGTTTATATTTTGCACTACAGAAGGCATCCAGTTTTCCTATATCCTAAGTAGTTCCAGATTGCTTAAAACAAAAATAAACTCTTTTTTTGTTACATGGTTGCTTTATACATTGCTTTGTACATAGTTCGTATAGTAATTATTCTCGAAGATTTACCTGTTTAATTTTATCTTAAATAAATACTTGTCTTGCACTATGATTCACAAAGGCAAATTGCAATGAAAATAAATATATAAGACAATATTGGCAAGGATTTTTAGTTGAAAAATACAACAAAGGTACTCTTTTGGTAGATAACAGCTAGTAAATAAGGCCAATAGATGTGAATACTTTAATTCCCAGCATTCTATCATTCATTTCATAGATTTCTCAAATATTGTTTAAAGTGAATCATGAAACAATTATAATTTTTTTTTTTGTAGATTATGATGGATTCCACAGATTTATATTGCACTGATGTGCACCTCTTTTGAAAGGAAAGCAAAGTATTTCAAGTCACTTCTTTTTCATTTACAAATATTCATTTGTGTCGAAGTCTGGTTTTGTTATTGTAATTTTCTTAGAAGTATTAGGCCTTTCAAAAAGTATTTTCTCACTCGTGTTAAACCAGCTTAAAGACACATATACATATGTGTTCTGGTGTTGGTCATTTTCCTATTGTTTCTGTTAAACAAATGTCTTACTGTAATAAAATCTATTATTTGTATATATATATGTAAATGAAAAATAGCAGTAGTTCTCTGTAGAGTGGAGATAAAACATGAAGTGTTTGACACTTCTGTATTATCAAAAATTAAAAGTTTTTGATAGCAAATAATGAATAATACCTTTATTGTATTTTCAGTGGCTACTTAAAAAAACTTCAAGTGATTGTAAGAACACTGAGAGAAACATCTGGAAAATCATGGAGACATGTATTTGTATATACTGAAGGATGACAAAAATCTTTGTTTCCTGCATTCCTGAAAATTTCTAGTCAATGCTTAATTGTTACTTTCAGATTGTTCTGGTATATGTCTTACTGCAGCATGTGATTTACATTTAAAATTAATCTAAAAGATGTAGAGAAAGAGAAGTGATTTTGAATAGTAGTGATTTTGAAGTAGGAGATACAGAAAAAATGCAAGTGAAAAAATCATGAGAATGCAGTAATGCAAAGAAGTGCCTTTTGAGATAAAAAAGAAATAGAAATGTAATTTTCAATTAATTCACACAAACTGTGGAGAACATGGACACAAAAGGAAGAAAAAATACATATATTAAACTTCTTTCTAGAGAGCTTTTGGAGTCTTTGCTGTTTGATTAAATCCAGGGATCACTGCCTTTTTGAACCAACATCTAGAAACTTGTTTGAAACTTGTTTTATTAATTCATGTATTTCTTCAACTCTAAAGGTTGTTTTCCTTCCTGAATAGCTGGGAAGTGAAAATTGATTTGGTTGGAAGGATGTTTTACATCAGCCATTTATACTGATTTTATATTCTAAAACATCTTTTTGTATTTAGGATTCCTTTATTTTCTATTACTCACTTGCAAATCAACAGAAACAAAAAATGTAATTTGAACATAAAAGCAGATAAGCACACTAGATATTTATGAAGAATAAAAAGAAGATCTGTGAAAATAATTTATATCTGGAAAAAAATCAGGGTCAAATCAGTTGATATATCTACAGCAACTTTGACAGATCCAGAGTGCATTCTTTTAATTTAATTTATAAAATTATTGGAAAGTCTTGCAGTCAGAAGATATATAATGACAGTGAACATTAAAGAGAATAGTTAATTAAGATATTTTATTGGCGTACTTGGACCCACATCTCTTGCTTTCCTTCTTAATCAGATACGCTGGTCACTGCAAAGTTAGCTATGGGAAGGTTTTAATTTAGAATATTAGAAATATCTTGAGTGAAAGAATGAGGATGGAATGTAATGATTACTCTTTTTTTGAAATTCTCTCTATAATTACAATCATCTCTTTTTAATCTTTAAAGAAATATGCATTTTAGTTTTGCTTAAGACTGTTAACACTGATTTTTCACTTACTTATTGCAGAAGTATGCAATAGTTTACTTCTTGCTACGAAGTTACACAGGAAAAGTCCCAGGCTAACCTCTTCAGCACTTTATTAGAGTGAGTCCTGTTTAGGGTCATCTGCATTAAGGACCTTTCATTTTGTTTGGCAAGTCTATGGTTAGATCATATGTGTTACAAGGACTAATAAAGCTCTGCATCTTGAATTTATCCTGAATAAACGGGATAGTGAATAGTCCTATTTGTTCTCACAATTTGAATTCAATTTTATTCTTACGGATTAATCAGCAAAACTAATTCAAATTAATTAGAATAGCTGCTAAAGAGTAGCCTTAGATCCCATTTATTTGGTTTTAGGAACAATTTGCCAGTTTTCATCTGTTCTTCCACTGCTGAAGTTAAAAATATGTAAATTTAGAGTACAGCCTTAAATGGGCCGTATTCTACCTAGAGTCTAGGAACAAATAGAGTACTGCAGTTTGTCCTGATACAAGTTGTCTTCAATGTATTCATCTATGAGCTTGAATCAGTGACAGAGAACAGTTTCACTGGATTTGCAGCTGACACCAAAATGTCAGTCAGCAGTTAATATCGTCGAGGACAGGGTTTCCATCCACAGGAACATAGTTGTGCTGGAGGAATGGGCTAAGAGGAATCTTTGGAAACTTAAGAATGGCAAATGTAAAGTTCTGCACCTGAGTAGGAAGAGCCTCTGGCAGCAGGATTGGCTGAGAGCAAGGAGCTCTGCTTGAAAAGACCCTGTGGGTTGGGGCAGACAGCAAGTTGACTGTGACAAAGCAGTGTGCCCTGGCAGCAGAGAGGGACAACAGCATCCCGAGTTATATTAACAGGAATGTAGCCAGCAGATCAAACAGAAGAGTTATTGTCTTGTACTCAGCACTCCTGTGACTATGGCTGGAATAGCGCACCAAGTTGTGATCCCCGTGACAGAAAAAATGAGTTAATTGCTGGAGCAAGATCAGCAGAGGGTCATCAAAATGTTTGGGCTGAAGCATTTACCCTCTGAGTAGAGGCTGGGAGAGCTGGGCTTTTTCAGCCTGGAGAAGACGGGAAAGCTAATACCAGCTTCCAAATGCCTGCAAGTGAGTTACTGAGAAGACAGAGACAAGCTTTTCATGGTGGGAGGGTGAGAGACAATTGACAAACTCTGAAAAGAGATCTTCAGGCCATTATGAAGAGAAACTTTTCTTCTGTGAGGGAAGTCATGCATTTGAACAAATTGCTCATTTGTGCAGTCTCCATCATAGGAGTTTTTCTCCAGGCTCCACTGGATAAAGCCCTGAGCAGCTGATCTGACCTTCTGCCTGACCCTGGTTTAGATTGTGGTGACAAAAGCAGACCTCCTGGGGTCAAATTCATCCTAACGTATTTTGCAATCTTGTGGATAAAAATTGTTTTAATCCCAGTGTTGCATAAACCAAACACTACAGCACCCTACAGAATGCTTTCTGTTTTTCGATCAGTTTGACTCCTAATCAGCATAATATTACTAACGACTTGACAAATAAATAGTGTTAGAATGTTTATTTGTCCATCAGCTGTCTCTGAAATAAAAGGAAATTTAGAAAATCTTTAAAACCATTGCCAAATACTTGTTTATGAATCAACTTTTTTAGTTGCATTTCACAGATTTAATGGAGGGTTTTCAACATAGTCAGGTTTTTCTGGCCATGCTTTCAGTCTGTGAAATTGTAACACTTATCTTGTAATAGCAGAAATTACAGTAACATACTTCATGTCAAAGCTTTATTTAATATACTGTCACTTCCACTTAGTGAATGAATTAATTTTCCTTAAAAACCTACCTGTGTGAATCCTGCTACAACATAATTCTCATTCATATCATGTAAGAAAGAATGGTAATTAAATATTGGTAGTTAATTACGTTAATTTTATGAAATAAAATCCCAATCTTAAATCATGTGTTATCGCATGGTGACTAATTGCTAATACTTCACCTTCTGAAAGCTTGTGGTGGTGGAAGAGAAAAACAATTCTGGTTTAATGGGATAGAACATCCGCAGCTGAAATGTACATCTTAATCTGGGATTGGACACAACATGTTAACACACCATAGAGATCAAGCTTCTAAAATGAGTATAAAATTTAGTTTGTCTGAAATTAATTGATTTATATAATAACTTATAATATATAAGTTATACAACTTATAACTTATTATATAAGTTATTATATAAATTATATATAATATAAATTATATAAATTATATATATAATATATATATAATAACTTATTTCTAAGGCTTATAGAGATTCAAATTAAGATCTATAACAAGAATTTAATTTCTCTATTCTGCTTTCCACACATACAAACTACTGTAACTACTTTTTTCCAGGCTTACAGTTTCTATATATTGTTAAATTTTAATTTAATATTGGCACATGACTTACACCTTACATGAATACATTTTAAATATCTGTACTGATTGGAGAGGGAATATACATTTTTCTGGCATTCCCCAGAAAGGAATTTAAAGGGAAGCTTCCTCAAGTCACAGTTTTCTACAAGGGAAGAAAAAAAATTCTTTTCAATAAACATATCTTCACTGTATTGGATACCATTTTCTGCTTTATTTCTTTTGCTAGTCAATGCTTCTGCAGAGAAGGCAAAGGTATTCATTATCTCTAGATAATTTAACTCCCCCAGGGACTACTTGTAAAAACTTAGTCCATTAGATTAATTTAAATGGGAACTTCCTCTGTGAGTGTATCTGGGGTAAATTTCCTTTGCTATCATGTTTACAACAGGGACCTTGTGTATACTTGTAGCACATTGCACATTCGAAGTGCATCCAGCACAGATTCATAAGCTATTTTTGAAGCTTTGTCTCAGGCAAATGTCAAAGACTGTTGCCTCTTTCCTTTACTAAAAATGATCCTGGAATCAGGAGCAACCTCCACTCCCATATAAATAGAAAGGCTTATGGGTCTTCCATATGTTTGAATTATCCAGAGTTTTAGCAGTTACAACACTTTGGAGCACTGTTTCATTCAGATTAGTATTCTGAACTCAATTGCTCTGTAGATCATCAGCTTCCATATAGTTGTGAATTTTTGTGTTTAAATATCACTTCAAACATTTCCTCAGCTATGCAGTCTAATTTGACACATGAAAAGTTCTCAGTTTTACTGATTTTAATCTGTTCTTCATCCACAAGGACTCACTTAGAGAAGTGCTTGTCCAGTTTAGTAGGTTTCAGGCTGTGTTATCTTGGGTTGGTCAGGTTCCATTTTTTTGTGAACCAACAGCTGGAGCAACAATTACTCTTTCTTGTCTCCACATATTTACACCTCTGCCTTCACGTGGTGCAGTCTGGCAGTTCCTCAAGATTTAGATTTTCTCAGTTGCTGATAGCGAATTCAAATTGATGACCTACGTCTGAGTTGACATCAGTGACTGAAAATTGTTGGTCTAAATTTTATCCAAAAAGCAGAAATAATTTTTCCTTTCTTCTTTCTTGTACCAATTTTCATTGCAAGTTGTGTTTTGGTTTTTTTTTAAGTGAAAGAATATGTGACTGTTTTATGGTTTGCTTTTTCTGTTTGGTTTGGCTTTGTTTGTTCATTTGTTTGGTTTTATATAAGAAACTACAATGTTTAAAATAGACTCTTTAACAAACTGAAATGTAAAATTTAACTGTAGGTGGCTGAAGTATATGACATTGCTCATACCACACAGGTGTTCCAATTGGTGTAAACCTGAATATGAAGAAACCAGACTTTATGCTTTTACAGATTACAAATCATATTTAGGCAAACAGGAATGCATCTATTCTGTGCAGTAGCCGATACTTACCAGATTGTTTATACATAACATTTTTTTCCATGTAAATCATACCACACTTTTACATTTTACTGATCTTAGTAGGTATTTTGCTTTTTTTTTTTCAAGGATGAAATTTATCTTAACTTTTTTTTTCATTTAAAGTGCTGTGCATCTTTAAAGCACTAGGACATAATAAGTTATTAGTCTGAGGTTCTGAATATAATTTTGCTTTAAGCTTGATGTTGGGGGTATGTCCTTGCATGATAAAAATGCTTCCATATATATTTTCCTTGACTAATAATGGTTATGTAATACATGATAAGTTTTCTTTGTTTTTATCAACATTGTCGTGTTCCAAAATATTTCTTTACCATGTGCTTCTATTTTCTGTTATATTCTTGATACCATTCTGTCAAATTTTATTGTATCCTGAATCATAACTAGTTTAGTCTTTTGATATTATTCATTGTTGTGACAATTTTCTTCTTTTATTCTGAAATAAAGAACAAAAGATGTCTTGGACTGTGTTAGTTGCTCATATAGTTAGCTGTCATAGAACAGTAACTAGGTTTTGGTTCAGCCTCTGATGCATAAACCTGGAGTTTTACCTGGTGGTTTTGAAGTTGCTTAGTTTTGCAGGGGTAATCACCTTTGTGTGATTTAGAAGTGCTGTGCTGCAGAACAGGTATTTCCAATCTGTCATCACACACTACACTTAAAGAGAAATATGAAAGTCTGTTTAAGTGGAAGGCTCAGAAATAAAAAGAAGTGCAGAATATCATTGAATGACTGTTCAAATGTCTCTTAATTATTATTATGGAAAAAGAAAAAGTCCTGTTCTAAAGATACTAGTATAACACGGTACAGTTCATGCTATGTAAACTTTGTTTATTCTAATTTGTTATTATTAATTTCATTATGCATTGCCCAGTCATTTATTCACTCCAGTCAAGATGGAGTTGCTACTGTGTTAGATGTTCTAAGTGCTCACAGGTGTGAGAGTAGGCCTCCAAACTGTTGCATCCAAATCTAGGGAATAGGAAAGGCTGAGAAGTTTAATAAAATATTTTAAAAAAGCCCATATGGGTGTTATGTTTTAGCTACTATACAAGTTAGAAGTGTAATATTTTCACAAACATGGGCAATTTTTTAACTCATCAAACACTTTGTGGGTGGGTTTTTTGAGTGAAATAGCCTGGCCTATTACTGGAATCAGAGAGCAAAAAGAGTTACAGATGCAGCCTTTGTCCAAGATCAAGCATAGATAATTATGCATAGATGTTTTGTTTAAATGCGTGCCTTTTACTATCCATCTACCCTTGGCCTCATATCAAGCCTAAATGAGCTTTTAGAGCTCTGGCAAGCTTTGATGAAAAGAAACAAATGTATGAACAAATTTGGCAGCCTTATTAACAATAGGACTATGAAAGCTTTGCCTACGACTAGGTTACTATACGATGCTGTTGTATCACTCCTCGATAGGGTGGTTATCACTTTGCTAAATGTGAGATCCCTGTTAAGGATATAGCTGTATATTTTTCTCTAGCCATGCTGTTTTCAGGACTGAATTTGCAGGGGTGGAAATTATGTGCTGTCTTTCTGACTGGTACAAAAGTTTATACTATAAGATTTTGAGGACATTTAAAGCTAAATGTAATGTTGATATAATTACAAAGCTTTCACTAGCGTTAAAAAATGTTCTAATTACTTCAATTTTGTAAATAAAGCATATCAACTTTCCTCTTTTCATGTCAGTTGTCTTTACTATGTTAAACAGGGGGAAATTTAATCTCTTAGGTTGATCAGGAAAACACAATTTAAAAGAAAAAGTTAGCATCCAGTGCTACTGTGTGTCCCACAGGTTCTTCCACTTTGATCAAAACTGCCTCCACTGGTGAGTTAGAGGAGCGTATTGCGGCCACTACTGGTGCTATTACTGTTGCTAGCACATCTGCTGATGTTGCTGTATCCAGTGCAGTGACCACCTATAAACAGCCTTCTGAAGAGCAACAAGTGCAAGCTATGAATGTAAGAAAATCAGTTCTGGAGTCGGCCACTTCCAAGGAAGCACTCTCCCTTCAGCAAGCAAATTTACAAAGCACAAGAAGACGACCAAGAAATGCTGAGCAGATAGAAAGAACTAAAGAACTTGCAGTTGTTACTCATAGAGGTATTGGATATTATTTTACTTGTGCCCATGTAGTTACAGAAAAATATGTTTTAGGAATTAAAAGTGAAAGATCAGGTATCCTTTCAGGAAATGTGAAAAAAATTAAATCTTAGATTAAAGATTAAATCTTGAAGCTGAGTTCTAGTGGGGCAGCCAGATGGAAAAATGAAATTAATAATAATATTGTCATATTAATTCAAATTCATTTGATTTGTGAAAAGACAAAATGGAAATATCAGTAATTTTCTTTTGATGCCACTTTATAGCTTGTGTCATTACATTTCTCTATCAAGCCTAGTGTGAGATCTGATGAAAATTTAGAGTTGAGATTAAGATATTAATCTGTGCTGCTTATGTGTTTAGACATAACCAACTAAAGCAAAAAAGTATATATTTTATAAATAACTGCTTTATTCTGAACTAATCAGTGATGGAGTTGTAATCATCTACCTTCTGCTTAAATATCCAACACAAATTTGGCTTTTTAAAACATCTGTAAATTTTTATTCTGTCAAACAGGAAATCAATGAATGAAGTAAAGTTCATTGGGAATTCAGTTCAAAGGGAATTCAGTTACAAGTATTAAAGCAGTAAAGCTAAAAATTTGATATGATCCTATATTAGTATGATTTAACCACATGCTGAAGCAACATTTGTAGTATAAACAAAGTGTTATTTGTTGTGTTAAAAGGTAAAGATTATATCTGAAACATGAGGCTAAGAAACTGCAATGCTATTTTAACCGACATTATTATACAGAAAAAAATTGCATGTGGAATGTTTTTCCACATTCACAAGTTCAAGGGAAGAACAGCTTCATTTTGCAGGTTAATGTGATTCAATATTCTTTAGTATGTACTTTTAATTTTTATTGAGTGTTAACTCATTATTTTATATTAATTTATTTTTCATTATGATTTAATAAACATAAATGTATGGAGGAGGATCATCTATAGTTGTCTCTTACCTGGAATTGTTCAAGGCCAGGCTGGGTGGGGCCTTGGGCTATCTGATCTAGTGGGAGATGTCCCTGCCCACGGCAGAGGGGTTGGAACCAGATGATCTTTAGGGTCTCTTCCAACCTAAAACATTCTGTGATTCCATGATCTTTTAAAACACAAGCAGTTTGTAGAACTCTCATTATATGGTTGATATTTTTTAAAGACAATTTTAGTTTGGCGTCTGTTATCCTACTGGATCAGATAGTCAATGTAAGTTATTGTAGCTTCATTTACTAGCATCTATTAAAATAGATGGAGTTCCACAGAATTTTAAACATATTTCAGTAGGATAACTGAAAAATAAACACTGTATTTGGTTTGCATATGACACAGAGATCATTAATCAGCAATATATTTTTTACTTTTATTAATTTCTGTACAAATCTGAAGTATCTTTGTTGTTATAATCTGCTATAAGTTAATAGAGTTTAGTTTGTACTTGTTGTGTGGCTATGCATTCATTTAAGAACATCTCTGGTCAAGTTAAAAAAGCAGGGTTATTTTAAGTTGTGAGGGAGTATCTGAAGCTTGTAATAGTCTCTTCTAATTTAAAGATGTGAAAGCATACTAAATTGGCAGTTAAATTTGTCAGTAATTGTGATATACAGTTTCTTCAATCTCCTGTTTGTAATCATGAGACTACAATGTCCTCTCCACTGATTTCTAACTGTCCTTTTCTTCTTTGACTTGTCCTTTAATATGAGATACAGATAAGACACATACTTCTGAATGACTTTGTCATATTAAGGTGCTAAACCTTACATTTGGAAAAAAAAAAAAAAAAAGTATAGTTTAGAGGTAAATATACTGCTAAAATAAGTTATGATGTTTATGTGTCACATATTAAAGTAGTGTTACAGGTACTAAAAGGTACCATAGCCCACATGCAGATGAAATCAGTCTTGTATAGACTTGATTGGAGAAAAAAGCCCATAAATAGTTCTGTGTGGGGTTTATTGTCTCATGCCACATTTAAAGTCTTGATTTTGCTAGCATTCTTTAGGCAAAATCTGTTAAATACTTTTTACTATAACATACCCACAGAACAGTATATTGTGTATGCTATCCAGTGGGATGTGTCCCTGCCCATCACAGGGGGGTTGGAATCAGATGATCTTTAAGGTCCCTTCCAACCCAAACCATTCTATGATTCTATGATCCCGTTAGAGTGGGTATTCATATACTGAGAAAGAAACTACAAATTTTCCTTGGCAAATCCCAATATTTGATAGTATACTTATAGTTTCTATGAAAAAAATATCAAATTCACCCTCATTAAATAACTTGTAATGGTCTTCCATAAAGTATTCATCCTTACAATGACACGGGCATATTTTGAAGGAATGTTTGTGAATAAGAGATTGTTATTAATTGGCTTGAAGAAAGTTCCAATATATGGAGATATACCACAAGTGTTTCTATGGATATTTCAGTAGGTTTCTGTTGAAGTACTCTAGCATTTCTTTGACAATGAAATGTGCATGGAAGTATAAAAACTACTTGTCTTGCCTGTCGTATCAAATTACTATGGAATTATATGGAAGAGCTACTTAAGAAATGTATGTAAATACCTTTCAAAATTCTCTATCTATTTAGCAGATGTTCAAAGTTGTTTTTTACTTAGGAAATATATTGTTGCCTGTGCTCTTGAACATAATTTAAGAATTATACTCCCAGATATATGCAAATTAATAAATACTTACAAAGATAAAATTTTATATACTAAATAGAATTTACTAAAACTTACTCTATCATATACGCTTACATTTAAAATAGTAGAGATATACTGTAAATGTCATCTTCATTGTAGGCTTTATTGAGAATGTTACTAGGGAGATTAGAATAACGCAAATGCTAATTATAGAATAAGAATCACACTGTTGGCTTCCATAAGATTGTTCTGTGAATAAAATCTTTCAAATGAGTAAACAATAATAATACTATTTTGTTATCCAAACTGATATTTTTTGAAGTGTATGTGTGAAAGAGATGTATAGAGAGCAGTAGAGGTTTTTATCTATCTAAAATAAAACTGGTATATATGAATTAGTCTACCACACACAATATCTGGAGTTCAACAGTGACTGTAGGTTGTGTCAAAGGCTGGCTGAAGAATTTCTTCCCTAATCTCATTAGTCGGAAATAACTGAAAAGGATAAGACTTTGTGGTAACTGTTTAAGAGAGGAAAAAGGAAACCTAGATGCATTTGATAAAAACTTCCTTTAGAGGTAGGGAAGTACAAGTACCATTTTATAAGGCAGCAATGAGATCTCATGAGAAATACTGTATATAATTACAATTCCTCCAATAAAATAATTCAGACAGAAACAGAAGAATAAAAGAACTGTAATGGTGTTATGTTGTTCTGATTACCCCACCTTACAAAATAAAATGTAAGACAAGATGAAAGAATAAATGTTTCAGGAAGTGAATGCCAGTATGTGGAGAACTTAAATAGGGACTACATAATATATAAGTAGATACATTAGAGACAGGAGTGAGAAGAGTTCTTGTTATTGCAATGATGATACCTTCTGGTAGAAAAAGGGAGTGAATAAGAGTTAAAAGCTTGCTTTTGAGATGCAACTTGAAAGGCTAATGAGAAAAATATTTATATATGATAGCTGCAAGAGAAATACAGCAACATTTAGGTCTTGGGCTCTAATAAAACCAAGCACTCTTACTCAGGAAAGTGTGTCTCTTCCTCTGTTCCGCAGTAGGAGGAAAAAAATGGAGGTCCCTAACCACTTTGATTCAAGCTTCAAATGCGAAGCATTCAACAGCAATTCATGTGGATGCTACAACCACAGTTTCTAGTATGATCTGTCTTCTTCAGATGTAAAATCAGGAAGGAAATTGAATGTGATTTTTTGCATCGTTTATTTTGTTTGAATATTCAAGTACTGCTGCCCTGATCATAACTGCATTAGTAGGGGATAATCTGACATTATTGGTATTTTCTACTATCTTTGTTTCATACACTAAGAATTCAGAGTTTAGTAATGCTGGTAGCGTTATCAAATTGTTTTATAATCCACATCAACTCTATCTTTTCTTCCTGAAGGCTGTAGAATTTTTACTTCAGTATATGCAAACATCATAAGAGATACTTCAGAATTTTTACTTCTGAGTGCTTTTATAGCATACTAGTACTATCTAAAGATGTGCTAAGAGACATATATCCAAATGCTGAGAGACAAATATCCAAATGCCAAGAGACATTTGGACAGTGCCAAATACTATTTAATAGTATGCTTTAATTTTTGGTCAGCCTTGAAGTGTTCAAGTGGTCAGTTTAGAAGATTACTGTAGGTCTCTTCCAACTGAACTACACTGTCCTATCCTATCCTATCCTATCCTATCCTATCCTATCCTATCCTATCCTATCCTATCCTATCCATGAACATTTTATTATGCAAGTACACATGCTTCCTAATTAAATATCTCTGAGAGTGATGGTAATCTTACTTCTGGTGGTAATAGAGAACACGGAGTACAAGGATTTCTAAAAAAATCTTAAGCACAATCAGAATAAAATAAATGCAATTTCTGATGAAATTAATGCAGCAGAGTTTTCATTCTTTCATGCAATTGAGAAGAATCCTTGATCTATCTATGTCAAACACAATCAAGTCAGAATCTCACTTTTGCTGATGTTACACTTCTGGAGTTCTTAAAGGGACCACAACATGAATTTAAATAATTTTAGAAATTAAGTCTGAAACTTTTAAATTAAACTTATTTCTACTGAAGATGTGTGAAGTGCATTGAAAATGAAACATCTCCGATCAAGTCACTGGAGTTTTGTTCTTAATTGTAATTAATCTGGACCTCTACCCCAGAAATAAATAACTCCTATCATATAAGATGAACTCAGAATAAATAATTTATAGTACCCATCCTTTTCTTTCTTTTACAAGTAAGAGTAATAAAATTTAGCTATATCATTTTATTCAGGAATAACAATTAGTGGAGGCAGTTGAGCAGTGGTTTAATTTCTTATATTGAAAAATGAAGAAATAAAGTATTGTGCTTTTTTCCCAATGAACTGAATATTTGCAAAGATTATATAGAGTATTGGAAGTATATAGCTATATGCACCAAGAGTTACAACGAAGTAAAAAACTATACACACCACAAAGACAAAAAGAGGGAAAGATTGAAATTATTTTGAAGACTTAATTAATTTTAGTATATCATTATGATGCGCTCCATTCTAAGACAATATCCATTACAAAAGAATTCTAAAGTATGACCTCTGTACTGTAGACAAAAATGAGTACAAAGTACGAGCAGAGTAACAAGATCACTGGAACAGTTCATAAATGAAATATAGAAAAAACCTCAGTCTGAAATAGATACAAAGGTTGAAGAAAAAAAAAATTGCTTATCAAACCCAAGCTCAAATAGCACCAGGAAATCTTAATATATGACACTAGTTGTCATGTAGCAGTTCAAATAGTAACTGAATGCTTTCCTTAGGATTTCAAATCTCATTTATTTTCAAGAGAACATTAAATTCCAACACATTTCACTACTCCTAACTTCTGTTCTCCTTCTAAAGAGCAGAAAAGTCACCAAGCATTTGTAAATTTTCAGCATATCTACTCAGTTTGAGGATTAAACTATAGGTATATATTTTGGAGATTTTATTATACTTAGCTATTTGTTTTCAAAATCTTATTAATTTTATTAATTTATCTCCATTCTCTTTTATTTTTCTGTTTTCAGCTCTATTTTTGTCTGATTTTCTTACAAAGCCCTTATTCTCTATCCTTTCACTCTTATTCTCTAAGAACACTCAACTATTATACCTTATGCTATGCTTTACGATATCTGACTTTGTTTAGTATGTTAGTAATAGGAAAAAATAACTTAGGGAGAAAAATACTTGCTACTTAGCATTCCCCATTAAGCAAACATCTCTTTTTGCTACATGCTATGGAAAAATTTATAATGTTATGAGGCAGGAAGACTTTTTTAAAGATTTTAAAATAATTTAAAGAAATTTTAAAGATTTCTTAAGAGGAATTAATGAGATGATAATCAAACTGTTTAAAACAAACATTCAAGAGGACATTATTTAATTAACTTGATTTTTTTTTAACAGCTCAGTGAATGATAAAGCCCTGGGATTATTTGATATACACTTTTTAAGGATTTGTTAGAAAATATATACATATATCCTAATTTTTAAGAGCTTTACTTAGAAGCAGGGAAAGAAAAGGAAGAATGGGGAATGAGAGGTTTTCTGAAGAGCTGTTAAAGATTTTGAAGACTGATATAGGAAATCAATGTGGATATGTCCTCAGGTTTTCTTCTTTGTTTTTTTAATCAGTGAAAGCCAGGTCTACAAAAAATTGGACTCGGAAAAAAGTCAGTATATTTTGCAGTAAGAGTCTTATGTTCTTATATTAATATTTATGTAAAAATATTAACATATAAGAAGATTTGAGTATTCTTAAATGTTATTTTTTATATTAATTTTTAAAGGTCCAAGAAATTCTTAGTAACATAACACAAACGTAATTTAGCACTCAGGCATTTAACCACCGAACTATATTTGTTTAATATTTCGTATTATTTCTGAAAATATTTGAGTGTCATGAGTCATATAGATATGTAGTTTTGATGGGGTAGTTTTTCTGTATGTACATGCATATGCAGCCAAACACATAGTTTAGTCATACCATGTTTGAACCTAGTAAATTTCTGTGACTACTTCTTCACAGTTTTCAGAAACTACTGTTTCAATGTATAAAACATAGTTAAAAGTAAAATTCTTCTCTTGTAGTGTAAAGAGTGTTTGCTTTTCCTACTAGTATTAATAACCCCGGCAAAATGATGTGAATAGTTATGAAAGCCTCCAATTCTTTTAAATAATGTGTTCACCAAGACGGTCTTGTAACTATTTCAGTTCCACCTTGGATCTTGTGAACTGTTTCTTGCGTACATAAATCATAGATTGAGTATGAGTAGAAATAAACAAACAAATCCAAACCAATCTTCATTCTTTAATGTGCTGTTATGATGATTTCTGAAAATTAAGGCCAAAGATCTCCCTAATGTATTTCAAACCATCTCAGCATCTGAGATCATGTATTCAAGGTGATTACCGTTTTACTTAGGTTTTGGAAGAGTAGCTAGGCCTATCTTCTGATTCGTGAGGACATATTTCACACTGATGTTCAGAAAAGGCCAAAAGAGGCTTACTGTACTCCTACAATCGTATTTATGTAGAAGTAGCATCTAAAAAACCTCACATAATGATGAGAGAGCATTACTGTTATTCCAATCATACTCCACAACGTGAAGGTACTGTTCTTGGGTCCATGACTTCCACTGAGGATAGAAGTGCTTCTGGAATCCAATTAGTTTGGAGGAGGAGCTCTTCTGATGTTGAGGATAAATAATGCTACTTTAGTGTTTTGTGGCAACACATACGTCATGCTCCTGCAAATAATGTATTTCCCAGAGCCATTAGCAGTATTTCTGTTACATTATGATGATACACAAGGAAATTTACATTTCACCTCTTGAGTAACAAACCTTTATGTATTTAGAAGAAAGTGTGGTCTCTTCCATCAGAAGTGTAAACATATTTATCATCAAGTCCTAGATCTATCCTATAAATCATCTTTGTTAGTAGCATGCTGTTTTCTCTTGAATCTTGTTCTGCTCTTGTGCATGGTAATGATTACTTCTATTTAATAACAAAAATGGCATTTTGTGCTTTGGCATTTAGGGCTTATTTAAGGGTTTCTTTGATTATTCGTTGATTTTTTTATAAGAAGTTAACAGGTGCTGAAAAGTTCTTTGATGATGTACTGGCTACCTTCTAGGGTTAGCTTCTCTTAGACCTAGTTCCTTTAATTTCTGGTGTCTTCATCAACAGTAGTTGCTTGTAGTCAACATACAGCATCTTCTTCCATATATTTTTTAAATATATCTAATCTATAAAGTCATTTGAGTATGATGTACCTAAAATTAATGTGTTGTTTAAATTTATTTTTTTTTAGAAGGTTCATTTTTATCTGTCATTCATTGTTCACTGGCAGATAGCATTGGAGAAAAGAGGCACTTAGTTTAATGATGAAAAAAATATTCTTGTGCTGGTTTTGCATTATTTTCTTAACTTTTGATATCAATAATGTTTTTTGTTTACTTTCTTTTTGTTATTTTGTTTCAAAAATATGTTGAGGCTAGCGAAAGCTAGTTATCACAAATGCAGCCCTAAAGAAGGACTTTTACAAAAATCATTCAGCAGTGCTCTCAAGGTTGGAGCCAACTACCTTCCATATCACACTTTGCAAATCGTAGTTTTCAAGCTAGAAAGAGGACCAGTTGCAGAAGAACAATAGACTGTATTTCATTGTTTTACCCAAATCTCTGTAGTTAAACCAGAAAATTAGCCCATTATTCTTAATTTAATGATACAGTGTTATTTTCTATGATCAAAATATTTCTTTTTTTTTTGCCTATGTAATCTAAACACAGATAATAAAATCTCCATATTTTCTAAAAAATATTCTTCCATACTACAGCTAGGAACACAGCCAAGGCAGATTTTGAAAACAACTAGTGGAGATACTTTTGGATTGAGGAGGTAATCTGGGTGCCTGTAAATCTTGACAGCGTATTCTAATGTGTTACTTTTAGAAGGACAAAACATTGTAGATTTTTAGCTGTTGTCGCTGTTTGGTCTTTTTCCCAAATGCAATACTGACTTCTAGTGTAAATTTTAAAATCTGAAATTTCAGGCAAAATCTGTTGATAAAATATGTGTTGGCATTTCCACTGCTGTGTAAACTTTTTCAGAGTATATATGGATTAATATATGTCCTATATTGCTTCTGGAATTCAGGCCTAAGCACATATATTGGATTTCAACCTGCTTTCGATAGCACGATGTGGATGACTCTTTTTTTCCTTTTAAATTTTCTTTCAATGGGAAGAAAACTGAGTTAAAATTTCCAAAAAATAGCTCTTTAAAAACATCATAGTACCTTTATTTTACCTTTTTTTACAAGGCTAGTGACTTTTCAGTTGGCAAATATGCTAGCATTTGACAGTATTATGTGCTTTTTTTTTTTTTTTTCCTTTGATGGAGGGAGAAAGAAGGGGATAAACACTACTCTTCTACAGCTCCTTAATACAGAAGAAACACCAGATAAGATTCAGCTGTTCCACTGTTTTAAAGAAAACATATCTATTATTTTTATCTTCCAGGTTCCATAAATGTGTGACAATGTTTTACACAACTATATGGTGCATGGAAATAAACACTTTTGGCCACAATTTTTTTTTTTTCTTGCTTATGCAGGAGAAAAATTAAGTTACAAATTGTAGTTCTTTCCTTTGCCAGGTACACAAATTGGTCTCAATACTTGTTTTTGTAAATTCTTTTCCAACAAAGACACACAATATGAGCTTTTTAGGTAGCCGGTACTCTTAATTTGTATATAGTTCCATGGTTAAGTTTGTCAAATGGAATGAAATATTTTAGACTGTATTACCTGATACATGTTTTTGTTTGTTTTTTTAACTAGTGAAAAAGGCCATAGATTTTAAATCTAGAGGATTTAAATTGTTTCCAGGGAAAGACAACAGCAACAAGTTTTCTATCTGTGAGTGTACTCCTTTTTTGTTACTTTTTTCTAGTGCAAGAGTGAAGTTTGTGCTGTCTGTGTTGTTTGTGTGTTTTCAAAACTGTGAATGTGTTTCTGATCATATAACTGACTTAAATTTGTTTCTTCAGTCTGCATGATGGAGTTTTAAAAATGGTTCTACTCTAAAGGCAGACATTCTATAAATCTGGCATTGTAGAATGGCATGTTATTTTGTTAGAAAACTCACATTAACTTTGCAGTATTTACAAAGAAATATTCTTTCTCCCAGGTGCCAGCTGAAATCTGAGTTATGGCCAGGATATGCATTATTTTAATTGAAAATCATTACTAGTAGAAAAAGGCCACACAATCCAAAGCCTACCCTCATTTAGAAATGTGGAACCACACTTTTTTCTAAGCAACACATGAGGTCACTTTCCGAAACTTTTTTCTTCATTGATTTTGACAGTTTAAACTGATTAACTGACTGCAGTTTTAAAACTTCTGGAGATGCTTAGTGCCTTCAACTTTGAATACAGAAAATAGAAACTGAAAGTGCCCAGCGTCTTACAGGACCAACCACTGATTAACTTATGAGAAGGAGTCAGGAAACTTTCTAAAATAAATTAAATATGTATGACTTTAAATACATTAAAGAGGATCTCTATTGCAAAAGCATGTGCCATTTTTATAGAGTTTCTTTTTGGACTAGAACCACATTTTAAATATTTAAGAATAATTTGTTAAAATAAAGATGGACTAACTGCTTAGCCTATGTCTGCTTATTCTACGTTTCATTATTCTTCATAGTAGTAAAATAACTTGCTTTCGAAGCTCCTTAGTTTGGACATACTTGCACTAATACTTTGCTTAATGTGTAGTGATGGATTCTGTTTCCAGGATTTTTCAGGGCACACCAGCATAACTTTTAATGCATTTTTCAGTTTTAGATTTTAACGTATTAGTTGTGATTATTTTAATTAAAAAAAAAAAAGACCCTTATAACATTTACCAAGAAAAATAAAGGAAAACACACTTTTTTCAGTTTTTATAGTGTAACATGGTGCCATATTCAACATTTCTGTAAACTGCATCATCTAAGTAGTTCTGTAAGGCATTTCTGTTTTATTTGAAAACTTTGTGTCAAGATATTTAAAAACTAGTATTCTTTTTACTTATATTGGGTGACTGGAAAATAGCGTTTGTACAACTAGAAATAAGATAATTACAGTAGTGTTTGTAAAGTACATCACTGAGATATTTATCAGATGGTCCATCTGTGGTTTTATAATTACAAATGAGAATAATACAATGGCTGATAAAACAGATTATTTCTTTATAAAATTATTTTGCACAAATCATTAAATATTCTGCTATATAAAAATTAATAGGAATTTAGATATCAGACACTTCTGAGATCTAAAGCTAATTGTTACAAAATTAGTGATGAAATTATCAATCGATTTTTAAAATTCTTTATATGATTTCATATGCTATGATATTCTATGCGAAGCTGAAAACTTTTCTATCTTGTTTTATTACTTATGAAACACAGATTACCTATATGATTCAATAATAAATGGAGGCGAAAACCTTGATAGTTTTTACCTTTAGTCATCATAATCTTGTCATAAATAGATAACTAAGATTTTGTATTGCAACCTAGCATTTGATTGGCTAGACGCTTTGGCAGCTGAGGAAATTAGAGGCAGTATTTAATAAAATGCCTACACATTTGGGTATTAATTTTACACAAAATTCCCAGTGCGGCCTCAGCTGCATCTGTACTTGCATTACAACGACAGATATCATCCTTTTTAAAAATAGGTGGACCATCATTCAACTGTTAGTGGAATTAAGATAAGAGAATACATATTTTACATTATGCCTTGTATTAGCAATGTCTTTAGAAATTATCATCTATCATTTTTCATGTGTATGTCTTTTCCCTGTTTTACTTTTTTTGTATGTATCAAGTATATTAACATTTAATAGTAGCACAAAGGTGATTTGCACATTGTAAAGCCAGAATGATAATATTTGATTTGATGTTATGCTTTGAAACAAGTATGCATCAACCTCATTTTGCTAGTGTAGAGACTAACAAAATAAATAATTGGGGAACCTAGTTCAGTCTGAGTTAGAACTCTGGAACTCTCACTCACAGTTTCGTGATCAGACTATGAATTAGTGCTTTCCCAAGAGGAGCCTTTAATTTACTACAGGAAATCCTTTCATTGCTTCTTGTCATATGACCATCTGGGATGTAAAACAAAGATAGATAGACAGACAGACAGATAGATAGATATCTGGGGAACTATACAGGATTGTATTTCAGTAGACTGAAAAATCAAGCATTATGTCTGGAAAAGTGACATCAATACACAATAATAAAGAAGTACTTAACAGAAATCAAAATGGATCTAAATTTGTGCTAAATGCATTTCTGATTTGGGTTGATTTCTACTTGTAACTTTCCTTCTTATTTTTTACTGTGGTACATGTTTTATTTTCATTTTGTTACTGTAATTATTTTATTGGTTTTAACATAAACCTTTATATTTTTATTCATTAATATTAATAAATCCATGATTTATTTTTTAAAAATCCATTTCACAAAGTGTTTTTAAGAATGGTACTTTATACAGAAAATGACAAAACTCAATAGGTTTTTAGAGTTTCCATTTTTGGTAGAAATTGAGTATATCATAATTCTTGATCTTTGAAATCCAGTAGAATATTTTTTATATGGATAACCTATTAATTGTATAAGAGGAAATACAATATACAAAATTAAATTAATTATTTACTATATTAAAATATGAATTACAATGAACAGAAATAATTCTGCTTAAATAATATCTTTATTTTGTTTATTAAAATGTTCTTTCTTTGTGCATAGGTGTATGATACCGCCCCCAATGGCACCATTTTATTTTAATTTCTTTGATGTTATAATGGCACATCATGAATAAGTTTCTAGATACAGTTTTAACATGTTTAATATCAGAAAAGATAACAGGCTGTCGCAAAAATGAGAAGATGTCTTTTTCCCTAACTGTTCTCAAGTATACTTGCTTTCCTTTCCTTCTTTGCTCAGTGAATCCTAAGTTTCCACCCAAAATTTTAAGGTCTTTTCCATATATACGGGCTACTTATGATGATTCAGAAATTCTCCTTGACATAGGCTTGGAAACTATGTAAAAATACCCAAATACTTCAAAGGGTTCATTTTAAATGCTTATTCAACAAAATCCTACTAGATGGTCTCAAGAAATGCAGTTTATGGAATTATAATTGCTAGATATATATATATTGCAACACTAGCAGAAATCTGGGTTTCTAATCACAACTATTGGATGAGGATAAAACTGAAACCCAGTAATATGGATGGGCTCAAAGGAAGATCCCTCCTGGCCCTAAAATCCACTAAGCACAAAGAAGTAGGTGAACAGAGATTCCTTTTGTTTGCTTTTAGAACAACCTTGGACACATTAGAGCTCTTTCAGGGCAGAGGAGGATAAATACTGTGGTTCTAGTTGACAAGGGCTGAGCTTGATAGGTTTTTTGAACAGTCTGCTAAGTTGAGACATTTCCTTTTAACGCTCTGCAACATTTTTGTTTGGCCTTTGGCATCCTCAGGGGTACCCAGTGAATTCTTCCCTTTCTGTATAAGAAAACAAATTTCAAGGAAGGGAAAACCCACAAGTGTTCTGAATGCTATTGTCCTTCATTAACAGCTCAAATTTAATGAACATCAGTTTACCATGTCATGAGATCAGCCTAATTATGTGCAAACTTTTTCTTTAAAAGAAAGTTAAAATCTAATATTGCAAATCCATTATTCAAGTTCCTCAGAAGTAAAGATGAATGAAGGTGAAAATATTTTTTTTGCTTAGTATAAACCTCTTGATTTCATGTCAATTGTATTTTTTGAAGAAATGCTCTGCTATCAGGCAGTTAATTTACCAAGTAGTGGCTGGCCAACCTCCTTTGCTAATCTTTTCTGGGGGAACTGCTGCTTCCTGGTTCAACGAAATTCAAAAGTTAAATACAAAATTAATAGAATGATTTTTACCTAAAATTATTATTGTAAGATATACTTTTGTACACTTAATAATTATGAGAGCGTATATAATGTATTAAAAAAAAAAACAAGTGAAGAGGTAGTTGAGCAAGCTGAGGGCTAGATTGCTACATATAAGTTTCTGGAAAAAACACACTGAAAGGTTCACAGGAATTTTCTCTCTGAAGATCCATTTTAGTTTATTGTAAGGTAAATGTATGCAAATCAAAGTGGTATTTTGAGTTTACCTTCAGATCACTATATTTTGGGGCTATCTGCATTTTCAATACTGATTAAGGACAATTCTCTCAGCATGAATGTATGCTTTCAAATTTTATTCAAGGAGAAAAGGTCAGCTCTTAGTGGAGATGACATTTATTAGATTGTGTTCAGAGCAAAATCTTACAACCCTAAACTTGATGAACACTCTTAAATGTTAATGTTTGTAAAGGAATAGTAATAACATTTCCATATGGGTTCAATAATACTACAGACAAACAAAATAGCTGATTAGTCCAACTTATACAGAACTTCTGTCATTTTTTGGAAAAAAAAATGAGAAAATACATGCTTTGCTTATTATAGGAAGGAAAAATGTGTTGAAACTAGAGAGCATATGGGTAATCATATTCTGCAGTAAATCTCTTTTAAAGGACCTAAAATGCAGATAATTTTTTTTTGTATTTGTTAATTGCTTGACTCTGTATTTCCTAAAAAAAGTGTTATCTTTATTTTGTTTATTTTGTTTTTTTGCTTTTTTTTTTTTTTTCAGTAAATGAGGGAGGTATTAAACAAGCATCCAATTTGTGTCCAGATCCTGGGGAACCAGAAAATGGAAAACGGATAGGCTCAGATTTTAGGTAAAATATCAACTCTACTATTGTATCATTTGTCTAATATTAAATTTGGAAAATGTGTGTGTTTAAAATTTATTGCTGTTGTTGAGCACCTGTTTTAAAAGTGAACTTTTAAGTAAAAAAATGGAATTCTGTTTAAAATTATATAGTGCAATACATCCTGTGCTTAGTATGCAAAGAAGATAGAACACCTACTTGAAAAGAGTATATACCTCTGATAAACTAGAAAAAATTATCTGAAGGTAAGTTAAAATAATTTTCTCATCTAAATACTGTATAAGATCTGCAAATATTGATCATGCATGGTACTGGAACGGATTTTTTTTAATAAGAAAGCAGAATTTAATGAAACACAAAAAGGACAATAAAACCTCACAGAAGATGTTTCAGATTGAAATGTTCATTGGAATCTAATATGTCATATTATATTTCCTACAGCATGTTTTTCAGGAATCTGGTAGCTTGATACGTGCATGTGTATTTCCCTTGTAGTAGTCAGACTGTTTTAGCACTTGAAGCAGACCATTTCTTTTTATTCATTTTGATACAACCTAGATTAGTAGTATATAGTAGTACTGCGTTAAATAAAATTATAAAAAAAAATCAGAAGTAAAAAGTTGTACTTTTCTTACTTTTCATTCCTTGCTGGCTTTATTCGATGTTTATAGGAAGACTCAAAAAACCTAAAGAATTATATATTGCAGTGATCTATTCCATATTTTTTTAATTTAACCTAAACTCAAATTTCAGCAAACTTTCCTTCTTTGTTCTCAACTCTCTTTCAAATTCTTTATCTTGTAATAAGAAAAAGTTTGCAATACTTTTTCAAAACATTCTGCTTTTTCTTAGTGAACATATATGACTCCTACTGTCAGTAACAGCAGACACTGATTTACTGTATCAGTAGAGAGACACATATATAATCATTTATTGAAAATGTTTTGAATTAATTTGAATCTCTTATTTATGTGAGTTTCTGAATTGTTTCCTTTTCAATTGTTGAACATTCATTTAGTCACATCCTAAAGACGATTAAACATGCATATTATTACGTATCTGATATATAGGCAAATTTTGGGCTGTATTAAAAGAATAAATTAAAGGAATAAAGCTATATTCTTGCTTTACATCATATATTAATTTCACATTATCATCAGGTTTACAAATCCCTTGAAAAAAAATGAGGAAAGAGAAAAGGAAGAAATAGATAGAAGGGAGATAGATAATTTTAAAATTAATCTGTTTTAATACATTGTTTTTTTCAAGAGATGTACTTTCCATATCACATAGGACACTTCCTAAAATTTGAAGATAATAAATGTTAGAGTAATCTGGGAGATTAGCAAAGGTTTTACAAAATCATGTTACTTCATTGTTTTATGTAAATTCTCATATGTTTTGGGTTGTGGGATTTCTTTTTTTTTTTTTTTTTTTTTTTGTCTTTTCCCCCAAAATGAAGCAGAACATCAGGTTGACAATGACATCTCAAGTAAATATGCTAGCTGGAAGTCAGTTACTTATCATAATTTCTCAGTTATTAAAATCTTTCTAGTTTCTCTAGTTTTGAGTAAAGAAAAAATTCAATGTGTATCAGGGAAACCTTTATAACTAATTTTACATGGGATGTCATTTCTGACATTACGTGACAAAAAACGATTTCTCAATATTTTCAGAGAAATAACAATAGATGAACTGTATTTCTTAACTGTCATGCTTTCTAGAATCATTACTTAGGTAAGTATTTTGTAATGTAACCTCAAAAATATGGATTGGTAGAGAAAGCTTTTGACAGAGACTCTGGAAGTCCTTTCTGGTGTTGTCTATGCAAATAACAGCCGAAAGACCTGTCTGCAAGATCATTCTAGTTAAACTTATGTGAGGGAAAGTATGTTGCAGGAGGTATAATGATGATCATGTCCTTATCTTTCTTTTTAGGCCAAATTAGGATATAATTTAACATCATTTTTTATTATACACAGTAAGGATACTCAGTCAAACTTTCCTATTCCAAATGAATTTGAGATAATGAAAGCAAAAAGTATTCTAATTACTGAAGTGTGGAATTCAGGATATATGTCATATCAAAATCAATATATTTTCTTTGTATTTGTGTATTTTTCCCTGATTTATCACTGAACTCAGTGGGTTTGGGGTATTTTTTTAAAAAAAAATCCCTAATTATCTGTGAGGGAAGATCAGCTTTTTTATCAACCCCAATAGTGCTGGTTAATGCCTACATAGACTTGGGGGTGCTGATTGATGAGAAGCTTGACATGTGCAGGCAATACACGCTTGCAGCCCCAAAGGTCAACTGTATCCTGGGCTGCATCAAAAGAAGCTTGTGAGACCCCACCTGGTGTATTGTGTCCAGTTCTGGAATCTCCAGCATGAGAAGGATAAAGAAGGATAAAGAACTGTTGGAAAGGAGGACAAGGAAACTACAAAGACAATCAGAGGGCTGGAGCACCTCCCATATGAGGACAGGTTGAGAGAGCTGAGGTTGTTCAGCCTGGAGAAGACTCCAAGAGGATTTTATAGCAACCTTCCAATACCTGAAAAGAAACTACAAGAAATCAAGGGAGAGCAACAAAGTCTTGTAGTGATAGGACTAGGGGAAATGGGCATATACTGGAGAGGGGCAGTATGAGAGTGGTGAGGCACTGGGACAGGTTGCCCTGGGAATCTGTGGATGCCTCATCCCTGGAGGTGTTCAAGGCCAGGCTGGACAGGGCTTTGGGCAGCCTGATCTAGTGGGAGGTGTCCCTGTCTGTGTCAGGGGTTTGGAATTAGAAGATCTTTAAGGTTCCTTCCAACCCAAACTATTTTGTCATTCTATGATTCTATGAATTTGGTGAGAAAATATTTCACGCTTTCCACCAAAGAATGCATTTTCAGATCAAAATGAAGTAATTTTTTTATATTCATCTTTATTTTGATCAATTCTTAATATTAGTATGGAACCAACCTTTTTTAACAAGTAGGAAAAAATGAAAAACACACACACACCCCTCTACAAACTTGTACTTAAATGGTCTTCTTTCTGCTGAGGGCAGATTCTAGGAACAGTCTAAGTTCCTGGTGATTTAAGGGCAACCTACAGGCTTCCTGGGCTCTCTAACAGATTAGATTGCATAGCAGCAGCAGTTTCTGGAAGTATGAGACTTCTCCATGGCTTCACTGCTACTTCAATTTTATGCTCTAAAGCTGTCCTCAAACTGATTTCTTTCAACTAAATATGTGAATTTGCACGGCTTCTTTGAAGATAAAAATGATCTGGTCTGGATAGTCTGCTCTAGTTAAATCCCATCTAGTGCAACATCTTTATAGGCAGGTCTGTTCTGAGTGTAGCTCTCACAAATAAACCAGAAAGGATCAGTTTCCTTTCACAAGTTGGACTCTTTTCATTAGTTTGTGGTCACCTCTCTTTATAACATGAAAATATTTTATTTGGAAATAGTGGGAGGACATAATACACACATACATGTGCACAATTTTTAACCACTTTATTGACAGGCCTTGAAAACAGGAAAAATTACTCCTTTGCTTCCTTTACTCTTACATATATTAAGAATAAATAGGATGGTTTCCTATCTAAGGCTTGTTAAAGATCCTAGGAATGTGGATGGTGAGATTTGCCCCTGTGAAAAATAAGACTGGTCAGTGTTAGTAATACCTATGTCATTTGCCTCAGGTCAAACACTTGATACATTGAAAAGATATCTTACAAGGAATAAAAGTAAATTAAATTTTTTCAGCAGAGTGAATAATATTTCTTTTCAAATTTACCTAGTTTCAGGTCTTGCCATAATTATAATGGTTGCTTAATTGTGTCATAAGCTTCCAAAGTAATGCCACTAATTCTTTAAAAGAGCTAAGTCATTGACAGTAAATGCTTACATTTAACTAAAAGTACAGTACTACAGAAAATCTTTTCCAGGTTGTCTTATAACTGTCAGAGAGAAAAATAGCACATTTTTCCTTTTCTGTTCTTGAAATCGCTTTCTCTATAATGTAGGAAATAGCTTTACTTTGACTTTGTGGGTTTTCTCCCCCTTCTGATAATGAAGTAAAAACACCAATTACAATACTTTAATTTTAAAATATAGTCATTTAAAGAAAGGGTTAGATCTATCTTTATGAAGCACAATCAGAATTTGATTTCAGTACAATTTAATCTATTTTAGAAAAGAGCATGCTCTTCTCAATTCTCTTTAGCTTTCTTCAAACATGAAGATACAGATTTGAAGCATTTTATTGCTTCACTCCTGTTGTGATTATAAATACTACCTGCTCTCCCAGCACATTCCCCTTTCCTTACACGGTTCTTAGATAGACTTAGAAAATCAACTACATGAGGTCTAAGATAAGCTGCAGCATTTTATGCCATTCTTTGGGACCTAACACTCCATATTCACCTTTCTGGATATTTTTCTAATGTAAAAATTCCACGTGGCTTTATTTTGAAGTGTTAAAGGCTTTGTTTATGATGCTAGATGCCTGTTTGAGCATAACAGGCCTTTGTGGGTTGAAATAAAGTTAGAAAGGCTTACTAATAGCAAGTATCTTTCCTGTACTGAAAAAGATAATTTACCTCAGAAAGAAAACTTCCCTTCCCTAGAATTTTCTGAAAACTTTAGAGGGAATAGTGTTTGTTCTACAGGAATTTCCAACAGCTTGTTTTATATTACATGCCATACAGTAACATACATATCCCTTCTATGCAAGTGTCCAATTTTAGAATCAATGCCACTATGGAAAATATAAGAAATAGATAATGGATGAAGACAAAAAGTTTTCATGAGGTCTTGTTGCTTTCTTCAGTTTTTAGGCTTGAGAGAATGTTTTTCTTTGTTTGTTTATAGTGGAATAAAAATAGACAAACTGAATTATACTCAGATAATTCTTTTACTATGAAGCAAACATGCTCCTCTACCACTATCCCAAAGTTCTGGCTTCATAAAATAAATGAATAATCTGTATCCCTTTACCTCTGTAGTGTAATCCAACAAGGTATTTAAAGATGAAATTCGGTTTAAACTTGGATCACAATAAAACAGTGAATACTATTGGACAGCCGAGACGTAACGTGGTTAGTGAGGTCCTAAAAATGCAGATTTTGTTAATAGATGCATATGAAGTTCACACTAAAGACAGTTTTTTTATACCAGTATGTTGATTTGCAGTATACTTAATATTTTTTTCTTTAATTCTATGTTATAAATTATTTATTTAGAAGAATGACCTTGAAGTGTAACTGTATTGACTGACTGGCACTTTCACAATTAATTTTCTTGAAATCTTCCCTGAATCACATCCCCTTCTCTGCAGACATGCAAGATGAACTTCTAGACTCTGAAATTTCAAGTCAAACATCCTGAAAAATGAACAAAACTCAGCTGATTTGCACTGTGAGATGTGAGGCTAGTTTAAAGGGGAATAGTATATTTTTCATCTGTCAAAATTTAATTGGTTCCTTTGTCAAGCAGAAGCCTCTGACAATGCAAGCTTTGTGGGAAAAGGTGATACCTTAAGAACTGTTTAAGCAGAATTACTAATGATCTCCAGAGTGCTGGGAGATACTCTGCAACTGAAATTTAATTTCTCAGCACATGGTAAGGATTTTTCTTGACCAGTTGTTTTGAAATTTTAGATATTCTAGCATTGTCTCTTGGAATCCTAATAACTTGCAGTAATGTTTCCAAGTATAGTATCAACTGATCTACAGAAATGTTCCTTTGCATACTCTTCACTTTGGAAAGATGCTATAGCTTAGCTCTACTCTCCCACTGTGACTAAATAGACTACAGGAGATTTTATCTGTAGCTTGCACATAAATATTGCTAGGCTAAGAAACTGTGTCTTACTCTGCATAGTCTTGGAAACCTACCTTTAGCCATGTTTTACTGCAGATGGAGAAAATAATACCTGTTGCAATACTGATTATTTATTTATACGAGCATTAAAAAGTATTGTAATATTAAATCAATTCTTAGGTAGGAACAGACTTTAGGAGATAGTGTTTAGGCATTTCTGATTTTGATTTTGTTTTTTTTCGATGGCAAAAGAAATGATACATTCTCTCAACCTTGTTCAGTTTCAGGTCTTGACAGAACAGGTTAATAGAGCAGGAATATGTGAATCTATTTTCTATACTTTGATGTTTATATGAGTAATCAGTTGATTCCACAGAAATAGAATAGTGTATAAATTCAGCTGCATTCCCTGCACATTAGTACAAAAAATCAAACCGCATAATCTCCTCCATATTCTAGTCTGTCCTACACAGCCGTCACAAAATGTGCAAGAGAAATGTAAGTTCAAAATGCAGAATAATGTTATTTTTATTACAGCTGAGATGGAGATTTTGATTTCTTGCAAAATTGATTCTTGTTCAATAGTGCTTTATAGAATATATCAAATAATGGAGGCAAAGAATATAAACCGAGTTGGTTTGCTACATGTATATCAACTATTAAAATAATACTGTTCAATATAAACTTAAATATAAATTTAAACTTCAATACCAGTTGCATGAAGTTGAAGAAGGACAACTGCCAGATTTTGCACCTGGGACACAGCAACCCTGGATATACACACAGAATGAGGAGAGAGAGCTTAGAGAGCAGTCCTGTGGAAAGGGTCGACAGCAAGTGGAACATGAGCCAACAGTGTGCCCGGGCAGCCAAGAGGGCCAACTGTGTCCTGGGGTGCATTAAGCACAGTATTGCCAGCTGTTCAAGGGAGGTGATTGTCCTGCTTTGCTCTGCACTGGCGCAGTCCCCTCTCAAGTACTGTGTGCAGGGTATGAATACTGTGTGCCACAGTATAAAGAGGGTGTCAAACTGCTGGAGAGTGTCCAGAGGAGGGCTACAAAGTTGGTGAAGGGTTTTGAGGGGAAGACATATGAGGAACAGCTGAAGCCACTTGGTCTGTTCAGTCTGAAGAAGATGAGACTGAGAGGAGACCTCATTGCAGTTTACTACTTTCTCACATGAGAAAGGGGAAGAGAAGATGGTGATCTCTTCTCTCCAGAGACAAATGATAGGACCCGAAGGAATGGCAGCAAGATGTGCCAGGGGAGATTTAGGCTGGATATTAGGAAAAGTTTCTTCACTCAGAGAATAGCGCATCACTGGAACAGGATCCTCAGGGAAGCAGTAATGGTACCAAGCCTGGCAATATTTAAGAAGAATTTAGACAGTGCCCTCAAACACATGCTGCAAATGTTGGGTTGTCCTGTGCAGGGCGAAGACTTGGACTGGATGATCGTTGTGGGTCTCTTCCAACTCAGGACATTCTATTATTCTATGAAACATAGATTTCACAATAATCTGCGTATGCTGTTCCAATTTTGTCCTGCTTTTCTTGAAAGAATTTTCTTGTACTGTAAAATCTGAAACTCCTAAACTGTCCTTTGTATATCGTCTGCCACATAAAGAAATGTCAGGCTTCATTATCTTTGCAAAGGTTCTTAAAATAGTTATGGTTTGCTATGAGGTAGTACCTTAGCTTCCTCTTTGTCAGACTAATTAAATCTACCTGCCTCAACTTTTTACTGCAGGTCGTGTGCTCCAAGCCCCCAATTAACCGCCGGAGCCTCTAGAGTTTTTATCAGTTTCTTGGAATGAGAGACAAAACATTGAGATTCATATTGCAGATACAGCCTCACCAACTGAGTAATAATTTCATTTGATCTGCTGCCACTACTCCTTATGTAGTTGAATATGTAAATTCTTGTATTTGGGATGAGAACACATTACTGATCAATAGTGTCAAACTTTATACCTCTACCTATTGATTTCCATGAAGTTTCTGCTAGCCCAGTGCTCAAGTTTGTCAAGTGCATGGATCGAAGCTCTGCCATTCAGTGTGTCAGATATTTTCCTAATTTTGTATGAGATATAAATTGTCTGGAAGTTCATTTTGTCTCACCATCAAGGTTGAGCATATGACCCCATATTGACCTTCTAGTGTTCATTACCGACCACCACTTGTATATAGGGCCATTGATTCCTATCCTTTGAGCACAACTGCCAGCCAGTTTTGAATCTGTCTGTTCAGTGCATATTTTGTCAGGTCCCAAAAGACGCTGCTACAAGAGATAATAGTTAAAAACCTTGCTGATGTTTAGTTCTACTACATCAAGCACTATTAGAGCTACCATTGGTCAATGGAACCAGTCATTTTATCACAGAAAACAATCAGGTTGATGATGTATAATTCACCTTTGGTAAGTATGTAGAAGTATTCCTGATTTCCTGTTGGTGATTTCCTAGAGGACATATACTTTCTACGGATTGATGTGAGGTTCCTAACTTCTCTTTGCACCTCTGAGAATTTCACGTAATGTTACCCTTTCTTCAGTCAGTAGGAACTTGTCCTCATCACTACAATTTTTCATAGGTTATACTAGCCTTGCATAGAATCAGCCAGCATTTTCAAGTTCCCTTGGTGAAAGCTATCTGGGCCTCTGCCTTTGAAAACAGCTATCGTCTTTTACTTGTTCTTCCACAGCTGTCCCTCTTCCTCCCACATCATGCTGGTACATGCAGATGTTTAGGAACAGATCTGCTGTATAAATTGATGCTGAAAAGGCATTGAGTATTTCTGCCATTTCCATATTGGATTCCAGAGCCACAAGGTTGCCTTACCCATTTATTAATGGACACACATTATATATGAACTTCCTTTTATGACTACTATACCCACAGAAGCTCTTTTTCTTACTAATCTGTCTTATCAGTCTTAGATCTAGCTAAGGATTGGCCCAGGGAGTCTAACTTCGACAGCTAGAGACTTCTAAATTATTAGCTGATGTTCAGAAAGTTTTTTAACCATAAATGATTGAAATATCACTTCAAGAATCAGAATACGAACAATAGAAGCTTTCTGTATTCCAAAGTTTTTCTCTAAATATTCACTTTTCATCACTCTCAGTTTTAGCATACTGAACTAAATGAATCCAGTCTGGCCTTTGGCTGCATCCACAGACAGAACTGATTTGCTGAATAAATTCTGCTTTTAAAATTTCTTGAGATTTTTCATTCTGTCCTTCAGATCTTTCTTTTTCGGTAGTACATGTCTATATTGTATATAACAATGAACAACTCCATAGCTATATCATGCTTCAGTTCCTTGTGATATACAGAACAGGTGTAGTCTACACATACCTTGAAGGGGCTTCATCTGGTAAGACATTTGGATCAAATATAAGTCAGAGAATCAAATTGCCCTTAATTGTCCTTTACAGAGGGTTTACTTATAGAGATTTACAAGCCAATTTTTATTAGGTAGAGTAGTAAAGGCTGGAAAATGGTCTTGAGATCCTCTGATATCCTTTACACAGAGTATCAGCATATCTATGTTTATTTAGGTTATGAGTGGGTCCTTGTGCCATAGTGCTTTATGCTTACTAAATCCATTGTATTAGCTATACTAGATTAGGTAATACTGTTGCCCATGCAACTTGTGTTAGCTGTTACATGTAAAGGAAATATTTGTTAATACTAGGCCATCTAGAAACAAGGATAATGCGTCACAGAATCACAGAAATCACTTGGCTGAAGAAGGCCTTTGAGATCAAGTCAAACATATCTGTCCACTACTAAATCATAACCCTAAGCACTTCCTCTACCAATCTTTTAAATACCTCCGGGGATGGTAACTCAACCACCTCCTTGGACAGCTTGTTCCAGAGCATGATAATACTTCTAGTGAAGAGTTTTTTTCCAAATTCTAATCTGAACCTCCCTTGGTGCAACTTCAGGCCATTCCCTTTCATCCGTTCACCTGTCATTTGGGAGAACAGACCAACATTCACCTCTCTACAACCTCCTTTCAGGTAGTTGTAAGACAGTGATAAGGCCTTCCTTAGTCTCCTTTTCTGTAGGCTAAGCAACCCCAGCTTCCTCAGCTGCTTCTCGTAAGACTTGTTCTCCAGCCCCTTCACCAACTTCATTGCTCTTCTCTGGATGCACTCCAGGACCTCAATGTCTTTCTTGTGGTGAGGGGCACCAAAAGTGAGTACAGTATTTGAGATGTAGCCCCACCGGTGCTGAGTACAGGGACACAACCACTTCTCTGACCCTTCTGGCCACACTGTTTCTCACAAAGGCCAAGGAAAAGGAATTTGTGTTTTTCCACTTTTATGACATTTTCCTTTTGGAAGCCTTTTCAAAATACTAGGTTTTGTTGTAATTCATGTTATAAAGGGGTAGTCTTGGTCATGTGCATGCAAGTATCTTTGTGCTGTCACCGTGGAGTTTGGTAAATAATGCTGTATGATCTTTTTCTGCAAGTTTTCATCATATGTTATTAAAATCAAACCATAAAATTTTATTAATACTTGCTATCAGGGTGATAAAAATAAAGATACTCCTCAAAATTCGTCTTAGAAAATATGTTTCACTACAAAATGTAATATTACCATACATGAGATTTGCAAATTATTAATTTTTAGTTTACTTTATTCTTCTCAGAATTTCTTAGATAACATCTCTACTTTAGTCTTTTAGGTTTATTCCTTCCTAATTGGAGCGGAAAAGAAGAATATTTCCCAAGATAAATAATAACACCAGCTTTTAATTAAAAAACATAATGACTATCATTTAGAAACTGAAAAGATAAAAAATGCTCTCTGAAGGCCTTTGTAAAACTGTAGGCCATCCAGTCATGGTTTATAGAAATAATTAACTGTGACAAACAATGTTGTAAAAACATCAAGTTGAAATCTTGGTGTGTAAGATTCTGGTGTTAGAGGAAGTCCTGATATGTAGACTATTTACAACTGTATTCTGGACTTGAAAATATAATGATATAAAAAGAGAAGAATTATGTCAGTAATACACATTCATGTGCTGAGGTTTTCCTAATTTTTGAACTGAATATCCATCCCAATCCTCACTTATAAAACCATAACAAACCAAACTAAATAACCCCCCCAAGTTTTTATGGGTTTATTTTCTGTTTTGATCTATGCTGAATTGCAACATCAAATGTCAGCTCCATGTGGAAAAGTACAAAATCTATTGAAGCCAACTTCATAAATAATCACAACTAGATACCTAGAAAGATGTTCTTCAAATTATTTTATTTTATTTTCTTCCATTAATTTGAGAAACATATGCCAGTTAATGGAAGAAATGTTCATATTCACCTCTCAACTTTGATTGTCTAATAGTTGTTACATTCGGAATCTTGTTACTGGCCAAAGAAAACACACCACTTACACGGAATAAGAGTTTTTTGCTAACCTAATTAAAATATTAACCTATTTAAAAGTATAAAGTGAGGTATTACTAGTCTATTTGCGATAATGCATTCCTAGTCCAAATTAATAAAGGAAAATCGTATTAACAATATACTATTTTTTCTTAATAAAAGAATTGTCATTAATATCTAATCCTTTTCTCTGATATTGTGTTCCCCCTTTCAATGACCATTTGGTTCTAAAGTAAAAAGTATCTGACTTCCTTAAGAAGAGTCAGGGATACGGGATCTTTGCAGCACACCTTCTGTATCCTGAGGTCTTCACTAAAAGGAATACAACGTTTAGTGGGGATTTCTTCCTTAGCCTTCTGGTTGACTTTTTGGCTCTTCTTCTAGGTGATTTCCTTATATGTTTTCCTTAGCTTCAATTAACCTAAATATCTACTGTTTGTTATATAGTGCACAGGTCAGTTAAACCAACATCGGCCCAAGACCATGGAGGGCTGAACGCTGTGCAGCCTTTTACATAGCCTATAGCCTTTTACTACTAAGAGCAAAAAATCGTATTTACCAGATTACATGTTTGTATTGTTTTTCAAGATCATCATACCTAAAAGAATGGAAAAATTGACTGGTATCTATTTGTAAAAAAATGCTTCTTATTTTTATGTTATTGTTTGATTTTAGCTTGGGAGCAACAGTACAGTTCTCCTGCGATGAAGATTATGTGCTACAAGGTTCAAAAAGTATTACCTGTCAGAGGATAGCTGAAGTTTTTGCTGCATGGAGTGATCATAGACCTGTGTGTAAAGGTAAAGAGGAATTCTTACCCTTATAGGAATTCTTTCATTTCACATTAATCCATTGTTTGATAGCCAATCCTGCTAATTTAATATTTTGTAAATACTTGATGTTTTAATCCTAATGTTCCAACTTTCTTGGGAAAAAAAAGATCCCACATATATTATTTCGTTTAATATGAACTTTGCCTGTATTTTAGTATGCTTTAGCTTACTTTGGAACTTGTATGTATAATCACTTCATAATGAGTTGATGAAAATCTATCACTCTCAAATATTAAGACTCACCAAGATGGATTTCAAAATTACAGTGATTCAATATACAATTGAGAGTTCATGAAGCATCTTCATTACATACTTGCTAAATAGATAAGGAAGACTTGAATTTAGAATTGGTAAGGACTGGAAAAGGAGGTATATACTTGTTTTTCACCCTGACCAAATGTATAAGGGGCAAAAAATGAAGAAAAATTAATTAATTAATGAAGGAATTTATTAGTACAAATAATGAAAATATTAGTGCATACATATACATGTATTAATAAATTGGTATAAGAGTAAAGTGTGATATTGAAGAGTACAGTTTGTTCAAAAGGAACAAATGTGTATGGGAAAGAGGAGATACATGTTGTAATTCAGAGCTATAGATATTTATTCTAGTGTCCAGAGGGAAATGTGAGATGTTTCTGAACAGTCGAGGGGGGCAAAAAATATCTGAAGGTGGTGTCTGGAAAGTATACCATAGAAATCAAAAAAAGCCGGAATATTACATGAGTGATTTTTTTTTGGCTAATAAATTACAAGGACATTTTATGTCCTACTACCATGTGCTATATGTATGTGTAATTACTAGAAATTGCTAAAGAAATACACACACACATATGCATAGTGTAATTAATCATGTAATACACACAAATGAAACCTTCATTTATAGTAAAACTATTAAGGCTTTATCTACTAGAGTTTTTTAACATATTCATATATCTTGAATTAGGTACCTCTCTTAGGATGGTAGTCTCCTGTCTTTCAATGTAATGAGCTAAGTGTTGATTTCTTGTATAAGAGTGTTCACACGCACTGTTAAACATTGTAACAGCATCTATTAATCTTGTATGTGGACCATTTACTGGAGGAATTTTTCAGACACAGCTGATTAAATACATGTACTCTCCTCTTGAACTGGGTAGTGGGTTAAATATCTTTTCAAAGTTCTCCCAGTCTCTATTTTCTGTGTTTTCTAAATTTTCTGACACCCATATTTCAAGACAGATTAGTGGAAAAAAATAAAATAGTTATCACATGTGTCTCTGCGTGGCTGGATTATATGTTTCCTGTATGGTGACAAAATGAAACGACATTCTAAAGATTCTTGGCTTTCATATCCCACATAAATGGTAACATAAATTGTAACTGTACTGCAAATCTTTCTATCCTTGGGTATTAAGTATTTGATAATACAATTCAGTAATATGTCATTGAAAATTCTCTTTAAAAGTAAAGTATACTGCTATTAACATTTCATTTTTCAATACCAAAATGCAGTTGCATAGTGCTTTATTTTTTTTTTTTAAAGGTATCTCTCCTAACAGACAATAAAATGTTATCAGCAGTACTGTGATAAGACTGAGATGCGTGCATAGCTACTTGTGAGTTTGCAGCTCAGTAGCTTTTGAGGACCAAGGTCTTTAAGCATAAGTGTTTGATAAATGTACTGCTTTTCACTTTTGTGTAAGTTTTGAATTCTGAATAGCAGGAGACATCAAAATATTTAAGTATAAGGAGGTAACCACATTCTTCAGTCCATTTTAAATTTGTTTTTCCAGTATGACTATATTTAGAACTAACTGTATAATGATTTACAAATCACATTTTAAATGTGTCTAATGATAAAATAAGTATTAATATTGAACTAGAAAGAAAAAGAAAGCAATAAATCCATTGGAAGCTAGCAGTTCTGATAAAATTCTATCTAAATGTGAAACTGCAGAATGTGTATTAACTAAATATCCAAACCCACCATTATTCATTTGCAGAACAAGTAATTCACTGCCAAAAGGACAGTGTTTGACTTCTTTACATTCAACAATTTCATAGAATTAGCTAATTTCACCTTCAAAAGCAAAGGACCAATAGTAAGACCGTTAATAGGAATTGATACATTTCCATATGGTTAAAACCTGAACAGGTTTTATAGATATTGTAATTTGTCAGATATGAAATGCTTTGGAGTGTAATCAGTTGCATTAAAATTACTGATTCAAGTACCCTTGTTGCGCTATAAATTTGGTTCTTCTGATTAACAAGATGTTTTAGTTAGACTCCTAGATATACTAAAGCTGGAATATAAACATTTCCTCTAGACTAATAATTATGTCTTCTCTAAATTTCATTTCTCTAAATTTCAGAACACACACCAGAAACTTTGAAAAAATTTTGCATAAGTAGTATAAATATCACATAGTAATACAAAAAGTATCTACTAAAATATGTGTGCATCTACTTGTTGAACTTTCATGTTTTGTGTATAAACAATTTGGGCAAATAAATTAGACTACCATGCGTAAATGTTATTTTTTGCAAGAAATTGATATTTTCTTGTGAACTGATGTAGCATTGCAGATAATGAGGGCACAGGTAGTATATTAGGTATTTCACCTGTTATTCTTTAAAATGTCACTTAAAATGCTGCTTTTTTATTATGTATTGTTTGCTATTTGAACAGTGCAGATTGCAATTGTTTTCACTCACTTCTATAAATTATATTTTGTATGCATCAAAACTCCCCCAGTACTGACATATTTTTCAAAAATGGCATGTGAATGTCAACAATTAGTTATATTAATACACTGCAGTTGAGCAAAGTTCCGAATGGGATTTTCTAAATCTGTTAGATGCAGTATTGCCCTACAGGACAATGCCATTATTACAAAGCCAACTTGCCTAAACAGAGACAATTACCTGCTTTCTGAAACTGTTTGACAGTTGATAAATCTCTTCGTCTCATTCATGTTTCAGAAACAAAACAGATAGATCTATTCACAGTTGCTCAATTAGTCTTTTTAATTTCATGCTGGCCACTCCTGCTTTCTGCTTGCTTGTTTCTCAGACTGTGAAATATTTATGCATACTGTCTTTTATAAGTTTGCTGACAATTCAGCAACAACTTTTGTAAGATGGTATTTTCAAAAGGCTCATCTAATCTGCAGAAAGAAAAAGTAGGTTTGAAGTAATCCCTTGTATCTGAGAAAAATGAGGAAGACATGGGATTAATGGTTAAATCATTATCATCCAATTAATAGGCAGACCAAAAAATAACTTGAACTATTAGAAAAAGAAAATAAACAAAGATATTGTGTATTTGAATTGGGTTCTGACAAATATAGAACACATTTTTTTCTTCTTGTTATTTTGGTCAGTTCATTTCACTGACTTAAGCAATTTTTTAAAACAACCATGAATTCTTGGACTCCATATCTTTCATAGATACACTGTACACATCAGTTTGATTAACAGCAATATGTGAGCAGAATGTACATTATGAGTTTTAGATCTTGCCTTTATCAATATCTTTACTTACCCATACTACATTTTTTAAAAATCTACCTTTACATCACTTCTCTCTGAAACGCAGACATGTATCTGGACCTCTTAATAATAGTTCATATGAGGAAGATTTTTATTTTCTTATATCCAGACAGAATTTCTGCTGAACAAACTTGTATCTGCTACCTTTTATTCTGTCTCCATGTATCTCTGAGAAGAGTATCTCTATGTATTCTATAACTACCTTTTAGATAGCAAAGGACTGGGCTTAGATTCCGCCTTGACAGTTCTGATCTCTGGGTTGAACAAACCCACTTCTTTCAACCTTTCTTCACCTGTCAAGTTCTCCAGTCTTCTTGATGGTCTTCCACTGGACCTTTTGCAATCTTTCAATGTGTCTATCGACCTGGAGGAACCACAAATGGACATTATTCTATATGTAGTCCAGCAGATACCTAGTAGGGCTGAATAGTCCCACTCTTTCATCTGCTGCCTCCGTTCTTACTTTTACAGCCTAGAACAATTTGTCTGCTTTTCTCTCCAGGCACATTGCTGGATTTTGTGCAGCTTGCTGTCCAACAAGGCCCCAAATGTCCTTTCAGGAGAGCTGCTCCCCAGTCAACCCTCATATGCACTGCCTATGGGGCTTATTATATCCCATGTATGGGACTTTATATTTTTCCTTGCTAAAACTCACATAGTTCTTGTTGACCCAGTCTTAACAGCTCACTGAGGTCTGTCTCTATAGTGCCTCTTTCTCCCAATGCAACTACGTCTCCTCTCTCTGTCAACTTGGTGAGTGTGCATTCAATTCCATTCTTCAAAGCAGTTTTAAAGATATTGAATAATATCAGACCCTTTACTTAAGCATGAGGACCCCTACTGTCTGCCATTTCAACTTTGAGTCTTTAACCACCAACATTTGAACACTGCAGTATCACTGCTTTTCAAAAAATCTTGTCGTCTACCTGTCCCAAACACTCTTTATGAGTTTGTGAAGAAGATGATGAAAGACACTGTTAGACGTCTTCTTAAATTCAAGTTAAATTATACCCATAGCTTATTATACCTACCTATAGATTATTGGCCATGAAAATTTGCTTGTATAATTTTGGCCTCTTCACAAGTAAAATACTGTCCTCCTTTAAGCATTTTCTTTTTTTTTTTTTTTTTATTTACCATTTGTTGCACATTGAAGTCGTAGGTCTAGTTCACATGAAATAAACTTTAGTACATGCAGTCTTAAATTACCTTTGAGGAACAAAACCAAGATTAAATAAGCTGTACTGCAGTACAGAAATACAGAATGGTTACACCTTTGCTAAACAAAGAGTGAAGAGTAAAGTGTATGCTTAAATTTTAAATTATAAAAACCTGTACTTCCTAATTATTTATGATGTTTGTTTAGTCATGTCAATAATTGAAACTACAGTGCATACTATGCTTTGAAGAGAGGAGATATCTTCTATACATATATGGTTGTAAAATTTTAAAAATATGTCAATTAAGTTTAATGACATCTGCAGCCAGACTGGAACAAGGATTTTACTGGAACAAGGATCTATTTTACTGGAACAAAAAGTTCTAGTGCTTTTTGTATAGGAGGCCTGATTTATATGCCCGAGTCACCTTTGCATAGCCAGGCAATGAGGGAAATTGGAACCAAGTTGTTATAATTCTTTACAAAAGCCCACAAGATCTGAAAAATGTCATGCAAGAACTAGATATTAACACAGAGCTAGATAGTTAACGTTATCACACTACAGGAATTCTCAATATATCATTATGAATCATAGGCTATGGCTGCATGTTGTATTATTACATGATGTCCACATAAGCCTTTTGCTATTAGCGGTCACTACTGAGAGGAAAAATAAGCCAAATATAGTCTATTATTTAAAGTGCCCTTTTTTTTTGTTAGTTTTGGAGAGGAGGTGGCAGTATGTCTTAGGACTGAAACATGTCTAACAAAGTCATTAAAATTTTATACTCTTATCAAGAAAGAAAAATTAGTGCCATCACCATTTAAGGTACAAGTAACTGTGGCAGAGAGAAACACACTTGCACAATGTTGAATAAATTCTACCAGTTACATCTCGAGATTTTATTTCAGGTATCTCAGTAAGCATCTCTTCACAAATTGTAGTTTTTTCTTAAGATGAGTAATAGGAAATTGTACCTTAGTAGCTAATAATTCCCTTTCAGATTGGTAGAGCTTTGCCTGTTGTACAGGGGGCACACTGCAGGAAGATTTAGTTTAGAGGCACTAAACGAACAGATTTTGCTGTAGTGTGTCCTATAGATTAAAACAAATTCCCAGAAATATCAAGAGAAATATGCTCCTAAGGGAAGCTAATCTAGAAAAATAATATTCTAACAAAAGAATCTTCCTTTTCTATTATAGTCTACTAATTAAAACTTGATATTTTCAGCATTATTTTTCTATTAAGCACTGTCTAGCAGCAGGCTTTTGGGGGTAAAATCCTTGTAATTTTGGTTTTACATGATAACCTTTTAACACAGATGCTAGGAAAATCAGCTCTTTCTTTTCCTACCCTTTAAACAAAAGTGAACTTAGTGTGTTAATTGCACTCTGAACCCAACTAAAGAACTTAAAAAACCCTGACTTCAAATAGAAAGTTGTCTTTCACGTTTTACACTCTGTTCACTTTTATATGTGATCATAGTTAATTGTTTTCACTAGATTTTATTCTCCTTTAGAGGTTATACAACATATTTCCATATGCATAATTGTCATTCATGATTTCTCAAGGTAGGCTTGCAGTTAGAAAGCACCTTTATGCATTGGTACACTAAGTGTGTGAGGCAAGGATATATATTTTACAAAGGAAAAAACTTTACTGATGTCATAGACTTTTTAATTTAAAAATTGATACCTGTTTTTAAACAGATACATTAGTTTTTCATCTCCTGTGGATGTGTAAATCTCCATTAATTACCACTAACTGACTTTTTCTTTCTTCATATTATTCCCAAACGTAAAATTCATGCGAATCTCTGGAGTTAGTCGAAAAATTCATAACAATTCCTGAAGAGCAGATTGGAGTATTGGAATGGTAAAAACTTTCCACCAATTTACTGATTTCTGTCTCCTACTAAAGCTGTTCTGTGATTAGAGGACAGTTCTGGACAGACTCCAGAACTGAAGTTTTAGGAGCTTTTTCTATCTTTTACATGTAAAATGAATTAAAGGTCTTTTTTATTTTGTTTAAAATGTGTTTGAAATCACATCTGGTACTGTAAGAAAGTTTTTTTTTTCTCTTCAAATGAACATAGTAACTTAGAAAGATAAAAACCTTATTAACACTAAATGGTAGATCATTCATATTACTGTAGTTTGCTTCTAAAGAGGTGCAGTGAAATCCCTATTTTATAAAAAATATGAAGAGTCAAATATTGCTGGTCTCATGTTTGTATTTTACTCAACTGTTACTATTGTTACTGAGTAAGTCAGCTAATTATGTGGGTTCAATATGTATCTGTGACCATAAGTTGTTAGTATAAATTTAATGTTTATTTTTGAAGATATTATACATCTGAATTTCTATGCTTATGTATTTCCAAATACTGTATAAAATATTCAGAAGCACAATCAGAACTTATCTTCAAGCACATGAATTATCTGTATAGGAATAGTAATCTAATTTGTGCCTTTAGAACAGTTCCAAATAAGAAAGCAAATTCTTTCTGAATAATAATGAATCAAAGCCAGAACAGAAACCTCCAAAGACACAAGAGTAAGCTGGAAAGGAACCGATCTGTTTCTTAATCATAATAACAATTAATTTCCTTATAGTCATAGTTTTAATATTTCAGTTTCTTCAAAACACAGCAGCTCAGATTTCAACTAATGATTTGAAGCTACCTTGTATTTCCATAATCTCGACTCAAAGTAGTAAACAATGAATTTTGACAGACTAAGGCATCAATTATGTCTATATTCAAAGAGGCTTCTTATATCACAAGAATCTTTTCATGGTGAATGAGTCTGAATGATCTGAATGCCTGAGGAACCTCTGTTCTTCATTGTGTTTTGCAATCAAGTAACCTGTCACCTACGTAGATGGCAATGAACCAATATCAAGACTGCATGACAGGGTTCTCAAATCCTTAAAATAAAATTCAAGAAGTTCTGGAAAAGTGTATGGTTATTTATTTATTTATTTGTTACAATTTTGCAACTTTCAGCTTATCTGTAAGCTCTTCCCATGCCAAATAGACTGACTGTTGGAAAGAGCTGTGTAAATCAGTTGTCTTAGGAGTACTACCAAAATCCAGTGGAAAATTTATTTTTTTCATATATTTTACTTACTGTTTACAGTGTTGTAAGAATCAGCACAGAGCTGTCAGAGGCAGTGTACATTTAGATTAACTGTCTTGTGAGCAACTACTTGAATTAAAAAAAAAAGTCTTAAAAGGTATGACATATTTATAATTTTCATTAAATAAAGCAAAAAAATTATGTAAACCACTTCTTATATTTCTGAGAGATTTTTCTAATAATTAATAAAACTAAAAAAGTTTTGTCTTAGTTTTACAAGTGTATACTATGTTGTCTCTACTCTGCAGCACTTTAAAGGTTGCAGCCGTTGAGAACAAATCTGCATGTGATTAACAGGAAATCAGATAGACACAGGAAACTTTTGATACTTATTGATATAAGACCTCAGGTAATGGGATAATAGCAAAAACGGAGTCATCAGGGAGATGATACAGCATTGAGGTTCAGAGGCAAATATAAATTACGGGTAAAGAAATCACGTAAGGCCTACTTTTGATTATGTTTTATTGGCAAACTGAATTATCGACTTGAATGTAAAATATTAATATATTAGAATATTATATTGTTATATTATAGTAGAACTTTGCTTTCCTATAGTTGCTGAACAGGAAGTACTCTGATTTTCAACAACACACTGTTTTATTCATCAGTTATTTGACAAATGCTGTGAAATCAACCATATATAACCTTTAAAACCCTAAAGGTGTACAATTCACTCCATTTCACTGCATAGAAATTCAATATTAACCCACAACATTTCACTGTTTTTTGTTACTGTATTAGACTTCCTAAAATGTAAATAAGTATAGCTAATAACTTCATTTTTGCAGCTTTTTATATTTGTATTTTCAGAAGAATGAAGGTTCATACTTTAATCACCCTTTATTTCCTCATTAATCAGACTTTACAAAACCAAATGATTAATTTGACTTTTGATTTTTTTTCTTCTGTGTTTCAGACTATGGTACTGAGAGCAAAAGTCTGTTAGGATTATTTCAAAGGAGTATGAATAACAGAAAACAGGAGTCAAAGACTTAGCTTTCATCAGGACCATTCCACTTCAGAATGGCATGGGTTTCCTTTGAGATTTGCTCTATGTGAATACCCTGAGAAAAGGCAGCAAACACAACTCATAACTCTACCACGGCATACATGCAGAGGGGATTTACTTTATGTCCCAACTCTGCTCCAAAAGATTGACTTTCATGCTCAGATGGAGCACCATATTTTGTCTAGAACACTCATTGGTTTACCCCTCTTGACTTTCTTCCCATACACAGATATGAGTTGCAGGATTTTCTTACTAAAAAATAAGTTTCTTATTAAAAACTTAGATGAAAAGTTTATTTTAGTTTAAACTTAGATGACTATGCTCAACATTAGTCAGTCATGACCTCAATGGCTTCAGCTACTGATCATAAATGGGGTGCCTCCTTCACATCTCACTCCTCTCTCCTTGATTTCAGTCTTCTGTTGTGGCTTTGAACAGACTCTTCACCGGAGTATGCTTCTCTGAGGGGTAAAAGTGGTGCAGATTGGGGGGAAATAGTGACATTCTTTCCTAGATGCTAATGGGAGGGAAGGAGCAAGTCTTCATCCAGCAGCAACTGAACATTCCTGTGTTCTTTGTTGATCAAATAAGCACAATTTGTGAAAGCGCAGTGAAATTGAATGATAATTTCATCTATTTTGGGGTGAATGTTTTTATTTAATTAAGCAAGATGATCTGTCAAAATACAGAGGAAGTAATAATTCTTTAGCTTATGCAGTTTATTTGTGGTGTCATAATAATCAGTGGAGAAATAGGATACACTCATATTTAGCTGAAGTTGCTTGTCAGTTGTACAGTTTCATACAGGAAAAGTTAACCAACAATACATTCAGCAAAGATCTGAATATCAAGGAGCCAAAAATAAAACATTTATTGACTTCAGCAGACTATGAGTTAGTGGTCATTCGCAAGCAGAAAGAACACAGTTTATGGCCTTTGTGTTATTTGTGATGTGAGATGAAACCTACAGTAAATAAGGATATCGGTTTGCTTTTATTTAAGATATGCTACTCTAAATAACCATACAGACTTTGATTTGTAAATCAACGGCCTTTGTAATCCTTAAAACCAGATAGGACTATTTTGCGTAAGTCTAACTTTTACAAGTTTCCTTTAAAGTTTTCAGTGCTTCAGCCATTGGTACAATGGGCTAGACAGTGGTTACAGGAAAAATAATGCTGACAAGCCATAAATCACTACATATGCACAAAAATGCACAGTGATAACAGTGATCTTTGTGTTCTACTATATAAAGTTTGTCTTTCAAGACATTAGTAAAGGTAATATCATGACTTACTTCTTGAAGTGTTTTTTTAAAAGTACATAAGGCATTTTCTTTTATTGTAGTTACTCTTTTTACTCCAAACACAATTTTTTTTAATATTATATGCTTGAACAAAGGAGAAAGTCTATTTCACATTTTCAGAATAACTAAACATGAATATTCTACTATCAAGTATGAGGTATTTCTATTTTTGGTTAATGGTATTTTAATCCTTTCATACTGATTAATATAACTTAGAGCTTGGTTTATGAATCTGCTACATGTGTTTTGTATGTAGTAAAAGATGAACTTTCTTTTTTTTCAGTCAAGACCTGTGGATCCAACCTTCAGGGACCTGGAGGCACTTTCACATCACCCAACTTTCCATTCCAGTACGACAGCAATGCTCAGTGTGTGTGGGTCATCACAGCTATCAATACTAATAAGGTAAGTTTAAGATTCTGGCTTTACTTTTAAAAAAAATTACAAAACAAAAGCACACATAGGCCATGGCATTTTTCACTAGTACAATTTACCTCTCCAGTCCAGCTGGTATACTTTGTGCATTGCAGCCATTTGGCTGATATTGGATGCATATGGACAGATGTTAAAAACTGTTTTTCCCCCTGAGAATGGTTTGCTTTTTGTATGCCAGGTGGATGCTATCATGTTTTTATGTGATTCTCTAAATGAATTCCCAGGTGCAGCTACCTAATGGTATGAAGAAACGTCATGGGCCCAATCATATCATGCTATAATCAGTAGAGTTGTTTTGTGCCTAAGACTGTTTATATCATGTTTGGCCTTAGACTATGTGAAAAATGACTGAAGTTCATTAATTCACTTTCACTTCATGAAGGACTCTTCTAAAGTTGTGTGATTTATTTCACTGTCCGAATTACTGTACTAAAATCTCATATACTTTATACTTACACTTTAAACTAAAAGTACTAGGAGTTCTGATAATGCCAGATGAGTCAAAGTAGAGCAATAAAACTAAGTTATGACACCAGTTGTCTTTAAATTAAAGAGTTAGGCACTTGGCAGCAATGTCTATATTCTATTTCTGTGTGCATCATTTTACCTGAACTGAGTGTAATGGACTTGTTCAGATGTAATAAAACAAAAATTAGCTCTGCCACTCAGGTATTGAGGAATCTGCATGTAGAAAGTTTTTTGCTTACATAATCAGTGGTTTAATATGTTCAGTTTTGATTCATGCTAATATTGCCTCTTGTTCTGAACACAATAGTGCTTGCCCTGTGTACATTTTTATGTTTGCCTTGAAGCAAAAAACCATCAGTGATGTATGATGATGATTAGCCACTAAGAATTGTTTATAATGACTACAACAAATAATGCCATGGTGTTCATTGTGACATGGTAATATTTACAATGCTTTATACCACAGCCCTGAGAACCACGTGGACTTACTGATCTGGTATTTCAGAGCTCCTTCTGTTGTATTAATTGCAATGAAACAGCTCAGAATTTGAGAATCTTCTAAGGAAGCAAGGAATACATGAAAGATCCTGAAACAAACTTTTAATTATGGTGAAAATGGATGTTTCCATCATGTCTACATGCCTTAACTGGTTTCAAAAATGTTTGACATCAGTACAATATCAAGGAAAGATATATTGTCTCAGGCGACCATCTGCCTCCTTAGCTTCCTGTTCCACTCATGTCCCTTGCCTGACTCAGCCTTTACATTCCCAACTAACTTGTCATTTTTTGTAAGCATGAGATCCAGCAGAACATGTCCCTTTGTCATCTCTTGATCATCTGTGTTATAAAGGTGTCATCAATACGCTTCCTAAACCTTCTTTGTGGCTTGTGCCCTGCTTCGTCGCCCTTCTAGGAGATATTGGGGTGGCTGAAATTATCTGTGACCATTGGAACATGCATATGTGAGGCTTCTCTAACAGTATATGGTGAAGGAAATTCATGGATGGTTTTCCTGCTTCTAGATAGTCTATCCATGATTTCCACACATTTTTAATATATATCAAGCAAGTGATTTTTGCCACTCTTTTATCCATGGCTACTCTGGAATCAACTAAATCTTTATTGATCAAGAATTACAAAATGATAGTTCCAGGGATCTGCCTGAAAGAACATTCAAGAGTATCGTGCCTCTCTGTGGTACTTTAAAGGTGCAACAGAACTTGAAGTTCTTTGCTTTGTCCTGAACTGTGTTTCACATTAAAAACTCCTCAAGTGCATAGGAAATATTATTGTGAATAACTGCATAGAAATGAGGATAAGGATTTCTCAGTTTGAATTCCACTTCATTACATCTCTCACATCTAGTAAGAGAAGTGATACTTGAATATCTTGTGGGATATTGTGCAAACTCATCAGTTAGGTTTTGAACACTGTTATCAATTGCTGCTAATTTAGTCTGACACTAAGTAATGTGATCTTGTACTTTTATGTTTACATTTTGAATATACTGAAACATCTTTGTATTTTCATGGCTAAATTCCATTCCTCTCTCCAGAAGCAGTGCAATTTTCTACTGTATTTCTTCTAAACATTTAGGATTTCTTTTCCTTTTATTGTTTCTATATCATATCATATCAAATGTTTGATCAATATTTCTTACAATAAACAGATGGAAATATTGTTTATAGCTGTCTATGGTATTACATTTAGTTTATTGTCTCAGATATGAACTGTATGCACAAAAGACAGGTTGCAGGCTGAATTTTACAGTTACTTGCATCTTTCTCCATACCAGTCTTTTTCTCAGGTCTTATTATGACCTATTTTTCATGGAACTAGTAACAGAAAGTTGGTTTATCCAACTAATAGACTAATGGTCTTTCTTAAAGAGAGATAACAGTTTGCAACTTCTGACGTAGAAAAGAAAAGCCGAGAGCAGACTTATTTTATTTAGAGATTTGTAGGAAAATCATACATAGAGGAAGCACACAGGGATTCTTATATGTGTGTCTGTGTATATATGTTTAAGGAACAGAATTTCAACCTGAGAGAAAATGGAGAAGAGTGTTTTCTGTGAAAGCTGCTTCAACACAAACCACAATAATTTTATTTACTTGTTGTTTTTTTTTTTTAAATCTGGTGTATTTAATTTCCTTGCACTAAATACCTAAAATATCTCATCTTACCAGAGTAAATATTAGGTGGATTGATTTAAATTTTTTTGAGAAAGCTGATAAAAATCACAATTTGATGTTCTGATACATTAAATTTCTTGAACTTAAACAATTATCATCATGAAAGCATTTTCCTGTTGTTATAAACATTGCAAGATTTTCTGTATTGTGCTGTCTGAATGACTCAACCTCATTTAGTTTGTTTTATTGCTTCCTTAGCTTAAAAATCTTCTGCTGCTTGTAGTGACACAAATTCTGCGGCTGCTCCTGGGCCCTTTTCAGATTTTTTTTATTAGTTTTAAAACATAGAATAAACGATGCACATGAAAAAAATCCAGACAGCAAGGGAAAGCTGTTAACTGCTATTACACACATCGTAGAAAAAAAAAATAATATGAAAAACATATATAGATTAGTAAACTATAAATTTGCAAATTAAATTTTTTGACAGAAGTGAAATCATATGGCAATTCTTCATTATAAGTGTTCTTAGATTATGGTGCTTCAAATGGTCTAGATATTTGGCTAATAAGAGAATGCTGAATTCAAGTGTTTCTTTCTTAGCTAACACCTAAATAAATAGGCATTTTCTGTATTGTGTATGATATGTTATTTTGCTGTATTCCTCAACTTTAGCTTAGCAAAATAAATTGGCCTCACTGCTAGTGAAGTAAGACTGTTTCCAGCACTGCATCAAAAAATATTTTGTGTGTATGCGCATGTTCACTTGCTTCCTTTGCATTTGTTAGAAGGTATAGTTTGAATACTTCAACTTCACTTAAGATGATGGGTAGTTGCTTGTGAGACAGTGAATGCCCTCGTTTGTTAGGGTTTTTTGATATATATATAGTATTCACAGAGGAGAACAAGACCTGCTAGGCAGTAATTACTAGATAATTTTGCCTTGGTAAACATGCTACTTTTTGCATATAAAAAATGCTACTTTTTGCTAAAATAACATGTAGGTTAAGAAAATTACAACTGTGACTCTTGATTTTGCCCTTCAAAAAAATGGGCTGCAAAATGATCAGCTTAGATTTAACAACAGGCTAAAATATCAGTGAAATCTAAATCGGAGATAAAGTCAACCAGAGTTCAAGTCTTATGAATTATACTTGGTGTTTTTTTTCCAATCCGCAGCAAGAGAAATACTGTGGAAAACATCAGTGCTAGAATGACAGTCTTTCTGACACATCTGAGCCATATTCACACTACATATCATTCACTACCATGCATTAAGAAGGAGAAAATTAAGAAAAACATTCATTTAAAAAAAAAATAAAGCTGTTTTCCAAAATTTTAGGGAGAAATTAAGTATTTAGGCTCATTGTTAAATTTAGATGGATCAGAAAACTAGGTCTTAGTTCTATTATTATATGTCAGGAATTTTATAAAAAGAAATTTTACATAATTACATATTATTTTTTGTTTGCCATTATCAATTTCTAAATTTTATATTCAGCATATTTCAAACATAAAAGTATTCTTATTACCTGCATAAATGTATTCTTTAGAATATACATTTCAAATATTTGCCAACATTCACATTTTTAACTTTTTATCTATTGCATTTTGAAAAAATTTTGAAGGAAATATTGATTTATGTCTGAGAGTTGGGAGATACTTTGGTTTTAGTTTTAGTTTTAGGTTTATTTAAAAAGAATTATTATTTTTGCTAGGGTTTTTGTGGATGTCAAATATCTGTTAGGAAATCTATAATCTGAATTTTATTGTCATAGCAGACCCTACTGAAAATTTATGAGATCTGTTTCCAACTGCTGTAGTATTTTACTTTCTGAGGAACTACTGAAAAAGCTCAAAAATATCTGGAAAACTCCTCACATGATATTTTGTGTGAGTCTGCAGAAGTTTACTATCAGAAGAAGTTGCCACTGTTACTGAATTGGAATTAAATAAAGTTCTCATTTAATTACTCTATATTAATATATTCTTTTTCTTAAATTCCATTCTTCCCTTCCTCCTTCTTTATGTCATAATGTTGTTGTTTTCCTCCTGCAAAAATGTCATCTTTTCATTTCCTAGTTTTTATGCATTTTAGGCCAAGCCAAAAATAAGCAAAACAAATTTAGCAAAAAGCGGAGTGTTTACATTTAATTTACTACAGCTGTGTTATTTTGTTAACCACGTCAAAACTGTCAGCGGAACATTTCCTACGCTTCCTATCAGGCCTAAACCCAGTTGCCATCCATATTTATTCACATTACCAGTGTAAACCTAAACCAGGCTGGGTACTATTGCATGAATTCAAACACTCCTTTAATGAAGTCTGTCCTTTTCAGGCCTGTTGGCCAAACCACACTGCAGCTCTTTTTATGAGCAAATGCCTTAAATCGGGATTTTCTTAAGCCCAGTGTGAATATGTATTGAAGGTGTTAAAGTCAATGAAATTATTAGAAAATGTCAGCATAATTAAGCTCACTCTTAACTTTATATTTTAACGTATTCGTTTTTCATCCATGCAGATAAAAAAAAATGTCACTGCATTTATCAATAGGAGATAATGTATTTTTAATTCAAATGAAACTAGAAATTGTCAAAGTGCTTCAGCTCTGTTCTGAACACATTTGATTTCTTTGTAACGTTAGCTACACTGTTCTTCCATGAACATTTTGATCCTTTTAAAAAAAAGTGAGTGACATATATACCGCAGTTTAACAAAAATCTTAGAAATACATGTGAATAGAGGAGAGATTGTCTCAGCAAAGTAATAGCATAGAAGGGCATCCCGCTGTTTCTAAGACAGGAAGTTAGCAGGTTTGGCTTTGAGGGAACAGAATCAATTGTCGATTGAAAGAAAATGGAGTCAGGAGGCATGTGCATGTGCTTTGTGTTAAGTGTTGGAGAAAAATAGTATAATAAGACATGTGGAGAGAAAGCAAGTAATGCAATTGCACAGAGATAAATGACTTATCTTCCCATCTTACAATTTTTCTGTAAACCCGCTTTGATTATGAAAGGAGGACAGGTGCATTTTCTCAATTATTGTAGATTTTATCTCACAAAATATTTTCCTGCCATTATTATGACTACAGGTGAGATGCTTTACACTCTGAAAATATGATCTACCTGTAAGGAAAGGCTGAGAGATTGTACCTATTGCAATAACTGCAACAGAAGTTATTACTTCTGTTTCAGCCATCGGCAATTTTAGATTCTAGGTGTAACTTGAATTTCAGGTATTAACTCTACCTTTGATTAAGTCTTTAGCTGGAATTAGAGGCCAAATCTGAGTTTTAGTTCTCTTTGGCTTTCTGTAAATTCATCAAATTGATCAAAGTTACATTTCCCAAGCACACCTAAGCTAGAGCTTTTAACATGACATGCGTATGACCCAGAGACTTTGACAGGAATTTTCCAGTGTTTGCACTGTAAGAAATTGATACAGCACAGACACTCACTATTTTCTGCACGGCTGAGTTCGCTTGGTTGCTCTTGTGAGTGATCTTTAATTGTTCTCCTCGATATATACCTTTTTCTGGTATGTGACTAGTAAATATGGCTGCTGGTAGTTTGCTTGTTTGGTTTTTATAAAGTGAAAACTCCTTTAGACGTTCATGGTACCATTATGTGGTAGATTAACCCTGGCTGGCTGCCAGGTGCCCAGCAGGCTGCTCTCCTCCTCTTCAATAGCACAGGAGGAGAAAATAGGATGAAAATTCTCGTGGGTTGAGATAAGGATAGGGAGATTTTCATTAGTGACCATCATTTACGAAACAGACTCAACTTGGGGAAATGGGGTTAAGCGTCAATCAAATATACTGCATGCAAGGATATCCTTTTTGGCTAACTGCTAGATGGAAGGACAGAAGCAGGGACAGGTTGATTACAAGTCCTCTGTCCCTTGCTATGATTGGAGGCATCTTGCTATTCAAGAAAAATTATTATCTTTTTTTCACCCCTGCAAGTGAGCTTAATTTTATGAGGAAAGCATGATCATGGGGTTTTTTTTGTTGTTGTTGTTGTTCTGTAAATTGATTGAATTTTTTCCTTCTTATATCTATGACTACTTGTTTAATGGTCTTGGAAAGTCATGCTTTTTTAGGCTATCTAGACCATCAATATCTCCCTATCTGTGGAAATAAAAAAGTGTTTAGAGGAAAAGTGCATAAAAAGTTTCAGAGTTTTCCTAATAGATCTCCCTGGAAAGCAGTAAAATGAACAGATGGATTTTACTACAAAACCAGTTTTTGAAATGTTAGAAAATGGAACTCAAAGAACATTATGTATTTAAAGTTAATTTAAATACAATGGTTTAAGATTTTTTTTTTCTTTAGAAATTTTCTTAGATTTGAGTTTTACTCTAGTATGCTTTTGCTCTTTATGGTCTTTTAGTCTCAGCTTTTTTAATTTATTATTAGCTGAGATTATTAATGAAATTCATTTCACCTTTTTCATGACATCAGAAACCTTTCAATCTTAAGATCTATATTATCAAAGAGACATAGCATTAAGTGCTCAAATGCCTCTAAAAATCAGTGAGAAAGTTAATTCCAAATATAACAAATAACCTTGGGAAAAAAACTCCTATTAATAGAGAATACAAATCCCTCTGTTAGGAGAGAGGATTAGATTAGGATGTTTGTAATTTTTACTGATATTCAAACTTATGTTCATCTGGGAGAGACATTCATCCATAATTTTCTCAAACTGGCATTGGAGTATGTATTTCTAAGATATATGTAACATATCTGAAAGATAAGATAAGATAAGATAAGATAAGATAAGATAAGATAAGATAAGATAAGATAAGATAAGATAAGATAAGATAGATTAGAAAGGAGAAACTCTATTTGGGAGTATGGAATATTAACAGTTATTTTATCAGCTGAACAGGAAGGTACTGTGCATTGCCACTCTAAAAATGATGTTGCTTAGAAAAAGTATTCCAAATGTTTTCATATATTGCCTCATAGTCTTGGTACATCTGACGTGTATACAGATCAAAACGAGACCTGTGTGAGTTTAAATGTCTTAGCGGTCAAGCAGTATCTGCCTACAATTTTACAGGTCACAGCTTCAAAGTTGGGGAATCCATTTTTATTGTGAACTAGTCTTAAATCTTATGATCTTAACATTTAGTCTTAAATCATTTATATCTTGAGCTAGTCTTAAACCTCATCAGTCATTTACATGCTTTTGTGAGGAAGCCCACAGATGTTGATGGACGTGATAGAGTGAGCACTGAGGAAGGCCACAAAAGTGGAAGATCAGAGGACTGGAATACTTCTATGAAGAAAGACTGAGAGATTTGGGGTTGTTCATTTTGAAGAGAAGGCTCCAGGTTTATCTTATTGTGACCTTTCATCCTATAAAGGTGAATTATATGAACGATACAGAAAGGCCTTTTACCAGGGCCTACAGTGAGACGGTGAAGGGTAACAGATTTAAACTGAAAGAGGGAACATATAGGGATAGATAGGATATAATGTAGGCTGGACATAAGGAAGAAAATTTTTGTGATGAGGGTAGTGAGAAAAAATGGCCCAGAGAAGTTGTGAATGCGCCATCACTGAAAGTGTCTAAGAGGACTTTGGAAACTTGATCTATTGAAAGATACCCCTGCCTACGGCAAGGAGGGTTGGACTAAATGATCTATAAAGATCTCTTCCAACCCAAACCTTTCTATGATTCTATGGTTCTATGATTCTATGATAAATACTTATATTTATAAAATACTTATGTATATATGATTTAAAGATAGTATGCCTAATTCAATATCTATATGTCTTTTAAAGAACCCAAAACAGCACAACACTCCCAAAAAATCAATGACATAATATGCCTGTTTTATTGGCTTTTGTGAACTTGAATTTGTTATCATTTTCCCTCTGTTATACAACTTTTTGTACAATATTAATGTTTAGGGATATTTCAAAACTGTTTTCTCCTTTTCATTTACATCTGGCTTTATTTCCATTCTGAATTTTGGCAGCCTAGGAAAACAAATGTGATTAGCTACGTACATGTTTCTGTTGTGGATATATGTTTCTTTTTAACATAGCAATGTATTTTGATAACCCATAAGCTGTAACCAATTACATCGTCTCTCATCTTTCTCTAAAATCTACCTTTCTTTTCTGTATTTTAGTAGGCAGGTAGTTGCGTTCAGCTAGGTGTAGTAGGAAATAATTAGCATGTTATTCTCAATACAATCATCCCCACCTTTTTCACAGTTGCAGTAAAGAAGACATGGAGGCATGTTTTGGTGGAAGAGGAAAACTATGTAAATCAGTGTCATCTAACTTTAGTCAACAGAGGTTAATTGCCATAGCTGGTACACTTTTTATTTAGAACTCTCTCTTCAGTTAATGAAGAGAGATTAGTTTCGCTAGAGGTACAAATCCCAATGTACTGATTAATTATTTATCCTAAGAGGAACGGCCAAATTAAACAAGATTACATTCTCTCCAGATAGCTTATCTGTAGAAAAGCACTAGCTGTGAAGGTAGTAAATGATCATTTTTTTAATAGATGCCTAATTTTTAGTTGATTCAGATTTCACAGAATCACAGAATTGTTGTGGTTAGAAGGGACTTCTTGTCCAAAACTCTTGCTCAAGCAGAGCCCCTTAGATGTGGTTGCCCAGGACCATGTCCAGATGGCTTTTTAATATCTTCAAAGAGGGAGACTCCACAACCTCTCTGGGCAACCTGTGCCAGTGCTCAGTCACCCTCAACAGAAAAAAAAAATGTTTCCTGATGTTTAGATGGGGCCTCTTGTGTATCAATTTATGTCCATTGCCTCTGGTCCTGTCAGCGAACTGAGCCTGGCTCTGTCCTCTTTGCAACCTTCCTTCAGATATTTTATATACATTGATAAGATCCTTTGTGAGCCTTTAAGCTGAACAGTCCCAGCTTTCTCAGTCATTCCAGGAGAATGTCCTCCTAGGAGAGATGCTTGAGTCCCTAAATGATTTTCATAGTCCTTCATTGGACTTTCTCCAGTATGTATAACTTGCTCTTGTACTGGGGAATATTGGACACCACATCCAGGTGTGTCTCACCATGGGTCTGCAGAGTAAGGATTACCTCCCTTGATCTCACAGCGATACTTTTTCTAATGCAGCTGAGGATACTTTTCAGGTTCTTTGCAGCGAGGGCACACTGCTGGCTCATGTTCAACTTGGTGTCCGTCAAGACCCGCAGGTACACTTCTGCAATGCTGCTTTCCATCTGGGTGGCCCCCAGCATATGCTGTGCATGAATCTGTTCCCCTCAGGGGCTGGACTTTGCCCTTCTCCTTGTTGAACTTCATACAGTTCCTGCTGGTCCATTTCTCCAGTCTGTTGAGGTCCCCCTGGATGGCAACATGTCCCTATGGCGTATTAACCACTGCTCCTGGTTTGGTGTTGGTGGGTACAGTGCCCCACCATCCTGACCATCACTGAAGATGTCAAACAGGACTTGTCCCAGTATTGACCCCTAGGCTACATCACCAGTTACTGGCCTCCAACTAGACTTTGTGCTTCTGATCACCACCCTCTGGGCCGAGTTTCATTCAGCTTTCAATTTACTTCACCGTCTGATCACCCAGCCAATACATCAACAGCTTGTTGAATACCTTATGGGTGACAATGTCAAAGGTCTACATGAAGTCCAGGAAGACAATATCCACTGCTCAGCGATCATAGACCAGTCTAGCCATTTCATCACAGAAGTTTATCAAAGTTGATCAATCATGACTTCTCCTTGGTGAAGCCATGCTGACTACTCCTGATGATTTTCTTGTTTTTAATATTCTTGGAAATAGTTTCCAGGATTAGCTGCCCCATGGCAGTATGGATGTTAAATAAAATTATGCTTCTGTATAAATAATTTAAATAAAATTATAACTCAGTCTTATAAATGGTGGATCCAATACATTTCCCTACTTACACTATTCTTCTATAACCAAATACATAATAACAAAATTATTTTGATGGAGGAACCAGCGGTTCCATGCCAATTTATGAAGCTAAAGCCTATCAATCCAACAGCAATATTTCATTAGCTTCTAGCACCAGATGTAAGTGTACATTATTTAGTTACTGTGAAGTAATCAGACATCTTCAGCACGAAAACAGTTAACTGTCCTGAGGGCATGTGAGGGCACATAGATATAGACAGGATGTATTTTCTTCTCTTTTCCTAGTTTCACTTCTACCAGTGAAGAAGGTAATCAGAGAATTCCTTTTGATTGATGAGCAAAGGGTGGACGTGACATTTTTAGCAGCCCACAGGTGTTTGGTTTTTTTCCTAAAGTTAACAGTAAAAACTGATGAAAATGAGTATCTTATGGATATGTCTCACCAAGGTATATTTCTTGGTGCTGGTATTATGTTTGGGTCATTTGTACCATTTGAAGACAATATGTTCCCAAACCCAGATTTACTTGTAGACCAATAAAGGACTATAGAGGTGGCCAGAATTTCCAAGTCTATTCTTTCCCTCTCTTGTCCTCTTCTAAGTACAAATGCCATGTTAAAGTTAATTACTAATCAGACATTTCCTTCACTGCACAGATAAAAAAATTGTATCTCCTTTTCTAGTAGCTTGATAAAAATGAGTGAAATTAACTTAATTTTATGTGCAACCACTAGTACTTTTTAGAGGCATAGTGATAGAGCATTTGCAAAGGTTAAGATATTTGATGTGCGAAAATATGGCAAAATCCAGTCTGAATTAATTACTTAAACATAAAAAGAAACCCCAAGTACATAACACAATATTCTGTTTCACAAGATAAAAGTTATTTAATAATTTGTATTGTTGGGAACATGATAAACACACTGACTTAAGTAAAAGGCAGTGTGTTTGCTTTATTAGGTATTTGCATTCTTTTATTTCCCTTTCTGGATGTTATATTGATACTTGAAAATTATTTTTTATTTTTATTTCTTTGTAGAAGCCCTTACTTACAAGTTAACTTTTCTGGACTGTATTCTTCTGATTAATGAGTCTCAGAAAGTCTTCCTGTGAATGCAAACCAACACAATGTAGATTATACTTCTATGTAAACAGAAAACAATAATATAAAAAATAAAAATATAATCTCTTCATGCCATTAATTTATTCTACTATCCTTCTATTTTAGGACTTTCTAACAGTGCTTTTCTTGGTATAGGGATGAATTATACATTTGTTTTCAATTATTGTGGCCCAAAAGTAAATAGTTGTGAATGACCTTTATAAATCACTGATTGCAACATTTAGCCTCTATGAAAAATTAAGTGGAATTTAGCATTAGTATTGAAGTTACAAAAACCAAACCAGAATGAAATAAAACCCCCTTTAAACAGCTGCATGAAAGAAATTAAATTGTGTGTTTACCAATGACTTGGCAAGGCAGAATTCACGTGCTATCTGTTGCATTGAGATTTCTGGCAACCACTGACATAAAACTCAGGGATAACTCCATCTGGTCTTCAGCTGGCTTCCCAGAAGAGCACAGTTGTCCTGAAGATCTTGTACCTGCCAAGTTTGTGTGGATCTTTTGGTTGCTTTACAGTATCTCAGATGGTACTATTTAAATATTTTTATATGAGTGAATTTCATTTTAGAAGTCCACAGTGTAAGCATCTACATATAACTGCCTAGTCTCACTTTACAGTCAAGGAAGAGAAATCAATGATTCTAAGCTGTGGTTGATCTAGTGTGTGTTATCTACCTTTTGATGAGACGAAGGATTACACTCTAGACATTTTTTTCAACTGGTGATGAAGAAGCCTACATCAAATATAGATGTTTGTGCTGTAGACATCTACAATTAAGTGTGATGAATCCTGTTGCCAAGTAATGTACTCAACAATGTAGAAGGAACTTTCCAGTTCAGCTAGTGAGTATCTCCTGGAATTGTCTTAGAGCTTCATGTACCACCTGCTTTTCGACGTAATGATCTATAAATCTCCAAGTTTCCTTTCTCTTTTGATTCCCCTTCTTTCCATTTTCTCATCTTCTCTGATACTCAACAATTAAATTAAATTTAAAAAGACAGAAGTGCTTAATATTTAGCCTGTTTCATTTCAGGTTACATTTTTGTCGTGTAATAGGTGACTACCAAAGAACCAATTAAACTATCATTATGCTACACAGCAGTTCTTGGAGATTTTGAATCATTAAATTATATGCAATGGGCAGGAAAATAGCATGTAATAGTGTTGCATTCTTGGCAGGGTATCTTAATTCAAATTTGTTCCTTACTATTAGTATTATCTCAGATATAGCTTGTTAAAACTGTATTTTAGCTTAATTTTTAAGTACCCTTCTGAGGAGAAAAGATTCATACTATCTTTGGAAACGTCTTCATTATTTTAGCAGTAAAAAGTAAAAAAAAAACATTACTATACATCTGAAAATATTTTTGGAGTTACATTTGCATTGGAAGCTTTAGGATAACATATGCACATACAGGATTATGTGCAATTTTAAATCTTTACACTTTTCTTTCAGAAACAGTTCTGAAGCACATATACTTGCTTCTGTTACTAACCATTCTGTTTGGAATGTTTTGAAATTTTAAAATATTGAGTACTTCACCTGGAACACTACTGTCCTTCAAAGCTCTTTGGGGAGCTAGTTCCATCAGGAACTAGACATGCAGTCATATCAAACAATTGTCTGGAAAGATTGTTGTCTAGAACAACAAGCATATTCTCCTAAGCATATTTTCTCCCTGAAGACTTGTAGGAATTTCTCAAGTTAGTCTTTAACTATTCAATAAAGTTCCTGTGTTACTTCTGAGTGGGATAACAGACTCAGTTTTGCCCAAGGGGTAGGTTCCAAAGGATATATTCTAAAGCACAGAAAGGAGTTAGTTCTACGGAAAGCTGTTAGACATTAGATCTCTACACTCATTTCTTCATTTGGAAGAGTCCTTACAAAATTATTAGAGACCAAACTACACCTTTATAGTTTTCAGGAAGTTATTTTTCACATAGGACATTTCTACATAGCTTGGATAATGATCATTAGTAATACTGTCTTTTTTTTTGTTTATCTGTTTCTAGGTTCAAAAATTTAATTTAATTCAGCAATTTTAAGTTGTTTATTTCTTCTGGTTTTATAAACAGCAGAAGCAGACCAGGATATTGAGAGACTATTGCCTTCCTTATAACTACTTTTATATTTATTTTAGTAAGTAGGGAGTGCACAGCTCAGCATATTTTATTTTAAATATATCTGTTGTTCATATATATGTGCATATATGGAGTAAAAGAATCAGAAGATTTAATTTTCCTGACAGGAGTGTCGAGGGACATGTTTTATGATATCCTCTGAAATAAAATTCAAAATATGATTAGTCTGTATAAGAATAATTATAACAGTCTGCTGCCTAGTGGATGCATCTCAAAAACTGCTACGATGGTACAAGATTTCAGAGAATACTGCATAGATCTTTCTGAAGAGGAAGAGAACAGTAATTATTATATTGCTTAATTTTAAATACTAAAGCCATACAGATACATAGCTGATATCATTACTTGACTTACATGTGAAACGATAGACTACAGCTATGGCAGTAAACTGTCTCAGCTGGAATTCTGCATCTTTGAAATTTCTCTTTTAGGCTTGCCTTCCAGAACTCACTTTTGATGGTATCATCCTCTTATCCAGAATCTTGTAATTCAGAGAAACCATTGGTGAAATATTTTCATTCATAGTATTGTTCCCTGAAAGTACACTTGGCTCTCTGAAAACATGTTATGACCCCTCTGCACTTTTCTTCTTCAGTTTTAAATGAGATTGTGGTGTGGGCCATAAATGCAATAAATACATAAATACATTTTAAACATGATCACTATTTATATGGATGAATAAAAACAATCAATCATGTCTCATTTATATTAATGGTACTTATATCGTGCTCTGGGAAACTGGAAAAAAGTCTTTACTTGAAGGGAACTATCGACCTGTCAGCCTCATCTCCTTGTCTGAGAAGCTCATAGAACAGATCCTCCTAGAAGCTAGCTGAAACACATGGAGGATGGGGAGTTGATTAGCGGCAGCCAGCATAGCTTCACCATGGACAAGTCCTGTATGACAAACCTTGTGGCTTTCTGTCATGGGGTAACTGCAGCAGAGGACATGGGAAAACCAGCAGATGTGATCTATCTAGACTTCTGTAAAGCCTTTGACACAGTCCGCCACAACATCCTTCTCTCTCAGTTGGAAAGATATGGATTTGATGGGTGGACTGTTTGGGGGATAAGAAATTGTTTGGATGGTTGTATTCAGAAAGTAATGGTCAATGTCTTGATGTCCAGATGGAGATCCGTGACATGTGGTGTCCCTCACGAGTCCGTACTGGGACCATTACTGTTTAATACCTTCATCAATGATATGGACAGTGAAATCAAGTGCACCTTAAGCAAGTTTGCAGATGACACCAAGCTGACTGGTCTGGTTGCCACACTGGAAGGTTGGGATGTCATCCAGAGGGACCTGGACAGGCTGGAGAAGTGGGCCTATCAGAACCTCATAAGGTTCAACAAGGCCAAGTGCAAGGTCCTGCACCTAGGTCAAGGTTCTGCGGTTCAAATAAAGGATGGAAGATGATGTGACTGAGAGCAGCCCTTCAGAGAAGGACTTGGGGGTGTTGGTTGACGAGAATCATGGGATCAGAATGGCATTCACAGCTTTAAACACAAACACTCTCAGTTCTTAGTTATAGCAATAATTAAAGACTATTTATTACAGACATAAATATTAAAAATTCCTATGCACAAGTATTCTGTCATTTTTATCTGTATGAAAATTTGAGGAAATTCTATTATAGTCATATTCATATTCATAATCATGTTCATATTCATGTTCATGTTCATACTGAGTTAGGATGATTAATACCTGGTTGGAAACAATACGTTTCTTTTCCTTTTTTAACAACATGGTTGAATTTTGCTATAAGTGAAAAATTCATTGCATTCTTAAAATGGAGCTGAAATTTTTATCCTTCAACATTAAATATAAACACTGCAGTTTAAATTATAGGATACAAAAAAAAATCTATGCTTCTGATAGCTGCATTTTACTCAGGTTCATGAAATAAGAAAATTACTTTTACCTTTGATCCAGCTTTGATCCAGCTGATCCTACAGGAGACAGAGATGAGGTATTGGAGTAAATTATGTTCTTCTCCTTCACTGCATTTACTCAGTGAAGTACAATTATTCATTTATTATTTGAAGATAATTGTATTGTTTGAAGTGCAATTAATTGCATTGTCCTTTAGGCATATCTTAATCAAAATGTAATGCAGTTATTCAGAACTTTATTAAACACAAATACATTAATAAGTGAAATGATGTTACTTTGAAGATGTCAGAAAAGTTATTATACCATAAAACGTTTATAATTCTTATTTCATGAACCAAACCTGCAGGATTAATTACAATAAGTAATTGTTAAATATGCTAAAATGACATGTCATCATTAATTAGGAAATCTCTTTTATTTACACCACTGACAAACTTGTTTACAAACTCGTCTCTCAGGTACTTTTTTGTTCCTAACATTTATTGACTTATTTTATTTCTTAGGTTATTCAGATAAATTTTGAAGAATTTGATCTGGAGATTGGCTATGACACACTGACCATTGGTGATGGAGGAGAAGTGGGTGATCCTAAAACTGTGCTTCAAGTGTAAGTTATATGCATTCACAATTTGCATGCATTACAAAATATCAGTAATGTGGTTTTTGTTGAGAGTAAATACTGATTAGAATCCAGTAAATATCAACAAAAACTAATCTTACTGATATTCTAATATTGATAAAATGACAGTTTAAATACATTGTTATATATTTACTCTTCTGAAGTCAGAAAAGGGTGGGCAAAGCATCAGAAAAGTTTATAACAGATCACCTTCTGGAGACAGAAAGGAGAGTGTTGCAGTCTTCTGAATATTGTCTAATCTGGTACTAATCAGTGTACTTTCTCAGGGATAATGTGTGCCTCTAGTATGTAGAAGGCATAGTTCTCTTCCTAGAGTAAGAGGTAGAATTATAATCACATCTATCCATTTCTACTCTTGACAGTGTTCATTGTTCAGCTTTTGAAAGGGAAGATGCAAGAATCTGCTTCCAGGAGAGGAATCTGTATAGTGTATCCAGGGTAGAGGAAGTTGCATAAACCACAGGAGGAAAGAAAAGATAATTCAGAACCTCAGAAATCCATTTTTATCCTAGCATTATGTGAAGAAAGCTATTTGGTTTTTTTCTGGTTCTTATTGCTCTGTGGCCCCAAAGTCTTCCCAAATATTGTGCGGAATTCCCTAAACATTTAAAAAAGAGCAACAAGTGGTTTCTCTCTCCTGTTTGTTGATTTGCATTTTCAAAAATGTTAGCTGTTACATCAGTGTTGTTTCTGAGGAACATCTTGTTAAACTACTAATTTGGCAATGACTGAACTCACTGAAGACACTTTCCCTTAGTGCAGGAATAAGCATTTAGTACATTATTTTGGTCAGGCATTTACTCATTCATTTCTGGCAAGAGTCTTTGTAGTAACTCCATCTGTGAACACAGATGTGGGAAATATACATGAATTTCTCCCACAGCAGAGTATCTCATACAGAAGCAAGCTAAAAAGGACCAGAGGGGAGAACTAAAATTAACTACAAAATATATTTTAAGTAGTCCATTTGACGTTTCAGCTAGCTTTAATGAATGGTTAGTGTTGCAAAAACCAAACTAACAGTTTTCAGTCTTATACAGTCCTTTGCTTGTGATCCATTTTACAGGACTGGAAAATATTTTGATACTTTCCACTATTCTGTTTTAGCTGATTAACTCTTACCAAGTTTGTGGGGAAAAAATGCAATATAAGATAATATCCCACTGTATCATTCAACAAACAGAACTAACTTTTAGGATTGCATTGACTTGCAAGTTTTTGCAAACAATACAAAAAAACTCAAAACACACAAAAAAAGGAATACCAAGTTCTAATTAATTAACATCCTGTATCATTTAGAGGCTTTAAAGTTGTGACATCTGGTATTTTTGTTAATAAATGAGTGAACATCAGCTGAGTCTGTCAGGTACATGCTTCCATTGTTGCGGTAGAGGTAATGAGGGGAGATGAGAGTGCAGGGAACACATGGACCTTAATAATAGTATTGCTATTTAAGAAAAATATCTTACTTTTAAATATGCAGGGCATATGCAGTGCGTAATTTTATACCAGAGAAATATTTTTTTAAAGAATAAATGTCATCCTCATTATGGACTTTTAGTGCCATTTAATATGCCTACATGTATCTGAGTTATGCACACGGGGCTGCTACATAAGATTCGGAATGGGGGAATTTCCATGTTTCTCTACATCAGCACCTCAAAGTGAGATGAATTATTTCAGTACAACACAAGCAGTAGATTCTTGTGTTTATAGACTGCTGCCAAATCTGTACTGGAACCTCGAGAGTTGTATTGGGTAACCAGCCAGTAGATAACTGATTTGGTGAGATGAATACAATGAAATAAAAAAAACATTAAAAATAAAAAATCATAAAAAATACTTGTTTCTTTCTATCTATAGATTGACTGGAAGCTTTGTACCAGACTTAATTGTGAGCATGAGCAATCAGATGTGGTTGCACCTTCAAACAGATGAAAGTGTGGGGTCAATCGGTTTCAAGGTTAACTATAAAGGTAACAATACATTATTGGAAGTGAATTTCATGGTGTATCAAAAATGAAGCAAATATTATGAAATGTTTTTCTTTCATACTAGGGGATGCATTCTTTTTCCAGGTCTGTCAGTTTTAAAAAAAAGAAAATGCAAGCTGAGTTGATAAAATAATAAAAAAAAATCTTTTAAAGGTCTTAAGTCACAGGAAACTGCACAATTTTTATTTGGTGCGTCCTTACAGCTGTTAATTTTTAGCACATAATTTTACATTTATTTTCTGTTATTTCAGATTTAAGAACATTAAAAAGAAATAATTCTCTGATTATTTAAAGCGAAATGTGTAAATGAAACGAATATTTCACACATTCTTTTGAAAATTAATCGTGCCTCACAAAACAGGAAAAAAAACCACTGCAAACAAAGAATTTGAATTACTTAAAAGTTCTGGGCCAAGAAAAGAAAAACAGACCTAATAATTTTAGGTTTTAAGATCTTAAAATATGAGGGTTCTATAAACAAACCACCTATTGCTATTTGATGCTTCTGGGAGAACATAGTTTTCATACAGCATGAACAGCACAAACAACACATATGTGTCTGTGTGTATATGTATATATATGTATTTTCATACCCAGAATTAGCTATATTTATTATTCTTATATTAGATTTAACATAGTCACATGTATTTTGGAAAAAAAAAATGTTGCACGGTTCTTGCCTACCACCAAAAGCAGATAATAGAAGGTATTATTATTCATCAAAAGGAGTGAGATAAAAAATGAAAGTTAAACAAAAAACCATGTGTATTTAGAAATTGAGCTTATGTTTTTGAGGAAAGGCAGATAGAGATGGAGGACATATTGGGAGTAAACCTGCACAATGTAGCTTACTGTTTTTTTCTGTCAATAACTCTCCTTTTGCTCTTCATGTATAATAAGCTGTATAGTGGGGCATGAGTAATCTTGTGCATTCTCAATATTCAAATCTAGTGGACTAAGAGAAAAAAGATCTTACTTATTGTATTGTAGTTATTAAGACCCAGGATTCACAATTTCTACATTTCAGCAAAATCATTAGCGTAAAGAAGATTAAAGATTTGTTACTACAGCAAAACTTGAACCATAGCTGAGTGCAAAAAGGAGCTTTTTAAATCTGAACTTGAAATATTTTGCACAACTTAGTAGTTGTTTCCTTTATTTATAGGATTCTTTTCTTGTAAAATTAATTGTACTTGAACAATTTTAGATACAGAAGGCAGAGGATTGTTATCTAGTGTCTTACAATGTACCACTAAGTCTTGTTTTATTCATGAATTACATTTATTCTTACAAGCTATTGTTCTGAACGAATAAAGTGAATATGAATAGGTAGAAGGGGACAGTAAGTGTGTACATTCACAGCCTTATTTCTATATAATCATATTTGTGATTGCACGCCTAAATATTGAGTCTGTACTTCTCTCCTACTCTACACTTGTACTTTATGCTCGCCCACTAAATAACGTTTGAATGCATCAAGCATTAAATGGGTAGCCACTGTGTGGTGGTGGGGTTTTGTTGTTGTTTTTTCCCCCAGTCTGGAGTGTGGAGGTTTTTTTTGTTTTGGTTTGGTTTTTTACATCAGTGGCCTTTGCTTTAATCCTTGAGAGGCTGAATTCATTAGAGATCCCAGAAACCAGGCAATGTTCCCTTAAATATAATGAGAAGAACGGAAGGCAGGTGGGGTGCTTTGTGGTTTTGTTTGATTTTGTTGTTTTCTTTGTGCTTAAGTGCTTTCTGTTAATGACGATGGGGTCTGAAAAGAGATGACTAAACAGGTAGTATATTGGATAAGCATGTTTTTTTTTCTAAATTAAAGTTATGGCATTTATCAATTGGAAGTTCAGTGAAAGTCCGATGAGATAAACTGAATAATTGAGCACATTCAGGGCTATGACACATCACTGACTTCTTAACTAGAACTAAAGAATTGCAAAGACTTTTCTCTTTCTTAAGAGAAATCACTGAAGAGAATTGTGATTTTAGGGAGTCAGAGTTAGTGGATATTTTAGTTTGAGTGACTATATGAATTATTAAGAATATGTGCCAAACTTGGTTGTATTTCTCTTTGATGGATTAGATCAAATTATATTGCTTTCACCTCACAATTTCAATTATGCACTCAGACACCAAACTAGGGCTGATGCTGTATCTATTTCTATATCTATTATGTGTTTAGTTATCGGAAATTTTTGTTTACATAAAATGTGCAGCTACATTAGCATTTTAGATTACATCCAGCAGTGTGATTTTCGAACTGTATCTTCTGACAGTTTCAGTCCCCTTCTTTAGTCCTCATCACAGAGCAATCTTGAAAGGCACAAAATACATTCCTTTGAGATAATTCATAAGATACACTTGAATAGCATTAGAAATAGCATTGCTTATGTGCCCCCTCTTCTGTTGGGAGTTTCTCAAGACCTAATAAAATTTGTCCAAAGTAAGACCACCAAAACACAATGAAATTCTTATAGATAGTATGGATAATATACCTTGTGTTGTTACACTTGACAGACTTGCTTATGTCAGAGTTAATTATTTGATAATGTACTCCATAACAGTACTTGCTAATAGCTAAAATAAATACCCACTAAAGGGCTTTGTTGGCTAAATATCTGCTTCTGTGGATCCTGAGACTTAATTAACTACAGAGGTCATGGAGGTGTGCATGCCTCATGCCATCAAAATTCATAAAGATGTTCTTCAATCTAGTTGATATTTAGGTTTGTGTCTGGCAGGCATTTTCAAGAATATAGATTGTTCTGAGTCCTACATGGAATATCATGGGGGGAACAGAGAGTTGCAGGATGTCATTACCCAGTGGCCTTTACCCATTGTTCTCCAAAATGGTATAGTTGCTGAAGGCGAAAGATAGAGGGTCACATCCGTTCTGACTGGGATAAAATTGAATATGACATATCATTCATAAGAACAGAAATAAACAAATGAATTTTTAACTACCCCTGCATTTATAGGCTTTCAACCGAAGAATTCTTTTAAATTTATATTATTACAGGAACTAACAGTTCCTGTTATCTCTTTTCTGTATCTTCCATATGAGAGTAACTAGTAAGTTTTTTTGTGAAATAATAAAAGTCTTTGTTGTCTTCTATATTAATGTATTGCATATAGAGCTATTCTGTAGTAGTAATAGCTAGATCCCATTATGATTACTTAAATATAAAAAGGAGATTTAAACAATGGAGAGAGTATTTGAAGTAAATAAGATTTTGTTGTTGTTGTTTGGAAATTCCTTGTCCAGTATCCTATAAAGTAAAACTACTTAGGAAGGTAGAATAAAAAATATCAGGAATCAGAGCAGGACAAAAATACAAGTGCTGCCTAATTAGACATATATTTTACCTGTTAGCTCTCTGTTGTGTAAGCTGTTTTGCTTTTCTTTTTAATGCAAAAACCACAGAATATTTAGCAATCCGAAATTTTAAGTACATTATTTCTGGGTCGTAATTTTGGAGATTATTTGAAAAACATGGTCCTCCTTTAGATATGAGATCAGACTATGGTGCTCGTATAGTTACAAATAAAGCTATGAAATAATAGATTCTTTTTAGGCTTCCCACAACAGTGCTCTGAAAGGAAACTTCAAATTAATAGTTATTACTGCTGTCAAGTTGCATGAGTACTTTTTGTTGTTCAGTATTTTGGTAAATGGTGCCAAATTATCAGAGTAGCGCTTTTATTGTCAAAACCAAAGTCAAGAAGAAAGAAGTGTTTTTCTAAACAATAGTGAAGAAAAGATTTCCAACATATTTAAACATTGGAACCGAATGGTCTTCATTTGCAATTGAGAAAAAAAAGCTCAACAAAATACAAGAAAAACTGATAAAACAGTGACATTGCCTTTAACGATGGAAAACCTATTTTTTATAAGATTCTAAGAGTTTGAAGAATTGTGACTTTATTTTATTTCACAAAAACTGATTGAGAATCCAGTGATAGTATATTACGGTTCTTAGAAAATTACATATAAGAACTATAACTGCAATAGCTTTCATAGTGGTGGCTTCCTTTTGTAACTTTGGACAAATGTGAAAGAATAGCTAAAAATATGCCTTATATACTTTTCCAAAATAAATTTTTTATCGCAGAATTTGTGAGATTAAAGAATAAAATAAATAATCATGATGCAAATTCATAGGAAAAAATATTTTAAGGAATTAAAGCAGTAATGTAAACACATAGTGCAACCCATCCTGTAGTAGCTGGTATAGGCAAGCTGAACTTCTGTTTAGGTCAGATTGGGTCCTCTGAAACAAGGGAAGTTATCCTTAGGACAGTCTGCTTCTGCTGGGTCACAGTATTGGGGACCAGTTTCTAAGCAGTGGCTAGATCTAAGGGATTTTTTTTTCTTTCACTGTGTCTGCTTTATTTTTCTCCAAGTAACTGGCCACACACTAAAAAGAAAACACTTGATGACTAAATAGCTCTGCCTCCTATAATGACTAAGTTTGTGTGATTTTGTTGTTAACTATAATAATATACCACACATACTTTAATTTTAATTGCATTAGAAAATAACGTTGAAGAAGGTTACTTTGACTAAAGTGTAACGGTCCGTTTTGGAGGAAGCTTGTCTAAGATGGTAGGAGTGTAGGTAAAAAGTGAATCTGAAGCAAAGTATATTTACTTATTCAGTTTTTTGCACTGATGATCTAATTTTAGGAGATGGGATTTACACTCTGACATCCAGCATTTCAAAAGATTTCTTTTTGCTTAAAGGGTAACTTTCACGTTGCTTCAACCAGTGTGACTTGCATTCTCGAGTGCTTGGGGTACTATTGGAGCTTGGGGTAGCCCTCTGGAGTTTGTATTTTGTGATCTGCATTTCATCCTGTTTTCTTAGCAGTAAACATCAACTTGCAGGCTGAAGAGTTTTTGTCACAGAGAGTACAGAGGTGTTTTTTCCATGACTGAGTGCTCAAAAGCTCTTGCTTTTCTGTTGGTGACAGAACATTGAATGATCAGAATTAGGCAGCTAGTTTAATCCAATATTGATCCTTTAACTGTGTCTGGAAACAGATTTCAGAAGCATGTGCAAAGTAAGATACAGGTTTCAGGCTTCATTGCAGCAAGTTGTGAAAGTAACATGTATAAATCATATCTTCATATCCATTCTACTAAGAAGCATTAATTCTTGTGCTTCATATTATAGACTAATTTTTTTAAAACCTTAAATTACTGAGCTCAGTGAGATTCCAGATGGTTCCATTGTGTAATTTTGGATTTCACAAGACAGGTATTTCTTCTTGTTTTTTTAAATACTGCTTAATCCTTCTTTTATGAGATAGGGGAAGTGAAGCTTTTGTACTTTCTGAGCATCAAAATCAGAAATTAAATCTCTGTCACACTTCTCCTTTCTGAACTGTTCAGCCATATCCATTTCAGTTTATGTTCTCGTGTAGTATTTTAACTGTTCTGATGATCTCTGTTGCCTTTGTACCCACTCTTTTCTGTGTTTCTCATCACGTGTTTGTTTTGTTTGTGTGCGTTTTAAGGAGCAGTAACTAGACGGGATCGTATCAATGATTTATTTAATAGGATTCTAATACCCTCAGTTCTGTTCCTTGTATAGTCTAACTTGATTTTGCAGTAAGAATGACAATAAAGATACACATTACTGGCAAAAATCTTTGTGTTAAATCAATACAAATAATTGGAAAACTTCTAAGTCTCATGATTAGTTCAAATTCTCAAATACAAATACTGTTTTTTATTTACGTAGAAAGGCACTTTTGTGCAAGCCCACTAACCAACAGGTAGCTTATGAATGCAGCAAAACTTTCTCTATAATTGATTCTATTTCTGCTGAAAGTGTGTCATTGACAAGTTTTGTAATCTGTTGCGGTTAGACCTGGCCTAGCCAATTTCGGCAGCTAAAACTGAGCATTTGGGCTCTCAATTCCTTCCCCTCTCCTCTCCCCACAGAAAGCAGAAAGGGAAATGTGAGTAAAAAGACTTATGGATTCAAAACTAAAATTAAACCAGCTTTAATGAAAAAATAATAATAAAGAAAAATACTATTAATAAGAAAATAATGAAATGTACACAAAAATAAAGATATACTTCCCCACTGCTCAATGACTACATGTTACCACAAATGCTGCAGAGGAGGCACAGGGAAGAAAGTGTCAAGAAGGAGCTGGCTTCAGCAACTGGGTTCTGGAACACCTAATTCCAGGATAAGGGGCAAACAGAAAGATGAGGTCCTCACTGGACGTCAGCCATCAAAGAAGAGAGACTTGACCCTCGTGATCATTCACTTTTATGCCAAGTAAGATGTATATGGTATGGAATACTCTGCTGGTCAGTTTGGGGTCACCTGTCCTGTTGTCCCTCCCTGCAGGTGAGACCAATTTTCATCTTTAACTTATAGCACTCAATCAACCGGAGGAGGGCTTTGAGCACTATAGGAATAAGTATTAGCAACGGCCTTTCTGCATTCCAATGCCCTGTGTTATCACTTCTAGAGAGAAATACTGTCTGAAAAAACATGTCATAACTTTCAGAAAATGTAGTTGCTTAGAAGAGACTTAGCTGAAGTTAGAAAACTGATTCTGCTTTAGCTCAAAACAGAACATAATTGAAGTTAATTCCTATTTCAGATCTCTCTTGAGCATACTAAGCAAAAGGGCATCCACAGCAGAAACCTGGGGCACCTTCCTTGTTAATTTACCAACAAGATGAAAATCAGCGCTGTATTTTACTCTCTTTGTTCTTCCTGCTTTGCTGGCCAAACTCACTGCAAGCACTTTATAACCCTACTTGGTCAATTTTATCCAAATATTTTATTAATCTTTGTATCTGACTCTTAAACAATGTATTCAATGTAAGGTATAATAGTTCTAATCTGTAATCTCTAGATTATAAGAATATGAGAACAGCTGTAAAGAGTCATAAGAAAGGTCCATTTAACTGATTGTCACATAAGGAAAAAAGAGTAAGCAATAATATAGTCATACTTCTTCATAATGCTTTCCTATATCCTGTCACTTTGTAGCACAGAGACTTCGTAAATCCAGGAATTCTTTGACAGTTATTTTTCCTCTTTAGCTAATACACAGTTTTAGATTTGTGAATATCTTATGGCAAGGATGTTCCAATGAAGAAGTATTCCACTTTGTTCACTGTACTTTTACTTTGTCTGATGTCTGATGGCTTTGTCTGCTGTCTTTTCATTCGTTTTGTAGCAGATATAGTGTATTTAATCTACCATTTTACTGCTTACCCAGTTTTGCAGGAACCACCTTTATTTCTTCAGGTGGTTATTCTGTTTATTGCTCTTTATAAGCTAGTATCACCAGTAAGGTTTGTCATCTCACTGCTTGCCTTGTTTTCTAGTGTATGTTCAAATACATTCTTGAACGGGTTAGATACTGAAGAAGTCCACTGGTGACTTCTCTCCTCTGGAAAGTCTTTTACAATCAGTGAACTATATTTTAAGTGAATATCCATTAAAAGCCTGTCTTTTAATGACGGAGTCCATATCTCTTTAAGTACCTTCCATTTGCAGTTCTTCAAAAGCCCATTGGAAGTGCAAATACTTTATGTAAACTGATTTTCTCTTATCTCTGTGCTGATTTCCTTCTCTGGATAGCCTTGGCAGCCTTGTAACACAGCACTTAATTTTAGAAAAGCCTTACTGCTTTGTGTCATTTTTATCCACGTGTCAGCTGAATCTATTCTTGATTATAATTTCTACAGTCTTGTTACCTCTCAGGTTTGCATACTTATTTTTCAGGTGCCTCTTGAAGCTCTGTGAAAAGAGACAGCCTGTCTGCCTCTCTTGGCCTACAGTACTAAGATCACCTTAAGGAAGAAGTCAGATTTTCCTTAAGCTTTTCTTCCCACATTTTGAGTCATATGTCTAAGGAAGCCCCAACTCAAGCTCTTTTCCTGCAGCCATAGGTCAAAAAATTACTTTTCTGCTATTGCTTTACAGCACCTGCAGAAACAGCTAGGCAAATAAGAAATTTCTGTTCTTCTTTCTCATGGAGTAACTATTAGTTTAAGCTATTAATTGTTGTTATGTTTTTTATTTATTGTGGAGGTGGTTTAAAATGATCATCTAGTTGCATACCTGAGAAAGTGGGCAGCTAAGAAACCCTAGGAAACTCCAAGCTGATATGACTAGGCGAACTTTGTGATTTTCCAGAAAATGTGCTGTTGAATTTAGTGCTTTTGTGGCAATCTTTGATCCTCTTCACTCTAAAAAGATAATGAGTATTCAGTATGAAATATTTCTGCTCAAATCTCTAAAGTTCAAGTGCAAGCTTGTGGATTTAGAAACTGTCATTAATAGAATCAGAAAATGACAAAGTCAGAACTTGACATTACCCGACAGAACAATTTTTAAAAGTATTTTCATGTTAATGATGACATGTCCTTTAAATAGGCAGGCTATTTGTGAGAACTAGAGAATAAAATGATCAATTATCACTTCTAAAAATAATAAATATAAGAAAATATCATTAAAATAATTAAAGATTAAAGTAATTAAGGAAGTATACCCACATGAATAATGCCTCTCTATTTACTTAAGTATACAAAAACAATTGAAGCTTTCTCTGCCCATCCAAATCTTGTGGAATATTATAAGGTCTTTGAAATTTTACATCTTCTGTAGGAAGGAATTCTGTAACTTGCTTTTACTCACCTCTGGACTACTGTGTCCAGCTCTAGGCTATGTAGTATGGGAAATATGCAGGCTTACTGGGGCAAGTCACAGGGTCACAAAGATGTTTAAAGGGCTGGAGCAGCTTTCCCATGAGAAGGGGATGAGATCACTGGAGCTGTTCAGCCAGGAGAGAAGGCAGCATAGGGGACTTTTATCGATGTGTATAAATACCTAATAGGAATGAATGAAGAAGAGGGAATCATACTCTTCTTGGTAGTATCCAGCAGCAGCAATTGCCACGCATTAAATCTTAAGAAATTCCATCTGGATATAAGAAAGCACGTTTTTGTACCGTGAGGATGGTCAAACACTGGAACAGTCCAGAGACTTTGCAGAATAACCATCTTCAGACATCATTCAACACCTGACCAAACGTGATCCTAGGAAACCTTCTGTAGGTGCTTTTGCTTGAGCAGGGGGATTGGACTAGATGACCTCCAAAGGTCCCTACAAAGCTGAATGATTCTGTGAATGTGGGGAAAGATATTAATGGAAGACTAAGTAACTCGTCCCAATCCTCCCTACAATTTCTATGGAAAATTCCTTCTTTTATTTCATCTCTAACTTTGTTTCACAAAACATCTAAAGTTTCTATGGAGTTGTTGACATTTATAAATTATATTATGCTGAAAATAATCTGGGAAACAAAAGTTCTTTATCATATTTATCTTTTTTATTACGTAATTAATACTTAAATTATTTTAAGTCTCTTCTGATTCTAATTTGCTTGTCATATAACAGGCAATAAAAACATCATATATCAATCGAATGACCCTTGGAGAGAATTTTCTATGGTTTAGTTTTGACACATAGAGTACTCCTAGGAAAATACCTGTTCCATTATGGTCTGTATGAAGAGAGTACTAATTTTTTCCTTTATCATGTCATGAGAAACTAGATTCCCTCAAGCCTGAACATCTTTCAGTATTTTAAAAAAGCCCAGTAGATAGAGAGAGAGAAAGAGAGGGAGAGATATTTCAGATGAATAGTCTAGAAGAATTACATGTATATACATTTTCAACTAAATATCTCAGTTCACGTATGTGGCAGATTGAACAAAGTGCTGTTTTGCCTAGCTTGTAGGTAGTGTGAGCACTGGGTAGGCAGTACCTGGAACTTTACCTACATGAAGGTACAACTGCATCATGAGGGTCCAATTGCATGAAGTTCCTGATTCTATGGTGAATTCTATAGGCATGCATATTGAGAGGTGACAGATACAGTTAATGAAGGAAGGACATGGCTGTCTTCTCAGCTAAGCTGAGTCTGGAGAAATTCTTTTGAAATATTTAAAACTGGGATGTAGCAGAAAAGCATCAGAGATTAAAGTGCCTTGGAAATTTTAAATTGTTTCAAGGTAATTTAGGTCATTGTTTTCATTTCTGCAAGTTATACTTTTTTCTTTTCAAATGGAACTGAAGACACATTAGCAATTTGGTTTTTTTTTTTTTTAATTGATTAACAAAAATGGAAAAAAAAACCCTTCTAATGAAATCACACTATATAATATCAATTTAATGTGCATTTTAAATGACTTAAGAAAATATAGAGGTGTGAGCACGCGCCAGCAAACTAGCTAATCTTGATTATTGCTTTTGTTAATCACTTAAGAATTTTCTCTTGAACTACTTGGATTGTTACAGAGGCCAACTTGAGAAGAAAATGAACTTTACTAAATATGTACAATAACCAACAGCTTTATTAAATGATGATTAAAGAGATGCTATGACAATTTTCACTGAGTATTAATGTACATTACTGAGCAAATGCAGAAGTTAACCTGAGAGAATTAATTAGAGGTTATTAAATAAATGAATGCACAACCCAAACAGAATAAAGGAAACTTTAGTAGGCATTTAATAATAAATGAAAATCAGAAGAGCTATTACTGGTGTTATTTAAAACTGAGTTGAATTCTTGGAAAAAGTCAGGAATACAAACTGAACTAATTCAAAATTTAAAGTAAGAAATTTGAAAATTTATACTACACGAAATTTTGAACACCTGATCCCTAAAATAGTCTTTAAATCCAAAAAGTGAGGTTTGAAATTATTCTATCTTGAGGAGGCATTCCAGAGATGTGATCTGAAGAAACTAGGATGATGACTTCTATGCCATCTAGACATAGCCAAAGGAGGTGATATGTGAGCAACTCACACTTCAGTGGAACCTGTTGTTAGATTCAATTTAGTTACAAGGAAAAAGGAACACAATATAAAAAGAACTCGTAATTTCTTTTTTTTATATTTTAATTCTAACGTTCAGATTATCTAAATAACACAGGGAAACCTTATTTTTTAAAAAAACCATAAGATTGTGCATAATCTCCCTAGTATCTACTTCTTCCCCCTGGAGTTATGCTCAAAGTGCCTCTCTGTGGCCTGCCGTTAACATCTAACTTCCTCAAGCACAGTGGAGTGGGGACGAATGTGTTACAATTTATCAGTGCCCTGAGGTGAGTGCTTGGGGCAGTATAATGTTAACAGGGGGATTTCTGTCTCCTTTGGGTCTTCTTAGGCAACTGTCTTACATATCATAGAATCATAGAATGGTTTGGGTTGGAAGGGACCTTAAAGATCCTCTCGTTCCAGCCCCCCTGCCATGGGCAGGGACACATCTCACTAGATCAGGATGCTCATGGCCCCATCCAACCTGGCCTTGAACACCTCCAGGGATGGAGTGTTCACAACTTCTCTGGGTAATCTTTGCCAGTGTCTCACCACTCTTATGATGAAGAAATTACTCCTGATGTCTAGTCTAAATCTGCCCCTCTCCAGTTTATACCCATTGCCCCCAGTCCCATCACTACAAGCCTTTGTAAAAAGTCTGACCCCAGCTTTCTAGTAGCTGCCTTCAGGTACTGGAAGGTCACTATAAGGCCTCCCCACAGTCTTCTCTTCTTCACCTTGAACGATGCCAAGTCTCTCAGCCTGTCTTGCTTCAAACAGCCTGGTTTTTTTTTGTTTGTTTGTTTGTTTTCTTGTTACTTGTTACAGTTTTGAATTTGCAGAATAATTTCCCCCATTCCCATGGACACCAAGGGCTGATTGAATGATCGCACAGTATCTGCCCATGTTAGTCAGAGACTCTATATATGGCACCATTGCAAAACAAGCTCAGACAGAGTAATGGTTATTCCTTTACCAAATGACTACTGTTGTGGCCCAAACCAGGTAAAAGCAGCTCTCGCCAAGGCAAACCTAGCCATAGACTGAATCCTGGTACAATAGGATTAATGCCTGTGACCATTTACCATTAGTGGGGTAGAAATAATATTTGCTGGACTCCATAGCAGGCCTAAAATAAGACTTTAAGTATGTTCATAGAATTGGGATCCAGAACCCAGAATTCTCTCCAGGCTATTGCTTAGGTGGCACTAATAAATAAACTATTCATATATCAATAAAATTGTGTAATTTATGTGTGTGAATTAGTCGTGAAAAAAGTTGATGTTAAATCCATTCATTCTTTACTCTGAGGGAAGAACAAAAATAATCAATATTTTACAGCATGAGTTATGTATAAGGAAAAGGCCAGAGAAATAATAAAGGTCCCTATAGTTAAAGAAAGAAATTACAATTTTTTATAGACTAGGCTTACAGTAAATGATACAGAAAATGGAAACATTAATGAGGAATTTCAAAAGGAATTTCAAACTAGATGTTTTTAGTGGGTTTGGGCCACAACAGTAATTGTTTCTTAATGGAGTCACTATTACCCACTCTGTCTGAGCTTAAGTTTTGTGACAGTCCCGTGTATTGAGGTTCTGACTAACAAGGGTAAATACTGTGCAATCATACAAACAGCCCTTGGTCTCCATGGGAATGGGAGAGAGTATTCTGCAAATTCAAAACAGTAACATTAAAATTGTGCTTGACTATTTGAAAGCCAGAGTGTTGTGTTAACAGTTAAACTTTTTTGGTAGTAGTATTTCCAGTAATAATGAAGGAAAAAACCAATGAAAGGCAGTTCAGGAAATTCAGATTAAAATTTTGGCTGAATTGAGGGGAAAAATGAATGGTGATGGCCTTCATTGTCAATGGCAAAAATGGAGTGCATAGTTCACATTGTTGAATGCAGTCCCATTCTTGTTGGTAAGTCCCAGTGGCTATCACAAAGCTATTATTTATTACCTACAACCATGCATTGTTTTTGGAGAGTTATCTTGCAGTTACTTAAAATAGATATAAAACTAATAGCTGTAGGTTATACACATCATACAGGTATAAATCTTATAATAAACTTAACTATTAAAAGTATAAAAATCTATAGCATAAGTGTTACGGTTACTTTCTACATGACATTTGTAGATTGTATTTCAGTTATAAAACAGCTGCATATATGATGATTAAGAACATTGACCACTATGGTTATCTAAAGACACTGTGTTGCAACTTGTTTATTAACTCCTACTTTGCTAATATTATTTTTGCTTCAAATTGCTTATTTTTCACCTACACTTCAAGTCCCCATGCGCCTACCCATGTAAATGTATAGGAAGAAACAGAGAAATTATATGGAAAATAATCCTGGAAATGTACATTGTGTTAGTGTATCTATAAGCAGGGAATATGTCTTACACTTGAATAGTAGGAAGTTATTGTGTATTCTGTTAACATGGCCACCTCTACTGTTAACTTTCTATATCAACTTAAAGGACACCTGAAGTCTGACAGTCCAGCCGCGGGCTTCATAAAATGAAAGCATGGACACAGTGTAATAAGTAATAAATAACATTTGGCATAGCAGTATGGTGCATTTATTCCTACTTTAGCACTGCATTTAAAAAGACTAAAAGCTGCACATGGGAGAATTTAAGCCCTAGGCATAGTTTTTGTCAAAATAAAAAATGTCCCTAAAATACAACAACTAAGAAATAAAAGTAATCTGAAAGCTTCAAGGCTCCTTTTTTACAACTCTGTAGAAACAAATCACTTCATCTAGTGCGACATATGTACTGTAATATATAGTCTGCCAAGTCAATTAAATCACTAATTGTCTGGTTTTGAGAAAAACAGATGGTGGGTCAAAATTTTTTCACTTTCAACAATTTTAGGCTTCACACCTATTAGTGATGTATTACCTAGTGGTGAGTTTGAGAAAGACTGTCTTTTTCAAACTGTTTCTGATTTTTTTCCCCTACTCCCCTATGACCTTTTTTAGGAATATTTAAAACTGTGTGGATTTTGTTTTATTTTGAGGATTTTTCTACAGGTATAGTTTTTTATATTTACTTATCTAAGACACTGTTATGGGTTAGAAATAATCATATAAAGATGTGCAGTAGAGACTGGAAGTTTGCCAATTTTGATCTTTTCAACTAATTTGTAAGGGTTATAAAATTAAATGGCTTCTACAATTGCCTTATTAATCAGCTGACTGGTGCCTGGAAATGTTCTACAGGGTTTTTAGTTTTTTTAAGTGTCTTTTGCAATAAACTAGCAATAGCTGTATTTAGGACACCTGTCTGGACATGTGAACCATAATCACAATCAGTAAATTTGTGGCATGTTATAAATTTTTGAGTGTTTTTTTCTCTGTGCTCTCTAAGTGGTTCCTAGTTACTATGTTCTATGCCAAGACAGCAGATTCTTCCTGCAGATGACTTCTTGTTCATTTTTCAGATCTTTTTACAATAGTTATGTCTGCCTAAGCAAAACACTCTGTTAGGTAAATTCTGGATCAAATATTTTCATTTAAAATATTGTTCTAATAAGACTAAAAAGGCGCAAAGAACTACATTCCCTTGCTGTGAAGCTGTATAGAGGTAGCCTATTTAATGCCAACACTAAACTAGATAATTCCTTTTGTCTTTGCTGTTAGCAAACCAGAGCTAACCTGAGCAAAAGAATTATCTTTTGGTAGCCTTCCTCAGTGACTGTAAGCTTCCTATTTTGGGTGAGCCCAATACTAATGAAGAAATTTAATATCTCACCACGCTTTCTCACTTAGTTCTTTCTTCAAAACCAGTAGAGATTAGTCAGAAATATAATGAAAACATTTTGTCCTTTTTTTTTTTTCCTGTCCCCATCAGGAGCCAGAGATGTTCTAGAAATCCCAGGATTTCTCCATTTAAACATTTAATGAAATGACATTTTTATTTTAAAATAAGTTCATTTAGATAATTTTTAGTTTAGCAAGTGGGGAAAAAGCCACAAACTTGGTCAGTTATTCTTTGCATAAATTATGTTGTTTATTTATTCTTAAGAACTTTGGAGAGATACAACTTAGTATCACCTAGGAAAATACTTCTGCATTAATTTAATTCTGGTTAGATTTATGTCCATGGAAAACTTGATCATAAAGTCAGCGCTGCTACCTCTAGACTTCAATATTTAATGTAGCCAAGATAAGTGCATTAAAATCTTCTACTTCTGCATTAAGTAATTTACATATTTTACATATTATCATCTATGATGTGACTCAGGTAATCTATTTACAAAGAAGTGGCCATTTTTCCACTTTTTTATTAGTCTTGGTAACTCTGAAAAGCCCTATTTATTGTAAATATGGGTGATTTATTGTTGTTTGTTAATGCATTTAGTAGTTTATTAATTTATTTTTCTGGAACATTTTAAATAAATGATCATTGCCAGACTTAAATATTCTTTCTTCTTATAAAATTGTCATAATTCTAGAGTATGGTAGAGTAGACCCCTGGACTAATTCACTGTGGGGAGCAACAGAAGTTTAAAAGGATTTTGGTATTGTGTTAAGAAATGAATGTTGTCCAGTAATGATAGGTTTTGTTGCCATAAAAAACTCTTTTAATGAGAAGATTGTTTAGTGTATTTCAAGTAGAATTTTCTTTTATCCAAGTTTCTTTTGTTCTGTGAAATACAGCTGTATGTACAGTTTCAGTATGGAAGAAGTTCTTAGAGTTTCAGCCACTTGGCTTAAGAAAATTATGTATGTGGTTTATTGGGTTTCTTAGCTTCTTTTCACCTTTATGTGGCAATTTAGCTGTTTAAAGAATTTTTCTGTGAAAGGATATTCCCAGTGCCAGATACTGAATTTTCCACAAATTGTCAACACTCGCCTTACATATTAATTTCAAGTTACTGCAATTTTATTAAAATAATTGGTAGCAAGTTTCACAAAACACAGCCTCTCCAAATGATATTGTGACTGTAGAATGGAAAGTGGTAGACACAAGGTGAATTACCAGTGAAAGGCAGATCACAAAGCACGTTATACAGTGGAGTACTTCATGTCCAGCTATCTTGCAAAACTGAAAAAAGATACTGAGTGTTTTTAGTGAAATAAATTAAGTGTGGGTAATGTCCCATAAGATCTCATCTGAAATGATCCGAGAATAAATGTTACTCTTTAGAATTCTCATTTTACATACTTTCAACTGTTATCTCATTTTTATTACTTTCCTACTTTTAAGCACCACTTACACCACTACTTTCAGTAGAGGGAGTGAGCTGATTATTGATGAAGTGAATATTTTTATTGCTAAGTGGTACTAAATCTTGTTGGAGATTCCGTTGTCATTTGCATTAGATCTTTAAGATGAAAATTTAGCCTTTTCAATACTGCCATCATCAGTTTGCCTTTAACTTAGATTTATAAATTTAGATAGGTATGTAGGAATATATTTTTGTCAGCATGATTTGTTCAATATCCTTTTGAGTAAATGGCATCTGCTAGAATTTATCTGATTTTTACTTTTTCTGTTACTTATCAGTCTTCAAATAGGCAAAACAGTTTTCAGCTCTAGAACTCAAAGACTCAGTTCTAATTCCTCTCTAACTACAGAGGTTGTTCTGAAGAAAGGACGTTTTTTTTGCCACCTCAGTTAAAATACAAGTCTTGTTAGCCATATTTATTTCTTTTTGTCTTCACATAGAGAGTGGAATTATGCCTTGGCAAAATTTGTAAGTGACATTGAAGACCAACCTGTATTGGTTGAATATCATCCCTTTCTTCCCATCACACTTTCATTGTACATTTCTTTAGTTCATTTTCAGGCTTTGTGTAGATAACAGTGAACATACACATAGTATTTTCTTAGTCTCTGAACCCACAGCAAACACAATTTACACTCAGACTCTTGAATCATTGAATTTAATTTCACAAGATTTGTAAATCCCAGTTTAGCTTTTATACCTAGAAACTGTAGGGAGCAGACTCATTACAATACTCAGTGCAAAACTCATTAAATAGAATTTTTTAAGGCATAATTTAAAGTGCAATACTCATATTTAGCACTTGCACTTTTTCTGTTTGGTTTTAATTCTCTATTTTTGTTTTAGTTTGTAGTTGTGCGTGTGCTTGCATCCATTACAAACTGTATATTTAAAGAATTCTAAGGAATGTAAGGGAATCAAACTTATCTGAATTTAAATATCTTTCTTTGTGGGCACGATGGGAGTAGTTTTGTTGGGAAGGTAAAAAGGAAGACGTGCTGTTTGTTGGAATTCATTGTTTCACGTGCTTTTCCCTACTCTATCATTAAGGCAGTCCTCTGCTTTGATTTTCTTCGCTGTGACTGCAGTAAATGTAACAGTCTGACCTTGAAATTACAGGAATAATGTAGAGCTAATTATGTCACTATTGTTTGTTGGTTTTGGGGTTTTTTTTAATCAACTCTACTACACTTCCAATTGATTTTTCTGTTATACAGTACCTCCTTTTTGAAAAATTAGGTAATCATTATTATTTAGCTTTTGTTTTGAAAAATATGTGGTCTATGATTATGTAGTTCTTCTAGCGAGTGAAGATTTGCAGGCTGCATAATTTCCAAAGTACCTCAAGTGTCCATCTTTAAAATTAATCAGTTAATCTACTTATCTTCCATGGAAACAAGGAGAAATTAAACAGCATAGTTACCCTTAGGTGGCATTAGGCATGGTAATAGCCCTCACGCCTACATTTTTGGCAAAATTTGGATTCTTTGAGTTGAATGATTAACTGGATTCTGAGTATCATTGAAAAGAAACAGTTACTTTATTTTTACTCAGTCCACATTCAAAAGGTACTCTATGAAGCAAAATTGTCCTGTCATGGTAAACTTTTTATACATGATTGAAAAGGCTGCATATACCACATTATGCCCATCAATAAATATCACATTTATTTAAAAAATCTCAGCAACACAAGTTAAAATTACAATAAATATTCTGGCAGTATCTTTGATACCTACTTTCTCACCATAAACCATTAAAGAGTAATGCATTAATTGCCAATATCCTGCCATATAAGAAAAGTCTAACTATGAAATCTGAGTGGATTTTATATGATAAATGCTTAGCCTTCTCTCAGATCTTTTTAATCGTTAATACTTGGTTTTAATAAAAATATCGGATAAAGTCTGGACCACGGAATCCATAGAAAAACCCTGAAGATCGATTTTATCTTCATATCATCCCTTTGCAGCTCAAGCTAGGTGACTGTCTAATAGCTGTTTTGCTAACATAAGCCTATACCAACCCAGTTTGAATAAGAATATTTTGAAAGCAAGATAATGTCTTCATTAAATGTGTCGTGCAGAAAACATCTATTTTAAATATTAGTGGGATTGGCTGTGTGCTCATTCTCTTAAAATGTTGATGTCTAAAATAAAAATGAGTATGTCTCATTATTTTTAAAAAAATATTTGTTTAGAAAATTTAGCTCAAATGCAATTAATATTACAGCTTTGAGGTATTTGAAGTGACCTCTTAATTTTAGTGAAGAGCTAACTCATATACTCAGTAATATTTTAAAAGTCAGACTTGTTTATGTAGGAAGGAATCCATGAATCAGAAACCTGTTTAGTCTCTCAGGACTTGCATCTTATTTTGGAACCTGGATGGATGGTGTTTGAGAGAAGCACTAGCACAGGTCCCAGCGGTCCTTTTCCACTGCGCTGGAATTAGGATTTCTCCAGAAGCTGTTTAATATTAGATCTATGGTTCAGTCTATGCTGCAGTATTTCACTTTCAAAAACTACTAATGAGACACAGTATCATGGAGGTGAAAAGTTTATCAAAATATTATGTTGCATTTTTGCCTTTTGCTTAAACAGAGTGAATAGAATTGAAGAACTCTGGGCTGGGTTTTTTTGGAGGGTAGTGTTTTTTCAAAGTCAGTAGTTCAAAAATTAGGAAGTCTCAGAATGTAAGTTACCCAAGAAACCATAGTTCAGCCTCTCTGTTCTTGTCCATTATTATACAGTCTTTAATTACATAGTTTCACAGTATTTCCCTTAGGCTTTCTGCTTTATTCATTGCATTGGATGAATGGTGCCTGGAAAATGTAGCAACTGTTTAATATTTTAAACTCATCATTCAAGCGTTGGCCTCTCACTTATTTGCTGCACACTCTTTAAAGCCTGCAATAAATACACAATGTTTCTGTCTTGGTTTTAGCATGTATAAAATTGTATTTTCTAATCATAACCAAGATTGTAATGCTTTTTTTTTTCACTTCCAGATTAAAAAAAAATAAAAAGTCATTATTAACCTAGTGTTATATGTGGAGAAAATAAGATAAGGACAAACTTATTCATTAATTAGTGGCAAAACTACTGTTGGAACTTTGTACTTCATGATACACATTGCTGTTAATCAGACTGCAATTTTAGGTGATGAGGCATCTCTCCTTTACTTTCCTAAGATTTCTGATTGCTCCTATTTTTTACTTATTAGGTACCAAGATCTGAAACTAGACTCTCCAGAAATGAAACTCATATGAGAAGTGGTCAGATGTTAAAATTGTGGACTTTCATTATCTCTGGGCATATGCCTTAATTGTTAGCTTCCACCTAATGAGACTAACATATATAACACTTCACAAACTGCTAGTTCTTAGATTCATCTCATCACATTTTTAACTGCAACATCATACTCTTCGGGTAGCTCAGCTGATACTTCATACATGTTACATAATCTTCTGTGTTGATAGTATCTTAAAAATTGAAATCTCAAGCTGATTTATAAACATAGTCCAACTTTTTAAACCAGAGTAATTAACACAACTAAAACTAAGTTCACCTATGAAACCAGTATTTGAGCAACTGCTATCAATATATTTATTCCATCAACATTTTTCCCTACCAGAACATATTCTAAATTCTTTGTTTAACAGATTTACCAACTAATTGTCACTATTATGATCTCCCTGAGTAGCAGTATCTGTTACCGCCAAAGGAATTCTGCCTCCTGCATTTATTCATACTGCTGGTATATGTCAATTTATGTGTTTACTTCTTCAGAGTAAGAAAAGCTTATACAAATTTCATTAGCACTATTATACTGTCTTCCTTCACTAATATTTAACATGGGAAATGTGCACTAAATCCTGTTCTCCTCAGTACACTGTAAACACACAGCGTCACGAGCTGTTTCAAATCTCTAAGCATGCTCATAAGCTTTATATTTGTCTTACCATTTATTTCATGGAAGCATACTCTTCTGCTGGTCTTCTTATTGGTGAAAATTTTCAGTACAGTATGATATGATAATGCAGATCTCCGAGCAATTCATTAAATCTCAGATTTGTATGCCAAGAGATTTCTGGATGTTGATTACTCTTTTAGTTATTTTACCTATGAGAAAGAATAGCAACTGGATTTTTTTTTTCTTAAAGGAATTAGTGATGTTTGTATTTCAGTGAATTTTCAGGTATATGTTCTAAGAAATTTATGACTGTTTATTTCCCTTAGTTGTTTTTCACTGTCTTTTACTAGTTAAGTGAGGGCAGAAACTATTTCATTGATGACTTTTCATAGCCAATGAGCTTTCAATAAGTGTGAGAGAACCTTACAGAGTGATGGAAGAAATTATACAAATTTTATACAGTAACCAGGGACTCAACTTTATTTCACAGTATTTCCTTAGGTTTCTGCGATTCTGTTGTTGGCTTATTTTTTTAAACATTGATGTATGACAATGTATGTTTCTTACATTGCAGCAGAAAAATGTGAAATAGAGCGTCTGCAGTGATTTGGGGGTTTGTTGTTGTTGTCGTCATAATTAGAACAGTAGTTATGATACTCTGACATGATTAGTCTTTTGGAACAGCATAAAGTTTCCATGTGGCTATGGGAACATTTTCGTACTGTTCGTGAGGATCTGTTGATAAGATACTGATGTGTTCTATTGCTTGGGATTCAAGTATGATACTAGAAAGGCTACTGTGATTTTGATAATAATGTTCAGGTAGATAATGAGTGAAAAAAATAATTGGAATATCTTTTAATGGGAATTTTATAAACAGTCTTATTTTGATAACACAAAAGGAAAATAAATAACAGATGAAAAATATAAATAAGTTGTATTTTAAAAATGGTATTAATATTTCACAAGATGATGTCTTTGTCTTTTACTAGCTATGCTGTTTTATGAAGGAAAAGTTTTGAAAGCCGAAACAACTGCTTTAAAAAAGTGTTCTTCTGATGCATTTTTATGTTTAATTTTGCCTCATCTTTCTGTTGTGGTAAACTGACAATTCTGTTGTGGTAAACCGGTGACTAACAAAAAAAAGTTAAAATCATCAAATCAAGTATTAATAGAGTCCTAACTATGTGTTTCAGGATGCTCTCAGTGTCCGATTTTGGCTAGATATTTGTGTTTGGTGTAACAACATGTTAATATTCTTCTTAAATTCTGATGTATGGGGGAATTCCAGCATTATTTTGCTTTAATAATAATAAGCCACCTCCTTCTCACCTCCTTCTAAAGCTGATTTATTTCTGCAGTTTTGGGCAAACTAGCTTTAGCTGGTTATTGCACCATTGAGAAAAGAGAAAGTACAGCAAGTTCTACCTATATCCAACTACATCCATTATTTCTTTTGCACAGTACTGAGACTAACTTGAATAATCTTGTAGTTCTTTTGTCCATAGGAACAAAACCCATTTCAATTAGATTGTTCCAAATAAATAATACAGAATTCTAGCATCATGGAACATACTATGAACTCTTTTAGAGCTTTACAGATTACCAGTCTGAGTTTTTTAGCAGTCCTAAACTTTTTTATTTTTCTCCGTTATTTTACAGAGAGATGGGCAGGTGACAGTCAGATAAAGGGATAGTTAGAAAAAGAAGTAAAATAAGGTAAATGTTTAATCTGCCTACAAAGGGGTGAACAAGAGAGATAAAGATGAAGAAAAGAGCAAAAACAGGTTAAAACAAAGGAATAAATTCTTGTAAAAGCATTAGAGATTTAGAAGTAGCAGGTTTTAGAGGCAATAATGGCATCTACGCCTTTGTGCTGACCAGGAACACTTGAAGGTAAAATGTGGGAAGAATTACATGAATGTCTAGATATGTTTTCCTCCCAATTACACCTATTTACTTAACAAGAATAAAATATAACCTTTCCCCATACCTAAGTATCTAGGGAGCAATCCGTTCAACACAGATTTGGTGCTATATAAGGGTGAAATAACCTAGAATACAAAAAATGACATAAAGAGCGTGGGCTGATCTGTGAGACAGAGTAAAAGACAAATATTATATATTTCTCTCGTTTCCGCATATTCCTTTTTCTAAGTACATATATTATAAATTTAATCATCAGTTTACATTTGTATTTTAAAACCATTCGGTCTGTGGGATATCAGGATCACTGACTCCTACTGTTCTTTGGATACTATGACCTGATTGACATAAAAAAGTACACTTTGATAAACAGATTCATAAATGGTGCTACTTTCTTCCATCCTATTGATACATATAGACACAGTTTGGCAATGTTTATTGCAAAGACCTGCCCTCCAATCTCATTTCAGTAATTGTAAATAAGAATTGTAAATAGTAAACAAAACCATGGCACAGGTGTATTCTTGATGTCACAAGTCACAGGTGTATGACTTGATTAGTTGCATGGTTTGCCTTTTTTTTTTTTTTTTTTTTTTTAGCCCCTGATTGTTTTGAGCCACAAGCCTTGTTTTTAAATAAGATTGAGTTTTCTGTTTTTAATTTTTTAAATACAGTAATAGGAATGCTAGTTTCCACAATAATTTCTTTATAAAATCCAATATTGTCTAAGAACATAAAATACTAATTTCTTTAATAAAAATCTTATTCCAATGACTGATGCAGTTTAAAAACATCATATTGTGTTCTTCAGTAACTTCTGGGAGTATATTATCATTTCAATTGTGTTGGGTTAGACTAGATTACAATGTTCAAGAAAGAGTATATTCAAATTGTTTCTCTCCAGGCTTTTTTTCCAACTTCTCAGCGAAAATCATTGCTTTTTATCCATAATACCTGAATACTTGTACCCTAACTCAGATAAAAATAACAGTGATGAGAAGTATCTCTGTCCTAAATCTTGCTGGAACAAGGTTTTGGGCTTGAGTCTAGGGTGAAAATACAGCTCTGGCTGTAAAAGGAGATATCTTTTGTTATTAACTGCTTAGTCTGGTCTCATGCACACTTACTTTTGCTACTTTACTATTTTCTGCAGTGTATACCTGCGTTCCTACTCTGTGCTCAAAAAAAATCATAATAAATTTACTAACAGAACATGCTTCATCATACTTAAGCATGATAACCAGGGTGTATAAGATTGGGAACAATGGCACTGAAATATGTTAATCATAGACAAATGTTTCACCTGCAGTTTTCAGATGAAGCTCCTATGATCAGCATCTAGAATTACATTGAAGCCCAAGAATATTTTGTCCAAGAATCTTGGACTCATATAGCAATTAATCACAAAATCATAATTTATATATCATACAGAATTGCTCAGAATGTGCATAAGATGATGGGAAAAATATTTACCTAGCCTTGGACCTGTTATCATTTATGATTTCTTACATTCTTACATTACTTACAACCGACTATGCAGATAGTCTCTTATTAGCATTACAAATTATATTTCTACTGTGCTACCGTGTGAGGCAGCTACCTAGTCTGCCCACTGAACAAATCATAATTTCCACTCAGTATTTCTTTCTTCTGTGTTTTACTCTCCTCTTTACTCAGCCAACAACCCCTTTCTTCATAATCCTCAATGTAGTTGGTTGAACTTGTCCGATCGTCAAGTGCAAAGTAAGCTACTGCATCACTCCCCTCCTCAGCAGGACATGAGGGAAATAAGATGAGAAACTTGTGGCTCAAGATAAAGGTAGTTTAATAAAGAAAATCAAAGGCCATACAAGGAAGCAAAGGAAACAAAGAAAAATTATTCCCTGCTTCAACCAAAAGGCGATGTCCAGATGCTTCCTGGGAAGCAGGGCCTGAATACACACAGTGATTACTTTGGAAGAGAAACACCTTGTTCTCCCTCCTCCTCATTTCTCTAAGCCTTTATTGCTGAGCATGGCGTTGTATAGTATGGAATATCTCTTTAGTCAATTTGAGTCAGATGTCCTGGCTACGTCCCCTTCCAACCCAATGGCCTTCAAGGTGCATGAAGGGATAGAGAAGGAGCCTTGGTGTTGTGTAAGCAGTACTCAACAACATCCAGAACAATGGTATGTTATCAACACCATTCTAGCTATGAATACAAAGCACTGCACTATGAGGACTGAGTTGACTCCAACATAGCCAGACCCAGTACACTTGACTACATCACTTATTGTTTGTATAGAGTATCTCTCTTGTGCTGTTTTCTTCTGAGTCTTTTCCATGTCAAAACTGGGAGTAGTTTATTCTGCTGCACTGGAAAATAGCAGTTGTCCCCAAGTTACACTCTTTAACATTTCTCTTTGGAGTATGTGCATCAAAGTGATAGCTAAGAGAGGATTTAATTTCTTCCTAGAAGAGATATGTACGGGCTAAGTTTTCATCACTCTGAAAAGTGCTAACTCATGGAGAAAGCAAATAAATTTTTGATGCATGTCTTACAGAAGAGAAAAAGAAAAATAAGCATACTGCTACAGATTATTAATCACTGCAGGCAAAATCATGTAACTCAAATTACTATTTTTTTTTAAATGAAGAATTTAAAAATGTCCTTCATAGTCTTGCAGCACTTACTGAACATCAGAGAAGCCCATCCTAAAATTTACTTGCCAGCCTTTGTATTGCTTGAGGATAACATTTGACTGTTTTCATTTTACATTGTGCTGTGGGTTGCAGCATAAAAATTTTATCCTGACACGCACACCTTAAAATTTTAACTTAATGTTAGCATTCTTTTACAGCTTTATTGAGATAGATATGCTGGCCTTCAGCACCCTAACTCCATTATGATGGAATTTTAAGGTTGGGAAGATACATTATTCACCTTTATTAAGAATTTATTACATTTGTAAAATAATCTCTGCTAACTTAGAAATATGTCTTGACTGACCAATTTTTCTTATTGGTAGAAAAAATTCCTGGGTGTAATTTAACAAGAAGTCTCTGACAATGTAGAACACTGAAGAAAAGTAGTAGTGAATGTGTTCCAAGGTGTTGCCTCCGAGTTTGCGTTGTAATTTTTCTTTAAAATTTCTTGGGAGATTTTCAGTTTAACTTGGGAGTGGCGTAGTGACATTCAGCAGGAAAAGCTCTGTTTTTCAGAAAGCTTTCCAGTTCTAAGGAAGTGATTTTTGAATTGTTCTTAGCTATCTAACAATGGGTTCCTTTGAAACCAGTGCTTGGAGGAGCGGAACTATGCAGAAGCAAATGAGGCAATGACCGAAATATTACTTCTGACCATTTATGGCAAGGCAGTAATCAAATATTGTATAATCAAATTCTCCTACAATGCTGGTTAAAAGCTTCCAATAAATACAGGTAGGATAAAGGTGAGATTGTAAAGACAATGCAGTCTCTAGGTCTTGCATGAGATTGGAAAGTAAACAGCAGTTTTTATCAGCTTCAAGTTAAACATCCAGCTCTGATAATGAAGGTAATTGTTGTATAATTGTTAATTTTTTCTAAGAGTTTGTTGATTTTTTTGTGGCCCAGGTGTATTATATTTCCTGACATATCTCTTGGAATGATAAGTCTATAATTATCTCTACTTACTTTGTTAGGAGACCTCATGCTGTGGTCTCAGCATTCTAGTAGAATGGGCAGAAGCTGCTTGAGATTGTTAGGCCATTTTGTCAGGAGGTTGTGCCATTTGTCTTGAATCAGAAACAGTAAACAAGCAGGTTCCATTGATAATCTTTGTCACTACTTCTACATTATCTGAGTTTCTTAGAAAGATAACAGATTTTCAAATATTCAACTTCATTTTTTCACTGTGTGGTTATAACAGCTCTTGTATATGTTTCGAGTGAGTCAGAAATAGGGCTGTTCTTTTCTGTGATCTCATTTTCTCTTATGTTTCCATTTTAGTAGATAATATAATTACTTACAAGTTGTGTAAGTTGCCAGTAAGGATCAGTACAAGGAGGGCGTGAGGGAAAACGTGAGAGTGGGAAAATGACAGGGAGAATAACTGATGTGCTTCTATACTTGTTTAGATGGTTATGTTCGATAGCCTGCATTTAATCTAGAACACATAATTTAAAGATGCGTTCAGTCATCAATTCTTCCATTGCAAATCTTTGTAATGTAGAAGCTAATCTTTTTGTTTCAGTCATTGTTTATTTTAATCTTTCACATACTTGGTGTTAAATTTAAAGTATATGCAGTTTGGGATTTGATAACTTTGTTTCATATTCTTTAGATACTATATTTCTAAAGGCTTTCTCATGTTCACTAAAAGCAGATCGCTTATGCATTTTATACACTGAAATTTACTTCAGTACATGGATTGGAAAATTTACTCTCATCATCACATTGGTAGCTGTCCAATATTTAAATATTCTCTCAAAATGCTTAGACACACAGTCATAGTATTTTACACAGTGGAGTAGTATCTTTCTTATTTTATCTTAATCTTCTATCATCTATATACAAATATTTTTTCTCTGTAGTTTGTATATTTTAACCGCAATAAAGAATGAAACAGTAAAGCACATTATTAATAAAGCTTGAAGCTGAATCATCATTTCCTAAGAAAGATAAGACCTAGTTTAATTATTCTTCATTTTACCATTTAGGAACTGAGCTTTTACTGTTTGGTCTGAAATTATCTGCGCTTGAGGGCTGTCTCACTTGAAGTGCTTACAGGCATATTCAATCCAAACACTTCAGCAGCTTTGAATACCATTGCTTCAGGAAAATACTTTATTTCATAGCCATTAAAAATAATCTGTCAACCCTTTTGATAAGTTCTAGCATTCTTGCACATTGGATCAGTGACCTGAAATTTGGCAGGGGAATGAATATCTAACCAGATTCAGTTTGTAAAAATCCAATTTGCATATGTTTACTCACTTGTTTAAGAGGATTTACGTTACAGAAACTAAACTCCTCAAGAGCTTTATCCATATCCGAGATGTAGTCTAATCAGAGCTTCTAGCAATATTTTTCTCTCTTCTTCTTTGCCTTTTTGGAGGGTGAGGTGGGGGATGAGAGCACACCATTTCAAATTTGAAAAAAATCTGCATTCAACAACCACCTTTAGGTGAAACTTAAATGCCACTCTTTGGTGGGTAATCTTGGCTGGCTGCCACATGCCCACAAAGATGTTCTCACTCCCACCGCTCGGCAGGACCAGGGAGGAAAATAAGATGAACAAAACTTGTGGGTTGAGATAAGGATGGAGAGATCAGCCAGGCAAAACAGACTCAACTATGGAAATATTAATTTGCATTATTTCTAATTAAAAATAAAATAGGATGGTGAGAAAAGAAAACAAAACTGTAAACACACTTCCACTCCTCTTTTCCAGGCTCAACTTCATTCCTTTATTCCGAACTCTTCTACTTTATCCTCCCCACAAGTGTAGGTAGTTGGGGAATGGGGATTGTGGTCAGTTCATAATACTTTGCCATTCTTTCCTCCTAATGCTCTTCCTTTACTTCAGCATGGGGTCCCTTCCACAGGATACAATGCTTCATTAACTGCTCCAGCATGAATCCTTTCCATGGGGTGCAGTCCTTCAGAAATGGACTACTCCAGCATTGATCTCCCATGAGTCACAGATCCTACCAGAACACCTGCTCCATCATGAGCTTCTCTTCACCGAGTCATAAGTCCTGCCAGGAGTCTGCTCCTGCATGGGCTCTCCACATGCTAAAGCTTCTTTCAGGGCATGTACGCTTGTTGTGGTGTATAGTGCTACCCCATGCTCTTCTCCATGGACTGCAGGGGAATCCCTGCTTTGACACCGGGAACACCTCTTCTGCTTCCTTCTTCACTGACTTTGGTGTCTGCAGTTGTTTCTCTTGCAGTAGATTTAACCCTTTCTTAAATTCGTTGTCACAGAGGAACCACCAGCCTGCTGATAGTCTCAGCTCTGGCCAGCAACAGGTCCTTCTTGGAGGTTTCTTTATATGACATGAAGCAGCCTCTTCTCACATAGGCATCTTCTGTGGATCCCCAGCTACCAAAACCTTGCAGTGTAAACCCAATGCAAACTCACTCTATGATTCCTGTAGGAGCAAATTGTACTCTGTTGTGTTAGAATTAATTAGATAATTGTCTTTTTTTGTGCTTGTTTTTGGGAGTGGTATTTGTTCTGAGTTTTGTGGTTAGATTGTTTTGGTGGTTTTGTTTTTCTTTTCAGACTGCCGCAGTTTCCTTTTGGAAAGATATAGTTGCATTGTAGCAGATGGGATTAACTGACCAAAATAGAAAGAAGTAGAATGAAGGGTCATGGGACCAGAACTCTAGGTGGACAAGAAAGTAAGCCACACTGACAGTCTAAAGCTATCTGAAGCCAAAGTTATATGTAGAAATAGAGAGGCCTCTCTGAAACAGCAGTGGAATGAAAGAGTTTTTCCACTTAGTTAAGTGAGATACATGAGTCAATCCCTGTATAAAGAATATGTGATAAATAAATAATTTTGGCATGGGTAGTAATGTACACAATTTATTATGTTGTTTTTCATAACATACTGTAATAGTGGCTAGGATGAATAACATAAGTCACAGACAGGAGGATTTTGCAAGTATTGAACCCCAATAGACAGATATTTTGCAGTAGTATGCTAACAGACAGTAACTAGATGCAGCTAAAAGGAAAGTTGATCTTGAGGAACAAATATCACTATAAATGGGAATTTTCAGTCTTTTGCAGCATAATTCATATTGTCTGATTCTAGTTGATAAGTTGAAAGTGTTCCATCATTTCCTATAAATAGTGGAGGTTTTCAGTTCTAAATAAGTACCTGTTTTTACCATTCCTGTTAATACTCCTGTGTGAGTAGATCAACACACTGGTCCAGCATGTTACTTTTGTTTTTTTCAGTAGTAATTGGTAACAATTTCTCTACAGTCTTTATTTATCTCTCCATTCTGTGACCTTCAGTTTGGCTGGGTTCTTCATCCCAAATGTGACATATTTGTAACAGATTTGTTACTAGCCTCTTTTTCCTCTTCGGATTGGAACTGAACTGACCATATCCAAAGGTAATGCTTATGTGATGTCCAAATGTTCCTAAAACAAAAGCAAGCTGGAACTAATAGTCTTACGTCCTGACTAGATATTTAGCTCAGTAATATTAGAAAGATATAGTGATAATAAGATCACTACCAAATTTAAAGCTTGGTGGGGTTATGTGATCATGTGTATATTCGGCATATGATGCAGATAACCATCATGGAATCATTGAAGGCATAGGAGGACAAGATTTATTGATTGCCATTGAAGAAGAGTTGCAGAGTTGATGCAGTTTGAAAACGTCTGCTTTGATATTGTCAGTAAGAGTAACATCAACACATTTGAAAGATTCTGCAGATGATATACTAGTTGCAAGTAAATTCTCAGTTGTCACAGTATAAACTATTTCAAGAGATAAATTGTGGATGATAATTTCAATAGTCTTGAGGTTGGAGATCTATCTGTACACATCTACCATATGGGATGAAACAGGACAGTGCTATTCAGAACAGAAAGGTCATCAGTGTGTGTGCAAGTCTGTTTGACTACTATAGTGCTAGGAAAAAATCCCCTGAAATAGTTATTTTCATTTAGACGATCTTTAAAAGCATACTGGCGGGTGGAGAGGAAGCTACTAGATCTAAAACATTCCATTTTCCTGGAAGATTTCTAAACATGAAGGAAATGACTTAGTTAAATCAGCAATGAAACAAATTAGTTTCCTGCTACAGAATCACAGAATCACAGAATCACAGAATCACAAGGTTGGAAAGGACCCATTGGATCATCGAGTCCAACCATTCCTAACACTCCCTAAACCATGTCCCTAAGCACTTCATCTACCCGTTCCTTAAACACCTCCAGGGAAGGCGACTCGACCACCTCCCTGGGCAGCCTGTTCCAGTACCCAATGACTCTTACTGTGAAGAATTTTTTTCTGATATCCAACCTGAACCTCCCCTGACGGAGCTTCAGGCCATTCCCTCTTGTCCTGTCCCCTGTCACTTGGGAGAAGAGGCCAGCTCCCTCCTCTCCACAACCTCCTTTCAGGTAGTTGTAGAGAGTAATAAGGTCTCCCCTCAGCCTCCTCTTCTCCAGGCTAAACAACCCCAGCTCTCTCAGCCGCTCCTCAGAAGACTTGTTCTCCAGCCCCTTCACCAGCTTTGTTGCTCTTCTCTGGACACGCTCCAGAGCCTCAACATCCTTCTTGTGGTGAGGGGCCCAGAACTGAACACAGTACTCGAGGTGCGGTCTCACCAGTGCTGAGTACAGAGGGAGAATAACCTCCCTGGACCTGCTGGTGACCCCATTTCTGATACAAGCCAAGATGCCGTTGGCCTTCTTGGCCACCTGGGCACACTGCTGGCTCATGTTCAGTCGGCTGTCAACCAGCACCCCCAGGTCCTTCTCTTCCGTGCAGCTCTCCAGCCATTCTTCCCCCAGTCTGTAGCGCTGCATAGGGTTGTTGTGCCCCAAGTGCAGGACCCGGCATTTGGCCTTGTTAAACCTCATCCCATTGGTCTCGGCCCAGCAGTCCAGCCTGTTCAGATCCCTTTGCAGAGCCTCCCTACCCTCCAGCAGATCGACACTTCCTCCCAGCTTAGTGTCATCTGCAAACTTGCTAAGGGTGCACTCGATGCCTTCATCCAGGTCATTGATAAAGACATTGAACAGGGCTGGACCCAGTACTGAGCCCTGAGGAACTCCACTTGTGACTGGCCTCCAGCTGGAGTTAACTCCATTGACCACCACTCTCTGGGCCCGGCCATCCAACCAGTTTTCAACCCAGGAGAGTGTGCGCCTGTCCAGGCCAGAGGCTGACAGTTTCTGCAGCAGAATGCTGTGAGAAACTGTGTCAAAGGCTTTACTGAAGTCCAAGAAGACTACATCCACAGCCTTTCCCCCATCCAGTAGTTGAGTGATTTTGTCATAGAAGGTGATCAGGTTAGTTTGGCAAGATCTGCCTTTTGTAAACCCATGTTGGCTGGGCCTGATCACCCGGTTCTCTTGCATGTGCTTCATGATAGCACTCAAGATTACCTGTTCCATGACTTTCCCCGGCACTGAGGTCAGAATGACAGGCCTGTAGTTCCCCGGATCCTCTCTGCAACCCTTCTTGTAGATGGGCACAACATCAGCCAGCCTCCAGTCTAGTGGAACTTCCCCAGTCAGCCAGGACCTCTGGAAGATGATGGATAGGGGTTTGGAAAGGACATCCGCCAGTTCCTTCAATACTCTTGGGTGGATCCCATCCGGCCCCATAGACTTGTGGGCGTCTAGCTGGGCAAGCAAGTCTCTAACCGCCTCCTCTTGGATCACGGGAGCCTCAATCTGCACCTCTAACTCTTGGATTTGTAAACAGAAGGAACAACTTTCTTTGCTATTAAAGACTGAGGCAAAGAAGGCATTAAGTACCTCAGCCTTGTCCTTATCCCCTGTCACTGTTATTCCTTCTGCATCCACTAGAGACTGGATATTCTCCCTCGTCCTCCTTTTCCTGTTAATGTACTTGTAGAAAGACTTTTTGTTGTCTTTCACAGACTTAGCGAGTTTTAATTCTAGTTGGGCCTTGGCCCTCCTGATTTTTTCCCTGCACGATCTCACTTTGTCCCTGTAGTCCACCCAAGATGCCTGTCCTTTCCTCCAGAGCACATAGAGCTTCTTCTTCTTATTGACGCATCTTGAGATCTCCCTGCTCCACCAAGCTGGCTTTTCCCCCCGCCGGCTCCTTTTCCGGAACACAGGGATGGCCTGCTCTTGAGCTGCTAGGATTTCATTTTTCAAGAGCGCCCAACCCTCATGGGCTCCCTTGCCCTGAAGGACTGTTTCCCACGGGACTTTGCTAATCAACCTTCTGAATAGGCCAAAGTCTGCCCTCTGGAAGTTTAATGTGACTGTTTTGCTAACCCCCTTCTTAATCCCACCTAGAACTGAAAACCCTATCATCTCATGATCACTTAATCCCAGGCATCCTCCAACCGTCAAATCCCCAACAAGACCTTCTCTATTCACAAACAGCAGGTCTAGGAAGGCACCCTCCCTTGTTGGTTCGCTAACCAGTTGTGCAAGGAAGTTGTCTTCGATGCACTCCAGGAACCTCCTAGACTGTTTCCTTTCTGCTGTATTGTACTCCCAGCAGACATCCGGAAAGTTAAAGTCTCCCACAAGGACAAGAGGCAGAGATTTAGAGACTGTCCCCAGCTGTTTATAGAAGAGTTCATCAGCAGCTTCCTCTTGGCTGGGTGGTCTGTAACAGACTCCTATCACAAAGTCCCCTTTCTTGTGGGCTCCTCTGATTTTAACCCATAGGCACTCGATCCCGTCCTCACCGTAATCCAGTTCAAGAGTATCAAAGCACTCTTTGACATAGAGGGCTACCCCGCCTCCTTTCCTACCCTTCCTGGCCCCTCCTGAAGAGTTTATATCCCAACATAGCTGTAGTCCAGTTATGTGAGTCATCCCACCACGTTTCTGTGATGGCAATGACATCGTAGTCACCTTGCCCTACAACAGCTTCCAGCTCATCCTTCTTATTGCCCATGCTGCGTGCATTGGTGTAAATGCACTTCAGCTGGGCTGATGAACCTTCAGCCCTCGTAAAGGGAAGAGAGTTTATTCTCGATTGACTGGTCCTTGGAATAACTAATTCCACAGACCCAGTTTCATCCTTACTGTCCCCACTTGTACTCGCCCTCACTTGCCCTGTTGTGGTGTACTGGTGGTCCTCTCCAGCACACCATTTCTCAGCCGCCGGTTTCCCACTTCCAGGCTCATTCCCAACTAGCCTGGTCTCCTCCCCTTCCCCCTTCACATCTAGTTTAAAGCTCTATTTAAGAGCCTAACTAGATTTTTAGAGATAACTTTAGTCCCCCTTCGAGACAAGTATGACCCATCCCTAGTAAGAAAACCTGGGGGTGGGTGGGTCACCCCATGATCAAAGAAGCCAAATCCTCTCTCCTCACACCATTTTTTACTCATATTAGTAAAATAGTATATTGCATGTTTTTATCATACCTTAAAATATTTTGTAAACATTAAAAGACAGCTTCAGTCTTTTTATAGTGATTAAAATATGCTTATATTTTTATCGTTGAATACAAATTATTTAGTCTGTGGAAGAAAACCATTCTTATTTTCAAACGAGAAAATCGCCATCCATTTAATTAAAAAGGATTCAAGCATAGAAATTATAGAATTTATGTAACTGGTAATAGATGGATTTTAAGTTTAACGCTACCTGAAAAATTATTTCAGACATTTCTGCACTTGGTTTATATTGCCATGTTCAAAGTATACTGATTCCAAACACGGCTACAGCTGTTGCTTCCAGTCACTTGTTTTCCTAGAAAAGAATTGCAAAGTCAAACTTTAGAAAGATATATTCAGAAGATATTATGCACTTTTTGTTAGAATCTTTCTTCTTGGAACACTTCTATGCTTTTGGCAATTCTCTTGCAAATATTTTATTGATTAAGAACATTTGCACAGCTTTCAATCACATTATCTCCTTTTGACAGGCCAATGGTCTGAGGGATGTTCTATGCATTTTCACTGGAACTGTTCATGTAAAGCATTGCAAACTTAAATAGAATTCCTTAGTATTATATTTTCCATTTATTCTTTTTTGCTAGTGCGCAGTTCCTGTAGTTCTGTAAGGAAAGCTTAACAGTGTAATTTTCCGCTATTACAAGTTACATGGGGAGAGAGCTACTGAAATTGATAGTTGTTTTCCTTCTTCAACAGAACTACTTTATTTTTTGTAGTGTAATTAGGTCACGTAGCAAACCATAATGTGGAATTTTATTCCTGTCTTTAAAATAAAAATGCTGATACTTGCATGAAACTTTCTTCAGATTATCCAGAGATCCATCTTTTGCCCAGCTAACATCAGATTCATTCAGGAAAATCTTCTAGGAATTAGTTAACCTTGCTCAAATGCAATCCCCCTATACTAAAGTAGCTCTGTCAATAAAAGCAAATGTAACATACCTCCTTTCTGCTTATTCTCTAGATTCTTGGTAGAGGGGATTTAGCTGAAAAGGAAAGGTGTGGTTGATTCAGAGATATAGTGGCTGGGGAGCAAAAAAGATTGAATAGAGGAATGACAATATAAGGATGTGTTTATACACTGTAGCTTCAGAAGAACATAGTGGGAGGATAAAACATGCCTCCCCTTGACATGCATCTTCTCTTCATATCAAAATTATACCAAAACAGAACAAGTATTACTGTGATAAAGCCGTAGAAGGAAGGCTGAATTGATAGGATTTTGGGGAATAATCTTGTGCTGGAAGCAGAAGACTCTTGAGTGCAACATGGAAGACAAACATTGCTAATAATTCTCACAACTTTAAATGAAATTTTATCAAATGATAAAATATCTTTTTTTTTTGTAAACAAATCTAGAGCTAACAAGATACTGGGATTTATTTCCACAATAATTTAGGAAATGCAAGAAGCAGAAGGAATTTGGAAGAGGAAAAATGGGACTACCCATTTCTCTAACTTCTTTGATATAAACCAGTACTCTAGTATTGGTACGTGGCTGCTGGCTTCTACCTACTTTGCTCTCCTTTAGTTACCGTAATGCCTCCAAGGCAGAATGATCACTGGATTAAAAAATATGCACCTACTATTCTTATGTTTAGATTTTTCATATGTCTACTCTTTACTTTATGTATTTAGGAAAGGAAAAAACAACAAACACCACCAACAACCAACAGATCATCCAAAAGCTAAATGTTGGTGAATGAACACATGCCAATAAATGCGTGCTTAATATTTCATTTATTCAGTGCAGTTATTTGAAATGAATCGAAATACTATCAGCATCAAATCTGGAACCCAGAAAATTCAGTTTTAATGTCAAATTAATCCAAAAGGTGAGGGATGGAAATTAGCTTTTAGATAATCTAGGGAATCTCTTTTGTGCCTCTAGTGTAGTATGAAAAAGAAACAATACAGCCTTTTCTATATGCTTTGCACTATTGTTAGTATTCATTTTAGTAGTTATAGTTGTACATATTACAATGGCTGCATAGTTATTTCTTTGATCTGTTACTTTAATAGCTACTTTGTGTAATGTATTAATGGTACATAAATTCAAGAAGTGAAATTCAAAACTTACTTCAATGATGGCTTTGTCATTGACTTCATCTTAAGGGTTTTCTGAGCATTAAACTATATTTTCTTATTTAGTTCAGGCATCGCATCAGGCAGTGGCATTAGTTTGCTTGGTACTTAAAATTTACTTCAGTCTTAGAGCATGTACTCAAAGATAAAATCATTCTTACATACTCTTGTAAATAAGTACTCAAATAGTTGAAACTATAAGCTCTTTCTGTGAATTCTAAATACCGCTAAGCATGCTGGTAAACCTCAATACACAGACTACAATTTCTTCCTCTTAAAATTTAAATATTTCTCTTTATGGTTTTGGATGAAATTAGACAATGCCCCAGCTGTTTAACAAGTGGACTTTTGAGCATTCTAAATAGTTTTTAAACAAAATGAATAATGGGAGACGACAGCAAGGTAATACGTGGTAAAACATTGCAGAAAAGAGAGTTAAAACTTAGAAAAATACATTATACTACCAGAACTTTAAATTGTCCTAAAGACTCATGTCTTTTAATTTTAAAGAGTTGCAGAAAAAATATCATCCTGAATTGAATTCTAAAGGCAACTCCATAAAGACTAAGCAGATACTAGTGAAGCTAAGGATATTTGAGCATTTCCATTTACTTTTTTTTGTCCAGTGTTGTGTTATTTTGATTTCTATGTGCAACTACCTTTTCCTCCAAAATTCATGTACTTGAACCCCACCTGTTGTGAACATTTCCACAAATGAGGAGTCCCATGGTGCTATTAAACTGTTTGTGTTCATAGAGTTTTACAGGGTAGTTCATTTTCTAAACTTAAATTAAGAGAGTAACTTATTTTATTGGAGCTGCAGTTATGTAAAGTCCCACAGGACTCATTCATTAGCTGGATAAGCTTATTGCTAGCTGACTAGTAAATAACTCAACTTTAAAAGACAGAACATAACACTGAATAGGAAAAGAAGGAAATACGTATGTACATAAAATCTGTAAGTACCTACAATATATATTAGAACATAACTATGAAGAATTTCATGCTTATAGTAAAAAAAAATAGATAAATTATACAATAAAAATCAGTCAGATTTAACTACTGTCCCTCTGACAAATCTGTTGTCATGGAGAATGGTTGTAACTATTTCTAATAATAGAAATGTTGGGCATTTGTGATATACATAAAATATTACTTTCACTGGTGGCTGCCAATGTTTTCTCACTGCATTCTCAGAGGAACTTCAATTGACTTTCCCATAAATGACCTTACTGCCATTACCTTCCAACAATTAATTATGCTGTTTTTTCTTTGTGCAGTGCTCACACTTTGGCTTGTAACTTTATGTGATCAGGAAATGAGAAGTAATCTGACAATTCAGCAAGAGTGAGGAAGGAAGGTTACCATCCCTTGCATAGCAGGGAAGGAACAGCTGCTTCTCTTATTGATTTTTCCACACCCCACCTAGATTTTCACTGACTTACCCTATACCCTTAGATGGGTGTTGTGTGTAACACATTGTGCACTGAATATCTTGTGAATTCATACTGGGACAAGATCTGACTGAATGCATAAATCACCCTCCTCTCCTTTCCTGCCCTTGCATACCTGTTTCTTCTGTTAGAGAACCCAGGAACACAAAGAATGTGCTGCGACACACTCTGATGGGTCTCACCTGGGGCAGTCAGGCAGGTCCTATGGAGAGCACCTTCTCATAGTTTTGATACAGACACTGTTCCAGCCCATTTGTGTTTGAAATCAATGAAGGTTTCATTCCTTGTCACACTTGATGTTTGCTAGAAAAATAGCCAGACCATGTGTAAGAGCACATCATTCTTGCCTTTTAGCAAAATAAGCACACAAACAAAATAAAACAAAGCCCTAACACAAATATAAAACCCTTTGTGATCAGAATTGAGGCTAAATAAATCACACCAGTTGTTCAGGGTAAGAGTAGAAAGTTAAGGTAGAAAATCTTTTATATATTGGGAATTCTCAGGAGATGGAATGTATAGATAAAATTCTTAGAGTTTGAATGGAGCAATGGTATTCATAACCTTTAAAATGTAACTGAAAACCACATAACACTGGGCTCTTTGTTCTTTTGGAAATGAACCTCCATCCTTTGTTTATAAAAACACTCATGCTTTAACAGTAACAGTTAATAGACGAAACCTATTTTCTTTTATTTGAAAATACATATAAACATAATACTTAGGAAAGGGTATTGTCTGCTACAGCATTCTGCTTTTTTTTACTGATCATAGCAATACCTAAACCCTATTACACATATATGTGACCAGACCTCCAATCTTTTTCTATGTAAGCTGCTAAGCGTGGTCTAAGATCTCACTGAAACTGTCCAATGACTGTTTACTAATTGCTTGTATTATTTATCATCCTAATTAACACTAAGAAATTTGTGGTCTTGATTCATAAGTTATTCATTTTTATTATACTGCTTGTTGCTTTTTGAGTCCTTTTTTTCTCCTTATGATGTAAGTTTTAATGTCCAAGATAGAATAGGTGTTTATACTATTGCTAGTCCTTTATGATTTGTAAACAAAAGTTTCACAAAGATATAATGGCATTTTTTCCTAGCTCTTTGAATAAGCAAGTCCTGCAGTGGGAACACTGGTGTGGGAATTTCACAATCAAATCAGATATATAACATGTATTCAATTATATATCTATAAATTGTGCATAACCTAGTGTTTAAAACTGGGATTACATAGATTTTTCCTCAGTGTGTCAGTATAGGATGGTGAAACTTTGTAGTTTTTTGACATAGCAAATTCAAATATCAAACAGCTAGCTTAATTCCTTTTGAATTACATAATAAACTTCTTTTTTGCCTACTAGTATTTAGTTAATCCAGTATACTTGTTGCAAAAAACAGCATGTAATAAAGTCAAGTGTGATTTTATTATTGACAAAACAAATCTAGTTGTCTGCCCTGTTTCCTTTGATACGGTCAGTAAAACAAAAAAAAAAAAGTGCACAAGCAATCTCTTCTTTTTTTTCCAAAATTGTTTTCCCTTATGAGAATCACATTTTTATATTTTATTTTCCCTTGATTTACAGGAGGGAAAGATAGATAAGTTACCTTTTCAAGCCCTAACTCTAGTGTGAGTCTGTCAAAATGCATTTGTGTAGTGATCATTTCTTTTCCCTGAAGCTTATTTAGTCACTTTCAGAATGTGCCTGTCCTTCACAAAGACAGAGTAGAAAACAGAAAGAAACGTTCCTTTCTTACTATCTTTATATTGCTAGCTACTGGATCTTTGGGCGCTCTCTTCAGTCCATCATTGACTGGAAATCTATGGAGCCCTTCAGTTAAATACACAAAACTGGGAGGTTACATTTTATTTCTTTTCACCATTTGGTGCCTAAAGTTTCCAATTCAACGTTATTTTTTAAAAGTTTTAGTTATAGCATTACGAATTGAGCTGTTTGAAAACTTACTGTTTCTTCTGCTAATCTTGAACAACTATCAAATAATTTATATTTATTACAAGGGAATGAATCACAATGAGGGACTAGTGCCAGTTTATCAAGAAATGAAATTTTGTCAAGCTCTATACCTAACTTCTTAAGCATTGAAAGAAATATACAACGCTGCGAAGCTGAAGGAAAAGTGGCAGAGCTAGCATTAAAAAAAAAAGTGAATGTAAATATAATTTGCCCCACTTAGTTATTTCAAATAGAAAATAGTGATCTTTCCTAAAGTTATGTTATTTAAAATGTGATTATGTGACAAAAGCCCAGTAAGTAGTATTTTTTTCTCGTCTGTTTCAAAGGAAGTTTGTTGACGTTCCCTCAGTAAATCTAAAATCTATTTGCACTTAAACCCAAATAAATAATTATAATTTCTGCTCCTAAGGAGAACTAAATACTGACAAGAACATTATGTTTCAAATTCAGAATGAACTGATTCTAAAATGAAATTTACAGAGAGTATAAAAGTCATATAAGCAAGACATGGAGAAGAGATTAAAATAATAAAGGAAGGCGATGCTATAAATGTAAATGGTTGTGAATGGGATTTAGGGATGGTTTATTTCATTTAAAACTGTCATTCACATAACATCTTGTTCAACTTAATTCTGTTTATTAAAGTAAATAGAATATAAACCTATGAATGTAATCTCAGATTATAGTAAGCAGGAAAATAGTGGGTTTTTGGGTTTTTTTTCCAACTAACTTTTTTTTTCCCAAATAAACAGTTATAAGCTGTCTAAGAAATTTTTGAATGCAGAATAAGTTACTTTAGGTCTTTCTGACAGGGATGTCTGACAGAAGACAAGATCATCAAGCTCATTAGTAGCCCCAAATGATGGTAAATAAATATAAGTAGGTACGACTCCAAGTACTGCCTAGCCTATATTCTATGAGAAAACTATTCAGCTATTTGATGTAGTCACCTGTAGGAGAGCCAGTTTATAGAATATATTTGTTTTCCCAAATGAATTCTGAAATGTCTGAGGCATTTAGAATAATATTAAATTACCGGGACATTTTGTATTTTTTCAGTAGTTAAAAAAATGAATAGTTCTATAGGTTTGACTTTAATAGTCTCATCAATATGAAAGATAAGAGGAGTGATTTTGTGTCTTCTTTGGGATATCTTACATTATTTCTTCAGAACAGCTTTAACTTCTATTGGAGATCTGTGCTCTGGGCAGAGTTTGAACTCGATTTTTATGTTTGTTTAAATTATGAATTATATTCTTCTTTTCCTAGAATTGTTTGACCAAATACAAATTAAGGAAAAAGAAATGCTGCTGTTTATTTTGCTTTTTGTTATATGGTTTTATATTATTAGATTTTATTTTTCTTTAATCAGACAGAGTAATAAAGCTTTTCAAATTTTATATAGCCTTTTTTAAAAGAATTTTCAGCTCTTTTTAATTTCCTTTTTAATTTTAATCAATGGAATGTTCTTCATTTGCGTTTTTCTCATATTTTGGTTGTATTCAGAGCTGAAAGCTTTGAGAAATGACATGTATTCTTCTGGCAATATGACATTAGAAAAAAATTTTGACTTAAAATCAGAACACTCGGTGTTCATTTGTTTTATTTACTCATGGACAAACTACCAAATGTGCAAAGAAAAAAAAAAAAGGTGGCAGCAAGACCTTTAAAGAGAAAATGTCAAACTGTCTTTTAAGACTATTTGCTGCTATTATTATTACAAGTGACAAATTAATTTTATTTTAAGATTTCTTTCCTTTTTATAGTTAGGATCTCTCATGAAAAAAATTGTGATAGTTGGGATGCATAAAGTAAAAATACTTTGAATTTCCATCACCTTAGTACTGCATTTCTGTTATTTGTAGATTGTAGATTCCTAAATTTCACATTTTGAATAAAACATTTTCTTTACAATTTCTAAGACATAACAGACTGCATAGATGGGTTCTGAGAGAGTGGGTGAATCTCCCTGCAAGGCCACTTACTACCATCTGTGGCAGTTTGTCAGCTGAAAAATTTTCATGATCTACAGAAAAAGTCAAAAGCTTGACCTGTGCAACTATAGGCTGAACTCTATCTCAACTCCTGGGGGAAATCGCGGATCAAGTCCTCTAGGAAGCTATTTCTTGACATGTAAAGAAAGTGATTTGAGACAGTTAGCATGAATTCATCAAGGGTAAATCACATCTGACCAAGCTGATTGTCTTTTTGTAGTAAATCATTAGGTTGCTGGACAAGGGCAGAGCAGTAGATATTTCCTACCTCAACATTATAAAGGCTTCTCGCTCTGTCCACTAGTCCAGAGTTGGACATACGAATGTAATGTTCTGACTTGGATGTAAGAATACTGTAGGAGAAAACACGATGGGTGAAAAAAAGAAAAATATCAAAAATAAAAAAAGGCCAAAGAAAAAACCCAAACCAAACAAACAAAAAAACCCCAACCCTATAAAACAAAGGTTGGATGATAGTTTAGTGATTAGTGGACCACATTGTAGTGGAGGCCACCAGCAAGAAAAGTGCTACAGGAGCCTGCACTGGGATATATTCCACTTGTCATCGGCTGTGAAGGGGCTATGAAGTGCACTCTTACCAGGTTTGTAGATGACATCAGATTAGGAGAAACAGTCAAACATGCTCAAGAACAGTGCTGCTATCCAGAGAGACCTATAGAGGCCATAGGAATGGGCCTACAGGAGCTCTACAAAATTCAACCAGGACAAGTTCTAAGTCCTGCATCTGGGAATGTTTGATTCCTGCACATAATAAAGACTGGGGAATAGCTCTCCAAAAATGGGCTTTGGTGCCCTGATAGATCCCAAGCTGTACGTAAACCAATAGCATGCCTTGGCAGCAGAGAAGGTCGAAAGCATCCTGAGCTGGGTTAACAGGAACATAGACTGATCCTCAGTGGAGGACAAACATGGGTACAGGCTGAGCGAAGGGTCAATTGAGAACAGCCCTGCAAAAAAGGACTTGAGGGTAATGGTGGATTAAAAACTGAATTTGAGCTGGCAATGCATCAAATGGAATGCATCAAAAGAAACATGACCAGCAAGTCAGGAGATGCCCCATCCCTGGAGGTGTTCAAGACCAGATTGGATGAGGCTTTGAGCAACCTGATCCAGTGGAAGGTGTCTCTGCCCATGGCAGGGGCATGAACTACATGATCTCAAAGGTTTCTTTCAACACAAACCTTTCTATGATTCCAGCTTGAATTGCCCTGTGAACTTGTGGAATGCATATGGACTTGAAATGCTTTTCAGAGTATCCTTCCATGCTTATAACTACCAGTGAAAGCTGAGGACAGTATGTAATTTGAGAGAGTATCATAGCTGTAACAATTGTAGAAATAAAAGAGAATAATTCAGATACCTTCCGTTAGTCTGCTGAGGTAAAATGCTGTGTGAGAATAAAGAACTTATTTTTGCATGTGTGTAGATAATGTGTGTGTATACACTTGTATATATTTACATATAGCCTCCTCTTGACTTCAGGGAATTATTTTGTGTCACTACTCCCTTTTTCTGCCATGTCATTGGTTCATCAGTTTACACTGTATAGGAAAATTGATGGTGTTTACACAGTGGGATGCTGGTCTCTGTTGCTAGTTTTAAGTACTCACATAGTATAAATGATATTTTGATTAACATTATTTTTGCCTAAAGTTTTACAAAATATATTAAGTAGGAATAATTTTCCTCATATCATTTTAATTCCAAGTACTCTCTTAACACAAAGGGCTCTGATTTTTCTAAGATTCTTACACAGAATTTCCTCCTTAAGAAGCTGAAGTATAGAATCAGACTCAGTGGTGTGTTTCAGCAACTATTGTTGTGTGATTTTCATTTGCTTACAATAATGTATAGTTATTTTCTAGATACGAGCATATACCCACAGGGAGTTTATGTTATTCTTCTGGAAATAAATTCCTTATTTATTTCAACAGAAATTGAAAAGGAAAGCTGTGGGGATCCTGGAACACCAATGTATGGTATCAGAGAAGGGGACGGATTTTCTAACCGTGATGTTTTAAGGTTTGAGTGTCAGTTTGGATTTGAATTAATTGGAGAGAAATCTATCATTTGCCAAGAAAACAACCAGTGGTCTGCAAACATACCAATCTGTATTTGTATGTACCAAATATTTTTTATTATTATTTTAAAGCATAACATTATGATAATTTTTTTCCTTGTATGTAATCAGCCATGTAATTGATTGCAGAGTTAACACAATGGAATTAATTCCACTGACAGGATGACTTCTGTTCAGTGGTGGGTTTGCCTAATGATTATGCCCCAAACAGGTTCTAGAATAGCTAAAATATTATTTCTTTTACTAGCAACTATTAAAGTAGTTGTCTTTATGTGATTTGATATAATGTTTTATTATTTGGGTTTTGGTAGGATTCTGTAGATTTTATTATATATTATACACTTTTTATAGCTACCCTTATAAGTTAATATATTTCCTTAGATTAGAAGTTGCTGAACTATAATCAAGGTTTTAAATTATTTGTTTTTCCCCATTTATTATATATGAATATCTTTTAGCACTTAAGTGATTATAGAGATTTATAGCTCTCTTCCTGTTACATTATACAGCATAAGTAAAACCAGTGTTGTGTTATGTACTCGTGGCAACATCTCCTTTAACATTTCCAATAAAAGAATACAAATCAAATCTATTCAGAGTGCAAACAGTTGCATTCATCCCTGCAACTCAATTAATATGGGTTAACTGAAATGGGTGAATATAAAATATTATCCTGATAAGAACAAAACAACTCTGTTGTCTCTTTGAGGCTAGTTAATTTCTTGTGCTTCTCTGTGAACAACAAATGATAAGGACACTATTGACTTTCTGCCTCTGCAATGTGCACAGTGAGAGGTCTGCTCATCTAAACACTTCCTTAAAGGAAAAAATAAGTGCTGCCAAGTGATTAAGGATTGTTGAACAGGGGTAAATTCTAAGGACTGCTGTGGGCTTCCAATGCAACAAAGATCTTCTTTATTACCTGGGGGCTCCACTTGGGAGGTATTTATTAAGGGGAAGGAAATAAGAAGATAAAAAAAACAAACCTTCTGTCTTCTTTCACTGATCATTACAAATACTGAATTATTCAGTTGAGCTAATCAGCAAGTTTAAGGAGCCCTTGCAAAAACTTACTAGTAAATCAACTCATTATTGAAATGTTTTATTCTATTATCTAATTTCCTTCTCTCTTTTTTTGGCAGTTCCTTGTCTTTCCAATTTTACTGCACCAATGGGAACAGTCCTTTCACCTGATTATCCAGAAGGATATGGGAATAATTTGAACTGCATTTGGACAATAATTTCAGACCCTGGGAGTCGAATCCACCTCTCTTTTAATGACTTTGACTTGGAATCTCAGTTTGACTTCCTTGCAGTTAAAGATGGTGACTCTCCAGATTCCCCCATAATAGGAACATTTACTGGTGCTGAAGTTCCTTCCCATCTTACCAGTAATGGTCATATTCTACGTCTGGAATTTCAAGCTGACCATTCAATGTCAGGACGTGGATTTAACATCACTTATAACAGTGAGTAATAATATTTTTCAATATATGTATGTGTTTTGTTCTTGAAATACAGTTTAGGAGATAAGTATAAGCACATCAAAATGACTTTATGATAATACACCTTCAACCAAATCCTATTTACTTTCAAATTCTTAATTTAGATGTTTAGATTGTCTTCCAAATACAGCATTAGTGCTGAAAATATGTCTGTAATTATAATTTACAGCATTAGAGATTGTTGTGTTGGCACTGTTTGGAAGACTGACAAATCAGGCCAATATCTAACTGTAAAAGAGAACTTTACTGAATTTGCTAATGGCACATTTTGTGCTGCTGCTTAAATACTACATAATGATAAGCACCATCATTTCATGTACAAAACTGTTACTCTTGAACAGTCATGTGCTAGTTAAGCTGTGAATGTACATAATACCTGGAGATGATGGCTGCAGTCCGTGCTAGCTCCTAATAATCTTGTTTAATGTGGGCAGATACAGGAACTCTTTGATAAAAGAAGCCAAATGGCAATAGGCTGATCTTCTTTTTGTCTCTTTTACCTTCTTTATGGCTGATGATTTTAAGCTATTTTCCCCACTCCAAGAAAAGAAGGTGTCCTGCTTTCCTGGTATTACATACCTTTGTTTTTTTTCTTGCAACTTACCCTTGTGTATTCAGAAGGATGCCTGACCTATCTGCAGTTCCTTGTGCTTTTCTTTGTTTACCTTTTTTTCACTACTTGGATGCCTTCTATGTGCAGCTACATCTGTCTATCTTTGCCCTTTCGGTGATAAAATTGCTCACATGCTTAGGTAAAATGCTTGTATGTTTTTCCTGCCTACATCATTACAATGTTAAAATAATATGTACATACTGTTGTTAATTTATCTGGTTCAGTATGCTTTATATAGACTGAAGGTAGGTTCATATTACCTATATCCTGATTAATATACCTTTAACTTACAACTGCAACAATCATGGGGGGAAAAAATCAAGACTATCATTCAGAGCAACTGTAGGAAATAATACTTGGGGTTCTGTCTTCAGCTTCTGTCTCCAAATTCTACCTACCTATTTGTAGCTTTTGGAAGGGAAACCAGCATCTTCTGTCACATTTTGTATTTAATTTATTTATTACATGGAAACAGAGAGTTTCCCATTAAAATGGTGTCCTGTGTATTTCACTTGTGTCAGTCCTGGGGTAGTTTAAAAGGTTAGAACAGGAAACATACATAGCTTCAGGTTTACTACATTTACTGATGGCATAATAGCTGAAGACGACATTAAATATCTTCTCCAGCACTGAATAATATCAGCACTTTTTCACCTTATTTTTGCTGCCAATATCATTACATTTCTTCTGAAGGACATATTAAGAACTGCCTGTGTTGTATTGCTATCAAGTTATTTGGCATTTATCCCACACCAAAGTCCAGACAGGACGTATTCCCAGCTAGAGTGAACCTAATGATGCAATATATAAGCCCACAGCATGAATAACGTTACAAAATATAGCATGAGGCATTCTGGGGAGCATATGCAAAATTAAATTTTACCAAATGAATAGTGAAATGAGGGGACTGGGTTTAGCCAAATTCTTCCTTCTGGGGAGCTGGAAAGAAATCAGGAGAGGAAATGCCTGAAGGCCAGACTTACTACTATGAGCAGAGGAAGGTAGGGATAATATGGTAGATCATCATATACGCCAGCCAGAGCTGTCGCCCCTCACACAATTTAACTTTTTTTAATTTTTTTTTTCTTGATGATAGAGGTGGTACAGTAGTTTTCCATGCCAACAGGAAGATAAAATAGGCAAAAGATGATGGTTGAGTAACTGGTCCCATTCCTGCCTTTTACCTCATACTAAAGAGGACAATATTTCTGGAGACTTACATGAAATATAAGTGAGTCTCATGTGTAAGTGAAATGTAAAATCTTAAATGTCAGTGAATCTTGAGATATAAGTGAAATGCATGATTTAAAGGAGAGCTGGATACCCACATGTCCTCTTCCCAGAAGAATGTGTTACATGCTTGGCTTCATAATCTTTATTGTTGGAGTTGTTTTACTCCTATAGAACAAAAAGGCTGCATTAAACCAAAGAGAAAATGAGATTACCCAGGCTTGGTAATTGAGAGACCCAGACTCCACATTTTTCTCCAGGGAATGTTAACAATAAATATTATATTCACAGTATTGCAAGAGTTAAATTTCCCTGTGTCTCTCTACTTTTCTTGCATTGTAGTTACCTCTCCATCTTTTTCTTTTCTCTCTCTTTTGTTTTGTTTTGGATTAGGTTGTCAGTCTTTCAGAGCAGTATTTCTCAAGACTTACCTTGATGATTGCTGTCTGGATAGGAAAGAGATGAGATGACACCAGATTACTGTGCAAACATTCTTTTTCTGACATTGTTTTATATTGCAGTTCCCAGCCTTCTATCTTAGCTGCGTCATCCCCAGGCCATTTCACACAGATTTAGATTATAAGTGTGAAGACAATGTGATGTTTTCTTACTGGTTTCTATAGATATGAACTGTCATTGCAAAGTAAACTTTGAGCAGCAGGCAGGTATCTTAGTACCTTAACAAAATATTGTGGAGTCCAGAGTTCTTCAATAATATTGAAGTGTAAAACCAGTTGTAATGAAAATGAGGTATTGAATCCATGTTTGTTAATACAAGTTGCACAATTTTCTCTGGTTTATTTTATTTCATGTCCTTTTAAAATTTATAAGAGTTCTGCTCGCTTCTTTAAGGTTTATCTGTGATGTGCTTGGTGGTATCAAGCCTACATTTAGTAGAGAGAGGAAAAAAAGTGTTGGAGAATCTAAGGCAGTTATCTTGCCTAAAAATTAGGCCTGTATATATATGGATTTTCTCAAGTGATCCCTTTTTCAGAACTAGAACTAAATATAGCTCAGTTAAAGTAGGATTTACAGTAAAAATGAAAGATGCATATGATGAGCATGGAATAATCCTTATATTTAGCTTTAAAAATTTTTGAGACTTCCTTGGGCATGTGGTAGCCTGATTATGATATCTTTCAATTAACAATCGCTGGAAGTATGCACTGATAACAATAAATGGTACAATTTTAAATTTTATAAAGTTGTAACAATACAATATTTTTACCAGTTGTATAATGAAACTCACTCACTCTGAAAAGAATTAATTTAAATAAGCTTTTTCTATATTTGAGCAGTTTAACGTGTTTATATTCTTGGGTTTTTTATACATGTGTTTAAGCTAGAATGGGTGGGTGTACTTGTTAAAATCCACTTACAAAAGTAAAAATAACTCCAGAAAATATGTCTAATTTTTCTTCAGTAAAGACAGCTGCAATCTGATAAATTACAGAAGTAATTTTTCCTTAATAAACAGTTTGCTGCCAAAAGAGAGCATAAAAAGGATTTAATATAATTTTCACTCTATCTTGGCACATGTAAACACAAAGTTAATTAAAAACATCTATACTCTGCTAATACTCCAGCTTATGTATTTCAAAGCTATTGATCTGGGTTTGCCCTCATCAAGAGCAGAGATACTGCATCTCAGAAAAAGTACATGAGCAATCTTTTCTAAAAAGAATGTAGGCTACTAACATAAATGACTTCATTAATGTTTTTGAGGTATAAGATGGAGAAGAATAAAACTGAGTTAACAATGCATAATCTGATTCTAATCAGTATTTCTGAGAAATTATTTTTACCCCATATTTACTTTTATTATGCCAACATATGTTGTCTCAGATAATTATTCTCATTGCAGCAAAACTAAACACAAATTCAACTTCTGTTAGAGATAAACAAAAATTAGATTTCAAGTGTCTCATCTTTGAATTATTTCACCAAGTCTAACAAAGATTTCTAATGAGATAAATTTGGGGAAAACCCCACAGAAATGTGTGACTTGAAAACAGATGATGCAGAGTATATTCTAATAACCAAACAAAGAGGAACTCAAAATGCTGTGATTTTCAGCTTAGTCAGATCCTTGTATTGGTTTATTCATATCTGACTATGCACTACTCAATGCAAAAGGGGAATGAGGCAGGAGAGTGCTCTGCTGGGTACAGCAGAACACAGGAACATAGAACCCTAAAATTACATTGGTTTAAGTTGCTACAGATCTGCATACTTACACCTGGCATCTTGCTTACAATTTATATCCCAAACCCATGAGCCCTTAATAAAATTTCTGGTCTCTGTGAAGGTATTTATAAACTCAGTCATCACTTAATTTTCCCCCTAATAAGCAATATGCATTGGACTTCTTAACGTAAGAGGAAGTCTGAGGCTTTTATCACATTTGTAACTCCTTTATGAATGTTTCTTACTTTATCTACTTCGTTGTTCAATTATGAAGATCAGAGATAGACACAATATCTGAATATATCACATAAATTACAAACAATGAATTTGTGTAGTTTATTTCAGCCTGGATTTCCTAGTTTAAATCAGAATAGACAAAATGCATGCATTAATTATTATGCAACAGTTGGAGCCATGTGAAGGAGAATGGACATATATTTCTTGTGACAAAGGATTTAGTGCAAAGAGGACTACAAAGTCGCAAGTGGTTATCCATTTCCTGACTGATAGAAGCAGGGTTGGGATGAACTGTGTCAACTACACCTGGAGAGTTTGGTGCCAGGTGTCCCTGGGGGTAGTCATGGGAAGGCATTCCAGAAGCTAGAGTCGTGCCTGCTTCCCTTCAGGCTAAGGCAGATGAGATTTTTTTGAGGTGGGGGGCATCTTCTAGATTGTTTAATTTTTGCATGTTAGTGGACTGCTTTGACTGTAGCTCATTGATGGGGATACAGGAGGTGCTGGGAATATATTTTTGTATAAATATGACCCGTTTCTTGCCAGTTATGCAGACTTTTTTTGTTGATGTTTTCAAGACAAATATTTTATTTGTGCTTTATCTAGCAAAAGCTACAACCCTATCAACATGTCAAAGGTCAAACCTCTGGCATCAGTCTAACTACTCAAGTGATTTCAGCTTGATAGTCCAAGACACTGACAATCCCAGGCACTGCTTCTTTATCCAAAGAATGCTTTATTCTGGTTTATTGCTGTGATAGGGTATGTCCATCATGGAACATTTCTTCTGGCACTCATGCTAGGCTGCTTCAGTCAATACTTCAATATGCCATACTTCTCAAGATAGAATTCTTCCAGCTGTTACGTACTGCACAGAAGTATGAGTTTATATGTGATGGTACTGAATAACCTACTAGTTAACTGCCTAACTTCTAACAACCTTTCTCAATTGTTTTTTTTTTTTTTTTATGAGATATCTCTTTATCATTTGGAATTCTATTAACTTCTGTTTTTCTTTGATGTTTTCCTCTAAAAGAGTTACATTTCCTGCAAAGTCATTGCTAGACTTATCAGCTAAAACACTTCACAGGGCAATCTACCAAAACAATTAACTGAGCCAGTGGACCACTCCTTTCTGGCCTTGTTTCCAAGGACATTTCAGAGTGGATCAGATGAGTTATGGTTCATTCCTGCTTTCCTCTCTCTTGAGATCTTTGCAGTTCCTCCACATTTTTTTTTTTTTTAAAACACAAAATGCCGGTTTTAACATCCTTCTGAATTAATATCAGAACTGAAAGTACTTCACCATCACCCTGTATTATAATTATGCTGCCTGGCATTGTTCCATCTACTACTTCAACTGTCACGTTTGTACTGGTATTTTATGAGTATAAATGCCAGGAAAACTGTATTTCCCCTTTACATGTAATATTGCATAAAGAACTTTTCCATAGTTTCTTGATTCATTGATGATGGGAAAAATATTAATATTAAGGACATAGCCTCTATTCTTTTTTTTTAAGTTTAAGGCTTATATATAATATTACAGCTCCACCATGAAGCTTTTCAGAAGTATAGACAGACTGAATTTTACTCGTCAAGTAACTGCAGCCAAGCTAAGCTAAGAGAGTGACTACTGTTGTTGGGAGGTATTGTCTCTCACTCTCTTGCCTGCCATAGCCATCCTATAAAGTACAATCACTTCCATAGAAGCAGCAATAGCAGCCACAGCTCTCAGTTCATGAGATGAAATACAGAGCAATGAAATGATTTTGCAGCCTTAATAAACTAGTGCCACACACAACCAAACTATACCTGGAGTCAATGTTTATCTGCACTTACAGATAACAATATTGAAAATCTGTCTCTGTGTTGTCTGAAGCCGCTACAATAAACAATCAATCCCCTGACCCAAAGTGATAACTGTGGACAAAGTTTTGAAAAAGTTTGTAACCTCTATGAAAAAGTATGGGATTAATTTTTTTTTATGCCATCCTCAAATGATAGACAACAATTCAATGAAAGCACTGTTTTCTTCCCCAATATATGAAGCATTTCTGAAGTCGAAATGTCACTAAATGAATGCTTTCTTTTGTCTGTTCTTATGGTTCTTAACAGCTCTCTAATGCAACATCTAAGAAATCTTTCTTCTAAGTTAGTCAAATTATACGTTTTAAAAACATGTCCTGGGGGAGCTTACTTATGTTTCAGCTAGCAGACATATTAGTAAAACTTCAGAATAATATTGTGAAAATTATTTATTTAGGACGTAGTCCTTTCTCTTGTCACTATATGTAGACATATTTATGAAGACTAAATAATTTCGAGTCATCACACGGAAGGTAGATATTGTGCCTGTGACATTTATTCTTACTGAAAAATCAAAGATAAAAAACCTAACCCAAAAATAGAATAAATGATGAAAACATATTTTTAATAATATTGTTATAAATATGACTTTTCTCACTTCTGGTGGGAAGATAATCTTGTTTGTTCTCTCAGTTTAAGTGTATTCTGTAATAAAAGACAAGCTATCTTTGTTATAGTATCTAGATATATACAGAGAAATTACAACTTTTTTAACTTGTTCATAGATAAACTTGAAATTTGGGAAGTATTTGTAATAACTAGGAATTTATTTGACCTTAAATATAATTATATGGTTAGTTTCAGGTTTTCTTTCTTCCACCAGCATCCACTTTTTGTAGCTGTTTGCCAGCTTTCTGTACAGAAGTAACATTAGACTATGCCAATATCAGGCACTCTGAAGTCGCTATTTCTTGAATGAATGTCATGGTAAAATTTGAAAATTTGAAAATACTAAAGGTAACTAAAGCCTTTATATCATATATGGATGCTTCTAGCCTATTGTAATATTGGATAGGATGGGCTGTTGGAAATGAAAATTTAGCTACCACTGAAATCTGCCAGCACCAAGCTGTCCAAACTAAGATTTATGCTGGTATAGCTTTGACATATTTTAAGCAATTTTTTGTACTAGTTCACATTTTCTGCTGTTGGTCATGCTTTTGTTTATTATTTCCTAAAATAGTTTGTTCTTACTAGCAGAATAAAATCCTAAAACTATTATTTTACTTGTAAGAGTTATAACACTATTTCTCCCCCTCTCCTTCCTTCCCCTCCCCCCCCCTTTTTTTTTCTTTTGAAAAGCATTTGGACACAATGAGTGCCCTGATCCTGGGGTGCCAATCAATGCTCGGCGTTTTGGAGACAACTTTCAGCTGGGGAGCTCAATTTCTGTTATATGCGAAGAGGGATTTATTAAAACACAAGGAACTGAAACAATTACTTGCATGCTAATGGACGGAAAAGTAATGTGGAGTGGACCTATTCCTAAATGTGGAGGTATGTATCATGTTTCTTTTTCCTTTAGGAGAACTTAAGGTAATGTCTCTTAAGTTGTCACCAAATGAAAAAATGGATAGCACAAATCTCCTGTGAAGCCTAATACTTAATAAAGAAGTCTAGTGGGGCATGAGCTTTTATTATAATCCTATCTGCTGGAGTTAATTTTTCTCATAACTTTTACAAGGACAAAGAAAACCAAAGAAAAAAGGCATAAACATCAGTGATACAAGCACTGCTACACAACTCCTGTAACAATGAAGGCTCACCTAAGAAACATAGGATTGGAATGGGAATAGTTCACGCTGTTCATAGTCTTAGAGGGCTCTTGTTTGGATCTAGTAGAGATGCAGTTTCTCAAAGACATTTTATGTTTGAAAAGAACACTCCTTTTCCTTCTTTCCTTCCTTCCTTCCTTCCTTCCTTCCTTCCTTCCTTCCTTCCTTCCTTCCTTCCTTCCTTCCTTCCTTCCTTCCTTCCTTCCTTCCCTCTCACTTTCTTTCTTTCTTTCTTTCTTTCTTTCTTTCTTTCTTTCTTTCTTTCTTTCTTTCTTTCTTTCTTTCTTTCTTTCTTTCTTTCTTTCTTTCCACAGCATGTATCTGTGCAATTTGAAAAAAAAAAAGACATTTAAAGTAATGACTTTCAATGCTAGCAATACACCAATAATATCCATCTCTTCATTTTTTTAAATTCTGGTCCAATTAGTATCATCATTGGTCTTGCTAATACCTGGAAGAAAGAGATAGCAGGGAAGAGAAAATAAGAAAATCCTTCTGTTTTCACAGAGCCATATTTTAGTATCTTGAAGGATTCTGGTTTTCAACTTTGATATTTAAATCCATTGTTTGACTGCCCTTCGAGCAGTCAAGAGACTGTTTTGGGGTTTCTTTTTTATTATTTTCACCCAGTTTCCTATGAGATGTTTTCTTCAAAATATCCTTATTGACTTCTTAGTTCAGACAGAGGAGGAATTTAAAATTGTTTGAGTGCTCAGTGATGTTTGGTGATACAATATTCGATTAGAATGAAGATGTTGATAACTTTTCAGGTCTTTGGCTGTGGTGTTTAAAACCATTTGAGAGGTTTTAGCTATCTTTTGCTATGCTTGTTTCTTCTATTCACAGTAAAACCTAGGCTGGGGAAGATTCTCTTACCAATTGATCTTCATGTTTATAGAAATTAAATACTTCCATACCGCACAACCTCTAAACCCCAGTGTTATGCATATTTCCTTTGACTTGCTTATACTAATAGGTATAAAAATATACTCTTTACTTCATAACTTATCTATATTTTAAGATCTCCCCACCTAAGTGGAAAAAAACCCAGTTAATTGAAATGATTGTTTGTTAAATATATGATTTAATCAATAATGATATAATGTCTGATTTAGAATTTGTACCTTTTGTTTTAAAAAAAAAAGCTTAGCTCTTCTATTGACTATGTCACTGTCTTCCTAACAAATTTTCTTAATTTTAATACATGAATGCAACTCTTTATAATACACATTGCATCCAATTTACCTTCTGTGATAAATTATTACTGTTTCATTGATACAAGGCGGGACAGTTTCTACAGACAAGATTAGTATAGGCCATGAAACACTTGCTTTATTATAAAGTTAATGGAGCTGTATAATACTTTTAATAAAATGTAAGGTTGCATTTTCAATGTTACATTCAAAACTTGAATTTATGGAAATATTTTTAAGTCCAGACACAAGACAGTCCGATCCATAGGTGGTCTGACACTGCAAGTGGAACATATATTGGAATCCAAGACAAATGAAAATATTTTTAAGCTAATAAATTAATTTTGTCTATTAGAATGTTCAGAATTCTTAATGACTGTCTACAAACTTGCCAGCAACACATAGTCCTTTCATATATGATGAAGTTTGCTTGCTCTAGACATACCTCATAATTTCATTATCATGTATATCAAGTCAAAAGCAACGAACTCCACGTACTGGCTAGGAGACACTGAAAATGACTGCTGAACATTTTTCCTGTGGTGCAGATGGATAGGGTCAGGAAACTCATTTTTCAGGGCAATCTTGAGCATCCTTTGCTGGGGCTTCCTCCCAGAACTGCCTATGGCCTAGGATCTTATTTCAGCCCTGCCCAGGGCTGTCGATCCCTGCCCTAGCAATGACACAAGAGTGGCATTAGGACTCTACCCTTACTGTCTGCTGTCTCAATGTGTTCATGGAACTTCCTAGTTTGATCTCAGGCCTAAACTATCAACTGCATTCATCTGATGGTCATATGGCTGTCATCAGCCCCCTTCTTTTTACCAGTCCTGTCGTGTTCATCTTGCTCAGGTGGAGTTGGATGATATTCTGTCAGTGAGAGCATTAGCAATGCCTCTGGCTGTGTATATATGATCAGAAAATCACAGAACAGTTTGGGCTGGAAGGGACCTGTAAAGCTCAGCTAGTGTGCACTGAGCATGGACATCTTCAACTGCAAGAACCTTGCCCATGGTCTTATTGCGTCCCATGAGGTTCACATGGCCCACTTCTTGAGCTTGTCCAGATCCCTCTGGATGGCAATTAATTCTTGATCATTCTTGGTTCCTGGCATCTGTTATCTCATGGAGTAAGCCTGCTTTCACTGTTCCCTGATGCTTTTGAATTTGGGATTCCTGTCCTTGTGCCTTTCATCCTTCCTGTGAGAGGGTTATATGGAAGATTTTCCTATAATCTCGTCTAATATTATATTGTTGCACTTGTGCTGCAGCGCTAGCCCTGAACTTCCTGTATAACTCCTGTAATGCTTAATATCCTTCTGCTTTGTAGCATGAGTGATAAGTTCTTGAAAAAAGGGTCTAAAATTATGAATCCACAAGATGATCAGTGATTAGTCTGATATCCTCAAAGCTTTCTTCATAATCATAAATGGAAATTTCCTGCCTCAATTCCTGCACCTTATTAGACAAAGAAATAGAAACATCTTTTTGAGAATTCTTAGATCAGACTAAGATTGGCTTTCAGTAGCTGGCATAGACCCGGGTTTGACAGAGGGATTCTGGTTGATGTCAGCCTCTAGTTATGTTGTGTTATGTTACTAATGTTTTGATTTTTAAAACCTGACTGTGGGTATGAATCTGCCAAGCAACTAACCTGCTCTATCCAATAGAACTGGAAGAAAGAACAAGGGCTGAAAATCACTGTAAAAAAAGGTCAGGGGAAAAATAATTTGGCAAGATGACTGGAAACTTATTTTGTAAAAATACAAGGCTCTTCAAAATAAGCCGAGTCACTCAGCCGTTCTGAATGGAAGGAATCCTGAGCCTAGAAAATCAGCATGTAATGATGAAAGTCGAAGAAAAAGTTCTATTGAATCTTGTACTGAAAGTTATCAGGAAGAACTATAATTTGGGGAAGAGTAGGAAAGATTTTTTTTTTAAAAAAAAAAAAAGAACTGAAACCCAAACCCAACAGCAAACCACATTGTTATTGTAACAAGATACTGTAAGAAATTACTGTATTATTTTTACAAATAGAAAGTGCAATTACTCCAAATTTAGGTAATCTTACAATGCATATTATTTTTAATATAATATTCACAGGATCTTTTTTGTAAGAGATCTGCATTTTTATTTTCCAAAGATAACCTTTAACAGTTTCATGTAAATTTTGTGAAAAAATGGAGCTTTGTTTTCCAACTATGGTAGTATACTGGCTTGGAGTAAGGCCATCTGGTGTTCCTATTCTTGTAGATATATTTTGTAGTTTATAGGTTCCATATCTATTATGAATATGTATAAGTGGTTATATACAATAAAATTTAGGGATAATGAATGCTGTAGGCTTAACCTTTCAGCTTCTGCAGTCAGTACAATTTTAAATACTGTGTTACTCGAATGGTAGTGTTTGCTGAAGTTAGTGTAACAAAGTGACTTTAAGGTAAAAGGTGATAAACACTATTTTAAAACCATCAGTTAGGGGAAAAAGACTAAATCTGTATATATAGAAATGTTTGCAACATATTAGAATCTGAAATTTATATACATTTTAGAAACTCTTTTTTCCTTTGCAGTAGGAGAAAGATGGGCTACTATGTCCTTAAAAACATAAAATAACTTTTTACAGCAATTCATCATTTTAACATAGGAGCTTGGTAAACTCCTGAGAAAAATGAAGATCAGACAAATGTCTGATAATTCGTGATCATAAATTTGAAGGTGTTTAAAAGAGAACAAAATTAACCTATTTTTGTAAGGAAGATGTTCAGAATAATATAGACAAAGTGTTGTGCTGCTTTGTCAAAATGAGCAACCAAAATGCTTTCCACACTCTATTAATCGAAAAGCATAGAGAAATTTAAGAAATAGCCATGTCTTTGGGGGAAAATGATATCTATTTCACACTATTTTTGGCAAATACACGTCTGTGAAGAGGACAGAGAGACCTTCCCAACTTTTTTGTGGTATACAGTGTGGCTAATTTATTTACATTGTGTAGCTTACATGCAGAGTCCACTGCAACACTGGTGTGCTGAAACTTTATGGTGAAACTTTCTCTTCCTGCAATATGTTTCTGCCCTCTATCTAAGTGGACACTTACTTGACACTAGTAATAAAAAATAGTGTTTTCTGATAATTAAGTACATAAATAGTTATACTGATGATGAGGCAGAGTGTACCGTCAGCAAGTTTACTATGACACCAAACCAGAAGCAGTGGCTTGTACATCAGAATGTCCTGCTGCTATTCAGAAGGACCTTGACAGGCTAGAGAAATGGACCAAGAGGAACCTCATGAAGTTCAACAAGCGGAAATGCAAAGTCCAACCCCTGTGGTGAACAACCCCATGCACCACTATATGCTAAAGGCCACCTAGCTGAAAAGCAGAATTGCAGAAAAGGTCCTGATGGATCTGGTGGACCTTTCCCCTTCCCTTTTCTCCTTCCTTTCTCCTTTCTCCTTTCTCCTTTCTCCTTTCTCCTTTCTCCTTTCTCCTTTCTTCTTTTCTATTTTTTATTTTTCTTTTTTCATTTTTCAGTTTTTCCTTTCCAAGTAAACAAAATCACTGACCAGTTAATTATAAAATCAGCCTAAGGCTATTCCTTGTCTTTACTGGCAAATAAATCAGGTCTATATTAAATCTACATGCAGCAGTGATTTACATGATCACATCATTGCAGCAGTAACATTATGTTGTCACAGAATCATAACATAGTTTGAATTAGAAGGGACCTTTAAAGATCATTTAGTCTGTCCCCCCTGCCGTGGACAGGTATGTATCTCTAAATCATGTTTCGTGAAGCCTTGTGCAATTTTAACCACTTCCAATGATAGGGCATCCAGAGCAGAACATAGATGTAAAATCACCTTCCTCAAACTGCTGGGCATGCTTCTTTTGCCCAGGATACACTTGGCTTTCTGGGCTGCAACCATACATTGTCGTCCCACTTCCAATGTCATCCACCAATATCCCTAGGTCCTTTTCTGCAGTACTGCTTTCAGTCTTTCCAACGCTCATCATCTTCAGAAGGACTCCTTACAGATCTCATTTTCTTTGGAAATGAATATTGAAGGGTTTTGGTAACAGGCCAAAAGTTTTTGCTTGTGTTTAGAAATACAGGACAATTAATTGCTTCATTCAGATAGTTACAAAATCCATACTCATAGTGTATGTCGCTTTCAGTGCTTTACTGAGATGCTTTATTCAAGAACAAAAGAAAATCTTAAGGAAAATAAAAATCTTTGTCTATATATAGATGCTTATGATGTACAGAAATATATGTATATGTTTAGTGAGCCTTGCAAAGACTCAAAGAAATCTCATTGTTCATTTTACAAAATGAAAATTGGGGAAATATCCAGCTTGATTATCTCAGCTGTGTATGAACTTTGAGGCTTGGAAAAATCCAGGGTAATTTGCTGAATTTATTTTAGAATAGTGTCATAAAACTAAAACCAAATAAATATGTTAAAAAAAAAAACAAAAACAACAAGCCCCACAAAAACAGAAAACACAACCCTGTAAGATTTACCATTACAAAACTTGTTTAGCCCATGAGGGTTCATGTACTGAGAAGCTCATCAAATGTAATTTGGGCTGCATCAAATCCTTATTTAGGAACTGAGCAAAGCAGGTCATGATAGCAGTAACTCTGTCATACATTTATAGTTCTATGGTCTAATGTATTTACAACAATATTCATCAGAACTGACAAAGTATTTAAGCATGCTCCTAAGTGGAGAAATGGTATTTTCCTAGTGTCTATAAGATACCATGAGGTCTATTTTATTATTATGTATAATAAAATTTCTATATATATACACATACACTCACTACACTGAAATACAGGCACTTCTCTAATTATTTGTACAGGTGAACAGATCCCACTCTGGGCACATACCCAATTCATGTGCCAGAGAGAAGATTAAGGTTGCAAAGATCCTTGGTTTAATCTTGGTATCTCTTAATTCAACCCCTAGGGACCCAATCCTAACACTTTCTGCTGCAGTTCACAACTTAGAATTTGATCATTGACACATTTTATAACTCAGTAGGTTTAAAAGATTCTGCTCTCTGGAGTATAGTGCCCTCACTCTGGGAGTGGAATTAGTATGGCCAGAACATTTGCGGAAATATAGCTATAGAAGAGTAAATAATTGTTTTGAGTCCCCTGAATACTATCTCCTAGTCAATGAGGAGATTTAATGAGATATAAGGCTATTGATATCAAGATAATTTTGATAGCCTTCTTAAGCTAAAGAATCTTCTGAACCTAAAGAATCAACTTAGCCAGTTAGTTCAATTCTTATTTAGATAACGCAGAAAAAAAAAGGGTACTTATATTAGGACTTTGTCTAGAATAAGAGATATCCAACGGTTGATACTATGTTGCTGAGAACTCTTTGACAAATAAAACTTTTTTTCTCATCCAGGTTGCATCAGTGCATATCTGTACCACACAACAGATGGTAATAGAGTGATGTAATGGTTCAGTTTTACTCTCTGCTTTGTATAATTTAGTATTGTCCACAAATGGTGCTTCTTACTTCTTCATGACTGACATTTTTGAGAAGTAAAGAACTTCGCTTCTGTCTGTTTTTGTAAGGCACTGAAATATATGTAACTTGTCTTTTTTTCTTTGCCTCACATAGGGGACTTGTAAATAGGTCTCATCAAAAAGATTTTTGACAGCAAGAAGTGGTTTTAATGTAAAATTTGAAGTGATTAACTAATACATTCTGCAGGCTTCATTTCCTATAAAACAGTTATCAACTCCTGAAAATAAAGAAACTATAGACTGCTCATCGTTTGAGAGTGTGGTCACCAATCCTTTCCTCTTTTAAGTCCTCCTTTGTTGACTATCATGGAAAACATAATTGTTACAGAATATAAATAACATATATCTTACATTTCACAGATTCTAAATTATAATCCTGTACACTAACTAAGGCTTCACATATTTTTGCTGTTGTGGTATCCTAGTGAAAAATCAACTTTTATACTATTGTATTTTTCTTATCTTTCTTTTCCTTATGATGGGGCTTAACACCTTATCAGATCCTTATCACCTTGTATTTTCATCAAAGAAAGTTTGATTCAGTCTCTTCATAAGGTCACAAGTAATACTTAGTCATATAATTCAGAGTATCTGTGTAAAAGCTTTTTTTTATAGTATTACTCCTAACCCCCTCTTCTATACTTAAGATTCTGGGTAATTCACTTCAGTTAAAATAATAATAATTTGAAAACGTAAGTTACTAAATGTCCCCTACTCTCAACAGTTTATGTTGAAGTAGCTGGGTTCACTAAAGGACAGCAATATGTAAGCACCTCATTGAGTGAAAAAGTTTAGTTTAGAATCAAATATTTTACAAATTATTTTGTCCCAGGAATAAGTAATTGAAATAAGCTGTTTGGCATGTAGCATGGTAACTTAAGGAAAATATATCTCATTCTCCTACAGGAAAACATATTCAGAGCGTTAAATAAGAATACTTTTGGTTTGTACATTTGTCTATATAGGTACTATAGTATATTCATATATATGCACATATAGAAACATACATAAATGTGGTCTTTTGTGAATGCTTACACATGTTCATATGTTATGAACAACATATGTTCAATTTACAACACTGAATGAGTATTCAATTTGTAAGATATCTTAGATACCTTAAATTTCTAGAAAAACATTATGATTCATTATATATTTTAAAAATGCTAATACTTCTAGTGACAGAATTACTGCATTTCTTACATGTTTAAAATTCAAGATAATTCTGTGTATTAATTTCTTTATTTAAAAAATGTCAATCTCTTACTGAAAACAAACAAAAACAAGCACTCCCACGGTCTTTTCCTCGTCTATCCATACCACTAGAGGGAAGATGATTCACAATAGTTCGATGACACATGCACTTGACTTTACATACACATGTATCTCCATCAGATGTAATGGGTTTGCATTCATGCATGAAATTAAAAACTTGTACAGACCTTCGCAAGACTTAAACCTAAAAGATCTATCTTTTACAAGTATTGGTTTTACGTTTCTTACTTTTCTCACGTGTGAGATTATACCATCTCTAGGGTAGACCAGCACTCACTGTAGCCCAAATTATCATCAACCAAACATGATTATTACTTCTGAGAATCTCTCTTTTGCCCTGTGACTCTAGTGACAGTGATCAGCTAATGGAAACTTCCCTCATTCTGTACCAGATTCTGTTCAAATATTTAATAATAATTGTTATCAAAGAAATGATCTTCAAGTTTGTAATACCTACAGCTGTGGAGATGATTCACATCATTAATATGTCATTAAGCCATTGAAAATCTTTAAATACATTTAGCAATAACTTTGTTTTCGGTTATGTTTTAATCCAGTTATTCTACCTTATATTTTCTCACGATCTCTGAGAGAAAATCTACATGTTATTTCTAGAAATTCTGCTTGCAGATGTGTATATTAAAGTATTCAACGTACATTTGCCAAATGCTTAAAAATTATCAACTAATCTTGTAAGAATGGTATGTCTTTCGTATGAATGAGGAAATTGAGCTGCCAATATGATAAGCAAAATGCGTGTGATATGACAGTGGGTTCATGTCGAGACTAAAACAACAATTCACTTGTTTCTAGTTTGGTCACTGAAATTTTTGCAAGTTTTCCAGATCTCTCTGCTCACTTTTAAAAGCAGAAGTAATGACACTTTTTAAATACTGTTTTGTTATATGTTTTTTATTACAGGAAAATAGATTGCATCTGTAAGAATACTCTGTAAATCTTTGGCAGAACTTATGAACAGTTTATTTTGTCTTTTAAATTCAATTGTCTTCATCTAATTCTGAACCTCACAGAATCTATTGTCTTTGAAGCCTCATTGCATCCTCCTGCAACTGGATTTTTAAAATTTTTTGGTATTGATATCCTATATTGAAAGTGATAATTGTTCATTACATATAATAAGTCTGTGCTATTATACTTTTCTCTTTGTTTCATTTTTAGCTCCATGTGGTGGGCATTTTTCATCTCCCAGTGGAGTAATCCTCTCTCCAGGCTGGCCGGGGTATTATAAAGATTCCTTGAATTGTGAGTGGGTGATAGAAGCTGAACCAGGACACTCTATCAAAATTACATTTGAAAGGTCTTGGCTAATTTTTTTCTTATTTAATATCTTCCATTTTTTGCCCAGAAGCAGTTTATTAGCTGTGTCATAACTTTAATTTGTACTATGTCTAAAATTAAGCAAATGTATTATCAGGTAGGATTTTTCAGAACACCTTAGTGCCTTCAGGGCATTAATTTTATCTTTAGCATAATTTCTGCTTTGATACATTGAAAAGCTATGGAAATTCCAGTCCTCTTGCATACATATAAGCCTGTCCTCAGAAAATCTGGATCACTGTGAAAACTGCATTAAGTACATTCATATTTTTATCCACCATGAGTATTAAATTTTCAAATCAGACAATCTGTTCTTGTGAAAGGACTGCATGCTTTCAGGACGGAATTCCTATTACCCCAGATTATTGTTGCATTTCACTTTTTCTACATTGCTACCCGTAAATTACATCCCTTTCTGATTACAAGGATTGAAATATGCTGAGGACCTTATATTTCTCTTGGTGGCAGGATATAGCGATTTCATTTAAACTCTTTATGAGTAAGCAAAACAGAAAATGTAATTAAAAAATGCTACCTTCTACCTATATTCAAGAATATTTTGAATTCTTCATAATTGTAAATCTTAATAAAGCTAGATGATGATCCAGGTAAAAAGGACCTTTGATGGCCAAAGTTATACCACAGAAATAGCCTGCAAGTATTTTTCAATTGCTATTTATACAGTGTGTTTTATTGCTGCTGGCCACATTCAACTTAAAAGAGAAGATCTCCTTTCATTTTAATATGGTTCAAAAGTCATTTTTAGCAGGGTACAAAAATTACCGTGTTCTCTTAGCAAAATTTCTCTTTCCGATAAGATTGTTTAAAACTCTTTTCTAGTGTCATTTATCATACCCTAATAATGTGCATAATTACAATTCCAATTTTTTTTTAATTCAGTATTTAATTTTTTAACAAAACAGTTGATATGGATAGTAATTTCAAGAATTTGTCTTTTCAGTGGCAAAAATCTGTCAGCTGGATTTTATTCCTTTGCATCTGAGTTTCATTAAATCTGACAATCTCTTGTGTACATTTTTTTTTGTTTGCAATGCATTAATGCCTTGTCACAAAATTGCATAACCTCTATTAATCTTGTAGATAAGATGAATAACAGCAAGATGTGGTCCATTCAGATCATGGAGAGAGCTTCTATCCTCTTTATAACCTAATCTCATTATGACATTATGACAATTCCTCTTCCATTGCTGTTCATTCTTGACACTCCTGTCACTTGCCATAAATTTGACTGATATGCATATTACCCAGATGCAGCAGGGTGAATCTGAAAGGCCATAGTTATGTAGACGTGTGTGTATTCTTACGTATTTCTTTGCAGGAATATACGTAAAAATACCTGTGCATATGTTCACACAAATATGTTTAGGTATATAATTACATGTTTGGCTTCGCTCTTACGACATTGCATGTATGCGAGGTACTGCATTCTGTGACTGTACGTGTTCCAGTGCCATGGAGCCAGAGGCACAGAAGAAAAGAAAGATTTAGAGACAAAATGAATAATAATGAATAATTTTTGTGCTTTCAGAAGTTTCATAACTTCTTAATACTTTATGATCATGCATGTATACTCTATGAAGGTTTTATTTCTGTTCCATAGGCATAGCTATGTTAATCTGTTGGATCTTTTGTTATAAATCAGTGACTTTTTAGGCTGAATTGAAATGATAGAAGGGAGAAATGCAAGTGCTACTCTTCGTTGTAATGAAGCATGTATCATGAAGTCTAATTATGAGTATTTAAAGGCTAGGGATGTTAATCAGCGAACTGCTGATAGGAGTACTAGTCACAGTTGACTAATGAGCATACACTGTGCAACAAGTTATTCTACTCATTTCCTGACACTGCAATGAGATGAAAGGGTGTTGTAAATCTTCAAGACACTTTATCTGTTCAAATAAGATTTAAAAAGTGTGTGCTGTCTCCTATGTTAAATTTTGTTTCACTCCTATCTGCTTGAATGAATTTTTGTGAGTCCTTCATAAGAATAGACCTCACATAGTAGTGAAGCCATCCAGGTTAATTGAAGAATGGTGACTAGTGCAAAGTATTTTTTATTCCATTTCCCATAAACATCTACTGGTTTATCAAACCAGGGAATAACCATGTGATATGTAAATATATTTCAGATAAGTTGATCTTCAAGAGGAAAGGAATTCAAGGAAAAAAATATATAAGAATTACCCTTATAAATTATGTTTAAATTGATGACTTTTCTGAGCCAAATAACAAACAAAGGCATTGTATACAATCCCCACTTCAAATTTCTTTCAATTCACCTCATTAAAAAACTTTTTTTTTTTCCTTGGGTTCTTACTCATTATCTCCTTGTTTTTCTGCTGTTTGTGGCGTTGTTTGTACTTTTTGAACAAGTACTTATGAAAAGATATCTTTTATGACTTTGGAGACTAAACTTAATGTCATCATGTCTTGACTGGCCAAAGAGTGGCTTTGGGTTTTTGAGGTCAATGATTTTTCATACTTTCTATCTTTTGTATACTTTTGATAAAGGAACTAAGAAAGCAGAGCAAGACTGCATGATCTGTTTCCGAGATGGCTTCTGTTTTGTTTGGATTATTGGGAAAAACAAGTATACAATATTTGTATGAGCAAGTTATTGCCAAGCAGATTTTTAGCAACAGAGCATTGTGAGTTCATATGGGAACTAGCAAAGAAAAAAATTTTCAGTTCTTCTGCATCTAGGCTTATCCCGCACCATATCTATAACTGCTTGTTACTTTATTTCTGTGCTTTTTTTCTATGTTATTTCATAGGACTAGGACATGGATAGAAAAGAAACAAACGTTTTGAAGGTTTAATTTTGCTTCTTGTCTTTCACCAGACTCCTTAGATCTTTAGGCTCAGACTCATAGGACATAAATACTGAAATACAGAGTTCTTCACTACATTGACATTAGTCAAGCAGTTCCTGGAATAGATTTCACAAAGCCAAAAGAAGCATCTAAGTGAATCAGAGAGAATTCGGAATATCTGAAGGGTCCTTGTAGGATCCTGCTGTTAATTGTTTCTTTTTAATTCTGAAAGGGCTTTTCAATAACCCATCAGAGTCCATTAAAGCAGTTTGATTGATTTAAGGTCTGTCATAGCAAGAAAGAGAGGAAACACTGTCAAAATACCAAACAAATGTTGAGGATTGCTGATATCATCTAAAGCAAGATAAGTAAAATGACATCTAGCAGCAGCATCACACTGAGATTTTCTTTGACAGAAACAGCACATATGCTGTCTCTAAATAGGAATTTTACTTTTTAGTGCTTTCTAAATAGGATTTTTCTCTTTTTTTCCCTTTTTTTTCTTTTTTTTTGTCATAACTTCTGCCACTACCATGGACTGAGACCCAACTGGCCAAAAGCCACTGCCATCTCAGAAAAGACTTAAGTAATTCTATCCCTGACTATAAATTATTTTAAGTGTAGATACTCACAGTATGATCCTTTGATAATATAAAGTACCTCGATCATATTTGTGCCAAAAGGAATGGATATAATAAAAGAATGCATGAAGATATCCTTTACATAATTTACTTAATTTTTTAAAAGGAAAAAAAATTTTGCTATAAAATAACGTATACAAGTAATAATAATCTTTGCTAGAAGAAGATGTTTCTGGGTTTTGTTTCCTGCAAACCAACTCAAGAAGTTTAAACTTATTTCTCATCTTATTAAGGCATTAATCTGAAATTTTATTATTGTATTAATTATACAAGATAATTAATACTATTATATTGATACTGTAAAATAGATATATGGAATTAAAAGAATATGACTAATAAAGGAACATAGTTTTAAAATATGGATTACTTTGTATGGATTTATTGAATTTGTTTTAACTGCTCCATAAATTCCTGCCTTTGTGTATTTCCTCAATTCCAGATTTCAGACAGAACTAAATTATGATGTTTTGGAAGTTCACGATGGACCAAATTTATTATCTCCACTTCTGGGATCTTACAATGGTACACAGGTCCCACAATTCCTCTTTAGCAGTAGCAATTTCATTTATCTTCTCTTTACAACTGACAACAGCCGCTCTAACAACGGATTCAAGATTCACTATGAAAGTAAGTTATTCTGAATAGTGTCATTTGATTTCCCCATCAATGCTTATCATAGTCATAAGTATATAAAGGTGTACAGCTGTCTTCTTTGGAAATTCCTGTTATTTCTCAAACTGAGAAAAACTTAGTGATGTTAAACTATGAAAGACATAACCAGTATTTGCAATTTAATGTCATTTCTGTACTGTTCCATGCTTTAAGAATCAGAAGATGGGAATGGGAAACAAATGCCTTTCTTCTGGAAGCTGCTTTTATATCTTCCTATTCTTATCTTTTACGCAATGTACTTTTTGATATTTAAAGCTACGTGAAATCAGAAAGGTTATGAATATCTTAAAAATTACCTGAAATACTGTCCTGATTGATGTACTTACAGTCCTAACTGAAGGTAATGGGAAATGCAGTTTACGCTAATCAGCTGAAAATCAATGAATTGTTTGATTATGGATTTTTAGGGATCTAAAAACCTGCATATGTGATTTCTACTGATATGTAGAAGTATTCTTTTTCAATTATTATAGTCATATAAGCTACACTGCAGAAAGTATATGTACAATTTCATACTTTATGAATTCATATAAGTGGATATATTATAATCTCATTTATATTTGTGTTTCTATATAACTTTGTTGCAATAAGTCATATTTTCATGTGAAATAATATTTTTCTGTAATCACTGCCTAATTCACTTAGTAAAGGTTATAAGGATATTATTATTTATTAATTTCTGTTTCATAGTCCTACTTGCTCGAACTACCAAGAAATTTTCAGATGTTTTTCAGAAAATTTTTGTTTTCACTATTCCTGGCCATTAATGATAAGCGTATTAAACACAATGTAAGTGGAGGTGGCTTGCCAGAAAAGAATTGGGCTCATTTGAACTCCAATCTATTTCTATTCCAGATTTCTTTATTATCTTAGCCTTCACCCACATACTTCCATTTCTATTATCTTCTATATCGTGAAGATTTTGTCAAATTCTCATCCATCTGAAGGTTTGAAGGATGGCTATCTTTATCCATCAGGAAAACTAGATTAATATTGCCGCCAGAGACCACTAAATTCTTAAATTGACTGGTTAAATAAATAATGTTAAATATTAGAAATTATACTTGGGGAATGTGAAGACCAAAAAGAAGAAAGCTACATTTATTACAAATACTCTTATGTCAAACTGTTTCAATTAAATAAAGTTGGAAAGGAAGTCTGAAATATATGTCTTACTGCTTTTGCACAAAATTAACCATTTTCAGTATTTTTTTTCTGCTTAACATTTCCTGTTCATATACAGGCATCCAATATTACTTTTATTTTTGCTTAAGTCTTACTGGTTCATTGTCTTATATTACCCAGTACAACCCAATTCTGATTTCCCTTTTCTGAATAATAATAATAATTCTCTATTCAGCATTCCTTTCTACAAATATCCTGTGGAAAGATGGTCTTTTATATGTTCTTATTTGCTATACTAATTATTTCTTTCCACACTGGATTTCTCTGTAAGGAATGATACTTTATGGCTTTTATGTAGGAATAAAAGGAATAACACCTATAAAAAGTCTTACAGTGAATACTTCTTCTAATTTACTGACTTCAGTAACAGTCCTAGAATTTCTTGTTTCTTTCTTTTTTCCCTCTGATTCTTTTATAATGAAGTTAAACTTCTTACTGGGAAATAATATAAAAGGTCTAATTTTTTAACACACTTAATTCTCGCATACAAAATAACATTGTGCGACAATTTTTTAGTAAATAATTGATCTATCTAAATATATCAAGGATAAATATCAAAAGAAACAAAAAGAATTTTAGCTAGGATAACAAAGTTTGATCAGAAAAAAGGCTAGAGATCAGAATATTGAGAGGTTATCAAAACTTTTCAACATCAGCATCAGGGTCAAACTCCCTTAATGTTACTGTGATAGGATCAAACTAAATATCCCATAAATTATATGATTTTTTTTCTTTTCAACAGTGTCAGGATGCAATTCATTAGCCATAACATGTTATAATGCTAACACAGAAACATAGTTGCAAGAGTAATTCACTGGAAATGTGTGATAATGAAGTCTTCACCTCCCACTCACAGCACAGCGCATTGGTTAAATTAATAAAAAAAAATAAATCTATAAGTGTTTATTTAACTCTTTTCTTTTCTTTTCTTTTCTTTTCTTTTCTTTTCTTTTCTTTTCTTTTCTTTTCTTTTCTTTTCTTTTCTTTTCTTTTCTTTTCTTTTCTTTTCTTTTCTTTTCTCTAGGTGTAACTGTTAATACTTACTCTTGTTTGGATCCTGGTATACCAGTGCATGGACATCGTTACGGACATGACTTCTCCATAGGTTCTACTGTCTCCTTCGGTTGTGATCCAGGTTATAGACTGAGTCATGAGGAGCCTTTGCTATGTGAAAAAAATCACTGGTGGAGTCACCCACTCCCAACTTGTGATGGTAAGGGTGAATGGATAATATACAGAGTGCCTTAAAATATACACAACTGTTATTAGTTAAAACGAGTTAAATGTTGGTGCTTGTAAACCTCTATTTTTAGGAAAAAAATGATTAAAGGAAATAAATGTTATATAACTCTGTCTGATAAGATATTTAGTAATAAAAGTACAGAATAATATATAATTCTTTAAAACAGCATATTATTGAAGATATGTCTGTCTGAATATATGTTACCTTATTGACAATTAGCTCAAGGCTTGCAAGGTTAATGTGTATCTGCTTGCAAAGCAGTTATTGCAAACTACAAGCATTCATGTTTGGGTATCCATCTATGGGCACAGGTGTGTTGACATGTGAAACGTGAGCTGTGGTTTATTTATACCTAACTCAATACACAGACACAGGTAAGAGCCCAGGATCAAAAGGATCTGGCATTTTCCCCCTCTAAGGTTGTAGGCAAAGGCTCAAAAAGAGGTAGTGAGTGGAAGCGTGTCCACCAATGGGGCAGAAAATCAACCCGCTCCTTGCCCACGCAACCTCAGGTGCCACTCCACAACAGATATGAGGCTCTTGATGTGGAGGATGGACCAGAAGAAAACATGGAGGAAGATATATCTGCATCAGAGCAGGGTCGGAGTCCAAAATGGTGTAAAAGCTTGATTGCCATGACTGCCACAAGGACTGACAGGAGAGTCATAGTTGTAGGAGGCTATTGAAGGGAATAGAGGGTCTGAAATGTTGAGCAGAACCCACTCACAGAAAACTCTGCTGCTTCCCAGGATCCCGGGTAAGGGATGTAACCAAGTAACTTCCTAACCTGGTGAGAACAACTGACTGTTACCCATTACTGCTGTTCCATGTGGGAGGTGATGAAGCAGCTGTAAGAAGCCCAAGGGAGGTTAAAAGTGATTTTAAGGCCTTGGGGTGGCTACTGAGGGAATCAGTGGCCCAGGTGATTTTTTCTTCCCTCTTTCCAGTTACAGGTGGTAACAGCACATCTAAGGCGGGTCCAGTCTACTAATACATGACTCCGTGGCTGGTGTCACCACAATAACTTTGGGGGTTTTGGTAATGGGATGGCCTACATGGCACCAGGGTTACAGGCTTCAGGTGGGAGCCACCTTTGTCAGAGAGGGAGGAGGGTCTTTGTCCAGGAGCTTGTAGGGCTTGTAGATAGGGATTTAAACTAGATATGAAGGGGGAGGGGGATAACATCAAGCTGGCCCTTAATAAGAGGTGGAAGGACGGGTGTCAGGGGTCAGGTGTTAGGGAGGATACTTCTCTAAAACACCTTATAGGTAATAAAGGGTCCACTGTCAAGGTGATGCCACCGGCAGCCGACCTGAAGTGTCTTTACACTAACACACGAAGCTTGGGTAACAAGCAGGAGGAGCTGGAAGCTACCATGCTACTAGAAAGCTATGATCTAGTTGCCACCATGGAAACATTGTGGGATGAATCCCATGACTGGAATGTGGCTAACAACAGCTACCGACTGTTCAGAAGGGACAGACCAACAATGAGGGGACGAGGCATTACTCTCTATCTCAGGAAAGGGATAGAATGTGAAGAGCTGTCATTGAAGAGTAGCCATGAACAGGTTGAAAGCTTGTGGGTCAAAATTAAAGATGGAAGAACCAGTGAGAACTTTGTGGTTGGTGTATACTACAGGCCAGCCGATCAAAGACAGATAACCAATGAAGTCTTCCTCCTCCATCTACAGGAGGCTTCGCGCTCACAAGCTCTCATCCAGCTCGGGGACTTCAACCACCCCAACATATGCTGGAAAAGTAGCACAGCAAGCTGTAGGCTATCCAGAAGATTCCTGGGGTGCATTGAGGATAATTTCTTAGTTCAACTGACAGAGACTCCCGCTCAAGGAGATGCAATACTGGACCTTATGGTCACCAATACAAGAGAACTCATCAGTGACATTAGGATCGGAGGCAGCCTGTGCTGCAGTGATCATGCACTGGTGGAGTTCAAGGCGCAGAGGCATATTGGACAGCTGAGGACTATAGCCAAGACACTAAATTTCAGGAAAGCAGACTTCCAGCTCTTCAACGAATTACTGGGTAGGACTCCTTGGGACATAGAATCATAGAATCACTAGGTTGGAAAGGATCCACCGGATCATGGAGTTCAACCATTCCTAACAATCCCTAAACCATGCCTCTCAGAACCTCGTCCAGCCGTCCCTTAAACACCTGTAGGGAAGGTGACTCATTCACCTCCCTGGGCAGCCTGTTTCAGTGCCCAATCACCCTTTCCATGAATTTTTTTTTCTGATGTCCAGCCTGAACCTCCCTGTACAGAGGGAGAATAACCACCCTGGATCTGCTGGTCACACCATTTCTGATACAAGCCAAGATGTCATTGGCCTTCTTGGCCACCTGGGCACACTGCTGGCTCATGTTCAGTCAGCTGTCAACCAACACCCCCAGGTCCTTCACCTCTAGGCAGATTTCTAACCAGACTTCCAATGGTCTGTAGCACTGCATAAGGTTGTTTTGCCCCAAGTGCAGGACTCGGCATTTGGCCTTGTTGAACCTCATGCCATTGGCCTCGGCCCAGTGGTCCAGCCTGTTCACCTTCCCTGGAGGCGTTTAAGGGACGGGTGGAGGGACTGCTTAGGGACATGGTTTAGGGAGTTTTAGGAATGGTTGGACTCAATGATCTGGTGGGTCCTTTCCAACCTGGTGATTCTGTGATTCTATGAAATCCTGTATGACCAACATAGTGGCTTTCTATGATGGGGTAACCGCAGCAGTGAACATGGGTAAAGCCATGGATGTGATCTATCTAGACCTCTGTAAGGACTTTGACATGGTCCCCCACAACATCTTTCTCTCTAAATTGGAGAGATACGGATTTGATTGGTGGATGGTATGGTTGAGAAGAAACTGGTTGGGTGGTCGTATTCAAAGAGCGGAGGTCAATGGCTCAAAGTTCAGATGTAGATCTGTGACAAGTGGTGTCCCTCAGGGGTCCGTACTCTGACCGGTACTGTTCAGTATCTTTATCAATGATATTGACAGTGAGATTGAGTGCACCCTCAGCAAGTCTGCAGATGACACCCGTCTGAGTGGTGTAGTTGCCACACCGGAAGGACGGGGTGTTATCCAGAGGAGCTTGGACAGACTGGAGAAGCGGGCCTCTGAGAACCTCATGAGATTCAACAGGGCCAAGTGTAAGGTTCTGCACCTGGGTCAGGGCAATCACCGTTTTCGGTACATGATGGGGGATGATATGATTGAGACCAGCCCTGCAAAGAAGGACTGGAGGGTGCTGGTTGATGAGAAGCTCAACATGAGCCAGCAATGTGCGCTCATAGCCCAGAAGGCCAACCGTATCCTGGCCTGCATCAAAAGAAGCGTGGCCAGCAGGTTGAGGGACATAATTCTACCCCTCTGTTCCTCTCTTGTGAGACCTCATCTGGAATACTGCATGCACGTCTGGAATCCTCAATGTAAGAAAGAGATGGAGCTGTTGGAATGGGTCCAGAGAAGGGCTACAAAGATGATTGGAGGGCTGGAGAACCTTCCATACGAGGCCAGGCTGAGAGAGTTGGACCTGTTCAGGCTGGAGAAGAGAAGACTCAAAGGAGATCTTATAACTACATTTCAGTACCTGAAAAGGGTCTACAGGAAAGCTGGAGAGGGACTACTCATAAAGGCTTGTGGGGAGAGGACCAGGGGGAATGGGTACAAACTGGAGAGGGGCAGATTTAGACTAGACATTAGGAAGAATTTCTTCACCATGAGAGTGGTGAGACACTGTCACAGGTTGCCCAGGGAAGTTGTGGATTCCTCATCCCTGGAGGTGTTCAAAGTCAGGTTGGATGGGGCATTGGGCAGCCTGATTTAGTGGGATATCCCTGTCCATGGCAGGAGGGTTGGAACTAGATGATCTTTAAGGTCCCTTCCAACCCTAACTGTTCTATGATTCTATGAAAACTGCATTTTCTCCTATTTCCTGTTGAGCCCTGTTTTCCTAAGCTGTTAACAAAACTTGAAACCTTTCAGTCAGTATAGGAATTGGTTAGAGCCACATTATACCTGGTGACTGAACACATGATTTTTAAACCAGGGAAAAATGGTAACATCTCATACATTCTGGAATCTCCACCATATCATTCAAAAAGCCTACTTGAAAATTATCTAATAATTTCAGTCTTCTCTTCTATTTTGAATTTGTAATATTAATCCATTTTATTATTTAGGGGGATAATATTATTTTCTATATTAATGAAATATATTGTAGTGTTTGTTAAGGTATTGTTGAGAAATTTTCCTATCAAAATTTTTTTTTTCTTAGAGAATGGTGCAATTTTTTCTGATGATATAATGTTATCAGGAATAATGTACCTACTTTATTCTAGAGTAGTAATTAATAAAAAAAACCACTAAACTTTGATGAGCTACATAATGGACATGATAGCATATTTTTCTGTAACAGTTCTTAGTATAAGAGCATTCAGTTAAAAAGAAATGGCTGAAGATGAGTGAGGGCTAACTATAATTCATATGTGATATGCCATGTGTAAACATATTTATTTTCACTGTATTTCTTATATATATATTCATTGGAATTCTTATATATATATGTAATCTTATTATATTATATGTATAATCTTATATATATCTCCACTGTATTCTTATATATATATATATATATTCATTGAAATTCATAACAATGGTAGCAATTTTCTTGGCCTTTAGCTTCTTTAGCTAGCAAATATTTTGTTTTTTTTCTATTTCAATAGGTTGACTGTCAGTATATGACAATAAGCAAAGTTCGTGGATGTATAAAGGGGCATGAATAATCACTTTCCTGAAAATGACTGTGTAGTTCAGCAAGACCATTTTCTAAAGGATTCTCTTTTTCAGTCAGGTTCTTAGAATGAAGAATTGCAGGCTTCCCACAGCTCACAGTCAACAGGATATATTTTGCTGAATAGACCATAAACCTAATGTGTGTTTTCTCATGATGATAGGCACTAGGTGGTAAATATCTAAAACAAACAGTAACACAGTTCCCATGATTACTGTACTACTCTGTCAAATATACTTACATATTGTGATAAATTTATTCCTCAAGATGCTGAACTAGCATGTAATTCATTAAGTAAATGATTTTTTTTTTTTCTCCAGAGCACATTGCTAAGTGGCAATTGTCCATTGAATAAATGTGCTCTAAAGGCAGGATTGGGTACATTTATTCTAGTAAATTTAATCAATTCATGGTTGAACTAATTTTAATTTCATTACTGGGTTTCTTCTCTGGTGAAATGTTTTTAAATAGAATCCAGAGTCCTTGCACCCTCAGGGAAAAGAAGAGCATTTTCTAAATGGGCTGTTCTTTGCATAAACTGGAAGTATGGCTTTGTACTAATTGCACCACTAATAAACACCTTGGTCATGTCCCTGCTTATTCAATACATTATTCTGACTCATTCAGAGGAGCAGAGTTCTTTCTTGATTGTTCTTTTTGATAATTGCATCTCTTTTTTGATAATTACATTATGTAGTGAAATGCAGACAAACCACGATAATTGTGCAGATCATGTTTTGGAGGAGGAGAAGGGTGTAGAAAAGGAAACAAATTACTTCTTAGAACTAATTCTTCTTCAAAACACAAGATCATGTTGACTGCAATTATAGTCTTTGAGGGAGTGTAAGCTAATTTTTTCATGAGGTTTGTGGATGATAAGAATCACAAAAACCTTATCAGGGAAGTCACACTTCACTATCTACAGGAACATTTAGACAATACTCAGAATGATGGTTTAAAAATGAAGCAAACTGTTTCCTTCTCTAAAGACTGGCCTTAGGGGGTCGTTATAACAAGCTGTATAATTCATATATATTTGAATAATTGTTGCGCATGAAGGATTTCATAGGTAATCTCATTAGTTTTGATTTTTATGTGTATCTGTATAGATAAGACCCACATACTGTTCCTCAGTGCACATGTATTCTGTGTGTATACATGCATACGCAAAGACAGCTTTATATATACAGAAGTATAGTAAAACATTTCTGAAAAAAAAAAAAAAACCACAAAACTCTGACCTTTAAGGATAGTAGAATGTACTTCTGCTCATTAAAGTTAAATATTTAAGGAAAATATTTTCAGAATAGTTATAGCCGAAACAAATCTCAGAATGTCATCTGGTGCAAACCCATACCCTCCAAATCAATTCCAATTTGGATGTTAAATCAGGTTACTCAGGATACTACATAAATGAGTTTAATCTCCAAGGGGGAAGATTCCTTTTCTGTTTGACTACACAATAGATATTAATAACATCTGCTGTGAGGTTCCTATCTTGCAGGTACATCCATTTCAGAAACATCCTTCTACTATGAAAGCTACTCGGTTTTGTACAGTACTTGAATTGCTTTACAGTTTTCAAGACAACAACTCTGCTATATTAGAATAAGTTATAAAACCACAAAGTTAAGACCTCTTCAAAGACAGAATAGCAAAACTATGATTTTTATTAAACAATCAGTCTCTTCAAGAAATGAATTAGTCTGTAGACTGTTATGAAGATACTGTTAATTTTTACCTTTAGTATTGCTAAGTATGAGTAATTTCTGGATAGCTGTCCTGGCAAAATACTTTTGAATTTCTGAAAGAGGTGGCACTGATCAAGGCCTAGACTTCTGTGATTTTTTTTCTTTAATAAGTTCATGGGTAAACAGCTTTTTCATCCACACAGACCAGAGAAAAATTATTGATATTACTGTGTAAATTTATTTATTTTGAAATTATTTATCTGAAGATGCAGTTTGATGAAAATGCCATAAACAAGGGACACATTACCTAGGAAAATAAACTACAAGTAAACGGCAATCATTCTTTTCAAATGAGAGTATGTATAGGCGTTCAGAAAATAGTTATACTTCAGAGTGAGAAAACGGATGGTTTTGAGCTTTGCTTAGAAAATATTAGTTGTATTACATTTACACCACTCCTAAACTATACATATATATGATTTTTTGAACATATCTTTATCTGGACAACCCTGAATTTCTTGATTGCAATCTCCTGCAAGTCCTTTACAAGTTAGACAAAATTTTGTCTTATTATGTCCCTTCTTATGACTATTTTAATGAAATTTTGCTTTCAAGCTTTAAATATATGTGATGATTCTATGATTCTATGATAGTTCAAGTCCAATGTTTCCTTCCAGAGGTTGATTATAATAATTTGATGTCCATGCAGTTATTTACTTGTTACTACTGGGCTTCATCTCATTTTAGGACACATAATGTCTTCTATAGTTAGGGAAGACAGATGCTGAATTTTCTTATCTATGAAACACAGTATATAAGATTAAAATTCTAACTCACTATTTCAATAATTTATATTTCCTTTTTATTAACAATTACACAGTAAATGAAAATCACCTTAGAATTAGATTTTTAGTAGAAAGTTAGAGTCAGTTAAGCAAATGAATGTAGACAGTCCTCTATATATACATAGAGCACATGCAGATATATACTTGTATTTAGATTTATATATACACAAATGCATCTATGTTAAGTAGGGTTATCTTCTTTTACTCTGTAGTTCTTTCTGAACTAGCATCTGTTATTTGTCTCTCTTGACGATAGTTGAAAACATTTGTAAATGTAATCATTACAAATGTGTGTTTTCTTTTCCCATCACCTTTGAAACAAGTAGTTTTGAATTATTTGTACTTGCAGCAAGCTGAATTTACTGAAAAAAGTCAGCTTTTTTTTTTTCTGAAGCCTTCTTCTTCTGTTTATTTTCCATTTTTGAGAAAACTGAGATACATCAGTGTATTTTAGTTTTTGAGTTGTAGTTGGTGACCTATGGCTAATCTGTTGAGAAATCATTTTATATCAAAATGGTACGTGATATAATTTTAAAATATGGAAAAAAGTGGTTAATTTCACAAATATCACCATCTTCAGTCAAGCTAAAAAGGAACAATGGTATGGCTTTTTTCACTGCATTGCTAGTGAAGACGTGTATGCAGAAAAAACACAGATTCGTGTGTTTAGATATATGTGTATTATTTTCTCTTGCTTTACTCAAAAAACAGATACATTCTCTTGACAGGTACCTGTCCTTCTTAGTTTTAGTGACGTCATTTTTCTCAAATCCAGTTTTCTTGATAACTTCATACTGTTGCTATATGCTTCATAACTCTGAGACTGACTTGTTTTACACAAAAATAAATTAGATTAGTAGTAAACCTTATTCAAAGACCTTGGGTGATGGAAAACATAATTAATGGTTGTTAAGTTTTATTTCATAGTATGAAAAGCAAAATTTAAAAGGCTTTTCTGTAAACAAGTGTTAAGCTAGCTGTACAGGCTGACCTCTGCAGGAAGAGAGTATACAGACTGACTTATGCGGTATAATATAGAAATGTTAAAAATAGAAAAAGGACATGCGAAAGAAATGAGAAAAAAAACTAAATATGAACACAAATGTCAATTTCCTTGCTTATTAGCTGCCGCCACAAACTAATGTAAAGTGTCCTTGTAGCTGGGTAGCACAGCTTATGTGACAAGACAGACAGGTAAGTACTTGCAATTAGTAATGCAGCGGTCACACTGAGATGGCAAATGTATCTTACAGCAGTAGATTAAGAAAATCTGTCTTATTTAATGGATCCAAAGTCAGAGATACAAATGTGCTTTGCAAGCCTTCCAAAGTGAGTCCCCAAGAGGGAAAAGAACACGATCACAGTATAGCAGAAAAACAAATAGGTAAAAATGGAGCATGAATAAATTTAGTCTAGAAATGAGACTATTTCTACTAGTGGAAGATTGATTTTCTATAACAGTTTTTTTAGTAGCATGACATATGGCCTGAAATGGAACTTGATGATTTTATGAATGACAGCAGTCAAGTGCTTTCATTACAACAGTTCATGTATATTAGGTTTGAAGCATGGTCTGTGCATCTCCCACTGAGACACTTGCGAGTAACCTGAATATAGGTTCTGAAATTATTTGGGCCAAAAATAATTTTCCAACTATATAGGGCCATTTTTCTAAGGAAGACTTGCGTGCTGCCATTCTTCCTTAAGACTGATCATGTTACTGAGCAAAATGAATGTAGTTAGGATTATTTACAACAAAAGAAGATGTAATTAATCAGCACAGCACTGTAAGAATTTATTTCACCTAAACAACCAGTTTAGCCGCTAAACTCCAGTATTAAATTATTATCTTCATTCGTTGTTCTCCAAAATATGCTTCTTCAGTTGTCATATCATTTCGGATCACCGTATGTTGTAGAAGTACTTTATATCATACATCCAGACACCTATCCATATTTCATATTCATACTTTTATATTTTGTTATCTTTAATTTTTGTTCTCTTTATTTTTTTGTTATTTTGTTTCTCAGTATTCTGAAAAGTACTAATGGAGGGAAAAAATTAGGCAGGTCTTGATTCAGCTTCTTTGTTTGCACAATAAAGAAAGTAACTATTGTATAGCAAGACAATATCCATTTTGTACATTAAAACACCAAGCTAATGCTTCAGTTATTTGCTTCAGTTATTCATTCTGCTTTTAGTCTTTCCTAGCCTCTCTGTCTGTATAATCAGATAAAGTGAAAGAAAAGTTCATTGTAGAATCTGGAAAAATGACTGGAGTTTATCTTTTCCTGTTTTTATTTTAATGTATCTCTGTTTTCCTTTGGACTCTTGAAAAAGAGTCAGATGCTAGTAGTGATATTATATGCTTGGGCTATTTGCCATCTTATCAGGACTGGTGTGCATTTTAAATTTCAGATCTGTCAACTTGGCTTTGTTTTGCAAAATGCTGGTCCCTTGATGCCTTTTTTTGCCATCTGCTAGCCTTCATAGAGTTACACTGAGTGCCTGATGGCATGACATAGATATCTTGTCACCATTTGCATTCCTGAAAGGTTTCCCAAACACCAACTGTTAAATGCATAACTTGTTTGGGCTATTTCCTGTTATTATAAAAAACTTATTACATTTTCTTATTTAACAGGCATGACATAAGATATGGACAACGTAGGTAGTTAACATCAGAAGCTCCAATAACATGCTGTCATAGCCCTGATTCTGTTTTACTAATGTCTAAATGTAACAAGACCAGGTAATAAATGGACAGTGGTTAACTTTATTGGCTCTTCATCAGAGAAATGATGAGGAAAATTAGTATGCCATGAGGTTATTTCCCCGTGGTAATAGTTATGAGATTGGGCAATTGTGGTCCTCGAATGTCCTATTTCAGCCTGTGGTACTGGATGTGCAAAATTCCGGCTTACAACTAAGCCAGAAAGGGTAGAAAAGTTGGCAAGAGAAATAGCACACACAAAGAAATCATGAGGCTACCAAGAAAAAGATACATGTTTAAAACAGAAATATGGTTAGTTAGAACAATCAAACAAAGTTAGCTAGGCAAAATAGGGCAATCTTCATGCTAGGACATACAATGATGTTACATATCTGCTTTTTAAAAGAACTGCAATTAAATGTATACTTCTTCTATTTGGTGCCTTAAACACAGTGATGGCATTCAATGAAAAATTATTAACCTTTCTGAACATTCCAGAGTACTACTGAAATGTCTGAAAAGTGCCCCTATTTCCTCGAGACAAAAGTCTGCTTAGGTGTTGGGTAAGATAAGGTACATTCAGGATATTCTCTTGATTCACTGTATGACTTGTCCTTAAATCAGTTGTGAATGTACTTCTACAAACAGAAAATCATGATTAGTCAAAATATTCATTGTTAAATAAATAAGATGAATAAGAAAAGCAAAGACAGGTAAAACTTTCAGGATTTACACCATTAACTTGTAGAAGGAATAGTCATAAACAGAACAATTAGCATGGTACGCTAGGATAAATGACATGATGTAACACACTACTCACACCACCATTCTCCTGAAGTCTGAAAGTGTTGTTTGAGCACTGTCCATATGCTCAAAGGCCAAGCTTCTCCCACCTTTATCATCCATATGGATGAATGCTATGTTGGAAGCTGCTGATGATGTTACAGGAGGCATAGCAACAGGTTAAACCAGATAGTGTAGGTGGGACAGCCTCTCTCAGAAAGAAGTATTCAACCTTCAGCCTGTGACATGTTCTCTCCCTTCCCTTTGCTCATATAGCAGCATGCTGGGGAGCACAGACATGAGCAATAGGTGCATTGCTTATACAACAAGGGGTAGAGGAATTGTATTGACTGGAATTGCAGACAAGTAACTGCCTTTTACCTATCTTCCAAACTGTTTTTCAACACCTTTAGCAACTGTTAAGGAGAAAACCTTACTGTTCAAAATGAGAGAGCTGAATACGGGCTCAGGTTAAGATGCAGATTCAGAGAAACTACAGTTGATATCAATAAAAATTCTGAAAACACATTGGCTGGAGCTTGACTACTAAAGACTGAAAAGAGAGGGTTTGTGTTAATTAGTTTGAGAGAGCTGTTCATATTAAGAACTATGATCAATTATTGTAAAAGTCTTTTTTGTTTGACTTAAATCTAGTAACAGTACTATAATTTATTTGTTATTTTGTATCCTGGAACATTTATAAAAAATAATTCTGGTAACGTATATAAATAGGCTAAGAAAAATAGAAGGAATAGAATTTTTTAATCTTAAAGCAAAGAAAAAAGTAGAAATACTAATTTGTTTTATAATGTATGTCCTTCTGAAATAATCTATAGTCAGACAACTGCTTGGTACTGAATTTTAATCACTGTTATTGATAAAAATAATTCTAAGGTATAAGAGACTTTTCACTACTAAAAATTACTCAATGATTTAGTATTTCAACAGCTGTGGAATGGAAAATTCACCATTAAAATATAATGGTGAGTTGTGAAGATATTTACGTGAGTGTAAGATTTTAATTCTATATTTTGTAATAATTCAAACTGTAATTTAAATTTCACATCGCTCGGTTACTGATCACTTTTAAAAAGTCACTATTGATACTACAAAAAGACTTATTCTTATATTGGCAATTGTCATCATGACTTGCATTATAGATAAATGTGGATATCTAAGAATTAGGCACTAATATTTTCAGTCAATAATTCTTCAATAGCTATATCTGCTCTCTGCCATTTTAATTCTTCAGACTTATCTTCTGATTAAGGTGATATTGTTTGGCTCCATAACTTTTTCTGCCTTCATCTTCCTGCTGAGCTCGTGACTTTCATAGAGTCTCAGGAGAATGGGAAGAAACAGTTAAGGAAACTTGCTTTTAATTTTCTTAGTACCTACTACAAAATGTGATAATTATTTATTGATTATCTTTTTTTTTTGAAGTTGTATAAAAATGGGCAGCAGGTATATGTGGAATTGCTGAATCATTTGACCAACTATCTTTAAGTTGTTTTAAAATGAGAAACTTTTAAATAATGATCTTATATTTTCTTTCATCCGTAAGTTTTATATTAATTATGTTACTATTTTCTTTGTTTTTTTCTAGCTTTATGCGGTGGAGATGTTAGAGGACCTAGTGGAACAATTTTATCCCCTGGCTATCCTGATCTGTATCCAAATTCGCTGAATTGTACATGGACTGTAGATGTTACCCATGGAAAGGGTAAATAAATAAATTTCTCTTTTTCCACTTCTTTTTTTTTTTTTAATGTAAATTTTCTCTTTTTCCACTTTTTTTTTTTTTTTTTTTTTTAATATCTGAGTCCAGCATTCTCTGGTACACCAGTAGATCTAGGTTAGCAGCAATGAACTAGCAACTACATTACTGGTTTTTGGCTTTTCTTTATTTTTGTTATATTAATTCCTAGAATTCCAGATGTTGAGTAAGGCCTAATGCTTTCCACAGAAAGAAGGTCCCTTTATGAATGTTTATAGTCCAAGTAACGGAGAGTTGAATGTGTGTACATTATTTCATACAGATGGAAGAGGATGGATGCTTTTTCTATGTCAAGGATGAAATGCCTTATTTTAGAGAGATTTGCTGGAAGAGGTCATTAAGACTTGATAACAACAGAAGTATCTGAAGTAACGACTTAAGTGATAATGTTATTCGTATTATGGCATAAAAAAAGGAATTAAGTCAATGAGAGAGTAGTTATTTAAAAGATTGCTCATTATGCTAAATATTACATTATGACTAGCTGTAGACAAGGAAATGCCAGAAAGAAAAGTCTGATTATTTTCCCAAGAAAAGAAACTATTTCAGATTACTGAGACACATTTTCAGTGTGGCAGCATGTAAATAGCAGTTTAATATGCATTTATGGATTTAATAAGTAATATATTTCAGAAATAAATGTAAATTTACAAAAAATAATAGAACTGAATAAGAGAATACTCAGAGAGGTAAGTATTATTTAATGACTGATTACCGAAGCTGAGAGACAGGAGAATTTTAAGAAAAGGATATTTATTTAAGGCAAATTTCAAGATAAATATATAATGTTGTTTTTACCTTTTCTCTGAGAAAGGATCTTAGTAAAAGCTTTTTTCAAATAAACATAAGAGATGTCAGATAGGTTAGAAAATGCTTAACACACAAATGGAAATTGGGAATTCTAGGAAGCAAAATTTCCTTGAAGTAGTGTGTCCTACTTGCTTTCAGGTGAAAGGTTTGGGACCGGATGAGAAGAGATGAATCAAACTGAGATTTTTGTTGGTATTTTGCTATAAATATGGGAGTGGTTGTACTATGAGTGGAAAGAGCTAGAGAAGCGTAAGAATTTAATGTTAAGGGAAGGAGAGAAATAGAGAGAGGTGTCATAATAGGAATTGAATATAAATACAGTGAGATGATAAGAACACAACAAGGAGAATTGCATCTGTAACACTGCAAAAAACACAGAAGGAATGAAAGGAAACAGAAGGAAGGCAAGTTCAATTCTGAATTTCATCAATGTTCTCTGTGAGGGCATGAAAAAATGTGACAAAGTATGCTGATGATGTACTTCTCTAAGAAAGAGTTATTGATAATGTAAAAATAAGACTTCCCTCTCACAGAATTGTGCTGAACTGTGATCCCCTTGTTCTATTTTGTACAAACCGGGTGATAATTCCTCATCTAGATGTTCAATCACTCTGACTGGATGTCCCATTTAAAGTTCCTTACACTGTTAAAGTGGCAAAGTGTATCCGTCAAAATTATTGCCCCAGCTATTCCGTGGCCTCCTTTTGCTACCAAATGATGCTATTGTGTCAATATAATTTACTTGTAAGTATCCACAGTAAAAAAGCATTCTAAAATTACTGAACCTACATTGGATGCTACATTTGAAAGCTACATTGATAAAGCATTCTGAAATTACTGAACCTACATTTGATGCTGCATTGAAAGCTGCACAGAGGAGAAGGACCTGGGGGTAATGATTGACAGCTGACTGAACATGAGCCAGCCGTGTGCCCAGGTGGCCAAGAAGGCCAATGGCATCTTGGCTTGCATCAGAAACGGTGTGACCGGCAGGTCCAGGGAGGTTATTCTCCCGCTGTACTCGGCACCAGTGAGACCACATGTTGAGTACTGTGTTCATTTCTGGGCCCCTCACCACAAGAAGGATGTTGAGGCTCTGGAGCGTGTCCAGAGAAAAGCAATGAAGCTGATGAGGGCGGCTGGAAAATGAGTCTTACGAGGAGCGGCTGAGAGAGCTGGGGTTGTTTACTCTGGAGAAGAAGAGGCTGAGGGGAGACCTTATTGCTCTCTACAACTACCTGAAAGGAGGTTGTAGGGAGGAGGGAGCTGGCCTCTTCTCCCAAGTGACAGAGGACAGGACAAGGGGGAATGGCCTGAATCTCCGCCAGGGGAGGTTCAGGCTGGATATCAGAAAAAAATTTTTCACAGAAAGAGTCCTCGGGCACTGGAACAGGCTGCCCAGGGAGGTGAATGGGTCACCTTCCCTGGAGGCGTTTAAGGGACGGGTGGAGGGACTGCTTAGGGACATGGTTTAGGGAGTTTTAGGTATGGTTGGACTCGAAGATCTGGTGGGTCCTTTCCAACCTGGTGATTCTATGATTCTATGAAATCCTGTATGACCAACATAGTGGCTTTCTATGATGGGGTAACCGCAGCAGTGAACATGGGTCAGGGGACAGGACAAGGGGGAAAGGCCTGAAGCTCCGCCAGGGGAGGTTCAGGCTGGACATCAGGAAAAAAAAATTCACAGAAAGGGTCATTGGGCACTGGCAGAGGCTGCCCAGGGAGGTGGTTGAGTCACCTTCCCTGGAGGTATTTAAAAGACTGGTGGGTGAGATGCTCAGGGACATGGTTTAGTGGTTAATACAAATGGCTGGACTCAATGATCCTGGATGTCTTTTCCAACCCAGTGACCCTGCGATTCTCTGATTCTGTGATTTGCCCTTGCTACCTCTCAGTATGATACATGGCTTTTAGCATTACAGGAAAGTAAGGTCCTGTGGATCTTCTGCAAATGAGAAAAGATGTGTGAAGAATAGAACTGTTCTTCTTGATAAGTAAGAAAGACTGATAGTGTAAAAATCCTCTTGGCCTTGTAATAATTTAGTTTGCACCCCATCTGAAAAGACACTGGATAACCAAACCAAGCTTCATAATCTGGGCATTGAAGAAAAATAGCAGAGAAGGGTGAGTTTAACTGCATGGAACATTATTGAAAAATGTATAAATTCTACAGTAAACATAAGCCCAGATTAAGCCATATTTTTCAGGATTCTTGAAGATTTTATAAATACTTCCATCTTTCTTAAATTAAAAATAGGATTTTAGAGGAAAGTACTTGGATTTTTATTTTTATTTTTTTTTAGAAAACTAAGTAGGGGTTTTTTTTATCTATATTTTTCTTGAACCCACAGCCAGAGAAGTACTTAGAAGTTGGGATAAATAAAAGCCAAAATTCTCTGTGTGATTACATTTTATGTGAGGCTATTGAAAAAAGCAACATATACAATAAGACTCCTGACAAAACAAATGTACAGAAATACTATATACAGGGAAAACAGTGATAGTGAAAACATGCACATTTATAAGTACCTATACACTGATACATCTGTAAACACACATGTATCAATGCAAACATGTTCTTTGTTTCAGTAAGTTTTCGTTATCCTATGGAATTGTTATTTGGAAAGGCATTATTAAATAATTCCTATATTGTAATATAATTTGGGCATTTTGATTCATGTTCCTCAAAGATCTGCTGGAAACAATTGAAGAGTGAAGATTTGCTGTGAATAGGAAATGGAAAATGTTGTATGAACTTCTGATATTTTGTTCTTTTTAGCAAAAAGGTACGAATACTTTAAGCTCTTCCTGTTGCAGTGTACGAGGAAGATAGCTGTCCTTTCATGATAATAAGCCACAGGCTTACCTAATTTAACTTTAAACTTCTAACAGTAAAGTTTTACGCCTGAGTAAGTCCATTACACCACTTCTGTATTTAATGGAGAAAGGAATATATCTATCCCACCCCATCTAAAGCAGATGGAATGAAACATCCTTAGAAGGTACCTGTTTCCTCTATCATCTGATGCCCAGGGGCTTTACATAGTCCCCAGATGAACCAGCTAAGGGAGAACTGAGTGACTAAGTTTTAGATAGTTACCATTCGGAAAAATTAATCCCATATACATAAATAAGTTATTTTAAAGTGAGAGAGAAATGCTTTATTCTGGAAATGTCATTTTTGGCTCTATTTCATAACTAATATAATTCCAACTTCAGAATCTCAAGGACTAATTTCTACTGGCCATTAATGAGTGATATGATTTTTTAAAAAATAATTGTTTTCTTTTTTAAAAAAAACACAAATTATTAGTTTAATGTCAAATTGCCAAAAAAAATTGTGTATAACTTTCAGCTCCAGGATGATGTGGGGTGTTTTCTTAAACAAACATCTTTATGTTGCAACTTCATACTGCTATTATGTAATAGCTCGCAATTAAATGCATGTGTTTTGTTATGAATTGTACTATATGTATGGATATATTTTATTGATAGGAAAAAAGTTTCTGTGTTTGTATATACTGTCTTAAATAAAATAATCTGCAATATAAAGACATATATTAATTTTACTGTCGAAATGTATTTAAACTTCTAGAATTCCGGAATGCTTTTTTCATTTGTGTTTGTCTGGACTAGCATTATGACTCTTGAATGTCCATTAAAACTTGATGTAATTTTATTTTATTTTGAATTTGTAGACTAGGGAATGGAACATACATTTCAAATATGCTTAATATGTCTAGTAATTGGAATTAGTTATGAAGAGGAAAGGAAGCTTCAATCATGACAATAGTTATTGTACTTTGTGTTTAGCATGCAATTCAATATAAGGTGAAATGAAACTTGCAGAGCATCAATAGTATATTTAAAAGGATTGACAAATAGAGCAGCTCATTTACTCACCCCCCAACAGTCTGGATTATAACACTGGGAAATGACATTAGAATGTTATGTCTTCCTGTCTTCATTTCATATTTTAAATATTCTCCTTATAAAGAAAGGAGCATGTGAGGCAGAATGAGAAGGAAGCTACTTGAACATATCTTTTAAAATTCTTCTCTGGAGACAGTACAATCTGTCACACAGCGTATATTAATGTGATTAGAATATTTTCTGAAGAAAACTAAATTGTACAGCTACTGCTAGGATATACCTTGGGGTTTTGCTTAGAAATGTCATGGCAATCTAGAAAATTGATTGAAACATTCCTTGGAGTTAAACCTTGAGTCTGGTGTTTGAACAGTACTCGTTGAAACTCATCTGTGATTCACAGGAGTTCTTTTGTTTAGGGTTACTACCATTAAATTTTCTTTGGTGTTTCTGATTTTGTTGTTGCAGTATTCATGCATGCATAAAAAGGGCCAAAATTAATTCAGGGTGTAGTACATGCAAAAAATATGGCCTGAATTTCAGCCTCATTCTATATATATCACATTTCTCTATTAACAGCTCTCTTTTCATGTCAGATCAACACTATATGCTACCTAAAAATATGATAAAATAATTAAACTGATTAAGAGTTTATCAATCCCGGGAATTAAGCTTATATGCATTAGCTCAAAATATATGTAACTTAACCTTGATTCCAAAATTCAGTTTGTGATTTTTGTTGATTTATTGTCATACAATCTAGGAGAATAAATAGGATGCTCAAAGCATTTGAATGATTTTGCTCACAGAATTATTAAGATTTTTTTTAAATCCAGAATGGGTTCTCAGATTATCTGTTTTTATCTTATGCATAAAACACAACTCCATCCTATAATTTCTGTATCCCACATGCTCCCACAACCTTCCAGGTCCTGGCCCAGGATTTGCCCACATATCCCACTCCCTCCTGCTGCTGCTTCCCTGTGACCAATGACCCTTTTTGTAGTTGTTGGCCTCGAACCTCATCCTGCTTACCAGAGAGCCCATACTAATTAATGTTCACTAGTCGTTGAGTATGTGTTCGCACTCCTGAGAGAGAAGACAGATGCTAAATAGTCAGGAATATTCAGAATAGTCAGGGATTAGTAAAAGAGACAACCCTCTCCATTTTCCTTCACTTTTTTCTCCCTTGTCCATCATGATCCCTCACCTTATCTGCTTTTGGCCCTAAACATCTCACAAAAAAAGTTTTGTAGCCTTCAAATACCATTTAAAAATCTCATAATAAGTTTAACATATTTTCACAAATTCTCTCAAATATTTCTCAGTAAATTTCTGATTTCTATGAGACCCAAAATTATCTTCTTTCCTCTGTTCTAATTAATTGCTAAATTCTGATTGAACTACTACAAGATTACTGTGATAGATTCAAACAGCCTGTCACTCAGAAACTTGAAAGTTCTGGTCTTTGTTATCTTCTCCACTAAATCCTGCTCATTAAAGCTGTGTACGTATGTATATCATTTAGTACATAGAATCATAGAATCATAGAATCATAGAATCATAGAATCATAGAATAATTAAGGTTGGAAGGGACCTCAAAGATCATCTAGTTCCAGCCCCCTTGCCATGGGCAGGGACATAGCACTAGATCAGGCTGCCCAAGGCCCCATCCAACCTGGCCTTGAACACCTCCAGGGATGGGGCAGCCACATCTTGCCTTGGCAATATATTCCAGTGTCTCACCACTCTCATGGTGAAGAAATTTGTCCTAATGCCTAGTCTAAATCTGGTCCTCTATATCTTATACCCATTCCCTCTCATCCTATCACCACAAGCCCTTATGAAGTCCCTCTCCAGCTTTCTTGCAGGCCTCATTTCTTTCTCTCAATTCTTGTCTTTGCTTTCTATACTGAAAGGTCCTTGACTAGATATCCTCATATATCAAGTGTCCTTACATTCCAGATACCCTCACAAACTCTTTACTAGGTGTAATTGAGTTGCCCTAACAGAAATGCCAAATGCCATTTGGACAATGTCAGGGATGTAAAGTATTGGAAAACAAAATATACAGAATCATACTGACAGGTTCTATAGCAGGACATGAGGTCTAGAAAATATAACCTCCAACAGCTAAAGTGGATTGTGGTTCTTATGTGTAGACAACTGAGTCAAGCACAGTATTATCTAGCTTCAGTCTTGGATTTTGTTACGCTGTTTGGGAAGATCTTGGGGTGAGGGGGGTAAGTAAAAAGGGGAAGCATTTGTTTGGGTTTTGATTAAATTGGTTAAATTATGTCAACAGTTTAAAATCTGTTGTCTATGAGAGTATCTGTACATCATTAAACTACATACACTATGTCGATCTTCAATCACAATTGAATTTGCCTAACCATTACTTCATTAGATATACTTGAAGCATTGTTTTATAACTTCTATGACAAAGCCGAAAATGCTATTACTCTAGAAGTACCAATAACCACTTAAGCTACCTAATAGCTTCTCCTTTTCCTTTTTCTTGACATTCTGTGCATTCTACCCAAAGATCATAGTCTAACTCTTAGTTAGAGAAATGCAGAAAAAAAAATTTCATGAACTGTCTTCAGCTTTAAGTCTTTTTCTTGCTATTGTTTTCCAAGATATTTCTTCCTTTCTAGATGTTTGATTTCTATTTGATAGTTTTCAAAAAAAGCGTACTGTTGTCATAAACCACATTTCGCTAAGAGACCTCCCTTTTTTTTTGGGAGGAAGTTCTGCTTTTTCTGTATGTGCCATGAGAATATGGTGTCATATATTTTATAACCCTCCCATTCACTGCTGTTATACAAGGATGCTGGTGACTGTAGGAAATAAGGTTTACCTTTTCCATTCTACTATAAACAGTCTGTAATTGTGAACATTCATAATGAATCATTAGATTTTATATGAATATGCAACTATACGTCTTTGAGTTCTAAAAATCAGGCATCCATATTTTGCAGCTAGAGGCAAAAGTGAAAGGTAGTGTCAAAACCAGAATATACAGATATTTTAATATTCAAATCAGGAAAGATACTAAGTTTTAGAAAAATTGGATTATCTTAATTTTCTGAACCATGGTTCATAGTGAAATGTATGGTTTTAATCCTTGGGTTAATTACATTGATGTTAACAGTGTCATGCGTATATCTAATTCTACTTTTTCTAATAGGAGTGCAGTTCACCTTCTACACCTTTCATTTGGAGGATCATCATGACTACTTACTAATAACAGAGAATGGGAGTTTCACACAGCCATTAGCACGTCTGACTGGTTCTGAGCTTCCTTCACCAATCAATGCTGGTCTCTATGGAAATTTCAGGGCTCAATTGCGCTTTATTTCAGATTTTTCAATATCATATGAAGGATTTAATATTTCTTTTTCTGGTAAGAAAACACCTATAATACCTGGCTCCTGAAAAAGATATTTTCAGCATTTTCTGTGAAGAGAGAGGAAAAAAAAAAGCTAACATACAAGAGATTTTGATGAATACGTTTGCTGAATCATAAAATTAAATGTTATTTCTTAAGCAAAACAATTTCAAAGCAAGCAAACCTCTCTACCTTTGTAGAAACAGTTTTACTATGTGATAAAAAAGGTGGCAGTAAACTGTAGGACACATTGTAAAGTGAGGGAAGGAAATGGAACTAGTTTAACTTCAGTTAGTGGAATTCCATATGAACCCAAGTGTCAATTATTTAGGCCTTTATGCTCTGCCATTGTTTTCATTTATGTACCTGGGACATTTATGACACTTATAATAATAATAAAATGTGTTGTCTTATGCATCTTAAAAATGTTGTGAATTTATTCATTAGTCTTACTTTTTAATATACCACAATTGACCATTTAACTTCACACATTCATTTTGTTTTTAAATCTGAAATCAGTATTGATAGTTAGGTGGAAACATATAGAAATTACTAGACTGTAAGATTACAAATATGACTGATAAACATCGTATTGTTCTCACTCGTATAAATTGCTTTCTTGTTTTCAGAATATAATCTTGAACCTTGTGAAGATCCTGGGATACCACAATTTGGTAACAGAATAGGATTTAATTTTGGAGTGGGAGATATTCTGACATTCTCCTGTTCATCTGGATACCGTTTAGAAGGAGCTTCAGAGATAATTTGTCTTGGTGGTGGACGACGAGTATGGAGCGCACCTCTGCCAAGGTGTGTGGGTACGTGGTCAGCTGCTTTCATTTGCTTGTACGTGTAGTCATTGTCCATAGATCTGCAGATTTACAGCATGGAAAAGCATGGTAATACACCTCTTACTTTTTAATGTACTCTCATATTCTTCCTATCTCCTTTGTCAAATTTATTTAACTTTTCCTTAATATGTGTAGTATTAAAACTATCAATGGACTTTAGAGTCTATCTTTGAAAGCATTCCAGATTGAGGACACAATGCTTACTCTTCTGAATTTGAATAATAGGTTAAAAAAAATGGATATAAAATTAAACCAACATTTAACCAGTTCAGTTGCCTAATAACTGATTTTTTTTTTTTTTTTTTTTTTTGTGCATGCAAGCTTTCAAGTGGTATCTGTACCACATTGTGTAAATGTTCTTAGAGCACTAAGGCAAGAGTTATTTCATAAAACTAGGTCCATGTATAGAAGTGCAGTCAACTTGAACTTCTTATATAAGTTAGAGAAAGAAGTCCTCAGAATATCCGCAGAACATCCAGTTATTCTGGTTTTAAAACAATACCTAAGATAACGGAGAGGAAAAACATCCTGATGGTTCCTAACACTCTTCACTTACTGTAGAAGTAGTAGAAGTAGCCTACATGTGTAGCTTTGATGATGAAAGAGACTAATTCTGCAATGGAAATATCTGGTGGCCCTTGGGCAGTCCGGTGCTGGTTGCAACTTTTAATGGCTAATGTTGTCTCAGCTGAATCCTTTTTAATTGTCTTAATTTTCAGCTCTGTTGAGAACTGTTAGAACAACGAAATCTCTGAGAAGTAGGATAGTTACTTAAGCTTCTATACTTTTTTAATTAGTTAAGGGTATATATTATATGGAAGGGTTTAGATGTGGAGATAACTGTATCAATGTACATTTGAAATCTTTTATTTTTTCATACTAAATTGCATGACCGTAAGACATAAATTTCTTTCAGAATCTGACTGTAAAGTAACAATTGCATGATTATAAGCTTGTTCTTACCGTGTGTTAGTTTTCATAAGTAGCCATCAAAATTTTCACGTGCAAGCTATTCCTATGCTTACCTTAGTATAACAAAAGTTCTGAGTTCAGTGTATGCATAAGTGACATTTATGTATTCATCTATAGAAGAGATGGTTTAAAAGCTGAGTCAGTGCAGTGCATGGGGTTGTGTTGAGGTTGATGAGTTTTTAAGCATAAAGTTGATAATGAATGCATGCACAGTTGTGAAGACAGGTTAAATTTTAGTAATAAACTTCTAGAAGTGTTAGTATACTGAAAATGAATTGGTAAATTCTCAGTAAAGAACAACTTGCACAGAAGCATAAATGAAAAAAAGTGTTGTTTTGGTTTTCATGACATAGAAAAGAATACTTATGTTTGTGTGTTGGAGGGGGACAAAAGATGGAATGCAAGGAATAAATTGTTTTCCTGTCAATGTACTTTCTCCTTATCTTTGAAAATGAGAGATAGCCTCCATTAGAATGACTTAATCAGCTATTTCCCTCCTCTTCTTCCTGTCCAAATATTAAGCCCTTGGAAATTTTGCACTTAGTTTACAATTCAAAGAACTGGAGAGTGGAAATTCCTGTTGTCCACTTTTATTGGACTCAGAAATTGACATATTGTTACGGTTGCTCAAGTTCAGCATTTTCTGCCAAAGTGATTGATGAACTTTAATGCTTTTAATATCACCTATGCTTTCAAATGTGCACAACCTTGATTAGGAATCAACCAGTTTTCATAGTATTTATGTTCAGCTTGTCAGTACAAAAATACAACATAAGATACACACAGATAAAGTGGAACAAGTATGGTAGCAGGATAAAAAAATGGTTGAAGCTGGAGGACAGATCCAGGGGCAAAAGGTGAGAGAAACATGTCTTCTCAGCCTGAAGGAGAGACAGCTTTGCAAGAACCTAACAGAAGTTCTCAATAGCTCTGAAGGCATCCTTAAGAGGATGGAACAATGTTCTTCACAACGGTTTATGAGAGAAAGATGAAAGAAAAAGGCAGAAATTGAAATAAGAGAGTTTCAGACTGGAATAAGTGTAAACTTTTCACACGGGAAATGTTGAATAGTGGAACATATTGCCCAAAAACATTGTGCAGTTTCTCTCCTTGGGAGTCTTCAAGGTCAAAGTAAAAGCCCTGAAAAACCTGTTCTGACACCAGAGTTGGGCTGGATTAGAGATCTCCTAAGGTCCCTTCCAACTTGAATTTGCTTGTGTTTGTGATCATATATCCTCTTGATAGATGTAGTTGAGTCCTGTGGGTCATGATATTTCTTCTGTTTCCTTAGTAAGTTTTCATAACAAATAACAGTCCATTGTTATATACCTTAGCTCTCTACTTCTGACTATATCTTTATCTTTTGCTAGTACAAATTTCATAAGTTTTAACTCATTCTATGATCTTTCCATATGTGAATCACTTTGTTTTCTTTAAAAAAAACCCAGCCTTGTGGATGTAAATACAGTTCAATAAGCAATACCCTTCCAGCAGGCAATATAGGTAAAACTACAGAAGTCTTGGTCCTGTTTGCAGGTGGAGACCTCTTAACATTTTTTTCTGTTGTTGACACGCACACTCAAAGCCTGTTTTGTACCATCAACCACTGTCATACCATTATGCCAATGTTCATGTCATGTTGCACATTTCTGTAACTTCATGCAACCAAAAAAACACCAGCACTTTTCTTAAATAATTTTGGATATTCTACACACATAAAAAAATATAGTTATACTTTTGGACCACAGAGGCGCCACATAGAACCTAGAGGGCATCAAAAAACATTTGTTACAGACCTGCTTGGGTTTCTCTAGACAGACTTAACTGTGAGTAGAGTAGATGAGATCTCTTCCAGGAGTGGATGCATTTAATAGTGTAGACACATGTAAGGCGACCAAAATACTTCATTAGAATACAATAAAAATGATTCCAGTCACTTGATAAGAAATCCTTCATGATGGTCACAGTTCTTCTAGTCATATGATGGGAGATAATATTTGTGGCCATCAGAAAGAGTATATGACAATAAATAGGATGTCAGAACAATTGGTGTTATCTACAACTGGTTCCTAGTTCACATGATCCTGATGTTTATAACTCCAATAAGCACTAATGTTAGAAACAATAAGAATACTTTTTTTCTGGTGTTCTTCATATGCCATTCATTGTCTGTAAATGGACTTTACAGTATATTGGACTACTAGGAGTCCACAACTTGGCTAAATTAAAAATTAAAAAATCAGTGGAATCATAAATAATATGTGAAAATTCCTTAAACGGGAAGAGGCTGAGTTTAAAGATTAACAGTATTTTACACAGAGGTACAGACAAACCAAACAATACCGTCTATATTTCTGAAATTAGCTTTTATAGCTATTTCATTATTGTGCCATTCATATAATAACAGCCAGATAAAGGTCCACACTATTCACCATACTGTCAACATTTGAGAATGTTCAGTTTTCTTTATTACTCTCTGACATATTCCAGTAGCGTTCTAAATTTTTTTGCAAACAGTGGAAATAGCAGATTTTACCTTTCTGTATATTCATCTGTGTATTAGGAGAACATGGCATGTACATAGCTGGGACATGTTTTAACTAGGTAAATTATCTTCCTTTTCATCTCCCTCATTTACACTTGGCAGACATTGCAAATAGTTAGTCCATAAGTTAAAACAATCTTCTTTATTGATCAGAACTTCATGTCAGCATTCACTTAATTGTCTAGCTCCTACAAAGAGAAATATCTCTTTCATCAATTCAGGTCAGCTGTCACACCTGTGTCCCCTCCTAACCTCTTGCTCATTCACTAAAGGCCAGCATGAGAAACAGAGAAAGCCTTGGCACTGGGCAAGAGGTGTTCAGCAGTAGCTAAAATATTGGTGTATTGTCAACGCTGTTTTGGTCACAGATATAAAACACACACTATAGACTACTATATAGACTACTATGAATTAAGTGCATTGCAGTCAAAAGCAGTACAATCTGCATTTAATAAACTTAATACATGCAAGTATCTAAGGATTAAAAGGAAGAGTCAAGAATCTTCAGATTGCTTGCTTTGAGCTTCAGCATGGAAAGTGACAATATTTGTTTCTTTAAAAATATAGTTAAAATAAGTATGGATACTTGTTCACTTTTAGCTTTTCCAGAAGCAAAATCTAAGCTCCGAATTGTGCTACAAAATCAACATTTTCAGTATCATATTAGGGGCATGTCTCCAGCTTGTGTTACAGAAGACAGGTATCATCTTAACTTTATGAATATGCCGTCCACTTGTTTATCATAGGAAACTGGTTCTGATGCATTCGGAGTTCAGATGTTCTTCATAATTCTCAATGACATTGTTATCTCACAAGAAGCCAGTTTGAATTTCCATGTATCTGTGCTACAGACAAGAGCAAACAAGAGCAATTATTGTTACTTTAAAGGAAAAATAATGAAACAGATAAAATGAAAATTTTTTGATTATCAATAACGGAATGAAGATGATAAAAGATATGTAAGAATACTGACATTCATGCTTTCTTTTCATGTTTTATTCAAATAATCACAAAATGTAGTGTTCACCACACACATCTCTTTCTTGGAATTACCTTCATTTCTAGTGAAACATGCAAAGTTTTGTCTTTTATGCCAGATTTCTCCTATCTTTTATTCCCTCCCTTGCTTTCTTCCATTTTCTATTTTTCTTTCCTTTTCTTATTCCTTCCTTCCTTCCTTCCTTCCTTCCTTCCTTCCTTCCTTCCTTCCTTCCTTCCTTCCTTCCTTCCTTCCTTCCTTCCTTCCTTCCCTTATAGGGCTGCCCAATAGCCACTTGCATTACAGTACATTAGAACTGACATGCCAAAATTTATAGCCCATAATTGTATCTATGTCAATGTTAAAAAAGAAAAAAAAAAAATCTAGTCTTTTCGTAGCTTCTGTGTAGAACATTTTTCTTTGGCTTTCTCAGGGCTATTCAGTTTCTTCCCAGTCTGCTAAACCTTAAATGGAAGACACTAATTTTAAAATCTTGTTTTCTTGTGCTTATATCCTACTTCCACTTATCTTTCTCCTTAAAACATTTTCAATCTATGTTTATCAGTCTGCCCTAAACAATTAAAGTCAGAACCTATGATGTTCTGGTCATACAGATTTCCAAGGAACTTTATCCCTTACAAATATGAAAAGCAGATAAACAAACATAAAAGAAAAAAAAAGGAATCTACAGGCAAATCCATTCATTTATGTCATGTTTACTGCATACTTTTCAGATAACGCGGTATATCTTTAGGGGTAAAGACTTTTGTTGAGTCAATAGGTTATTTCCTGTTTAACAACATAGTTTCTTTGCCAAGCTTGAGTTAAGGTGTTTTTCAGGGAATACCTGGGGAGTGAAAAATAGAAGGGTCTGCAAGTTTATATTGTATGAAAGAAGAAATAAATTCAGTTTTGAACTGAAGCACAATTATGTAACCAATGAAGCAAAATTTCTGCTACGGATATGTCTACAGTAATAGCAAGGTCCCTTAATTAGCGGGAGAGCTTTTAGCTATCCTCTGCATGTCTTATTCTATATTGCCATTAGAGTCCTGCTGTGCAGCTTTATCCATTTCTGTACATACAAAAAATTTAAGACAAAAGTTGTTTTTAATATTTTGAATTTGAAAATATGTTCTTTTGCTAGCTTTAATTGAGCTTTCTTTTAATATGCAGAATGTTTTGGCAGCATGACTTCTCAGTTTAAGGACTGTGATATTCAGTTGTAAATATGTCATTGATTCCTCTCAGAACAAATTAATCCTAATCTTTCTTTTGTTTGTCAGAAGAAAATTTATTCCTTTAAAAATTTCTCCTGCCATATGTTGTATTTCTGTTATTTTCTTCAGGGACAGGATATCCTGAACAAAGCAAAATAGAGCCACTGAGGGCTCTCCATCTGTTAGTATAATGGCATTATAATATGCTAAGCACTTTCTTAAGATTTCTTATGTATTCTAATATTTTGCATACAGTTTTAACTGCTCCTGCTCACTGTGTGTAAATTTTCACTAAATTCCAACGGTCCTTTTATATTTGACCATTTTAGTAGAAACATCAACTTGCTCTCAAATTATGTGTAGGTGTTAAATACAGTACCTTCTCAAATCTAGCAATAGTGTCTTTCACTGTAACATAAACAATGTAGTCAGATAACAGCCAAAAAAGTATGTGCAATGTATGTTGAAAGTGAATTTAATACACAGACAGTCACATGAATCTTTTGGGGTTATATTTTAGAATATAAAATAAAACTGAAAAATACTATTCTTTCTGATTGAAGAAGACAATGTTCCTTTAATTTTCTTCATCAGCAATAGGATTCCCTGTATTTAACTGTGTCAGGGTACCAAAACTGCCCTGAAAACTTTTCATGACCTCAACCCCCTGGTTCTTCAAGGAAAGAATGCTTCAGTGAAAACTTAATCCTTTCAGGATTTTCTTATTATCCTCTGGATTGTTTTGTTTTGATAAGAGCCTCTTTCCTTGATTATGCCTTACATCAGTTGAAGAGGTAGAACTTCCAAAGAGTAACAGTTTTATATGGAAGAATTTTATTGACCACTGAATTTAGGTACACTGTTTTTGAAGTAGCTGCTAATTCGCAGTCTACTACCACCACTGGTTAAAACCAAACCCCTTTTATAGAATGCTTCCACTTACTTGTCCAGCCAAGTTGTTGCAATGTGCTTAGTCTCTTAACCAAGAGATAACACCTTTTCAAAATATAGAACTGCTACTTGTAGGTCCTATCTTTTGATTCCAAGGGATTGTCTTGAAGAAAACTATGGCTGAATTTCAGTCTGTAGCAGCATGTCACATTTTTTTTTCATTTGAGAATTATTTACAGTCCACATTTGATCAACTGAATTGTGACAAACTTTGCAAAAACTCTCTTAATAGAACTTTTTTTTTTTTTAAAAAAAAAGTCACTAATTGCAGAATTGTTTTGAAATGGTTAAATTACCCAAACAGATGCATTTTTTTCTTTGGTTACAATAACTATGGTGTTTTATATGATTACAAAATTTAAATACACTACTAAACAGTAGTTGAAATGTATCTACTTTAGCACAGAAATGTGCAATGAAGACACATTCATAACCAAAACATAACAGTAATTTCTTATAAATTTCCATTATATGAGCATTTCCCTTTCATTATTTTTTTTGATTTTTTGTTTATTTTCCTCTCTAATACGGGAATTATTCTATATTTCTGACAAAGTCGAGAAACAGTGATTTACTTCAATATTAGTGTTACAACTTTCAACTTCATATATGCTGAATTTTTTTTTTTTATGGAAATATAGCTGAATGTTGAAATATGTTCTTTATTTCTGTTCTTTTTCCTACAAGCAAAGTGCGTAGGGTAGGTTCTAAGCTTCAGATGAAATAAGAGGATTTAAAAAAACAAATCTCACTAAAACAACCTGAGTTTCATCTCTATCGAATACAGAATCTTACTAAAATTAAACATTAAGGTGTAGCAGAAGTGTTTGTAATTTATGCTGTAGTATTAACATCAAAGGATGTAACCATAGGTTACCTGTGATCCCACATAATTTTAAGCAACATAGCTGCCTGTTCTTGCTTAAAAATAGAAGTGGAGAATGGCAGATTGAACTATCTGTGATATAGTTTGGGAAATTGTATAATATCAATAGTATATCTTCCCTGTTTGATTCTGCATTTTTTTTCTGAATCAGACTACTGTGTTTTGTGTGTGTGTTTTATGTTCTGTAGTTTGGCTTTTTTAAAAAAATCATAATTTGTACTGACAGGAGACAAGTAGGGGAGTGAGAGACTAACTGTTGATTTTGTGATAATCCCTTTGAGAAATGTACAAAAGAAGTTACTTTTCCAGGCTGCAGTGCATGCATCCATGGATCTGTAATGTTATAACAGAATACTGTGGGTGAAAGTCTTAAACTGTGGGTTTCAAGACTACTGTTACTAAACTTGCTTTCTTGTCTGCTGACACAAGGTTTGAGATCATAAATAGAATCACAGAAGGGATTAGAAGGGACCTTTGTAGAGTATCTAGTTCATTCCCCATGGGCAGGGACACCTTTCTCTAGATCAGGTTGCTCAAACTCCATCCAACCTAGCCTTGAGCACCACCAGGGATGGGGCATCCACAACACTGCATTCTCCCTCTATATTAAGAAAAGTGCGATCAGGTTGTTAAATATTATGACATGAACAATTTCTTTTTAACAGAAAACATAGCATGGCTCTCAGATATTAAAGATGTCCTAACATGTTGGCTCACTGCTGTGTTCAGATTTTAAAAAATTGCTTTGAATTACAGTTCTGACAAAAACAGGATTGTTAGATCAACTTAATACCATAAATGCCTTGAGCCTTTTGACTTTTCTATCTCTCTGAAATGGAAAAGACATTCCACAAACCTGAAATTACAATCTTCTTACTTTTATGTGTTGTAATTCAAACTGACCTATGCATCTTCAGAGTAGCAAATACCCATTTATTTGAGAACAGAATGAAAGGTTAGACATGATCTCGTGGCTTAGAATCTGTTCAGCTTCTGACTAGGTTATGTGTATCCAACTGTTATAGGTCCAAGAGACGACACCTTCATTTTTTGAGTACTTGTTCTGTTTCGATATTCATGAAACAATTCTTCTGCTTTGATAGGTGCTTGATTTAGCTTACTGCATGATGTTTGGTTTAGATGCATACAGAAAGAGTAGTTAATGGGGACTATTAATATGGGGAATGATAATAATGCTAATAAACAATAATATCTCTTAAAATAGACACCATATATTGTTTAAACATCTTTTCAAACCATTAAAAGTATCACGTATTTTTCCACAATACCATTGTTATTCTGTGAAATCACAAACTAATTAGTTTCTGAAGTTAAATTAACTTGGGTGCAATCTCATAAGAGTAGTAAAATAAATTGCAAAAACATGCTGAAAGTAAACATAAACCCAGAAAATTTATGTTACAGTTAAATTTAATCTAAATCTGTTAAAAAGAGAGGAGAAGATCTATTTCCTCGTGCTTTAATGACACATATCATGACCAGACAAAAAGTGAAGGAAAGTGTTGTAGTTGTTTGTCAGTGTGAATTTAAAATACTTGGTACCTCAAAGATTAAATGTCTAAATTAAAATTATATAAGTAGTTCACAACATGATAGTAAATGAAAGTTATTCTTTAATGCCTAATGTAGCATTGACACGTTTTTCTGTGGGGTTTTTTTGGTTTTTTTTTTTCCTGCTGTTTAGATGGTAGATATAGCATCACTCTTTTTCTACTGTGATTTACACCATTGACTGTATTGTTTATTTTAGTAAATTAACATTAAAGGAAAGTTATACTTTTTCATTAATCTGTGTAAAAATCTGTGTCTCTACATATATGCATATTTATATGCATGCATCTATATATAAATATTTACCCAAATAGACTTTTACAGTACTTTTATTTTCATTTCATTCACAAGTCTTTATGAATTTCTGTGCTGGAGAAATAAAAAAAAGTATATTTTCTCCAACTCAAATTTCAAGAAAGATTTGTTAGAACATTATAGTTATGGAATGTACCATTATTATGACAATAACTCTCAAAAGTATTTAGCATACTTTTAATAAACATTGTGGGAATTCAGAAATATTGTTGTATCTTCAATCATGGTCATGAACATATATTTAGAACTAGATTTTAGATATCAACAAATGTTAACAATGCTGAAGTGGGTTACATTAACATTCCCATTATCACCATTAACAAAAATATTTATGTTTTCTATTGAAATATACCTTAACATTTTCTTTCATTTGCAGCTGAATGTGGAGCCTCCACGACAAATAATGAAGGAATCTTACTGTCCCCCAATTATCCTCTTAACTATGAAAACAACCATGAATGTATTTATAGCATTCAGGTACAAGCAGGAAAAGGAATAAACATTTCTGCCAGAACATTTCACTTAGCCCAAGGAGATGTGCTTAAGGTATGTAATCATTTAACTTTGCATTGGGTTGGCATGGCAAGGTTTTGGTAGCGTGTGTTTGTGCGTGCTACAGGGGTGGCTTCTGTGATACGCTGCTAGAAGCTTCCCCTGTGTCCGACAGAGCCAATGCCAACTGGTTCCAAGACGGACCCACCATTGGACCAGGCCAACCCCATTAGTGATGGTGGTAGTACCTCTGTGATAACATATTTAGCGTGAGGGAAAAGTTGCTGCACAACTTTTTATCCCCAGCATTAGACAGATATGGAACTGTTGAAACAGGTCCAGAAGAGGCCCATGAATATGATCAGAGGGCGGAGCACCCCTGCTGTGAGGACAGGCTGAGAGAGTTAGGATTGTTCAGCCTGGAGAGGAGAAGGCTTCAGGGAGACCTTATAGCAGCCTTCCAGTAGCTGAAAGGGGTCTAAAACAAAGTTGGGGAGGTACTTTTCACGAGGGCATGTAGGGATAGGGCAAGGGGGAATGACTTTAAATTGGAAGGGGGAAGAACTAGATTAGACATTAGGAAGAAATTCTTCATGATGAGAGTCGTGAGACACTGGCAAAGGTTGCCCAAGGAAGCTGCGGGTGCCCCATCCCTGGAGGTGTTCAAGGCCAGGCTGGATGGGGCCATGGGCAGCCTGATCTGGTGGGACGTGTCCCTGCCCATGGCAGGGGGGTTGGAACTAGATGATCTTTAAGGTCCCTTCCAACCCAAACCATTCCATGATTCTATGATACTACAAAATTGCAGAGGAGTGAGCATATGTAAGAGAACCAACTATACAAACACCAAGGTCAGTGAAGAAGAAGGAGGAGGAGGTGCAGGGATTCCCTTGTAGCCCATGGTGAAGCCCATGGTGAGCAAGCTATTCCTCTGCAGCCCATGGAGGTTAACAGTGGAGCAGATATCCACCTGCAGGCTGAGGCAGACTCACATGCCAGAGCAGGTGGATGCCTGAAGGAGGCTGTGACCCATTGGGAGAACTGTGCTGGAGCAGGCTCCTAGCAGAGCCTGTGGACCCATGGAGAGAGGAGCCCATGCTTAAGCAGGTTAATGGCAGAACTTTAAACTACACGTAGAACCCACACTGGAGCATTCTGTTCCTGAAGGACCACATCCCATGGAAGGGAACCGCACTGGAGCAGTTCTGTTCCTGAAGGACCACATCCCATGGAAGGGACCCACACTGGAGCAGTTCATGAAGGACTGTATCCAGTGGGAAGGACCGCACTCTGTAGCAGGGGAAAGGTGTGAGGAGTCCTCCCCATGAGGAGAAAAGCGCAGCAGAGACAGCATGGGATTAATTGACCATAATGTCTGTTTCCTGTTTCCCTGCACTGCTCGGGGGTAGGTGAGGGGGACGTGTTTTAAGGTTTGATTTTATTTCTCATTACCCTTTTCCAATTTGATTTGGAATAAATTATACTAATTTCCTCATACGAAATCTGTTTTACTCGCAACAGTAAATGGTAAGTGATCTCTCCTTGTCCTTTTCTCCACCAATGAGCCTTTGTTATATTTTCTCTCCCCTGTCCAGTTGAAGAGTGGAAGTGATAGAGTGGCATTGGTGGGCATCTGTCCTCCAGCCAAGGTCAACCCACCACATAGTTATTTGCTATTTCTAAACTTGTAGTTTCTAATATCATTGAAGTTTATATGTCCGTGATAGTACAGTATCAGGCTTATGAAGTTTATATTGAGCATCTCTTAGAAAATATATATATAAACAAGTTCAATTTCTAAAAAGTTAGAAATTAGTCAACTTGAGATGTTTCCATAATGTGTTCCTTAAAATATATTTTTCTGACCACATAATTAAAAGATTGAAACTGTAAACAAAATATTGCTTTAAAGTGTATTTGTAGTTGGTTCTTAGTGCTAAATACTCATCAATTCCCTTATAAATTTTCTTCCACTGTTTCTCCACAACTTGCACCATGATCTGAATGTAATAAACAGTACACCCAGCTTAATTTGATTTACTGACTACACAGTACATTTTTTACATTTTTTACAATCTTTAAATTTCTCTAATCTTGCACGGTATGTAACTGCCTACAAAATGTTAATCGCAGTAATTACATATGAAGAGAATTTTTTCACTGAACAAAGAAAAAAAAATGAAGGGAAAAGAAGATACTAGAGGCTTCCAGAGTTTTACAGAGGATTTCACCCTATAAATTCAGTAGCATTTACTTAAATTTGTTCACAGATTTTATTACAATAGTCCCCAAAATATACATTTCCAGATGCATATATTGGTTAGTCAACTACATATTTAAAGCTCATGATGATCAGGATTAATGTTTTTCAGCACATACCATCTAAATGCAATAAGATGTCCATGAAAGGGGTTAAATAATTGTCTACTTTTTTCAGAATTCTCAGTTCAATTAAACATACCTCTCAGAAATCAGAAGAAAAAGAGATACTATATCAATCAACTTTCATTAAAAAAAAAAAATGTTTTTCTGCCATATACTGCCATGTAGATTTGAAAATGAGAAGGATTACGGAAACAACTATGATTCAGGCTGGGTTTTATCTCCTCTGACTTTAGACATCCGAGCATTAGGTTGTGATTTCTCTCAATAGTTTTCAGACATAGCACTTCCAGAAAGGGGTTAGTTATACCTAAGGCTTAAGCATATCTAAGCAACAAGTGTAAGATGAAATCAGGTGGCATAAAGAAAAAAATAAATAGAATGGTTTTAAAAAAGTATTGTGTTCTTAAAACAAAATACAAGCAAAACAAAATGAACCAAAGGCTACTAGCTACACAGTATGCACAGTTATGTTTATTTAATTTTGGCCTCACTGCTTACTTCAAAACCTGGAAGATACCTTTTAATGTTTACAATAATTAACACGGAGATTTAACTTGAAAGACGCTTAATAATTATTAGCATATAAGTAGTATGGCAAAATAACAAGACCACCAATTATTCAAGTTACTATTAAAATGTCAAGATGATGTATGTAGATATCTAATTCTAACAGATTTGGAATTTCATGATGAAGGGGAAAAATAAGTTATGATATATTGTTGAAATTAACCACTGCTAGCATAAGATTTTAAATCATGTCTTGCATTTGAAATTGAAACCTTTCCCACCAAATTACTATTCTGATATTTCTGACCACATTTTTTATGCCTATCCAATAAAAGCATGTGGCTGAATTTTCCTGAAAACAGTTTTGAAAATATTTGTGCACTTAAGACTTTTCAAGAGCCATTTCAACCATGTGCATTACAGATATTACATATTCAAAGTCTTTATCAATGACCTGGATGAAGGCATTGAGTGCACCCTCAGCAAGTTCGCAGATGACACTAAGCTGAGTGGAAGTGTGGATCTGCTGGAGGGTAGGGAGGCTCTTCAAAGGGATCTGAACAGGTTGGACTGCTGGGCTGAGACCAATGGCATGAGGTTCAACACGGCCAAATGCTGGGTCCTGCACTTGGGACACAACAATCCTGTACAATGCTACAGATTAGGAGAAGTCTGGCTAGAAATCTGCCTAGAGGAGAAGGACCTGGGGGTGTTGGTTGACAGACAACTGAACATGAGCCAGCAGTATGCCCAGGTGGCCAAGAAGGCCAACGGCGTCTTGGCTTGTATCAGAAATGGTGTGACCAGCAGGTCCAGGGAGTACCTCCCCTGTACTCGGCACTGGTGAGACCACACCTTGAGTACTGTGTTCATTTCTGGGCCCCTCACCACAAGAAGGATGTTGAGGCTCTGGAGTGTGTCCAGAGAACAGCAACGAAGCTGGTGAGGGGGCTGGAGAACAAGTCTTACGAGGAGTGGCTGATAGAGCTGGGGTTGTTTAGGCTGGAGAAGAGGAGGCTGAGGGGAGACCTCATTGCTCTCTACAACTACCTGAAAGGAGGTTGTGGAGAGGAGGGAGCTGACCTATTCTCCCAAGTGTCGGGGGACAGGACAAGGGGGAATGGCCTGAAGCTCCGCCAGGGGAGGTTCAGGCTGGACATCAGGAAAAAAATTTTCACAAAAAGGGTCATTGGGCACTGGCACAGGCTGCCCAGGGAGGTGGTTGAGTCACCTTTCCTGGAGGTGTTTAAGGGGCGGGTGGACGAGGTGCTGAGAGTCATGGTTTAGGGAGTGTTAGGAATGGTTGGACTCGATGATCCTGGAGGTCTTTTCCAACCTAGTGATTCTATGATTCTATGATTGTATGATATTTAACTAGAAATGTTAAAGAGGCTTATAAAATAAAGAGGCTTATAAAATAAAGTTCTACTTTAATATTGCTACCCAGTTAATATGAACTTAAGAGTAATGCCAAATTAATTATAAATGGTAGGAAGCCACAAATCAGCTGTCAATGTCAGTCACAGAAATACTTGATGTGTTCTGCATGTATAGCCGTTACATGAAAGTAATATCTAGTAATTAGTGTTTGATTTTCAAGACAGCAAGCTTGAATTATACTAATGATCTGAAGTTCCTCCCAATCTATTTAAAAAACTTGCAAGAAATATTCTTTATTATGATTACCACTTTTTTTAGCCTAACATTGTAGCAAGACGGAGGCACTCAACCCTCAATACTCTGTGAGGAAATGATATCTGTGAAACCCATCATATCTCTTCTTGCTTCATCTCTCAGATGGAGCCCTTACAAATTGTCTTAATCTCATCAGACTCTTTTTAATGTGCTCATTTGATAAAGGAGTCGTGTTTCAGGAAATATAAAGCAGCAGTCACACATTCAAAAACTTTTCTCATGGAATCAGATCTGAAGTGGCCTGTTGATCCCTATTATTATTTCCTCCTCATCTTCAGGAGCTGAAAAAGAATCAGTGGAAGATTTGGTGTGTGACTGACTTGGGAATATGCCTAGTGTTTAGCATTAATATCTTCAAGATCAGGAAAGCAGTCTTGGTTATGCACATTTCTTCCCTGTATTCTCTTAGACTGATTCATATTAATCCTAGAAAAACATCTTTGAAGATAAATTTGCAGGATTTTTGTTTTAGTTTTATGGAACTGGTAACTAATTTCAAGAATGGGAAATTACTGTTGTTTTTGATATTTTGCTGACTGTGGAGAACATACTTTTGTATATAGAAGTAGGGCATAGGGTTATAGTTTAACTGTGGTTTTAATGGATCAATAACAGTTAACAAATGCCGTAAACCTATCTCTTATATATCACTACTTTGTAAATGCAAATGAACATCAATGCCATTATGAGACCACACTCTAAGGAATCTTTGATGTAAGTAAAGAATAATTATGTCTTCTGAAATGAAAAATGCAATGGAAGGAAGTTAAGTTAAGGTAAAAAAAAATCATCCAATATTACAGCAAAAAGCTGAGTGATGTATAGTGAATACACAGTTGCCTCTAAACAATGAACTGGGAAGGGTAAGAAATTCATCATACCACAAAAAAAAAAAAAAAAGAGACACTTAAAAAAACAACATCCTGAAAGGATTTCCTTTCCCCAAACACAAATGAAGTATCCCCATAGTATTAAGTAGTTGAAGCTCAGTCGTTTAGATACAGACTTTAATTAAGAAATTGATGATGATTCTTTATTCTTCAGAACTGATAAACAAAAATGATGGTGAAGAAGTTAATCAGGTACTTTGTGTAACTTTTCTTGTCAATATTTTCAGTTATTGGAGCTATGCAGATAAAATTCCTTTTAAATTGTGAATAGACTGAGTATCTTACTAAACTTTTGATATGTTGTTTAAACAATTCACATGGTCTGTTGCTTACCACATGAATTAACTGACCATTGATCAAATCTGTACTTGACAAGCACTTTGATTGAAACAATGAAACAGCTGGACTGGGAATGCAACATTAGAGGAAAACGGCATATTTAACAGAAATGAATTACCACACTTACTGTTACTCCCCAGGCAGAGAAGGAGGCATTTTCATTTATCAGTTCTGAATTGGCATAGAACAGAGCATTCAAAACATATAATTTGTTTTTAATTTGCTTTATTTTAGTATGTAATTCTTTTTTCCTCTTACTGATATGTCTGTTCTGCCTACTTACATTAACGTTGTAGGAGCTTTTCTTGTTTGGCTGGCTATTTTTTTGTTGGAAATTACAAGAAATATAGAAATCCTTCTGCTTTCCTTTGTGTGGGTCTGTAACCTACTCTTGATGTGCTACATCTTGTTTTAATGTTCTTGAAAGTTTCATGCAGTCACATTAAGAGTGTAAGATCTGTATAGTTACTATATGCCAATCCATTTAATATTGGTTCCAGAAATGGTATGACAATTGTTTCCTTCTTTGTGATTGTACTGATAACTGACTTTGTGCACTATGTTTCAAGAATTCAAAGTTTTTAGAGTAAACTGTCTATGTGTAAGGCAGGTAAAAAGAATATATAGTTTCCAATGTATGAAAACATTTCTACTTGTTTTTTTTTTTTTTTTACTGCTTTTACCTCCATCAACCAGTTTTTCTTGATAGCAGTAAGCAAACCCTTTCGATGTACAGAGAAAGAAACAGAGCTGTCATTCTTCTACTTGCCTGAATTATCCATTGTTGTGGTGAACACTATTTTTGTTGAAACGAGTTGAATGTAGAAAGTATTGCTTTTTGTCACAGGTCTTTTAATATACTTCTCTAATTTACTGGTGGAAAGACATTTTTTATTAAAATAGAAGGTTGAAGAAAGATAATATGATGGTTTTCTTTATTTTCACTAGTGTCCAACATGAATAATAATGTACCTACACATGGTACTAGTTAATAATTACTTTTTTGTTAATGTTAAAAAACCCAATCTCTTACTCCGAAAAAATTTGGAGGTGGATTCCGTAAGTGAAACTGAAACAAAAGAGAAAGAAATTGTGAAAAAGACTGAGATGGAAAGAGAACATCAGTTGTTTTGGGGGATTCTTTTTTCTCTTTTTGTAGTAGATTATGTTCTTGCCAGCATGTGAAATTAGAGCTGATGTGCCAGATGAGATTGCGTCTGTGTGGAAAAAAATGGCTTTATGGCTATTTTTGATACTGTAGTGAAGCAATCCTTCTTTTTCCTTCTGTTAAAATGCTCAGTGAAGCGACAGGCAGGTAGCAGTTTGTCAATAAGCCAGATAGAACTGGCATTAAGGGTCCCCTTCCCCTGTGCTTGGCTCAGCACTCTGTGCTCCTGCAAAGTATGGAGGATGCAGTTTTACTGCATTTTTTTTCGCTGTCTCACCTGTGGATCAGCTTTGAAACGCAAAGATGATTCAGTTTTTGAGGAGTTCTGCACAAAGACTTCAAAGGGATTAATGTTTAGGACTTTTTACTGATTTGTTTCTCCACACATGCTTCATATGATGCTATCATAATCCTTTTAGTGATACCATCCTGAAAATATGAGTGAGAAATAGGTAATAAGTGTAAGGTACAAAAAAAACCCCACAAACATATGGGCCCTTTTCTGTCTTTATATTAGTGCTTCTATTTGCGTGTGATAAAAATGATACTTTTGACAGGGTGTTGACAGCCTCAGTTCTGTTATTTCTTGTCTTCATAAAGGAACAGATCTTCACATCCACATGCCTTTTATGTTTCAATGGAAAATCTCAAAAATAGTTTGAATGCGCAGATTTAACAAATTCACGTTATAGTATTCCTTTGTTAAAATTTTATGGAGTTAAATTTTAAGTTAGCAGAAACAAAGGCCATTACTTTCCATTTAATTTTTTTTATAATGGACCCCTACAAAATCTTCTCGCAAGAGAATGCAGGATGTTACTGCTTTCTTTGCAACTTAAACCGCATCATTTGAATTGCCTCTAGAAATTTTTATGTAATGGTTATTGAATTAAGCACACAAAGAGACAATGTGACTTAAACTGAGAATTATACTATGAAATATGCATCCATTTACTGTCCTGAGGGAGATCCTACTATCTCAAGAAGATAGGTATATGTTACTTTGAATATTTGAAAGTCAAAAACCAAAAGAAAGAAAAATCAGTTTAGTGTTCAAAGTAATCACATCCCTCCTCTATCCAATACAGTTCTCTACTGAAAGAATCATAGAGTTTCAGAAGTGGGAGCGTACTTTAAATTTTATTCTTTGTAGAAATGATACAGGGTTAGAGCATTATACAGTGGGGCAGCTCATTAACTGTAGAGTAACATCAGCTCCAACTCCAGAGAGATGTCAGTGTGCCAGTGTGAAAGGTTTAGTATGGTAGGACAGTTAACAAAATTGGCAATGTACTATGTATGGGGAATATATAACATGTAAAAAAATTGTGTCATGAAGTGGTTTATGGGAAGTTCTGGCAAGAGACTGAGAAGAGTTGGTATAACTTACCAATAGCTTATTTTGGTTAATTATTACAGAGACACATGGCAGGAAATGGATTAAGCTTATATAGCATTTAAAAATAAAATAAATCCTGAATCCTTGGATATTATTAGTTATAAGTAGCTTGGAGAGATTAGAAGAAAGAGCACCAAATTCAAGCTGGGTTTTTTTTAAGTCTGTCATGACGTAAGTAAGTCTGTAAGATAGTAATTCTCCTGAAATGAACGTATTTCTTTCAGTTACTGAAACAAAACTAATTTTCTGATATTTTTTTCCTGACTTGATTACTGATCTCAGTATAATTTTAAAGAATTTTTAAATGAAATTCGGAAATTTACCGTAATGAAATTACGTATACTTTAAAATTACTTTTTAGTTGATAAGAATTAATTGCACCTTAATAAGAATTAATGCACTCCATTTAAGAACACTGTATCTAAATGTGATATTTGCTTGGAATTTATTTGCTTGGTTCAGTAAAAACCAAGGAATGATGCTAAGTCATCTTATTGTGCTTCTTAAGCAGCTGTACAATTATTTATGTATTAGAGATGATTAGAAATGGATTGTTTGATTTCAGTATATCATTAAATGTAAAGACTTTGTTACTACTAGAGACATGAGGATTTATGCAGAATAGGATTTGCATATATAAGTTACTCTCACGCATGGGGAACAGGCATCATAACATTTCACATATACTTTTTTGCCTTAGTGTTATCACAGGTGTAGTTGTTTTGATTGCTTTGTGGTATAGATTCCTGTTTACAAATGCAAACTTTAATTACATTTCAAATTAATACTATTAGATCTTATTTAGAATTGATAGAATTCCCTTTTTTTTTATTAAACCTTTAAAAATTCTCTATATTGCAATTATTCAGAGGTCCATTTACTGACTTGCAAGTGAAATTCTAATAGAAGTTGTAGTTTTTACAAAAGTAAATAAATAAACCCTACAGGATATAGTGGTTCAGTTAGCAATTATTCTTAAGTTATAATTTAACTGTTTTTAGGAATGATAAAAATTCAATAATCTGTGGTGTTTTAAAGCAAACAATCTTATAAGAAATTTGTTGAGAATTATTAAAAAGATTCTTTTATGTATTTAGTAGCCTGATAGAAGTCTCTGTTTCAAATATGGAAAAGAACACCCATTGAGGAAAAATAACTAATAAAAGTGCTTTATCCCAATTTACGATTAGATTGCATTATTCTTCCAACTATGAGAATCAGTTTGATTTACTTTAATTCCTAGTCTCCTTTTACTTTGAAGTTATATTTGAACCTCTCTTTACATAGAGTAGAAACTCAGAGACTTATTTAACAAGTTGGGGTGATGTGAGATTTTCTATTGTTCCACTTCAGTGGCTTGAGGCAAACAAAGTTACACAAAACAGGTTTTGCTGATAGATTGTGACCGGCATTACAACCCCGACAGTGAAAGAGAAAACACAGATGTTTAAAAACACTGAGCTGATATGGCACCTCTCCCCACTTGTGTTGTTATGCAAAAAAAAAAAGATCTGACAAATTTTAAATTGTGCATTTGAAAAATCACCACAATTAAGTCAACTTAACTCAGGAGAGGTAAATAATATATGCAAATAGTGCTTTGGGTTCACTGGCAATAGATCTCCCTTGGCAGAGCCGTCTTCTCTCTTAATGGAGATGTAGAGAATTATTTTGTAAATCAAATGTATCATTCTTTATAACTGTAAAACTTGCATTTGTTTTACAGATCTATGATGGCAAAGACAACACTGCTCACCTCCTGGGTGCATATACTGGGGCATCATTAAGAGGCCTGACACTAAGTAGTACTTCAAATCATTTATGGTTGGAATTCAACTCAGATGTAGAAGGCACAGATGAAGGTTTTCAGCTTGTGTATACCAGTAAGTATTTGAGAAAACACTAATAATAGATTTATTGTTTTAAAGGAATGAAAATTCTTTGCTCATAAAATGAAAATGCAGTCAAAAGAAAAAGAATGATAAAATGAACTGCAAATCACTTATCACTCATCGAAATAATATAATTTTGTAATTATACCTCAAAAACCTACAAAATATATAACATGCTCAGGTCTTAAGTGGATAGTACCTAAGCCACTGTCATTTTTTTTCTAGAGGTTTTTTCCAAAGATTTTTCAGTCTTAAAAAGGATAAGAAAAGATAGGATAATTTTAAGTTAGCTATATTAGTATATAAAAATATCTAAGCATGTGAGTAGTTTTAAACGTATAACCAAAACCCATTGCTTCATAAAGATAATTAATAAGTTAAAGACATTCTTTGTCTTAAAACTCGTGTCTGACAGTAGCTCTGTAGTAGTCTAGCAATTTCTGAGTTTGGATTGTTGTTTAGAATAGTCCAATTTGGAGACAAAATGATAAAGAAACATTCCTAACAAAATTTCTTACCCATATGCAGACTGACAAAATTAAATTATAAAGATTAGAAAACTCTTCCAGATCTCTGGCTTAGAGAGTCTGCAGGACACAGAAATACACATTTATTTTATCAAGTGACAACTTCTGAAAATGTATGTGATTGTTACGTGTGTCTAATGACGTGTGGTCTATTTCACTTCTCCAGTGTATTAGTATTTTGTCATCACTGAGTTATTATATAAAAATTAATTTTTAGCAAGGAGAACTACTATAAGGTAAATTTGCAATGCATCTCTCAACATATTTTATTCTCCCTGTCTTTAAATCATTCATTTTCACCAGTTCCAAAAAAATGTTCTTATGTTTCAAAACTGTAACTTTCTCCATCTCCTTTGCTAAGACCCTAGCTATCAGGTGCTTCTCCAGAAGGATACAGTTTCCTGTTCGGTCCTGTTGTCAGAACTATCAGCACTATGCAGATAGCTGAAATACACTTATGGCAGCAAAACCTCTGGTAGTACCTACACTTAGGCAATGGGGTTACATGTTTGCCCTCAAGAGGGAAGTAATCAGTTCAACAGAATCTTTGATGCTGGGTCTATAAAGTGGCCATCCAGAAATGAGGATATTTCAGGGATCAAGGCACATTTTCACTTCTTTTTAACACTGTATCATCAATTTTCTTAGAAGACAGAAAATTCTAAGGGATCAGTAAGTATCCAGACAGGTAATTTTTTTAAAAACATTTCTCCATTTGGGGCTCTCGTGAGCCTCCTATAGAGCTTCTGCGGTGTGGTCTGTACTGGAAAACAACAGCTTGGCTAGAAATTAGAAAAGTTCAGCTCAGAGATTCTGGAGCCTCTTCAGAAGGTGAGACATTTTCAGTTAGACAATAAATGAACTGAAGAAAGAACTGGAAGGACACAGCATTTAACATTTCCCCCCCTCCCCTTATGTGAGCAAACAGCCCTATGCAACCTGAAGCATTTTGTTTGTAACGTAGAATAATGACCATTTTGTCAATCAATCAATAGTAATGACTCAGTACCTGAGGAGAGATGATGAAAGGCTACCAAATGTTGGTCAGACGAACAAATATTATGTAAGTGGCTTTCCTGAAAAATGCAGATATGAAAAACCCTTCATTTGTCACCTACAAATAGGAATATAAGTCTGACAAAAAGTATCTTTTTTTACCTACAGTTTGAGCTGCATGATATTGACAAAATACCTTTGGTTTCGAACAAAGAGAAATTTCAAACTGCTTCACAGTTAATAACAGAAAACCTTATTTGGAGTAGAAAATCTTTCCACAAAATTACAGTTTATGTTCCCCCAAATTTTAATATGCTCCCCTATTTCTATACAAGTAATTTTATTTCCTTTATATATATCATTGCATCCTGCATGTAATTTTTAAATTTAAAAATTGCTGAACACAGGATTATGGTAGGGATTTATGAAGGTAACAATATTTCTTTGATGTCATAGGTGCTGTTGTGCTCTTACTGTTACTGCGCACAGTAACAACAAACAAATTTGCTGTACAATTTTGTTTATGAGCTTTTATATGTCTACTCACAAACGAAATTGTCATCAAAGTCATTTTAACTTGTATTTTATAATTTATTGCATCTTTTTACAAAGGATTGATAATGATAAAGAATTTTCTTCTCAGCCTTTAGTTGGACTCAAGAAAAATGAACATATGACACAGTTTTGTTTGCATGCTCTAAGTAAGGTGTATAGACAGTTATCCTACTTACACATGTTTAAAAACAGAGAAGAAACCTTAAATGTATTGTTAGAAGCCTGAAAATGTTTAATTTCCATCATAAAACAGAAAATCTTTATTTCAGTAATGTATATATCTGTTTGATTTTGTAACCACACTATTTGATTCTTACCACAGGTTTTGAGCTTTCACATTGTGAGGACCCTGGTGTGCCACAGTTTGGATATAAAATCAGTGACCAAGGCCATTTTGCTGGAAGCACTATAATTTATGGATGCAATCCAGGTTACACACTCCATGGAAGTAGCCTTCTAAAGTGTATGACTGGAGAAAGAAGGGCATGGGACTATCCTCTGCCATCATGCATTGGTAGTAGACTCTTCTATTTTGTATTTATTTAAACAATTCTCTGAATATAGGAAAGAAAAAAAAAGTTAGGATTGTTAGATCTATGTAAAATCTGAACAGTATACTTGTATGTATACAGATCCATTTACACTTACATTTACAGATCTGTCTGCATAGATCTTGTCTGTCTGTGTGAATGGTGTTTCTTTGTTATATTAAAAATTGGTAGTAATTATTAAACATTCATGTATACTAAGATTCCTCATATGTGAAAAACTAGTTATAGTCAGGAAATAGTCAGCATAAAGAGGCAACTTAATGAGAAAGCCAGGACCACATATGTTTGATGAGGGCTTGTAAAAGTAGGTGTTTTTTTTTTTCTAATTTTATCTAAAATAATGTAGATAACTTTCGTATATTGACATGTAAATACTACAAAATAAATTAAAACAAAACTTAAAAAATGCAAAGAGATAAAGACTCAGATTGTATTTTTGTCACTTGGCTTCTGATATTGTCGCTGTGATGAATAACACAATGTTATACATTTTATTAAACCGTTACAGTAACTTTTTAAACTGTGTAGATACATACAGACTCAATTCCTGAGCAAAAAGAAAACACGACTCAAATATTCTGTTAGGTTTGGTTTTTTGTCTTTTCCATCTCCTTTTAGAGGAAATTGGGACTGATTGAGTAGGAGAGGAAAGAGATGAAATGCACTTTGTGCCTAGATTTAATTTTGGCAGAAAACAATTGCATGTCTTAATCAAGATATATTTTTTCCCACTTAGGAAAAATATGTAATAAATAAGAACTGAAGAGCTCTCTTAAAATAATGATTAGGGAATTAATACTTAGATTCCAATTTTTTTTTATAGGCCTTAATTAATTTCTACATCATTTAGGATATATGAAACTGAAAAATTAGGGGGAAAGTATGACATTGCAACATGCAAGTAGCAAATAGGAGGTGTTCTTTGGAACATATAGTGGAAGCCAAAACAAAAATAATCAGATAAAATATGGAGGTGTCAGAAAGTTGAAGTTAAAAGTTTGAACAATAAATTATATTTTATGTTCCATTATAAGCATTAAAAATCATAGGATATATCACCATAGTAACACATATATATATGTGAACTCTTGTTTGTTTTAAAAATGTTTTAAAAGACCAAGGTAAATATGTCTGAAGTTATTCCTTCTTTTTTTTAATTTCTTATCTACATTATGTGCTGTGCACTATTTACCTGTGGAGAGTCAGCTTTCTTATACACTAAGCAAACATTTTAATACTCATATAGTTCAAATCTAGAAGGTCTGTTGGAAGAGGGTCATTAGAATAGGTCAGAGATGGAAGTTGAGTGCTGTTGTCATGCATCCTCTACATGACAGAGGTTGTTTGGAGGAAAGTCCCTGCATTTCATTATTCAGCAGTTTCTCTCAAAAATACTTGCATACATGTCAAAAGGTACAGGTAGTCCACCTTTGCATTAGGAATTGAGCCAGATTTAGAGCTGATAGAAAAGAACAAAATATTTCAATGAACTGAATCCAGATTTGAATCTGGACCTTTGCTAAAATTGATGATATTCTGAATATACTCAAGGGTTTATGTTCTTTTTTTCATATCAATACTGGTAAACTATCCATCTCAAACCACTATCTTTCAAAAAAATTACACAAATTAAGCACCTAGGTTTTGCACTGCCACTAGACTCTGTGAAAACTACACTGTAATTATTCCAAAATATTCTGTATAGATGAATCTGTTTAGAAAGTGAATCAATCTGTGGTGTAGACCTCTTGAATTTTAATTTTTTTTTTTCAAGAAGTATCTATTAGTCTGCTATTCACAGGGAGGTTTTTATCTGTCCATTCAGAATACCATTGATTATGTTTTGCTTTTCACTGAGAAAACAAAAGTACATAGATGGCATCATTTAAATGTACTTAGAAAGTATTTATAATTATGTTGTTTGTATCAGTTAGTTAATTCTCCATATCTGAGTAGCCAAATGTGTTGTTTTCATCCAGAGTAGAGTTAAATAGCTCCAGATCTGTTGTCTGTATCAGCAGGAGTATCCACCCCAACATGATGATTGCATGGGTTTGGCTAAAGCTGTTTTAAAAGAATTTTAATTAAAACAAGTGAGGTGTTTTTTTTTTTTTTTTTAGAAGCAAGCATAAGAAAACAAAAAGGGTTTGAGTGCCAATTGTCAGTAATGATCTTGAGTTCCACATACATTTTGCTTTTTCATGTTAGTTAAGGATCGCTGTGGATGCACTCTTGAAGGCATGCAGTGTGAATCCTATAAATTATATTCTTGGGCTGAAATATATATATATTAGAAGATTAATGATGCCTTAACACAACATGAGGAAATTATCTACAAGAGAAATGGGAAGAAGAAGGGCAGTTAAGAAATGCACAAAACCATCAGTAAAACATATACTCAGGTTAGAAATATTCCTCAAGGAAAACAAATCACATCACAACATCTTTTGTACAGGATGGAGACCTCTTTGACATGTCCAAACAAAAGCTTGATTCTGAGCATCTCTTAAATCTGTGATGTAAACAATCCCTTTTTGAGACTTTATATTCAGTAATGAATTCAATAGCTATTCACTGCCAGTTAGAGTCAGATTTAAACTGAACTTTGCTCTGAAATGAGATTGATAAAAAAGACTGCTTTTGAAGACTGATGCCTTTTATTTCCAGAGTACCTGTTTATGGGTGAGGTAGCTGTATGTACTGAAGTTTTGTCCTTATAAGAACTTGGTCCCAGCCCACCACAAGAACTTTTAAGGTCTACAGGCTGTTTGGGCAAACCTCAATAATCCCTGAACACATTTGTACTTTGTATTAAATATTTTAGGCTGGCATGTACAAATAAAATTATTTCCCTGGATATTTATGAGGAAAACAACAGACACTTTAATTTGCTGTTTCTATGAGAAATCAATTTAAAAATGCTATTCTTATTTTAGTATAATTTCATGGAAGAATGTGACATTGACCATGGTAAACCATAGGAATCATAAATCTTAAAGATGTAGTAAATATTACAATATAAAGTACTATCTATGGAATTTGCAGGAAGTAATGTAGTATAATATGTATTTCCTTTAACTTACATCCTTGGAAGAATCTTTAGCATTGACATTTGGAGGCAAAATTAAGATTTTTTTTATTAGGATTGTTTTCAAGCAATCTGGAGTTGTAAGATAAAATCGGTTTTGCTCTGTTACTTTTGAGTGCAACTTGAGAGGATGCTGCTTTCTGAGAAGTGACCACTTGTACAGCTGATTCAGCAACTAGCCCAGCTGGGGAGTCAGAAGCTTGGAGAGGCAGAAATAAAACACTAGGGAAAGAGAGAACCTTAAGAAATCACAATAAAAAAAGTGAACTCTTTATCCGTTGTGAAAATTAGAAATTATAAACTTGTAGTTGTTCAGTGATCCTGGATGAAATGTAATTAATTTTAGATTTCATTTGGTTTGTCAGTAAACAATTTTTTCCTTTGGAGTGTACTCTGTTTATATCCTTATTCTACTGGAAGAATAATAGGCTATGCTGTCCTCTGATTTGAATAATTACAAGAGCTTTTTTTTTTTTAAAAAGTATTTAGGAACTAACAGATTGGCAAAGTGCTTAAAAAAGATAAGAAAAGCCACCTGTGTCTGCAAATTTGCTTTTATTGAGTCAGAAAATGCATCAAGAGTAGCATTTCAATTATATTTTATCACAGAATTCACAGATTATAAGGTAATAAATTTCTCATCTGAATATTTTGGGTGATGTTAAATCAAACCAAAATTTCATCTTAACTATGTCAAGATATTTAATAAAAATATGTGTTTGGATTTACATATCTCAAGTAATAAAACATCGGAGGGATCTTAAAAGGATGGAAAGTGAAATAGGAAGGCTTTAAAGGCCTCTACATTATAAAATTCATGTTTTCTCAAAGATCAAGTATTAAGATTATGAAATACTCAGTTTTGCCTAATGACTGCCTAATGCCATCTAAAAGGGAGCTACTAACTATCTGTTATCCTCTAAGAAGTGCTATAGTTTCACTGTGAGGACAAATTTTAGGTAATTAGTTTTGAATTTTTTTTTTTTGGTAGGACTGAAAGGCTGATTTTCTGTATGAATAGCCTGCTTTTTTTAGTACATTCCGTCTCTTTTTTTAAAGAATTATATTTTTTGTACCTTTATTTAGTCTTCTTAATCTAATTCTGGGGGTTTAGGATGACACAGCATTCTTTGTTTGGGTTTTTTTAAGTAACTCTCCATGTTGCTTTCATTATACACTGGTGTGTATTCTAATTGTTATGGTGTGTTCAAAATCATTGGAAAAACACAGATACCAAAGGAAAATTCAAACACATTCAAGTTAAAACACATTTACAAATTCCTTTCCCAAGGCACTTCAAGTCCTGATGTCTTGTCTTGCAATCTTAGGACACAGTCAGTTTATTTGTGTTAACTTATTCATCAAGAGAGTTAGATGTATAAACTGATTGTTCAGATGATTAGCTAGAAGACTGTCTCTAATGAATCAATAGCATATTATGTGATGTTGTTTTTTAATAGCTGAATGTGGAGGACGTTTTAAAGGAGAATCATCTGGAAGAATCTTGTCTCCTGGCTATCCTTTTCCCTATGACAACAATCTGCGTTGTATGTGGGTGATTGAAGTAGACCCAGGAAATATTGTCAGGTACAGGAAACAAATCTTACAAGAAATTTTTTTTATTGTATAATGACCAAATTGTATCTGTACAGCAGAGAAAAAAAGGGACTTTTCATTTAAAGTTTAAGATATACCTCAAGGCCAATATTTTTTACATTCAAAGCTTGAATATGTAGGTTTGTATTGAAACTGCCTTTTTTTCAATGAACATTGTCTCGTGAAGATCAAGCTTTATAAATGGCTATTTTTTTGTGAAATACTGATGAATTTTGAACCAATTCATAACTGTATACATGCAAACCTATATATACACTAGAACTTTTAACTGGAAATCTGATTTAAAAATATCAAATATGAATGCCATTTTATTGCCAAAGATATAAAACTGAATATGTAAAAAATAAAAAGTGTTGCAATCAGCAGAACTGTTTAATGTTTGGGGTTTAAAGAAAAAAACAAACCTGCATTTCAGTAGTTATTTTAGACATTTATTCACACTATATTTCGAATTGCATGTGTTTACACTGCTACTTAATTCATTTTCATGGGAGTGTGACATATAATATAGTGCTAAGAAAACAAAACTATTTTCTGAAAAGATTCTGTGGGTACTTATAGATTATTTGAATGGCTAAATTAATATGTTATTTAATGATAGACAAATTTAAATATTATTATTTTTTTCTTTCAAGTACATTTCTGTATTGAGCTTTTATGCGTCCAAAGGCATACTATGGAAAATCATCCTTTAAAATATAAAAATGTTTGCTTTTTTCATTTAGTTTGGTTTTTTAGTTTTTTAGCTGAATATATGTTGTTGAGTAATATGAAAACTAGTAAAATAATCATGGCATTCTTACAGCCTCCAGTTTCTTGCTTTTGATACCGAGGCATCCCATGACATCCTAAGAGTTTGGGATGGTCCACCTGAGAATGAGATGTTGCTCAAAGAAATAAGTGGATCCCTTGTTCCTGAAGGCATTCACAGTACGCTCAACATCGTAACTATTCAGTTTGACACAGATTTTTATATCAGCAAATCTGGATTTGCCATACAGTTTTCAAGTAAGTTGGTGGATTTATGTTTTATTATAAAGTGGCTTACTCAAAGATTGATGGAAACAACTGAAATCAGTGAAATTATTTCTGACTTCTTCTTGGGAAAAAAATGTTGGAGACTTACACGTTTGTTGTAAAGCTATCTTAAAGTATGTGTGTATATAAGTTTAAGGCATATATACATAAAGTGTATGTATACATATATATATGATTTGGCTTTGTTTCAAGGGTAGCTGGGCGGCGCCAGAATGCTTATAATTACAACCAGCGTTTTTCACAAAGGAGGTGGTGTAGGCACGTTAAAGGCTCCATCCTTTTCTAATCAATAAGGGTTTCTGCTCTCAGAGACATCTGTGCAGTTTTCATTCCTGCTGTGCTTGTATAGAATGAAACAGGAAGCAGCACTACAGGAGCAGCAGTGCCCTTCTCCCTTTTGCCTTCTAGCACTATTTTATCTTGTTACAGGCAGCATGGTGGTAAATCTAAACAGTTACTTAATTGCTATTAAATCCTTTTGGACATTTTCAGTGCTGACACAGAAGAAGTTGTGGAATGATGTCTATTTTGACCTTCTTTTTTCTTTTCTTAGACATTGAAGTTTATATGTGTTTTCTCAAAATTAGTAGGATCTGTTCTAATGTAACGGTTGTGTTTAGCATTAGCAATCTTTCTAACATGTGTTGACATAGGCACTTTTGATGTTAACTTTATTTATCTTGTTGTGATTCCTGTGCTTAGTAGTAGCCCTTGTTTTCCCCTACCCTCATTCTTTCTATATTCATGACAGACACATGTGCACACACAGTCATTTGAAGGAAGAATGAAGTAGGTAAATGAAAGGACAAATTAAATGATATTTAGTGTGCAGTGAAAGTGACTCTGTCTTCTGTGTTTTTGAAGTTATGAATAGTTTTTAATCTCTTAGCTCTTAAGAATTTTGCTATTTTAGCACCTTATCCCCTTCCAGAGTCTTTTTTAGGAAACTCTCACATATTTACTCCTTTATTTAATGTTGAGGCCAAAAGGGAATGGGGAGAGTGTTAGGCATTGAACTTATTCTGGTGGCCATTCAGGGTGAGTGGAAAAAGAGATTGATGTAGTCTGAGAACGAACTTGTAAGGAAAAATGGATGGAATGTGGCAGTAAAGCCATAAAGCAGCTACTGATGTACTTCCAGTGATTTTACCTGAGGTTTTAGAGTTTCATCTGAAAGGAGAGGGTTTTTTATTTAATTCTCCATACTCTTGCAGTCTGTTGAAATGTAATGATGACAGGTTAAAGGATACGTGAAGTGTTACTGCCTCAGCATTTTTTTCATTCTTCAGTACAGATTCACAAAAATCACAATACTTGACATTGCACAGTTTGGATATATATTCCTTATTAGCACTGCAGAGATTTTTATTTTTTTTCCCTAATTTAGAATTTTAAAAGTAATAAATAGTGATGCAATCTGAATTACACTGTTGACATACTATTTTACTAACCAGGAAGGAAATATGTTTGAGGAGACAGAGGAAAGAGAAAGATAATTGTGTGCAACTTTATTTCAAACTTTCATACAGCTTCTTTGAGTATTTAATGTTGTCTGAGTGAAACAGATGGTGTCTGCATACTTTACCTACAGTGTAATTAACAAACAGAAAGCTCACATAGGGAACGTATCTGCTTTCACTATCCTCTTGCCACTTAATGAAATTGGGTATGAGTATGTAACTGGATTATTTGCCCTTTTACCTGAAGAGGAATGTTATTCAAAGATACAGATATCTTATGTTCAAACCTTTTTAGGAATTTGAATATTTTATTTAATTTTATACTATTTTCTTGATCTTCACACTAGAAATTTGTTTCTAAAAAGTAGATTAGATTTATTGTCAATTCCTTACAGATTTTGTTCTCCTTTTATCAACTTTTCATACATAATTCTGCATCTGTCATTTATTTAATGAGTGAAAATATTCCCTATTAATAATGTGGTGAAATTTAAATTCAAGTCCTTTACAAATCATCTAACAGATACAAAAAATTAATCTGTATCTGGTAGCATAAATTACAGGTGAGATGGCATTCTTCACCAAATTAAAAGGTGGGAGGAGGGAAAGTCTAGAGAAACTGAAATGTTATATGAATAATAGAAATTTAATTGGTATTAAGCAATAAAGCTGGTACTATTAGAATTGTCTCTGTCCAGGGCTGCTCAATATAATCCTTTACAAGTTATCAAAGTGGTTAATAATTTCATAAAATTTAGGATATGGGAAGGAAAATAGTCAAGGCGAGATTTTCTTGCCCTTTGCATCAATTAGTCTGCTTTGTTTTTCTCTTATTTGCTTGCCTTTTCTTGAGGAAAAAAGAAGATATTTTGTTTTCTGCAATAGTAGAACTGTTTCTGTGATTTTGACATTTATAATCTCTTTCTGTAAGTCATTAATATGAAGGAAACTCTTTTAAGCTGAACTTCTAAGGAGTATTACAGACTTTTCTATGGTTGACAAGAATAAATTTTATGAGATAGTACAACTATGCATTAGCCTGAGAAGGAGAAGAGAAAGTGATGGGTTTGGGATGATATAAGGAGTCCCAGACTGCTCATGCTTTTGTACTTTCCACTATCATCATTTATCTTGGACTACTGGAAGTACAGCTTGTTTGACACATCTAATGTAAAAAAATAAATAAGTAGCACTGCTTATGACTTCATATTTCTTCACTAGGCAGAGCAGACATTTGGTTTAGTTTTGTCTTGGATGTGTAGTGTATAATTTTCTTGTTGGACGCCTGCAAGTCGTGACTACGGAATCTCTTCATGTAAAATTTAAATTTCTCAGTTTCTGTGGTCTCCTTTGAGATGACAGTGAAGGAATACAATGGAAAGCAAAGTCCACAAAGCCTGAAAAATAAAGTACAAAAAGATGTGTAATAAAGCAGACTATATAAAATCTTTGTATATATCTGTAAAAGAACATTAAAAACCTCTGGGGATTAACCAGTAGGATTGTAATATGAAGATATTAGAACATGTCTAAATGGCATGAACAGATTTAATAACGTAGCTGGAGAGCAGGTGCCAGCAGTCTTCCCTTAAATCAGGAGAAGAGTGAAAGGCTGACAACAGGCCACAAGCAATATGCAAACAGAAGTACCTATTACAGCATATTTTCTCTGAACAGTCAGAAATAAACCTTGAAGAGCCCAATACATATTGGAAAAGCACCAACGAAATCAGCAAACTTCATTTGGTCAGTAACTTCTGCATAAGATAGAAAATTAAACCTTCAAGAAAAGTGAAGGAGAAAGAGGAGGAAATAAGAGTGTATTTGCCAGAGACACGAGCTGTATATCTCAGGGTCAGACAGAAGTATTAAGCATAATGAAACATTTTCTTCAGCTGACATTGCTTCCTGTCACCAAGCCGAAAGTAGTATCTGAAAGAGGAAAAGACAGAGAAAGTCAGCTGGAAAAATTTGAGAGGGAACATTAAAGTGTAAAAAAATGAGTGATAATAACAGGGTATGTTTAAAATAGTCTTTTAAATTCCCTTTAATATACGTGAAGTGTGTAATATCAGTTCCTACTGAAGCTGATGACATTATTTCCATAGATTTCAAGGGCCTTTGAATCTAGTGTTATAGGGGTTTCCTGCCAGCTTTAGCAGTTCAGGTGCCATTTGTCATTTATGCAGAAATGATCTCTCAGAGGCCATTATTTCATGGTTAATAGCTGCACTACTGAGTCACTCAGCATTACAGACTGCATTCTGCTCAGGCATAAGTGTGCAGTCACATTTCTGACTAATTAAACAGCACACGATATGGAGCATTATAAGGCAGACAGCATAGAAGTAACCAGTAAAACTTCTGAATATTTGGGAGGGCTTTTTGTAAATAGATACTCTAACAGCACATTATATCATGTGGCAACAGTTTCTTATATAACAGGGTATGCCTTGAAATGCTTGGATCTACTCAACTGTCAAACTATAGTTTTCCGTTCTTATTTTTAAGATTGGGTGTATAGCCCTTTAGAGCTACTTTTTGCTGTATACTACCAGAACAAGCCTAGAAAATTTGTGTCAGATATGTACCAGGATGGCTTAAATTTGATGATATTCATTAACAGTCTAGAGTTATAATGCATGATATTATTTATTTTTACTACATTTAATGATTAAATGCTTACAAGCCAGCTTTCTGTGTTTACGTGTAGTGTTCATTTGTAGCCACACAGTCTTCTAAACATCCTGTGTTTGATTTTCTTGTTCAAAGAAAGACGTATGCACCGCTATATCGCTTAGGAAGAATTTTTAATGCTAAACACCCTTTTGTGGTGGGTTTGTCTTTTTGTTCTTTTCTCCAGTTTTCCACTTACAGATATTTCTATTCCTGATTTGTTTAATCTGAACACGATTTGAGAACGGATTTAGAAAATTTAACTCTTTCTGAGAGTGCTGTTTACCACCATTAATGGTATAGGGCTCACCCCCCAACATAACTTCTTAATTTTTCTGAAGTCAGTAAGATAGAATTTTTTCTTAGAAGCACAGAATGGAATCATAAAAATGTTTAAGTTGCAAAAGAACTTCAAGATCATCAAGTCTAACACTTAACCTAGCACTGCTAAAATACTAAAACATGTCCCTGAACACGACATCTACATGTCTTTTAAATACTTCCAGGGATAGGCAGCTCAACTGCTTCCCTGGGCAGCCTGCTCCAATATTTGACACATTTTTGGTTATTAATTCTTTCCTAATATCCAGTCTAAACCTTCCCTGGTGCAACTTAAGGCAATTACCTATTGTCCTATTGCTTGTTACTTGGGAGAAGACACTGAAACACACCTCGCTACAATTTTCCTCCTGTCTATTCCATATGGGAACAAGCTTTTCATATTAAAGGTTTTCATACACAGGTTTGGTGATTTCTTTCAATATTGATAGAATTCACTTGAATTTAGAGATTTCAGAATAACTATTTTTCTATCAGAAATAACTATGAATGTTCACACTTCCAAATTTAGCCTGGTGATTTTGTTTTGGTTTTGACTGAACTACTGTTGATATGTGTTTTCTTGGGTTCTTTATTTCTGTGCGTTTTTTCATGGGAAAAAAGTATTATAGACTAGTAACATCAGTTACTGGCTGGACGTATTCAGATACACAGTCTGAGATATCTTTCATTTGCATAGAGGAATTTTATAACCTTGCAAAAGAAAGACAAAACTAAGATTCAGATCTTTATTTTCCTTTATATTCCCATTTTTTATTTGAGAAGGTGCAGTTTATATGAGACTAAAGAAAACAGAAGCCGTTTTCTGACAGTGCTCTTTAACTTTTTGGAAGTGACTATAATGTAATGCTTTCCTAAATAAAAAAAAATGTAGGTATCTTAACAAAGATCAAAGTAATGACATTCAACTATGTGGACAGAAGTTAGCAAGCAATGGAGCCAATTCTTTCGAATGCCAAATTGTTCAACTAAAGTACCAAATAAATTAAAGCAAACAGTCAACAAAAGCTGAATACTTCAGACAGATTAAACACCTTCTTACTTTACTAGACGTTAGGAGCTCCCAAATTTGGCCCAATCTTTAAGAACTCCCAAAATATTAATAGGGTTTTGAAACTGTAAGTCTATAATGAATCTATACAGTTTGTGATACTAAAAGACAAAATAGAAAACTTAACTTTTAAGGTAGGAGCAATCTCCCCCTCCATTCAGAGGATTTCAGTTCATCCAGAGTGAAAAATCAAAGACAAAGCAAACCAGCAGTTCTGTTCTCTGTGCACGATTGTATCCTTATCAGTTGCAACAGAACAGGTTGCCCACTATTCTGTATAGTATCAAATTAAACTGATGTATTTTCACTCGGATCATCATAATTTCTATTCAGTAGAAATTGTATTAAAAAATGGGTGATCATTGGTGAGATTTTTAAAAGTATGAGTAGACCTTGTGTGTGGTCCAAGATCCTAGTGACTACTTCTTTCTGTGAAGCTATTTCTATCTCCCTCTATTCACATACAGACGTAAAGAAATATGACATCTGAAATGGAGGTAGGTCTGATATAAAAAGTTTAAAAAACACTATAGTTCAGAAAAACAAAACCCCCAAGATTCAAAACATGAAATCTAAATGAAATTAAAATTTTTCAAAACACTCCTCCCCTGCTGAAATGCATTGCCAGCATGATTACATATTGTGACAGTATCCATTTTATGCTGAATTCCAGAAATTATCTGATACCATATGTCAAAAAATTTGTTTGGGACTGGATTTCATACTCATTGCCAAAGCTATGAGCAAATGCTTAAGGGATAATAGATGTTCAGATCTGAAGAGTTCATATTTATGATAAAAGACATCTATTTATGAAATGGGAAAAAAATAACTCAAAAGGATGTCCAACAAAACATGGTCAGAGCAGTATAGTGCTTCGAATGGTTTTAATAAAATGCATTTTAACAACTAATGTAAATTGACAAAAACAATAAGAAAAAGAAAACTAGGTTGTCTCATTAAAACTGTGTCTGTTATCCACAGAAGAACTAAAAGGTATCTGACAGTAGAATTAGATAAAGTCCCTTAGAAACCAGGTAGATCTCCACTGTTCTGCCCCCACAAAAAAAGATGTGAGACTATACATTTACAATGTAAATGATACTTTGAAAAGAAGTTCAGTTAACAATTGCTACTAAATACTTTTGATCGATAATCAAAAGAATGCAGAAAATAGTCTGGATAAAAATTTTGAATACAATAGAAATGAAATAATATTTAAGTATGTAGTTTGCCAAGTAATCTATGTTTTCCGACTTGAATGATCAGGTAAATGTTATAACATCTATGATTACTGGCCACACAAACTGTTGCTATTGGAAACACAAGAGTGTAAGTCTCAGGATTTCACAAAGAATCATATGCAATACAAATCGAAACCAACATGCAAGCCAATCTGCTATCACCTTCATTTCTTCCAGAAATTCATTCAAGAATTTCATCTATTGTCTGTTCTTATTGGAAGATCTGCAACAGATCCTTGTACTGATGATTTAGCTATTTTCTTTCCAAGCTTTTATTTAATTTACAATACTTAAGGATTATTTGAAACTGAAAAGTAAACTAGGCCTATGTATTACACTCTCTGAGATATTGACTCTTGAAGCAGTCAGAAAGTTCTGTGTGAGAAACCGCATCAATAGGTAGTCTATCTTCTGCTTCAAACTGAACAGGAGAGATCTGAATTCTGATCTGCCTCAGTTAACTAATCTCTGTGTTTTAGGGAGGGGTTGTCTGTTTCTTTTTTACCATGCAAAATAGATATCTGTCTTACACCTCCTGACTTACTTACTGTTGCAGAATCTGACAGGAATAAAACTTAAAGTTAAATGCCTAAGGTGGTGTAGCTGAGAGTTAGGTAAACAGAGAACTTGAATTGACAACCTAGAAAACCCTTATTATGCAAAATGTTAATTTCTTTTTTGTTGAAGGAGTTTGTTGTCCAAAATTAAATTCTGATTCTGTACTTTATTCTTATTATTTTCCCATGTTAATCTTCAAACAATAACTGACAAACTTAGATAGAATCTAGGAAGACATGCAAAATCAACAAACTGGGTCTACAGTTAGGATTTATTTTAGAAAATGTCTATGCACCTAAATCTGTTAGATCTAGAAGTTAAATAAAGAGACAAAAAAAAAAAAAAAAAAAAAAAGAATATCAGCAGTGCTTTCTATTCAGAAGCCTGAATAATAACACTGTGGCTATTTTATGATTTCTTTTTCAGGTAAAGTTGTATAAAAATATGAGATTTGAGATAGCACATATCAGGTTGACCTGATTGTCAAACAGACAGTATTAAAGATGCAAGGACAATGCAGTGCCCATACGAGTAAAGGTGTTAGGTGCAGTCTGGGACAGTTTGAATTTTGAAGGTACAGTCTGTCAGGATTGGTTCAGTCTGATACAAGTTTGAAAGAACACCGTTTGTAGAAAAACTTTATTTAAAGTAATCAGAGTTTAGAAGAATACATAGATTTAAATAGGTTCATAGTCATAGAATCATAGAATCATAGAATCACAGAATAGTTAGGGTTGGAAGGGACCTTAAAGATCATCCAATTCAAACCCCACCCCCCCCACCCCGCTTTCTCTGCATGTGTTGATACGTGATCACCATTTCCAACCATCAGTGGGGGTACATTCTCTTTGATCTTCCTCTTTTGATTGATGTATGTGTAAAAGCTCTTCTTGTTAGTCTTTACTTCTCTTGCCAAGTTCAGCTCCAGCTGTGCCTTGGCCTTCCTGACTTCATCCCTACACAACCGGGCAGCATCTCTATACACATCCCAGGTTACCTGTCCCTGCTTGAAATAATTGTTTTTGACATGCTGTGTGTTATGAAGAGCTTGGAATTTAGAAAGCTTAGAGCTTCTGCCCTAATTTTGTGCTCTTAGGGGTAAAAAAAAGAAAAAAAGGGAAAAAAAGGTTTATTTTCTTTCCCTTAATTCTCAAATAAACCGATAAAATTCCCCTTTCTTTTCTCTCCTGAAGAAATGAACAAATTCATCAAAATTAAGAGATATTTTTGCCTGAGTTTGGGGATTCAGGCTATTTAGTGATATTAGGCTCGGCATCCTTTAAAAAACTAAATTTAGAAATCACTGTTAAGAGCAAGAAGTCCTGAGACATTTATTATATTGTTCCCAGCATTAGTGGAGTTTATTACTGCCTTGTCAAACTTTTAATTCCATGTTTGAAAGTGTCTTTCCTGCATGAGAATGATACTGTCATCTTAGGATGTTACCGTTGCATTTGAATTTGCCTGAACTTATGAACTCTCAAACCTTCAGACTGACAGAAACTTATTATTTTTGAGGCAGGAATGATCAATAATTTAATTACAACAAATTAATTCTAATTCTTGTAATTAATAATTAATTATTAATTAATAATTACAAGAATTTAATAATATGGTTAATTGTTTTATTTTCTTTTTTCCTGCCTTATTATTAAAAAACATATATCAAAATATTTCTATAGCTCACATCAAACAAATTCGTAGACAGATCTCTGTTTTAAACTCATCCTGGGTACGACTGAAATCTGGTTTAATGGTTTCTGCAGATCTCCAGAATTATTTGTACCTTAAAGATCATCTAGTTCCAACCCTCCTGCTACGGGCAGGGACATCCCACTAGATCAGACTGCCCAAGGCCCCATCCAACCTGGGCTTGAACATCTCCAGGGATGGGGCATCCACAACTTCCCTGGGCAACCTGTGCCAGTGCCTCACCACTCTCATGGTGAAGAAATTCTTCCCAATGTCTGGTCTAAATCTGCCCCTCTCCAGTTTATACCCATTCCCACTTGTCCTATCACCACAATCCTTTATGAACCGTCCCTCTCCAGCTTTCCTGTAGGCCCCTTTCAGGTACTGGAAGGTTGCTATAAGATCTCCTCTGAGCCTTCTCTTCTCCAGGCTGACCAAGCCCAACTCACTCAGCCTGTCCTTGTAGGGAAGGTGCTCCAGTCCTCTGATCATCTTTGTTGTCCTCCTGTGGACCCATTCCTGGGCTGTGAGCGCACATTGTTGACTCATGTTTTGCTTCTCATCAACCACCACCTCCGAGTCCTTCTCTGCAGGGCTACTCTCAATCACATCACCTCCCATCGTGTACTGAAAACGGAGATTGCCCCAACCTAGGTGCAGGACCTTACTCTTGGCCTTGTAGAACCTCCTGAAGTTCTCACAGGCCCACTTTTCCAGTCTGTCCAGCTCCCTCTGGATGACATCTCATCCTTCTGATGTGGCAACTACAACACTCATCTTGGCGTCATCTGCAAACTTGCTGAGGGTGCATTCAATCTTGCTGTCAATATCATTGATAAAGACATTGAACAGCACCGGTCCCAGTACGGACCCCTGAGGTACAGCACTCATCATGGATCTCCATCTGGACGTTGAGCCATTGACCACTACTCTCTGAATACAACCATCCAACCAGTTTCTTTTGCACCTTATCGTGCACACATCAAATCCATATCTCTCCAATTTAGGGAGAAGGATGTTGTGGGGGACCATGTCAAAGACTTTACAGTCTAGATAGATCACATCTGTCGGTTTACCTATGTTCACTGCTGCGGTTACCCAATCATAGAAAGCCACTAAATTGGTCAGACAGGACTTGCCCCTGGTGAAGCTATGCTGCGTCCTCCTTAGTATAGCTTCTAGGAGGATCTGTTCCATGATCTTCCCAGGCACAGAGGTGAGGCTGACAGGTCAGTAGTTCTCAGGGTTGTCTTTTCTACTCTTTTTAAAAATGGGCACAATGTTACACTTCTTCCAGTCATCAGGGACTTCTCCTGACTGCCACAACTTTTCAGATATCATGGAGAGTGGCTTGGCAACCACATCAGCCAATTCCCTCAGGACTCTGCAATGCATCTCATCAGGTCCCGTAGACTCATATGTTCAGGTTCCTCAGGTGGTCACAAACCTGATCCTCCTCTATGGGAGGAGGTCTACCCTGGTCACCATCTTGCTGTCCCATGACCCAGCAGGATTGAGGAGAGTGGTTATCAGTGAAGACTGAGGCAAAAAATTGTTAAGTACCTCAGCCCTCTCCTCATCTGTTGATACATGATCCCTATTTCTCACTATCAGTGGGGGTACATTCTCTTTGATCATCCTCTTTTGATTGACATACCTGTAAAAGCCCTTCTTGTTGGTCTTTATTTCCCTTGCCAAGTTCAGCTCCAGCTGTGCCTTGGCCTTCCTGACTTCATCCCTACACAACCTGGCAGCGGCTTTATATATGTCCCAGGTTACCTGTCCCTACTTGCAATGACTGTGCAATTCTCTCTTCCTTTTTAGTTTAACCAGCAGGTTAACTCAGCCATGCCGGTCTCTTCCCTTTCCTGCCTGATTTTCTGCATATGGGGACTGAGCCCTCTTGTGCTTTATGGAAAGCTTCCTTAAATATTTTCCAGCTCCGTCCTGCTCCCTTGTCTTGGAGGACCATGTCCCAAGGGGTGCTATCGAGTAATTCCTTGAACAGATGGAAGTCTGCTTTCCTGAAATTCAGTGTCCTGACTGTACTCCTCACCTGTCCCATACCCCTCTGGGCCTTGAACTTCACCAGTGCATGATCACTGCAGCCCAGGCTGCCTCCGATCCTAATGTCACTGATGAGTTCACTTGTATTGGTGACCATAAGGTCCAGTATTGTATCTCCTCAAGTGGGGGTCTCTGTCAGTTGGACCAAGCAATTTTCCTCAATGCACTCCAGGAGTCTCCTGGATTGCCTACAGCTTGCTGTGCTACTTTTCCATGTGTTGGGGTGGCTGAAGTCCCAGAACAGGGGACTCTCCGATATTAAGTCTCACTTGGGGGTCCTTTGTCTACTTCTGTATTAGCAAGTAACATGAACAAAAAGAGGTGAAACATAGATTGAAACAGCTGGTACTGAAACACTGCTGGCAACACTATTCATATTCAGGAACATGTTTCTCTAGTGTAGTACACAAGTGTATCTTCCAGTTTAGTTTTGTTCAAAAGGAATCAATTCATGTACTCCAAAACCATGCCTCAATATAAACCAAAACATAATCTGTAGTTTTAGTTCACAAACTCAATGATCTCTGAAGTGTGAAATGAAGTGTGAATGTTCACAGAATCACAGGATGACCTGAGTTGGAAGGGAGACACAAGGATCATTGAGTCCAACTCCTAACCTTGCATCGGACAACCTGAAAATTCGTACCATGTGTCTGAGAGCATTGTCCAAATGCTTCTTGGATATTATTAGGGTTGGTGCCTTGACTACTTCTCTGGAGAGCCTGTTCCAGTGCTCTATCACCCTCTGAGTGAAGAACCTTTTCCTAATATCTGACCTAAACCTCCCCTCGCACATTTTCCTGCTGTTCCCTTAGCACCTGCTCCTCCTCCTTCTCTTGTGAGGATTCATTAAACTGCTACCAGGTCTCTCCTCAGTCTCCTCCAGACTGAAGAGACCAAGTGACTTCAGCTGCTCCTCATATGACTTCTCCACAAGACTCTTCACCAGTTTTGTGGTCCCTCCTCTGGACACTGTCCAGTAGCTTGATATCCTTTTTATACTGTGGCACCCCAAACTGCACACATTACTTGTGGAGGGGCTGCACCACTGCGGAGTAGAGTGGGACAATCACGTCTCTGGAATGTCTAGCAATGCTGTGCTTGATGCACCCCAGGCCATGTTTGGCCCACTTGGGTGCCAGGGCACACTGTGTGTTCATGTTCAACTTGCCATCAACGAGAAACACTTTCTGTCACTTGGACCATGCAGAAAGACATACAGGCTCTGCATGTCTAATCTGTCTAGTAATCTCTCACCTATTGAACAGTTTAAGCTTTGAGTCTCATTCATCTCCACCATGAAGCCAGAGTTGTTGGTGAAGAACTGTCTCTTCAAGTTCTTAATCTGCAAATCTTTGGACTGATTGCAGTGTAATTATTCCAACATAACACTGCCCAGAAAAAGCATAAAATAAGTTTCTGCATTTATCTGTCTTCTTTAAGGAAAAAAAAAATATCTCAAACAATCACACACAGGTTCATGCCACACACAGAGTCGTTTTTACACCTGTCATGCTTTGGTATTGGTAACACACCATCTTTGCAATTTTTTTTTTTTTTCAAATCTAGAATGTAGTTTATACAAATAAAATCAATGACATTTGAACAATAAAAGCAGTGATTGAGATCTGTGAATATGTAACAGGAAAAAAAATACGTTCTTGCTTTGGAATGTACGCTTCATAAGTAAAAAGCTATAGATCTTCAAAAGGAGACAAAAATAGGCTAAAGGAAGATAATTTAAGAAAGATACTTCAAAAATAAACAGAATAATGAGGCAAAACGAGAGCAGAGAATACAGTACAGAACTCACCCTATCAAGACAATCATAACAGAGATCCTCTCTAAATCAAAGAGTTTTTAACTCTAGTCGTTGTGGGCTAGAGTCAGGTGCATGAAATAAAAGTTAAGGAGTAGAGCAGACATTACAGAAATCTCTGGTTCAGAAGTTTCATTTGAATACACAGCTGATACATGTTAGCTCTCAAGAAACATGTCAATTCTATAATTTTGTACAATACTGAAATTCAGTATTCTTCAGTTTCCTTCTTTTATCTTTATTTTTTAACCTTGTCCCCCCAAAATCTATTTCTGTATTCAAAGATTCTTATTCTGACAGTTTGATCAAAAAACAAACAAAGTATATTTCTGTCTACTTTTTGAGGTGAATATATGCTAAGTGAATCCAAATGAAGTTTATTATAACAAATAAGACAGAGAATTCGCACCTACTATATTATTCGTGTAGGATTCTGTTCTCAATGGACAAAGACTGATATATTCCATTCCATCACATGAGAATGCTAACTCTCTAAGGCAGAAGTAGACATTTCTTCTTTGTGATAGTGATTTTAGAGGGAATCTGTAAACAATCCTATTCTTAAGACACTTAAATTTCACACGGCCAAAATTAAGTTAAATGAATACCACTCATAATTAACTAAGTTGAATTCAGACACATGCTTACAAAGAAACATAGTTGGTTATCAGATATACTATAAAATAATAATTTATTTACTCTTCGATCTCACTCTAAATGTGGAACTGTGTTTAAATATGTTGTCCTCGTACGTTCCTTCTAAAAGACAAATGGAAAAAATGAAGATGAAAATGACCTTTTATAAGGAATTTTATAATGTTTAGCTATTTCCAGAACAAAAAATGGGAAAGGATAAGAAAAATAAATAAATAAATAAATAAATATAAACCTCTATGAGCATTTAGAATTACTATCAAATTAAAAGGACAGCTAAAGTTTTATATCTAAATCTGTTACTTACAATTGTTGACATGCTTTTTAGAGGCATGTGTATATCTTAAAATGGAAGAGGGAGATATAAAATTGTTTGGAGTGCTTGCTTTTAGCAACAGTATCCAAATATCAGAGATATTTGTATAGCTAAAACCGAAAAAATTAGAGCAAGATGTGTCAAAAAATTACATATGTTTGACTTGTTCCATGTGTTTAGCTATTTTTATGCAATCACATCCCCAAAGACTCTGGGACAAATTATATTAATTATTCTGAGTTAGTAACTTTGTAGCTCTACAGTATACTTGACTAAGAAACCAGCACTATATTATTACTCTGATGAAGATATTGAAGATAATGACCCACAATTATGTAAATAAATAAATCACATATCATGTATTAGCAATAATATGTAAGTTGGGGGGGGGGGGTGTTACAATGTTTCCTTAAAGTAGCACTTTAACAGAGAATGTAGTAGGAAAAAATTCCCAAAGATTTTAGGCAAGTAAAAAAAATATTATTTATTTATAAGAAAGCACAAATAAATATACAGTTTCATTAATCCTAGTGCTTTTAATGGCATGCTGTGTTCTTTCCCTGTTTTACATTTTATCTGTTGAGAATACATTAATTTCTTTTTTATAGACATATTGAAAATTTTTCTAGGAGATTTGAGGCTGGTTTTAAAATAGCAGCTTACCTTCTGTCAGGTTGTTTTGTAAATCCTTCAATTAGAATTGATACACTTAAGATACCCTTGCAAATTTCCCAACAAACTGAAAAAAAAATGTGAATTATACTTTTAAGGACTGAGTAATTAAAAACCAAAAATCCAGACTTAATAGCATTTTATCTACTTCCGCTGTGGGAGCAGAGAACTAGCCTTTTGCTTTCTAGTGCTGTAATAGAAAAATCAATCTTAAAGCATTTTCATTTTTTTATTATTATTATTATGTTTAAGTGAAGACTGTGTGTATTTAAGACGAATTTGCAAAGTTGAAAAACAGTTGTAGAATAGTTTAGTTTGGAAAGGACTTCTGGAGACTTCTAGTCCAAATCCTTGATTACAAAAGAGTCAAACAGGTCAGACTGCTTAGGCTTTTGAATGTGTCCAAGACTGGAGATAACACAGTCCCTCTGGAAAACTTGTTCTGGTGTTTGACCACCTTCATGATGAACCATTTTTTTATTTTCTGCAGCTGGAGTTTTGCTTGTTGCACCTTTTATAAGTTTTGTTTGTGGTTTTGCTGCATTCTTCCAAAAAGGGATTTTTGTCTTCACTATTCCTTTTCTGCAATGCTGCTTTCCACGATTGTTTCATGGGATTGTTTTTTCCCAGATGCAGGACTTTGCTTTTCCTTTTTTAAACTTAATGCAATTTCTTTAAGGAATTTTCTCCAGCCTACTGGGATCTCCCTGCATATTAGCATTGCTGCACTACGGCATATCAACTGATCCTCCAGTGTCTGTAAACTTGACAAGATTTTACTCGGTCTCATTGTCCTCATCTTTAATAATAGTAACAATACCAAAGTCAATACTCATGGTCAACACTACCAATGGTCAGCTGATATCTGGGTTTTTGTCATGGACACTCTCTGATCCTGGCAGACCTGGCTTTTTTCCATCCATTTCAAATACCAGTCCAATCCATGTTTTACCGATTTGGCTACAGAGTCTAAAGAGCAAGTAGGCTGAACAGATATGCTAATATGCAAAAAGGCTACAATACATGGCAAATAAGGTTTCCAATTTGGCACTTGTATCTCACATGATAATTTGTGTAATTATTACTAAGTGATTAAAAATCCCTGAACAGTTTGTATCAGGAATTCCAAATAGATCTGGGTGGCCCTTTACCTTCTTTTTTTCAGCCATATTAAATTATTTTGCAGAACGATACAATCTAGTAAGAACAATATGATGTACAGGTAATAAATTTTACAACAACAACTTTATCTCTTGAGCCATCAAGACTGATTTCAAATTCTGTGTTAGTATCAGCCCCCATTCTTCTAGAATTTATTTCTGCATATTTTAAATAAGGCGTAGAAGTGTTTCTTTCATTTATGGCAAGGTTTCAGACAAGTAATATTTAACTGGGTAAAGCAGAATTTCCCTCCAATATGCACTGCTCTGACTGGCCAACACTAATCAAAAGATACAGTGTGTCTGATTTCTCAGCAGAGAGGAAAGAAGATTGATATACGACTGGTTTTGCTACTTCCCTCAGACTAAGTTTGCCGTAAGGATTTGACTTCTGCCCTGTGTTAACATTATAAAGCTTTTCAAATTTTATGTGATTTCACTCCTGTGGGATCTGTCTCCAGTACCTCATTATCTTGCATGCAATATTTGCAAGACCTGCTAGTCTAGTGAAGTGAAACTAAGTAATTCCATGTTTTAGTGATATATTTTCTAAATTAAAAACCCAACATCTTATTTAAGGATATAAACAGGAGTCCTGATAATTATGTCTAAAGCAGAAATCTAAAACACTTCAATGATTTTATAAAAAAAAATCCCATATTATCTTAATTTATTATGCAGTAGCTAATGTTTTAAAGAAATAGTTTTTTGATCTTTGAGGAATAAGGGCAAAAAAAATCCATTTTTCCAGGAAGAAATTTCCTGATTATAGCTGACTTCTCGTGGGGTTTTTATTACGTGAGGTGCATCCCAAAGTCCTGAGGTAATTGGCTGATGTAGTCTCCAAGACACTCTCCATGTATTTGAAAAATCATGGCAGTCACATAAAGTCCCTGGAAAAAAAGGAAATATTGCACTCATTTTTTAAAAGAGTAGAAAGGAGGACACTGGGGACTACTGGCCTGTTAGCCTCATCTCTGTGCCTGGGAAGATCGTGGGACAGATCCTCTCAGAAGCTATGCTAAGGCATGTGGAGAACAGGGATATGATTTGAGATAGCCGGCATGACTTCACCAAGGGCATGTTGTGCCTAACCAAGCTAGTGGCCTTCTACAGTGGGGTGACTACATCAATGAACAACAGAAAAGCTGTGGATGTTGTCTCTCTGGGCTTCTGTAAGGCCTTTGATATGGTCTTTCACAATATCTTTTTCTCCAAATTGGAGATGTATGGATTTGATGTGTGGCCTTTTCAGTAGATGAGGAATTGGCTAGGTGGTCGCCTCCAAAGGGTAGTGGTCAACAGCTCTGTGTCCCAATGGAGATCACTGACAAGTACTCTCCCACCGGGGTTCCATATTGGGACCAGTACTTTTTAATATCTTCATCGGTGACACAGAAAGTGGGATTGAGTGCACGCTTAGCAAATTTGCAGATGACACCAAGCTAAGTAGTGCAGTTGGTATGCTTGACAGATGAAGTGCCATCCAGCGGGACCTGGACAAGTTTGAGAAGTGGGCCCATATGAACATCATAAGAGTCAACAAGGGCATGGTCAAATTCTTGCATGGTGGTTAGGGCAATCACAAACACAGATACAGGCTGAATGAAGAGTGGATCAAGAGCACCGCTGTTGAGAAGGACTTGGAGATATTGGTGGATGAAAAACTGAATTTGAGCTAGCAATGTGCAGTGACAGTCAGAAAGCCAATCACATCATGGGTTGCATCAAGAGAAGCATGGCCAGGTCATTCAAGGGTGATCCTCTCTCTACTCCACTCTGGTGAGATCCCATCCAGAAAACTGCATCCAACTCTGAATTCCTCAGTACGGGAAAGACATGAACCTGTTGAAGTCGGTGCAGAGGAGGGCCAGAGAAATGATGAGAGAGATGGAACACCTCTCCTAATGAAGACGGGTTGATAGAGTTAGGGATGTTCAGCTGGGAGAAGGGAATGCTCCAGGGTGACCTTATTGCAACCTTTCAGTACTTAAAGGGCCTAATAAGAAAGATGGGGCAAAAACTTATTAGCAGGGCCTATAGAGACAGGACAAGGGCTAGCGGTTTTAAACTAAAAGAGGGAAGATTCAGAGTAGATGTAAGATATAATTTTTTTCACATTGAGAGTGGTGACACACAGGAACACCCCAGATAGGTGGTAGATGCCCCAACACTGGAAACATTTAAGGTCAGGTTGGGCAGGGCTCTGAGAAACCTTGATCTAATCAAAGATGTCCCTGCTCATTGTAGGGGGGTTGGACTACATGACCTTTAAGGGTCCCTTCCAACCCAAACTATTCTATGAATCTGTGATTCTATCACTTTTTATTAAGTATGTCTTGGAAAACAAGATACTTGTTTTTCCTTTATTTAGACCAGGATCACTTCTTCAAAACCAGCAAATATATGAATGGTGCACATTTCAGGTTAATACATTGCTGTCTGCTGTTATTATCTCCTCGGAAAGAGGGCATCTGAAATAAATCTTACTGCCACTTTGTGCTTGCTGAGCTCAGTAGGTCTAGTTCCATGGGCAACTCTGACATTTGTCATTTGATCACAATACGTATAACATGTTGCAGTTACATAATCAGAGCAGGAAATAATATTTACTTAAGTAAACATTGATGAGCTTACTTTTCACATAAACTTACATATTTTGGTGTATAATATGTTAAAAAACATGTTTATCATAATCTATTAAATCTGGGTTAAACATCTATAAAGCTTTCACTTTTGGAGTCATTATGATTGTGTAATCTTAGTAATAATCTATACTTATCCATTATGTGTAAATGTATATTCTCTCAGACTAAGCCTGTATGTATTTTCTGCGTAGGTGATTTCTTCAATAGCATTAAAAAAGCCTAGCATGGTAGATATACAAGGGTATATGAAGGATGAAGGAAATTAATTTCCAAATTCCCTATTATATGTAACACAATACATATGTTTAAGAATTTTGGAATTGTGGAGAACTGAAGATGTATGCAAGTAGATCTTATTGGACAACTTGATGTTTTTAATCCATTCTTTCTATTTTTCGTATTAAAAATTCCTGTAAGTTAGAGGTGCTGTGTCCAGGGTACTAGGAAATCTCCTAATCTCATTTTCACATATTGCAGTGCTCCATAGAAATTTTCTCCCCCTCCAAAAAAAAAAAAAAAATTAAATGAAAAATTAGGCACTTCAAATAATCAAAGCAGATGGCAAAAAGCAGTATATTGTTGGATGATTTCTCAGAATCTTAGGAGTTGGAAAATTTTGGATTTACAGAGCTTCCTGATTAAAAAAAGTGTAATGCGGCAAAAATTAATTGAAAAGTTGACTTTTTTTAAAAAAAATTATATTATTTTTTTCTCTTCTCTGCTAGGTTCTGTAGCTACTGCCTGCCGTGATCCTGGTGTCCCCATGAATGGAACTAGAAATGGGGATGGGAGAGAACCTGGAGACACTGTCATTTTTCAGTGTGACCCTGGGTATGAATTGCAAGGAGATGAGAGAATAACCTGCATTCAGGTAGAAAATCGGTACTTCTGGCAGCCCAACCCACCAGTCTGTATAGGTATGCAAAAAATTATCAAGTAATGCTTTCCTAAATTTTGAAATTCTGGTATAATGTTTCACATTGCCCCAGGAACTTTCAGTGAAGAACAAATGGTACAAGTACTTTACATCTGACAACTTTTCCTGTAGGAATCTTTGATGGATATTACCAAAATCTTTCCTGTGTAGTTGTTAATATAATAATTCTAATCCTTCCCCTCTCAAGGACATACCATGTAAAATTTATTTTCTGTGACAGCAAAAGCAAGAAAGGCAATGTCAGTGACACTATAATCTTTGCCTTAAAACTTGAAAAATGATGATAAGTGTGGAGGATTTGGTTAACATTCCCATGCACTTACATACAAAATATCAAGCAGATGACATAGTGGATTTATAGATAAGGTAAAATTATGCAAGGTCTAAAGTAGGATGCAACAGGAAAGAATGAGAAGATGATAGTCTAATTTCTCTGGCAGTCTTCATTGTTTTAGGTAGAAAAAGATTTTCATCAGTAAAAATTATAACATGACATTTATTTCTGGAAATATTATCTCAGTCTCTAATGCTGTTGTTGATTAACATAGTTCATATTAAATTACTTTTGAAAGCATTTAACTAGGGTAATCAAAAAGTAATGAGAAATTGCAGAAGTCTCTAGTAGATTGTACCCTTTCAGTATCCTTTTTCTGAGACTATCCTAATCATTATTAATATTGATCTAGAAAATATCTAAGTCATCACTTCTAAAACCTGGTGTAGAGGTAGAGTGATAAATAATCATGGTTTTGTGTCCCATCTGTCTAGTTTGCTGCATAATATAATGGTGATTTTTTGCCCAGTGTCTTCTTTATTGGAGTTATATGTGATATCATGATGTAGAACAATGGAAGACTTTGTCTCAGAGGACAACCTGCTAAATAGGATTTGCAGTTTGATGGTGCAGAAAAGAAGGAGCATGGGCTACTCCAAGGAAGTGCAAGTGAAAGAATATTGGATAGGCCAGTTGCAGTGGTATTATCCTGAGTCACCTCATTAGAAGATATTGTGCTTACTGTCCTGTGCAAAGCAGAACTGCAGGAAAAGAATGTCTGAAAGAAGGAGTGTAAACCCATGACACTTAAAATAATCAGCCAGGAGTCCTTGGGCTGAAAGTTACAAAGAGTTGACACTGCAACTCTGAGAATATCAGCTCCACAAGAGCATTCTTCCTGTTTTGGTATCCCTGGTAGCCTATCCTCTGGCAAACATTGCAGGGAGGAACCAGAGAGATATGCAGCTGCTAGGAGCACTTGTATTCACGTATTCTCTTGCTGTTTACAAACTTAGTTTAACCATAGTAGTTACAAGATGAAACCTGCATCCTATTTGCGTATACACCCATGCCCATCCATACATATCTGCAGACAGGTATTTACAAACATATCATGGGCCTGACTCGGTGTCTGTGGCTATTCCATTTACCACGTCCCTATACTTACTCATCTTACTATGCCTTCCAGTTCAGTTTGAGTGTATGGGCTTGAGGACAAGAACTGTCTATGCTGTTTGTTGGAAGACCACAGGAAAGAAATATTTTATGGCTTATCTCTTATTATTGTCATATGCCTAATTATGTATTTGATAATAGTAGTAATTGAACATCTGTAGATGTGTAAGGGAAAAATGTAAGGAATGACAGAGCTCTAGAAACAGGCCTTATAATGAATATATTGAGTCACTGTTCCTGGAGGTATTTAAAATAGGTGTAGATGTGGTTGTTAGGGGCACTATTTAGTGGTGGACTTTCCAGTGCTAGGTTAAGGGCTGGATTTGATGATCTTAAAGTTTTTTTTTCCAAATTAAATGATATTCTATGTTTCTGTAAGTGATTTAAGTAACCTTGGATCTCACAGAATCAGTTACAGAAGAACTGAGGGATCACCTACTTTCCCTGTTACTGCAGATCATCATTTTCTATAATTCAATTTTATATACTTTATAAATCTTATTCAGATTTTTTTTTTTTTTAATTAGGATGTTCTTTCAATGAAGATATTTAGAAACCATACTTATGCTGTTGTTCTTACATAAAGTCTCAGTTAAAAAATGCTGGAGTATAAAAATTCATTAAGGTAGTGACACTTTATATTAGGTTATTACTTCTCTGGATCACAAATACACAACAATTTGGAACGTCAAAATCACACAGAGCAATATGTTTGTTCTTTTCTACATGTGCTTGGAAGATATTTTACTTATCTCTGATTTTGAAAAACTCAGTTACTAGAAAGTTTTTGTTCAGTGTAGATTATATCAGTCTTGATCTGAATTGATGATTAGTGCTGTCTGGTGAAAATGCAGGTAGTTACGTTTATCAGTGTAAGCAGATCATGTGCATAGCCCAATGAACTTCTTCTAAAATGGCTTTAAGAAGTAGAATGTGAAAAGCTTATCCAGTCAATGTTTGTCACATCTGCAACCAGAGCATTTTTCAACTTTGCAGCATTTTCAGCAAAGCCTTGACATGATATTATGCAAACAAATAAAAGGACACAGTTAAAAAGAAGTGCTTCACTTAGTAGTATTAGCATTTGTCTAAGGCAAAATGCGAATACATTTTTTGTTTCTATTAGAGCTTTGTAAATACTTCACTTCCTTCTTGTTTAACTTTTGGAGGACATTAAATGTCAGTGAACAGATTGGTACTTGCTTCTTTTTCTCTTACCTTCTTTTCTCAACTCTAATTTATTTTTATTCACAGCTCCCTGTGGAGGAAATTTGACTGGCTCATCAGGTTTTATACTTTCACCAAACTTCCCTCATCCTTATCCCCACAGCAGAGATTGTGACTGGACTATCACTGTTAATAATGATTATGTCATATCTTTAGCATTTATCAGGTAAACAGCTACTTTCTTATAATTTTTAAAGCCATGTTTGTAACTATATTATTGAAAGTTCAGAACTTTGTAGGATAACATAAGTACGCACAGTATTTAAGTGATTAGCAATTGATATCTTCTTTAACAGCCACAACAAATACATTAGAACATTCAGTACACACAGACATGGAGTTTTGGAGCTCATTGATCCTGTTCAGTTAAAATCACTCTCTGTTTAGTGTGAAAGTGGATGGTGCTCAATTCACCAAAGTTCTCTTCCTGAAAATGCAGCATGGAGTAGCTCATTGAGTTCTCTGCAAGCCAGGTGGATGGTCTTTAACAATGCAACCTATTGATTCATCATATTTTGTCATTACTCACCCACTACTGAAGCAAAATATCAAAAGTAGTCTTCAAATGTACTTTTATTAGTTTATATCACTTCAGGATACTTCAACGGGATACTTCCCATTGTTCTGGTTATGAAATTCTTTTAGTATTTTCCCTTATTACAATACAAGTCTAACTTGAGCTTAATAGAATCCACAAAGGACCTTTAGTTGTTTGCATTGTACATAACACGTAAGGTAAAGTCATATACTTACAAAAAGTAGAAAATATGTATCCCAGCTGGGGCGTATGATGATGTCACCAAAATATTTAAAATAATAATGTCCCATGTTCTATGATAGTGGCTTTATTGCTTTGTTCTGTTATAATATGATGACTTGTTTAGTAATGTAAGTCACATATACTCAGTGATATAGTGTTTTGAAGAATTTCTTCCAAGCAAATTAATCATTCATTTATATTTACAGAATTAACAGTTTAAATATTTTGTTGGTGATTTCAGAATGCTGTAAGTTGCCAAGCAACTTTCTACTGTGCAGTAACACTCTTTTTTTGATTGTTTTTGGTTTTTTTTTTTTGTGAAGTATTGTGAGCTCAAAATATTTAATATTCTGCTTTTTACATTGTACATTTAAATATGAGATCCTCCATCTTAGAATCAAAATAGTGTTTTAAAGGGTGACTCAGTACAGTATTTGAACAGTTTATAGATCCCAACTATTAGCAAGTTGCTTTAAAATCTGAACAATTGCTATGATTCTTGACAGAAACTGACAAGCTTAGTCTGTCGAAGTAGATTGCATACTTATTGAGTCTTGCGTCACTTATGACATACAAACTCTTCCAGGGTGTGAAAATCCCCCTCCTTTCTGTATAAACCAAACTCTGCATACTCCACTGAGTACTGTTAAATATTCTTTCAAGTGGGACTTACTCCAGCTAACACTTTTAAACTGAAGGCAAACTATGGCACTTCAAAAATCAAAGCTGTTGACATTTGCATTTCTTTTGTGAGGCAATATTTTTTTTAAATAATCCAAAAGTTAGAAAATAGTATGCCTGAAGGAGTTGTATCAGGTTTTCAATACCTACATTTGTTTTAGTCAAGAGCTAGTCTCAAGTAGAGACAAAATAATTGTAGTGGTTGGATTTTTATTCTGTTACTATATACTATTTACATAATCATTTTTTAAACATTTTTTTTTAAACAGGGACAATCTTATAAGAAATTTGGCTAACTCTCTGTCCTTAATTAAAAAATAGGTTCAACATGAAGTAAATTACTTAATTAGCTACAGTTACATAATCAACTAATAGATTTATTAACTATTTAAAAAAAAATAAACATTTAATTTAAAAAAATGAAAAAATAACCAAAATTGAATTGAAAAGAAACGTTGGCTTTTCAATACTACACCTTTTCATATAAGCTGATTATAAGCATAAGACTTCTCTTTCTTAGGATTATTGGAAGTTCATCACTGGCTATGTGAAAGTGTTCGATCTGCCTCAAAGCTGTATACATTCTGTTCTGCATCTGACTGCACTATATAGTAAAACATTTCTGCCAAGAGCTCCAGTAGATCTATTTTGTTTATTTCTCTAAAACTTTAGAAATACCATTATTAACTTTTTCCTATTTAAAAAGTGTGCTGCTTCGTTTTTTTTTCTGACTGGCAGCAAAATATTTTTTCTAATCGGAGAACCAACAAATACAGAATTTCTGTTGTTTATAATAAAACAAGTCTACAAACCACTATTCCAACAGTGGAGGGCTTTTTCCCTTTTAAGAAAATAGTGATAGTAAACTTTTATGTAACCTAATAAGACTAAAAATGTTAGGCAAAGTATATTAAGTCTAACATTTCTCTTTTTTGTTCTACAGTTTCAGTATAGAACCAAATTATGATTTTCTTTATATCTATGATGGACCAGATGGTAATAGCCCACTGATTGGGAGCTTTCAAGATAGCAAGCTGCCAGAGAGGATAGAAAGCAGTTCAAATACCATGCATCTGGCTTTTCGGAGTGATGGATCTGTTAGTTTTACTGGATTCCACCTAGAGTACAAAGGTAAACAAAATGTTTTTTCTTTTATATTAAAAATATTTAATGCATCAGTGTAAATTTTAATCTAGTTTTATTTCTTATAGTTTTCTGCCTGGTAATGTTTTAGTTTTGCCTAAGAGCATGTTAATGTGTAATATCTCTACACAAAAAATATAATGTTATGTTGAATGCATGATTCCAAGGGAAAAAAAAAATCAGACAGCAGTTTGCATGTTTCAGAAATAAAGATGCAGTAATGGAACTTAAAAGTGTGTTTTTCCTGTATATTTTTCTTTTTTTTTGTGGGCATTTGTGTATTTAAGGTCTTGTATATGAAAGAATATGCTAAAATGTAGAAAATAATGAGAAAAAAATGAGAGCATATTTTGACTAGACCTTTGTATGATAGGTCTGTACTGTTTATCTTAAGAGTGTCATAAAGAACACTTACTGGCATGTCTTAAAATTTAAAAGTGATATCACTGTTATTAGCAAAAGAGCAATTGTGAAGATTTTTAATAGATTTTTGTCAGTTTATTTCATAGTGGATTGTAACTATCAAAATAATGTAAGCACGATATCTGCAATAGGAAACAGATACGTTTAACTTAATCAAAACGGATAATCACTTTATTGGGGAGAAAACTAATCGAAAAGTGTGATATATCATAAATAGGAGGGAAAAGGAAGGGGAAGATAAAGAATTGATTTAAGGTGTACAACTAAGACATTATAAACTACTTTGTATAAGAGCCTCAATTTTGTGAAGGATTAACATTTTCAAGAGCAAAGAATGGTTACACTGGTTCAGGAAACTAATTACACATAATGTTGCCATAGTTGCTTGCTCAGACCAACTGGACAAGAGAAGACAGAAGATACCTGGAAGTAACATAACCCTGCTACTCACAGACAATTTTAACCCCTCCAATAGCTACTGCAAGGACAATGTGGCTTGGCACAAGCAGTCCAAGGGATCTCTTGAGTGTATTCATGACAGTTTTTTGATGCAGGTGAACCCGTAGCTCACTAGGGCAAATTCTCTGCTGCAGTGGTTACTCACCACTGGTGCTGAGGACCCAATGAAAGGAAAGTGGAGAAGGTTGTAGTACTTAATAACTTTTTTACCTTGTTTTTTACTAGTATGCTTTACCCCTAGTCCTCACTGAATCTTCTAGTAGGATTTGGGAGAGTGCAGTAGTATCCACCATGGAGGAAGAAAGAGTCAGGAAGCAATTAGGCCATCTAGTTGTATGTATCTCCATTGGAACAGGTGATATGCACCCAGGAGTGTTGAGGAAGCTGGCTGATATCACTGCATAGCTGCTTTCTGTAATTTCTAAAATGTCATGACAGTCAGAGTGGTTCCTGTTGAATGGAAAAGATAAATATCATATGCACCTTAAAGAAGAGCAATAAGAGAACCTGGAAAAGTACATAGCTTATCATTTTAAATTCGGTCCCTGAATGGTTTTGGAGACTATTTCCAAAACAAAGAAAGACAAGTAGCTGTTTCGGAACAGTTTGCCTGTATTTACCATAGGGAGTTGTGCCTAACCCGCACTTCACTGTCTATGAAAGGTTGTGTGGACAAGGAAAGAGTAGTGGATATTAATACCCTGTCTTCAGACTCTCTCTCCACCAGTATCCTGAGAGCCCAATTAGATGAGATATGGGCTGGATAAGTGGATGATAATGTGGGTGGAAAATAGACTTGATTGTTGAGTTCAGATTCTAATGAGACTACTAATGGTGACTAATAATGTGGATAGTATTCTCTTTATGTAAGTCTCGTATAGTGGGAGAGAGAAATTTTGTAGACAACATCAGTTTGGGAGAAAATGTCAGTACTCTGGAAGGTGGTGTTGCTATTTGAAGGGGTCCTATAAGACTGGAGAATCAAGCTGACAGGAAGCTTTGACAAAGGTAAATGCAGTGTCCTGCATCTTTGATGGAATAACCCTGTGCAGCAACTCTACAGGCTGTGGGGCACCCCTGTACAACCCTGTACAGCAGGTTGTCTGGATAGCGTAGAGCTCTGCAGAAAAGGATCTGGAGGGCCTTGTGTACAAATTGACCACGACCCAGCAGTGCATCTTTGTAGTAAAGAAGGCCAGAGTCCTTGCGAGCTGAGAGTGGAAGTCTTAAATCAAGCAAATCCAGGCAAGTGATTCTTCCCTCTGGATCTTCTAAGGTCACAGACTATATTTAAGTGCTCATCAGTGCTGTAATGGTTTTGACACACAATTTAGTAAATCTGGTCACCAAGATGATTAGGAGTGTAGAGCATACAACATGCAAAGAGAGGTGGAAAAGACTGGGTTTGCTTCATCTCCCTGAAGAGAGTGTATAGGAAAGACAGGGCTAGACTCTTCTCAGAGACACAGTGATAAGATGGGAGATAATGGGCATGAGTTACAACAAGAGAAATTTCAATTAGATGTTTAGAAAAGACATTGCTCTGAGGTTAGTTAAACAATAAAACTGGGTGCTCTGAGATCATGTCATCCTTTGAAATCATAACTGGACCGGAAAAATCCTTGAGCAACCTAACCAAATTGACCCTGCTTTGAGTAGGAGTTGCGCTACATCTTTTTGAGCCTACATGATTCTGATTCAATGAACTTAACTTTTTCATACAACTTGTAGCAGCTGCAGTTGTGTTCTATATGTACACTAATCCTATTTTAAGTGACAGTGGTATTCATGCCATATTTCATTGACAGGTCATATTTGTCAGATGCAAATCTCAGACCTGACTCATGTCTCAGGTCTGGTCTGTAATCATGTTCCTGGTTGGATTCCATTCTTCCCTTCCTCCTTCCCTTCATTTCTATTTCATAACACTAAAATTAGTCCTAATAAGTGCCCTGGAGAATAATGATGGAGTATTTACTGTAGTTGGGTATGTCTATATTCTTTCTAAGCAGCTTTGCTCTCTTTGAGTCTTAGCAACAGAGTAATAAATCATCAAGTTCTGGACAAAGCACCTGCTTTCAGTATTGGCTTTCAGTATTGTTTTCCATGCACTGAGATACAGTTTTCTAGAAGGTTTTGGCATCATTGACATGTGTTAGCCAACAGAGACTTCCTTGTTGAACTTGATATTGCAGGAGCACATATCGCTACCTGTTTTCAGCATGTATTTCAGAATCCTTAATTGATTCAATGATGTGCCGAAGTTATCAGAGAAGTAATTGCTGATTTTCTTGGAGCTTGTTCCACTAGTATATTGTGAGCAAAAAGAGTTTATACCTAGTACGCATAGCAAAGAATATAGTGTTACTATAACTCAAATCTTAACTATGAAATGAAACAATTCTTTTTAGCCCATACCTAATTATTACAGAAAATAATACTAAAAATACTACTATAGTAAAGTCTTCATAATAATATAGCTAAATTTGTAGTGCACGTACTCTCCATCATTTTCTCTGTTTTTCTGCTAAACTTGCCATTGCCCTGATGTGTTGTCAATTTAATGATATGAGTATTCTTGGGAAAGTAGGAGGAGGGACTACGGAGATCATCAGTGTCTTGAGTTCTTCAGTTAGACCAATATGACATCGACATTGAAGGACATTTCCTCTTCAAACTGGGAGCGCTTTTATTTATTTGTATAAATTCACTAGTAGAGTCATTTTATTTGCTCTTTTTTTCATTGATTGAGCTGCAGTGATAATGCACTGGTGGAGTTCAAGGTCCTGAGGAATATGGGACAGGTGAGAAGTATAGTCAGGATCCTAAATTTCAGGAAAGCAAAATTCCAACTTATCAAGAAGTTGATCAATAGGACCCCCTGGGATATGGTCCTCAGGGACAAGGAAGCAGAACAGAACTGGCAAATATTTAAGGAAGCTTTCCATAAAACATAAGAGTGCTTAGTCCCCATATGTAGGAAAGCAGGCAGGGAAGGAAAGAGACCAGTGTGGCTGAGTTGAGACTTGGTGGACAAACTGAAGAGCAAGAGAGAACTGCACAGGCAGTGCAAGCAGGGACAGGGAAACTGTGAAGACTATAGGGATGCTGCCCGCTTGTGCAGGGATGGGGTCAGGAAAGCCCAGATGCAGCTGGAGCTGAACTTGGCAAGGGAAGTGGAAACTAACAAGAAAGGCTTCTACAGGTATATCAGTCAGAAAAGGAAGGTTAAAGAGAACATACCCCTACTGATGGATGAAAACGGTGGTCGTATCAACAGGTGAGGAGAAGGATGAGGTACTCAACAACTTTTTTGCCTCAGACTTCACCAATAACCACTCTCATCCCTCCTGTGTCAATGGACAACAAGATGGGGAACAGAGGGCTAAAGACCTCCTACTGTAGGGGAGGATCTGGTTCAGGACCACCTGAGGAATCTGAACATTTGTAAGTCTATGGGACCTGATAAGATGCATCCCAGAGTGTTAAGGGAATTGGCTGATGTGGTTGCCAAGCCACTCTATGATACTTGAAAAGTCATGGCAGTCAAGAGAAGTCTCCGGTGACTGGAAGAAGGGTAACATTATGCCCATTTCTAGAAAGGGTAGAAAAGATGACCCTGGGAACTACTGTCAGCCTCACCTCTGTGCCTTGAAAGGTAGTGGAACAGATCCTCCTAGAAGCTGTGCTAAAGCACATGGAGGACAGGAAGGTGATTAATGGCATCCAGCATGGCTTCACCAAGTGCAAGTCCTTCCTGACCAACCTACTGGCTTTCTGTGATGGGGTGACCACAAAAGTGGACATGGGAAAAGCAATGGATGTAATTCATCTAGATTTCTGTAAAGACTTTGACATGATCCCCCATGATATCCTTCTCTATAAATTGGAGAGATATGAATTTGATGGGTAGACTGTTTGTTGGATAAGAAATTGGTTGGATGGTCATATTCACAGAGTGGTGGGACCAGTGCTGTTTAACCCTTCATCAATGACATAGACAGTGAGATGGAGTGCATCTTCAGCAAGTTTGCAGATGACACCCAGCTGAGTGGTGCAGTTGACACAGTGGAAGGATGGGATTGAGAGCAGCCCTGCAGAGAAGGACTTGGGAGTGCTGATTGATAAGAAGCTCATCATGAGCTGGAAATGCATGATCACAGCCCAGAAGGCTAATCTTATCGTGGGCTGCATCAAAAGAAGTGTGGCCAGCAGGTAGAGGGAGGCGATTCTGCCCATCTGCTCTGCTCCTGTGAGAACACCCCTGTTTCCAGTTCTGGAATTCTCAGTATAAAAAGGATATGGAACTGCTGGAATTGGTCCAGAGGAGAGCTGCAAAGATGATCAGATATCTGGAGCACCTCTGCTATGAGGACAGGCTGATAGAGTTGGGGCTTTTCAGCCTGAAGAAGACATGGCTGCACGGAGACCTTATAACAGCTGTGCAGTACATGAAGGGGTTGTACATGAAAGCTGGAAAGACACTTTTTACAAGGGCACATAGTAACAGGATGAGGGGGAATGGCTGTGAAATAAAAAGGGGAAGTTTTAGACTAGGCATAAGGAAGAAATTCTTCCTTATGGCAATGGTGAGGCAGTGGCACAGGTTGCCCAGGGAAGTTGTGGATGCCTCATCTCTGGAAGTGTTCAAGGCCAGGCTGGATGGGGCCTTGGGCAGCCTGATCTAGTGGGAGGTGTCCCTGCCCATGGCAGGAGGTTTGGAACTAGATGATCTTTAAGGTCCCTTCCAACCCAAACCATTCTATGATTCTATGATTTGAATTCATTCTTCATATATCGTGGCATAGTATATTGAATTTTTCTTTACAAGACCTTTTCTTAGCAGCTACTTCAGGTTTCCAAAAGTAATTTGTAGGTGCTAAGTATTTCAGGCTTTATTTTTCAGTGTAGTTATTAAGAAACTGTATTTCTATAGTAACACTATTACTGTTTAGTCAGCAATTTCATGAGTCTGTCACAACTGTACCTTGGGGGAAAAGATAATTACAGGGCTGTAATTTTTCCCTAGAGAAATTTTGTGCTTTGACAGACGATGTCTTTCCCTGGTTTTTGATTTATACACCAGACATAATAGATTGCTTTACTTTCTTCTCTTTAATTTCTCATGTAATAGTAATTTTTGCTTTATCCAAGGATCTGCTAGAATTCTAAAACATGGATTTCTTATCATAAACTCAGGAATGGTGATCTTACAGTATCAGTTGTATATCAATAAAAATATACCAATATCAGTTCAGTAAGAAGAAAAAATAATCTTTACTTGCTATTGTCCAAATGATAGTTATAATACTAAACTAAATGATCCTTTTGGGGTTTGTTTTTTTTAACTTGAGGCTTTGGACTTAAAAAAACTTTCAGTTTGCCTTAAATTCTGTTGGACTTCTCAAGCAACAGTGTGTTTGGCTTACAGAATATTTATTAACATACATGTGGTATCTTGCAGACTTTCTAATGAATTGCATCTCTTAACTTTTTATTGTCCACACAGTTTTTTTAATATGAGTATTACAAAAGTTTTAGATGTTCTGCTTCTAATGTCACACAGTATGTTGGAGTTTGCCATTCAGAAAAGGGAACAGATGTTACAGGCACCATACTACAAGTACCTAAATGAATCAAGGTGTATATCAGATACCAGTTCTTAATAATTAACTTGTGATATAAATATTACAAGTTATTGTAGTGTTTTTCATATCAGAGGCATGCTTTGTAGATTAGGTATAAAAATCCTAATAAATTCTTAATCACATTGGGAGATTTTCAGATTTTTTTTGAAAATATGAAGTGGAAATCTCAAAAGAATTATTCTGTGTTTCTATCTTCAAATGTAAATGTACTTTTATGGTTTTCTAACATAATTCTTTCTTTACTCTTGGAAATATTACAACATAAAAATGGCCTTGGGAGATCAAACCAACAATATATGTACTTAATTAGCTTGTTTCTAGTAACGTGCAATAGCTGATATACAGCTAAACTATGTAAAAGTCAAATATAAAATCTTTTCTCCCTATTGTCTGTTAGCTTTCAAAATCTTCAGCTTAATGACTGCCAGAATCAGATGAAATGTCTTAGCATTTAAATCACTTAAATAGCCTTCCAGGAATTTCAAAGCTCATATAGTCTTTTGGCAAATGTATCTACCTGTAGCAGAAATTTCCACAGTGCAAATATGATTGGTAAAAAACCCACCTCTTCTGATGTATTAGAAAGTTGGCACCGACGCTGCATAAAGTGAAAAAGTATTCATTATTGATCTTCTCTACAATAAGCTTAAATGGTAAAGAAGAAAATTTGAAATTTTTATCTTCTTCTTCATAAATAAATAATTCCAAATTCCATCCTGCATAATAAAAATTCAACTACTTCATTCCAGCTTCTGCAATTTCCTAACACATTTGCTGTTTCTTTCATTAAAGAAACAACATTGTAATTTTTTTTCCAAAATATTTTACCTTTACTCCCCTTCTGCATAATAAAGTTTTGAGTAGGACTTGCCATGTGGTTATTTTTGTGCAATTTATTAGGTCTTGGATATTACATACAGTAGTATTCATATTATAGAGGAAGAGGGAAGGAAAAATAAGTCCAAATGCATATGTTTAAATTGATTTCAATATTTTGAAACAAATAGTTATAAATAACAAAACCAAAAAGGAGATACATTTAAGAAATATTTTCATGTTTTGTCCTCCAGTGAAGAAAGAAAAGCTATGTGAAAATATATCATACATTATGCAGTGGTGTAGATATTCATTTTGGGTTTATTAATTTTGAAGAAAGTGTTTTTTGCATACTTTTCATTTTGTCACAGACTATTTATATTGATTCCTTCCATTTACCAGTTCTCAGACCGTAGATTTTAAAACTAGGATGTGTCTTGTCTATGGCTCAATGTTCATAGATCTAATTTCATCTGACTATATAATTACATCATTGGTCCCAATGAACTTTGGAAAAATAGTTCTTATGATGGATCTCTATAGGAATTATCTAAAAAAGTATAGGGGGCATGTTTTTGGTCATTATAGGAAGTCATATAGTCTTTAAAATGAAAGATAGAGAATATTTGATATGGAATAGAAGGATTCTTAAAAGAAATATTATGTGTCTACAAGTGCTTGAAGAAGAACTTGAGAGAACTCCATAAGAAGTTTGTAACATTTTAGATTATATTCAGAATTATGTCTGTTTTTGTTTCCTTTATAGCAAAGCTTCGTGAATCTTGCTTTGATCCTGGAAATATAATGAATGGAACAAGACTTGGAATGGATTATAAATTAGGGTCAACTGTCACATATTACTGCGATGCAGGTTATGTTCTTCAGGGATATTCTACACTGACATGTATTATGGGAGATGATGGAAGACCTGGATGGAACAGAGCCCTGCCTAGTTGTCATGGTAAGAGCAATTTCTCATTTACTATAGATGCTACTGTTGTTATTATTATTATTATTATTATTCACACTGTCATTTAGAAGAAACAGGTACAAAAATAGAAATAAATGTTGTTTAAAGTTTTTAATAACGTTGGATATATAGTGCTACAAGTTATTATTGACAATACAGGTTAATAGTAACATCCTCCTCTTCCTATTTGTATTCTTGAATGAGACAATTTACAGAGGAGGATGGAGGAAAATATCATTTATATGTAGTTAAATAAAGCATTAAGTATACTCTGGATGTCACAACATATGTTTGGATTTTTTTTATTACTGTTTTTCAAACAACATAGATGAAATACTTCATATATACAACATTGTTCCATTTAATGCATTGGACATGTGATCTCTAGAAAAATATAACCTTGAAATGCACTAAAAATCCAGTCATTTAAACTTTTATGGATATGAATAACTGCTAATTTCAGGAGTTTCTTGATTCTTGTTATATTACTGCTGACTATGTCAAGTGTAAGCATTTCCAGATTCAGACTTTAAGAAAAGATTCAATTTTTATTTTACCAATTTAGTGTTAATCCCTACCGGCAATTGAGAGTCAATTCAGAAGAAGAAAGTAAAATTATTTTCACATATTCTGTAAGGTTAAGGAAAAAAAAAATCCCATATATCCAGATAATAATAAACGATTAACATGAAAATGATGAATGATAGAATTAACATTTGATTTATAAGTTAAAATAAAATCTCTGCGTTAACATCTTAGTTTCGGTTCTTTTTCATAATCTGAAATAAAAGCTGTTAAATGCATTTCTGATTTGAATATATTTATTTTAAATAGAATATGGATTTTCGCTTTTTTTTGTAATGAAATTTCTGTTTCAAAGTCCATGGTAGTACTAGTAAAAGAGCAAAAAAAAAAAAAAAAAAAAATTGCCACCTTTATAATAAATAATCTTATAATAAAGAATAATCTTTATTATAAGCATTTGAAGGACTTCAGGGGTTTCATTATCCATCAAAATCGTCATAGCACTGAGCACCAGATTTCGGAGAGAGCAAATTGGAAAAGTGGCCCTAGCAACCTTTTGGAAATGTGTGCAAACTTGTAGACTGCATAACAGAAGTTAAAAGTTTCTTTGTCATTTTAAAATGAGAATGAATGTTGTTTTCTAGCAAGCAGACAGTGAGGAAAGTTATCATGTATAAGTGGAGAAAGATTTTCTTCTTTTGGGAGGTTTTTTTTTTGATGGGTAATGAAATATAGAATTTCTTTATCAATGATTCAAAAATAGTGTCTGTACATGCCACATATAATCTATTTAGCAATCTTCATGTGTTATCTATTTTAACATTCACTAAAGGGAGAGTGTTTTGCTTGGAAGGACTGACATTTTAATAGAGGGGGAAAAAATCTTATAATTGAAGAGGTAGTGGTTATCTATCAATTATTCTAACTGGATCATTATTTTTCTCGTGAAAAAGGCCCACATCTGTATGTTAAAAGCCGTACTGCCTTAGGATATGATGTCACAGAGTAGTCTCCATAAAAAATGCCTCAACCTTACAATTATCTTTTGGTTTTATTATACTATTTTTTCTCCAGTTCAGAGTCAGTGAAGATTTGTAGATATGTTGTTGTGATATATTACAGTGTATTTTTACCATATAATCAATGCTTTCCACTTTTGCAGGATTTAGCTCAAGAGAGCATTTATATAGCACTTATATATTAAAAAAAATAATTGAGAACCTGAATCCCCTTTATACTTGTAATATTTTGATCTATTGCTTTAATTATGAAGTCAGAAAAGTTTTTTAAAAAGTTATCTGTCTTTATGTCTAAACTTTTAAATATTTAATATCAATTTAGAACCCAGGTTTTCTGTTAAATTCTTGTGAGCCACATCTAGCAATATAACTTTATAGGGGGAGTGAAGCATGTCAAAATATGGAAAAGAGTAATACTAATAATGAGTATTCTCATTTTTCTCAAGTTTGGAGACAAGTCAGCCAGAGGAGAAGAAGGGAGGACTTTCAACATTGTGGGTGGCTCTTTGGGCTCAAAGGACATGCTTTACACTGTGTAGAATTGATCTTGTAAAGAATGTAATTCAAAGAATGTAGAAAAGCTTTTCCTTTCTAAGAGAACTAGTGTCAGTAATATTTCATCATCTCCAGGAAGAAAATTATTAGATAAATAACACTGATAATATCAGAGTGAAAGTGATACAGGGTCCAAAGCCAGATACAATTAAGTAAAAAAATCTTCTTCTCGTAATTAATATGGTTATTTTCAGTGAATAGTGGAATTTCAAAAGAGGAGGACAGAGTACCATCTCTATACTGATATGAATAACTTGACATAACTTAAGACATACTCCTGAGAAATGTTAGGCATCTTTGAATGGACTACATAGAGAAAGGAGTTATAGGTCTCGTTCAAAAACGTGGCCTTTTAGTTAAGAGTTGGGCAAAAATATATTCTCCATTCAGAATTAAAAGAAAATGGAGGCCATGGCACTATTATATTGGAACGGCAATGGTTTGGGATGGTTTTAAACTTTCTCTAAAAAGGTCTTGTACATCAAGCCTTGTAGGAAATCTTTCTGGAGGATCAACGATGTTCTGGGTCTGGTCAGGCTTCAGTATGAGCCGGCTGATGAATTGCTCAGTCTGTAGAAACTTGCTTTCCTGGGAATGCATAAAAATAGAAAATATGAGTGTTAACAGATCCTGAAAGTCAATAACTGATAATTTGGGAGTTAGATAGAAGCTGAGCGGGGGCTTTCACAATCACAGAACACTAATTTAAAAAAAAAAAAAAGTAATAAAATCAGTGGATAAAGCTGAGGGTTTTGTAATTGTACTTTTATGAACCAAATATTTCTGTGGCCTAGTCCTATATACACTAGGCATGACTTGCATTTAGTTCAAATCATTATTTAAAATGACCTTGAGCCTCTAATAAGTGTGGGAAATGAACCAAATCATTGGCTTCATTCTTTTATGAACACATGCAAAGATTATCCAGGCTAATATACTAAGCTATTTGGCATTTCATGGTGGATGTTATGAACAGGATGTAATTAACATATGCGGATATAATATTCCTGTGGCAGAAATGATGATTAATGGTTTCTCTTAGCTACACAAACTATAGTTAATTTTAAATTTTTGATAGCAAATAATTGTTTACAGAAAGCTCTGTAGTGGGAAATCACAGTGTAAAAACCTGTTCCTACCAGCAGAAATAATTTATTGATCACTAAAAGATTTTTCTACGTCTCATTATAGTCTGTTGTTTAATCTTTGGAAATATTTGAATCCAGGCTTCAAATTATCTGCATCAGAAAGATAAATCTAACAGTCTCAAATATTGTCACGAACTGTTTAAGATTTATTCTCTCCTTTTCTTTTTCGTTACAAAACATCAGTACTCAAAATATTCTCACGTACTCTTTGTCTTTTGTTTAAAAGAAAACAAAATGTCCTGGAATTGCTCACAGAAACATTCTTAATTACGATATTATGATTGAAAAAAAATTTAATTCCCAGTCTTATGTACATGATTGCATACTATAGCAATTGTGGCTTAGTTTGGTGGCAGGATTTCTTCCCACTCCGTTAGCCCCACAGACCACTCTGTGTTGTTTTGCATCACCTTTTTGATGCACTTCGAAAACACCTTGTCTCATTTACTTGGGCTATTACCTGATCCAGTGGAACACAGCTTTCATAGGGAGAAGAATTCCCATTATATGGAGGCAGTCATTCAAGGCACCAAGGCAGCCCCTCAGCCTACCTGAAACAGCTATGACTGCAAAAGAAACTCCCTTATTGACTGAAGAAGGGAATTGGCAATCAGTCATTTTGACTAGGCATACTGGGGAAAGAATATCCATAGTTACAACACAGTGATCCAGAGCACTTGAGCACTTCCCAGGGTTCCTGGGGTCCTGTGTGCCTGGGAAGAAGCCCCATCACCACCTGATAAAGAGACTGACCATCAGTAACCCCCTCCCAAACACCTGATACTTGCATCTTGGCCCAAGTGAGGTGGTCTGACACAACTAGTAGAAATTTTCAGATGTATGATGTCTTACAAATGTGGCCAAAGAGAATATTAAACATCAAAATGAATTTTCAAACAGTTAATGAAAGTAAATTATCTCAAAACTCTAGAAGATTGTTACTCATAGACGACCTTTGAGGTTTCCTGGATCACAGCAAGCTGAAAGGAGTAATCTTCCATTGAGTTGAGATACCTCTCAGGTGTAGTGTGTGATATCATTTGCTAACACAGTAAATGAAAAGGCATTAAGTGAAGTTAACTCTCCTTGAAATCTGACCATTGCCTGCCATGGAATGCTGTTGTATTGTATGTAGATATTGTCCCCAGTCTTAAGAGGGAAATTTTCAGACTGGCCTCTTGTGATCTCTATATGATATATTTTTGTGTGCACACATATCTCTTATCTCTGCGCTTCTGCATATACTTATTGCACTGTGTAGTAAATAGGAGTGAATCTCATAGTTTTTGAATCTGATTAAGTCATTGATTAATTTGACTATAACACCTCTATTAAATAATTTTATTTATTACTTTGTTAATTGGTTGATTACTTTGTTAATTGATTGATTACAATCAAGATTTACAATCTTACTTTAATAAATTATAAATTGCTAAGTTTTGTGAATTACTATCCCCAACTTTAGTGATTAAAACCCATCCTAAAACTCATATGTATATACATTATGAGGAAGGAGAGAGTAACTTGAAGTACATGCCCACTACTCTGTCATATGACCTGTATGATAATTCGCTTTATTAGGATAAGGGGTGCCTGCATCACTGTCTTCTTTCAAAGAAACGTTTTCCTGAAAACTGAAATCTCAGAGGAAGTAGATATTCTTTGTTTTGGTTCCTACAGTAGTTCTTAGTTTACTTTGCGGTAATTCATATTTTTCTGTATGATTTTTTTTTTGTTTCTTCCTATTTGTATTAACTTATCACAGCTATTTGAGGTAGCTCAGATCAGGTTTATATCTCAAAAATTTTAGGATGGGAGACTGAACAGGAAAGATTAATCTCACTATTTTATATTTTGTAATAAATTACATGTTGTCAGCTTTATCATCGATATTTATTACTTTATCAAAGGTTTTGTAGGTCACATTTTTATGCACTCTACATAGAGATGATATGATTCTAATGTCATTATTGTGTACTACATAGTATTGCATACTAATGTCATTGCATACTTGCAAACCATGAATTTTGTTACTGTGTATTTGAGTGCAAAGACCAACCTTAGTCAGTGTTCCACTAAAAAGTACTAAAAGCACTAAAACATATGGAAGATATGGCATAAGTGATGGTGCAACGGTATTCATCCATTTACCCTCTTTTGAAGTATGACACTTTCATTTTAGAGACATTTATCCCTACTAATTTTGCATTTGAGTTATGACTATGTAAATATTAATTCAGAATGAGATTCATGATTTGCCATAGGCATGTGAAGATGTTATGCTTCTTTCTCTTGGATTGCCAGTACTCAGGGGTTGCTCTGGCTAGATTTCTTCGCTGTCTATTTCAGAAACATTCCTTAAATGAGCATTGTACACTTTTTATCATGCACTGTCATGTTTGCACAGCATTTTCAAGTAGCAAAAGAATTCAACTTCATTCCATTTACAATATAAAACAAGAAAACAAGTTGATGCTTTTCTTTTAAAACTACTCTATAGTTCTCTTGAATCTTTAAATCTTAAATAAAATCTGGAAAAAATAGTAATGGGAAAAAATCAAAAATATAGGAGTGACTGTGTTTATGCTGCTGTGCAATGTTGCCAAGTACTCTAACATCTTTGCATAACTTTCTGTTTAAAGTCATGAAGAATTTAATGATACATGAGGAAAAGCAAGATGAAACGTGTGGAGTGGGAAAATTTGTCCTTTAAAGTAATAAAAATTAGATTTGTTAATAGTATAGCATAAATGTATTTACAAGTATTAAAGAATCATTAGCTATTAATTTATATGTGTGAAAGTATTATGGCCTTATAAGTAATAAAGTGATGTTTTGATATTTTGACTCCCCCCCTCCTCCAATTTAAGTCTGAAAAATCTAACACTGAAAAATTAATCAATGACAAAAATAAAGCTGCCATCAGGTAAAGATGTGTTTGGAACTTCTTCAACTCCAGTCTTATATACCAATGTCATTGGGAGAGGACATCGGGGCTTTTTTTTTCTTTGTTTTGATCCAGTTATGACAAAGAGTTGCTTATGTTTGAAGTCACCACTTGAAGGACCACCATTTAATCTATTTCAAAGTTTGAAAGTCTGTCAAGAATGAGTCAGCAATTGCAGAAAGCACAGAGTATTCTTACAGCTAATGAAGCTGGATGTCACTGTGAATAAGACTGTGTTTTATTGATCCAAAATAATGTTCAGTTTAGCCACTTAAGCAGCATGCCTTACTTAAAGTTGTCCTATGTTGACTACTTATAAAGCACTCCTCTTTTTATTTTTTTTTACTCAGAATGGACATCTGTTTTACAGTAACATGTAAACCATGACCTGAGTTCTTAAAATTAGAATGGAAATATATTAGGTTTGAATATATAAAATATTACTCAAATCTACGTAGTCTGAATAGCTGGTTCTTGATAGTCAGACTTGAAAAGGCGGTTGAAGGACTTTTGAGGAAAATAAGTATACATTGTGACTGAAATATCTTCTGAATAATAAATTGTTCTTTATTATATTTTACAAATATATGCACATTACGTTACTTTTTTTTTTTTTTAAAAGGTTCTAAGGGAAATTAAAGAGTTTGTCAGGAAGCTGGGTATCTGTATATACTTCTTGTAAACAGTGGGCTCATTTTTCCTATGACAAGTCACTGACTTTGTAAAATACACAATTGGTTTTGAAAGTAGGGAACAAAAATTAAATCTCTGTAGGAATATACAGATAGCTGGTATTTTACTGAAAACTCCACAGTTTTTTGGAAAATGTGATTAAGTTAAAATCTCAACTTTTCTTAAAGCTCTTTTCATATCAGAGAATGTTTTAAAATGTTGTTGGAGCAAATTATAGAGGTTAATAAATCTAGAAAGCTTAGAAAACAATTAAAAATAAATACAGACATACATATATCCACACCAAACATTACTTTGAATGTCTGACCTTTTACATATACATTTGGAAGTCGTAATATGGCTTTATGATGTCCATTGAATAATAAATGCTGTAATTATTCCAAGCTTTCATTTAAGAAGTGCTAATGTAATCTAATGATAAACAAAGCATAAGAAGCAAAGAATATTAGTTAATTACAAAGACCTCATTAAAATCAACTGCCAAAGAATCCTAATTTCCAAGGTATTTAAGTGATAAGTTAAATAAAGTGCATCGTAAAACCAGGTACTTCATCTTCTTTTGGAGAAAATATCTTGCCAATTTCTAAAAGTGTAGTTTAATAAATGGAATTGTAGAAAGAAAAAAAGTAATATTTAGCTTTTTTCTAATATTCTTTACTACAAAAAAATGTATCTGAAATGAAGCACATGTATCCAAGCCATAATTTTAAACATATATGTTTAGATGCAACTGTTAATTTGATAAGCCTCATGAATAAGCAAGGGAAATGAACAAAGAACTTAAGTATTATTAAGAATAGCACATAAATGATAAAACATGTAAATTAACTGAGAGTTTCTAATTTATTTGGCAATAGAATTATATTGCAAGAACAGATGAAAATGTAGAATAAAGTATGTGGCTTTTTAATTTACATATTAAACAGTGACATTTGTTTGCTTTGAATATGTAAATTTTCCAGAAGATGGAAAAATACTATTCCTCAAAAAAAAAAAAAAAGTTATTCCATCATGTGTTTTGTGGTGGAAAGAAAAACAGCTCTTAGCACTAGTTTAAGTAAATATGCTGGTTTCAGTATTAAGTGTTAACATCATAGGTACATATTTTCTTTGAAGATATTTTAGAACAGACAAGGTGGCTGTAGGGTGTTCTAGTCTTATAAGAGAAAAAAATCCCTACCCTTTATTCACAGGTAAGCAACTGTTTATTTTCAAAGACTTCAAGACAATGAAGTAGGATAGGATTATGTAGTAACAATCAGTAATCAAGGTAAATTGATTAATTAATAACCAGAATTAAAGAAGCCAATCCAGTCATCTGCATCAGTTATGCCTGATAAACACGCGTGTTTCTAACTTAACCTCTGGCAACAGTCTGAAATGCCTCACTCTTGTTTAATAATAGTTCAGTAACTCATTCAATTGAAAGAAGATTTGTGATTTATGAGGTGGGCTATGTTGATTGTAATATGTATAGGACTTCTATTTCATTTTTTGCAGAAATTTTGTCACCTTCGTATTGACTGTGACAATGGGAACTAGGAAGGGGTTCTGTTAAAGAGAAAAAACTGCAATTAAAGGACTACATTGTCATAAAATGGAATTCTTTTTTCTTTCTTGAATAGGCTACATATAACAGTAAGTCAACCTACTACAGGAGTAGCAAAGCAAGATCATTGTCCACCTTAAAGGAGACAGGCGCCTCTTTTAAAATCTCATGTTTCTTGATACTTACCTCAAAAAGCTGCATGCATAACAGCTTTTTCTGATCTCTTCAAGGATCAGTATTTTCTACAAAAACTTTACTTCTAGTTTTTAGATATTCACTGAAATATTATTCTTTTAATGTGTGCTTGTTTTAAAAGTAAAACGTGTATCATTGTTTTATTTTACATTTTTAGTTGGTACTTGTGTCATAACTGTTCATTCGATAGACCCGTGGTTTAAACTATTGTTTATTTTACTATTAACATCTGGTTTTTACACTATTTTTCTTTCCTGTTTCAGGACTTGGGTCCTGGTACCTTACTGTCTGGGATGAACTAATTATTTTTGTTTGTTTCTAATGTGTGATTGCACTTATGGATTGTGTATGGCTTGGGTATTTTTCCTTTTATTCTTTTTTTTTTCCCCTCTCCTGTATGTGCCTTTTTCAGTCTGATACCTCTTCAAAGTCTTGGCTAATAGCCGAGAATTAGAGTTCTACAGAGTGGGATAATCAGCATGTAGTTTTCCCTCTGCTGGTCATAGGGAGTGCCTAAATGACTAGATAGCTGTGTATAAGAAATCTAGAATTAAGAAACGTGAATCTGTGACCTCATCTACAACAATTTCAAAAGACATTTCTCCTACCATCTAACAGAGGCAAGCACTTTGCAAATGTCCTGAATACTACAGGGTAAGATGAATCATCCTCTGGGGAAATCTATTTCTTTTTAACTATTTTTTAAACATGCACATCTAAAAGCAATAATGCTTGGCTACTGTTATTTGCTTGGATTAGTTGTTTCAGTATATTTTTCAGTATATTTTTCTCTCAGCTGTATAACTGAATTGCCATATTTAATTTACTGCCGCTTTGAGAATGACCCTCATATTATAATACTGTAATAATATTCTTGGATAATTCAAGTAAAAACTAATTTTTTTGTACTGGCTGTGATTCACTGCTAGTGCTGGGAAACTTGTTTGTGTAAAGGAACTTTACAGAGATATGCAGATGGTCAGCATCAACAACAATTTTTGGATGGATAATAAGCTCATTACAGCCTTCCTACGCGTACAATACCATGAAATCAGGAGATGATATTATTTACCAGCTCTCTAGCAATAAGTAGATTTTTGGTTACATGCAGTTCTAAATGAGCTTACAATGTTAGTGAGTTCTAAGTAAGCTCATAATTTTAACTTTCATCTGCACATTTGTAGGTTTCCTCTACATAATGAAAACGTGGTTTAGTTATGTCATTTTCCTGTTCCAGTCTCTCACCACTTTCAGTATGAAGAATTTCTCTCTAAAGTCTAATCTAAATCTTCGTCCTTCCAATTTAGAGCCATTACCCCTCGCCCTATCACTACATTCTTTTGTAAAAAGTCACTCCCCGGCTTTCCTGTAGGCTCCTTTCAGGTACTAGAAGGCCTCTGTATGATCTCCCCAGAGTCTTCTCTTCTCCAGGCTGAACAATAACAACTCTCTCAGCCTGTCCTCACAGCAGAGGTGTTCCATCCCTCTGATCACCTTTGTGGCTGATCATCTTCGTGTCCATCATCTGGACAGGCTCAATCAATGGGTCAAGGTCAACTGTATGGCATTCAGCAAGGTTAGGCTTTGGATCCCGCACGTGGGTCACAACAATCCCATGCAATGCTATAATCCTGGGGACAAATGGCTAGAAAACTGTCCAGTGGAAAAGAACCGAACGGTGCTGATTGACAGCCTGCTGCATATGAGCCAGCAGTGTGCACAGGTGAACAAGAAGGCTAATAGCATCTTGGCTTGTATTAGAAATAGTGTGGCCAAAAGAAGTACAGAAATTACTGTCCCCCTCTACTCAGCACTGGTGAAGCCAAGTAAAAAGCAATAGGATGGGAGGAAAGAGTCTCAAGTTGTGTCAGGGGAAGTTAAACTAAATATTAGAAAATATTATTTTGCTGAAGGGTTTGTCAAGCATTGGAACAAGCTGTCCAGTGAAGTGATTGAATCACTCTCCCTGGAGGTATTTAAGAGATGCGTATATGTGATGGTTAAGGACATGGTTTAGTGGTGGACTTGGCAGTGTTAGGTTTATGTTGGACTTGATGATCTTAATGGTCTTTTACAACCTAAACTATCTATGATTCTATGGTGATTTTTGGTGGAGAAATCTGTAAATCCTTACTTGTCTCATTCGTACTTTCTTATGAGCCAATGTCTGAATTCCAGTATTGTAGTTAAAAATGTGTTAAGCTTTCTTAGCGTCTGACTTATTTTTACTTCTATACGTCTGTCATGTAATGTTCTTTTCCTCTAGCTGTCTATGTAGTCTTGAAAGACTCTGAAGTGGTCTCCCCCAGAAGACTATTACTGTCATTTATTTTTTTTTATTATTAACTTCCTATGCTGGTAGAGAAATTGTTCTAAAATGATTTTTTGTTTTCCTCCAGAAGTTCCTTAAATATAATGTCATAGTTTTGCTGCAGCAAGTGTATTTGAAGAGCAGTTTAAATTTTTATTTAGTTATTGTTTTTCAGATGTGGAAGCTTTAACTCTGCTGTGCTCTTTTAGAACGTGTTCTGAGGCACAGGATGACTTCAAAGACCTATTCCACATCCATCTCTTTTTACATAGAGACTATTTCACTGCAAAGACTTTTAGTCTACTACAAAACATGTTAGACAATGTTTTGTCTTATTAAAAAACTCCATTTAACCCATTTTATTGGCAAAAAGAAAGTAAAACATTACTTAAATGAAGGTATCAAAACCTTATTCAGTGAATGTTTCTGAAGTAAGCCAGACTCCTGGAAATATATCTCACTGAATTCCAGTGCATTTGTCAACTGGAGCCTATGATCTCCCATGCAAGGAGAATCATTAAGGAGTGGAGGCACCTCTATATCTTTCAGCTTGCCTGGGAACACTAAGCCAGAGAGACTGCTGTCCCTTGTTCCAGAGCCAAGATCTTCTAAAAAAAAAATTCTATCTATTGTGGAAAGGCAGTGTGATCACTCAGTGAGGACTTCATGAGCCGCATACACTTCCTTCACAAGTTAAGAATTAAAAAATAGTACATTAAACATCAATTAACAATATAGAAGACTATTCCACCGTACTGGAAATCAATTTATACCACTCCTACCTGTGAAATTATTTTGTCATGCAGAAACTATTTGTTGCACAATTATTAGAAAAGTAAAGAATTAGGGTAAATAATGGTCTACAATTTAGCTATTTTAGATTAGAAATTGGCTAGTGCATCAATTAAATGGTGATTTAACAAGACATCTAATTATAGCCTGTTTTCAGGATGAACTCAGGTTAGTTTTTTTTTTAGTTTTATCAATAAATTATTAATACAGTACACATATTTTGACACTTACATGCCACAAATTTCGATGATAAATAATTCTTGACATGTAGCTCTACCATGATGATTATAAGTGGAAATAGTCTGTAGAATAAGATTTGTGGTTATAAAAAGTGGGACTTTCACTTCTCAGTTTCTCTTTAATTTTTTCTCAAGTACTTTGACAATTTCAACAAGAGGACAAGATTTCATGTGGATTAACTCACCCAGTGAAAGAGGACTATGTCTAATTTCCAGCTGATTGCATTTGTTCAGAAAAATACAGGAAAAAGAAACAAGGAAGCAATATTTTTGCAAATAAATTATATTTTGTCTATTTGGACAACAGTCAACATTATAAGGCAGTTATCAGCTGTGATCACATTCTACAGAAGAAAACAATGTAGGATTTCCACTTTCTGCCACATCAGTTCATATCAGAAAATTAATTTCATCATTTCCATACACTTGGCTAAAACAGGTATGTTTAGTAAGCCAACTTTAAGCAACATATAATTTCAGTACTTCAGAAAACTATACAGAACATGTAAAAATTCTGTGCACCGCAGTTCATAAGGAAAAAGAAAGGAATATAATTTAAATTTAATAATCGTTAATCATTAATTTGAGAGGAAACACAGTTTCTAAAATTAGGCTAAAACAATTATCCTTTATATATTTTTACCTTTAATCTAAAAGCATATCTCATATGTAACTGTATAAAATATGTTTCTCATACATTCAGAAAGACATTTAGATCTATTTTAAAGATTTCAAGGACTGGAAACTGAAGGCATAAACTTATTTGGATTTGTTGCTAATTTTATTTTTTTTAGAGGTAAAAGTTAATAAATTGCTAGATAAATCTCAGAAATAATGTCGTAGGTGTCTTAATTGTGTTTTATATGTTTATATAGACTTCGCATTTACTGTAACAAAAGCACAAGCTGAAAGCATTAACTTCTGTTAAATTTTCTCTTGCTTCTTATTGAAAAAAAAAGAGGTAGAATCATCTTGAAGTGTCCTGCTTAAAATGTATCAGATAATCTTTCTCTGTTGAACTCCACAGGTATTGAGTTTTTTGGTTCTCTCCTTATAAGGTGCATTTTCTTGATTATAAATCTTCCAGAAAACTTCCAATTTTTTTACAATTCAAGTTTATGATAGGGGGTTTGTTTAGGTTTGGAAAAAAATGCTTTTGAGGATTCTCCTGTTATTTACTTCTTTATTCATAAACCTTATTCTCTAGGAATTTTACCTTTCAACACAAAATGTAATAATTTCCTTCCTCTTCTAGAAAAAGAATTGAAATACCAAATCAAGGTTAAGTTCATGGATTAACAGTGCTAGCACCGAGAAAGTGGAATGTGTCCCTTTCTCATACTACAATACATTAATATGGATAGATATATGACCAAATATACAATGGTGAAGTACTGTCTTTTTCCTGCTTCAATATACTTAACCCATTATGAAAGATATTTATGTGTCTTGTTCTTCCAGGAATCACCAAAAAATTCAATAACTTCCCAAAAGTAGTTATGAGAATATCTGAAATTAATCGATTTTACTAAAACTGTTGGCAGTTATTTCTTTTATGGGTGAAAAGAAAAAATAATCTTCCACATCTTCAAAAAGAGACCAGTCTCTCTATGGTTTAATTCTTCTCTTTTAGAGACAAAAAAAACCCCCAAATTATTTCAAAATTTCCTGCTAGATCATAATAGATACTTTTTTTTTTTCCTTTATGTGATGTTCCTGTTGAAGTTCACCACTCTTGAATGGTATCCTAGTTTGGGTTTCCAAAAAGTGGTCCATTAGATAAAAACTCAGTATCCTGTTAGCAGTTCCTCAAGGCATGCTTTGCCTCTTTTTGAAACCTTTATGCACTGTTTTTCCTATTTTTTATCATATTTGTAGCTGTGTAATCAAATTTATCTACATGACATGAAGCCATATTTTGCCATTCATTTTTAAGCAGTGCTCACCGTTGATTCCACGAAGGACTGCTGCTTTTAAATGGTACGATATGCTGCTTAAATCTGCAATAACAATTAAATTCTATTAGATCTTAACTGTAGGAGCTAGACAGTAGGCAATCTGAAAGCAGTAGTAGAAATTGAAAGCTTCAGACTGCAGAAAAAACACTTGGTAGCAAAAACAAACATATCTTCAAGAAAACAAGAGATCTGAGTTGATTCTTAGGCTCAAGGAGTCACTTCTTCACGGTTCTTTTACTGATATTTTTCCTTAAGGGTTCTTTTTTTTTGGTTAAACTCCAAAAGCATAATGGAAGACATATGATCAATAAGAACATGGCAGGGGTTTTAACCCTGTAATGTTTTTCTGGAGCTATAGAAAATTTTACTTTATAGCAGTAGTTAGGTGTAGATTACAGAGGTCTGTGGTTCTGCGGTGTGATTTTGCCTCTCTGCAGTGATCATCTACATTACATTTACAACTAGTGTATGCTGAAATGTGAGAAAAGGTGTCACTGCTGATGGTAATAAATTTTATGGTTTATTCTCTATTTACTAATGCATTGCCATAAAAAGGTAGAATTTGTTCTTTGACAAGGGTGCATGAATACTAAAGATCAAAATGAGTAATCTTCCAGATAATAAACTTACCAATTTAAAATGCAGAGTGGATGATACTTCGCTGTTTTTATGGTAGGGCTTTTTCAAGGGCAGAAGGGAGCACTGTTTTACAAGAGAAGATACAGTAAATATAGCACACACACAAAAGGAACTTTTTTACATTAATGCTTAATAATATTTCAAGGAAAGAGTGAACAATGCTTCAACACACTGATCCTTAGCACATTCATACTACAATCAAATGCCTTTTTCTCCCGTTAGTTTTCTACTGCTGACCCTGGAAAGCAGGACAAGGACAGCATATTGAGTAGTATTTTTATATGTGAAAGAATAAATTAAAGCAGAAATAAACACAGAAAGTGATACAGTAATTCAGAATCTAAGTAAACATTATTAACAAGTAATGTCGTACTATTAGAGAGTTACATTAGACGATTTAGTTTGCTTTTTAACTTTTTTTTATTGATTGGTTTGGTTTATTGTATGGCAATTTTTTCATTCCTAGTGAAAAGATGCTTAGCATTTTTTGCTTATTTTCTGTTAAATAGGGTTTACATTTATAGATGCGATGAGTCTGTTAGAATTTTTAATTGTAACATAATAGAATCCTAGGATTGTTTGGTTGGAAAAGACCTTTTAGATCATTGAGTCCAACAATACCTGTCCACTACTAAACCATATCCCTGAGCACCTCATCTACACATCTTTTAAATACCTCCAGGGATAGTGACTCAACCACCTCCCTGGGTAGCCTTCTCCAGTAGCTGATAATGCTTCTGGTGAGGAAATTTTTCCTGATATATAGCCTGAACATTTCCTGGTGCAACTGGAAGCCATTTCCTTTCAGATATTTAGAGACAATGATAAGGTCTGCTCTGATCCTTTTTTTTTTTTTTTTTCCCCAGGCTTAATAATCCCAGTTCCCTCAGTCACCTCTCATGAGGCTTATTCTCCACCCCTTCAGCAGTTTTGTTGCCCTTCTCTGGACACTCTCCAGCACCTCTTCTTCTTGTAGTGAACTGAACACGGTATTTGAGGTGCAGCTTCACCAGTGTCACATTCAGGGGCACAATCACTTCCCTACTCCTGCCGGCAGCACTGTTTGTGATACAGGCCAAGATGCTATCGGTCTCCTTGGCCACTTGGGCACACTGCTGTCTCACATTCAGCTGGCTGTCAACCAACACCTGCAGGTCCCTCTCTACTAGGCATTTTCTACATTTCAGCCTGTTGCACTGCATGGGGTTGTTGTGTCCTGGGTGCAGGACCTGGCACTTGGTCTTGTTGAACCTCATACCACTGGTCACAGCCCATCGATCCCGCCACGTTCAGATCCCTCTGTAGAGCCTCCCTACCCTCAAGCAAACTGACACTTCTGCCCAGCTTAGTGTCATCCGTGAATTTACTAAGGATACACTCAATCCCTTCATCCAGACCATCGATAAAGATATTGAACAGAACTTAACTGAACAACACTGAGCCCTGGGGAACACCACTTGTGATTCTTTTCTAACCGGATTTAACTCTATTTATCACCGTCCTTTGGGCCTAGACAGCTATATTTTTTTTATTCTTTTTTTTTTTTTAATAATGAGTAATGAGAGGAAATCTTCTAAATAATATTAATTAAACTATATTTTTTCTTATTTAATATAGTGCAGGAGATATTAATGTTTTGAGAGTGTACCACAAAGAAACAGATTTTCTTGTGTTTAGAAAATGAAACATTGAGTAGCAGTTATTTTAGAAAGTCACGTTTTAATAGAGGAAACAAATTTCTGAAGTAGATATGTTAACATTAAAGTCATTAAAAGTGATTAGAAGAAATCTTCTAAACTGATGCCATAATCCTGACTCTAGAATAAACTGCCAAATTACAAAGTGTTTATGAGAAGCAAGGAATGCATATAGGAAAACGGTAACACTTATGACTGTTCCATATAAATGAACCTGAATAGCTGATGAAGAAAAAGCACTATTTCTTACTTCATGGTATTGAATAATGACAAGTACTAACTCCTGTTGTTCACTTTATATTGTTAACCTTAGAAAAATACACTGTTGTAGTAAATAGCATTGTTGTTTATCTGCCATTTCATCAAGTAATGTAGCTATTAATGGTAGGATAAACAGGATGTTGAGGTGATAAAGTGTTTGCTTGTGACTTTATATATATGTTATTATAAATGAAATATAAATAAGCATGTTCAATCAAGCAATCCTGATGTTCCTGTTTGAGTAGCTCTATACATTACTTTGAATCATGAGTCTATCGGCATGAGTAAGAATTTACTAGTGGGCAGAAGGTTTGCATATTCTATGCTTTTATCAGAGTATAAAGCATCATACAAATGTGCAGTAGTCTTGTACGCTGTGAGTAATAGCATACTGCACAGAAAGCCTGTCATTATTACATTAAGATGGTTGATAAATGGTAAAGAAAAACAATAACTGATCTGGAAAGCTGCAGAGTGCCATCAATTCTCTTGATATATGAGAAAGTCGTGTGTACTCAGTACTCCACTGGGTATAGAGATTTAATTCAGTATAGATTGTAATAAAATTTACTGTAATTGCATATACCAACATACAACAAATCACTTTAAACTGATTTTTTTTCTGATATTACATCATTCAACACTTTCTAGCACCCTGTGGAAGCCGGTCAACAGGCTCTGAAGGCACTGTGTTATCACCAAACTACCCCAAGAATTATAGTGTTGGTCACAACTGTGTTTATTCTATCACTGTTCCTAAGGAATTTGGTAAGTAGATCTGGTTTCATTCCTGTCTTTTGATTCCTTGGATACTTTCAACAATATTGGATGATTTCTGTGATTGTGTTTATATTAAACAAATCAATGCAAAAAAAAAAATAAAAAAGCTTTTTTAAATCAATAATTCTGATTATACTTATAATCATTTTTGTCATGCACAATTTTCTCAAAATTCTTGTGTTTGCCATGATCTTTTAGAATTACTCATGTTCAGTTATGTTTATTTCACTATGTCAACCAATATGTAATGTAGAGTATTGCTGTCATGCTAGCAAATGTTTTAGGAGTAATGTTAAGGTTGCTTTTCACTGAAAATTGTGCCAAGGCTCTAGAAAGGGTAACGTAGTCGCAGTAAGTCCGTCCGAGTAAGCAGGGGAAGCAATATTGGTCTTAAATGCATGGTAATAGTTCTCTCATAATCCTTCGTTTCTCCACAATATGAGGAAATGGCATAATCTTTCCCAAGGAACAAAATTAAAGCAGCATTCATGTGTCTATTTTTTTGCAGATTCCCAGATCCTCCATCAAAATTTCACTCCCATCTTGACATTTTTTCTGATGACTGTATGAATCTGTTAAAATATCTTCTGTCTCACAGAAAGACAGGGCTTTTACAGCGCTATTTTATCGCTCCAGATTTATAAATAATTTTATCTCACTTTATTATTAAATAATACCTATGATGACAGCTGATATTTTGTTGTTCACTTTGACACCTTAGTAAGCAGTATGCCACATGCTGAATATCATTTGTTCTTTAAATATCCATGCTTCAGATTTATGCTGGGATAAATAGGACTTCTGACCCACTGCTCACATTTCAGTTTGTCAATAACAGATGCCTGGAGATGGGGATGAGTGTTTATTAATCTTCCTTGAAGACGATTCTGCAAACATTTTATCCAAATTGAAGACAATGCTTGAACTGCTCAAGTCATGATGACTGAACTTCCTTAATATCCAATTAGTTTATTTGCATATATAGCATAAAGGTGTATAGATTACTACAAAATAAACAGTTTTTTTAAAGTATTTTCTCCTAAACCATGGGAATCTCTACTTTGTCCTTTGGAACATTTAGAAAGAATTAAACACATTTGCACAATTCTTGATTTATTTCTCACTGTTGCAAACCTGTTTTTGACCTAATTTGTTTCAGATAAAGTGGAAAGAGTACATCTTCCAATTTTTATCATATCTGATACTTCTTAGATTGTGACACAGATGTCAACACGTAGTTAAAATTACCACAATAAATAATTTAAAATGCTACTGCTCGATAATTCATACATTTGACATTCTGGATGGAAATGTAATTTCATGATTTCTAGAAATAAAGATGGGACTCCCAAAACAGGACATGGAAATGGGGAAAAATCACAATATTTTTCATAGTTTCTTGAAATAATTTGAAAAATGCTAATTTTATTTACATACTAAGCATCTTAAGAAATAAAGTAGGTGTTAAGAAATTAAGAAAATATTAAGAAATTCTGTTTGAGCTTTCCACAGTACTTATAAAAAAGAAGAAAAATGCTGATATAAAGAAGGAAAACCATGGTTTAGATACAATTAACTCTGCCATACAACGTATTGAGGATAAGGTTATAATAGATTATCTATCATTTCTCTCTTTGACTGTCTTTTTTTTTGTGTGTGTGTATTGAAACAGCAGATTTTGACAGTATCACCAGGTATCATGGAAGTACTTAGACCACTTTTGTGAATACAGAAAACATACATGCTTGTGAGTTGAAAGAGAAAGAAACCTACCTGGCAGGAGCCATTAAAAAATGGGGATGGCATGACACATCAAAGAGTTTTAAACAAGTATTTCCATTTAGCTGCGCTTTATATTTTTTTTTCTCAATGATACTCTTACAGTAAGAGGGAGCAGAATTCCTTGCATCCAAACGCTAAGATTTTAAAATATGAGTCTCTCTTTGGATTATACTATGGTGGAATTTGATTTTTTTTTTTTCTTACTTAGCGATGTGGGGTTTTTCTGACCCGTGTTCCTTCTTTAATCTATGGGTACTGAAATTATTCCAGTAACAATCATTAAGGAAGTCAAAATAATTTTGACAATCGATTTAACTTGTTTTCTCCAATCAAGAGAATTATTTTCCTCAGTCTGAAATTTTAAAGATTTGTGTAATTAGTATTCTATCTAATAGCTTTTGTCTCCATCTCATCCCAATATATTTAAGTACAGTTACAGAGAATTGTAGCCATGCATTTTTTATGCTTAGCTCTCCAAGATCAGATTTAGGAAATTATTTCTTGTAACTCTGTAATTTTCTGTTCTAGTATAAGACATTTTATTACAAACAGAGTCTTCACTTGCAGTGCTTGGTATGGATTTTCTGGGGATCAGTCACTGACAGGATGGTCTCCCATCCTGGCCTTTGTGGATGAATGTATCAGATTTCTTCTTGAATTCACTTGCAAATGTGTATCATGGCATGTAGATTTCTCAGCGATTATTCACAACAACAGTTTCAAAATAAGTTTTTTTGGAGAATGAAGGGGTACTCCAGCAAAGATGCCTACAGAAGATAGTTTAAAGTAATTTCCCTAAAGAAAACAACAAAACCTCTTCTTCCATAACAATCCCTATGACTCAAACTTTCAATGTGAAATAAAGCATTCAAATGTTTGCTGAATGGAGCCTCTTCAGGACTATTTTGGCTTTCAAAACAGTATATGAGTATATGAAATCTTGTAATAGAGCACAGTAAGCTAAAACTAGGTCAGCATAGGAAAAACCACAAACAATGGAATAACATAACATACTCAGTATGAAGAAGAGAACTGATTGGCCTGGATTAGTTTTTGACAGAGTGAAGAGAAGCTATTTTATGTTCAGCTTTTCTGTTCTCAAGGCCAAAATTCTGTGGAAAAGTCATTGCAGTGTGGACTTTTTTCCAATATTTCATTATTCTGTCAGGAAGAATCACAGTTGCAATATTTCATACCGTGGCAGGTTCAAGCTAGAAGATAAATGATTCACAAAAGCACACAGTATGCTACAGGCAAAATCTTTTGTAAACATGGAAGACTCATCTTCTCTGACACTCTCCTACTGATATTTTAAAATGGTGTAATGATCTTTAATTGTTTAACATTGAAATCCACCACTGGTTACAATTAAAACACGGATGTTTTAGATTTATTTTTTTTTCTGATGCACATGAATTACTTCGTAAGCTCTGCTTGACATAATGCTGTCATATATACTTCTATTTAAATTAATACTATTTAAATTAATACTATTTAAATTAACAGTAACATGAATTTTCTATCAACTTGCCTCAGCAAATGTCTTTCTTTTCCGTAAAAGTAAAAAGGTAGCTTGAACATTGACAGTAAGTTGTGTGAGTCTGTTTTTTTGAACTATGCTGTCAGAAAATAAAGTATCAATTCTCAGTCGTCATCAAAAAAATAAGAAATTTAAATCAGAGCTTTTTTTTTTCCTACGAAGAAGCTAAAACCCATGTATGTAAGTGGGGAAAATGTCTAGTTCCCATGATTATACATTTGCTTTACTTTACATCAAGACATAATATAAAATATAACAATCACTTTATTGATAAGCATGACATTTTGGTACAAGGTTTGGCAATGAAGATAGACTCAGTTTGCTTACTATAAACAGTGAAGTTAAAATCCACTTTCAGTTCCTGAATAATTGGCTTCTATTCATTGACACTTTTCTATCATATAGTTATACCATTTTCAGTTTTTTCCTTATGGCTTTTCTTGAATTTCTAAATTAAGAGATAGCCCTGAATTATTGTAAATAAGCAACAGAAAGAAAGAACAACTTGTGCCAAACAGTAGGGGTTTCACAGATGATGATGATTAATAATTAGATCTTTGAAAGACTAACTTTTTGCAAATACTGGAACATGCACTTACAACTTTTATTCTGCCAGTGAATATACACATTCAGCAAACAATGTTGTCAACGTGTTTTCTTTTAGACAGCTCACTGCATCTACATTCATTAGACAGCTTAAAAGCCATGTCACACTAGTCTTATTTCAGTACAGTTTGATTTGATTTCAAACTCTGTTTACATTTGGAAAGCAAAAAGGTAGGCAAGGACAAATCACAAGTAGCAGAATCTCCCAGATGACAACCTCACATCAAGATGAATAAGAATCCAATAATATCTATGATAAAACTTAACTACACTAAAGTAAAACATTTGCTTTTAATAACTTGAATTTATCATCACTGCTGTGTACATCTTAATTTCATTTAAGAAGTGTGGCAGACATGTATGACTGACATTTATAAGATATGGAGAGTTAACCTCATCTTAAATAAAAATGGATGGAAAAGTCTGTCTGAATATCTAGCTTTAATATTTTCAACAATGAACTAAGAAATTATTTAGTTAAGCAATACTTTTTTGAATGGGAGGTGGAGATGATAGAGGCTGATATGAAATATCAAAAATAAGCTACCATAGGCAGAAATTTTATTGTTTCCTACACTTTTTTTCATACAAGTAACTGCTTCAAAGTCAGTGGGTCTGCACTGTCCAAGTACTGATTGCCTTCAGCAAAATGTAGTGAAACCACAAAGACTGCTCCAAATACTTGCATGCCCAAATGTACAAAAGCTCAAGACACTAATTTCAGGAGAAAGAGGCAATGATCCAGCTTATACCATGTATTTGATAAAAAGTAAATCAGCCCATCTTTCCTTCACAACAAAATGAATGATTTTGAAATCACATGACATCCAAAAATAGTGACCATTACTTATCTGTACATTTTGAAAGTAATTTTATTTTTTTCCATGTAATTTTAAAACTATATTTTATAAGGCAACATGTTCTACATTCTTCATATGTGTTTACAAGACATATGCATAAAGACAGGAAAGCTGACTGGATTGCTGGACATTCCATATAAAAAGCAAAAAATATTTTTAAAACATTAATCACTTAATGCAGAAATATGAAGAAATTCTGTTTAGTTGAGCATGACAAGTAGTTAAATCAGTAGTACATTACTTCAATAATCTGATTTATTTCTCAGTTTTCTGAAGTATAGAGTGAACATCATATAATACTGACGATGTACATGCAAATATTTAATGATAACAGTCAGAAGTAGTATTTGCTGTATGAGTAAAACTAACAGATGATAGAAAGTTCATGTCTCTTTTCCTTTCTTATTGTTGTTCTTTCAGCTCTGTTGCCTTGTTGTCATTTCTTTTTTTAACACCATTCTGTTAATGTAAGATTTTCAAAGGATCTTAAAACTGAGATTTGAGAGCTCAGCATGAAGCGCCTTTCCAGAGAAAGGCAACAAGGGGCTGGGGAATGAGTCTTATGAGGAGCAGCTTAGGGAACTGGTGTTGTTTAGCCTAGAGAATATGAGGCTGAGGGGAAACCTTGTCACTGTCTAGAACTGCCTGAAAGGAGGTTACAGCAAATTGGGTGTTGGTGTCTTTTCCCAAGTGACAGGTGATGGGACAAGAGGACAAACCTCAAGCTGCATCATGAGAGGCACAGAAGATGTTAGGAAAAATTTCTTCACCAAAAGGATATCAAGCACTGGCACAGGCTGCCCAGGGAGGTGATGAAGTACTGAGAGATATGATTTAGTAGTGTATAGGTGTGGTTGGACTCAATCTCAAATACCTTTTCCAACTGGCAATTCTGTGATTCTATAATTAATGCTATTATGGCTTTGAGTATAAATGGTCAATATGGCAACAGGTTAGCTGCCTTTTAAATAGCCTAATAATGAAATGGAATGATGATAAGACCACATCTTCAGTCTTTGAAGAAATACTTGGCTTCATAATAACTAAAACAATTAGACTATGGCTTTGATGAATTGATTGCTGAAGAATTTTTTTTTTCCATTTTTTTCTGAGTGGTGTGACTCCAGCTGCTCCAAGTATCAAACCTTGCTCACAGAAAAGGCTGTTATTAAAATTGCTGAAATTAGTCTGAGTTCTTGATTCCAAATGACACAGACAGACTACATTACATTTGTCATCTACATTCTTTCCAATGCGCATTACTATCCCAAGGAGTAGACTGAGTCATAGCAGACTTCCTAAAGAGTTCTGCTTTTTTATTAGGTTCACTTCTTAAGACAGGATTTAGCAGCATGATATCAATAGCTTACATCACCATTGACTAGGTCCTTTTAATATAAAGCTATATTTATAATGAACGTGTATGAGTGAAAATACCTTCTTTCCTAATATTCAAACCTGGCCAGTGTGGGGTTAATTAGGTGGTGCAAAACCACTTCTCACCAGCACACTTCTGAAATACGGGAGAATCCTGTCTCCCTGTCCCTCCAACAAATATCTGCACTAGATGGGAGCCTTCATCATTTCCCACGATCGAACAGGGCCACAGTCCACATTAGAATCCACCTAGCTGCATATAAGCCAGGAAGAGAGCAGCATGCCCCCTCTGGAAAGCCTGACTCTTCAAGCATAGCTAGGCTGTGTAACTTTATGATTCTGCTCTTCATTCCTAGGAATTACAGATAACAAAATAATCAAGGGAATTAAGTTACATTAGTCTTTCCTGATGGAAAAAAAAAAAAAAAAAGACCTCTTTCAGCTAGAAACATTAATTTTGCATATCTAACTACGTAAAATCCCAGACAACAGGAAAGGCTAACAATGCTCCTATTTATTAATAGAAAAAGATGTAGTTTGTCTGATAGAGTACACATCTCAGATGATTGAAATGAGGTTTCGATTTCCCTCAGTCTAAAGAAAGTCTAAAACTCTATTCACCTAGTTCTTTAACTAATGGGCTATAAAAAAATAATGAAAAATGCAGACCATACTAGCCCCACAAACCAGTCTAGACTTCATCTAAGTAAAGAGTGTTCTCCTAAGGAGATTGGTAGATTTGGCTTTATAACTCAGATACTGAGTTCTGGAAATATCTTCTCTGGATTCATAAAAAGAACAAATAGTCATCATTACTTAGCTATTTATAAATATCATTAGCTTTCATTTAAATAATAAAAAATTTGTTGAAGTTGGATGTATTTTCAGTAATCAACAGATACAGGCCATTACACTACGACTTTCTTTCTCTTCATATTTTTTTTCCTTGTTTTGTTGTTTGGTGGGTTTTTGGGGGTAAGGTGATGGTTTATGTATGTGGTTCAGGGATTTTTTGGCTTTTTCTTTTTTTTTTTTCCCACTGGTTGGCAGTAAGAGACAGAGAAACCTGTCCAAGGAATCTGTGAGGGGTCATTGTGACCACTGCCACTTTTCTGTCTTGAAGGAGTCTAATATATTTCAGGCAAGGAGTTTGTTAGGATAAGGTTAGGATCAAGGAACTGGAAAAAAATTTTTTTGTAGAAGTCTTATCCTTATAAAACATTTCGGGATTAGGCCCTACTCAGATAAGTATAATCCATATTTCTCATCTTTCCTCTTCATTATTTTCTTTTTGATATTAATCATTCCTCTCTCAAGTAGGTTTATCTGTATTGACTCAGATGCTTGTTTTCACCACTGTATACAGTGATATAATCTTCAAAGATTCAGTTTCTCTCAGTGATTTCCCTGAAATTACCTTTGTTTAAAAAAAAAAAAAATGGAAGTGTTTGCAATCCTCATTAAACTTCACTTTGTTTCTCCGAATTGTGTTTCTGACTACAAAAATGAGTGACTATTGCACACTCTTAAACCAGAATCTCTGAGCATTCTATTTTATTGAAGAAAGGCTGGGGGTTTTAGCTGTTTGCTGATTGTATCCCATTATTTATTTATAGTCATTTAAAAAGAAATATTCTGGTTAAACTTGAAACAGAGCTGAATTGCATCTATTCTGTTAACTCTGTTAAGTGTGATTAAATGCTCCAAAGGAAAAAAAAATCAACTTGGAAGCCAGACTCTTGCACATTTTTTGTGGCAAATAACATTCTAATAAGAGTTTATAATTTGAAATTTATTTTAGGAAGTCATTAAAAGACTGTAAAAATAACAGCTATTTGGTGAGAAGAAATTGCTTTGAGTTGCTATGTAGAAAAGATGTTGACTCTGTGTTTTGGGGGTAGGTGTGCAAAGCCAGTGAAGAATGATAGTCGTAGTGTTTCTGATTGGTTCCACCTGAGGTATGCCAATTAAGCGGGAGAATGGAAGAGGTCTGTATATTTATGAGGGATAAATAACAGAAGATGTGAGGGGAAGAACAGGAAAAGTAGTGTATATACATATGTACAGTGCATATACATATGCATGTATGTTGTCAAAGGATAACACATTCCCAAAAGCAATACTCAGCTAATGACATTTGCCCAGTTTTAACTGATTATATGAGCGTTGCATGCACTGGGAAGAAAAAGACAAACAAATTTTAGTGCTGTGGGGTGAGATCTACCTAAGAACACTGCTCAGACAAAAGACACTTGTATCGCATCCATCCAGTTCTAAAAGATTTAGACTAGACATTAAGAGGAAATTCTTCACAACGAGGGTGGTGAGGCTCTGGAACAGGCTGCCAAGAGAAGTTGTGGATGAACACCATCCCCGGAGGTGTTCAAGGCCAGGTTGGATGAGGCCTTGAGCAGCCTAATCTGGTGGGGAGGTGTCTGTGCACATGGCAGGGGCGCTGGAACTAGATGACCTTTAAGGTCCTTTCCAACTCAAACCATGATTCTATGATTCTATGATTCTATGATTCTATGATTCTATATCTAGGATGTATTCTCATTCACTTCTGTGCTGATGTTCTGCTAAAAATTAAATTACGAGCTCATGGTTACACAAAACTCACTTTTTCCACAAACAAAAATATTTCTCATCTGCTTCTTGAAATATTTAACTTTGAGACATTCCCCAAGTTTTGAGTTCGTATTTCATTTATAGACTCAGGGAGACTGGCAATGACACATCTGTTGCCAAACTGGAAAATCTGGTAAACGGTTACACTTACTTTAGGGATTGTATTTATAAAGTCTTGTTTCTCCTGTTTACAGTTATTGAATGGCTGAAATACTTTCATTTTTTTCTTTTACAGGTTTTCTTTATATATTTTTTGTAATTGTTATGAAGGAATTTTTCAATGTTTCCAATTTTTTTCTTATTTTCTACCGGGAGTTATGTTGGATTTGACTGTTGATGAAAACAAAAAATAATTATCCAAGTATTAATTTCATCCACATCATTCAGTAAGCTGTACTGATAGTTTGTTTCAGATGAATGGACTGATGAATCATCTGATCTAAACAATAACATTTACTAGTAGGATAATAAAAGATAATTATTATACTCAGAAAGCTGTTGTACTTTTAATTGGTAGCTCTAAATTAGCTGAGAGGTGATTGAAGAACAAAACATCTTTTTCAAAGTGACTTTTCCATTAAATCTGGAACACTTATTACTTAATTAATAAGATAGATTGTATTAGACCTGGTATCTTAATAAGATTTTACTCTTAATTGTATCCCAAATAAAATAACATTATTAGTAGTAATAGTAGCAGTAGTTGTTGTTGCTGTTATTCCAGAATCAAAATTGTTTATTCCTTCTCCTAGGTGTATTACTTAAGAGTTTAGTGTCCCTACATAAGCATTAGAGAGATGCTTAATAACAAATTTATTAAGGGGAAACCAGCATTCAAATGTAAGCATCTTGTTTAAACACATCATTAGCCAATTTCATATTCCAATTCTATATGCTTTATGTTATAATTTACTTAGTTCTTGCCAGAACCTTAGTGAAGAAGTTTGTAGAGTGTAACAAAGTTAAACTTCATGTTTTTTGTGTCTTTGAAGATGATAGCTTTAAGATGGTTTTATGATTACAATCCTAAGAACTACCAATACAAATATATTTTCTTAATCTGTCATCTCTAGCTATATTCCTTCAGTTTTATATAGGCTACTCTTAAAGTCTACAGGAAAAAAACAAAAAGTTGCAGCCATGGTTTTTATTCCTTCAGTGCCAGTGCAGATGGTAATATGCAAATAAGCAATGAACAAAATCTGCATATTTTACCAATGTACTTTTTATTTCCATACAAAACATGCTTAGACAGTCAGATGCTATGAAAGTGTGATTCAGATTTGTTTTCTAGAGGTAAATAAGCAGTTGTATAAGAAAGTAATAAAGCAAGACTAGAAAATTCTCAACTAGAGTTGAGACCCGCTGGTCAAACTGAAGAGCATCAGGGAACTGCATAGCCCATGCAAGCACAGGCAAAGAACCTGGGAAGACTGTAGGGACACTGCCTGGTTGTGCTGGGATGGGGTCAGGGAGGCCAAAATGCAGGTGGAACTTAAATTGACAAGGGAAGTGGAGACCAACAAGAAGGGCTTCTACAGGTACATCAGTCAGAAAAGGAAGTTTAAAGAAAGCGTACCCTCACTGATATATGAAAATGGTGACCTCCTATCCGCAGACGAGGAGAAGGCTGAAGTACTCAACAATATTTTTGCTTCTATCTTCACCGACAACCACTCTCCTCACCCCTCCTGTGTCACAGGATAACAAGATAGGGACCAGGGGGTAAAGCCCCTCCCACTGAAGAAGAGGATCAGATTCACAACCACCTGAGGAACTTGAACATTTATAAGTCTATGGGACCTTATGAGATGCACCCCAGAGACCTAAGGGAATTAATTGGCTGATGTGGTTGCCAAGCTATTTTCCATAACATTTGATGTTATGTCAATCAGGGGAATTCCTTGGTGACTGGATGAAGGATAAAGTTGTGACCATTTCTAGGAAGGGTGGAAAGAATGACCCTGGGACCTACCGACTTCTCAGCCTCACTTCTGTGCCCGGGAAGATAATGGAACAGATCCTCCTAGAAGCTATGCTAAGGCGCAGGGAGGACCAGTAGGTGATTAGAGGCAGCCAGCACTGCTTCACCAAGGGCAAGTCTTGTCTGACCAACCTGGTGGCTTTCTGTGATGGTGTAACCACAGCAGCATATATGGGAAAACCAATGGATGTGATCTATGTGGAGTTATGTAAAGCTTTTGACACGGTTCCCAACAACAGCCTTCTTTCTGAATTGGTGGACTGTTTGGTGGATAAGGAATTGGTTGTATGGTTTTATTCAGAGAGTAGTGGTTAACAGCTCAATGTCCAGATGGAGATTCTGATGGAGACAAGTGGTGTCTCTCCGGGGTCTGTACTGGGATCACTGCTGTTTAATATCTTCATCAATGATATGGACAGCGAGATTGAGTGCACCCTCAGCAAGTTTGCAGATGACCCCGAGCTAAGTGGTGCTGCTGTCACAAAGGAAGGACAGAAAGTCATCCAGAGGGGCCTGGACAAGCTCAAGAAGTGGGCCTTTGTGAATCTCATGAAGTTCAACAAGGCCAAGTGCAAGGTCCTGCACCTGGGTCGGGGCAATCTCTGATTTCAATACAGGATGGGGGATGATGTGGTTGAGAGCAGCCCTGCAGAAAAGGAGTTGGGGGTGCTGATTGATGAGAAGCTTGAAATGAGCCAGCCATGCATGCTCGCAGCCCAGAAGACCAACTGTATCCTGGACTGCATCAAAAGAAATGTGGCCAGTAGGTCGAGCAAGGTGATTTTGCCCCTCTATTTCTCTCTTGTGAGACCTCACCTGGAGTATTGTGTCCAGTTCTGGAATCCTTAATGTAAGGAGGATACGGAACTATTGGAACAGGTCAGGGAGGAGGTCTACGAAGATGATCAGAGGGCCAGAGCACCTCTCTGTGGAGGATAGGCTGAGAGAGTTGGGGTTGTTCAGCCTGGAGAAGAGAAGGCTTTGAGAAGATCCTATAGCAACCTTCCAGTACGCGACAGGGGCCTACAAGAAAGCCAGGGAGGAACTTTTTACAAATGCATGCAGTGATACAATTAGGGGGATGGCTATAAATTGGAAAGCAGCAGATCTAGACAAGACATAAGCAGAAAACTCTTCACAATGAGGATGGTGAGGCATTGGAACAAATTGCCCAGGGAAGCTGTGGATGCCCCCTCCCTCAAAGTGTTCAAGGCCAGGTTGGATGGGGCCTTGGACAGCCTGATCTAGTGAGAGGTCTCCTTGCCCAGATGAATCTTAGAATCAGAAATGTGGAATGGTTTGTCTCAGAAAGCATCTTTAAAATTCATTCAGTTCACTCCTCCTGCAATGAGCGGGGACAGCGTTGACTTGATCAGGTTGCTGAAAGCCCCATTCAAGCTGAAAAAGGATGCAGCACCTACCAGCTTCTCTTGGCCACTTGTTTTAGTGTGTCACCACCCTCATCATACATCTGATCTAAATGTACCCTGTTTTAGTTTAAAACTGTTCCTCATGTAAATGGTGTGTACAAAGAAGACATAACAATTAAAGAAAACTATTTTGAAAAATTGATTTTACATTCTGTGTCAGCCACAGGACATCTGATTTATAGCAAAAAGCAGATCCAGAGCTAAGAATTATTAGAAATATTTTCTCTGCTTCAGAGAAGCTATATAACTTCAGCTGGGAAACTTGTTCAAGATTCAGTCTTAAAACTCCAGAAGTCAAAAGAATTATCCCAGAGAAGAGTCCATCTCTAGGCTGTACTGATCCATTTTGCTCCACAAATGGGATGTCAAATAAGAAGCAATAGAATTTGCTGATTAAACCATACCTCTTCAGGGGCAGAAATCATATTGTTTGAGTTCATACTATTCCGTAAGATAACGTCATGCAACACAGTACAAGATGAGAAGGTATTCCAGCTACTAGTTTATTCAACAGAGGTTTCATTTAATTTAGCTGTAAATAACTTAATGTCAAATAACTGCAATATGGATTTGTGTTCACACTGTGCAGTGTGAATATACACACAGAGGCTTATGAAATTAACAAAATATCCTTTTTTAGGTACAGAGGTGAAACAGAGATACTTCAAAAAGATAATGAGTTAAACTAAGTCCATATTGTTGTTTGGAAAACTATTTTTTAAAAGAGAATAGCAGAGTATTCCTGGTCCCCTTAAGACAAAAGACTTCCTTGGTAATAAGGAAATTTTTATGGGATTGTGTCCATTATGGCTAATCAGAGGATGTGAGAATTTATATTAAATCACTTCCTTTTTCTTGTTTGACCTTTTTTTTTCTTTTACTTCTTGTCACATAAGAGGAACAATGGAGAGAAGGAACCAGAAACTGTTTTGTGAAAATAATGTTAAAAAATTTCAAGGAGGAATAAATATTTATGTGTATGTCTTAGTTGGGCAAAACACTTAACCTCCCCATATCTCTGTTTATCCATCTGTAAGACAGAATAATAACATTAACCTCAAAGAAATCCTATGAATATTAATTGGAGTAACAAATAAATTCAATAATTTATTTTCTTACCTGATATATTTAGCTCACTTACCGATGGACTTTCAGAGAAGCGTACACGTATGTCTTCCCCTGCTGTTCCCCTCAAGGTAGATTTGAAGCTAGAAGTTTAAAGAGAAAGCTGTAAGATCTGAGGGGCAAGAGCTGAAAACTTCCTTCTAAACAGTAGTGGTGTTTTCACTGAGACAGGAAGAAAAGAGTTAATTTAAAATGAGCAGCGAGGAGCATTTTATTTCTTTATGAAGTTTCACAGTGCAAATAAATTGTCAACTAATAGTTCTGTAAGGTATATAATCATTTGATCTTCCAGCAGTGAAGGTTAATTTCTTGCTGAGAGAAAAATGGCTGTAGGAGATTCAACCTTCTGGTTGAGAAAACAGTTCAAAGTATAATTATATGTATTCTATGTAATATGTTTTAATGGATTCAATCAGGTCTCCATTTTTAATGTCTGTAAATTGCGTAAATTGTCAGTTACTGAGATCATGCCTTCTGGATTTTTTAATACTATTTAAGAAAATTAAGACTGTCAATAGTGTAGCCAATTGTGGAATGATGCAATGCTACCTGCAACATATGTAATTGTGCATATTTACCTAGTTAATATAAATTGGAGTATAAACATCTTTGTTCTCTTCCTTTTTAGTTGAGTGCATACTCCTTTCTGCATAAAGAAGATAATAACCTGTGCTATGGATAACAGAACTGAAAAAATTACAGATTTTGAAACTGATACCTTTAAAAAATACCCATATACTTATGTATATTAGATATCACTATTTGTATTACCACAGCTGAAGTCTAACTCTATAAGTATGTGTATTAAAATCATGAAGACTGCAGAGGTAGTCAGGGTCATATTCATTAAAATTTAGATCTAAAAAGATTAGGAAGCTGTTCCAGATCCAGAAGGGGTTTCACATGTTTGCATAATGATTCAGGCCATGAGAGAGGAATGTATGCTGCAGAAAGGGAGACTGAGGTTTGAAGCCTGCATGAGTATGATAATTTATGGAATGCAATCAGCTTCATTAATTTAGAGGCAAGCAAGAAATGTCTTACTTAGGAGAGCTCGTTCTTATTTCAATTCCAGGAAAAGGCCTGAGTCTCACTTTTCTCCCTTTTTATAAGGAATTATGCCCATTTCTGTGGAAATACACATGTATCTTTTTTCTCTGCAATTTCACTTCAATTCTTCATTCTGAACTTCTAGTCTACCCCATCTCCTGTCCCCCAACACATTCTTACTGTCTTTTCATACATTCAGATAAACAACTACTTTTCTCAAACATAAGATGTACATTTTCCTATCTCCTTCTTCCCTCCTTGTCTGAGAATGCAGGAACACAGTAAACAGAAAAAATACAGATCAGTGTGTTTTAAGTCAACACTTCCTTTACAGAAGAAAATAAAGGAAGAATAGGTGAGTATGGCTTACAGCTCAGACCTTGACCTATGCACTCCTGCTTTTTGTGTCTAAGTGACAGGTATGTTCTCTGCATTCATGTGGAGGAGGAACTTTATGAACCAGAACTCTTTCTGCCCTTCCTTACCTGTCCCTTGTTTGCAGAGAGAATCCCATATTCTTTCTCATGCTCTCTAATCTTCTGGATATCCTGCTAGGAAATGGAGGGCTTCCCTTGAGAGAACAATGACTGAGACTACCAATGGAGTACCAATAGCTCACAAGGAAAGGCAGACAGTTCAGTAACGGTTTTATTCTGCAACTAAGGGACTGAGAACTAGAGAGAGGTGTATGTCATATACATTATGAAGAACTAATATAAATTCACATTAATTTGCCCTATACAAGTACAGTTAGCTGGCATACATATGTGTGGTTTTGAAAATCTCTGCAATTTTTGCGTTATGTTGATTATTGATATCAAATATAACCTTATTCATAGAAGAAGAGCCGCTCCCCGTCTTTCCTGTAGGCCCCATTCGAGTACTAGAAGGCTACTAGGAGTTCTCTAGTAACCCTTCTCTTCACTGGGTTAAACAAGCCCGGCTCTCTCAGTCTCCTTGTATGAGAGGTGCTCCAGCTCTCTGATCATCTTCATGGCCCTCCTCTGGGCTCACTGTAATAGATCCATGTCCCACATGGGCTAAGGACTCAGAACTGAAGGCAGTACTCTAGGTGAGATCTCACAAGAACAGAGTGACAGAATTACCTTCCTTGACCTGCTGGTTACACTTCTTTTGATGCAGCCAAAGATGGGATTGGATTTCTGGGCTGCAAGAACACATTGCCAGCTCAGATTGAGCTTCTCATCCACCAACACCCGCAAGTCCTTCTCTTCAGGGTTACTCCCAATCCATTCTCCGCCCAGCCTGCAATTGTGCTTGGTATTGCCCTGTCCCAGGTGCAGGACCTTGCACTTGGCCTGGTTGAACTTCATGAGGTTTGCACAGGTCTGCTTCTCGGCCCTGTCAGGGTCTCTCAGGATGGCATTGATTCCCTCCAGAATGTTGTCCATTCCACACAGCTTGGTGCCGTAGGCCAACTATGAGACTGCCCTCAATTCCACTGTCCATGTCTGTGACAAATAAGTTAAATAATACTGACCCCTGCAGAATGTCACTCATCACCAGTCTCCACGAGGCCATTGATCCACTGACCACAACTGTTTGGGTGTGACCATCCAGCTAATTTCTTTATCCACTGAGTGGTCCATCCCTCAAATACATGTGTCTCGAATTTAGAGACAAGAATGTCATGTGGGAGAGTGTCGAATGTTTCGTATAAGTCCAGGTGGATTATGCCAGTTATTCTTCCTTCATTTGTCAGTGCTGTAGTCCTATCACAGAAGACCACCAAATGCATCAGGGACAATTTGCCCTTTGTGAAGCCACGTTAGTTGTCACCAGTCACCTCCTTATGTTCCTCAGCAGAGTGTGCAGGAGGATTCACTCAATGATCTTGCCAGGTACAGAGGTGAGACTGACTGGCCTGTGGTTCCTTGGATCTCCCTTTTTACCTTTTTAAGAAATGGGAAATATGTGTCCGTATTAAGCTGTGCCTCAGTGCCTGCCTGATTTTTCTATTCATGGTTTGGAGCTTTATTTGAAATGGGAAATAGCAGTGAAATTCACGAAGAATTTAACTTGAATCAATGAAAAATGAAATTCATTATGACTAGAAGATTTTATAAAAGTACAAAAGTGATAGAAGCAATTAGCTAGATTTATTTCATAATCTGTGTTCAATAACATCAAAGAGAAGATTGGAATGCTGCTAAATATTATTTTAAAAATAAGCAGAAAATGTAAAAGAAAACAAAGTTTAATTTTCTTGAGCTCAGAGGAAAAATGATGGTGACTATTTGGCATATCACTTATCATTCTGTCTAAAAATGGGGAAAAAAGCATCTATGGAAGTGCTTCAGAGACAATTTTAAGATTCCTTTTGTTTGAACATTTTCTAATACAACAGCTACTCTTCCCCTTCAGAAGAGGTTTTCTTTTAAAAAATAGATCTATTTTCTTCTTCAAAGATAAGATCTTGAGTTGGAATGGCAGCACTACATTTTTTTTTTAAATCAATCAAAAAAAAAAAAACAAACCCTTAACAGTTTCAAGACATCACATTTTTAATATACTGTTTTTAAGAATTATCGGTCCCTAACTTCATCCTTTATAAAAAGTTATAACAGATAAATGTATTGTAGAACACACGGGGAAAAAATATAATGTATTAGCAACACATTGAAAAAATTATCCCAAAGTGTGTAACCTTGTTACAGGTTGTCACCAGCCAGTAATTAGTACCATGCAGTTGCTTTCTCACTTCTCCCCCATCCCAGTGGGAAGGGAGGAGAACTGAGAAAAAAGGAAAACTCTTGGGTTGAAATAAAGACAGTTTAGTAGGAAAACAAAGGAAGTAGTAATAATAATAATAATAATGATAACAGCAGCAATAATTATATAATGTATGAAATAAATGATGCATTATGTATTGGTAACTGCCTGCAGAGACTGATACCCAGAGCATCCCCAAGCAGTGATCTCCAAACTGAACCCTGACCCCTAGTCAACTTCCTATTTATATAGTAAGCATCAGTTATATGCTATTGAATATCTCTTTGGCCAGCTTGGGTCAGCTGCCTGCCTATGCTCCAAGCTTCTTGCACACCTGCTTACTAGGACAGCATGAGAAATTGAAAAAGTCCTTAATTTCTTAGCAACAACTAAAACAATCAGTGTATTATTAACATTCTTCTCATACTAGCTCTAAAACACAGCTGCTGCGAAGAAAATTAACTCTTCCCAGCTAAGCATAAGCATTAGGTGGCAACAATTGAAACAATGTGTTATCAACATTGTTCCCATAGGAAATCCAAAAGACAGCAGCTACTGCAAAGAGAATTAACTCTACCCTAGTTTGAAATCAGGACACTTGGATGATAAATCAGAACTGTTTCTATTTCTCTTTATAGGTGTTCCAGTATCTACAAATATTGAACTACTTTGACCTTTTAACCTGTATTCTTGTTAAGCCATTTTTTCCTCCATAGCTATCAATGATGATATAATTAGTATGTAAATGTTTATTGGTACTCGAGTCACAACTAGTCCAAACAATTTTTTTTCTTTTCACTGTTTACTTGTATTGAAAGTGCAAACACCTGCAATGTGAATGTGCTTCACAGACCTTTGAATGAGAATGCAAAAACAACAGTCTTGAACTCAGTTATTCTGCTAGTATGACTTCAAAAATATTATTTTTTGTGATTCAGTATATGTATAACAAAAAGTGTTTGTTGCATGAATCAGTTGCTCATTTATTTCACAAAGGTAAAGATACACTGAATATGTATGATAAGAAAAACAAAACATTCCATACTTACTCCATGTAAGTAAAACTTACAGAGGCTTATCCACAAAATTAATAAAACACAATATATAGCAGTATGCCTAGAATTATAAATGATGATATTTCACTGAGAACTTAGATGTCTGTTGGATGGGGGAGAGTAAAGAATTGAAAATTATACCCAACAGTAGAAAAAAGTTTTGTTCCCTGATTATTAGAATCTTTTCATGAGTATATATGTGGTTTGTGGGTCTTTATTCTCTTTTTTCACACATATATAATTGCATTTTATCCATTTAATGATGTAATACTTTGAAAAATAAATTTAAACACCAGGACAGTTACTTAAGTGATCAGAGAATTTTTTTTTAATTTAAATAATTTGAAAACAATATGTTAATGTGTATGTTGTTCTCTTCTTTTTTGTTGTTTTTTCCTTTCTCATTCTGTTCCACTTTCTTTGGCCATTCATGTCTCTTTCTTTTTCTCCTTCCTGTTTCTTCAGTGGTTTTTGGTCAGTTTGTATTTTTCCAGACATCATTGCATGATGTGGTTGAAGTATATGATGGTCCAACTCTGCAGTCATCTTTGTTATCCTCTCTCTCAGGATCTCATTCAGGTATCCTTTAATGGAACTGTCATTAAACGGTTTATTTTTTATGAAACTATAAAGACAGTGTTGTTAGGAAAAAAAAAGAAAACTATGTTTGTCATATATTCTTGGATAAAGTTCAGGCAAATAGATGAAATCAGGATTTTGAACTAAAAGGCTAAACACTCAATACTCTTTTCACAAATGAATAAAAAGAAGTAAAAGGGAGTTATAATATTTAGCTTTTATAATGAATGCTTTGTGCTTCATACTCTGTGCTTTTCTGACTCTTAACTAGTGAGCAATCTGAAATAGACATATATTTAAAAGAGAAAGCAGTAAATATTTGTGGCAAAGTAAAATTATATACATTATTTGCAAGTTGACCCATTTAAAAGAAGTACAGGGTTTGGGTTTGTTGGTTTGGGTTTTATTTTTGTAAAGGGAAAAAAAAACCAACTAATATTCCTAGTGTCTGAGATGAATTTTAGTCTCCCTTTTCTAGAATAATATAATAATGCCAACATAATATATTTAAATTACATATATCTTACAAAGTTTACTGTAGCAGAACAGGGATTTGGGAGGGTTATTTCCAGGTACATATGTGCTGACAGATATTTTGAATGCTTCTTTGCTGAAAAGTGGTTATGACAGATTTGTATTTGCTTTGTTTGAGTAGGTGAATCCCTTCCATTGAGCTCAGGTAACCAGATCACGGTTAGATTTACTTCAGTTGGGCCAATAACAGCTAAAGGATTTCATTTTGTTTATCAAGGTGAGATAACCTGCAAAGATGTGTACACTTATTATTTTTAATCACAATTTATAAATCATCAGAGAGGAATGCAGAGGAAAGTAATAGCCTGTTTACTATGTAAGAGTTTACACTATTTCTGTTTTAAAAAAGTCTTTAGGACCATGCTTTTATCTGTATTTTAAAGCTTAACTTAAGTATTTAAGAAGCATAAAAGATGTTCCAAATTTAAGATGAGAGTCATAGAAAGCAGCTGGTTTTGTTTGCTAATCTGGGTGACCAATGTTTGATCCACCTGGGTGCTCAAACTGCTTTAACTCTAAATATGAATAATTGTAAGTGCCATTACTGCTGGGTGTATCAGTGAATTTGCTGTTATTAAGAAACTTCTCTTGGTTGACATTATTTGTGGTTTTATGTATGAAACACAGAAATGATTATAGATCAATACTTGCAACTGCAATTCATCCTTTTTTTTAAATTTAAATCCTAGTTTGACAGTCAGAATGCAGATTTAGAAATCCACAGGAATAAATGTAAATATCTCTCTGACACAGAAATGTTATTTTGAAATGACGATTAGCTGAATATTTCATAGTAGTACTATTTTCCAGTGCAAATTTAGGCTTCAGAATGAATTGTGTGTATTGCTTTTAAACTTGGCAAGGATATCAGTGCTTTGCTCTTCTAAATAGTAACTCGGGTATCAAAAGTATGCAATCCATATTGTGAAGATTCCTTTGAGGGTTATGAAAATATTATTGACTGGCAAATAACTGAGTGTTACTTCCAGTCACTTTGAATATTTGTGGTTCCAAATTTGTATTCCTCCACCCAATATAAAATTAAGAATACACAATTGCTTGTAATTTTGCAGCTGTTCCAAGAACAAGTGCAACACAGTGTAGCTCTGTGCCTGAACCGAGATTTGGAAAAAGGATTGGAAATGAATTTGCAGTTGGGTCATTAGTTCTTTTTGAGTGCAATCCAGGCTATATCCTCCATGGATCAACAGCAATTAGATGTGATACTGTACCAAATGCACTGGCACAGTGGAATGATTCACTCCCTACTTGTATTGGTGAGTTCTTAAGGCTTTTTAATAAAACTACTTACTGCCTAAAATGTAGAATATTCTCTCTAGCTGAGCATGTTCCTTCTTTGTCTTCTGTACGGTATTTCATTCTTGCATACATCTACTTACTTTCTTCTTCATTCAAGGTTAAGATTTTACTCCCCTTTCTGTTCTAACCTTGCTGTGACATTTCATGAATTTCATGGACATACTCTTCTGCTATAAATGTAATGTTAGCTTCTTTCAAATTAACATTAGTGACAATCCCTGGCTGTCCCTTAAGCGAAACTAAGACATATCGGTTTGTGCCCTGATTGTTTGCAAGACTAAGGGGCTCTCACCTTGCAGATCTAAAAAAAAATAATAAATATTGTAAGCTATTAGAAAGAACACAGCTATAATAAAGATTTAGAAATAGTTATGTTAATATTTCATTGCTTGCAGTGATTTTTCTGATCAGAAAATATACTTTGTCTAGTTGTAGTCATACAAGATTAAATTCTCAAAATAAAATTCTTAAATTAGTGTGCATCAATTGACATTTGTAAAGCTGATTTGCACCAACTGGAAATTTGGTGATTGTGCTGAAAACCTCCATAGTAAAGAAACAAAATTCTAATGGTACATTTTTCCATAGGTTTATATCAAGGGCAAATAATTCACATTTACATTTTAAGTTTTCTTAGATTTTGGCTTAGCTATTTATATGGAAAAAAAAATCAGTTGTTTATAAATGAATTAAAATTGGTTATCATTTGCACAGATGTTTTACAATGCCATCAAACATTTCAGCCAACATCTGCTGCAGTACTGATACTATTATATATTAAAAACTGAATACACTGAAAACTATTCATATTGAGGATGATGACATCTGAAGAAATTCATTCCCAACCAAAAAAGTAAATATATGTATGAGTTAAAGTTACATTTCTTTTCTTGACAGAGAACAGATTTTTTTAATAAAAAATTATCCTAACCCACTGCAGAAAAAGCACATTTTGACACTGTCACTGGCATCAGGAAGTACATAAGGAGATTTTTAGATGAGTGGAGGAACGGAAAATAGAGAGCATTTTTTCATTAGTCTGATTTTGAATTATCTGTGCTAATCAGCTCATGGTGCACAGTAGAGTCTCAGTAGTTCTCAGTAAAATAAAAGCTTTCTCCAAAATACTAATGTCTTAATAAGTATTGAAAGTGTATACCATTAGGGTAATGTTAATAAAATATGACTAACCAGCTTTTATAACAAAATAATATGTATTTAGACAGTTTCAGGCATAGGAATAGAACTGCAATTTATATATCAATAGAAGCTGAAGTATAGGGTTATATTTCATTTACACTCAGTGATCATGGTTTAATCATTAGAATTGTACCCCCTTGATGTGTATTCCCTTTCTTTGTCAGATATGTCAACTGTACAAAGTTTTGAAATATATATTTTGGCCATTGATCACAATTTATTATTGATATTCTAATACATGATTTAGTTTGTGGAAGAGAAAGATGTCTGTCTCTAGGCAAGTGGAACTTAGAAACAGTTACAGACCACCATATGTTTGAAAATCACTGTACCAATAAAGGTGATAAAATATGTATGAGGTGAAAATTGCATTGAAATAAATCAGTTTAATAATTGAAGTGGTAGACATGGCCATATTAAATAGCTTTACTCTAGTGAATGCATGAATATTTCCTTACAGACAGTAGACATCAATCATTCTGTCTGTTCATCCTTTTATGAGTAATCATTTAAAAACTTTAAGTGACACTGACCTTTAGTTTATCCATGTAGTTCCCAACATAGTCTATCAATTATATGCCACACAAAATGTAGCTACAGTATTTATTATTAAGATAAGTTGCATTCTATCTGTTTTCTCAGTCTTCATTTTTGTTCCTAATGAAATCCATTCAGAGCATCTAATGATCTAGACAAAATACATTCAAGTTGAATATTCAGAAGACAAACTTGATGGTACAGAATGCCTTTGTTCCATTTCATGCATGAGACTTTTATTAATCCATGGGCATGGATGTGATGAACACAGTCTTGCGAGCATTTAGCAATTTCTTTACTAAAGTGGTAGATCTATAGTCTGTAATGGAATAACTCACAAAAGCAACAAGCCCAGTCAAGGAATTGAGACTGGTGCTATAAATTATTCAGACAGCAACAAAATAGCAAAATTAAGAAATAATGTATCTTTTTTACTACATGTTTTTATCTTTTATACTAATAAAATACATAATTGTTCATTGTTAATTCTTAACATTGTTAATTCTTGAATAATGTTTCTTTTGTAAGATTATTAGGGGACAATGGAATGGATTTCACTTTGTTAAATAAATAAGGAGAATATGAGCATGATTGTTTCAGTTAGAAAACCAACATAATTCTAGTTTCCTTTATTCTTTTGTCATTTAAAAGGTTTTTGAGATACAAGTTTTTATTTTCCTGAGGAGAATATAAATTTTTAAGTATAGTGTAAATTTACAAAATTTTCAGCCACAGTATAAGCTTGTATAAGCTTTTATAATAACATTTCTCACTTCTAAAGCTTCATACTTCTTTTCTTGCCTTGCATTTCATTGCAGTGCCCTGTGGTGGAATTTTAACAAAGCGCAAAGGGACCATTTTGTCTCCTGGTTATCCTGAGCCTTACGACAACAATCTAAATTGTGTGTGGAAGATCACAGTACCAGAGGGAGCTGGGATACAAGTAATTATACTTGCTATTTGCTTGTTGTCATCATGTTTAAAACCATTTTTCCCAATGCAAGGGCATGAAAAGACCATTTATTCATAGATTTCTGTATTGCTAAAGATTCTGACAATGGGATTTATTGCACATATTTTTATTCACACAGTTGCTAAATACAAGAGTTGCTAAATCTTAAAAAATATACTTGTAACTTTTCACTTATGAAAAAATCACAAATAATTTAAAATGTGTTATTCCAATTGATCAATCACTGGTCTTTGTAAGCCAGAGGAAATAGAGAGGCTTTCCTCCGTTTTTTTTCCTCTTCTCCCAAAATTTAAAAATTCCCTCTAACAGCATTAGAAGCGTTGCTTCCATGGACAAGTTCTATATATTTTCCGAGATTCTCTGTTTCTCTGTTATTTAGAGTTGTGTAAGTTTCTTGTTTCAACATGAGACTAGACTTGGTCCTTTAAAATATTGTCAGAATTCTATTTACTAAAAATTAGATTAAGAAGTTCATGTAACTCAAAGCAGAAAAGTATCCATCCAGCTAAGTAATGCATATCTGACTGTTTAGAGTACACTAAAGAAACTGACAGAAGGCTAATTAATGGAAAGACAGTTGAGTTTAATAAATTAGGACTTTTAAGCATCACCTAATCAAATTCCTATCAAAACTCATGTTAAATCATGGTAACAAGTTTTCTATGTCTACCCTTGGTTCAAAATATAACTACTTCAGAAAATTATTAAATAAAGAGCTCAGATTTTGTAGGTAAAGATTTCATAATGAAAATCAAGAAAAACAATGTGGACAGTTTTTTAAGGCTTTTTAATGTATTAAATCATAGAGCTTTTAAGGTAATCTACTGTCTCAATAAAAGTTTTTAAAATAATATAACTTTATACTTTGCTACTTTATAAGTGTTCAGAAAAATCTATTTCTTGTTTTATTTAGAAAAATATAAAAAAAATGGAAATACAGAGAAATCATCACAAGTACAACCTAAGTCCCTACATTTATGAGTTCAATATTCAAAGCCACTGATGTTCATTAACAATTATATTTAATAAACTAAATAATTTTGAGATTGATTTTGAGGAATACGACTTGATTAACGCAGTTGACTAAGTCAGGATATTTTGTTCTGCACATTTCTTTTAATATTGATGATGCAAGATAACCAGTATAAAGATAGTTTAGAGGATTTAAATTAGGATTTAATTTGCTTCCTAACGTAGCCACTCACTGTTTATTTTTGAAGTGTTTATCTTTTATCACAGACTGCATTAGAAAATTAAATTACCAACTTTGATTTCAAGTTAGGTGCCTAATTAGCATGATATGCTTTTGTTTCAGAGTCATAATAAAACTATGTGTTTACTGTTCACATTTTACCTAATTTTTCCAGTTCTTTTTGCTGAGATGGCAAATACCATCTTTCCTTTCCAGTATATTATCATTGGAAAATGCATACAAATATACATATCCAAGATATTTTGATAGCTATTGGTTTTTTGTTTATGTAAATGCAAAAAATATCTGGACATTTTTCCTGACCAGTATTTATTCCCTCAAAGTAACAGACACTTTCCCAGCTTACAAGGATGTGAAAATAGCATACCACTGATGTATATTCCTCTGTGAAATGTGTAGATGAAATTATAAACTACTTAGGCATAACAGCTATCAATGTGCATGGTTATGTTCTTGAGTTGTTGAAACAGTGTGATCACATGTAAATGCTGAGCTATCTCATATCAAATAAAAAAAAGCAGACATTTAAAGTAGATTTCAGTAAATATAAAGAGTGTGCACTAAAATCCTGCCTTCAGGCACCTAAATTAAATACCTTATATCAGGAAATTAATCTACCACAGTTCCTTATCAAGTTAGGGCAGAAAGGCACCTCAAGTAGATAATTGAAATTATCTAATATAGACACTGGCTCTGAATCGCTGCCTGAAGATATGTCTGCCTATTTATTGACTACATGGAGAGGTTAGGTCAACTAGCACCGGTTGCACTGAAATAGATGTTTTAAATTAGATGGTTTATGATGAATATAAAAAATTTAGTCAACAGCAATCTGGTCCTGAAAACATATTAAAACATTAAATAACCTGAAATTGGTCCTAGCTGTATGTCACCGAAAATTTTCCTGACAGAGATAAAACCTGTGTGTTTCACCTAAATCCCTTGTGAACCTAAAAATAAACAGACAAATCTGAAAGTTTTTGAGACACCAGATAGAGTGGGCCTCCTGCCATATCTGTAACGTGCTAACAGTTGGAGCCTCTGCATTGCTTCTCTGCTTTAAAAAAGAAACTCATCCTTTGGCTGTGGTATCTGACCAATCCCTACAAAAAGTACAATGTTCAGGGCCCCGATCCAGGAGATAGATAGCCAAACTGAACATTAAATTTGCCTTGAAGCTCCAAGACACTTCATCTGGAAAAGTAACTTCATTGCTAAGTTCTATTGGAACTGGTGCTATTTCCTTTGGTTGAAGTTAATCTTTTTTTTTTTTTTTTTTTTTTTTTTGAGAAAATAAAAGGAAGAGCAGGTGAGGGAGAAGAGCAGTATAATTTGCTTTCATGCTTCTGTCACTCTTTAAATACTTGTTGTCAAAGAGCTATTTCACCAAAACAAAAAAAAAACCTAGATATTTTTCCCTCCAAAACAGGAGCAGGAACATGTCATTTCTCTACTTTGTGGGGATCCTATATGAGAACAGATAGATCCTCCCTCTTACAGCCTGTCTCCTTGCTGCTTTGCATCTCCTTGTGAGTGGAAGGGTGTTGTCACCTCTGTAAGGAATGAAGTGTATGTTCTGCCTTTTGCTTGTAGCATACTAGTGACTACTCCTCCACAGGAGATGACTCAGTGATGAAGGTAACCAAACACAGGAGGCTGTTCTTACCTGGAGGCAGAACTGAACATGGCAAGATAGATGAAGCAGCATGTATCACCGTGGGACTGGTTTTAGCCCTAGATAAATCACAGAGAAATTACAGAAATTGATGATACCGTGTTTTGTCTTCCCCTCATGATCCTCCCAACGAGGGAATCAAGTTCTATACCCAGATGATTTTCATGGTAGTATGACTCCTGTAAGAGGTAATACGTGGTTGTCACTAAAGATCATAGGATTTATGAGTCTGAATTGACAATTAAATACAAAAAAATTTTGCAATGCAATCATCACTTAGTGATGATTTTTCATATTCTTTGGCAATGAAAGCAAGACACAACTTGTCATGATTGAAAGCAACAGAGGCCACAATTTATAGTCACCTCTGTGCTTGAACAGACAGATGAAGAAGTTTATGCTCTTCACCTCACAATTTTCTTTACAGGTGCAAGTGGTGAGCTTTGCCACAGAACACAACTGGGATTCCTTAGACTTTTACGATGGTGCTGACAACAATGCTCCAAGACTTGGAAGTTATTCAGGTGACTGAGAAGATTTTACAATCCAGCTTTTTCTAGTTCTCTTGTGTGTGTACATGTGCATGAATACCTGTGTGTGGGGGGGAGGTTCTTCTATAATCAAAACCAGGTAGTATTGTTCTTGGTTTAATCAGTCATCTTTTAGCAGACTGTCATACAGCCGAAAGTCTGAAAATGTAAGAAATGAAAGAAAATTCAGAGACTCCAAAACTAAAATTTATTCTCTGAAAAGGACGCCTCTACAAGAGATGCCTCTTGAAATTGCACATGATTAATAGATTCATTCTTTATCTTTATTTTAGATAAATGAGGGAGTTCTGTTTGTATTATGCTTTTTTGTCTTGTTTTCCTTTAGTCTGCTTCATTCATATGTACAGAATGAAATCAGAGACAATAAAATTGTTGTTTTCCCTTGTGGTGAAATACAAATCTCTAATCAATCAAACTTCTATGAATAACCCAACAAAATATTTTCAGAGCTACTTAATATATTTTTTGCTACATTTACATTTATTCCACTTACACAATTTACTCTTGCTGTTATGAAAACCCTAGTGGATGTTTCTCCTTTTGTGCAAAAAAAACATGTAAAAATCAGATGTATGCTTCATTGGGTAAAAAACATGACTGGATGGCTGGGCCCAAAGGGTTGTGGTGAATGGAGTTAAATCCAGTTGACAGCAAGTCACAAGTAGTGTTCCCCAGAGGCTCAGTATTGGGGCCAGTTTCATTTAATATCTTTATCAATGATCTGGACAAAGGAATGGAATGCAAACTTAGTAAGTCTGCTGATGCTACAAAATTGCTGGGTCCTGTGCTTAGGTCACAAAAAACCCCATGCAATGCTTCAGGTTTGAGAAAGAATGGCTTGAAAGAATGGCTTGAAAGCTGCCCAGAAGAAAAGGACCTGAGGGTGTTGGTTGATAGCTGGCTGAATATGAGGCAGCACTGTGCCTCAAGGTTGCCCAGAAGGCCAGTAACATCCTGGCTTGTATCAGAAATAGTGTGGCCAGCAGGAGGAGGGAAGTGGTTGTCGCTCTGGACTCAGCACTTCTGAGGCCATACCCTCAATAATGTGTTCGGTTTTAGGCCCCTCAGTACAAGAAAGACATCGAGCTTCTGGAGTGTATGCAAATAACAACAATAAAGCTGGTGAAGGGTTTGGAGAACAAGTATTATAAGGAATGACTGAGGGAAGTGGGTCTGTTTAGTACAGAGAAAAGAAGGTTGAGAGGAGTCCTAGCTGCTGTCCTGAAAGGAGGTTGTGGCGAGGTGGATGTTAGCCTCTTCTCCCAAGTAATAAGTAATAGAAGAAGAAGAAATGGCCTCAAGTTGCACAGAGGGGAGTTTTAACTACATACTAGGAAGCATTTCTTCACCGAGAGTTTTGTCAAGTATTGGAACAGGCTGCCCAATGAAGTGGTTGAGTCACCATCCCTGGAGGTATTTAAGAGCCCTGTAGATGTGATGCTTAGTGACATGGTTTGATGGTGGGCTTTGCAGTATTAAATTTATGGTTTAGCTCAGTCTTAAGGCTTCTTTCCAATTTAAATGATTCTATGATTCTATGATAATACTAACTTATATTAGAGACCCTGCTTCCCTGAATGCCTACAGTTCATATTCCTGATAATGTGGTTCACTTGAAATGTAGTAAAATGTTTTTAGGGACAGATATTTGATAATATCTGCTATGACCAAATATGATATAATTGGTTGTGCGACCTCTCTCTCTGCCTCTCCCATCCTTGCACTCTCCCCTTTCCCCCTTTCTCTTTTTCTGTTTTTCTCTTTTCATATACACACATATTTATGTATGGGTTTAGTTCAGATTATGTACTTTACAATGATACTTTGATTTCTCTTTTCAGGAACAACCATACCTCCACTTCTCAACAGCACATCAAATAACCTGTACCTAAATTTTCAGTCTGATATCAGTGTTTCAGCTGCTGGATTTCATCTTGAGTATACAGGTAATGCAGAAATGTTCAACTGATTAAGAGTGCCTGCTGGTTCCAGGCATCAGGTGTACCTGAACTGTATTAAAGGAGCATTCACTGCTATTACTCATAATGAGCTACATACTGTTCAATTTAATTGGTAAAATCCCCATTTAAATCCAAGAGAAAGATCAGGCCAGAAACCTGGACTGTAAAATTCATTTTGTTGTGTTTTCACCTTTAATTTGGTTTTGCTTTCTGAAAAGCTTTTCTGGCCATAGAACAGCCAGGAGCGAATGCAGATATGTTCATGTGACAATTCTAATACCAAGATATAATGTATTTATATAATAGTTGCAGGCAAATCCAGCATACTAATTTGGATGATTTCAATTTAACGTCTTTACTAAGTCGCAGTTACTGGTTCTCGTATAGAACAAAAATGACAACAAGCAAAACCTGAGGAAAAACTCACCTACTTCCCTCTGGACACCTTCCCTCAAATATACTTTTTGTTCTCCAATGCCCTTGCCACACATTACACTCTGTCCCTTTGGTAAAGGAAGGACAGTGCAGCAGATTGGGTCAGTGTCCTGTGGTTCCTGTGATCCCATCTGTCAGTGCTCAAGTGGACATCAGGCTCCAACCACTGCTTGGCCAGGTGTTTCTACTGCAGCGTCTGCTCAGTCATGCACAACTTTTCTGTCCCCCTCCGGTGAGGTCTCCTCTCTCCCTCTGCTCTGGTCTCATTGTTCTTTTTTTCAGTTCTTACCACCTTTGCTTGAATGTGTTTTCACAGAGGCACATCTGAGTAGTTCAGTGGCACCACAAACTCCTCTGGCAGGGGCAGCTGTGTCCTGCAGTGGGTCTGTTAGACCCAGCCAGAGGGGGCTCGAAACAACTATGTCCAGCACAGCCCATGGTCTCTTCTCACAGATTTTACCCCACCAGCCCACCACAAAATCTGCAAGTTGTGTCCAATACAAAAAGATATTAACTATATAGTATGTATTATTTATATGTGTGTGTAGGGAGTGAAAATTAATCACTCTCAGCAAAAGTGAGAGAATGACTAAACTGAAAAAAATCAGCCCTGCTTCTAAACGAGCTGCTAGATGCTCACAGGTTAGTGAGAACACAGCAGAATTATTTTAGTATTGTTTTCATTATTGCTAAGTACCTCAGTAGTGGAAAAGGCTATAATTATAAACATGCTTTCTGTATGAATGAGGTTGACTTAGCTGACTGGCAAGGATTCTGGCAATCACTAATGTTTTGTTGCAGATGTTTTTTTCTTCCCAGCTCTGCAGTTCTCCCTGCTCGTATTGGCCCTTGTGTCTGATCTGCATAGTTGTGTCACAGTTATTTCTTGTCAGTTTTACAGGAGGCAAATCCTATGCTCTGATTGTCTGATTAGCCAGTCAGAGAACACTTCCTTGTGAAACTGCTGCCTGATCACTTGTCTATAACTAACCATTAATTACAGGTTAGAATTATCCTGCCTTTTCTTCTAAATGGAAATACTCTGTCAGCTGTTTATGGCTTCAGAGAGGAAAAAAATTCAGGAAGTTGTGAAAATAAAGAGTCTGAATCCAGTGAGAGTGAAAATCCATCTATGTATTCCTGCACTTCTAATTTAATAGAAATGTGTAGTGTACTGCCAGTATACAATTTTCACCTCTAAATAAAGATTTCACAATGCACCATTTAGAGTATAGGTCCATGCCAAGAACAATACCTATATGCATGTGTATGGATTTATAAAAGAACGTACGTGTGGATCTGTGTGTATATATATATATATAGTGTCTTTTCTGTGTAAGTACGTAAACCCAAAGTATGTGCTGAAAATATGTGATTCAGGAAAGAATATTGATGTTCCTCAGTAGAGTCACGGTTAACCAGTAGCTCAGTAAAATATGCTGTTTTATAACATTAATGATTAGTTAACTTTTCATGTGCAAGTGATAGATTAAAACATCATCTAGATTTTGGGATGGAGTGATAAAATTGCAATGTATAAACCTATAATCTTTATTGGAAGTAAATGTAAACTTTAAAGACAAAATCTTTGTAACAAGTAATGAATTGTGATTGAAGAGTAAACTGTGACTTCTGAATTAAGATTTTCTGTGATATGCGATATATTTTATAAAGACATGCTCCAAAATAAACATAAATTATTATGCATGAGTGGGAATTTTTAAAGTTAAGTCTAAAGTATTACAAATACAGAACAGTATTAAATAACTGTAATAATTTCATAAAATTTGTGGAATACACAATATATAAACACTTAATAAGAAAAAAAATATGAAATATTGCCAAGATTAATTTGAAGTTTAAATTAAAAGTACATTGTAACTAAATTTATATACTTTGAATATGAAAAAAAGCAATGAAATAATTTCGTGGAATAAATGTGGAAAGTTGTAAAGCATTAGGCATTCTTGTTTGTTTGCCACTACCTGGCTCATACCCCAGAAATAAAGCGTGGCTTCAGAGCATGGAATTTTGGTTCCTATAATGCAAAACTAAATAGGAGCATGTCCTTCAGCATCTCAGCTAATGCTTTCAGCCACTAATGGACAATCAGACTACAGTCTAACCAAATCTAATAATAATAAACCCCTTAAGTTTAGCACTTACTGTGGATCTTGGGTCTTAGGCACCAGCACTGTAACTTCTTAGATCCATGACTATTACTCCCCACTACTCATTAAGGAAGTCTCTGTTAGCTGTGAATTGGAGGAAAGATTTATGACTTTTTTTTTTCTCATCTGTATTTAATTTTTTTTCAAGAAGAAACTATGGAATATTCTGCATTGAGCTGAATAATGAATTTGATACATGAGATTGAGCTAAGGGGCAGTACTTTCTTGTTGCTGCTGGAAGGAAGACAATAGAAACTGTATCTTGTGTATCTTCTGGATTTTTGTCTCTTGCAGCTTCCTGCAATGGAGACATAGGAATTTTTGTCAGGATTCTAGAACTCACAATACTGCTGTATTTCTACTGAAATTTTTCCAATTTTCTATATGGCTTTGATTTAGAAGCAATTTAAGGTTTATTAGTAGTTTTGAGGTAGATCAAAAGATTAGGTTGTGTACTTCTTAACAGCACTTGATCATCAGCCAATTTAATGAAGTGATTCAATGGAATTTACTACAATTGAAACAGTGACTTAATTAAAGGTTAGGGAATGGCAAAGTTCACCTGAGACTTAGAGCATGGTTTCCCAAATCTAATCACACACACATACAAACACAAAGGTGCATAAGTATGCAAACATACAGAGGTTATTCTTTGGAAAAAAAATCCTCTCTTCTTGAGTTTGGTGAATTACTCACTTCTAATGCATCAGCATTCATCAACAGGTGATCACTGAGTCTCAATGCAGCACCACATTCCATCTCATGCCTAAGTCGATCTACATGTCCGTCAAATGGTGGTGTGGTCACTTCTTGCCTCTGAACCTAAAAGAGATAATGCTGTATTACAATTTATATGTTCATTGCATTTTACTGGAGTTGAAGTATAAGTGCACAGTTCTCGTTGAAAATCACATCAGAGTTAAATATTTATTTTAAAGAGTTTTCAAGTGAGTTAGCCATAAACACATTTTGTTCAATATGCAGTGCATCTTCCAAATTTATGTCACATTTTCTAGGAGACATGAGTCTGAGGGGAAGTACACCTTTCTTGCCAAAATGATTACATTTTCATCTTAACAACAGTCTTGTATAAGAATGTTCCATTCTGCCTCATTTCCAGTATCTTTTTTCATCTTTTATGAATGTTTTTTTCACAGTCTCCAGTCTACCTCATGTTTTGAATTTCTACAAAATACAAATGCACTTTTTTCTTTAAATATAAAAGTAAACCAAAATAAAAGGTGCTTTATTAGTTGAAGAAATATTTTAAGACCAAATAAATGATATTTTGACATAAGGAATTAAGTATTCATATTCCAAAACTGAATAGTGGTATTATCAATAATCTTTTTTTCTATCATATTTTTACTTCTTTGTTGAATCTTTAAACTCTTATTATGCACAAAACATGCAGTTTATCTATTCCAATGGACATCTTAGATATGAAAATATATTGCATAAACTGAAATATGTAAACAAAGAGCACCACAGAATGGTTTGTTAAAAACATACATAATGTTTGTGCATTTTATGCAAGAATAGATCTTAAATTAGTCCTCATTTTTTCTAACTGAAGTTTTTCTAATTGGGTAATTGATTATGCTGTATAAATAGTAGCAATATTCTTTGAGAATAATTGAGTTTGACAGATTGTCTCTTAAAAGATTTCTATAATACTAAACATATATTTGTAATTAGAAAAAAAATGACATAGATTCATAGAATTATAGAATCATTAGGTTGGAAAAGACCTTTGAGATCAACTCCAACAATATCTGTCTACTACTAAATCATATCCCTAAGCATTTAATCTACCCACCCTTTAAATACCTCCAGGGATGGTGACTCAACCACCTCCCTGGGCAGCCTCTTCTAGTGCTTGATAGCCCTTATATAGGAAGAAATTTTTCCTAATATGAAATCTAAACTTCCCTTGATGCATTTTAAGGCCATTCCCTCTTGTCCTATCACCTGTCACTTGGGAGAAGACACCAACAGCCACCTCTGCACAACTGACTTTTAGGTAGTTGTAGAGAGCAATAAGGTCTGCCCTCAGTCTCCTCCAGGCTAAACAGCTGAGTTCCCTCAGCTGCTCCTTGTAAGACTTGTTCTCCAGCCCCTTTTCCAGCTTCATTGCTCCTTGGGTCCGTCCGTCCGTCCATCCATCCATCCATCCATCCATCCATCCATCCATCCATCCAGTTTTTAACCCAGAAGAATGTACTCCTGTCCAGACCAATGGTAGCCAGTTTCTCAAGTAGGGTACCATGAGAAACAGTGTCAAAGGCTTTACTAAAGTCCAGGTAATTTTCATTCTAAAATATAGTCCTTAGAAATCTATCTATTTAAAATCTGTGAAAGATTATTCTAACATGATAAATACTAAAATTCTTCCACTAAAAACCAGTAATAATTTAAAGAAAAAATATATGGGATTATTACTTGAAGACTTTTGGAGTCCCAGAGAGCAGTATCCATAATTTCATTGGTAGCTTTTTATATTTAATGATATAGAAGTTATTGAAGAAGGGTGAGACAGCATCAAATAGCTCTTTTTTCTTTATGTGCAATTCTTCTTATTTAAAAATTAGAAGACACTGAAAGTATGTTTTCTATGAATGCCCATGTTAAAATCTCTTTTCTTTCCAATGCCATTGCTCATGACAGTTTAATAATCTAACGCATTATACTGAAGTAGAATATAAAGTGGTTCACGGAAGTAGACATGCACCAAAAATATCAATATTGAACAGAGTGACATTTATTCACATGATTTCACTTGAATAACTATCACAACAGTCCAAAGAAAATAGTTCTCTGATCTAGCCTTCAGCTGAGAAAGTAGCAAACACCGTTATATTTCATTTTGTTGAAAGTCATAGTAGGCATTCAAAAAGTGTTTCTTTCCAAGTATTGTTTAATTAATGGAAGTAAGAACACAATTGAATGAAAACCTGAGATCTGGTTTGATCTGGTAAGATACTTTGGGACAGGTATTTAAATTAACTCATTTCGCTTTGCCTGGCCTGGGTGATCTCATAGTATGGTTTGCATTTCACATGAAGGTTCAGTAACTAGAAACTGAAAACTACTAACTCTTTCCTTAACTGCTAGAAATAGCACTCATCTGTGTAAACCAGTGCCTCTGTTCTTTTGTATTTTTACTTTATACATGAGCTGTATCACCATCTGGGTCTCAGAAATGTAAAAAGTGGATCTAAGCTCATCAATCATTTTCAAAACAGATTCTTTGTTCTTTTTGTTTGTATTTAGAGAAGAGAAAATAAGAATTTGAAAGATTAAAATAATCTGTTATGTAGAAATAGGTCACAAAATACATCATTGTGTACATGGCAAATATATGATCATTATGGGACTAGCGTGTGATCTATATATACAGAAGTATTGTTGTAATAGACAAAGGAACATTACATCCTCTTCTCTGAACCTGTAGAGGAAAGCCCTGAAATAAATACTAACTTTTTCAAAGTAGCAACATTCCTTTCCATACAAAATGATGCAAGCTGGTATGAAGAACATCTTGTTGCTAAATTGGGAGAGTTCCTTAATATTGAAATACATTTTTTTTTAAAAAAAAATTAAATCATAAAGTCAACAGTGATGAAAAGTACTGAGTACAACTGCCCAGTTTGTGGACATGTATTAGTTCTTTCTGATTCCCATGAACAGGTATCTGCAGTAAAAAATATTTTTTTCCTCTCAATACTGTTCTCAGCAGAGATAGTAAGGACTTCAAAGGCATTAAATATTTTTTTTTCCAATTTAGAATTAAATTATATAGCACGAAGATTATATTGTCACGGCCTTGAGTTTTACTTGTATGAACAGACAATGGAGTCTAATGATAATAGTTAAAACAGTTTAATTTTTCTTTTAATACAGTTTTATATAAAATTTCATGTGTCCAATATATATACGAGAACAGAAATTGGAAACTAGATTATCGATTTAATATCTGCTTTCTAAATGCCAGACTTTCAATTTTTTTTTTCATTTTTACAATAGCATGTTATTTTAAAACCATGGTAGTGAAAATTATTATTGATGCTCAAAACATGCCTTATAGAAAATAAATAATATATAAGCTTTATAAATTCTTAGAATTTCTGTAGCTTTCAGCTTTCATATAGTATAAGAGTATATCATTGTAAGAGTCTTCAAAGAGTAATTTTTACTTAATAAGGTTCTTACATGAAGTGACGTTACATTAGTGTTTAAACATGCAAAAGTTGATAATGTATTGAAATACTGCCATTGTTCAATCTATAAAATACTCCTATTACCATATTAGTGTCTAATTCTTAGAGTAGGCAATGAGTAACAGACCTGCTTATATTTAAAGTTGCACATATTCATATATTGCTAGACATATCTGGTTAGATACAAAGAAGAAGTATGTATTTATTAATTGCTTCTCTTTTTGATTACCATGAAAAAAAATATCCTCTCTTGGCAAACTATCTTCTATTACAACAGAAGAGTTACTTAGATGCTTATAAATAGATTAGGTGAAATTTGATGTAAATATACTTACCCTGTGTGTGTGTATATAAATGAAAGAGTAGAGTCAGACTTGTGAAGTACTGAATGCTGGTGAGCAGTTATAATTTGGTTTTTATAATTTATGGTTTTCCTGTGTTTTGCAGTTGATGTGGTATTGGCCTGCATCCCCTGGAATGGGTGCTAGGAAAAGAATATAGGGGTTGTCCTAGTTTGAATTGAGTATTGTGTAATTAGTAGTGACACTGGAGATGGAAATGAATGAGTCTGAGCCAGGAGATAGTGTAAATTTAGAGGAGAATTTGAGCTGAGACTGAAAATTGCTGGGAAATATTTATTGCCATCCTGATAATTACTTTTCCTTTACCCAGGGAAGAAGTTATATATATATATATATATATATATATAAAACTTATATAACAGTTATCCTAAAATAATATGCCACTTGCTTGTCCACAAAGTGCTGGTATCCAAGATTTTCCTAAAATATATCAATAAAGTGTGCATATGTAAAGGGTAAACAGAAGTCTTACGTGAAAACACTAGATTTTATATTCCTTAGAATGTCTAAACTTCTCAATTTTTCACAGCTATAGGTTTGGACTCTTGTCCTGAACCACAGACTCCAAGCAGTGGAATCAGAATCGGAGACAGATACATGGTTGGTGATGTGGTATCTTTCCAGTGTGATCAGGGTTATTCTCTTCAGGTAAGCCAAGTTTCCAATTTCAAATGGTGCCTTTTAGTACTTCAACATAGTTACGTTTGGGTCCCAAACAGACACTGAACTCCTCAGGAGTTGTGACACACGATAAAGTCCTTGCAGGACTTGTAGGCTTTTCTGCCAAACATTAAATTAGCAGGTATCCAAATGTTCTATCAGAAGTCTATGGCATTGTGCTTCCTCTGCACTACTGATTATAAATCATAATCTATTATTGATGGCATCTTTTATATTTGTAGCTGAGCTATGTGTTGGCAAATTAGCTTAAATCACTTAATGAGTAATTGCCAATAGTTCTTTATGTACAGATAGAAAAAGGAAGTGAAAAGCAAATTTTCTATGCTCTTACAGTAGCAAAAGTTTAAGTAGAGGCAAGGCAGTGATTGTGAACTCTGATTAATTTGCCTCTTTGAGTTAATTAGTATATAAAACCAGTAGGAATCTGTTTGCCTAATGGAAAGATCTTCAAAATATTTTAAAAAATTTGTACAGTTATGCTGTAGAACCAAACCTAATACTGAGTATTGTTTCCACTTGAGACACTCCCTAGACCCTTGAGTTATACTAAAACTGGTATTATAGAATTCAGCTGGATACTGTCATACTGTTGGAAATAATATTAAGACCATAGACAATTCCTTAGTGAGCTAACAGTCACATAGTTAAGACTACAGTCTTCTCTATTATATTGAAGGCATGATACAATATACAGTGTATAATATATATATTTTTTTAGCATATGAATTAACAAATATTGTGTCATTTTAGGGACATTCACATATCACCTGTATGCCTGGACCAGTAAGAAGATGGAATTATCCTATTCCAATATGTTTAGGTATGTTCAGCATACATAAACTTTCTTAAATATAAATATAAACTAAAAATTAAGAGATATATATAGCAGAAAGAATAGAGGAAAATTGGAAAAAAACATAATTAAAAGTAAAAATGGTCAAATTAAGCTGAAGGTTTCCAAAGTATGCTTCAAACTTAATTTGGCAAAGCTTTTCTGAAATGTCCAATCAGAAGAAGAAATAATGAAATATATTCTAATCAGAATCCATCATCAATTCACTATCAGTGATGAGACCTCCAGAGACCCTTGCAAACATAGTTAACTTATTTATTTATGAATCTTTTCTACAGCGGAGTGAAGAGTATTATAGAAAATACTAAAATAAAAATAGCATTACATTTTCATCTCTAGCATATTCAACTTAAGGCATGTCTGCTCAATTTAAGAAGCTACATTATATTTTCAATTGAACTATATACGCAATCATCTTAATATGAGAAGAAGTGGTGGAATACTAACAAAAGCCCAAATGAAACATCTGGACTACATTTAAGTGTATTCACTTTAAATGATGAATAAATGTAAAATTCTTTCGACTTGCATTCTCTTTTACTGACTAGAAATGTTTTTTTAGACAGTCTAATAGTAAAAGTTATCTGAATTTGTAATCTTGAATGTATGAAAAACAGGACACTGCAGATCTCATAAAAGATTTTAAAACTTTGCTTTTCTTCAAGACAGAGTATAAATTCTTTTGAGTTGCTTCCCTTAATCTAATTCTCAATCCCGAGAACTGTTAAAACCCTCATACGAGGTAGTCAGTTCCCTCAGCTCAGAATTTATAAATATTCAAGAAGATTCAGATATTTTTAAGATTTTTTTCAGGAGTCAATCTCCGGATTCCACCATTATGCATTAAGATATGCCTAGGAAGTCTGATAAAATAATTGCACTGCTCAATGTCAAATTATGAAGAAAAAGAAATTTTTGTTTTCATTGTTTTTCTTTCTTTTTTTATTTTTTTGGAAATTTCCAACACTGTTTTAAAGGATTTTGCAACTGTTAATCAGATAAAACTGGTAAACAAAATTGTGTTTACCATAATAAACATCTTCAAAGTGTAAGTTCTTCTTGAATTGTAAATTACTTTATTATTGAAAAAAAAGTTTAAATATGTATTTAGTTTAATTTCTGAATTTATTTAACTGTGTGTATTTTCAAAATCCGTTTATTTTATCTCATTTTTAGAACAGCAGGATAGAAATGCAGTTTTTAAAAGGCATTTTTAAATGCTTAGAGTATAGAATCTTTTAAAAATACATTATTATCTCATATTTTTCAGATGCTCCTTTACAAACTATCACGGAGTTGTGTCAGTGTTGGTATAAGCTGAAGTGTGCCACTTGCCTCTTCAGAAGGGTGGTTCATGCAGGCAGAGTAAACATCTGTTCTCTTTTAAGATGAAAATTCAGAGTAGATAGGGATGTTTAAAGCACTTGCTTATAAATCGTTTTCTTACAGATATTTAGCAGTAATGGAATGCTTGTGTATTTTTTCAAGTATAAACCTAATTGCATTATTAATGTTGGAAACATCTTCAGTGTTCTGGATTAATTTTTATCTTATTATATCCTCTGAAAAATTCCCTTGCTTTATTTTGCAGCACAATGTGGTGGTGGCATGTCAGACTTCAGTGGAGTGATCCTCAGCCCTGGGTTTCCTGGCAACTATCCTAGCAGTTTGGATTGCACATGGACAATAAAGCTGCCTATTGGTTTTGGTATGTGTTATTTCATGGATTAAATTTGTTGGGTTTTTTATGGATTCAAAACACTGAACACAGATTTTTAAACATTGTGAATGTTTATACTGGAAAAAATATAATTAATTTAAAGAATTTATCAAAGCCTTAAAAGAAAGTTATAGAATAAAAAAGGTAAAAGGCTCTTGGTTTTTCATTTCATCTATACTGCAATTTGTTTAATTACAATTAAGCACAATTTTGTAACTTAACAGGCTTGATTTCTCTTTGTGAGATCTTAAACTCAAGAAAAGTAAATAACTATCATGAATATTTTAAAACAAGTTAGCATCAGTTTAGAAGAAGTTAAAGCTACATTTGAGTTAGTTATTTTATCATTAAGCTTCTTTACATATCCTAGGTGAATATCAAAGCAACATAGAAATGTTCCTGGAAGGCACCTCTAGAAGCCTCCCAAAGCCAGCAAGCTTCCCATTCAAAGTGAAATTGTCAGTAGCAGTAGATGAAGTCCACTACAACTGGCAGATCTTTCTCAGCAGAGCTGCTACTCACCTAGTCAATTGCCAGTCAAAGATAAGGATGTTGTGGTCCAGATACAGAACTTTGTACTTCTTGTGCAAACCTTTAAGAAGGTTTATGCTGGACTCAAGTTTTTCAGTGTTTCTCTGGACAGAAGTTGTGCCATTTGGTGTATCATCCACATCCCCTAGTGTAGTACCCTCAGTTTGTTGAGGACGCATTCTCATAATCCAGGTCTCTCATGAAGACTTTAAACAATGTAAGCTCCCATATCAACCCATAGACTAATGTACTTGTTACTAGTTACCAATGGGATTTTGACCGACTGATTGTCACTCTTAGAGCATTGAAGTTCCATTTATTTTTAACCTACTTCCTCTCCATTCATCAAGTTCATACATGTTCAACTTGCACATGCTATAAAGGACTGTCCAAAGTCATAGCAGAAGCAGAGTATACTATGTCTACCATTTTCCTCTTTTCAGTTTAGTCATAGAAGGAAATAATGGTTGATTTTCTGATAGTAAATCCATGCTGACTGTTCCTGAGTCCCTTTTTATTTTTTATATATTTGGAAATTGCTTCCAGTTAGATAAGTCCCATAATCCTGAGGGAATTGGCACTTGTGGTTGTCAAGCAACTCGCTATGATATTTGAAAAGTCGTGGCAACCTGGTGACTGGAAGAAGGGTAACTTTGTGCCCATTTTTAAAAAGGGTAGAAAAGACGACCCTGAGAACTATCGACCTGTCAGCCTCAGCTCTGTGCCTGGGAAGATCCTCCTAGAAGCTATGCAAAATAAAGCACATGGAGGACATGGAGTTGATTAATGGCAGCCAGCACGGCTTCACGAGAGGCAAATTCTGTATGACCAACTTAGTGGCTTTCTATGAGGGGGTTACCACAGCAGTAGACATGGGTAAAACAATGAATGTGATCTATCTGGACTTCTGTAAAGCCTTTGACATGACCCCCTACAACATCCTTCTCTCTAAATTGGAGAGATATGGCTTTGATGGGTGGACGGTACAGTGGGTAAGAAACTGGCTGGATAGTCGTATTCAAAAAGTAGTGGTCAATGGCTCAAAGTCCAGATGGAGATCCGTGATGAGTGGTGTCCCTCAGGGGTCCGTACTGGGACCGGTGCTGTTTAATATCTTCATCAATGATATAGACAGCAAGATTGAGTGCACCCTCAGCAAGCTTGCGGATGACACCAAGCTGTTGTGTAATTGCCACCAGAAGGACTGGATGTCATCCAGAGGGACCTGGACGGACTGGAGAAGTGGGCCTTTGAAAGCATCATGAGGTTCAACAAGGCCAAGTGCAAGGTCCTACAACCTTAGTTGAAGCAATCCCTATTTTCAGTAAATGATGCGGTGTAATGTGATTGAGAGCAGCCTTGCAGAGAAGGACTTGGGAGTGCTGGTTGATGAGAAGCTTGATGTGAGCCAGCAATGTGCTCTCACAGCTCATAAGGCCAACCATATCCTGGGCTGCATTAAAAGAAGCGTGGCCAGCAGGTTGAGGGAAGTGATTCTGCCCCTCTATTCCTCTCTTGTGAGACCTCATCTGGAATACTGTGTCCAGTTCTGGAATCCTCAACATAAGAAGGATATAGAGCTGTTGGAACGGGTCCAGAGGAGGGCTACAAAGATGATCGGAGGGCTGGAGCACCTTCCCTATGAGGACAGGCTGAGAGAGTTGGGCTCGTTCAGCCTGGAGAAGACAAGAATTCGAGGAGAACTTATAGTGACGTTCCAGTACCTGAAAGGGGCCTACAGGAAAGCCAGAGAGGGGCTACTCATAAAGGCTTGTGGTGATAGGACAAGGAGGAATGGGTACAAACTGGAGAGGGGCAGATTTAGACCAGACCTTAGTAAGAATTTCTTCACCATGAGAGTGGTGAGACACTGGAACAGGCTGCCAAAGGAAGTTGCAGATGCCCCATCCCTGGATGTGTTCAAGGCCAGGTTGGAACTAGATGATCTTTAAGGTCCCTTCCAACCCTAACGATTCTATGATTCTATGTTTCTATGATTCTGTCTTTCTGTGGACTAGAGTGAACTCGCAGCTGCCATTATACAGGTCCTTTCTTGTCTTAAAGGTGTATATACCTTCAGACATTTTCTGGTCACCAGAACTTCTCTCATTCACCATGATTTTGCACAGGTAATATCAGCATTTCAATTACATTGCTAATCCTTTGAGTAACTTTGGATAGAACCTACCCATCTATCATGGCAAAATCTTTGTTGAAATCTGGCAATACAGTTGTCCTGTCCAGTTTTTTATACTTGTGACACTTCTATAGGAGACCTGCACTTGGACTTTTTTATATGTGCTATTTGTATGGCTTGCTGTTTTCTCAGATGTGCCTCACTGTTTCTGTTTTATAATAGCCATCTTCTTTCTTCTTGTTTACTCGATGATACAAAATTTCTGTCTTCCACAGTAACTGGATGTGACATCCCAATTAGTTTTCCCTTCTGCATTTTTTCAGATTCTTTCTCTCCTCTTTTTAAAATCACGTCTGTGATATTTTTGATTATAAGTCCCATGAGACTAATTCGTTTATCATTTAAATGAAAGCCAACTGTCGTGCATGGTTTCTTTAAATTGAATAATATTAAACGTTCAGTAACATGGATTTAACAAAATTTATCTGTGGAAATACATTATGTCAGGATAGGGATTTCCATACAGAAAGTAACTACTATGTTTTCACTTTGTTCAAAAGCCAAAATAGTGAAGTCTCAAAGATTTATTTTTCGTATTAGCATTTTATAGAAATAACATCAATACTATAATTCCTCCATTACCTAAATGATATACAGCTTGATGTGACATCTACTAGCATTTCATCCTGACTCATTATGCTTTCTAGAACCTTCAGATTCCATGCAGATCCCTGCTAGTTTTCCAGCTCCTGTATAGGAAAACTATGTGCTCCTTTTGCTAGAAGAAAACTAAAACTACACAGATTGAAATGTGCTTGACGTTTTTAACCATCTCTAAGCACAAACAACTAAAAATGAATTGAAAATTAAAGTAAAATTTCATTGTAAAAATGAAAAAAAAAGTGTCATTTGAAAAAGTGATGTCTAAAACCGGTTTTAGTGATGCTGTGGTTCTAGTCCTGTGGAGACACATATATCTAACTCTTTGAGTAGTACCAGAAAAGCTCAAAAACATCATCAAGGAAACTTTCTACAGGCTTTCACTTGTTTTAGTGTTTCTAACAAGGTTTTTTCTCAGTTAGAAGTTATGGATCATAAGTTGTTCTACTTTCTGTCATCTAATGGTGTAATCTAAACCACGACACCACGTTGATTTCAATCAAATTGCAAGGGCACTTTATATGATATTTTGCTCTTCTTTCTGAGATTTATAGTTGGTTTTTATAGATGAATATATGAAATACTTATTCAAGAGATGCGTCCAAACTGAAAAAAATAACCATAGAAAAAAACAGTCTTACAAAGTGGTATCTGAGACAAATAGAGGCAGGCACTACAGGCTCAGTAAAGGATTAATACTTTGGAAGAGTGATATGGTTCAGAAAATGACAGTGAAAAAGAGTAGAGTACAAAGAGAAAAATGATGAACAAAAATATATTAGAGCTGGTTTTTGGTGACAGTAAGGTAATATGATTTATCAGTTATTAATGACAGCTTAAACTTCAATCAAGGTTTGGTTCACAGGGTCAAATAAAAGGCCAAGCTTACAATATCATGGATAGAGAAAGAGCAAAGTTTGGATAGAACTGAATTCTCTAAGAAGGAGACATTTGGAAGTCTGATGAAGTCAAGTAATGACACTTTTAACTAGAAGCTTTCTTGTCACGTGTGGTCGGTCTTCAGGTGAAGAGAGACAGAAGTGATCAAGTTAACAGTAATTTAATTATGTGCTAACCTTATTTCCTGTAGCATATAAAATGTTACATGCTTCAGAAAACCATTCATAAACTTTACATGGTATCTGGGGATAAAGCTCTGAAAGACAGCGATGAACACTATTTAGCTATTACAGTTCAGGAGTCACAAAATTATTCATGACTTTTCAATAATTAATCTGACATTATATCATCTCCTTTCAATTTTATATGAAATCATGTTGATTGTCTTTGCCAGAAACATCAGTGGGACTCAATCATCTTCTCAATAAAAGTACTCCATTATCATTCTATATTTGCTCCAAGTCCAGACAAAATAAGAATTCTACTGTGTTGTAACACAGAGCAATATGTATGAGCAGGAAAATGGTTAAAAGAGCCCTGTAACTACTCAGCTGCCGATCATTTTCTTCTTGTCCTGCCACATAATCATTGTAATACATAACATGGTTAGGAGAGATAACTTACTAATGGATAATAAGCTACCTTCCTGTTCCTTACTGAATCAAATAATCAGAAATTTCTGTTGGCAACAGCATCATCTGGCACAGTGTGTGTATGAGAATTAAATGACTGAACTGCATGTTTAGTAGGAGAAGTAATATCATTTACATGTTTGTCGTTCAAAAATTGTCAAGTGATGTTAGGGGTACAACCACCTCCTGCAGCCACTCCAGCCCAAGATCCTCCTGCCCAACCACTGGAGCCCATCCTGGTGCCCAGGTCTCTGCCCAGGCTGAGGGATGTGGCTGCCATTTTCCCAGCTGCTGATTCAAGCAGTAATGAAGCTGCCCATAGAAACACTCATATAGAGAATGCTGACATGATTGGTCAGACAGACTGCCATAGGGAAGGTGTTGTCTTCCACAGCAATTACAGACAGGTCTCATATAAATAACACAAGCACCAACCCCAAATCCTCTCAACTTCTTGGGCTGGCAAAGGCAGAATTTCACCAGAATTTCACACACACACACTGCTTTTTAGGTTCATAAGCACATACACGTTTGCAGATCCCTTGTTTCTGCCTGGCACCCCTGCCTGGATCTCAGCTCCCCTAATACCAATCTTAACCTGGGACAGCTTGAAGCCATTGCCTCTTATCCTATTACTTGTCACTTGCTAGGAGAGACCAATACCCATCTTGCTACAACCTCCTTTCAGATAATTGTAGAGGGTGATGAGGCCTCACTTTGGCCTCCTGTTCTCCAGACTAAATCACAGTTCACTCAGCCACTCCTCATTAAACTTCTTAAAACCCTTCGCCAGCACCTCAACATCCTTCTTTTACTGAGGGGTCCAAAACTGAACACAGTGTGCAAGTTGTGGCCTTACCAGTGCCAAGTTCAGGGGAACAACCACTTCCCTATTTCTGCTGGCCACACTTTTCTGATGCAAACCAGGATAATATTTGGTGATCTTGGCCACTGAGGCACACTGCTGGCTCATGTTCAGTCAGCTGTCAGCCCACGCAGTCGGATGCTTTTCCACTGGGCAGCTTTCCAACGATTCTTCCTCAAGCTTGTAGTGTTGCATGGGGTTGTGACTCATGTGCATGAGCTGACACTTGTCCTTGTTGAGCCTTATATGATTGGCCTTGGCCCATTGATCCAGCCTGTCCAGATCCCTCTGTAGAGCCTTCCTTCTATAAAGCAGATCAATGCTCCTGTCCAATTTGGTGTGATCTGCAAACCTACTGCGGGAGCACTCGGTCCCCTCATTCAGATAATCGATACAGATATTAAACAAGACTGGTCCCAACAGCAAGCCCTGGCGGATGCCTCTTGTGACTGGCCACCAACTGAATTTACTTCTGTTCACCACAACTCTCTGGGCTCAGTCACACAGCTGTTTTTTTATCCAGCAAAGAGTACACCTGCCTTCTTTAGGAGACTGCTGCATGAAAGGGTGTCAAAGGTTTTACTGAAATGCAGGTAGATAACATCCACAGTCTTTCCCTCATGCACTAGGGGGATCACCTGGTCATAGAAGGAGATCAGATTGGTCAAGCAGAGCCTACCTTTCATGAATCTATGCTGTCTGGGCCTGATACCCTGGTTATGCCTGGTGAATGCATTCAAGGTGAACTGCTCCATAGTCTTTCTTGGTACTGAGGTCAGGCTGACAGGCCCTTAGCTCCCTGGATTCTCCTTCTGGCCTTGTAGATAGATGTCCTGTCAGCAAACCTGCTTCAGGGGTCCACAGGTCATGCCAGGAGCCTGCTACAGCATAGGCTTCCCATGGGTCACAGCCTCATTTGGGTGCATCCACCTGCTCCAGTCTGTGGTTTTCCAAGGGCTACACAGGGATATCTGCTCCATCGTTAACCTCCATGGGCTGCAGGGGATCATTCTGACTCACCATCACCTTCACTACAGGCTGCAGGGGAATCTCTGCTCCAGTGCCTGTAGCAAAACAAACTGCCAAAAAGTGGTGTAGAAATCTGCAGATCAATGCCTTGGACCATGTTAATATTTCAGGGTCAGCACTTCTTACCTTGCTAGGCTTTCAGAATTAGTAATGCATGAGTAGAAAGAAGGCTTCAGACTAAATTTCATGGACTCCTCCTGAGAACTTAATAGATGCATTTAAACTGGTTACATTATTTTATGTTATTATCAATGTAAAATGTACATACTTTATTTTCCTTCCTGATATTGAGACTGGTGGATTTTATTTACTGATGATGTTTTTTTTCAGGTGTCCACTTGCAATTTGTGAATTTCTCAACGGAGACCATACATGATTACTTAGAAGTTAGGAGTGGATCTACGGAAACTAGCACTGTTATTGGGAGACTAAGTGGCCCTCAGCTACCAGCCTCTCTTTTTAGCACAACTCATGAAACCAGCCTATACTTTCACAGTGATTACTCACAGAACAAACAAGGATTTCATATTGTATATCAAGGTGAGATTTTGACATTCTTGTGTGAGAAAATGTTGGCTGTTGAAGGTTATTTCTTTTTCTGGCATTCCTAAAAGATAAACATGAAATAAAAGATTTTATATGTTTCAAACCAAAGTGTTACACATGAAGATCAAACAAAAGAATGGAGAAAATAAAGATGAAAAAGGAAAAATAATTGCGTTTTCCTTTAAAAAACAGTTCAAATGTAGGCAAACAAATAATTTCCCATATCTGAATTTGGTTGGCATATTAATTCACATTGCATGCTCTTACAATGTAGGCATCTCTACTGTTTGATCATTTTAAGCACATGGGGATCTTGTTTGTTTGGTTTTTTTTTATCTTGGGTTCTGGAAGGGTAAGATTTAAATATTGTTTTAGAATACTGGATCCATGTAGGCTGGTACAGAATAATGTCAACTCAGAAATCTTTTATTTCCTAGTTGGCAATATCACTGGAAGGTTCTTGTTCTGTTGTACCCAAATAGGTCATTCTGAGCTGGTGAAGACTGCAAGATCATAATTCTTTTTATATAATTGCAAATGCATTTAAAAGGGTCACCACTGTTCACAAGAAGTCAAGTTTATATTTTCAAGTATAGTGGTTATCATTATATGAATAACATCAAAGGATTATTTAAAAAGTCTTTACTTTAAAGCAGTCTCCTATTAGTCTTTCAGCAGTAACAACTGCAAACTGACTTGAACTCTTATGTGACATTCTGAAAGTGAGTCACTGCAGAAAGTGTTAGCTTTAAAGAAAAAGTCAGTTTATTTCTTAAATCACCTGGTAAAAATTTATCCACTTCCTATTTGGAATATGATACAATTTGTAGGAGAAAGGGAACTTTAAAATCTACTGCTAAGGGAGCAGTAACAGACTTAAGAGTGTATATTATTTTTGCTATTAATAGAAACAATAGTCATTTTGGAGATGTTGTTATTTGTCAAATAATTAAAAATAATAATTCTATTACCATAGGATTTGATGACAGTTTCTCATTCAGTCTTTCCACTGCCTTCACAATTTTTTAGAACTCCAGTCATATTGCCCCCAACCTCTTTCCCAAGAAACTATGCTAGCCATGTACTTGATCATGATTATAATTATTATTATGACATTACCAGGTACAGAAGTCAAATTCACTGATTTGTAGTTTCAAGGCTTCCATCTAAAGATAGATGTGATTTATATTGGGAAATCACCGCGTCTCAAGATCAGATCTTGAAATGATATGATATATATCTTGATTCAGCAGCTATTCTGGGTGAAAGCCATTTGTTCCTGGTGCTTTGCCTTACCTATTTCATGTAGAACATTTTATTTACTTTAAATTGATCTTGTGCCTTAAACTTGTGTAACACAAACACCATAGCTTGTTTGGAAATCTCTACATCATCTGCAGCAGTAAAGACAGATACAAAGTATTTATGGAATTTTTCTCTTTATGGCATCTTAGTCCATAAAAACTTTTTTCTCATTTGTTATGAATTGTCCCACCAGTTCCCTAGTTGACTTCTTGCTTCCAATGTTATCAATTTTTGTTATGGTCAGCTGAGATGTCGTCTGCAAGACATTTTTCAAATTACTTGTGTTCTTTTTAGTTTTTATTTAAATTTGACCTGTTATTTTTTGGGATATTTCAGAAGGGCAGACTTTCATTAGTTAAATGCCATTTTTTTTCCCTGTTGAAGCTTCTTTATTACTGAGTCTCACAGGCATTTTTCTGAACTGCTTTAGTACTTGTTGTTTTTTTATTTTATTCTAGATTGTAAGAGATGGTTTACTTGGTCTTTGAAAGTCATGTCAATTAGCAGATTTAAATCTGCATTGCCTCATTTTTTTTTATAATTTGCTTTCCAGAAAATGGAACATCCTTGTGCTGAGTTTGTTTGACTTGCTCTCTCCCAGTACAATCAAACAGCATTATGAATGCTATTATGGAGCGGATCTCCTGTGAATACTTCCCAAACTAAGGCTTGAGTACCAAACTGGTTCATGTCTAAAATAACACCTTTTCTTCTGAAGTCTCAAACTACTTGTTCTAGGGAAGAATTATTTCCTGTGTGCAAAATTCTATTTCTTCCTATCATCCTGTTGAGGTGGATGCTTAGATACTCCATTACTACTATCTGTTATATTTTGCAGCTTCTCTAATTTTATTCAGCATTTTCTGTTCACTATCATTTTCCCATTCAGACATTTGTAGAAGCAGCTCAGGTACTGCAAACACATAGTTGGAGTTTTAATTTCCACCTATGAGCATTCCATAGTGCTTTTTTGTCTCCAGTAATATTTTTCTTTTATACTGTTAATTTTAATTTATGAGAAGCAGTGCTTCTTTCCCACCTGGAAGTGTCTGCCTTCTCAGTCTTGGTAAGGTCGTTGCTTGGCCATACTGCATCCTGTTACTATATGCCATGACTTTTGCTTTAGGGCTTTTGGTTGTTTCAAACATTCTAGATCTCATCTCCTATGTTTTAGGCTCCTATTTGGTCTGAAAGGGCTTCTTAATTTGGGCCTTTTTCTGCTCTTTAGTACTGCACTCATCACTCAACATGCAGCGTAGACTGCTTGATTTGCTTTTCCTATTTATTGTAATTCTGCTGCTTGTCATTCTTCTGCACATTCTCTAGAGGTACATTGGCCTACATGTCATAGCATTACATCAGCCTTCTGTACCTTTCAGTGTTTTTTCCCATGCTTCTAGTTCACCCTTCTACAGCCTTTTTAAGCTTCATTGTCAGCAACTGGGATCCGTTTTGATTAAGATGCTCTTGAAAGCAATTTATAGGCTTAAAAGAGTCAGTGGCCCATCTTTTTCAAGATCTAAGTGGAGAAAACATGATCCTTTCTACTTTCTTCTTCTCTAGTGCGATACTCCTGTACTTACTAAAACTGAGAGATAATATTAAGAGGCTAGTCTCATTTTTGTCTTCATGCACTCTGATCCAAAAGTATGTAGGGTAGGATGTTGAGTACTTGTTTTTTTAGACAGACAGACAGACACACACACACACACACACACACACACTTGGAACCGGAACGTAATTTTTATGCATATTTCCAAAATTGCTATGGAAAAGTTTCACTGCTTCTCCTGGTATAGGACAAATGATTTAGACTATCACTGTGATGGAACTTAAGATGTATGGATGTTCGTGATTTTTTATTTTTATGAAATGCTTTTATTTTTGAAGTAATAAGATTTTATGTTTTATTTATATTTTTCCTATTATTATTTATTTATTTCAGCATATCAGTTACAAAGCTGTCCTGACCCTCGACCATTTCGTAATGGTTTTGTTATTGGGAATGACTTCACTGTGGGACAAACTATTTCATTTGAGTGCTTTCCTGGCTACACATTAATTGGAAATTCTGCTCTGACTTGTCTTCATGGCATCAGCCGCAATTGGAATCATCCTCTCCCCAGATGTGAAGGTATGCTATGGGTGACCTAGGAACCCTTTGTTATTTATAAGTCTGCTTAAGAAATGTTAACTGAATTAATTCCACCTTTTCAATTTATAGAGACCTGTATTTTTATATTGTAGTCTTTGCAGAGGTAATATTCAATTTTGCATATGAAAATTTTTGCAGAGAAGATGAAATGTCTCATGGAAAGATGAAATCTCTATAAACTTATCCGAGATAAGTAGTTTCCTTTTTTATGTTAAGCTTAAGGTCTAGAGTGTGAAGACCTGTGCCACTTTTTAATCTAGGTGGTGCTACAGAGTAAAAGCTCAGCACTGAATCAAGAAAAAGTGGTTAAAATATTGAATTTCCCAACTCTGGCCATTTATGTTCTGCCTTATTGATTAGAAGGATGTCGCAGAGGTTTCAGATAGTGCAGTTGTACTCCAGTCAATGTTGTGTGAAGTCTTTTCTATGTATATATTTGGTGAATAGGATTTTTTTAAAATTGTACTTTTCAATATTTACTTTTTTTTTACACTGATATGCTTGCAGCAAGTAAACAGATTCAAGGAACTGTGCCTTTCACATAGCTAAAATTCTAAGGAGACAGAATGAATGTGTGTGGTGACTATGCAGAAGTATTTACAGTATTCATAGCTTTTTCGGAAGGAACATATATCTAAAGAACAGGCCAAAGAAGGTCAGGTGTCTAACGTCATCAGTCTCTCAGACAGACAAGGACGGATGTTCTAGTAACACAGAAATCTCTTTGAGAAGTATCTGTGCACCACAAAATCCATTTATGGAACTGATGACTGAATTTCTTGTGGAACCTCTAGGTTTGTCACAATTATGGCAGTGTTCAGACAGTAATATTACGTTCCTGGAAAAACATAGGCACAGTGGAGACACTTCAAAACTGTCATCCCAAAATCCTACTAGCCTGGGACCACAAGACTGAAACACATTTATCAATTGAGTTATTGACTGTAAAGTTTTCTGTATGCCTAAACACAGATTTCCACAAAGATGAGATCTTTACAAGGTTTTGAATACCCTCTCTCATATGCTGTAAATATCTTCCACAGTTTCAGGAAGGGTATTCAGGACCTGAGTTAAAGGCCTGGCTTACCTCTATATTGAACGGTAAAAGGTTGGTGTTAAGAATAGGATCCTAAATATTGAGCAAAAAAAGAGGAATGAATGGGAAAAAAAAATTAAAAAAATAATTAAAAAATCCCTTTTCTTTTCTGAATTTTTGTATTGCATTCTGAATCATTTACCTAAATGTAGGTACTTACACTTGAAGCTCATTACTCAAAATTGCTTCTGGAGTCAGTAAGCCACAGACATTTCTGGGACATGTGGTACCTAAATAAAGACATATCTGATACTGAATTCAGAAGGAGGAGCCTTATCCTATAAAAGACAGATGACACCTACAATTTCTGTCTTTTGAAAGGGGAAGAAGTTAGTTTATCACAGTTGAGTTTCAAACCCCACTTTCTGGATCTTGAGGGAATGGTAATGGTTCATGTCTTAACTGCTCAACAGCTTTCCCCTGCTAATTAGTTCTAGTTGTATTTTCTGTGCCTCAGAATCAAGACAAATAATTTACTGAATGCAGTGATTCTGATTCTTTGAATTAACTCACTGAAACCAAGAATTTAATTAGTAGATTCTAAGATGCCCAAAGCATATTGCTATTCTGAGTACCACTTTTGATGACGTTCCTGAACAGTGTCTGGAAGTTCTTTGATTCTACTTCATGCGATATGAAAAGATGCAGATAAAAAACTTAACATAATTGATAATGGAGATCTAACAGGTGTGCCGCATGATTACAGACTGCTAACATTACTCAGCTCCCAGAGAAACTTTTTAAATTACGAGGGAGCTTGTGCAAATATTTACTGTAATATATTTCGTAAAGAGTTTTTGACATTGTCGTATGCTACTGATGTTTCTGAGGGTTTGTTTTTTCTTTCTTGTTTAAAGAAAAAGTTAATTAAGTATCTTCTACTTATGCTTGGTTTTATTTGAGATAAAGGCTTGTGTTCAAAAACATTAAAATTAAGTGGGCTTTTTTGTATATGCTTAGTGTCAGAAATTTACAGTATGTATTAAATTTTTATTTTCTTTAATATCTTTATTGTAAGGTGTCATGTTTTAAGTTAATATATGAGGGGGAAGGGAGAGACAGGTTACCAAACTGCTTAACCCTATATCTCACAATCTCACAAGAATGGAAATAAACTGCTTAGCTTGCCAGGGTATGGTACACTGAGCAATCGTGCAAGGACAATTATTATCGAGCTTGTTCTACACCGCTTTCTTTCTCCAACAATCTTGCAAGAATGAAAATAAACCATCCAGCTTGTCAGAGTACAGTAAACACTGAGCAATCACACAAGGAAAATTAATCTTGTCCATCTTGCTCTTTACCTCTTCACTTTAGACTCTTACAGAAATCTCACAAGGACAGTTAATCTTGTCTAGCCTGATGACTTTCAATCAGAAAATTCTTTTATTTCCCTCTTAACAGTTAGTAAGATTCCTGAGACTTGTACATGTTCAAGCAAGTCAACTTTATTAAAAATAACTGATTATAACAATTCATGACTAAAGAAGGATTCTATGGTGACTGTGAATAAGATACTATTTGCAAAAATATGTCAAAAAACCCTATATATGACCCAACATCTGAATGCGCGCACAAACACAACAAGCAATGATGAAGATGTAGCAATAACACTCAAATGTAAATAAAAGTAACCAATAGGTAGAAAATATATAGTTAAGATTAAAGTGAAGAAAGATAGTGATAGGTAATGTGGGATTAGAAGTTGTACCATATGACGGAGGTATTCCCAACTGGAAGGGAAAATGGAGATCAACTCGACAATTGATCCCAGGAAAGTATTGATGGTAGGATTTCCCCAAATGATTCCCCCACCTTGTACTGGATTTTTATAATTTGTGGAAATTTAGGTGGAGCTTGAGTGACTGAAGTAATTATGTCAAACCTCGCTGATTGGTGGACAAAAAGTTCTTGCTTTGCTTGCCAAAACTTAGCTGTGCATGCCCAGTATGAGTGGTTATGGGGGTGGTTTGCCTCAGAGGCGAAGAGGATGTGGCTGTATAGGTGTAGAGGTGTGTTTTAGTATTATAATAATATTACAGTTATATTATAATGAGTACAGGTCAACTGGAGGGCAGGATTGTCAGTGGCAGCTGCAATTCACGCTCCTGGAAAAATGATTGGGCAGTTGTACCATGCTCCTTGCTGATTCTTGCTGGTAGCAGGAAGTGGCTATATTTGTCTCCAGATGTCTCATCCCATCTTCACAGGGCTAGATGTCCTTGCTCATTCCTTTCCTATGAAAAGTGTGCTGCCTCTGTGCATGTTGCATCTCTACTGACTTTGCTTTTAAAGAAATACTGCCTTATACTCAGAAAACTTTAGGCTTCCCATTCCTCCCCACTTTTGGCCTTATTTCCACATGTAGTTTTAACCTCACATAAGGCAGAATACATTAAGGCTTGTTTAATGCCTCAGACTTCACAAAGAAGGCAAACTGAATCAAAATCACTAAATGAGGTTCCTGTTTAAACAGTTTTATACTCCTTGCATCCCCATGCACCTAAAACCCCTCTAACCTGTGCTCAGCACTATCTACCATTCTATGACCCTTCTTAACACATCTCCCTCACTTCGTCCGTTTAGAATCTCTTTCCTCTTCTTTTCCAAAACTCTCATTGCCTGACAGTCATCATCCCATGTCTTCAGTCCCCTAAAACCCTTTTGCAAAATCAGTTCAGTCGATGCTGCTCAAACCCCCTTGAGATTATGAAGCCAAAAGCTGAAGAAAAACAGTATATTAGCTTTTGAGTTTAAATGGATGAGGCACAGCTATGAAAGTCTTCTTACACTACAGGTCAGCACGGAAGCATGTATGGAAACCGTAACACATGCTTTACCTAAATAAAAACAATGCATCTTTTCTATAGGGCAAAGCTATATTTCCAACAACCTGTTCTCTGGTTAGAGGTTCTTAAGCATGTCTTAGGGAATCTGTGTTGCCATTCCATGCCCATTGTGGATGAAGTGTGGAGGAACGTATGCAAGAAAGGGGCAAATTATACAGTTTTAGGCTTTGCTTATTTATCCAGTACCTTGCTTCTATAACACAATTTATCTTCTATAATAACTGGGTGGTGTGATATTCAACATGCATCTGAAACCACTGTGGAGAAAATCATATAGTTTGGGCTAAAAATTTCCCTGAAATTCATAGTTATGAAAGTCCAACAACAGTATGGTCCATCTTGCACTGTATCAGGTCTAAAAACAGTGCACTTCAATAAGAATTACAGAAAAAGATTTTACTTTGTCTACCAGAATTTAACACAAGAAATGCAAAATTGCTGCTCATAACCTTGCACACAATATTTTCATTTTCACATTCTTCTCTAGTTTTCCCCCACCCATCCTCCATGAACTCAGTATATCTCTTCTCTTACCTGATAATTTTGATTGGCTTCCTGTAACAATAAAAGAAAACAAATAATGTGTTTTGCTGATGATTTGTAGTTGACATTTACACAAAGCCATATCAAAGTGATTTTCAATTCTGCAGGCAATAATTTAACCCAATATCTAAATATTACTTTGGTTCCAGTTCTGATAGTATTTATGACATCTGAACTACCTTCTTTTTCTTTTAAATTTGACCAATAATATCAAAACAGACTTCTGTCTCTTTGTAAAAAGCTCAGCGTAATCTTTTCTTTTTTTTTTTTCTATACACAGCAATAAATTTAAAATAATCTAGTTGTAGTGTACCAAATGTGTTTAGAAGTATGTTTTTTACATGGTCTGAGAAAAATGCAAGAAGCTTCTAGCATTATTCTAAAAACAAATGTCTTTTTTATAGCCCTCTGTGGAGGAAATATAACTGCAATGAATGGCACCATATACTCTCCAGGATACCCTGATGAGTATCCAAACTTCCAAGACTGCTTCTGGCTTGTAAGAGTACCACCTGGAAATGGAATCTACATCAATTTCACAGTTCTTCAAACAGAACCAATATATGATTTCATAACTGTATGGTAAGAAAATGCTTTTGGCATTTATTTAATCTTCATGTAGCACTATCCCACAAATATGAATTATAAAGAGTGCATCTGTGTTTTCTGCCTTGACACTGTTGTTCTGTCTAGGGGAAGTGAGTGATTTGTACTAATCCATGTTTTCCAATGTACCATTCTCTCTAGATAGCACTGACCATGAAGCTTCACAGTCCTTGTCTTAAGAATTAAAAACCATTGATAGAGTGCTTCAGTTTCTCAATGAAGAAAAGATGTCATGTGCTATGACAGCTTATCAATAAGCAGTAGAAGTAATACTGAAGAAAAGAGTGACAATGACCATTTGTAGCTGTGTGCATTATTATTTTAAAGCGTTAATACAAAAAACTATAGCAACACTTAATTTCTTCCAAGGTGTTTTTTTTAAGCTGTTAAAGTATGTAAAAGGAGAGATTCTATTAGCATTTGGCTGTGGCAAAAAGAATTGACTTAAGAATAGCTATAAACAAATTATATCCTCTGCATACTTGAATCCATATCTATCATAAATCTTTTCAGAAAATGAAAACTCCATTTTACTTAGTTGCAAGGTTGGTAAAGGCAGGGGGCTGTATCTAAGTGTAACAACTCCTACAGTGATCTTGAAACTGCTATTAGTGACCCTCTTAGACATTTCAGCAGTGTATTTTTTAAATCATAATAAATAGTACAAACTAAAATTGATCAATGTATGTGTACAAGGATTTAAAAAAATACTGCATGTCTTACTTAGTTTTGGTTAAAACTACCAACATTTATGTGTATGTTTACCTGAGCCTGTGAAGAAACATATATTAAAAAAGTATGGCACATCTCTGTCAGCAAGTAATTGGTTCAGAAAACTCTAAACTAGTAATAACAATATAATTTAAATGAAAATTTCTGCATCTATATGTACTATGTTATAAGTGATAACATCATTATATTTGAGACTGTGAAAAAACAGTTAAAAATTCTGACATTAAATAGTTGTTGAAAGCAGTATCTTAAAATAAACATTATAAATCAAATCTGCATTTATAAATACCCACATGCAGATTTCAAGTAGAATTTTATATTCAGTAGAGTGTAACTTTTTTTTTTTATTATTTTTAGTAAAGCTAATGTTCACACATTGTCTTTTAAAAATTAAATAATATTCATCTCTTAATTTTCCTGGAAATCACAGAATCACTAGGTTGTAAAAGACCTCCAGGATCATTGTGTCCAACCATTCCTATCAACCACTAGACCATGCTCCTGAGCAAATGTCTAGATTCAGAAAATCGGAGGAAATTATCAGTCTTAGATTTCTGTATTTTCCGATAGCCACATTTGAAAGCATAGATAAGTAAATGTGAATGGAGTTTCTGGCAGGAAGATGAAGTACAATCACACATTCAACCAATTTGAGCTTGCTGCAATTTTTATTCTAAAATAAGAATATTACTTCCAGAAGGTGGTTGAATGGAACATTCTACTTTCTCATGAATTTTGATGGTTTTCTAAGACACTACCTGATATGCTCCAATCCATATGTAGAATTTCAAAATAATTTCAGCCCTTAATGTCTATTTAATTTGATTTTAGATGATTTATGCCTTTTAGAATAATCTAGATGAATTTTACTACATTATATTAGAATTTGGAGAAATTAAATTATTCATTTGGACAAATAAAACTTTTGGTATCTGTTTTTCTTAGGGATGGACCAGACCAAAGTTCTCCTCAAATTGGACAATTTAGTGGCAACACTGCATTAGAATCAGTGTATAGCACCTCCAACCAGATTCTGATTAAGTTCCACAGTGACTTTACTACCAGTGGCTTCTTTGTACTTAGTTACCATGGTAAGTGTGACAAACTGCACTTTTTTTCCCTGTCTCTACTGCAGGAAGAAATCTCTTGAAAAAATTGCTTAAATTACTTTCTCTAAGAGTTGCTATTATTAATATGACTGACCACCACTACAGCAATGCAAACATATGAAAGACAAATACGAATGATGAAACCAAGCTATTTTCTTGACTAGGTACTAAATTTACTAGTAGTCAAGCAAAAAAAGAATACAATGTGATGAGACATGAGCAAAGAAGGTAGTATCAAGACCCTGGTGGTCAACGTACTCATCTTCTCACTGATTATAATGCTTCTAAAATTCCTGTTTAATCTAAATGTCTCTGGGGTACATTACGTTTCTCATAGATATTTGAATATTTTGAAGAAAATACTATTATTTTAGACGTCAATGATAGTGAAGTATGTTGTGCATTTAATGTTAAATGCTGTTGAATTAAATACTGACTGAAAGAAAACTTATAAGTATTAGTACACCAAATTCTACCTTTTTTTATAGTGATTCAAGCCTTCTGTGGCCAAGTGTCTCTTGCATTCCTATCATTACAAGGCAACAGATTCAGAAGGGTGGTTTTAGGCTCTCTGTGAATGCCTGTTCGATTGACTGTTCTAGGAAACATGGACAGACTACAGTCTGTCTTCTGGATCCTGACCAGATTTTGGAACTAGAAGGCTTTCTTTTCAACTTAGGAAAGGCCAAGGTAAATATAGATAGACAGAACTGGGTGGATTAAAGGAACATTAGTCTAAACAAAATAAAGCAAAATAAAAAAGACCTAAATCCTACAAGGAAATAAACAACAGCAACTTGATTACTGGATATAGAGTCCAGCAGGATTAGGCAGAGGGAGATCAGAGGTTTCATTCCAAATCTGGGCACCTAAATTGTAAGCAGCAGTTTCTGAAGGACAAACTGAAGCTTTGTGTTCATCAGTATATGAATTGGTATATATTGGTATATATGAATATATCAGTATATGGCTAAACACATATACGAAATGTTCATACCTAGTAATACAATGATTCTGAAGAACATGATTTACTTGTACACTTTCTTTTGTTATTGTGGGCAGTGTCACAGAATCACAGAATCACAAGGTTGGAAAGGACCCATTGGATCATCGAGTCCAACCATTCCTAACACTCCCTAAACCATGTCCCTAAGCACTTCATCCACCCGTTCCTTAAACACCTCCAGGGAAGGTGACTCGACCACCTCCCTGGGCAGCCTGTTCCAGTACCCAATGACTCTTACTGTGAAGAATTTTTTTCTGATATCCAACCTGAACCTCCCCTGAATCACAGAATCACAGAATCACAGGATCACAAGGTTGGAAAGGACCCATTGGATCATCGAGTCCAACCGCTCCCAACACTCCCTAAACCATGTCCCTAAGTACTTCATCCACCCGTTCCTTAAACACCTCTAGGGAAGGCGACTCGACCACCTCCCTGGGCAGCTCCCTGACGGAGCTTCAGGCCATTCCCTCTTGTCCTGTCCTCTGTCACTTGGGAGAAGAGGCCAGCTCCCTCCTCTCCACAAGTATGGGCTCTAATGTGTCATAAAGATGCAAACTGAGCACCATAAAGGATTATTCATGAAGAAACTTAAAACAGGTTTTGGATTGGTTTTGTCAAGGTATATAAACCTCTCAGTATCTTTGAGCCTGTAATCCTTCACATCAACTACATATAATTTACAGCAATAAAGGCAAGGCAGTGAGAGGAATCATTTTTATTTGAAATAGATAATTTGGAGGTTAAAATGAATGGTACCACTCAACTAGAGACATTTGAGATAATTTATATGAATTATTTATTGAATCAATTCTTTAATTATGCTGGTGATTTTTTTTTAATGAAAATAGCACAGCTGTTCCATGTTTGCTTGGTGTGTTTTATCTTAAATTACTTTATCCTAAGGCAGGATGTTAGCTTTCTGACTCACTGATTTAACTGCCACTTCATTATAAGATTGACAAAAAGGAGTGGAATAAGAAGATGTCGAATATAGGAAGATGTGTATGACTGAAGCTGAATTGTCATCTGCCATGAGTAGATGATATTTCCTTGCTACTGATAGATATTATAAAACAATACTCTATGAAAATATAATATCAGTGACTGCTGGGCATACTTGACCTGTCGATCAATCTCAGTCTACACGCTAAAACATGCTGTAATTTCTTTGACGGGATTTTTGTCATAATTGCATTCAGATTGAAGGAAATTTTTTCTTTGTCCAAACACAGCCTCATTCTCAGAGGTTCTCTATAAAAATAATAAAGCTATATAGCTTCTGCATACTCTTGTCGTTTTTACATTTTTTTTTCACCTAATTATTTTGCCTGGGTATTTCATACAGGTGATAAAACTCAGAAAATTATTTCCTGTGAGATTCAAATGAGAAGTTTGAAAATAAAATTATTCTCTGACCCTATCAGCAGGTCAGATGTGTTCCACAGCTATTAATTTATTAAGATATAATTCAAAGTGCTTCTGTCCATCAGTTATGCTGTCTTTGGATAGCATCTTTTGGATTCTAAAATTTGTCTTTATTATAGATTTTCAAAAGCAGAAGACTTCAGCAGTAAAAATAAACCACTAAGAACACAGAAGTAGTTTTCAGTTTTTCATTAATTTTGAAACTCATGTTTTTCTTTCTTTTGATTATCATATGCTTAAAAGTAATGAAGAGATATTTATTTTTATCATTTTAATATGGGTATTAAGTCAGTTACGTTTGCTTGGCTGTGTTGACTGTCTAAGTATGGAAGCGTCAACTGTACCTTCTTCTTCTTTATAGCGTATCAGCTCCGGGTGTGCCAGCCTCCAATGAATATACCAAATGCTGAAATTCTAACTGAGGATGATGAATTTGAAATAGGTAATACAAGAGAAAATAAAAACAACATTTCTTTCAAAGTAAAGGACTACTATGCAGAAATATGTTCTATGTTAGACTTATAATTGAAAATAAAATTTTTAAGACGTCATTCATTTCCTTATACTTCCTGAATCTCATCTATATTTCAGAGGTCACATATAAGTAACACAGTAACACCTTTCTAATTAATTTCATTTTAAAATACTTTTTTTCATGATTTTTAATATAAAACATTGACTTATACAGAAAAAAGACAAACAAAACCCACAAAAAAACATGTAGACTATGGTACATTTTTTACCAGAATTAAGATTCTGTTACCTGAAGGGAACAATCAAATTTGTAAAAATGAGGAGGACTTGAGAGGGGGATTTTGACCTTTTAAGACATGTTAATTATATTATATCACAACCTATCATTCGAAGAAATATGATTCTTCGAACTTCTATGATCAGGTGTCAGATGACTGAAGAGTTAGTTTTGTTCACACTATGACAAAGAAAAGTAAATGTATTTTTATTATATACCAATATAGTTGTATTTTTAACAAAGACAAAAAACTTGTATTCCCCCACCTCCCCTCTCCCGTAATCTGAACCAAAGAGGACTCCTAGGATGTACAAATTTTTACTTTTATTGGTTCATATAAATATATTAATTTTCAATTTAATTTTTCATTAAAAAATAAATTTTTAAGTTCTCATTCTCACTATGCCCGGTTTAGGTATTATCAACTAAATCCAGTGCTTTTTTTTTTTTTTTTTTTAATCAGGATTCTATGAGTTACTGAGTTGATCTTATCTCTTTATTTAGCTCCATAATGTTTATCCAATAAATTATATTGCTTGAAGCTTTGTGGACACATGGTTCACACAGCATCAGTCAAACCCAGACAAATTAGCAAACTATCCAACTAATAATGTGGTGGAAAACAGTGACAGATGTAGCATAGTATACAACACAATGCTCATTTACGCATTTCTCAGACTAATCAAAGTAGTTTTTGCCAGGGGTCATTTAGCCCATTATACAAGGCCGCAAGAAACTTCATTAATCAATAATGCTTTCAAAGCTAAAAGTCCTGGTTAATTGCTGTTTCTTTTGTTTGTTTGTGTTTTGTCTTGTTTTGTTTTCCAAAACAGGAGACATAATAAGATACCAGTGTCAACCAGGCTTTACATTGGTTGGTAACGAGATTCTGACATGCAGACTAGGTGAAAGGCTTCAGATGGATGGATCACCACCTACCTGTCAAGGTATTTTCTCTTCCTTCTTTTCCTCCTGCGCTGTCAACTGAATGCTGGTGCCTTAAATACTCTTGACTGTCTCTTCACATGAGATGGTCCATTGAAAATATTTCAGACATTTTGATGCTATTCCCAATATTATCACTTAGAGTAAATATGTGTCAAATATTAATGCAAAATATTAACAATGTTTTAATGAATTTTATTAGTTTTAATGAATTTTATTAGTTTAAAGGATTGCTGCTTTACTTTGTGAAAAGAATTTCACGCTTTTTTTTGGAGAAAGTCTATGTTTAATAAATAATGACATTATTACATTTCATCTAGGATATGGTAGTATGAAAGTTTATATGGAAATTTTAAAAAATACTAAATTAACATCGCATGTATTAGGGTCAACAAGATCATGATATCTTTTTTTTTCAGTGCAATTTCAAGGGCTTCTATTTTTATTCGGTGTATTCCAAAGAATAGGTTTTCTGTATATCGGTGTGTGCCTCCGTGTGTTATGTTTCCCTACTTTTGTTGAAAACAGTGAATAGAAGAAATAACACTACCTCATTGTTAAGGTCAAAACAAGAATCATAGATTCATGGTTGGAAAAAGCCTTTGAGACCATTGTCTGCAACTGTATCTGTCCAATACTAACACATATCCCTAAACACCTCATCTATCTGTCTTTTAAATACCTCCAGGGATGGTGACTCAACCATCTTCCCGGGCAGCCTGTTCCAATGCCTGATTTACCCTTTCAGTGAAGAAATCTCTCCTAAAGCCTAATCTGAACCTCCCCTGGCACAACTTGAGGCCATTCCCTCTTGTTCTATTGCCTGTCACTTGGGAGAAAGGACCAACACCCACCTCACTACAACTTCCTTTCAGGTAGTTGTAGACAGTGATGAGGTCTCCCCTTAGCCTCCTTTCCTCTAGGATAAACAACCCCAGTTCCCTCAGCTGCTCCTCATAAGACTTGTTCTTCAGTCCCTTCACCAGTTTTGTTGCTTTTCTGGACACTCTCCAACACCTCAGCACGCTGGCCCACCCACATGAGTGGACCAAAACTAAACACAGTTGAGGTGTTGCTTCACCAATGCTGAGTACAGGGGCATAATCATTTCCCTGGTCCTGCTGGCTACACTGTTTCTGATACAACCCCAGATGCCATTGGCCTTCTTGGCCAAGTGGGCACACTGCTGACTCATTCAGCCAGCTGTCAAACAACACCCCCAGGTCCTTCTCCACCAGGCATCTTTCTAGCCACTCTTCCCCAAGTCTGTAGCACTGCACAGAGTTGTGGTGTCCCAAGTACAGGACTCGGCAAAGGCCTTGTTAATCCTCACCCCATTGGTCTCAGCCTATCAACCCCACCTGTTCAGATCCCTTTGCAGTGCCTCCCTACCCTCAAGCAGATTGACACTTCCTCACAGTTTAGTGTCATCTGTGAAATCACTAAAGGTACATTCAATTCCCTTCTCCAGATCATTGATAGAGATATCGAACAGAACTGGACCCAGCCCTGGGGAACACCACTTGTGGCTGGCCTCCATTTACTCCATTTACCATGACTCTATGGGCTCAATTACAATCCTGCCAGCAACTAACATCACCGTTTAAACCAGTCTTTATTAAGCTGGCCTCTCATGTTTTATGCTAGAAGAGTATGTTTCCATCATTCATGAAGAAAATGCGTTTTCTTTCACATCAAACTGATTAGGGAGATAATGGAGGCAAAAATTGCTCATAATTAATTTTAAAATATAGAATCTTTTTAAAATTTCAGTGATGAGTATGTGTTTATCTCTTCTTACTACTTCTGCTATTTATTTTCAGAAAGATAAAGAAAGACACACAGTTATAAACATGTACAATAAAGACATTTTGGGAAAGGAGGTAACAAAACCACAAACAAAACTCCACAATGTCATAAAATCATATTTTGTGTAAACAAAAACCATTTTTGATCCTTCTAGTAGTTGTGATATTCCTTTGGGAGCCATCTACTCCTGAGCTTGATATTCTAACACCTACTGCAAGATTAAAATACTTTCCCAAATCAGTTATAATAAATGCAGTTGATTTACATTTGTAGTAATGAAAAATACTACTGTCTGGAGTTTCTACCAATGAGATGTCAGGCTGTGCTTTGAGTAACATAATATAATTTCTCTGCCCACGGCACTTTTTTGCTCAGTTTCAGCAGTTACTTCAAATAGTGGTGATAACTTGTTTACAAAGTAGCATTTTTTCCTGCTAACATCCTCTGTCCCTCCTGAAACTATGACAGTCAAGAATAACCAGAGGTGCTATGTATTCTCCAGCACAGATGTAAGTGGAGGATTAATAACTTCAGAATATGGTGGAAAATAATAATAATAAAAAAATTAAAGTGAGTGAATGTATGGTAGGCAATACCTGCTGAAGAATTCAGACGGGTTGGAGCAGGTATCTTTTTTATCCCTACAGGAAACATTCTCATCTTGTCAGGTCTAATCTCTTCCAGCAATGTTTTAGAGAAAAGGATAAAGCATACCCCTTTTCATATTTCCCAGAATTAAATTTAGGGAGAAGGCTGTCAGTGATTAAGAACTATTTTTTTATAATTTCTTCTTCAACTGTCTTACATCCATTCATCAGGGAAATAGTCTGTCTCTGTGTTAGAAAGAGGAAAGTATCCATTTGTCTGAATTTGAGAGTGGATGATAATAGTGAATGTATAACCAAAAATCTCTCATATACAGCTTTAATAAAACAAAAGTTGTTTGTAGATATAGATTTTATGCACATAAAATATATGACACATTTACACATCTGTTGTGCTTTACCAAAAGCATAAAAGATGATAAGGAATACAGAGTTAAGATAAATATATACATAGTTCTATCTGAGGGTGATATTTGGATTTTTAATTTTAAGTGGAGCAGAAATTACATTTTTATTTTCCTCCTAATTTGATCATTATTTCCTCAGAAAGTTGTTTGTTATGTGGTGAACCATTGTACTTTTTTAAAAAGAAGTAGCAGCCAGATGAATTGACCAAAATCAGGCTGAGATTCTCTTCCTCATTTCAGATTATAACAGCACTGTCTTGACTGATAGTCATAGGCTTTGGTTTTAAGAACTCTGCTGCTTCTTTTCATAACAGATAGGAAAGAAATGGTACTGTGTTAGGTGTGGTGAAGGAAAAATAGAATTTCAAGTGTTTTTTACTACATGTAAAGGCAATAACCTGGTATTTTCTGAGATTTCCATGAATCTAAAAACTAGGTAGCTGGATTAGCACAAGTCATCTTTTTGTCTAATTCGTCCTACTGACAAGAAACTGGCAGCCTGAAGAGTGTCTTATATTTTATACCAAAGACATCACGTCTGAATAGTGCTTACATTGCATGTAGGTACATCAACTTTCTTGTAGCTTGACTGAGGATCTCAAAATTTAGGTACTACGTTGTACAAATTGTGAGAGGGATTGATTGCTCTCTGTTTAGAATCTGACAACTAAAAATCACAATGTCTTCAAGTTTTGCTTTCAGTGCATTACTTTAACCGGAATTATTGCTGACAGTAATAGTAATCTGGGGGGTGGGGGAAGAGTCTATGGTTCACTTCTTGAACAATGCAACAATTTAAGTATTTAAGTACAGCCTATGAGAATTATCTTATCTTCTAGAAAATGAAAGAAGAAAAATGTCATGAATTGATAATTGCTGAGGGCTGCAAGGCTTATTTTCATGATAAACATTACTTTAGATTTTCTTTTCTACTAACTGACTTTGTTTCTATAATGGTGTCAGTCTTCCGGTAGTTATGAAATAAAATGAACAACGCAAATTTTTAAACTCAGGAATATCTTGCCAATCACATGAAGCAGAAATAGCGGGCCTTAGATTTTTTCTCTTAATCTTTCTATTTTGCAGTGCTCTGTCCAGCCAATGAAATGCGCCTGGATTCAACAGGAGTGATACTGAGCCCTGGATATCCTGACAGCTACCCAAATCTCCAGATGTGCGCTTGGACCATTACTGTGGAAAAGGGTTATAATATCAGCATGTTCTTTGAATTCTTCCAGACAGAAAAGGAATTTGATATACTCGAGGCGTTTGATGGTAACTATAGGACGGACAACTTTGGATGATACTTATACATATGTATATTTATACATATATTTTACTTTACAGCTGTGTAATCACTATTGTTTATGACTACCATAATTTCTCGCTATAAAAATATTAAATAAGCAATTATTTGGATTAGTTGTGCTAAAAAGAACAGTTGGATTACTGTGTTACAAAATTGTACTGCATTGTTTATAAATAATTTATTTCTGAAAAAAATATGTTTTCTTTAGTGTATAATGTAATGTCAGATTCTATTTTTAGTTCAGATTAATTTACCATTTGCTTGAAGAGTGTTTTCTATGTATATAAATTGTATGTATATGATACATGCTATGTTATTTTAAACTTTGTAACTCCTGTACTTTATTGTTTTTTTCTTCCTTGCTTCAAGGACCAAATAGTCATAGCCCGTTACTCATTTCTCTCAGTGGGGACTATTCATCTTCTCTAAATATAACCAGCAATGGACATGAAGTATTTCTCCGGTGGTCAGCAGATCATGGCACCAATAAAAAGGGTTTCAGGATAAGATATATAGGTATGTAAATGAAACTTTTTTTTTAATACACATAAGATTTCTATATGAAATGTACTTATTTATGTTAAAAGGATAATGTAAGCTATACCTTGGAATAAGAATATATATGAAGCACCTGTGCTCTGTAGAATTTCAAGGAAATGATTCACAGGACTTTCAAATGGCATAAGCTAGTACTGAAGCTGAAAGGAACTGCTTTACCCTTACTTTCATCACTTATTTGCACTTAATGTGGCTCTGTTCTTTATACTGGAACTTCATGGAATTCGTCATTAACATTTTAGTGGGACAACAGAACAGGTGGCAACAAGGCAGCTGTAAGCAGATGTGAATTGGGAAATTTGAGACCCCAAAGGATTGAATCTTTAATTTAAGCATCAACAGAAGCAGCAAACCGTATTAGAGGAGATGAGTTAGTATGTCAAAAAAGCCAACACTGAGAACGTTATTAATGCAAATGAACCTATTTCCGAATAGTGTGTGAAGATGATACTTACAAAGATTGATTTTTATGTAATTGCTTTTATAGACCTCTACAATATCATTTTTTACAGGATAATAATATTCATCAATCAATATAAAGTAGATCTTTCGCAATTTACAGCAATTATGCAAAATCTATATTTGATTTTTTTTATCATGACCAAAGACACGAAATACACAGAATGAACAGTAATAGAGATAGTAACTGTAGATACTGGAGAAGTTATTAGCATTAAATATTTTCACTTTACAAAATGGAAAAAGAAATAGAGAATAAACATAAGATTCTTCTTTTTGCTGGTTTTCTTTAGTTTGTTTTTCCTAGCACAAATTTTCTCACTCACTACAGCATAAAAATAATTAGGTTCACAAAAGTCTGTAAAACAGACTCACCTTTCCATTTAGGAGAGGACAGTTTTCTAAGAAGTAAAATGCTTGTTGTATAGTTACATAAAATTTGCTATTCGTTAGACACAAAATATGTTGTGCCTGTTTTCAACGCTTATAGTACCTGGATCTGTTGAAAGAGAAACAAGAAAGGAATAAGTTCTTAAAACTCTTTCCCTATTATCAGCAAGACCACTATTGAGAGATAGTCAGGAAATATTTACTTTTGATTTTGAGTGATCTGTATCACTCAAAAAACACCAGTATATTTTCTTGTATCCCAAAGTAGAGATGTCCATATCTCTGGTTGTTCCAAAAGTTTAAGGCAGGAGCAATTTAGTGTTAAAGACAAAAAAAGTTCTCAGTATGTGCTCTGAAAGATATGGCAGTGCTTCTCATTCTGTAACTTTTTTAAATGAACAACCACATAAATCTATCCTGATCAGAGGAAGCCTCTCACTGAAAAAACTTTGACCCGAAGTAAGTCATAGGATCTGGAAAGGATTAAAGAGAAAGTGAAATATCTCTTCTCTCTTTGCCTGAGAAAATAGATTTCAATAGTTACCAACATTCCTTCAAAGCACGAGGTAAGCACTTGGAAACAAACTCCCAACTTAATTTTTTTTCCTACAAAATGAGAAAATGGGCATCTTGGCTAAACAGTCTTGGCTTGTCCTTGAACCAAAAAGATCAGAAGCCAAGTCAAATTCTTGAAAAATATTTATCTGCGGGCTGCCAGGTTGTAAGCCCCTTCAGGTCCACTGCTTTGGTAAGGTAGCCAAAACCAAGTGACTTTGTACTCCTGGACTTAATAACAAGCTCATTAAAAGAAATTTAAGCATAATGGTGGTATGATAAGCAGTCTTTAATATCAAAGAGGCTTAAGGTACATAAATCCTTTGAGATTATCTCTCAAAACTATAACTATATAACTATATCTCAAAAAAAGATCTTTTTGCTCTCATAAAGACTTCCTAATGATTTTTTTCATAGTATCAAACCAAGACTTCTGTAAGACTTTTTGTGATCTAAATTAAACACACACGCACGCACACAAAGCAGATTCAGTGGTTTTGCCATGGATTTATTCTGACATTCATGAATGTGATTAAAATCTACTTTAGATTTTCTAGTTCACTCACTTTATAAAGATATAATGAACTTTAAAGAAGTAACTCAGTTAGGACTGGATCGAAATGATTACTTGAAAAGAATTATATGCAGTGTATCTTGGATATTTCCTTCTTAACAAAAAAAAATGCATGCTACTGAAATTTATACAAGTGAAATAAATTTCATCATGAACTAAAATTCTGTAGCCTACTAGGATTAAAAGATAATATGGTGAAAAAAAAAATTATAGAAGTGAGCTATCACTATGTTTCCTTTGAGGCTGCTAAAACCTGAAGCCCTCATAAAGCCCTATTCTTTCACCATTATACCTGGTGAAATTGTTTGATATGTGCATGGTCAGGATACAAAAATCGAAAACCTTCAGTAACATTTTCTTAGCTTGTTGTCAGTTGTCCACTGAATTCAACAAGAACTTGTCAAGAATTGTCATCTGGATTCTAAACGCATCTTTTATTTATTCAACATTTATATTTAAAGCTCTCTACTGTAGCACTCCAGAGTCTCCTCCACATGGTTTCATTGTCAGTCAGACAGGTGGACAGCTCAACAGTATGGTTCGCTGGGCTTGCGACAGAGGTTTTCGGCTCATTGGTAAAAGTACTGCTGTATGCAGGAAGTCTCCATATGGTTATTACTCATGGGATGTTCCAGTCCCAGCTTGTCAAGGTAAATTCTTTTATTATAAAATAATACAACTTAATGCACTATAAGAAACTTGCTTTTTCCTTCCTAATGCAAGCCACTGGTTTTCTGACTTAAAATGAATAGCAGGTAATTTCACGGTCATGCTTCTGTACCAAAATTTCTCTGTGTAATAAAACTTACAAAAAAAATGTATTTTTAAGAAAGAGTATTTCAGCAGAATTTAGTGAAACTAGCAGATATTAAAAATAATCTTTATTACATTTTTTACTGCCTGTAGAATATTTCATTACTCTATTTAAACTAATGCTTTCTATTTATACTTTTCATTTTGCATCTTTACTATTTTTATCATTTCTGAATCCCCTCCTGTAACTAATGAATGCCAATAGCCTCTTCCACCACAGCTTTTTCCCAAGTTTGTGAGTAATATTAGAGCAATTTTGATGTTATGCCTATATGAATAGAAATCTTGATCTCTGGAACTCTAAATGGAACTGTTCTTCAAATGACTTGCACTATAGGACTGTCAGAAGCAGAAAACTCCAGATACACATTTTAACCTTGAATCAAAGCTCTTTTACATTATTTATAGAAATAAACATATCTCATTAGAAAAGATTCAATGCAGTGGTAAGGAATAAAAAAGAAATGCCTCAATTCAGACTCAATCCAGACTGTTTCAAAGCTAACACAAAAGCACCCTTGTTTTGTTGTGAAAATAAGTAAAAGAAAACCACTAAAAAATTCTAATATTTTATTAATATAATGATAACAATGATATAAATTAATTAAAACATTTTACTGTACTAAAATTCAGATATTAACTATCATATTTATATAGATATATGTTAAATCAATCATAATGTGAAAGTGTTGCATCCATGTATCCATCTCAGTTTTAATGACATTAACCCTCTGAACACAAGGCAATAAAATATTCCCATGTTTAATTAAATTATCGTTTGATTATGATAAATGTTTAAAAGAATAAATAGGTTTGCAATGATCTATTTAAATACAAGAATTAAGATGAATTCATGTAAAGGGTTGAATGTTTACAACTGATCATATATCTCAGAAGCAACTAAGTGTTTTAAAACATTTCGTTTTTTCCCAGTTATTTTTTATATTTTATTGTTTTATATCATCACTGCACGATTCTTGGTTTTAATTTGGAAATATTTCTCTTGCATATGAACATTGTCTCCCACAGGCCTCATCAGAAATTAGTATTAATATTTTATAGTTTTATATGTGGATAACAGACAAATGCTTTTACAGGAATTGTAGGTAAAGATGTTAAGTTAGTAAAATTTAAAACATGGCCCTGATGTAACTGGCAGTGGACTTGGTTCTTGTAACTCAATTATTGTCTGAATTTTTTTTATCACTAATGTGGAAGAGGTTATCTTGACCAGTTATGCAGTGAATGGTGTTATTTAATTATACTTTGATTATACTAGCTTTTGATTATCCTCCTCTTTGCATGAATGGGTCTACCTAATGTTTGCTGCTGCAATCTAAGCTGTTGAGGAATTTCATAGAAACATATAACCACAGAATCACAGAATAGCTTGTGTTGGAAGAGACTTTAAGGATTATTGAGTTCCAACCTCCCTGCCATGGGCAGGGACATGTCCCACTATTAGGTCACTATAAGGTCTCCTCAGAGACTTCTCTTTTCCAGGCTGAACAACCCCAACTCTCTCAGCCTGACCTCATAACGGAGGTGCTCCAGCCCTCTGATCATCCTTGTAGCCCTCCTCTGGACCTTATCGAACAGTTCCATATCCTTTTTACTTTGAGGACTCCAGAACTGGGCACAATAATCCTTATGAGGTCTCACAAGAGAAGAATAGAGGGGCAGAATCAACTCCCTCTACCTGCTGGACACATTTCTTTTGATACAGCCCAGGATTCAGACGGCCTTCTGGGCTGTGAGTGCATATTGCTGATTCATGTTGAGCTTCTCATTGACCAGCACCCCTAAGTCCTCTGCAGGGCTGCTCTCAATCACATCATCCCCCATCCTGTATTGAAACCACAGATTTACCTGACCCATTTGTAGGACTTTGCACTTGTCCTTGTTGAACCTCATGAGTTTCCCACAGGCCCACTTCTCCAGTCTGTCCAGGTCCTTCTGGATGACATCCTGTTCTTCCGGTGTGGCAACTACACCACTCAGCTTGGTGTCATCTGCAAACTTGCTGAGGGTGCACTCAATCTTGCTGTCTATATCATTGATGAAGATATTAAACAGCACCGGTCCCAGTACAGCCCCCTAAGGGACACCCCTTGTCACGGATCTCCATCTGGACTTCAAGACATTGACCACTACTCTTTGAATATGACTATCCAACCAGTCTCTTACCCACTGTACTGTCCGCCCATCAAAGCCATATCTCTCCAATTTAGAGAGAAGGATGTTGTGGGAGACCACGTCAAAGGCTTTACAGAAATCCAGATAAATCACAGAACTTGTCCCTGGTGAAGCCATGCTGGCTGCCACTAATCACCTCCCTGTCCTCCATGGGCTTTAGCATAGGTTCTAGGAGGATCTGTACCATGATCTCCCCAGGCACAGAGGTGAGGCTGGCAGGTCGGTAGTTCCCAGGGTCATTTTTTTCTATCCTTTTAAAAATGGGGAATTTGAGATACAATAAACACTAATTTGGTTTATGTTTTTATTTTAGTGTCATGGTGGCTCAGTTTCTTTTTTTGGTGATAGCAGGTGAAAACAGTACTGCTTAATCAGATGTTTAGTAAGAAATTGAAGATGGACCTTCTGATTTAGTTTCATCACTTTTTATCCTGGGATCTTGTCCTCATACCTCCTGGAAGATGGAATTCAATTTCTATCTTGGGGTCTTCACTGTCTCCTCATCACTGCATTCTTATTTTCTTCTAAACCTGTGTTTATCTCTAGACAAAATATACTTTGGGAGCCATAATATATATATATATGTTTACTCAACATGGTGATAAGCAAATTAACAAGTTCTCTGTGGTCTTTTCAGTACAATATGTAACTAAAAAAATTACTTATCATATGCAGTTTCCTTTTATGGGAATTCAAACATACTTTAACATTGATCTTATCACCTCTGTTCTGCAAGTTGTGATAGCATTAGTGCTTTATCCATGTTTCAGGTGTATTATTAGCTTTGGTACAGTGCCACACTTTTACTATACTGCTTATGAAGCATCCCTATCTTACATTAGAGCAGCTATAAATAGACTACTCATTTTTATCAATTATTCGTAAATAGTCTGAAAGGCTTAACTTTTCATATCTCTGTGTAGGCAGGGCAGGTGGGTTTTGAGGGTTCAAGATTCCAGGTCAAACTAAAGTACTTAAGAGTTAAGTGTAAGTCTTTTTTTTAGGGGGAAGATTTGGCAGAGCATTTTTTAGAGCCAGATCTTCTCTTGGTATTTTCTTTCTGCTGAGTAATTAAAACAAAACAGAACGGTAGCTTACACTTTCCCTTGCCAGTTAATATTTTCAGAAGAGTATTTTCTTTCTGCTTTGAAGAAGGAAAACAGAATGTTGAAAGATAATATTTGTGCTTTTCTAGAGGTCACACAGTACATCTGATGAAAGAAACCTGAAGTACAAACTAGATTTCTAATCTCTCAAACAGGTGCTTTACTATGCCGATCATATTTTTTACAGATATTATCTATTGCCTCTTCTTTAATTTTCTTCTGCTTCTTTAATGGGTAGCTGCAGAGTTTTGAACCATTGCTCTTATTTGTAACCTCCTCCATCAAAAGAATAGACTTCCTGAGATTTAATTCCCTAAAATTTTAAAGGAATTTATTTTTAAACTTGAGTCACACAGCAATTAGTTAAAAAGTCATTTTAATGAATTTAAGACTATTGATGTTATAATGCATAAACCCTTTGAGATGAGTGGAAGCTTATAGGGAAGAACATGTAAAATAACTTCATCTTTCTCTTTACTCAGCAATATCTTGTGGAATTCCTAAAGCTCCATTAAATGGAGGGATATTAACTACAGATTATTTAGTTGGCACCCGCGTTACTTATTTTTGCAATGATGGATATAGACTATCAGCCAAGGAACTTACTACTGCAGTCTGCCAACCTGATGGTACCTGGAGCAATCACAATAAAACACCTCGCTGTGTAGGTAAGTAACATGTAAAAACTTTCCAGTGAGTAAGAACCTGGCTGTACATTTTGTTTACTTATCCAAGGTGCAAACCCCCACATTACTTAAACTCTCAGCTTCAGGTTACTTTAATCTATAAATAACTACTTGCATTAAATTACTTACTTAAATTAAATTAGGAGAAATACATATTTTAAACGTGTATATCTGAGTTATATATTGAAACAGTGACAGCAGAAGAAATACATTAGAGATTATAGAATATAGTTAAACTGAAAAATGCATCTGTAGCTAAATTAAAGTTAGTGGTTGTAGAGGTTTATGCAAAAGCCATCCCTTCTGTGAGAGCTGTGCAGTTATACTGTAACAAAGCTTATTTTCTATCCAGAGGCACAAAGTCTGGTACTCTAGGATACTTGTTTGAAACTGTTGCTTATCATTGTTGATATACAGCTCATTGTTATAATCTCAGACCATCTAAACTCGGGGAAGTGTCCCTGAAAAGAAAATGCACGTTCAGTCCCAAAGGGAAGTGGATAGAATCAAAGTTATAAATGAGGTATAAAACCCAGGTAATCATAACACTGATCCAGGAATATCAGTGTGGCTCATGCACATTGAGATTTGGATTATCTCGCCCAATCAGGTTTGAAAAGGAAAGAAAACAAACCCTAGAATAATGGTCAAGATTTTTCTCTTTTCTCTTCCCCCCCCCCCTTTTTCTTGTAAATTGCATTCACCCATGCCTTTTCCTCTATCTAAAGAAGCAGTCCTAATGGAGAGAGGGTAGTATCTAGGAAAAATTTTCCTCTGTGCCTCTTGATCATGGAAAAAAATGTTAAGCTTTTTCTATTAGATTAGAGTTGTAGAACATTTTTGTTTCGATTTTGGGGGAAGAGCACAGAATTTAAACAAAAGGTAAAAAATGTATGTCTGCTAAAAAAACCATCTTGGATATATATGTTATTTTATCTGACACCAATGTGCAGCCTCTCCAAATGAGTCTTCAAGGTCTGACAGTATTTACCTGGGTAGAAAAATAGTTCCTATATTGAAATGTAGCTAACAGTTTAGTAAAGATTCTGATGTCTGTTATAAAGTGAAACAGGAGTTCCATGACTATCAATCTACAGTGTATTCAACCATAGTATAGATTCTATCTACACCAATTGCATATCTCTTCATACACAGTCACTGATCTGTCTGGGCCACTGATCTTTATTAATCGAATGAGAGAATGCATACCTGCTAACCACAGACAATTTCAAGTACAGCCTTACTCTTACACACTCACTGTGTTTAAAACATATTTCTGAATTAATAATGGTTCAAATTTTCCTAGTTTGCCTGTACTAAGCCACAAATAACTATCTGTTTTTGGTATTTTGGAAGTTGTTACATGTCCAAGCATCAATTCCTTTACACTGGAACATGGAAGATGGAAAATAGTGAATGGTTCACATTATGAGTATAAAACAAAAGTAGTTTTCAGCTGTGATCCAGGATATTATGGTTTGGGACCAGCATCTATCGAGTGTCTAGCTAATGGCACCTGGAGCTGGAGAAATGAGCGGCCTTACTGCCAAAGTGAGTACATGTTGTATCTGCATCTACTGTACTTGAGATAAAAATATTTTATTTGGCTGAATTAGAAATTAACTAATTAAATATTGGAATGAGTTAATTAGAAAATATTTCCTGGCTGGAATTCCTGGGTATCTTAAAGGTTATTATTTACAAATACAATCCTAGATTTACTCACAAGAAAATATCTGTAAGCACACTTCTGTAATTTAGAGGTTCCTAAATCTATAAAGGTAGAAATAAGTATCAGCAAACATTTTCCTATGTATTTTTCTAGATCATTAATGTTGCATAGTTTAGTAAAATGGAAAAAAAATTGCATCCTGTCTGCACACTTGCTAAACAAAATTATCTTTCCTTTCAGCTGGTTACCATACAGTGTGAATACCCACATCATTCCTACCACTAGGTGGTATCCCGATAACCTGCAATAGCTACTTTAAAAAAAAAAAAAAAGTAATGAATATTTAGATAATGATAAAAAGTGAAATGTATGGCCATTGTTATGATCCCATCCTTCACCCCTGTGAAAAGCAGGTTTATTTATATATTTAAATCTAGACATGCAGTTTTCAGAATTGTGAGGGTTTGGGTATACTTCAAAGCCCCAAAATTCTTCCTCTTTGTGAAACACCACAGAATATACACTCTGAGAGAATGGGATATCACTGTGGTATTGGTGCATGTATCTAGTTTTTGTTTTCCTGCATACGTATATATAAATCCACACATTCCTAAAAAGCAGAATATTTGTAGATAAGCCAGATAAATATGGTTTAAAGTATATTTAGGATTTATTGAGAATGTATATTTGAAACTAATAAAAAAGAGACTGAAAAATACAATTCCAAAGATAGATTAATTCTACTGGAAATTAACCTCAATTTTGAGTTCTTTATAACCTATTGAAAATTTCATTAATATTTTAGAGAATTTTTAAAAGTGAATTACAATATCTCACATCTGCTAGTGTTAAACATATGGAGTATATGTGTGTATCTATATCTCTCTGTGTAAAGATAATTTTCATGCAATATATAGGTATTTGTAACCTTTTATTTGTTGAAAGACAAACATTTCACTATGTTCTAGTAATTTTTTAGCTTAAATTACACTAGGTTTGGGGTTTTAATAATAGTAAATTTATTTTTATGAATTCTTGAAAGTTATTAAAGAAAAAATATGATTTTGAATGAAAAGATACTTGGAATTCTAAATAAAAAGTAAGGAATTCCATTCGTGTTTTTCACTTATTATAACAACATAATTTCTGAATGCTAGTGCGATTAGAAGATAAAAATGACATTTTCCAAAGAAACATAAAGATTTTATTTTAAATGTCAACAATTGTGATACTCCAATATTAACAAAAAGTGGTTGATAAAAGAAAGGTAATTAAATAGTAATTAATAATGCTCCGAATGGTGTGGTTTTTTACCTTCCCAGAGACAATTTTAATTGGTTCTCTTCCCCAGCCCTGTCTCTCTTAAGTATTATTTCTACATTAATAATGGTCTCTGTATGCAGAGTTTTAAATCTATTTTTTCCACAGTGCAAAAGACTTCAATATGTTAAATTTATGATCTAGTTGACTGGCTGATAGATATTACTCATTGATACTGCATGTGGGTTTGTAATACTCAGCTGTGCATTTCTGTTTTATTTTGGTTTTGACATAAAGTTATCTCTTGTGGAGAACTTCCTACACCTCCAAATGGGAATAAGATTGGGACTCAAATCACCTATGGATCTACAGCTATATTTACTTGTGACTCAGGATATATGCTAGTTGGCTCTGCTGTGAGGGAATGTCTATCTTCTGGACTCTGGAGCGGAATTGAGACCAGATGTTTAGGTATGGAACCTACTGTCATGACTTGACTATTTTCTTCCTCTCTAGCAGACAAAAGTAAGCACAGTGAATCAGCTTGTCTCTTTCTTTTATCAGACTTTGAAGAGAGTTCTGCATTTTAAATATGTGTGTGACTGGATAGTTTGTCTTATAAAATTGTAACTGCGGACACCTTTCAACAGACTGAATCTCTTTTTCAACATCTTCCTCACACACAAAACTTTACTACTTCTCAGAAGAGATCAATTATTATTAAGTTCATATACTATAATGTTCAGTAACTAAACAGTTAAGACGATTTATTAAAACAACTATAGGAGTAGAAGTGAAAACAGTAATATGAAAGATACATTTTGTATGAGACTAATAAGGTTACAGCAAATTTTCAAATATCATAATTTGCATATCTTCAAAACTTTAATGATAGCAAATTATTGAAAACAGCTTGAATTGTTTTTCTTACAGAAATACAATGCAGCATACATCGTATCTAGCACACCAAAAATCATGTACAGCTTGTTAAAAAATAAAAGCTGGTGAGAGAGCATAATTGCTTTTCCAGCAACATTGCCTGCTGTGCTACATCACTATGTAGGAATGAGCTTTCTGGAAAGAGTCAGAGTAATTCCTTTCAATTCCTGTTTCTTCAACAAGTAATTTGAAACTTAAGATAGAGGGATGATTTCAGCTAATGGCAAATCAGAAGTCAGAAATTTTTATAAGAAGGTTGAGAAAGAAAATGGTTTTGGAAGATGCAGGAAAAAGAGGAAATTAAAGAAATGGATGAATGTGGGAGAAAAGAGATAATATGCAACAGGAAGATCTACAGACCAGCTATTGTGATGATCCAAGAAATACATTCAATGTATGAGAAAATTCTGGTGTTTGCTTTCAATGACTGAAAAATGTTAAGAAAAAAATTAGATTTCACTTTCTACTTCTAAAGCTTTTCTGCTTACAGCTGCATATTTTTAAACCATTTTTCTTAGCCTTTCCAGTTTTCCTACTGAAAAACTTAGTTATGCTTGTGCTCAAGTGGCTACCAGTGTATTTCTGGTTTAAGCATTGAAGATGTCCTTAAGAATACTCTTGGATGACATCAATGAAATCCTGCAGGATAAAATAATATCCTTTTCCAAGTATTTTAATTGAAATCAGCAATATAACCTAAAACTAGGTGCTGTTGAGCCTAATTAGATGTAAAAGAGAACTGGAACATAGGTAAGCTTTAAATCACAAAAAAATTGTTTACTAAAATCCAAAACAAAATGTATTATGACACAAATAACATTCCACAACATTGTGGACAATAGTGCATGATTTTAACAACATTCATAATAGTATCCAAACATGTTGACAGTTTTCACAGCCCTTTTTTGCCTTCTTTCTCCCCCTTCCCCCATTCCTGCTTCTTTTACTGCAAGGATATAGCTACTGAATCTCAGGAGACAATAGATGACAAAGAGAATTAGAACATTTAACAAAACTGCCCTCCATTCTGAATGTCACTTTTTTTTACCCCCTCCAGATTACCTAAATCACAATGTAGTACTGTGTGAGTAATCATATTAATGCAAAGATCTTGATTTGATCTCTTACTGAATCTAGTGGGAAATTGAGTTCTGGATGAGTATTCTTGTTCTCCTTAGCTAGCGAGTAGAAAATACACTCAGATTTAAGAAATAAACAAAACAAAAATCAGAGACCTCCTGAAGTAATTTTTCTGTGAATGTTTTAAAAACAAATAGATGTTTCACAAGATTGTATGGTAAAAATATGAAAAGAATTACTTCAGTCTTTAAAAATAAAATAACAGTCAAAGACAAAACCCATGACTGTCGTGTCTCCAAGATTCAGACTGCCTGTTACAATTTATTGTTCTTGGACTTTTTCTAGACTGAAAACATTAAATCAGTTTCTGAGGAAAAGTCTATAAATCCAGGAGAAAAATTCAGGAACATAGAATAGTTTTCTCTTGAATATCCTATTTATAAAAGAGAGATTGACAAATCTGTGTATTTCCTCGGAAAATATTTACATATTGTGTTAAGAAATTAATTTTTCTACTTATATGAAAACTTAACATATTTACATGTATTTATTTATTTACAACATTCATTTTATTTGTTTAATTTACTGACATAAGAAAAAATCATTAGAACATATATTTTAGTAACTACAAAAAAGTTTGAAAGGTTTTATATTTATGGGTTTTTTTAATGCCTGTAATCATCTATTTGTTAAACTGAGCATTTCTTAGGGCAGTAATATGTAAGGTCTACTTGGTTGACTCTCTTTCTGATTTTTTAGCTGATATGTTAATGATTAATATAAGTACCCTACATTTGCAAGGTTTCTCTAACACTGAGATTTCTGTTCCTCTTTTCATTCGCACTGTTTTTAGACTTTGTATTAACTCGAAGGAGAAGCAGTATCAGAAAAGTCATTACTTTCACAACTTTATGATTTGAGGATCAGGACCACTGTGTTGGTTGGGTTGGGTTTTTTTTGGTTACTATAGCTTGACAGGAGGAAATACACAGACATTTCTAGAAAACAGCACAATTTTTAAAGTGACTGTGGATAAAAGTTGATGTGGTAGAGATCAGTATGTGGTGAAATGAATTTTCTTGAGGTCATTTGTTGGTTTTTATTTATTTTGGTTACCATTTCAGAAAACCTTATTTAAAAACAGGTAGCAGAATAAAGTTTATTAAGTTAGAGTGAGCATTAAATGTCAGCATTTGTCCATACTCACCATAAGATAGTGTCAGGAATGTCTTTAACCTCTTCTCCTAAGAGAAAAAGTAAACCTCAAAGCCCGTGTCTTTGTCTTTATTAAAAAATAATCCAACAGAAAGGAGCAGAACATGAGACAAATAATTGGTTTTGAAATCTCTGTAATCTGTATTACATATGGTTCAGAGAATTTGCCTTGGAGAGTATCTGGTCTATTCGTCTGAGCTAAATGTTGTCAATACTCATATGGTTCTAGGTTGTCAAAAATACCTGTCAATAATTTTGATCACTTTGACTCCAAAAGGATATAGAACACTTGTTCTATGCACCTGAAGTCGAGCTTTTCAATGTGCTTCCTCTGAAAGGAAGATCATTTGCTCATAGCAAAACCTCTCATCCATTTAGAGTTACAAGGAGGATCTGAGCCAAAATGCTAACATAGGCAATACATATAACTTGTTAGCTGAGGTTAGCTGAGGAATTTTTACCCTTTTTGCTCAACGCTTTCTTATATTTTTCATTCATAAATACCAATTCCAATCATTAATGAAACAAACACAAAGAAAATATGATAAGATATGAGAAAAAAGTTATCCAATTTTTCTGTACAAAGCAATACTGTCAACAGGGAAAAAAGAGTAGGCCCCAGCTGGACCAGAGTACCTATGTAAGCTGACAGTGAAGACTATGTAGTCCATAAATCGATCAGTGATATAACTAAAAGATAATGTTGTAAAGGATGAAAAAAATTTTTCATAAGACTAGTTTATAAGATATGTGTACATTGGTGAATGAAAACACTGGTGGGGAGGTTAGATAATAACATTGGAAAGTATGAAAAGATATTAAATTTATGTATACAGTCAATCAAGTAAATCAGGAACTGAAATATATACATATTTCAATTATATACAATTTATGTATGTGGAAGAGAAAGAGCAATAAGGCTGGAAAGTTATATTTCATCTCTTTTATTTGAAAGGAAGGTTTGCACACTCAGAAATAACTGTACCTTTAAGTTTCTGTCAGGTAAGGACAAAGGAACTGTAGTATTTATATTTTCATTATCAGCTTTCAGCCACTGAAAGGCTTCTACAGCTGCGTATCCTCTGAAGTGTAGCCTTTTTACAACTATTTTCATCCTAAAAATTTTTGAAAGAACATACAAACAACTAAATTCTTCCTCTTCACAGTTTTTAAACATCTTTTGCACTCGTGGTATTTCAATTAAAAGAGAATCTGTATGTTTAGTGACGCTGAATTAACATATCCAGAGTTAGCCTTATGCTTCTCTTTATTCCTCACTATTACTGTGTAATAATAACAACTAGACATTCAAATGAGTTACATGATATTTCGTCTTTAAGGCATTATTCAGGAATTTTAAAAGATTTAAAAAAATGTCACTCTTCATCCTGAAAAATCTTAGTACAACTTAAAGAGTTGGCAAGGTGAAGATATTCTGACACTAACATTAGAAAGCCCTCAAACCCTGTTTTGCTCAGGGCTGTGCCAGTGTTGTCTCAATACTGTGATTTTCTACAGATGTTGTTTGTGAACAGCAAGATGCAAAAAAAAAAAAAAAAAAAAAAATCCTTATAAGTAATGCAAGTCCGTAGAAAAAGAAAAAAATTACAGCAAATAAATCTTCCCTCTTCAGCTCAGGTCATCCTGACAGTTAATTGATTTAGCTGAATTGTAACCTAAGTCCCTGTTTTCAGTAGTATATTGGTATGTAGATTTCTTTCACTACTATGCTCATGTTTGATATTACTGACACCTAAAATAACCATACACACATTTTTGGCATTTACTGTAAAGATTTTGTATTTATTTATTCCTGCCTTTGCATCTTAGCAAGTAACTTGCAGAAAAGAAAACTCATTTATAGCTATAGTTTCTAAAGTTATGGCACTAAATTATTATGCTCATTCTTCATTGTAGAGCTGAATTTCATGTCAAGTTAGGTAGTATATGTGGTGATCACATTATATTAATATTCTCTATTCCTACTTTTTGACTAATTTTGTTTCTTAATGATATTTCATGTAGTTATTCTTCTCAAGCTTTCCTAAACTGGAAGTTAAGGATGTTATAGTGCTTATTTCCCCCTCAAATCTGCTACTCAGTAAAACCTTCACTCGTAATATCTTTCTTTGCAGTATTCACTCATTACCTTCACAAAAGTGATATCTTTGATTCACTATTATAAATCACAGCTTACATTAAGATCTAGTGACCTCAACTGGATTCATAGAACTGCTGTATAGATCTTTTATACAGATACTGGATCCAGTTCTGTTCAATATCTTTATCAATGGCCTGGATAAAGGTATTGAATGCACCCTTTACAAGTTTGCAGATGACACTAAGCTGAGAGGAAGTATCGATCTGATTGAGGGTAGGGAGGCTCTCCAAAGACATTTGAACAGGCTGGTTTGATGGGCTGAGACCAGTCATGTGAGATTTAACAAGGCCAAATGCCGGGTCCTGCACTTGGGGCACAACAACCCTGTGCAGTGCTGGGGGGAGAGTGGCTGGAGAGCTGCCTGGTGGAGAAGGACCTGGGCGTGTTCATTGACAGCCGACTGAACATGAGCCAGCAGTGTGCCCAGGTGGCCAAGAAGGCCAATGGCATCTTGACTTGTATCAAAAACGGTGTGACCAGCAGGTCCAGGGAGGTGATTCTGCCCCTGAACTCAGCACTGGTGAGACTGCACCTTGAATTCCGTGTTTGGTTCTGAGCCTCTCGCTACAAGAAGGATGTTGAAGCTCTGGGGCGTGTCCAAAGAAGAGCAGCAAAGCTGGTGAAGGGGCTGGAGAACAAGGAACAGCTGAGAGAACTGGGATTGTTTAGCCTTGAGAAGACGAGGCTGAGGGGAGACCTTATTGCTCTCTACAACTACCTGAAAAGAGTATGTAGAGAGGAGGGAGCTGGCCTCTTCTCCCAAGTGTCATGGGACAAGACAAGGGAAACAGCCTGAAGCTCCATCAGGGCAGGTTCAGACTGCATATCAGGAAAAAGTTTTTCATGGAAAGGGTCATTGTGCACTGGAACAGGCTGCTCACGTGAAGGTATTTAAAAGATGGGTAGACAAGGTGCTCAGGGACATGGTTTAGTGGCAGATAGGAATGGTTGGACTCAATGATCCCAGAGGTCTTTTCCAACCTAGTGATTCTATGATTCTATGATATCAAAAAATATAGAGGTACACCCAGTCTTACAATACAGTACTAAAATAATGACATTGACAATGAACAAGGCTATCCTGAAAACAGTCTAGAATAGCCTAGTCAAAAATAATCTAAAATCCTAACCTGGCATGAAGTCAGCTATTCACTACTGGTGTGTTAGAATATTTCTCCCTCCTCTCAGTAACAGTAATTATGGCAATCTAATAGTTGCAAATTGGTGAACAGAGATTTGGCTTAATATTACTATTTTTATTTCTGCTTTTCTTCTATCCATAACCTTATTCTTAATGCAGTGTAGTAAATGTTCTGTTTGCGATGTGTTTGTATTTGTTAGTGTACCATGCAAGGGTGTGGGTTTTTTTTCTCACTCATTCATTTTGGTAAACATAAATCAGAAGTAAAATATTGATCTTACTGCTGGAACCACTTCATCTGTCACATATTTTCCACAAATCTTATATGATTGGTTTTTTATTTTTTGTTTTCAATAGCCTTCCAATGTGACTACAATAGTTTTATATTTGCTTGTATTTAGTCTTAGAATCAAAAAATCACTTTGGGGATAAAAAAAGTGATATTCTATTAGGTAACAGCAGTACTATATTAAGTCTTTTATCCATTATAAGAAAATATTCAATGGCTTATTGGAGGTTTAAGCAGGAGTGTAAATAGATAATAGAATCAATATTTCTTAAATTCTTTCTCATCTTTTTGAAAAATAAATCTCCTGGCAAACAAGCAAAATTTAAAAAAAAACAACTAACAGTAGACAACACAATCGCTCAGTATTCAAGCCTTTGTTTTTCCAGCAGTTCCCTTACTTTTTTTTTTTGTCAAGACCTTTCCTTTTACTTCCTTATATTTTTACATCCGTTTTCAGTTTTCTGCCATGGTTTTTCTGTTCAGCTTGTGGTTCACCAGGACGCCTAAGTCCCTTTCAGCAAAGCTTCTATGCAGCCACACAGTTCCTAACCTTTACTGGGCTCTTTAGTTATTGCTTCCCAGGTGCAGGACCTTTAACTTGTCTCTGTCAAACTTCATAAAGTTCTCACAAACTCACTCATCCAAGCCTGTCTAGGTCTCTCTGTAAGTTGGCTTTCTCTCCTGACATGTTCACTTCACCACCCAGTCTGGTGCCATCAGCAGACTTCTGATGGCACATTCAGTCCCAGCATCCAGATAATTTATGATGACGTTGAACAGCATGAGGCCCTGCATAGATTTCTGGTGGATCCCACTCGTGACAGGCTGCTAGACTGAGTAAAAACATTGATCACCATCCTCTGAGTGTAGCCAAATCCATCATCTCACAGTCCATCTACCCATTCTGCACCTTGTTGGTTTGTCCAGGAGAAGGCTGTGTAGAACACTGTCAGATTTTTTACTGAACTCCAGGTAAACAATATCCACTGCTCATCCGTTGCCTACAGAAGATGTCAAATAAATTCAAAAGAAATTATGAAAGAAAACAAGAAACTCAAAAGTCAAAAGAAGATGTCAAAGTGACAGTTTGGGAGGATCATAACAATGAGAGGAAGTAGGCTGAGAGGATGGGCATTTTAAGTGATTTTAAATTTTCTCAAGCTAGACAGAGGTATTAATGAAAGGCTTAGGAATGGTTTACAATAAAATTTCATCTGTTGCAGTTGTTTGTTTTTTGTGATGTCCACACATATTTGCATTGTTTCAGTTCTATTTCCTCTGCACAGGAAACAGAGCTTGACCTTTCCGGTAATGCACTCTGCTTCCACTCTTTTGCTGCAAAGCAAAGCTAAAATCTTGTTTAAGAACTAAACAAAATATTGTAATTAAATGCAAGTAGAAAATTATTTCCTTGAACACTGTCTCAATCACTGCAAACTCTGTTTGTTCTTCTGATAAAAACTGATTTTTTCCAACTCAGGTTTTGCTCCTCATCTACTTAGTCCTGTTTATCATCACAAATATGATAGGATAGGGAATTAGGCCCTTTTTAGCAGGTTCAAGAAAAGGAAAGCAGAGGAGTTTGGGTGGCTATTAGTTTGTTTTTTTTTTTTTTTGTTGAAGTACTAGCTGAAACAATCCTCATTTTTCTTGCTTACCCTACCTGTTTTTCTGCAGTGAGTTTTCTGCCACATGTCACAATCTCCATGAGGTCAACCAATCTCAGAGGATTTTCCATTACCACATTATTTGTTGAATCACAGGTTCCATTTTCTAGAGTTCATTAAGAAAAATGCTAACAAATGATACATGGTTCATTCTTTTTCCCAGCCTCTCTCTAGATTAAATATCTGTTTGTGACTTTTATACTGTAAATAAAATATTTCTCATATTTTGAAAATTTAGGGTAGAAAACTATGCCAGTACACAGGAAGGTTTTAGGTTCCAGGACATTTGGATGTAGTTGCGCTGACTACCTTTAGCCCAAGCATGTTAATCTCTTTGGGATTCTTGTAGGATAAATAGGAGAGAAAAGACAGAAGACTATCCAGAAAGTCAGATTGCAGCAATAAATTGTCCAAATTAATTTGTTTCCATTGTAAGAAGTCTGGTATTTGTAATGGATTATTTTTTTTAGATTTGTTTAAACACATAATAGTGTAATGTTAACTTTTTGAAGTTTAATCTTAACTGAAATAAAATTGAGGAAAATAAGACGGAGTTCTACAAGTAATAAAAAAGAGTTATTCATATTTTTTGAAAATAAATTTGACAATATATATGACATTTAATCTCTTTGCTACACTGTTGGGGTTTTTTTTGTAATTTTTCATATGTGTGCAGTCCTACCTATAAAAATACAATACGGCAGTTTTTTTGAAGGTAATGAAAATAAACTTTTTAATTAAGTCAATTAAAAAAATATTGAAAGATGTTTAGCTTTTCTTTGTTTTAATTAAGTATGTATATTTAAAATACCTCTGACATATTTACAGATAAATTTAGATTTGTTTTTCTTTATCTACTTTGAAAATTGTAGCTGGTCACTGTGGTATTCCAGATCTTATTGTCAATGGTCAAGTGATTGGAGAAAATTATGGATATAGAGACACTGTTGTATACCAGTGCAGTCCTGGTTTTCGGTTAATTGGTTCTTCTGTAAGAATATGTCAACAGGATCACAACTGGTCTGGTCAACTTCCATCCTGTGTGCGTAAGTAAGCATGGTAACACATAGTGAATTATGTTACAGGAATTTCTATGCCAGACTAGATGAGGAGAGACTTTGCAACTTAGTATTCATTAAAAATATATATATATATTTATTTACAGTAGATTCTTAAAAGTATCTGGACACCTGAAACCTGTGATTTATCTATCAGATGAAGTTTAATGTTGTCACTTATTTTTTGGCTACTAAATACTTATCATTTATATATGAATATGAAACTTCTTCAGAATGGGACTTAGACACCTGCTGCTCAAATTTGAAAATGGCTTTATGTCCACAGTGGCTTTTGAAATTATTTAAAGTAAATTTATTTCAACTGTAGTAATTAAAACCTTTGAATTGTTGTTTTTTCTGTTTTTTTTTTTTCTGGCATGAATATTGTGTTTTAATAATGAGGGTCCTTTTGTATGATAGTGTGTCAACAGAGCACATGAAATAACATTAAGCAATAACAGAAAATACTGTATGACTATGTTTCAATAATTCATGTTCAGTAATATCAGTGTATTGAAAGTGTGTCAGTTTGCCTCCAAATATTTTTTTGTACCGGAAACTATATAAATAATGAATCATAACATACAATGTTAATTCATTATCCTTACTGCTCAATCTTTACTTTGTCTGCATAGAACCAGATATACACAACACTACCATAATAACTGCATTTCTTAATTTTGGTTCTACTGTATCTAGTAATAGATCATTACTTGTTCCATTACATTTCGGATCAACACACTTTTGTGTAGGTAGCAAGGCAATTTAGACACTGTTAATCAAGAATTTCTAAATTAAAATGTTAGTATCAATGTTAGATCTAAAAAAACCACAAACCTCAAACCCTACTTGTTTTGGTTATACTAACAGAAGAGAAAATGGAGGTACTTTCTTCCTCTAGTGAAATGGAAAATGCTTGTTTGAATGCAGGAGGATGTGCAATACTGCACTTCAAAAAAAAGGACACAAGACTTGGTAAAAAAGTTAGACTTACAAAATGTTGCTATAAACAGCAGCTGTCTCTAACTCTGTGATAGATATTTGGGAGCAGGTCTATTCCATATCAAAGGTTCAAATTAAGTATAGGAAAACAGTCTTGCATTTCTTTCTTTATTTAACATAGTTGTTTTAATTGAAATGTTGAGAGCACGTGTTTGAATTAAAAAATTCTGATCTTTCTACTTTTGAATTCACCATTCTTCTTGCTTATACAGTGGGCATGCGTATTGTTTAAAATATTATGGATATTCCATATTTCTGTTTTCACAGGAGTAATTTTTTATTGTTATTATATGTAGATTAAAAAACACCTCTGAGGGCTGAATGCATATCCTTGCCAGATAGTTTTACAAATGTTAGCAGTTTAGTGTACAATTCCAATTACTCTTTTGGGGAAAAAAAAAACCAGTTATCTATACAAAAATTTCTGATATCAGTAACATAAAGATAATATATTTAATTGAAAGAACTTACTGAGTGATATTAATAGAACATACAGAATTCAATTTAACTGTCATTCATAGAGTATACTGTGACTTTATTCTAGTTCTTAAGGACCTTTTGTGTTACAAAAAAATTATTTTAGTTAGATTTTATCAGAGAGGTTTTTTGTTAGAGTCATCATGATAAGCCTGTACTACACAGAGAGACCATATGTTTGTCAGACCTAAAGAAATTAATTTAGAAAAATAATGAGATTTCTAATTTCACAAGAATTTTAGAATTATTGAATTTATAGTGTGATTTTTTTCATTATAAATTACTGATGAACATTTTATTTATCAACTGCTGGAGTTTGGTAAAACAGCAGAAAATATTTGTACCTTTTTTTCATTATTTTGGGAAACATTATTTGTGTTTTATTCTCCTTGCTATTTTTGCATCTGGTCTCTGTAGGCACTGAAAAGAAATTTTACCTTCTGTAGTCAGTTTTGTATAAATAGAAGAAAATTTTCACAGTACCCATAGGTTTCATATATCCAGTCATGAATTTATAGATTCACTAAGTACTTTGGCCTCAAATAGAGTGACACGATACTAAGATATATTTCTCAGAATTAATACCTGAGCAACTAATGCACTGAAATATTTCCTTTCAAGTTCAGGTACACGTAATGAAAATCCAGTGCTTGCTTGATTCTTCACAAAAGCTTTCTTCATTTGTCTTGATTACTACATGGCAAATTCTATTTTCTTTATTTAAATATTTAAATAAGTCCTTAAACATCTACTAAAAAATGTTGTAGTTCTGATTCAGTTGAGTGAAATATGTATCTTTCATGGAAAGTACACAGCATCTTATAATACCAAAACTTTAACTATTGGAAATGATTATCTATTATATCATGATTAATGAAAAGTGATAACAGCACACTCTGTTTTTTGTTTCTTTGTTTTGTGCTATACTAGCTGTTAGTTGTGGTCACCCTGGTAGTCCAATTTATGGGAGAACAAGTGGAAATGGTTTCAACTTCAATGATGTTGTGACATTCTCATGCAATACTGGGTATGTTATGCAAGGACCAACCAAAGCACAGTGTCAGGCTAATAGACAGTGGAGCCATCCACCTCCGATATGCAAGGGTAAGAATGCAAAGATTTACACATTCCAAACTTTGTTGGAAAATTAGGGTTGAAAAATAAACTGGAGGTAAAATAATGTTGTGATGTGTTTACTTGGCCAGAGGAGTCTATTGCATGGAATCTGTTAAAATGTCCATGACCCTCAAAATAACTATTATATTCCCCTCAACAGATGGCTGCAAGTGGTACAAACAAAACAAAAATCAGTCTTAAGTAACATTTTCAAACATATGAATTCTGAAGACATTGAGGACTCAAAAAATCCATCAGTATTCTCAACCATCAAAGTATATCCCTCTTTTTAAAAACATATGTCCGTTTGCTGGGATATTTCCCTGTCCTAGCAGAATCACGACAGTCTTACCGAATGGATCACATGCCCTTTAGCTCAAAACATTTGCCTCAAAGGTACCCCATTATCAAAATGTTAGTGTAGGAACATAAGTATATTTGCATGGGTGTGTGGGTTAGACCAAAGGCACATCTAGCTGCATGATCTGTTTCTAGCTGTGGTCAATAGTTTATTCAAGGCAAAAGTATAATTGAACCTATTGAATATATTGGTATGTCCAGTTACTTTTAGTGGCAAATACTTTTACAGCATCATTGTACTTCACAAAGAAACATTTCCTTTTATTTGTTCTGAGTTTAGCATCTACTGGTTTCATATAATCTCCCTAACTCAGTATCATTTTATATAAAATCAAGGTGTATAAAATGAAGGTAGCAACACATAGGAAATTTCTCATATGAAGGACAGGAGACCATTTAAAAACCATTTCAGTAGACTGTATTTGTATGACTCTGAAGTCTATGCTCTTTTTCTTTTTAGTGGTCAATTGTTCTGATCCTGGAATACCAGCAAATTCTATAAGAGAAAGTAAAATTGAACATGGAAATTTCACATATGGCACAGTGGTATTTTATGACTGTAATCCTGGATATTTTTTATTTGGCTCTTCAGTTTTAATTTGTCAACCAAATGGCCACTGGGACAAACCTCTACCTGAATGCATTAGTAAGTAGATAATGAGTATGCTTCCACAAAGAATTTGGACTAGACTGAGTATTATTTTGCACATCATTTCCAACAGTCTCATGACAGCAATTAGAATTATCATATTTATATACATTTGTGTATGTGCAGTAATGACGGAAAGTCTCAGTAGCAGCTGAAGTAGTGCAGTTATATTTTTATTGTGTGTAGTAAATAACATGGAAACATTGGGAAATGCAGTAACTGAAACAAACATCTCTGAGTGCTTCAGCCAATGATCCCTTCTGGGTGGGACGGAAGGTCAAAACATATCAATTGAATTTGCCAGTTTGCGGCCTCCACTGGCCACAAAGCTGTGATGAAACTGAAACTTAAAAAATATAGTATTCTGTTATAGGCTTATGTCACTATAGCATTTTCAGGACTTCTCTGTACAACAGCAAGGTCAGACTACCTCTGAAGACAGTAAGCAAATAATAGCGGCACTGTAAATCACAAAAAATGTCCCCTTGATCATGTCCTCATCTTACCATTCTACTATGATGTACCTGAACATCATAGTCTTATGCAACCTATTCACTAAGGCAAGTGGATCAGTGCAAGGAGGTTGGTTTTTCTCCTGGTTTGTCATGAACAACTTTCTGACTGTAATGCAGATATAGCCACAGATGTTTCACTGATTTAAAATTGTCTGGGACAGTTGTTTTATCCAGTTCTCTACAAGTCTATGAAAAAGGTGTTGTTTAGGATGAAATATTTTGTTAGGGTGCAAATTTCTCTCAGAGATAGGTTGAAAGGTATATTTTCTAGAGACTAAAGCGAAAACAGGATAAGGGCTCCTTGTGCAGGAATCATGGATCAATATATGTACTATTGTAGATATTAGTTCTCAGGTTTGCCTTTATTAGCCTTCCTTAATTGAGGTTTCTGCAGTTCTGCTATTCGCTGAAAAAAAAAATAATAAAAGTAATCTGAAACAGTATTTCTTATTACTATTGAAACCTTTAGTTCAGAAACTTTTCCCTTTCTTTGAAGGGATAAATAGCTTGATTGCAAGTCACAGTTAAAATGATAACAAAGAGTTTAAGAGATTTACACTAAATTTTACGGTAACGTTACCATTCAGAAGGATAAATGTAATTTAATAGTAACTTATCTCCAAAGAGAAAGAAATTCTGAGGTAAAGGTAGAAAGATTTCTTCTTTCTACTTTTGTATTTTTATCTCTTAGCCTTCTTCGAGAATTATCAGAAGTAATTTAATAATGCAGATTTTGCTTTTCTTCTAAGCTAACCTTTGAGAGTAAGGATGCTATATGTACTTTTGAAAGGATATTCTCAGCTCCATTTGTGTCATTTATGTAGAGTCAATGAATTCTAACCTAGGCACTCTCTATGATATTTTTTAATCATAAATCTTACAAAAACTTATTCTGATGTAGCTTCTGAACATTTTTTATAGAGCATTTCAGCTTTTGAAGTGTTTTGCAATTTTTTTTTTTCCCTTTTGGACATATACAGGGCAGTCATTTAGTAGTCTGCACGTTTTTTCCACTGTAAAAGCAATGGAGAAGAAGTGGAAAGCTTGCTGGATGTTTTTGTTTGACCTAGGTTGGATTGTTTTTTGACCCAACTGAATTTCAATCTCTTGCTGAGTAGTCTCAAAGAACTTACCTTTTGTTGAACTATAGCTAGAGTAATGAAGAAGAGACCCAGTTACAAAGGAAAAGTTGTTCACCTGTAAAATCACTCAAATCCTTTGAAATGTGTTGTAGCTAGAGTGCTTCTAACTACTATAAATACTGTAAGAAGCAGAATTCAGCATTGGCCTTGACCATAATGCCTTTCCAAATCTTCCTTTGAATTAAAAGTTTGCTGATGATACAACAAAACTGGAAGGAGTGGCTCGTATACCAGAAGGCTGTGCTGCCATTCAGTGAGTTCTTAACAGGCAAGAAAGCTGAAGGGAGAAGAACCTAATGAGTTTAACAAAGGCAGGTGCAGAGTCCTGTACCTAGGGATCAAAAACCTCTCAAACCAGGACAGGATAGATGTTGACCTGCTGGAAAGCAGCTCTGCAGAGAAGGACCTGGAAGTCCTAGTGAATGTGGCCTCGTGGCCAGAAAATTCAGCAGTGCCCTGGAGTGCATCAAGAAGAGCGTGGCAAGCAGGTCAACGGAGATTATCCTGCCTGTCTACTCTGCCCTAGTGAGGCCCCATCTTGAGTACAATATCCAGTTCTGGGCTCCTCAGTTCAAGAAAGACAAGGAACTACTAGAGAGAGTCCACCAGATCCCTGCAAAGTTGATTAGGAGATAAGAGCATCTCTTATGAAGAGAGTGAGAGACTCATATCTGTTTAGCTTGGAGAAGACTGAGAAAAGATCTTATAAATACTTATAAATACCTAAAGGGTAGGTGTCAGGAGGATGGGGCCAGACTCTTCTCAATGGCTTCCAGCAACAAGACAAAGGACAACAGGCATAAACTGTAACACAGGAAATTCCATCAGGACATGAGGAAAAACTTTACTGTGAGGGTGACAGAGCATTGGAACAGGCTGCCTAGAAAGGTTGTGGAATCTCCTTCTCTGAAGATATTAAAAATCAACCTGGACGTGTTCCGGTACAACCTGATCTAAGTAAACCTGTTTTAGCAAAGGGGTTGAACTAGATGATCTACAGAGGTCCCTTCCAATCCCCTACCATTCTGTGGTTTTGTGATTCTGCAAAGACTTTCAGGGGTACCTGCTACTTCGGTCCCTTTTGCCAGTAAACTACTTAAATTTAAAATGTACTCAAAATGGAAAACATTATATCTCAAAGAATTCCAGTGACTGTGTCAGTTTTTTTGTACTGCAGTGTCTTCTCAATTGACTTCTGATAGACATGCTCTGATCTGTTAATTCTATGCTACTGAGCAAAGATAAACAGACATTTGTAAGATACTTATATCCCTAAATATTTTGCGGAGTTGTCAGGAAGGTTCTGCACTTTGTTGGACTGCTAATAGAACATATGTCATTGAACACAGATCAGTATATATATGAATGTAAAATTCTAAGACTGAAAACAATCGTTAGGGGAAGATGAATCATCACACATCACTTTGGTCATATGTTTTATTGTATAACCACTGTACTGTTGTATGTATCTGAAGTGCTAGAGTATTGAATACATCCTCAACTCTTACCAGGCTTCTGATCTGGCTTCTTTTTATTGAGAAAATCCTGCTGAAAATGTTATGATATCGAAGATGATGAACAATTGATAAAATCTACCTTTTTATGATTTAGCATGTTGATCTACTGTCCTGGTATATACAGCTGTTATTTGTGGGTTTCATAATGCATAAATACAGATAACTTTGGCCAAGATATGCCACATAACATGGGCAGGTGTAAGATAAAAATGAAATCCAACACGCAAGGCTCTATTAATTCTGTGAAAAGAGTGAATTTGGTTTATGAATTTTAACTGTGCATTTTCGTGACATATTTAGTTGCTTCAAATTCACTCCTTGCTTTGAATTCTTAAAAGTTTTCTCTATATTAGTTTCACATGTGATGGCACATCTTTTGTACGATTTCATTTTAAAAAGCAGACTATCTATTTATTTTCAATATAAAACTTTCTTTCCATTATATACATTGTACATGTAGATAACGTTCCCCATAATAATGCATAGGAACTTCTGTCACTTTGCTTTATCTTACAGAGTAGCCAGTTTCCTGTTATCTAGCCAAGGTAACTTCACTGTTACTTTATAGAACTTTCTAATGGATAGGAGGCTGCTGAAATTCTTTCAATGGTGCTACTCCGATTTTAGATCAGGTTTCTATCATTTAGCCTGTTTTATTTTATTCCTGAAGAAAATGGTCACTCTTGATCATTTATAGGAAAAGCCTTTTATCATAATTTTCTGTATAAGAGGCAATTAAAGGACAAAAAGTATCATAGTAATTCTTCCTATCTTCTTTCATGAGTTATTGTACTTCATGATATTTGAGGCAGTTAGCAAAGTTAGGTGTGTATAAGCTGACTGTTGGATGACCTTATGCGCAATCTGGAAGTGGAAATCACAAAAATATCAAAATTAAGAGCACTGATCACAATATGGAAAAAACTAACAATTATTGCTCAAAGTTTACTAAACAAACAATTAATAGGAAGTTTATCCATGACCACTTTTAAGACTGAGATCCAGAAATTGCCTCTAATCCCTATGCAGTTAACATCAATGGGTGATGTCTACTACTATAGTAAAAACATGTAAACAAATATTTTATTTATGCAATATGATATTTTAAGTAACCAAATCCATGAATATGAATTCAGTATATTAGCATTAACATTAACAGTAAAATTTAGCAAAAATATTCATGTTTATAAACATATTAGAATTCATGACTGATTATTTGGACGAAAGATGAAGGTCTGCATATTCTCTAGCTCAGCAGTGACATTGGCAGATATTGTTTTCCTGCATTTTTTCTCTGGAGAGTACATGCATGTACTATTTGTGTGTGCGTTATGAAAATGTTAATTACAAACTGGTTGATCAGTGATAATAACATTTTTTTATCTCCAATAATTATGCATTGTAGTGATTGACTGTGGCCATCCTGGTGTTCCTCCTAACGCGGTCCTGTCTGGAGATAAATATACGTTTGGGTCTACTGTTCACTATACCTGCACAGGTAGAAGATCACTGTTAGGGCAGTCATCTCGTACATGTCAGTTAAATGGACACTGGAGTGGATCTCTTCCTCATTGCTCAGGTAACATTTTTCAATTAATGAGTGTGCCCTGAACCCATTTTGAACTTACTTGCATTCATTAGAAGGCCATTTTAAAACTGGGAAAAGAATATATAAAACTGAAGTAGTGTAAAAAACAGTAAACCCAAAAAAAGTAAAAGCTATTAGCAAGACAACAATTTGGGAGGAGTTTGCTTTCCCATTGACATTTAATATGAATAGGAGGTTGCACATTCAACAGAAAGTTGAATGAACTTGTTTGGTTCAAAACTATTTTCTATGTGACTTTTGGAAAGAGTGTTAATTTCCACAGGACAACCTTGCACCATTGGTGCTTCAAGATGGTTAGATTGTTTTTTTGTAAAACTTGCAAACTATCTACTGATTTGAACACATCACAGGTATATCTTAATTGCTTAACACATCCATCTTTATAGATGTGACAGGATTAGTCATGTTACCAGTTATAGTTCTCAATATATATTGGGGGAAGTTCTTTCTTATCATCCTCGTGTTTCCATTACATAGTTTAAATAAAGCAAGGGTTTGGACGTTATTCAGAGTACTTAAATATCTCCAAAGGCAGAAAATAGGAAGAAAAAAAGTGACACATTTTTTCTGGGTTACAGCCAAAACAAGAGGTGAAAAATAACTGATATGCAAGTCTAACAGTACTCCTATAGATTCACGCTGAAAATCGAAGGTTCTTTAAAACATTAGTAAATCATAGACTCATAGGATTGTTTGGTTCAGAAGGGACTTCCAAAGATCATCTAGCCCCACCCCCCCGGACTACTTCAACTAGATCAGATTGCTCAGAGCTCCATGCATCCTGATACGGCATCCGCAACTTCTTTGGGCAACCTGTTCCAGTGTCTTACGAAGCTCATGTTAAAAATTGTGTTCCTTCTGTCTAATCATAACCTACCTTCTTTCAATGTAAAGCCACTACCCCACTTTCTGTCACTACAGGCCTTGATAAAAAGTCTCTCTGCATCTTTCTTCTATGTTTTATATATTGAAAGGCCACAATAAGGTCTTCTGACATCCTTCCCTTCTCCAGGATGAATAGCCTCAACTCTTTCAGCTTTTTTGCGTAAGAGAGTTGTTCCATGCATCTAATAATTTTTGTGGCCCTCCTCTTGACCTGTTCCAACAGTTCCACGTCCTTCTTGTACTGGGGCATCCAGAAATAGATACAATACTCCAGGTGGGGTCTCACATATTCCAGTTTTTCATACTGCCTTCATCTCTTAGCATATTCAGGTATAAACTGATTATGTCAGCTACAGTTTCATTTTTTGAGTTTGAAGAGCTTTTCAGTATCCAAACTTTCCATCACAAGTTTTTAGGAAGTGGCTGTGGACAAGGACAATCTAAATATTATCTTGATTCTTGAGTGCCTCTTCTTTCAATAATCCACCATGACAAACTGAAATATGACAAAAACTAGATAACCTTAGTTAATCCCTTAACTTTCATTAAAAAGAAATAATAAAGAAAGAGACAAAAAAATCAAGGTATTTCCATAGGAAGCCTAAAAATATCAAAGAAACCTTTCTGAAAATAAGACTTTTCTTTGATCATCCTGCTATTAAATGAAATGAGTGTTCAAATATCTTGGGATAAGCATCTGTATATGAGGTACATGAAAGTCCATTTTTTTTCTAATGATGATTTTTGTACCCACAGACAGGAAACTAATCAGATCTAATGAATTTTTCTGAAAACATGAAGAAATATTTCTTTGACATAGATTAAAATGTTAATCATAGGATATCAAATTATGGCATAATGCAAACTGTTATTTTATTTAGCTGTACTGCACCAAATTATAATTCTAGCTTGCGACAATATTAAAACTGCTTTCAAAATTTATTGAAACTTTGTTATCAGAATGTATATTGAAAATGTTTTCAATTTTAAATAGTTTGCAGTTTACCATACAGTATTTCCATATTGTGTAATCTAAAATATGTGAAATAATTAGTTTTTATTATTAGCTTTCTAAAATTGATTTCTGTTTGTAATAAATACTGAAAACTTATAGTTTAGATTTTTTGTTTATGACATTAATATTAAATAACATAGAATGTTCAACTGACAAAAGATACAACATGGTTGCCCTTTTCATATATAGAGAAGTATTTAAAAAGAAAACACTAGTATAGCAAATATAAGGTAAAAAGGTTTGTCATATCATGCCTAAGACAGTTTCCCTTTTGTTTTACGGCACTTTTATGTTTCACATCCTGGAGCTAGAAGAAGTTTTCGTGTCACATTGATATCTATTGGCATTCAGAAACACAATTTTTAGCCATCACACATATATAAGCTGCAGTCGGATATTTATAGCAACTTAGAATTCCTCATAAATGCCACAACAGCTCTGTACTTACTTAAGTAGATTCCTTTTCATTATGAGTAAATGTCATCTGAGAATTTGTTACACACGTGGGTGAAGGATGGCTCATAACTAACTGTGAAAATCATGTAATTGAATCTCTGCATGAGGTAATAAAAATATATTCTGTTATGATATCATTGATTATATCACTTTCACTTCCTTACGTGATTAGTCATTTAGAAAAATTATTTCTGTAACCTTCAATCAAAATAGCCATTGTTCAACCTCCGTAAGATCAACAAAGTGATAATTCCTGGCAATAAGTAGGCTTTAGGAAAGAAAACAAGATTTCATTTACAAGATTAATATCTAATTTATAGTTAGTATAGCAAAAAGCGTATTTTTTTCATATTTTCTTTTAGTCATAATTTTTTTTAGGCATAATGCCAAGTAACTTGCCAAACCCCAACCTGCTATTGTAGAGACTTCACAAGTATAGAATAATTAATAGATGCTGTCCCAAATTCTTCATATTCTGAGTAAATAATACTGCAAAATCTAAGATATGGATTCTAAAAATAACAAAAAAATCTTGATCTAGGACATCATTAAACAATTGGAAAAATATGTAGCAGATAATTTTCAAACTAGAGGGATATTGAGTCAATTAATTGACTTGGACATAAAGTATCTTAAAATCTTAAAAAATTATTTTACCTGTTTTAATTTGGAACTACTTACAACCTCTTTTTAAGCAGATCTGGTTGGCTGCTTCACTGATCTGCTTCACATAATGAAATAGGTGAAGAGAAAGGAGCCTAAACTTTCGAGTCTGTGATTTTGAACTAGACAGTCAGCTGAGGCTTATACTTGCTTAAGTTAATTTGTTATTTCTGGAAGCATTAAACACATTTGACCGTGTACTTTTTGCACATACATACTATAAAAGTTCACAATTTAAGAATCATGACTACATAAGTTTATTTTATTACTCTCAAATTGAAGGTTTCACTTTAAGCTTGATTAACTTTATTAATTATAAAATTGGCTCCTAAATTAGTGAAAGGTGTTCACAATTAGCCTCCTTTGTCAGCTGCTTCAGCAAGGGATTGGATAAGTTGTATGTAATGCAAGGTTTGTTCTCTTTTGTGTTGAAACTCAATAATACAATATACCTTTATCTCTTATTACATAGAAAACTATTTTAAACACCTTAAAAAAGATGTAGCAGCAGATACTAAGTGCATATTAAAAGATTCTAACAACTGACCTGCTGTGCAAATACAGTGTCACCTGTATGTTCCTAAAAGTTCTCACCATAAATGAAGATATAGATGTATCACATTAGATATTGTTATTAAGACTATGTTGATCATTTTAATATTGGTCTGTAACAGACAGAAGAAAACATTAACTGTCTATCTCAGAACTTGCATAAACATTCCTAGCTGAAGAAGATTTTGGCTATCAGGCAATCTTGAAATGAACATTCAACATTTCTATGAATTACTGAAATTCTTCATGTTAGAAGTACATGACTAGAGCTTTCATTCAATGGTAAAAATATTATAACTCTAATGATATTATAAATATAGGAGCTACTATAGAAATACTTCTTATAGGCAAACAAAATTATCTTTATGGTCATGACCTTGATTTTCCTCAGAATTTATCATTTTAAATGAAATATAAATAGGGTTTTGAGGCTTGCTTTTTGTTTCCCTGTTCTTGTTTTATGATTGCATTACAAAAGATTTAGCATGATCTAAAGGGAATCTTGAGATAATTGTGATTTCTGTTCTGTACTTATATAAAACTAGTAAAAAGAAATTATTTATTTTTTAATTACAGGGAAAAACAATGAGATAAATTCTTTTCTAAAAATATCAATGTAAATTATTCGTAAATACATAGAAACATATATTTTAAATATAGTATCAGAAAAATATTTCATATTTATGCTAATCTTTGCATTCTAATTCCAGGTGATACAGCTGGTTCTTGTGGTGATCCAGGTATTCCAGGTCATGGGTCTAGAGAAGAAAACAATTTTAAAATTAAAAGCACGGTACATTTCAGCTGTGATATTGGATATATCCTCCATGGCTCAGAAGAAAGGACATGTATGGCAAATGGAAGTTGGACAGGAAAACAACCTGAATGCAAAGGTAAATCACAGAAGATACTCTTTATTCTTAAGCTGTCTTGCTAAAAATGCTAATGAGTAAACAAAATTTACATTGCAAGTTTTGCGTAGCGAACGGTGTATAGTTGATCTTGGAATGAGCATTAATTTTTATTTAATAAGTTGATACACCATAGCTATAGCTTTGAAAAATTTGAAATCAGTTCCTGGCATCCATGACACTGCATGTCTTTGAAGTTTTATGAAAAAAATAAAAGTATGCTGAACTGCTCTTTTTTTCTTAATCTTGTGTCAGCATCAACTGTACATGTTACCTGTTACAAAAAAATACACTGAAAAGGATAGATAATACCTGTAGAAGTAATTTTTTCCTGAAATATATTTTCCCTTAAAGGTCTTACTATGACATTGTGACTTACCTGACATAATGGCTTACCTGACATTTAATTACAACTGTTAAATTGCAACCACTTTATATCTAAATTTCAGAGGAAAGAACTGATTTTTTTGGGAATATGTCAAAGCCAGGATTTTATTAGATACATCTTTGTCATAAATGACTGAACTAAAATTGTTATATACTAATTCTGTCAACATCATTATTATTTTTAAACAGAAAGTGAGATATTGAAACAAGTTTATTTGAAAAAAAAAAATCCAGAAATTCAAGCTAGATATATTAATAAAAAAGAAAGTTCTAACATGAAGTTTATGAGAATAATTTTTTACCTTATATATCCTCATTAAAAAAATAAGAAATATTTCTCAACAGAACTTTCTTTAAAGAAAAACTTCCTTAAGAGCAGAAAACAATTTGAGAATCTGTAGTCTTATTTGCCAGTTTATCACTGTTTACTGTGTTATTTGCACGGGTATTATTTTCCCCCCAAAACAACCTCTTGAAATGGTGAATCTTGTTAACAGATACATATACAAGTGTCTGTGATGTACACACAGGTACATTATTCTAGTTTAGGTTTTATGGATTATATGTATATATGCAATCCATTAAGAAACATTCAAATTCCAAAGTAAAACATTGAAGAACTGGAAAACATCAGGCTTATGCTTGCACAGTCTTATCCTGTGCTTTGAATTAGAGAGGAAGTATATTTTGGTGATGCCATAAATGCATACATCTTATAAATTCAAATTAAATCTATAATGATAATTGTAGATGAGGACTTTTCTTATAACTGGGAGTTTGTCTTTGCAGCTAAACTAGCTTAACTTCAATATGGATTTTAAATTCATAGACTGTGTTTCCCTGCATACAAAAGGGTAAAATCAAATAATTAATCCAAGTGGGTATTTACTGCCTTACTACAACATGCCTTATCAGTAAGTGGTGAAACTTATATTTTTCAGGACAACAGCACAGTGATTTACACATTACTATTTCAAAAAAATGTCCTTTTTAAATTAAAAAAATATTTAATATTTTGCTCTATAGCTGTGCAGTGTGGTAATCCAGGAACAACCGCCAATGGAAAAGTATTTCGTATTGATGGAACTACATTCTCTAATTCAGTAATTTATTCATGCATGGAAGGATACGTACTTTCTGGATCATCTGTAAGACAATGCACTGCCAATGGAACATGGTCTGGATCCCTACCAAACTGCACAAGTAAGACACTTTTCCAATGAATAGTCTTTGTTTTTCTCTCCTGTGAAAGACAATAAAGTAAAATATAGAAGTTGGATGCAAATAAATTGTCTTCAGCTTTTCTTTGCATTATTTCATTCATAATTTTGTATATGACATGCATTTTAAAAATGTAGTGCTATGAGAAAATTAAAATATTCTTCTTAAAGACACAGTACAGTAAAACATAGGCTGCTGTTACTGTTTAAAGGATTTGTTGCATGATTTTTAGTTCTTTCCCAGTATATACTTTTTGTGATGTGATATATTCAGACATTATTAATTTAATTTCTTTTCTTCATCATGAAAACAGCAATATAATATTCTGGTCTTCCAGAGGGAAAAAAACCCACCTTGTAACGAATTACTGAGAATTCTTTCTGTAGTGACTCTGAGGTTAAAAGTGTTGTCTCATTCTCACATACCATCTTCTATTTGGCCTCTTCATTAACCTTATACTTGCTTTAGTTACTCAGCCTACAGAAGGTGTTTCAGCTTCTCTTGCATTCATAATAATCATATTTGGAACAGTCTATTTCCAAGCTCATCTGTTCCTGCTTTAGTAGATGTCTTGGTTCATCTTTTAGTAGCAATTATAAAAACTTTACATATATGTCACACAAAAGACTGCCTATCATTTTGGAGATATATATCCTCATGACAGGTGTAGCAAACTGTTGCTTAAATTTTGAGCTCTACTTTGCATGGAGTTGGTTACTTTACACACTTATAACAACCCAAATAGAGGCCAAAAGTGAGGTGATAAAACAATCCTCTTGTGTTGTTTTTAAATCTATCTTTAATGATAAGCATGTCAACAACTTCTTTTGCAGTCAGCAAATCTGCAAAACAGCCCAGTATTTGGACTTTTTTTTTTTATGCCTATCCACTGGAATTTTCAGAATATAAAAAGAACAGGTTGATGAAAATCTTACTAAAAGAAGTATGAACTTTGAGAGTCTCATGGTGACTATTTTCTGCTCTGACTTTCATCCCCCCTTAAAGGGGGAGCAGAAGCGCTGCTATGTGCTACCACTTGTATCTAACCTGATACAGGTAATAGCAGTACCTCTACAATATCCAGAAAAGGAGAGAAATTTTACAACACTGAGTCTGGCAGTCACCTCTGTAAACTGTCTACTCCAACCCCTCTGCCCTTGGCAGGATCAGCTAGGCCAGGTTGCTCAGCATTGTATCAATTCTGTGTTCCTTACTACAGATCTTTAATTCTACAGTTGCATAGCACATCTAAATATAAAATTAAAAAAAAAAAACATATTAGACTTCTTCATACTTAACTTGCTATGTTCTTTCTTATGAAAACACACAAATCTTCATTGTAAAGGAACAATTTTTTCATAATGGCTTAAAAATATATCCAAAGCAGTAGAACTGACAGTGCCAACAACTACTGTTGACAGGGCAGGTTTCATTTAGTTGTTTTCCTAGCTGTCCCTACCATGCTGTTGTGGTTTAACCCTGGTAAGCAGCTTAACGCCACACAGTTGCTCATTCACTCCGCCCTAACAGATGAAGAAGAGAATTGGAAGGGTGAATGTGTAAAAACTTGTGGGTTAAATTAAAGACAATCTAATTGGTGAAGAAAAAGCTGTGCACCCAAGCAAAGTAAAGATTCAATCACTGCTTCCCATCAGCTGGCCAATACTTAGCCATCTCGAGGAAATCAGGGCTCCAACATGTGTAGTGATAACTCTGAATGTTCCCCTCTTCTGCAGCTTTTATTGCTGAGCATGAGTTCATATGGTGTCCTTTTGGTTGATTAAGGTCAGTCATCCCAGCTATGTCCCCTCTCAGTTTCTTGAGCATCCCCAGCCTACTTACTGGTAGGACATGAGAAACAGAGAAAGCCTTGATATTGTGCAAGCACTGTTCAACAATAACTGAAACATCCTTATGAAAATAACTGTTTTCGTAACAAATCCACAATACCATATGAGCTACTGTGAAGAAAATTGACTATATCCTAGCCAAACCGAGGACAAATGCCTTCCTTTTTTTTTCACTATAACAAGATTTCCCAAAGTTTACTTATTGTCTTTTGAAGTCATGTAACCTTATGTAACCATTGCTGGTTTCCAGAACAGGTTAGGTCAACACCTGTCCCAGGTGGGCATCATGGGTGACACAAAGTAGACACATAATGGATTTAGATGTTAGTGTCTGTTTAAGAACCATGCAGTTTAGAGCTTTTACTTCCCTGATTATCTCACGCGTCCTCTTTCCTTTTCAGGGTTACATCTAGGGTGTTCTCCGTCGTCCTGTGAAGGACAGATTTATAGTCCCCTTGGTTCATGCTGTGCCACTGTTCATATGAAACTCAGGTGTTATCTGTCAGGCTCATCCCCTGACTTTTGTCTCCACACATCTCCTCCTTTTCTAGGATCTTCCCTAATTCCAGGATGTTTTCTCCAGATAGGACTTCACTTTCTTTCTGAGCTCCCAACACCACTCTAAGCAGTTAGAGAACACATATCAGCATTCTAGCTGGTTGTTCTGTCTCACGTCTCTGTTAATAGGAAGATTCAGGATATGTCACTTTTGTTTAGCCCAGGTGTTACTGAAATTTACTGCCAGCTTGTTCTCATTACAACGACCAAGTAATGGACTGCTTCTCGAGTGTCACTGAAAGTGCTACATGCTGGGAGCCCTGAGTGGTGTAGTATCAAACAAGACTGACCAGCATTCATCATGCCACACAGACCTTGTCCATAGAAAAGAGTCAATCCTTTCAGTTGTTCAAGATATAGGATTTGCTTACAAGGAAACAACTCTATAATCTCTACAGTCAAACAGAAACAATGTTCACATGAGAACTTCTTGCAGTGCTGGATTAAAAAGCAAGGGCATGCAGCCCGTGTAATGGCATACTGAGAGGGAGTTGCTTGCAGCTCCTCTGTGGCAATGAACTGACTGAAGTTGTGCCCTGGCCAAGGTGTCTGTGTGGACATCACAGGTATTAAGGCTATAATCAATGTGCAGAACAGATCTGGGGCTGCTCAGGTTAACTGTGTTGTGGATAACTGTCTTCAGGTCAGGATCACTACAACAATTTAAGCTGAGATTTTTTGCCTACCACAGTTACTTAAGTGGGTAACCCAATAACTTTGGGTTGTTGGATGGACTCACTGAGCAGGGGAATTGGACAAGATGAACCTCAGAAGTCCCTTCCAACCTCTCCATTTTTTAATTCCCTAAGTATTAGAATCTGTAAACTTCAGAAAATGCCACTTGCCTGCTAAGTAGCTACTAAATATTTGTTTTATTTAAAGGTTTATTCTTATGTTTATTAGAAAACACAGTATCTCAGTAAAATCCAGGTCACCTCCTTACATCTACTTTTTTTTCTTTAAAATTCAAATGCTGCAGTACAAGACAAAAAGGATTTTTTCCTTCCCACTGCTAACCCACCTTTATGAACAGTTCTAATATTTTTCTCCTAAGTCTTTTCATTCGTGTGTTTTTCTCCCAAGACTTTTCATTCAGACTTGTTTAGTCCAGGTGAAAACACATGAAAGAAAAACCTGTCTGTTTTGGGTTGGGTTTTTTTGTGTTTTTTTTTTTTTATATGGCTTGAAAAAGTAATGATAGGAAGGAAGGAAATTTGAGAAGGTAAGACAATCTGCCAAAACCATGGAAGCTTTTGCTGTATAATGAATGAATGTTAAAGTGTGATTAGCAGGAAAGGGTACAATCATTACAATAAGAGTAACAGTTCCAAGTTTGCTTTGGAAGAAGCGAAACATTTGTATTAATGACCAAAATAAAGAAATGGAGATTGTAAAGAAAACGAATGAGAAAGCTGAGAACATAGTTTTAGTTGGATTTAAATAAACAAAGAAATAATTTTCAACAATGTAAAATAAACTGATATATTGTGGAGATGTTGTTCATACATGGTGCATGGTGTTTGTATGTTCTTAAATTTTTAGGGCAACAATTTGAAATGCTATTCATACAGGAAAATATAGTTATTAAACAAGGATTAGGTAAAAAAGGATAAAGGCATGAAAGTTTTGTTATAATCCAGACAAAACAATAATATGCCTAGAAAAATATCAAGGATTATTTTAGTTAAATTTACAACATTAAGAGTAGTAAATGGGATATGTTAAATAAAGAAACATAGAACATCTAGAGTTTTTGAATATGCTTGTGCAACACAAAAAAAACCCAGTTATGTCTTTCACAGGTCTATATATTTTGAAGAATGACAGGAAAATCTAAGACTTCTTAAGTTTTAGAAAAAAAAATTACTGTCTTACTATGTAAAATAAAGGAGGCTGATCTCTAGTTTTCTTTATTACTGCGCTAGTTACTTTTAGATTAACCCAGATATCCATGTGGTGTATTCTACAGTCTTTTCTCAATCTGTAGCCAACAATGGTGTGGGACCATTTGTTTGGGGTTTTTTTTAAGATGTGATACATGCAAGTTAATTAATATCTGCTCACTCAGGCTGTGATAAACTGTAGAGCAGGTATGCTATATTCTTTGGATTCTCAGTTCCCCAGTTATTTAGGTCAAAGGACTTCATGAAAATACACTAAAATAGGCATGGTTTTGCTCATTTTAGATACCAGGATACAGAGAGGGTGCTATTCACATTTGTTGTGCTTAGGCATGGAGTTAGAAGTGTCCAGGATGTGCTTCATGTCCAGGAAATTGCCTCCCACAGTTATCCAGAAGCAACAGCAATGCTGTAGAGTGTTTGTCGAGTTTACAATGAGATAAACTGTAAAAGACATGGTTGCCGTATTTTGTATTAACTAGATCTTTTCCTGGTGTTTTTTTTTTTTTTTCCTGAAAGCAACAGCTTTTTAGCACTGCCACAGAAGTTCACAAGGTTTCTTACTCTGAAAACTGTTCTGGAATCTGATAGATCTGATTGACTAGATCTGAGAGAAACTTACCTATTTTAATATTATTCTCAGATATAACTCTTTATTAACTCCTTATGAATATTTAATATCATTAGGAGATTAAATTATCTCCTGTCACATTATTGCCTGAGCATTCACATCTGTTTATCTGCACATAGTAACCACGTGAGGATTTACAAACTGGGAACTTTTTGTATCTTAAATTTTCCAGACTGTTTCTCCTTTTACTCATGGTAAAGCAAACTAAACTTCTTCAGTAATGAATTCTGAAACGATAAGAAAAATTTGAGGATCTTGAAGGGTAGTAGTGACATATGGATTATTTCTTGGTTTTGGTTTTTTTTTTTTTTCCATTTTATAATTTTGAAATTTACTGATTGAAATTGTACAGTCTGTACTTCTACTATTGAGCAGAAGCATTGATGTTCTCCAAATGTAACTGTTATTCAGCTATACAGGTGTTTCATTACTAATTCAGTGATACATATATTTTTGTCTCCTCTTGATGGAGATAAGATTTATGATACTTTTTCCTTCTTCTTTTTTCCCCAACATTCTGGGGTTTGCCTGGTGTTTTTCCCTTCGCATATAAATAAATCACATTTACATTTTATAATCTGTTCCTCAACTATTTAATTGCAGTTATCAGTTGTGGAGATCCAGGAGTCCCAGCCAATGGCATGAGATACGGTGATGATTATGTTGTTGGACAAAATGTTACTTATATGTGCCAACCTGGTTATACAATGGAATCAAATAGCTCCTTAACTCGCACTTGTACTAGCAATGGCACTTGGAGTGGAGTAATACCAACATGCAAAGGTACAACATTTACTTTGATTGTGAACTGTTTCTTCTATGACATTTACATCCACTGTTTATTGTAATGAGTCAGCCAAATATTTCCACAGAACCCAAAACTTACTGTTAATATGAATACACTGAATTGATCTTTTGACTGTAGGAATAACAAATTCATCCTTTGCTTTGTTTCGTTTTTATTTTTCATACCAGCATAGTATGTTGAATGTGGTTTTTGTATCTTTGTAGAATATTTTATTACTTTGCTGCTATACTGAACTAGTCAATATGAAATGAGGGCTTATATTTGTTTGTTTGTTTGTTAAAGTTAGGATGTCATGCCAAAATTGACCCTATTTATGTCCTTGCCTTTACCAAAAGTACACTGAAAGACATCATAGACACGTTCAGGAAAGGTCTGCATATATATAATCGAACTTTGTAAAACCCAAGTTGGTTTGGGTTATCCTACTCATAATACTAAGATTTTTATCTGATGCCTCCTTCATTAGATGTCCATCTTCAAGCATTACTGTGCTGTATCAACATACTCAGCAAAGAGACTAAATCCTTCTGGCAAATTTACTGATAAACATTTTTCTGCTTCATATTATTTTCTGTACCATGAAAACTGAAATGATTAATCTTAAGGTCTTCCTTTTTTCTCTTTTACTAATTTCATTCTTGATTTTTCTGTTTTATTGGAATTTTTTAGTCCCTGTAGAAATTTAAACAGTGAAAGACCTAAATGTTACTGAAAAATCACCTAATCTGTCTTCAAAACAATTGTCTCTGAGAAACTCACTTGCTAAACGTTAAAACATCTTTCTTCTAGAGTAATTTTTCCTCACTCTTCCCAATATCACAGCTATAGAGAAGCATCATTACTGTTTTGGTGTTTTCTTTCTTCATTCATACTGACTATGTCTGATATCTGTTCTTTTTAAACTTAGCTAATTTTGTACTTACTTTTTTCTCACACATCTTCCTTCCATTCTGTTTCCAGCAAGCATAGTTACATACATTCTCAGCAATTCTCATTTTCCTCCCCTGAATTCATTAATCAAAACAGATCAAATAAATTTCAAATCTCCATCCTACTGGCAAATACTTTGTTTGCTGAGTACAATGATCCCATTATCCTACCAAGTCCAGTTTAATTCTAATTCACCTTTTATAATGTCAGTTTTCAAAGTTATTTTCCCAACACATTCTTGAGAATGTCAGACTTTGAGATTCTCTTAACAATTCACTCGTTCTAGATTTGTATTTTGGTCTTAGTCAGGCTCAACTTCAATTACAAAACCGATTTTAAGACTAGAAGAACAGCCATACTGGTCCTATTGACCCAGAGTCTGTCTGTGTCAAAGAGGGGCTGTAAAGGAATAGCTAGAAAATCATAAGAGAGAACAAGCAGTTAAGATACTGTCACCACAGATTCTTAAGGACTGCAGGTCACCTAACTGGGAGCAGAAGATCTACCTCTGATTTGATTCAAGCAGAAGCATACTAAGAGAGAGTTAGACTTAATTTTGGCTTTGGGGTTTTGAGTCTTTCTAGGTTTAGGTTATTCATATTTATGGTTTGTATAAATACTAAATAATAACCTTATGCAGAATCTCTAGAGTTCTCAGAATTTCATTCTACTCCACACAGGTTTTGTGAGTGTACTAGGTAAGTTAATAACACCCATTTCTTTGACTATGTAATTAAAAGTAATGTAGAATATGCACTAGTGTGTTTGAAAGATATAAAAATAGTTCTTACTATCAGGAAGAAGTGCCAGGGTCTACTGGTACTATTTAGTTAAAATAATTGGGAAACGAACTGGGCAGAAAATGGATGTGTAATTGTTGCAGTGCCACTGAAATAGAAGCTATAAATAGTTCTATGGCTTTTCATAGTTGGAAAAGGATGCACTTTCATCTGCAACTAAATATTCAATTTTCAATAACGGTACCACTTTCATCCAGCATTTTCAAACAGCTGTGAATGGTGCTGCAGAGCATCTTTGTGGTGTAAATAGTCAAGATGCACTCACTGAAGTGTATAAGAATGGAGAAATGATACATGGTGAAACTTCTATAGAGCACATTCAAACATGCATTACTCCTGATCTAGAGCCTCTGACTTCTTTTCAGCCTGCAAGATGACAGCTATCTAAACATGTTTAAAGGTTATGAGCTTTTAATTTCCACCATCCTTGTGACCTGTGTGATCTCTGATTTAGCTGTAGTCACCACCTCTTCTCATTTACCCTGTCTCCACTGAATTAGATTATACCAATTTAATTTGCTTTCAATTTATTTTTTTTTGCTGACACAGTTTCCCCAACTTTTCTCTTTTTTTACTCCTTTTCTCTTTCTCATTCATTCTAGTAACTCTGGCTTAAATTTTCCCCTTTTTCCTTTTGTTTCTTTTTTTTTTTTTTTCCTTTTAACTTCTTTGGTAGTCTTTTTCCTTCCGCTCTCAATTAGCAATTATCTGTTACTACCCCATTATCCAGAGAATAGCACTTTTATCTTCATCACTATGGTTGTATCTAGTTATTTCTACTATCCTCCTGTGGTGTTTTTCAGTCCTCTTTCCCACAACTGTGTAGAAGATGTTTTTTTTTTTTTCCTGGGAGGACTGGAAATGAGAAATTATGCTGAAATACTTCTTGTTGGCCTTCTTGGAGGCAACAACACTGGCAATTTCAAGAGGTTTCAAATCCTTAAATTTTCTCCCTCTAGCTAGAAGTTATTTGCTTTTTGATGAGGAGCTATTCATGAAGCAAATACTAATGAAACTGTGGTACTTAAAACCAAACTTTTGAGTTATATTTTGGAGCAATCATTCTGGAATTTCATCCCTGGGCATTAATATCTAGCAAATGCCTAAGCAGTTTCACAGGAAGAAAGTATTTGTCTATTGCCATGGTAACTGAAGATGATTGTACGCTATGTTGTCTAAACAGATAAACAAAATATTTTCACAGTATATTAGCAGATGTATTTTAAATGTTGTACACTTTATAGTCACCATACTGATTTTTAGGTAGTGTTCCTACTTGGTTTAATGCAGCATCCTGTCTTTTTTAATACATTTCATCAATCATTTACTGTCTCCTAAATGGAGAAAACTTCAGAAAATGAGGCAAGAATACAGTGAGGAAGATAGCATGTCCTGACTGTATCGTCCTCTAAAAAAGGTGAAATTAGCACATATGGTTCTTCTAGTAATTGTGTACACTGGGGATATTTACAGCATCTGGGCCTAATTATTTTGAATATTATTGCAGCTGTTACCTGCCCAACTCCTCCGCAGATCTCTAATGGAAGGTTGGAAGGAACAAACTTGGACTGGGGATTTAGCATTAGTTATGTCTGCTCTGCAGGATACGAACTCTCTTTTCCTGCTGTTTTGACTTGTGTTGGGAATGGAACATGGAGTGGTGAAGTACCTCAGTGCTTGCGTATGTATTTACTCATTTCTTTATCTAACTATAGTGGGTTTTTTCCTTTTTAAGGTTTTCACCATTTTTTTCTCTCCCTTGCCCCCACCAAGCAGTGTCTCAGTTCATTTCAAACCTCAGACAAATACAACCTTTACATAGTTTCAAAAATTGTAACATAATTTGTAGACTGGAGAAGGTATCAGAATATCTGTAAACCCTTTGTAATAATGCAGGAGATCTTAAATACAAATGCAAAAAAATTTTGCAGGCAATGTGTACCAAATCATCCAAGGTAAAACAAGATTAAGAGGTGCCATCTTGCTTTCAGATGCAGCTACATATAGAAGTTTTATTACAATATCTTTTATTGCTCATTACTCATCCTAAACTTCCTCTGATGTCACGGAGGTTTTCTCTGTCAGTAAAGTTGACTAAGCCCCAGGGAGATTCATTGACGATTGTCTATTTTTCCCATTGTGCTAAATTAGGTTATATGTTTTATGCAGTAAGATTTTTTAATCTGAAAGATAAAACATTGATGGATTTTTATATTGTTATATTTTTCATTGGCATAGCAAATGTGGCTTTTTTCTTTAGCGTATTGTCATTCTACTCATGATTTAGAAAACTTCTTAGAGAAGTGATTGTGGTGCTTCTGAGAAATATTTGATTGATTGCACTGAAGAAAGAGGTTCTGTGGTAATTTGTAGAATAGCTATACCACTGAATCTCTGTAATGGACTTGAGCAAGTAGTCTAACTGGAAGAGGATAATTTTATCTTTGTGGCTTTACAGTTTCTGAAGTTTAATTTGAGCTTGCCAAGTAGCTGACCTTTCCAGGCAGCTTGCTAATTGTTGCAAAATGCAGTTCTCCATTATTATTTTCTGCATTCTTCATCTCTTCCTTTCAAAAACATTTTCTGTTTTGGCTATGTATTACTACTGTGAAAGCATATCTTATAGACGATATTTTCTTTTCCTTCTTTCCCTAATGATGTTATCACATCATCAACAATAATTGCTTAGCACTGCTGAAACTGTGAGTTCTCGTGATGGAGCTCTTCTGGAGCTCCCTATATTATGAACATCAAAGACCATGAAAAATTATTTTCATTATCTGATCTGGATTGAAATATTGTGCTTTTACATTCATTTTTGAATACCAAGTCTTCTTTGAGGCTGGAATACTCAATATTGCAATTGCTCTGAAAAAGGTGTTCCACCTTCAAACTTCTTAAAAGGCATGTTTAGCACAGAATGCAGCTGCCTAGGAATTAAAGACTGTTTCATGTTGAGATTACATTAACTGAATGTTGTTTTGTTGTTGATGTGCAATGGTTACCCATTGGCTTGCAAGAGAAATCAATTGGCAGCCAGTGCCTGTCAAAGAGCCTAAGCTAGCTGCCATCTGGCCAAAATGAGGGGGAGTTGGTGAAAATCATTCTCAGTGAGCAATATTTAAGTACATCTTGACATCAGAAATTTACTTTTCAGCTAGGTTGCATAAAGCCGGTAGCTGAAGATATGCAGTATATATGTACAATTACTCAGAATGGAGTACAGTCATGTCTTTGATTGAGTGTTTGTCATCTACGACCTAGTAAATTTGTCTGCTTAATTATTTGTATAGTAATTTGAGTAAAGGATGGCTGGTTTTATAAGCTTGGCAATAGATGGTAAAAAAAAAACAAAACAAAAACTAAAAAAGGCCCAGGCCTGAAAATACCTAACTACAGATATAAATTGCTGTTAATGAGTTAAAAGTCCTTAAAGAATGAAACTAGCCTCACAGCCTCAGTGTCAGAGCTCCATGGACCTCTCTCTGTTAAACGCTTTCGGAGTCCTTAGGAAAATGCTTCTATTGGGAGCGGGAGCACTCACAGAGTCCCCTGTTCCAATATCAGAGGGAAACTGCCACATTTTGCCACAGTACATTTTTACATGGTTACTTATACAGAAGGCAGATATTCAGTAGCTATTCAATGACTGGGTAAAATTGACTAACAACTAAATAGTGGAGTTTACTTAGTTTTATAAAAAGATATTACTTTTTATAAAAAGATATACTTAAAGAAAACACCCACCATTTTAAATGGGAGGATTTTGTTTTCCTTGAGAGGGGTTGCTGCTTTTTTGGTACAAAGTATTGTCTGGGAGACAATTTCAAGCCCCCGTGTTAAAAAATGTATTACTCTTTCATGTATTTTCAAATTAAGACTTACATAGAATTTTCTAACGGAAACAGAAATTACAACTATGATCTGTCAATCAGACAGTGAGGTTCACTGTGTGGCACTATTCCCAGTTCATAGATCTTTTCAGAATTTGGTTTATAATTCTGCTAACTATCCAATCATACTTAAAGCCATTAAATTGTGTACATTGCATATATAGATTAAGCTCTTTTTCTTCAACATATGCATGCACGGATTTCCCATCAGTATCTGCGCTGAGTAAGAGGTGGAGGGTAGAGCAGTTCATTTGGGTGTGTCCTATGGAAAGCTTCAGGCATAGGTGACTAATGCAGAGAAATCAGAAGTGTATTCTGAAGGTGGTTGTTTAATAGAGGTTATTTAAGTTTTGTTTGTAGAAGAGAAAGATGAAGCAGAAAATGTTACTCTCTGTGCAGCATGCCTTTTTAGATATATGTCATTGCATACATCTGAGTTAGTTTTTTAATTTTTGTGTGTATATTACAGCATTTTCTGTTTGTCATGAAATTAGATGTTACAATATTGTAATTCATGGTGAGTCAGGAAAAAAAGTATATTCTGATAGCACAGGGTTTACCATAGCTGACTACATAGCCTGAATTGATTATTCAAATCCAGCTTCTGACATCAGTAATTTATGCTGCAGGCAGCCAGTAAAGTTGCAATGCATTTTTTTATTCATGGTATGCTATAGACATAAGTAATCTTTAAGAGATAAGTATAAAGTAAAAAGATGAATTTAAGAATATATTATTATCGGTCAAATTGTATCTCCCACCTCATAACAGCTTATTAGTGTTTGTCTTTATATTACTGTTGAAATGTCTTTATTTTTTTTTTATTAGCGGTACTAACTTTCAAATGTTTTACTTCCATACATACAAATTATTATATTTCAGTGAAGGATGAGGAAGAGATTATGGTTCCTAAAATCTGTCTGAAAAATCCTTTAATAACAGAAAAGTGCTGAGCACTGGGTAGGTGGCAGAAGCAGGAGAGGGTGGAAGATTGATATGAGGGTTTGGTACACTCTCTGATTGCTGTCTATATGAGGATTTGCAGATTGATGTGGTGGAGACCAAGGTGAATTTTGGGTATTTGGGCCTTAATACAATAAACTGTAAACCTGAGCATCAGCTTCAGGCTACTGACCAAGCCCACTATGTAGGCGTTTTGAACAACTAGTAAAACTACTGCAAACTGAAGCATACTAAAGATTAGCTTTGTAGTCTTTCTCTGAATTCCTGTTGAATGATTCTATATTTAGACCTGCATTTAATAACATAAATATAAAATCTAGAGTAACTGCTTGAATGAGTTCAATAAGTGTTATTTTTGTGTATTTTAATGAATAACATATTACATTTCTGTCGTGTCTTTTCTCACAGCAAAATTTTGTGGTGACCCTGGAGTACCTGCTCAAGGGAAAAGAGAAGGCAAAAGCTTCATTTATCAGTCAGAAGTCTCTTTCAGCTGCAATCCTCCTTTTATTTTGGTTGGCTCCAGCACCAGGATTTGCCAAGCAGATGGCACATGGAGTGGTTCTTCTCCTCGATGTATAGGTAAGGTTACACATTAATTAAAATTTCTTGACATGCTTATTATTGTTTTTCCTGCTAAGTCAATGTAGGAGTTTATAGCTATCTTGAATTATCCTGGTGTTATTCTACACTCTCTAAGAATAAAGTAATTTTATTTTTCTTTCTCTCATTGGCTTATTGCATATTGTTGAACAATGAAGTATACTTTATTAAAATACTCTCTTTTTTTTGGCTTTAATTTATTGCATTTTTTTTTTTTTTTAAGAACCTACTCGCACAGCATGTGAAAATCCAGGAGTCCCAAGGCATGGATCACAAAACAACACATTTGGCTATCAGGTAGAGTATGCTATTTTTTAAATAACTTGCACATTAAAATATTTTTTTACTTCTTCAAAATCTGGAAACTTTTGATTAGAAGTCCACAAACTGCTTGTGCCTTGTAAGAATTAATCGCTGGAGTGTTGCTGTGTTTCCGTATTTCTAGTTGATGGATTACATTGACCTTTTGTCCCTATGTGAAACCTTGGTGACCAAGTTTGCTTGGTTTCATCTTGAAGGACTTTGGTATCTCTCCATGTAAATATGTGATCCCTACGGTTTATCAAATAGGTGTTCTTTCCTTAAAACTGAGTATACTGTTTGGCAAACTTATAGTGCAGACATATACTAAAAAACAGTGGATTTTTTTTTTTTCCTGAGAACAATTCTGTTGTATATGATGAAAAATGAATCAGAGTCAAGAAGGTTGGCAGGTGCCTCTGGAGAGCTTATAGTTCAGCCCTCCTTCTCAGAGCAAGGTCAGCTAGAGCAGGTGATCAGGGCTGTGTTCTGTTTCAAGCGCTTGTGTCACATCATTGCTGAGTAGAGAAGAACCACCTTCCTCAACCTGCTGCAATGTTCTGCCTGATGCAGCCCAGGAGGATATTTACCACCTTTTCTACAAGGGTGTGTTGTAAAAAACAGTGTTTGGAAAAAGAATTGAATATGCTTCTGAATTTCTGATTTTATGGATCATATAAAACAGCAATGTCAGTGAGAGTGAGTGAATGGTGTGAAAATGTAAAATTATGCCCTATAGTTTGCCAGGAAACTGTTAAGGTAGCTGCAAACAAACTAAGAGGCAGCCTGAACTATCCTGATACATCTGTGTTTGATGTCAGGGCTGAAAGCTCCAGATGTGAAGAGGACTAGGCAGGAGAGTAAGCTAGTAGCTCCTCGGTTGTATGTGTTGCCTGTCTGGTAGCAGGAGTTTAAAAAAAAGGTTGCAGATTTCCAGAAATGCAAGAATGGACTGATTGAAATTTCAACAGATTTGCAACATTAAAGTAGTTTTTAAATGCAAATATTATATCTGAAGACTTTTTAAAGTTTCATGGCTAAAAATTTCTTTGGTTTGTAATTTTGATGGCCTTTATTTGTACTTCTATTGCTTAGTGATTGTTTAGCAATCCTCGGATTTTTAGATTGTGAAAGAACACAATCATATGCAAGTGGTAATAGAATTGTCTCACTTTTCTCCAGGAGATGGAGTGTTTCATGCCAAGACAGAATATGCAGCGGCTAACTTACTTTGGGTATAATACAGTATTATGATAGAGGGCAACATTTTATTCTACTGTGAAAGAAATGAATCATGGAAATGACCATTTGCTACAATTTCATTGTCACAGTTTCACTGGAATATTAATGATATTTTTTATCTGCTAATACAGACTTTCTCATTTGTGGTGTAGTTGTAGTTGTGAATCAAAGTATAACTCACAGCTTGCATGGAGCTGTCAAAATACCAGCTAAAATGTCAACAGATAAATAATTTCTAAAAAGAAGTGTAGCTGCTGGCAGAATTTACAACCTTGGTCCTACAGTTTTAAGGTTCATGTGTAGCAGATTTAAACTGTTTGAGCTATGCTCTCTTTATCTAGCCAGCAACTTATCCTCTTTCCTTATGTAGGAAATTTGGGTTTAGTAACTAAATGTCTGCATACAATTTCCAGTTACTCTAGATATGATGGCTTAATTAATACAGAACAGAGAAGGAGTATCATTTGTACAGACAAAGCTGAGTTTAGCTCTTTATTAACTGGAAACAAGAGTGAAAACAAGTTAGAGACAAGTTATTGACTGTATATCTTGGAAAGAAATATTATATTACCATATATTCAAAAATGTTGACAGATTTAAACCACAAACATAAATTAATTTATATTATGTTGTAACTAACTTCCTGTAAGAAAGGGATAATAATGACTTTTATTTCCATCCATAGCAGAAAGGAAAAGAATAGATCAAAATTATGTTAAGGTCTGGGTCAATGGACAACAAGATGGGGGCCAGGGTGTAAAGCCTCCCCAATGAAGGTGAGGATTAGGTCCGCGACCACTTGAGCAACCAGAACATTTGTAAGTCTATGGGACCTGATGAGATGCATCCCAGAGTCCTGAGGGAATTTGCTGATGTAGTTGCCAAGCCACTCTCCATGGTATTTGAAAAGTCATGGCAGTCAGAAGAAGTCCCTGGAGACTGGAAGAATAGTAACATTGTGCCGATTTCTAAAAAGTGTAGAAAACATGTCCCTTGGAACTACCAACCTGTCAGCCTCACCTCTGTGGCTGGGAAGATCATGGAACAGATCCTCCTAGGAGCTATGCTAAAGCATATGAAAGATGGGCAAGTGATAGTAGCAGCCAGCATGGTTTTAACGAGGGCAAGTCCTGTATGACCAACCTAGTGGCTTTCTACGATGGGTTAACCACAGCAGTGGACTTGGGAAAAGCAACAGATATGATCTATCTGGACTTCTGTAAAGCCTTTGACATAGTCTCCCACAACATTCTTCTCTCTGAATCAAAGAGGTATGAATATGATGGGTGGACAGTTCAGTGGATGAGAAATTGGTTAGATAGTTATATTCAGAGAGTAGTGGTCAATGGCTCGACGTCCAGATCGAAATCCGTCACAACTGGTGTCCCTCAGGGGTCTGTACTGGGACCAGTGTTTTTCGATGTCTTCATCAATGATATTGACAGTGAGATTGAATGCACCTCAGCAAGTTTGCAGATGACACCAAGCTGAGTGGTGCAGTTGCCACACTGGAAGGATGGGATGTCATCCAGAGGGAGCTGGACAAGCTGGAGAAGTGGGCCTCTGAGAACTTCGTGATGTTCAACAAGGCCAAGTGTAAGGTTCTATACCTGGGTCAGGGCAATTTGTGGTTTCAATACGGGATGGAGGATGATGTAATTGAGAGCTGCTCTGCAGAGATGGACTTGGGAGTGTCGTTTGATGAGAAGCTCGACATGAGCCAGCAATGCATGCTCGCAGTCCAGAAGGCCAACCGTATCCTGGGCTGCATCAAAAGAAACGTGGCCAGCAGGTAGAGAGAGGTGATTCTGCCCCTCTATTCCTCTCTTCTGAGACCTCACCTGGAGTATTGTGTCCAGTTCTGGAATCTTCAACGTAAGAAGGATATGGAAATGTTGGAACAGGTCCAAAGGAGGGCTACAAAGATGATCAGAGGGCTGGTGCACCTCCATTATGACATCAGGCTGAGAGAGTTGGATTTGTTCAGGCTAGAGAAGAGAGGGAGACTTTATACTGACCTCCCAGTACTGGAAGGGTGCCTACAAAAAAGCTGGAGAGGGACTTTGTAAAAAGACATCTAGTAATAGGTCTAGGGGGAATGACTATAAATTGGAGAAGGGAAGATTTAGGCTACACATAAGGAGGAAATTCTTCACAATGAGGGTGCTGAGGCACTGGCACAGGTTGCCCAGGGAAGTTGTGGATGCCCCCTCCTTGGAAGTGTTCAAGGCCAGGCTGGATGGGGTCTTGAGCAGCCTGGTCTTGTAGGAGGTGATCAACTTGGGTGGTAGGAACTAGATGATCTTTAAGGTCCCTTCCACCTCAAACCATTCTATGATCCTATGATTCTATGGTTCTATGATTCTGTGATTCTACGATTCTACGGTTCTATGATTCTATGGTTCTATGATAGATCTGTTCTTTACCAGTTGTGGTTTTAACTCCAGCTGGCAAGTAGGACCATGCAGCTGCTCTCTCGCTTCCTGACCCCATCCCACATCCCAGTGGAATGCAGAGGAGAACTGAGGGAAAAAAGGGAAACTCATGGGCTGAGATACAGATAGCTTAGTAGGACAACAAAGGAAGACAGAGTAAGATTAAGCATAATTACACAAATAACCAAAATTATATATGCAAAACAAGTGATGCACAATGAATTGCACACTGCCTGCAGAGACTGATACCCAGACCAGCTTCAAGCAGCGATGCCTGAACAGTGAACCTTGGCCCTTGGCCAACTTCCCATTTATGTATTGAGCATCACATTATACAGTTTTGAGTGTTTCTTTGGCCAACTTTGGTCAGCTGCCTGCCTATATTCTCTCCCAGTTTCTTGTACACTTGCTCAGTAGGAGAGAATGAGAAACTGAAAAACTCTTTGATTTCTTAACAAAAACTAAAATCATCAGTATATTATCAGCATTCTTCTCTAAAAGACAGCAGCTTCTGGGAAGAAAATTAACTGTATCCCAGCTGAGCATAACCATTACCTGGTAACAAATAAAATAATATGTTACCATATTACTGTTCTCATAATAATCCCATAACACAGCAGCTACTAGGAAGGAAATTAACTCTATCCCAACTGAAACCAGGACACAACCATTTAAAAAATAGGTAAATAAAGCATATGCAAAATTCAGAAAAATATTTTGCGGTTGGCAGATGCATAACAAGGAATTCTAGCTGTTTCTTATATAAGATGGTTTTCTGAGTCTAACCCAAGGTGTTTTTTTTTTCTCGTTTGGTAGTATGTTGTTTTTCTTGGTTTTTGTTTTTGTTTCATTTTTTGGTTTGGGTTTGGTTGTGTTTTTTAACTATTTTAAATACTTAACACAGCCTAATATTACTAGGGTCATTTAAGTGACTTAATTGCTAAGTTTTAAATTTCTCTGTCTCCTTCATTAAAAAAACAAACTGTAGCCTGGCATTGCAATTCAGGCCTTCATATGTAGAGCCTTAAATGCTTTCCCACAAATGACAAAACCTCCTCTTTTACCTGACTATGTCACTGACTGTCACTTGCTTTTCAGGATACTAATATCAAGTCATGAACTTCTATAGCACTGGGTTTTTTTGTTCTTGTTATTTCTCCTACTCTTGATTATCTGTTTTTCCATCTCATTGATTGCATTGAAAGTTCAGAAATACTCAACATAATCCTGAGTTTCACTGAAAGGTGTACCAAATCCAGACTTCCTGGAACCTACCCTAACAAAAGTACAAATATCACCACCTCATATTTGAATGGTGTTTCAGCTGTTAAATAGGAGCTTTGTAACAAAAAAGTAAAAGAATTTTGCATGGATTTGGTTGTTAGGTATTGAATTCAGATCAGGTTCCTGTGTGTTCAGATAACATCAAAACACCAGTTTAGTGCTATTCAGGTATCAGGCATAGCATACATATGAGTAGCAGCACCTGCTTTAATTGTTATGGATATGTACTTCTAGAATGTTTTTTTATCTGTATTTTTTATTCCACAGATCTACATTAATAGTGTTACAAGGAAGACCAAATATCTGTAAAAAACTTAGTAAATACTTACTTAATCAGCAATCTGGAAAATAAATCGCTACTTGGAAATAAAATGTGGGTTTGCAAAATTTCTTCAGGTATATTACTAGTAGCATAGAAAATAGCTTTTAGCATTCTCATCATAAGCTATTGTAACACAAGATACTACGGAACTGAAGAAAGAGTTTGGAACTGCTTAGGCCTATCAGTCATATATGTAAGAATTATTACTTCTCATACTAGTAGAACCTATATTTTTATAGAAATTCTGTTATTTTCTCATACATTAAAGCCTGAAGGGAGCTTAAGGGCAGTCCGAATTTAGAAAATAAATTAGAACATCTCAAGACTGGAAATTTTTTAAGACCATAGACGGCTGTATCTTAGCGCCACCTGGTGCCTCTGGCATAACAGTATTGCAAAGAATTCCTGAAAAGTAATTTTTAAATTACTTTAATTATTTAATTTTTAATAATTACATATTGATTGTAAGCTTTAGTTATTCATTATCTTGAATAAGCATGGCAGCACTCATAAAAATATCTTCATCACTTGGGAAACTTGATGGGGCTTATATATATAAATGTTGTGTTTCCCTAGCAAGGATAATGCAAATGACATACATCTTTTATAAGGAAAACTTTCACTAGTAGTTACTGTCTTGGATAGAAAATTTGGTATTGCAACAACTGACTGCAATATCAACAAGACTTATTTTTTAGTTTTGTTTGGGGTTTTTTTGTTGTTTGTTTTAGTTAGTGCTTTTTGCTTTCTTTTTGATTGTGGAATGCTAGCAACTCACTTTTTCTACTTTATTGGCAACTTAAGCCATTTCCTTATCTCACTGGTATGTTTCTAGTTCTAAAGAACTGGTTTGATGTTTAGGCAACCAAGTTTCAGTCAAGACATAAGGCAGACAGAGCTGCAGTGAAGATGGGCAGACAATGGAAAAAAAATCTATATATTTCTTGATTCTGCTCTTCAGGTGACCATTTTTCCTTCAATGTATCCATCCAGCAGAAGGTTCATTTCATAAAGAACCAAACATAGTCAAGAACAGGCAGCTAAACAAATGAAAGAGGTTACAAAAAATTGAAAACCCACACCTCCTTCCTTTATTCACTGTTACAAATTAAGTCCTGTAAATCTAAAGACTTCATAGACATGATTCTCCAGCCCTTTAAAATCCACAAAATGTAAGCCTTCTGCTCAGGCTATTCTTGGGTAGAATTACAACATACTGAATTTTACTGAATATGCTTTTTTTTTTAAATTTTTGTTATTATTTTTATCTATTGGGATCTTATTCCTCTAAAGACATTCTATAAAATTACAGATTTATTTTATTAATCTATTGTTCTAATAAAATGCACGTGAAAATGTCAAGATTTCAAGTATCTGTTTCATTCAGTATTGTTCATACTTAAGTATTTTTGAGCCAGTATGTGAATCACACCATGAGAAATATCAAACACTAAAAAGAGCATACCCTCTTTTTTAAAAAATGAGAATGTAGTACATAAAATGAAAATGAGCGAGGTAGTGTAACTAAACAATTAAAGAAATACAGTAACTACCTCTGGAGCTGCTGTTGACTACTAGAGTTTGAATCTCTAACTTAGTTACAGTTTAGAATTAGATAGCTAAGTAGCCAATTATCTTCTTTAAATCATTGTTTTCCATGATGTCTAGCTATTCCACATCACAAAACAATTATATTTTTTCTTTTTTATTTTATGTTCAGGAAGATCATAAAATCAACTTTGAAAGAACAAGGTAGAAAGAAAATTAAGTTTCTATTCTGTTGTATATTAAGAAACTACATTTAACAGTTAAGCTGAGGTTTAGTTTCGGTTGGATTTTTTATGGTGTGAGCAAGGGTAAAGGGGTCTGGTTTTAAAGACAGTGTTGGTGTACTGTCTTTCTTGATAGCTAAAGATTAAATAAGACAAATTTTTCCATAGTTGAGAATGGAGATTGCTTCAATTGAGGCAGATTACTCATTATTTACTAATCTTTCTTAAGATTAGTACTTGTTGTAAAGTAACACATTGGTGGTGATTATTTTAACTAATCTCTTTACTGTTCAAAAAAAGAATTATTTCTATCTGGTGAAACTTATAAAACTTTTAGTGTTTTCCCACTTTGCTCTTAGTCACAAAAGTGATTTAATGTATTGTCTTCAAAATCTTTTAAAAGTAATTACATAGTCCAGCGAACACAGTAAAGGGGGAAAAAAAAAGGGAGATGAATTTTAAATCACATATTGTGTTGATGAGCTACTATCTGTAGTTCATGGTCTTTTATTAAATTTCCTTCTGATGAGAAGCTTGAGCTGAAATAGTACTATAAAGTTTCAAATGACTACTTGTAGTAGAGAAATGCTGTTTCCCAGGACTAAAATATTGTGAAAGAGTCCACATTTTACCTTTACCCATCAATTAGAATCAAGTGTTACACACTGAAACACAGTAATAAAAAAAAAAAAAAACAAAAAATATACCCAACCAAAAAATGGAACCATAAATGAGATGTCACATACAGTTGAAAATTTTCAACTTCTTGTTTAAACATGAGCTGATAACTACATTAATATAGGTCACTGCAGAACAGTAGATGTGATCTATGCACCTGAATATTTGAGTTAACCACTCACAGCATGTAATAAACTACTCTCTCAATTATATACTAGTTATCTAATTTCCTTACTTTTGATAGAAACTAAGAATTATTATTATTATATTGCTGTTGTAAATTGCAATGTATTTGTGTTCCAGTTTCTATTATATGTGAGGTATAAAGAATGATTCTTCTTTACGTCTTGTTCTCAAAACCCAAAATTAAAATATTGAGAACATTGTATTTTCTGAAACATGAGACATGTTGTTGACCAGACCTTGCATGTTCTAATCAAATATTTCCCAATATAAAAAGTGAGTTCATTCAGCATCTCAAAATGATGGTCTAGCTCAACAAAGGTCCAGCACAATCTATAAGGCATGTCAGCTCTGCAGTTTCCCTGGTTTGCTGCAAGATTACCTAGCAGCTCTTCCTAGGTCCATCACTAGGAAGGCACAGTAAGCTTGGTTTCCCAACTCACAATTCATCAGCTCTTTCAGGCTCAAATCATGCCAGCAGGGAGACCAGAGAAGATGTGATTTCAGGTCTCTTCCACAGAGGATTTCAGGCTGGAGGGGGGAAGTGGTTTTAATGAGAATGAAGCACATTTTTATTTCATGTCAAAATACTCTGTGAAATTAATTTACCTTCTACAGAAAGAGCAGCACAGTTTATCAAACCTGTATTATGTGAAGGAGCATGCTATCAAATCTGTGAAAAAACCCTCAACTGATATTTCCTTACAAAAAAATATTACTGTGTTTTCTACTTTTCAACAGGTGGGAAATGTTGTTCAATTTCAGTGTAAAAAGGGGCACCTTCTCCATGGTTCAACAACACGAACTTGCCTTCCTGATCTTACATGGAGCGGAATCCAGCCAGAATGCATACGTTAGTAAATGATAGATTTTTTATTTATCTTTTTTCTTTCTTCCTAGGCTTTTTAGTTAAAGTAACATTGTTATCGACTTAATTAATATAGTTCTAATTAAAATTAATACAAATTTGCATTACTAGCTTACAGCAGCTAAAATTTGTTACTTTGAGAGTTAATTTTCTATAATAGCCCACAGAATTGAAAAGAAACACAACATAACATAATGAGAATATCAGAAAGCTCTTTATCCAGAGAGATGCTGCAAATGGTAAGTTTCTGTCTTTTTAAAAGAGTGTAACCCTTCCAATGAAGAAAGTGAAAGAGTTGGGAAGAGTTTGGAGTTGAGAACAGAACAAGTAGGAAAGCCCTGCACAATCCTAACTTGCTCTGGAGCAGATAGTTGCAACCAGTTCTAGTTGAGATGTTTCCCAACTAAGAAGTCAGAGTATTTTCAGAAGGTGGAAAAAGGATTTGTAACTGGATTTTTTTAATCTGAAATTGAGAGAATCTTCTTAGTTGGGTGCAGGAAGTAACATTTAATTTTTTAGATCTTTTGCACTTTAAACAGTGCTAATTTATTGGGGTTTAGAATCATGGTTAATCTTTCTAGTCTTTCAGCTAGCCAGCTGTATTTTTCTGGAAACAGTATCACCTGAAGTCTGACCTTATAGTATCACTTCAGTGTGTGGAGAGCATATCCACAGAAGAAAACAGCACCAGTGTTTCAGTTGGTGTTAGCATTCCTCCTAAGCAAACAACAAACCAGTAGCTCAGTGTGTTGAAAGCTGAGCTCTGCGCTTGGAGATATACTGTTTCTGAGAAAATTCAAGACTCTCAGATTCTGATGATTGTTAAAGATGCAAGACACTTTGCTTGAGATTAGGAATTCTACTGCCTCAAATTTAAAACTTGCCTCACCTACAATTTCTCCTTGACTTTTCATAGTCTTTTCTGCATGATCCATTTCTTTACTATTATTCAAAACTACACAGATATCATGTCATGTAATTCACAAGCCATGACTGTTTTCACTTATGGCAAGATATGTGCTGTTTGTGTTCGCACATGCAGGCAATTAATTTTGGCTGTGCAAGTGCAGTAAGTTTGTTCTTGGTCCATTGAAACTGAAAGGTCCATTTTTAGGCTTCTGACAGTAATTTGTAGACTATACAGTCATTTTTAATTTGTATTGAAAACATGCTAATATGTTATTTTTATTGATGCTTTTTTCTTCATGAGTTGTCTGTCAGAATGAGTGTAGATTATTTTTTCAGCAGTATTTTGACTGAAAGATGTTTTATCTTTTCTTTGTAGCTCACAGCTGTAAACAACCAGAAACACCCGCTCATGCTAATGTTGCAGGAATGGATCTTCCCTCACTTGGTTATACATTGATTTATACTTGTCAGCCAGGCTTCTTCCTGGCGGGAGGATCAGAGCATAGAGCCTGTAGATCTGATGGCACATGGACTGGGAAAGTTCCAGTTTGTGAAGGTAAGGACTTTTGCTTCCCACTGCATCTCTTATCTGTCATATTTCAGTGATTTCCTCTATTTGTATTCTAATACGGTAAGGTAAAATGGCAAGGAGAACTAGGAGTGAGAATCTAAGAGGAGAGCTCTAATTCTTTGTCAGTTGTGTTTAATGAGACATATGCTTTCACGTACTCATCTTTTGTTTGCATGCTCAGAGGTATCAATTCCGGACATGACTCAGAGTCCATATACTTTGTTACCCCTGCTTTTAGGCTTCTGACTCAGGTGTGGACTCCATTCTCATAAGCTCAGTGGAATAAGAATGTTGATATTTTTGCACATACCTACTAAACTTAGACCAGGATAATATTATTTACTGAGATTGTGTCTGTTGCAAGACAACAATGCAAGTTCCAGTATTGGAGAAGGATGCCTAACGTTGAAGTAAATGTCTAAAATCACTGCGTGGAATTAATCCTTAGGGTTTAATATTACATTTGCATGTAAGCAACAATACACTAATTGCAAACAAAATGTATCTACTTTGTCCTAGATATTCCAATATTTTATTCTGTTTCTAATTTTTACTACATACTTTGTCATGGCAGGACGTGAAAAACCTCATGGCAAAATCATACTGAGAATGGTGGCTTTAATGTGAGTTAAAGAAACATCTTCAAGTGTAGCAGTTGTATGGAATTCTATTTCCCGAATAATTAAAGTACCTTTCAGATTACTGATACCTAATGCTTCACATGTTGTTATCCCCAGGGCTCTTATAGAGGCATTCAAAGGCTATATAGGCAAACACTGCTACTTGAAAGGGAAATAGGGAATTAATATTTTGTATTGCTAAAAAACAGGTGTCTTAGCATTATGTGCCAGGCAAGTGCTGAGGGAAAATAGAGCAGAGCTTCGGGAAAACATTAGAAAGCACACTGCCTGGAAGTTTATGACTTGTTCAGTACTCAGGAAGTGTTATGGTAGGCCAAAGACGATTCATGGGTTGTATTTTGATCCAGGAATTTTTGACTGATGATACTGAAACAAGTAGTATTATCTGTCCTACCTGATAGTAAGGAATATTTATGAGAATTATTTTTAAAGTATTAAGTAGCAACTATGTCCTGAGAAAATGTTACAGAAATGCAAAATTTTTAGGATCAGAGGTCTTACTTATTGCTCTTTATCCATGAAGAAATTTAAGAACAAGCAGCATATTGTAAAGTGTGGACTCTTGTTAGATAAAGTAAAATATCTCTTCAATATTTCTAATTTTACTTACTCCAGATGTGAATCATCTCACTTGTACGGCAGGGAGAAAAGCACCAGGTCAGGTTGTTCATCTGTGATTGCAAACTTCACAAATATAACGTGGAAATGGATGAAAAGAAATGAAACAGAGTTGAGTGCTCTAAAAGGATCTGTAGGGCAATTAATCCAGAATTTGGTCCTTTAAAAACAAAACTGCAGTCCTGAAAGCCCTACTGAGAAAACATCTGGATGTAGAAACTTAAACTACATAGATAACTTGTTTTAATTTTGAGATTGTATTAAAAATTTATATTTATTTTTATTTAAAATTTTTTTTTACTTAAAATTTCAGTTCTAAGCTTGACTAGAAATGCATCCACCTTGACAAGGCTGATTGACTCAGCAGCTTTTTATACTAGAGCCCTTTGAAAAATGTGATCCAGATATTTCTAAACTAAGCTTGATGTAGTCAAAAAAGCACATGCTGGTGAAGCATGCTCTCCAGGTCAACCACATTGAGTGAAGTTCAATAAATTCCTTTCAAAAGAGGGAGGAAATAGAGGTTAATCGATCAGTAGTAACAGGCTATGAGAACTTCAGGTCAAATTTTAAACCTGTCCTTGTTTCTTGCCAGTTTTAATCTATCTACCAAAACCAAGCCTTTTGTAATAAGCTAAAATTTACCCTCAAGAAAAATATTCTCGCTACAGTTTTCTTTTTATGCAGAAAAATGCTCCACTCAGGGAAAAAGTTGTTGCTTTTCTTGACTGTTTTTTGTGGGTGTTTTTTTTTTGTTTGTTTGTTTTTTAAAACTATTGATCAGAGAGAAAAGGCCTGGCTTCCAAGCCAAGATTCAAAATACAAAATATTGAAATAACCATTGGAGCAAAGAATGGAGCCTAGTGCTGCATGAGAGTATTCTACATTATGAGACAGAATTATGTGTCTTCTTTATAGCTCAGTGAATCCAAATTAGTTTCTGCAAAATAAAATGGCTTCAGCTGCAGGAACTTACACTGTCCCAATGTATTTAACTTGTCGTCTTTAGTTGTGGGAGAGTCCTGCTCTAAGCAGAGAAGAAATAAAATTCTCCAACTTCCAAAGCTCAAATCACCTTAGCATTTTCAGATACTGTAGACAGCCTCATTTGTTTATTTCTGTTACTGTTTTTAAAGAAACAGTGACCTTCTCCGCCATTGTTAAGAGATTAAGCATGCATCTTTAGGTTTTCAGTCTTGAACACAAGATGTCTCACTCAGTGCTGTTGAAGATAATTAAGTACTACAGAGGAACATAATTTAAAACACTGTTGTTAGATATCTCTTCACTGTTTAGTGTTACATTCTTCCAGTCAAAGCACTATCCACAGTGCTATTTTGTATGGATCTCAAATTAAATGTCATAACTTGCCTTGGATGACATAGTAGAAGACATCTCTTAATAGTCCAGGAATGTCAATGCTGAAATTTGGATTCTGAAGTAAAAGACTACACTGTTTCGTTATTGCCAATAACTTGGTACCATCGAGGTGATTGACTCAGGAGAAGATGTGGCAATAAAAGAACTCAATGGACACACAGTGGTCCTGTGATACTAAGGCTTGATACTGACTGAAAGAAATCTCATTCATATTTGAATTTGAAACATCATCTTGTATCCTTTGTAATAAATAAATTCCATTGTGAAAATTGTTTTCCTAGTTTCTGAGTAACATACATGCTACTGATCTGTCTTTTCATCATTAATTCTTTCTAATAGCTGGTTCCAAAGTATTAGTGAAGGATCCTAGACCAGCTTTGGGGACACCAAGTCCTAAACTAAGTGGTAAGTATTTTGAAGTACACATGCTTTTGAACAATTTCTGTAAAAATGACAATGAGAATTGATTTAGTGCGCTGAATAGCTTAGAATGAATAAAGGCTATTAAATTCAACATTACATTAACAGAAAAAAAAATCATTAATTAAATTATTCCCCAGTGTTTAAGTCCATCTAGACTACATGGCATTATTTATATCCATATACAACTTCTAACTTTTATGTGATGAGTTTTATTGGTTTCACTGAAATCACTGTGTTCTGTGAATGATCCTATAGAATTTACCCACACAGAAACTATATTAGCTACCCAGAAACAACTTAAAGACATGTTGTTTCACAGTTTATTTTCACAGTCTTGCACTTCTTTTGCAGATTGCTAATTTGAATTACTTTAGTTAAATATTCAGTACTAGCCTTTAAGTTAGCCTTGAAAAAGACTAATTTTAGCCTTGAGAAGGTAGTCTCTCTAATTTTAGCTAAGGTCAATTCTAGTTTTAACTGATTTGCTAAAAAAGACTACATTTGGATGTCCTGGCTAAATCCAAGAGAAAATTTTGTCCATTGAAGAAACTTTTTTAAGAAAGAAGTTTTAATTAAAATTAGCTTTTGACTATAACCATGTTAAATATCTGCTAATAATGAATGAAGATTTAAGGTAGTTCCTTAACATAGGCAAGTTTGGAGGGATTAGAGGTTATTTTTTGGTTTTAATAGGCCGTACACTACTTCAAAACTGTGTTTGTCAATGATGTACTGCATGACAGTCATATTATCGGTTTCTCATTCAGAAACTTTTTGTACAATCCCATTTAAATGTAAATAAATACATAAAGATCAGTTTCCCTGAAAGCCAGGAAATAAATTTCAGATAGATCACAAATCAACAGCATCAAACTGTTCATGCCATGCAGTTTCCTTTTTTGCAGTTTGCAGTCCCAGTGTTTCTGTGTTTCAGTTTTATGTGTTTAGTTGTCAAAAAATGTGTGCATATATATACACACACATTACCGAAAACTAAGAAGGCTCCTTTACCCTCCATGGGGAAGTCAACCTGTCTCTGTGACCCATAAAATAAATGAAGGAAGACTGTCAGGTATTCCAGTGTGCCTCAGTCTTGAATTTTGGCGTATCATGAGAGAGAAAGTGGCAAGCATTCCTCTGTGTTTATCTAATGTGAGTTGCCGATGCACACAGGTACCCAGAGCTTTAAGTTCAGCGTGAATGACTCCAAATAATCTGAATATGATGATTTTAAATAGTCATTATTTATTATAGGGCTAAGTTTGATACATTTCCTTTGGAAAATGTAGTAAACCTATGATAGGTCATCTTCATGTATGGTACTTCATATTCATATCTGTTTTGACTTGATAAGCAATATTTCAGTTTGGTTTAACCATACTGTTGCTGGAATAACATTACTTAAATTACTCATTTTAGAGTTGTATAATGATAAATATTAAATGTAAATCTAGCATATTTATTCTGCCTGTGGTCTATGATATTTTTAAAATTTTAAATTAGGGGTTTATTTTATCTTTGTAAAGTTCATAATGTTTCTAAGTATTTGAAGAGAAGATAAAAATTCTTAAACAATTTTTTTATTAGAAAAACTTACTAGATAATGAAAAAATGCTTATAATTTTTAATGCCATTTAAATGTGCTTGTAAAAAATTCCATATTTAACTCAATATTAATTTCTGCAAAATGAAAGCCTAGATGCTTTCTCTCATAAGCCTCTGCCTATTTCTGCGTGTAAAAGATTTTGCAGTGAGAGGAATCTGGTCTTTTGGTTGCAGCTGTTAAATTAGATTTTGTGAAGTTGTTTTTATTTTAGGACATGTTCATATTAGATGAAGTGAGCAAATGAAGGTACAATTGTGTTTGTGTTCTTCAGTACAAGTACATTTCTTTCATAAATATATAAATAAATATATAAATATGTGGAGATTATGCCTAATACACTTAAAAATATAGAAACTGAAGTGGAAAAATTGCTAATATTTATCTTAAATTTCGTTGGATGCTTGACTTCATAAGTACGAAAACTGCAAAATATATTAAAATATGTTTGATGTCTGTATAGTTCCTGATGATGTATTTGCCCAAAATTATATATGGAAAGGATCTTACAATTACAAAAGCAAGAAACAGCCCATGACTTTGACAGTCACCAGTTTCAATGCAACTTCAGGAAGAGTAAATGCAACCCTTACAAACAGCAATATGGAATTGCTGCTATCAGGTATGAGATAAGAAAAAAAATAATTTACTTTTTTTTTTTTCTACCTTATATGGATTGGTTCCCTGTAACTTTTTGCATGACACAAACTTTTAATATCTAGAAGCTTTATTAGCTTATCAAAGAAAGTTTCATTCTAGTCCAGTTCCTTTTCAAAGGTAGGGATTTTTCCACCTTTTCCTTCTCTCCTCTTTTGTAATTTACCATGTTTTTAATAAAGTGTGAAAGGATCATCTTAATTCTCATGCTTCTTCCTTAAATATTGCAAATAAACTTAAATTAATTACTATTCCTGAGATTTTCTTAATTCTTAATCGTGCCATTTCCCTGCAATAGCCTATTAATGACTAACAAGAAATATGGTGAGATTGATATAGGTTGACCTAGCAAGAAAGAGACTATTAATGAATATGGAGAACAAGAAGAGATGACACTTGTTTGGCTAGCTGATATAGTTACAAAAAGTAGCTATCTTTCATGCTGTTGTTTCAGAAGAAGCCCTTGATTGCAGTCTCAGTTTTATATTCCATAGTCCCTGTCAAACAGAACACTGTTGCCATGGCTATGGTGGCACAATATGCACAGTTCTCTATGCTATAAGCCATCAGCAGAAGTTAACAGATATGGCTTGACAAGCAAGCAAACAAAAATACTGCTAAGAAATGTTTAGGTTTATAGCTTTTGTTAGTTTTTCAAACTCTGTCAGTCCCTTGATTGAGGAAGACATCTCAGCCAAACAGACAATGGACCTGTCACACCACAGGAGTGGCAGGCCGTAGCGCAGCGGTTTGAATAAGCATTAAAGAATTGAAAATCAGTATTATCACTCCAAACTTAGTTTCTTGAATGTTCACCCTCTGCCTTCTTACAAGGACTGAAGAAGCCTAGAAATTGCAGTTATGTATAAGCTGGACACATCTGGTTTTAATCTTATTTTCACTTAAGCGCATCTTTCTTCAAAGCAGTTTAACATCACTTTTTGTCCCAGAGTTTTTAAGAAGGACAGAGGCGACAGAATATCCACCTGTTGGTAAAAAAAGCTGGGGGGTGGGGTTGGAAGTTCAGCCCACATATTTCTGAGAGGGGTTGTCTGCAGGAAAAATGTAAAGAGCCAAAGAATCATGTTTCTGTTGAGCTCTTAGTTTCTAGTATCCAGTACAGTGGTGAATTTTTGCCACTAGATTCATTGATTGAAGATATTTTGCAGGTGTCCTTTGAAGAGTCACACTTGAGAGGTTGTAGATGGACTGAATATTTCATAAAATATTTTCTGGCAGATAACTATGTTTGTCTTGACTGTCTGTATGAATTTATTCTATCCTATGATGTTTGTTTAGTTTCATACATGAAACTATGAGGTTATTACTTGCAGCAGATGTAGTGTTTCATGTTTTCAGGATTAGTAAAAGTAAAAGCTATATTTTCTTACCTAAACAAACTCCTCCTTCAAATAAAAATGTTCCCTCAATTGGACACAAAAAATGAGCATATTACATATTACATATGCTCATTTTGCTCTACACACAGGCATTGCACATATCATCAGGTAATTAATACTATCTTCTTTCCCTACTTTGCATATAGAAAACTGAGATTCTGTGTACTGAAAGTGTATCTTAGGGACAGGGAAGTAGGGATAGATGAAAAAAAAACATTTAGATGCCAGGGAGCTGATTTCTCCTGTATTCAACTCATAGGTTTCTGAAATGAAAAGTATTTATCTCCCCACCCAAGACTTACTGCTTTGCATTCCATTATTTGCTGCATCTTTTTGCACTTCTTTTTATTTTGACACCCGTGCTTGCTGTAGAGCATACATGTCTGATATAGGTTAGAAATGGATATGTTCTTTTATTAGGTTGGCATGAGTAAAAACAGCTATGCTATTGCAGGGATTAAGAGAAGACAAAGATACAGCTTTTACTTGTTTGTTTGGCTTAGATTTAACAATTCGTTGGGCACTGGGAAACCAATTGCCAGCTCTTAAGAAGCACATCAGCCTTTCACCAAGAAACGCTTGCGAATCCACCATTATAAATTAGCAGAGAAGAGTGATGCCTTAGTCTCTAGGATAACTTTTCTCTATGCTCTTGTTTTGAGTGTACATACATAATATTCATGCCCATATACACACATCATAGCCCTCAGCCTCCTGCTAGCATTTCCTGACATACATTTATAAGATACATCCATGGCAAATGTGATTGATTTTTTTTTTTTATCGAGTTCTGAATGATTTCTAGATGCACAGTCTAATTTCTTGAACTGACCAAACACTGTGTGAAAATATTCACACAGTCCCGGAGACAATAACCCCTATCTAACTAAGGTGAATTTGAGCTCAGTGCAGTTAGCATAGAAGTAAGTTGAATTGTTAACTCAGAGATTATTTATATATATGATTTATATATGTAATTTATATGCCTCCTATAGGGACATCACCTATCCTTAGTGAGGAGAAGGCTCTTGTTATATGAATTTAGTCACATAAGTGAAAAACACTAGTGAGGACCTCACTGATCTGTTTCTTACTGCATCTTCTGAAGAGAACTGTGAAGTCTGCATCTCAACATGAATTGAACTTTTCAGATGCCCATCTTGATATAGTCTGTAGTGAGAGCCAAGAGTGAATAAACTAGTGGAGAGAACAGAGTTAAATATTTTTCCTTAGTTGGAATATATCTGGACATGTGATCTGTTTCCATTTTATAAATTTTGGTGGTTTTTTTTCAGATTAACAGCTAGAAAGACACATGTGACCATGCATCTCTTCTCTGGAATTCATTTTTACACAATATCACCTACCATTTTCTTCTGACCATGTATACTTTAACTACTAATCTGAAAACTCACTAGACTCCCTGATCATGTCCTTGCAGCCCTGAAGTCCAACATTAAGCTATTCAGCTATGTCAGCATTTCTTCCTTCTCTGCCATAAGATGGCAAGAGCACTAAGTACCTGAATATTTCTTTCTTTCTGCTACTGTGTTAGCTAGTACTTTTGTGCAGACTTAGTTATATTTTTTCACTGGAGAGCATGGTGGGTTGACCTTGGCTGGATGCCAGATGCCTACCAAGCCGCTCTATCACTCCCTCTTCTCAGCTGGACAAGGGAAGAAAAACAGAATTAAAGGCTTGTGGGTCAAGATAAGAACAGGGAGAGATCACTCACTAATTTCCTTCATGGGAAAACAGACTCTACTTGTGGAAATTAATTTATTGCCAATCATATTAGAGCAGGGTAACAAGAAATAAACCTAAATCTTAAAATATCTTCCCCCTTCCTTCTTCCTGAGCTCAATTTCACTCCTGAATTCTCTATCCCTTCCCCTCTAAGTGCTGCATGGGGACAGGGAATAAAGGTTGCAGTCAGTTCCTCACACTTTGTCTCTGCTGCTCCTTCCCCCTCACTCTCTTCTCATGCTCCAGTGTGGGGTCCAGTCCACAGATGATAGTCCTCCACAATTCTTCACAAACTGCTCCAGCACAGGTCCTTTCCATATGTCCTTTCCACCAGGTGCAGTCCTTCAGGAACAGACTGATCTAGTGTGGGTCCTCCACAGGGTCACAAGTCCTGCCAGAAATCCTGCTTCAGAGTTGGCTCATCTCTCCATTAATCCACAGGTTATGCCAGGAGCCTTCTTCAGCACAGGCTTCCTATGGGGGCCACAACCTCTTTGAGGTGCATCGACCTGCTCAGGCATGGGGTCCTCCACAGGATGCAGGTGGATATCTGCTTCACTATTAGCGTCTATGGTCTGTAGGGAGACAGTCTGCTTCATCATGGTCTTCACCATGGACTGCAAGGGGAATCTCTGTTCCTGCACCTCCTTCTTCACGGACTTTGGTGTCTGCTGAGTTGTTTCACATATTCTCACTCATGTCTTCTGACTACCGCTGGCAGTGTACAGAGGTTTTTTCCTCTTCTTAAATTCATTAACCCAGAGGTGCTACCACTGTTGCTGATTGGCTCAGTCTTGGCCAGCCACAGGACCATCGTGGGTGGCATTAGCTTTCTTGGACATGAAGGAAGCTTCTGTTTTTCACAGAAACCACTTCTGCAGCCCGTTCCCCTGCTACAAAAAACCTTGTCGCACAAACCCAATACAGAGAGCCGGTACCTTTTTCAATGTCCCAATTCTGTCTTTAGTTCTTGTTCATATTTGGGTGTACATAAAATCTGGATGAAGATAAAAATAGAAAATTACTAAAATTAAGTGTACTGCTATGTTACTGGAGTTTTCAGTTAATAAAAAGGGTTCTACTTTAGTTCATGCGTACTAACTAAATCTAGTCTGAAGTTGTCTACATTTGTTAGTGAGTAAAAATTAAAAATAAAAGGGGATGAAAGCCAGTGTTTAAGTCTGATTCTTTTACAACATGAAGTCTGATCAGTGATGTACTGAGTCAATAAATCAGTAATTTTAATTTCAGTTTGTTGGAATTTTCTGAAGGTCAAAGTAAAATTCTTTGGGGTTTTCTTTCTTTTTCTTGGTCTTGGTTTTAGTTCCATTTCTGTTAAAATTTTAGCCATCATTAGCTTTTGTTCATGTAAAATGCAATATAGACTTGTATGAGTCCATGAATGGAAGACCTCATATGAAACGAAAAATAATTTCGGTGCTCTGCCCGGAAGGAAAGAATCGTAGTAGAGATGCCTTCCCTTTAAAATCTGAAGTCTTAAACCATTCATTGATAAACATATCATACTATTTTATTTTCATTCTCTAAATTAAAAAATATAGTTATTTGGCCTCTAAATATTCCTTCTGCAGGAATGAAAATAAGTCAGTTATTTATCCCTACCAAGTAAATAAGTTTATACATAATTATTATTGTTTGGAAAAAAATTGTGTCATAATATTGGCTGATGAAAAACAATTTCAGAATAACTGAGATATTTTCAAATTTAGACAATTTTAATTTAGCATCAGCTTTTGGAAAATAATTTACTTGTACAGGTACCTAGTATCATATTTACCTAATGACTAAATTATGAATATCAGAAGTGGGGATGTGAGGTTCAAATAAATGCTGCCTGATTCAGAACAGTATTTTCTGTCTCAAATCAGATTACTGCCCGTGTTTGATCTGTCTACGGCTGGTTACCATACCTTTAAAATAATGACTGTGTGTATAGGGTTAAGAAAAAAATCAATTTCTACTGAAATCCTATGCTAATTGAAATAATTTCACAAAAGAATGCATCTTACTATACTAAAAATGTGGTAACAATGATACTTATTCTTTCTGATTTACCTTTTTTAAAACAAGAGATTAAATGCTTATTTAAAACAAGAGATTAAATGCTTATTCTTAAAGATGAAATTCATTCTCTACTCAACACAGTATAAACTTCTAAAAATATATTCTGCAGGAGTGTATAAAAGCCAGGAAGCTCGGCTAATGCTCCACATATATCTCATTAAAGCACCCTCCCATGCATCCGTGAGCAAGTTGAAAGAAGAAAAGTGGGCTATGGATGGTTTTGTGAGTATATTTCTGCTACAAAAGAGAGAGTAAAGTTTTTGAGGTTTTTCTTTGTTTGTTTGTTTGGTTGACATCATGCCAGTGTTCTACACTCCAAAATTCCTGAAATTTACCAAATTACATCTTTTTAGCAATTTTTCAATTAAATGAGATAAAACTTCAATTACAAGATATAGGAGACCAGACTGGGAGAAAATATGGGAATAATCATACTGTATGTGTACAATTTTAATGCATGTTAAGATTGAAGCCTTTCTGTAACTTCTCATTGATTTTTATTCCAATATATTGAGAAATTTTGTCATCATGATAATATAATATTGATTTATAATAATATTATTGTATATAATATTAATAAGACAGCAATTTTTATCATTGGTCTAGCAATCGTGTTTTACTTTTTGGTGATACTTTTAGAAATAGCATGAAAAGTCTGAACTGTTATATACATGGAGAAAATAAAAAAGATTGCTCCGATTAAGCATTAAGCCACTTGGAGGTTCTTGGGCTGAGCTTATTCTTCAAAAGGGAGAAGAAGAGAGCACATAGCAGTGAGGAGGAGGAGGGGTGAAATAGAGAGTTACGAAGAAGAAGCAACACCCCAGGTTACTGAGATGTCTTTAAACCAGAAGAAAATCCCTTCAGAGAACATATAGGAAAACCAAAAATAGCCCAGGATAGTGCTAACGCTGGAAAAAGCTGAGTGTATTGAGGGCCTGAGACACTTTATTTGCCAGAGAATAAAGTATATTTTTCAAAAATAGAAAAGACCTAAAATAATTTAGATGATGAACATCCTTATTGTATCATCTTATTTTTCAAAGAATCTGTTTTCTTGTTTTACCCACTGGTAAAGAACTACAGGGACTCTAATATGGCTACGCATGTCAAAAGAAGAGAAGAGATGTACATTGAAGTGTATGCATAAATTCATATTTATACAACCTGTGGCACTGCTTCAATAATAATCTAAAAATAGGTGCAAAACCAAAACCAAAGCAACCTCCCTTAAATTGCTTAAACAGCAAATACACTGGTAGAAGGGCTTAACTCTCTTGGTTTGTCCAAACTCCAGGCTTCATGGGCATGTTTCTATTTGGTAAAAGCTGGAAATTTAATTTCAGACTTCTAAATGTACAATAGTACACATTACAATCTGTACGTCCATATGCTCTTTACATACTATCCTTATTCACCCATTTTCTTTATAAAAATAAATAACTTTGAATAGCTCGAACAGGCTGTTTTACCCTAAAGTAAGAAATTCATTTGAGAAATGCACCCTGTCTTCAGTGAAAATACAGCTTCAGGTTATGGCTGAAGACATACAACAATACATGTCCGGAGAAACATACATCTCCTGAGAAAGAAAGCTTAAGGGAAATATTTGAAGGAACTTGCCTAGTGACTATTGAATTTAAACCTAATAACTATCCTGCGAAGCAAGTACATGTAAATTTGAATACAATATCTTGGTTTAGAATGTATTCGCCTAATAAAGGAGAAACTCATAGGATTATAACCCTTTCCTCTCTCACACAATTTTTTTGGTTTACATTAGCACATTTTGCTCTTGTACCAAAGCCTCATTCAATATTCTTCCGGTCTACAGCTGTATAGCTTAGAAATTATTGGGATAAGCTCTGAGAAAGAACAATAGAACTGACTATCAGTTGAATATGAGGAACTCTGGAATGGCCTTGATTTACACAGAAATAGGTGTGACCTTGCTGCACACCAATGGCCCAGTACCTTGGTGATAATTATCAGTCTGAAAAGTCCAAGAATGTGTTCTGCTTTTAGCCCAAACAGGGCCCTTTCGAGTTCTGTCTTTTCTTTTGAATGTATACCTTTCCTAGAAAAGAGAGGCTATTAAACAGGGGAATAACAGCGACCACTCAAGCATATTAAGGTAATTTTCTTCCAAATAGATACTTGTAACAAAGTTTTCTCCATTTAACTCAGAGTAACTTTTCCTTACAGGTTTCTGCTGAACCTGATGGAGCAACATACGTTTTTCAAGGATTCATCCAGGGTAAAGATTATGGACAATTTGGACTTCAAAGATTAGGTATTCAGCAAATTCTAGACTTTCACCAGTTCATTGTTCCATATTCTGTTTTACTATGCCCATTATTATAAGGGTATCTGGAGGATGTTATCAATATTGACATTTGATAGAATACCAAAATATTCATATATTTAAAATGTCACATAAGTAGTACTTACAAAGAATGTTTTGTTGGGAGTTATAAGGAGTTATAGATGCCTTGCAATGTACTGCTTAGTATAGCCGTACATTTGTAATGTTTTCAACAATGTTTTCGTATGAATGTGTGTAAAATGCATTTAGTTTCACATCTTGATGACTATTTAGAAAGCCTATGTTATAGAATGCTCTGCTAAACTGAACTTGCTCATGGTCCTAAAACATTTCACCTAAACATTTTCTATAATACTGAAACTGTCAGTAATATAATCAATCTAACATATGTATTGTTATAAATTTTATTTTTTGTTATTTTATTTTGTTATTTTATTATTTGTTATGCAGTATATTAACGTATAGTAATAACATCCAAAACTTGCATTGGATACTTAATTACACAGTAATATATTTATACTACCAGAGTATATATATTGTTCTTCTGACATTTTGCATCCACTTATTGATCAGAATATGGTATACCACATTACATTTACTTCCCAGGTGATTTCAGTATACAGCAGCTCTATGTATATATGTATACAGCTGAACATATTATTATGACCCAATCACAAGGTGTTATTGAATTCTGTAGTTTATGGAGTTGTAGGCACCAGAGGTTATAGACACGTATATTATATTATTTGTTTTTTCTTATTATTCTTTTTAGGTCTTAACATGTCTGAGGGTTCGAATTCTTCTAATCAACCACATGGTACAAATAGTAGTTCAGTGGCCATTGCTATCCTTGTGCCTTTCTTTGCCCTTATATTTGCTGGTTTTGGCTTTTATCTTTATAAACAAAGGTAAGTACAATTTATGCATATAAAATTCCTGCATGATTTGGTGTTTTCATTGCCTTCACTCTTTGGTAGCATAAATAAAGTTTTCTGCATTTTGCATAACAATATAGATTAAACATTTTCAAGGACTGAACTTTGATAATCTGAGTTATTTAGTGGAAAAAAAAGTTTCAGCTACAGTCAGTTAAGTTATTCATTTGCCAATGGGAAAAGAAAATTTCGGTTTTATGGCTGGGGAATTACTGCATCTTTACAAGATTTTGTTGTTCTCAGCTATTTAGAATCTGATAACCCAGGTGGAAAGACTTACCCCTTTTCCAGTTGATAACTACTTTTTTTTAATTAACACCATTCAAAATGAGTCATAAATCCCTTAAACTTTGATAAAGACAGTACAAATTCTTAGCACAGATATTGTAAGAAAAATCAAGATGTTATATTTAGCTCACATAATTGGAACTAGGATTTGAAGTCTATAGAGATTCTTAAACCAATCAAATCATTGAGGAAAACTGCAGTTACAAATACTCTGTCTTTCTTCTACAGGACTGCACCTAAAACACAGTATACAGGATGCTCTGTACATGAAAATAATAATGGACAAGCTGCTTTTGAAAACCCCATGTATGACACAAATGCAAAGTCTGTGGAAGGGAAAGCAGTACGATTTGACCCCAATTTGAACACCGTTTGCACAATGGTATAATGTGGCAACAATATGTCTTCAGAGTATGGAAATTGACACATAACACAGTGCACACACAGTTCACTGATTAAAAAAAAGAGAAATAAAAAACAATTAAAGCACACTTTTCAGGATATACTGGGTCACCTTTTCCTGAGGATGATAGACAAGAATGGGTTGTGATTATTTTGGTTTGATTTTGTTTTTCATAAAATGGATCAGAATTCTTCTTCGTGTATGCCACGGAGAGTTTTAAACAAATTTGCTGCACTCCATGAGTGCTACTCACAGTTTATTTGCTTTTTTAAAAAAGGAGGTTATTCTAAAACGTAAAACATATTTGCATATATTGGAGGAGCATCCACTATCAGTATTTCTGTGCTTTATAAAAACTATAATAGAGGGACTGGGTTAAAAAAAAAAAAGATATAGATAGAAAATAAAAGCTATACTTACAGAAGACAATAGGTCACTGACTTCTTTTAACAGTGATATGCTACGTCTTTGTCATGATTTTGTACCTTTTTATCATTTATTCACCCCATTTAGTATTTTCTTTCTGTCAGAACAGGTAATTTTTTAAGTTCAGGATGTAGTATTTAGAAATCAGCAAGTACAACTTACTCTTTTCACATCATGGAAGAAAAATTAAAATGTCATGTTCTTATTTAATGAATTTCCTTCTCTGGTTCACATCTTCTCTCCTTCCATGTTCCAAGTAAAACTCCTTTTCTCCACTTCCATTAACAATACCCACTAGTAAAATTCTGCAATCAAGAAGTGTGTATGAATTGAGCTTTGTCAGGTGGCCATGTTCCTTACTGTTGAAGATCTTTCAAAAGAGTGACCATCTCATTTTTTTTCAAAATGTGAAAACATAATTTAATAATATTTCCAATTAAAAAGTACAGTTTACTGTAACATTTGTGATCAAATACGTATATCAAAAATTTAAAAGTCCATTTTTCAATGGTTAAATCTAGACCATATAATATCAGTTTATTCTTTAAGCATTTGTCAAAATGCATGCAAAAAGCATGAAAAGATCCCTTTGAAGTTAATGAATTCTAACCGACTCTAATGGTCTTTGGATCAGACCTTCAAGGCAAAAGGAAGTTATAATTTGGAAATACTGTATTTTCACATCTATTTTTTCTATATTTTCCATACTTTATGGAAAAAAAATCCTTACAGCTAATGATTTAAAATTGAATATATTACTGTAGTGCAATGAAAAGATAAAAACATTAAAATAAATAACATATATATATATATAAATATAAAAAGCCATGAATTTATTAGGGACAATCCACTCGTTTTAGGGACAACTCAGATTCCACAGCCCTCAGAAACAAGTTTTAGACATGTCAGAATCACTTCTAAGGAAATGTAATTTTTAATTTTACAGTTATTTCATATCAAAATTATTCAGTGGCAACTCAGTAATTTATTTGATGTAAGTCATTGTCTTCCATTCATAGCATGACTCACAAATGCTGTGTGTTAGCCAGTGTGAATTATCTGTTATTGTCCCTTTCAGACATTAATAATCCTGTGAAAGTCTAAACTTTTTATTACCGTAATAGAGAGTGCCTACCAAAAATCATTGTACCCAGGATTGCTGCTTGGATTTCTACAATGTTTGATGAATTTCTTATAAACCATTTTACAACACTTTGTTTTGAATATTCATACAACTCTGTCAAACTGTATTCTACTAAAAGGATGCTGTTTTATATTTTATACCATTGGTTGTTATTTATTCTTGTTTATTCAAATGACTGCAATAACTATGATTCATTCATTACTGTTAAGGTTAATACATTTGAGATCGTTTAAAATGTTTCTTCTGCAACTGGCTACTCCTCTTATATTAATGCATACACTTTTGTAAAGAAGTATATTTTTATGAAAAAGGATTTGTAAAAGTATGATGTAAATTTTCAGTGCAATGTAAACAAAATAAAAATGGACAATTGCTTTTTTTTAACCATGTTTCTTTTTTGGAAGATGACCTTTAAACTCAGTTTAGTTTTGAAGATGAGAAAATGAGCAAATTAATAAGTCAAATTTGGTATCATGAAATTTGAAATCATGTTATTTTTTCTGAATCTTCCTGTGCACTAGGTGAAGTAGCAAGACTTGGATTACTTTCACAAACAACCAATGAGCACAATATGTAAAATTATCTCTATTATAAGATGAATTTTTTATTTGACTTGAAGAAGCAGATTTTAAAAAAGAGGAAAAAAATCCTATCCTTGTCAACCCACTGCAAAGCACAGAAAAAAAACTTTTCTTGTTTTGCTTTAAAAGAAAAAAAAACACTTTAGTGTAACTTAAGGTTGTAGACAGCCTTCTTTGCACATTAATATTTCTACAATTCTTCAGAAATTTACAGGACATACATACTAACAGGTAATATCAGTGCATACAGTATTTTCTGGCATTAAAACACCCCAGTGTCGACTTTTAATAACATTGAACTGGAGGGAAGGATCTAAATCATACTTTTTTACTATAGTATCAAAACTGCCTTTTAACTACCCCTTTTGTTTACAGGCATAGAAAGTAGATGACAAATCTTGATCTGAGCTACTATTCACAGGACAACGAAGGGAAAAAAGGTCAAATACTCTTTTGTGAAATTGCTGCTCTGTATAAACTTAAAAGGCCTATTTGTGTTCACATTAAAATCACTGAAGACCATATTATAAAACACATTTGAAAGAGAACCTAGGAGTCACCATAAAAATGACATCGTAGGCATTATGCACTAATATTTTTTGGGGGAGTTCTAGTGCAAAACTCTGATACGCGAAAAAGAATCCAGTTTTTCACAGTGGCTGAACACTCATATGCTACCTAGAAACTGAAGTTATGCTCTTCCTTTTTTAGATTTATGCATTATATATTTTAACATTTGAAAGTAAATAAAACTTACATTGAACTTGTTCAACAGTTCTATTAACACTTAAGCCAGTACCCAGCTTGTGCTTTTCAAGAATTATACTCACTTCATTGTAATAGAGAACGAGTTATTAATAACTGTTTGGGTTTGGGTTTTTTTTTTGTTGGGTTGGATTTTCATTTGGTTGGGGTTTTTTTAAATGTTGTTTTCGGTTTCGGGGGGGTATGGTTTGCTTGTTTGTTTACTGTAGCTCCTGAGCTGTTTGACTCATAAATTGCTTGTATGTGAACTGTTCAGTTTTCTAGTAGCAGAGAGAATTTTCATTGTGGCATATGGAATTTCAAGTTTTGGTTGCTTGATTGGAGTTGTTTAGCACAGTTTACTCACTCTATTTTGTTTTTCTCAGGAAGATAGAAATTAATTTCAAATTAGACTTTTTGTCCTCTGAGCACTTTGGCTACATTATTCAAGCAATCACACTACACAGAGGAAATGTGCAGAAGTACAGAGATTTTTACACGACTTTGTGAGCACTTTCAAGTTGAAGGCAGCATCTGCAATACTGTGAACAGAAATTTAGAACTTCATTTAAGTTTCTATAACCAATAGCCACTAAACTGGGTTACCGTGGAAGCACCAAGACCATCTCTGTTATGCATTGAGCTCTTTTAATTCTAGATTATGTACACATGTCAAAAGCCAATTGATCCACTATATCTAATTAAAGTCAGACTACAATCTAGTTGATTACTGGAATCCAGAAACTGAACTCACCAAAGCAGCAGTTCTGGTAGACCTACTCAGAAAAACTAGACCATCACAAAATGGAGCTAAAAATATCTGATAATGCATTTGTTTGTGGAAGAGAGCTGGCATTAACTTGTAGATATCTTATCCTGAAGGAGTCCCTTGACAGCAATACAAGTAGCTATTCTTGTCAAGGGAATAATTTAATAGCTACAAATCTCATAGCTTCTTATAAAGAACTAACGGGAAGAACAGTCAGTCTATAGCCAAGTCATTAAGCTATTAATCTAGGTAAAAGATAGCTATTCTTTCCACAACTTAAAAGCAAATTTGTCAATCCACTAATATAGTTGACCGAAGCATTTCGAAGTAGTCATCCTTTTTTCCAACATTAGTGAAATCTAGGGAATTTAAAATTAACTGCACAAAGACATAGACAGATCTGTATCACAGTGTGTAGATTCAGTTCTAAGTCTCTCACTGCTACCTAGCTACTACAGTATCTAAGTAAGGTGCAGATCTTTTGTACAAGAATATACCATATTTTTTGTGTGTATGCTTTCGCCTGTGATCTTTCTTTAAAAGACGATGTTTTCCACAATGAGAAAGTCAGTAGGTGCTGCAGCATGTTTCTTTACAGGACGATCAGACTTAGAGAAAAATATAGCTTGTATCATTTGTCATATTAAAACCCCATAGTCTTTGTTAGATTAATTTGTGAAAATGTATTCATTTTCAGATTATCAGTAAGGACTGATACAGGTACATGAAGTGGCTTCAGAAGGACCCAGGCAATGGTAAACCCTAGAGCTCCTCTAACATGCATTTTGTTAGTATTCTTACTCGCCTTACACTGTACTACAAAAAATATGTTTAACATCACCTTAAATCCAAACATTTTCTTTTTCGTTGTTGTTTTTTGAGTTTCTGTGATTTCATTTTGATTTGGTCACCAAATATTCAGTCAACTGTGATGGAGAAAGATGCACTGGGGCTGGTATTCTGGTAAAGCTGGGAGTTAATAAAATCTGTATTACTAGTCAGCAATTAAATATGCTATTCTTTACCTTCTTTTATATCTTCTTCTACAAATAATATTCACATGAGAAGACCATATAACTTTTTTATAACATTTAGGAATTCATATGGTTTTAAGATTTCTGCACTGCGTATCTATTTTTTTTCCAAAATCTTTGTGTAATCTCAGCTGGCATTTTTCATACAAATGAAGGCTTGTCAGTTCTGCACAAAGTTGGTTTTGTCTTTAGTTCCAGACAATGTCTTCCATTGTTTGATTATTTTATTCAGTTACTTTGTACTGCTCTCTTATGTGACAGCTAGGACAATGAAAAAATTATTCATGGTGAGTTTCATTCTGTAGTAAAGTAAGTACTACGAGTAATAGCTCAGGCAAATATTTTTGAATAAGATTTTGTAGTGTCAATGATTAAGCAGGACCAGTATTAAATTAAAATTTGATTACATAAAAAATATTCTAGTGAAGTAGCTGTGTTCTGCATCTACTATCCTTGATGCTGAAACTATGGCAACTTAATATCCTGACTTAAGGATTAAGTGTTGTAGTAGTAGTTCTGAAAAGTAGGTCTCATAATTTTGTGAAAAATTATGAGTATTGAAGACATATCATTCTCTACAAATTAGTCAAGTATCCAGTGCATATGTCAGTGCTCCATACTTTACTGCATAAAAAAAATCATGCCAAATCAGCCACATTAGTTTGATTATGTCAAAAATACTTTTTTTTGTCTCAAGTATATTGAAAACATGCTTGTATGAAGTGCCCCAGCTACTAAACAGACTGAGGAGAAGGTAATTTCCACCAAAGGATATGCATATCCATTTTAAGGTAACATCTGAAACCATATTAACTAGTAACAAGAACTTTATGCTTGTGCTACATGTCCAAATTTTAGGAATATATATAACGTTTATCAGAGTGAACATTGATCCCAATTACCTTGTACTGATAAAATAATTAATATTCCCAAAATAAAAGATGCTATGCGGGGGAAAATTAATTGTATACTCATCTTCTTTTCCAATACTTATATTACATGAGATTATATATGAACACTCTAAATCTCTTGTGGTGATTCCTATGAGACATTTTGTTTGGTGTTTTACCATGTCCTGCAGTGATAAGAATTAATCAGTGAAGTGCTAGAATTCAGAAACCAGGAAATAAAAACTAAAACCAATCTCTTCAAATTGTGAAGAACAGACTCTTCTATAAAAAGAAGTATAACATAAAAGGGTTCTGCTCCCATATATCAATCAAAGAACTACCTGAAAGGAGGTTGTGGAGAGGAAGGAGCTGGCCTTTTCTCCCAAGGGGCAATGGCCTTAAGCTCCGCCAAGGGAGGTTCAGGCTGGACATAAGGAAAAAATTTTTCACGCGAAGGGTCATTGGACACTGGAAGAGGCTGCCCAGGGAGGTAGTTGAGTCACCTTCCCTGGAGGTGTTTAAGGAACGGGTGGACGAGGTGCTGAGGGGCACGGTGTAGGGAGTGTTAGGAATGGTTGGACTCAATGACCCAGTGGGTCCCTTCCAACCCAGTGATTCTATGAATCTATGATTCAAAGAACTTGCAGATCCATGGGAAATCACCTCATTTATGGTTATCCCACCAAGATAATGGCCAGTAGCATGATTTAAGTAATGAATCTCTAAGATTACTTCTTTCATTTTCACTTGTGCATTAAGAAATAGATCAAAAGAAAAAAAAAAAAAGAGTCTGGAAAGGCACAAAGACGTAAATAGATGAGTGTTCTATGTTAACAAACTAAATGGTGCTATATTTGATAAGTGATTCTGAAACCTGCTGAGTAATGTCAGGCTGATGTGACTTTATCTTCCAGGCCCTTAGAGCAGCTTAACCTATTCGTTCCACCGATACTCCTTTCTTGGCAAAAGTTTTCATTCCTCCGCCTCTTATCCATTGAGTTATTTCTTACCTGCTTTGAAAAGCTCTTTCATTAAATAAAAATTAGAAGAGCAACTCTCAGGGACAGGAAATTAGTAAATGGTTGTGAACAAAGTCCATCTAATTTTAATGACCTGCTAATTATCTGCATGATTTTTGTTAGTATTTCTGGAATTTTTTTTTTTCTTAAGGTAGAATAAGTTACATCTCTTAAACTAACATCAATGTTTAAAAATATTTTGACACTTGTAAATTTGGACCTCTGATCTTATTTGTAAAATCTATTTTCAAATTACATATATAAAGTCATATATAAAGTCTGTCAATGTTATGTAGAATACAGTACTTATCTCTAAACTGGTGGACGTAGAGATAATGAATGAAAAGCTCTCACTATTCCTGATACTTTTACACTGCTTATAAGTAAGCCTAAGATATCCAAAGATGAAACAGGATCTATATTAGATCTAAGACTGATTAAATAAAACATCTTTCCAATAAATTAAGTGTGCGTTCCCTCTTTTATTTTCTTCTCTGGATGATGAAACTATGTCAACATGACACAGATCACCTCTAATCAAATCTTAAAAATGTTGATTGTGCAGTATCAGTCACGTCTGTCATTCTAAAATAAGATGACAGACTTTGTCATTAGTGAAAAGCAAAAATAATATGTTTGGCCTGGAGTACAGATATTTCCTGTAAATGAAGAAATTGATGCCACATATTAATGAGCTAAGATTAACTGTCAATTGCTTTTTAAGAAAGAGATTATATGGCACAAGAAAAATTCAGCAGGCAACTGTCCTCACCACAGCCATGGGCTCCAGAATATAACAAAAAGTGACAAAAGCAATTAAGCAAGATAAGGAGCTGATAGTTCATGAACTGGTTAAGGCAGATGACTCATATAATGTCTAAGCATGTCCCGAAGATAGTGAGAAATAAATATGTACACTCTCTATGTATCCTGTGTATATTTTTTATATTTTTGCATGTACATGGTATGCATATATACATATAATTATATATATAATAAAAAATAAGCTCTATATATCTATGCACACATAGAATGTGAAATTAAGCCAGTGGTGGTGAAATTTTCTTATTTTTTAAATAGAAAACCAAAACATATAAAGTACATGCTGTGTACATATACTGTGTATATCTACTATGCTACTATGTATACCATAGTATATGTGTCTAATATGTTGTTTATATATTTTATATAATATAATACATATTTTATATATAATATGTAGACATATACGTACACATTAATTTATTCATTTACTTATTTGGCTAAATCAATTTTGCAAGCACTGGATCCTCACAAAACATTTATTGCTTCAAACTACAATATATTTACTACATATTGAGCCATAATTGCAGAAAGAACCTTGTCTGTAGAGAACTGCAAAATGAAAATGCTTAGGGTAAGAAGAGTATCTAATATCTGCAATAACATTCTACATATAGGCTTAAAAGTTTACAAGTGTGAAGTATGACTTACAAGTGGCTTTGTGTTTATGGAAGATTAGGTGTGGTTGTCTGAAAAACAGTGGTTTTATTACACTGTGAAGACTAATTCAGTTTTACGAATATAGAGATTATAAAAGAATTTATAAAAATATAGTAGCTTTCCCCCATTATGTAGCAGATCTATGGACCAATACAACATAAATAACACTGAAAGCTGTTTGAGGTGAGGCGTAAACTTTAATTCACCCGGGGGTACTGAAGGAACTGGCGGAAGCGTTCACCGAGCCACTTTTATTTATCAGCAATCTAGCAAATGGGGGGAGCTCCCAGTTGACTGTTAGCAAACGTGATGCCCATTAGCAAGAAGGGCCAGAAGAAGGAGCCAGGCAATTACAGCCCTTTCAGTTTGACCTTGGTTCTGTGGAACCTCATGGAGCAGATCATCTTGAGGACCGTCGCACAACACATACAGGGCAACCAGGTAATCAGGCCCAGCCAGCATGGATTAAAGAAAGGCAGGTCCTGCTTCACTACCCTGATATCCTTCCATGACAAGATGATCCCTGTAGTGGGTGAAGGAAAGGCTGTAGTTTTTGACCTAGACTGTAGTAAGACCTTTGAAATCCTTTCTCACAGCTTTCTCCTGGAGAAAATGGCTGCTCACAGCTTGGACAGGTGTACTCTCTGCTGGGTAAAAAACTGTCTGGATGGCTGGGCCCAAAAAGTTGTGGTTAATGGAGCTAAATTTATTCGGCAACTCATCACAAGCAGTGTTTGCCAGGGCTGAGTGTTGGGGCCAGTCTTGTTTAATACCTTTATCAGTGATAATGATGACAGGATCAAGTGCACATGCAGTAAGTTTGCAGATGACAGCAAGCTGGATGGGAGTGCCAATATGCAATAGGCAGAAAGGCTCTCTGGATGGATCTGGACAGGCTGAAGCCAGCTGTAAGGGGTTCATGAGGTTAAGTATTGAGTTCTGACCTTCAGTCACTACAACCCCATGCAACACTATAGGCTTGGGAGCAAATGGCTGGAAATCTGCCCGGCAGAGAAGGACCTGGAGGTATTGGTCAACAGCAGACTGACTATGAGCTGGCAGTGCTTTCAGGTGTCCAAGGAGGCCAACAGCATCCTGGCTTTTATCAGAAACGGTGAGGCCATCAGGACTAGTGAAGGGATTGTCTCCATGTACTTAGTGCTGGTGAGACTGCACTTTGAATACTGTGTTAATTGTTCAGCCCCTCACTACAAGGAAGTCATTCAGGTGCTCTAGTGTGGTCAAAGAAGAGCAGTGAAACTTGTGAAGAGGAAAAGTTTTATAAGGACTGGCTGAGAAAACTGTGATTGTTTAGCCTGCAGAAGAGGTGGCTGAGGGGAGAACTTAGCTCTTTCTAGAACTAACTGAATGAAGGTAGTGGCACTTAGGGACATGGTTTAGTGGTGGACTTGGCAGTACTAAGTCAATCGTTGGACTCAGTAATCTTGAGGATCTTTTCCAAACCAAATGATGCTATGATTCTATGAAAGGGGAGTATGTGTGTTAAACTGTCCAATGGTTTTTTTTTCTAATTACTTACATGACTGCTCACAAAGCATCATGAACTGGTACCAGAACCAAGATGACAATATCTTTCAAATTTTGCTACTGGTTTAGTTAAACTGTACACCATTCTGATAAATTCTTCTGATTTCCGAGTGATGTTGTTTTAAAAAAATCTACTCAATTTAAAAAAGAAAACAAACCCAAACTCACTGCTTAAATATTTTTTTAACAATTCCAATGTGCTAATAAACAAAATAAGACAAACCCAACCCAACCAACAAAAAAAAAAAGCCAAAAAATAGAGAAGTGGTAGGTTACTGAGTTAATCACTGCATCTTTACAGTCTTATGTATCACTGAAAGCTTGGGTAAAACCTACTTTGTGGCATTTGCCATACTAGATATGACTTACACGTGTATATTGTATCATATCATCTGAAATTGTATTTTTTTGTTTAAATTTCAGGGAATAAAATAACACCCTGACCAAAAATGCATATAGCATTAAAAATGTCATTAGGAAAACATAATTCAGTAAATATATTATCAGTGTTGAACGTGATGGAATATAAGTTGCAGAGCTTGTTAAACAAGCTCCGTACACTTGCAATGTTGACTGAAAATAAACAGTATTTTGTACAAAGAACATTAAAAAATTTATTTAATATGGTGTTTTGGAGTAGATGTGGGGCAAACTTAGGAAGAAGGCAGCAATGCCCTACAGACAGTGACATTTTCCTTTTCTTCAGTCTTTATCTCTAAGCTTCAGTAGCACCTGATTCCTCCTACTTTCCAACCTTGTTATTCCAAGCTGTCACAAGTAAATATACTTGGAAATGAAAAAGTGTGAGTTCTTTTTTCAGCCTAGCAAAATAATAACCTTCACTCTCATGTCATCTAGGCAGCATACTTGTCTGTTTATTTAAAGCATGAAATATTAAGTTTTAGGGAAACCTATGCAGAAGCAGACAAGAGAAAAACGCTGTAGAAACAACTCGGGTAAAAAAGAAAGAAAACAACTAGCCACAACAAAACCCACAAATGACTGATAATTTTTTTCCACTATTTTACTCTTATGACAGAGTATAACTCTGTCTATTCCCATATTGCCCATGTTTTTATCCTGCTCTTGAGTTTGTAGCCTGTGAAAGCATAATATTATATGAAAACAAGCACATGAGTTAGACGGAGTCCTAGAGAGAGAGATTTTCACACAGTACATATGGAATGTCTTACTAAGAATTTAAGACCATTTGTTTTCAGGAAAACAGGTAGTTAAAATCCTTCAAATTCATTAAAGAAATTGTTTGACAAACAACAAAGTTGTTAAACAAAATAAGGAGCTGTATTTCCAAAGCTTTTATCACTTCTTCTGGAGTTTTCCCTCAAATTTTCAAGGTGGAATGAACTATTCTTGTAAGGTAGTGCATTTCTATCTCTAATCTGTAATATATTAGACCAATATATGAATAAATCCTGCTGTACAGTGAAAAGGCAGGAAAAGAAGTACCTCTAGTGAGTGTTGTATGGAGATTGTGAAAACTAAGATGGGTGGAGAGATGTATTTTTCCTATTTCTTTAAGCTGTTGACTATTGAGGCTTATATTTCTAGTGTCAATAGACAGGTGCAGAGCATGAAAATGTGTTAATTACATTGGGTGGGCCTGAAGTCCTATAGAGGGAGATTTTGCCTCTAAAAGAAATGGGAGTATGATTACTTTACTGTTTACATGCATTCATTCTGCACACACTGTAATGCTTAGTGGAGGTTGATCTCAAATCACAAGAATGTGAGTTTCTGTGAGTAACTCATAAAAATCAAGGGACCTATTTTCTAAGACAGGAAGTCTTAGGTCTCATCTGACCTAGTGTGATAGACTATTTTTGTGATAGAAATGGCACACTTTAAACCAATTGGTTTTGGTCATTGGACCGCAGAAAGAAGCAAGTCACACCGAGGCAGCGTGGCGTACCCGTCCCCTATGTCACTGACTGAATTGGAAGAGTGGGGCAGAAGAAACATCTCTCTGAGGAGCTGACTGCATGCCCACCATCCTGGGATCCTAGAATGAATGAAACAATACTGGACAAAGCTGGAACCAAGGTTCATGATATCTCACTCTTCTCTTTCTCCCTTTTCTTCTCTTCTTTCTTTCTCTTTTTCTTGCTACAAGCAGAGATTTAACAAGCCAATCTCTATCTTATTCCTAAGACTTCACCTGCGTAAATAAACTCTTATTTTAAGTCAATCATCTGGTGTCACTTCACCTTAAGTTAGGCTGAAGGAATCTACAAATTTTAGAGTCCCCGTGATCCCCTGGATAGTCTGTTTCGGTCGCAACACCGAGTAAAACCAAAGAGACTAAAGAAGATGTTCTTTTCTGATTTGACTTTGAGCCTCATTATATGTAAGGCAACACAGCACTGTACATCTTTGTCATTGGTGCAGGCTGAACATAGGTTTGATTGCTGTTGTCATCAGGAATGTATAGCAGTCAGAAGAATAATAAAGATATTTTAGTTTTCACTTTACTACTTTTATAGTATATAATGTAGGAAAGAGTGTTGAGGAAATTTATTTAAACTGTATGATTTACACCATAAGTAATTCTATCATTTCAAGTTAGAAACAAAATAGATGCAGTTAAACTATCTCACAAAGTTCTTATTTCCATGTCTAAGCAAATCAAACCCCACATATTATTTGCTGGAGATGTTGCTTTTTCCTCTTTTCTATTTGGATTATCTTGCAGTTGAGTTCTTTGTATCTCTGACAAAGAGCTGACGTTTCACTAGTGACTTTTTGACTAGCAGCCTACATATACAGCACTTTAGAAAACATACAAGGTGGGATTTAAATGGCTTTTTGAATGCCTTATTGTACTCAAAGCCAAATGCACCACTTGGCAGATCTCATCACTGAAGCGCAGTTGAGGAATAGGCAGGTAGAAACTATGATATACCTCAGTGGGTAAAGCCCACACTCACCTTACTTGCAAAATAGATGGAGCACCTCTGTCAGTCCTTGAAGACAAATCATGTGGTCCATTGGGCATATGGCATAGTGACAAAGGCTTTCCTGGAGAGGACACGTATGCATGCAGCAAGGGCTGATGTGGTATGCAGAATCTTTAAAGTGTGCATTCTGCATTGTTCTTGCTGGTGGTCTCTTGAGTAACAAAACAACCAGACAAAACATCTTACCAGTGTATATACTGTCTTTTGTCCAATATTGCAGTGTATATATTGTCTTTTGTCCAGTGTTCTGTCTTAAGTTTTTCATTAAACATAGGGATAATTACAACATTTTCAAATCAACAAACTCTTCTTCCAGAAAAGCAAAAAACTGTGATAGTATGCACTGTTTTTACACAGAAAAGAGAAAAAAAATCACAGTAAACTATTACTACACCTTTAGCTTCTGAGTCAGAAGTTCAAAAGACATTACTGAGGCAGTTTGGCTGTGGTGTTTTTGTGAGTTTTTTGTTTAGGCGTTTTTTTTGTTTTTTTCCTAATTTTAGTCTTCCCTCAGTGAGTAAATTTTTCTGGTAAGACAGATCTTTTGTTTTGCCTCACATAGGTGTGACTCTGCAGGCTCTGAACTTTCATGACAGTATCTGAGCTCCTCTTGACTTCTTCCTTAGTGGGAACTGAATAATGGCACCGACCACCCAGTGTATTTTATAAGATTAGAGGAAAAATTATGAAGTCCATAGAGCACAGACAGATGCATTTCCTGGATGTACAAAGAAAGAAGATAAATCAAACACACAAAATGGCTGTTGAATAAAATCATGAAGAAAAAAGTTCTGATTGTGTGAACAAATGTCCCACCCTGCTAAAAAGAACTGAAATTGGTTGATTTGGTAAATTCTGCATTTGTTTCTGGCTCACACCTGAAACACAGGCAAGCTGGAGAAGGCAGAGGGAAAAGCAAAGAAAATGATGAAGTAGAGAGGGAAGAAAATTTAAGTAGTTATGGGATGACAAATGTATAGATGTTACAAGTATTTCTATTAGAGGAACAATTAGTGTGATGAAAATGTTATATTTCTAAGTTATAACAGCTCAAACTGTACATCCACTAAATTCTGTCCAACAGTAGATTCATTTAATGATGGGGAAATATTATAACTTGCAATCTTTTGAAGCAGTTACAGCAAAAGATACCAGAAGAAAAAGATCTATACTGGCAGGGCTATAAATACAAATAGTTTCTATCTCTGAAATGTGAAACTTTGTAATTTAATTCATGTCCTTATATCAATACAATTGCTTTAAAAAATAGTGAATGAAATAACATGTAGAGCATTTACTTGTACTGAAGATATCAATAAATATATTTTATTTCAGCAAATATATACACTTAAAGCAGACAGTTCTGCATTGTTCTGGAGAGATATCTGGGAGAAATTACTTAGAGGTAGCTAGACGCTTTGCTGATCAAGTGGTCTGAACTGTCTGCACAGACGTATCTAAACTATTTCAGAATTTAAGAAATCATCAGAAAATCTTTGCTTACTGTGACTGTTAAATGTGTCATTGCAGATCAACTGTACAGTTTTGACCGAGAACATTTAAAGAGGATAAAATATCTAGAAATTTTACTACAAATATTTCTGAAAGTTTGTGAAACAAGGGAATATATTAAACAGAAGCTCATAAAATACAACACTAAAGATTTATATTGACATAATCATATATTTCTTTACTAATTCTTTATCAATTATGTTGATTGGAATGTAGCATGATTCTAAACACTCTTTCTGTATCAAAAGAACCCGACTACCTGTTTCTTCTGGAAAACTTGAATTTTTTCTTGTTTTCTATTCCATATGTATTGGAACACTAATAGTGGAACAGTAAAAAATTTCTTCTGCCACAAATAAGAAGTCCTTCCAAATTCTTTTTTCTCCTTCTCCCATTCTCTGAAAATTTGAGCAGTTGGTCAGGAAAAATCAAGAAAGAACAACAGCGTTTCTGGTTGGTTTTTTTATAAATTTTTTCATATCAAAATGACTGACTGTAGTCAGGTGTGCTTACAATGCTAAAATTAAAGTTGTTTATAGGTTGCTTTGAGTAATTTTGTTTGGAGAGTTTTATAATGTCCTGTTGTTAAATCTCTTCAGCTTTATCTCCTCATTATTGTTATTACTATTATTATTAATCACTGTATTTGCTTAAACAGATGTGGAAGTTATTAACCATTTTTATGTAAATGAACATTTGGGATTGGGTGAGTAGCTAACATCTAGAACAAAGCACAGAACTTCATACAGAATAGGAATCAAAACACCACAGTTGTGTTTTGGATATTTACTTGGGTATCTGCTGTCCATATAGAGCTTATTTACAAGTTTCAGGAAGAAAATTTCTTAAAACAAAACCTTTTTGGTTTTCTTTTTGCTTATAATTTCTATCATTACATCTATTTATCATAATTCCTTTTTTTCTGATCTTCCTTAAAAATCTGTGAAATCCCTGATCATTCTAAAATGAGTGGTTGTGACTTTTATTACTTTTCCTCTTTGACAGTAAATTCTGAAGGAGAGGGACCCTAGTTGTTAATAATCTGAAGTAAGAATTTTATTTTATACAATGTGAATTATTTCTTGTAAATTCACTTGTCCTTCTTCATACAGAATCTCCAGACATTAGGAATAAAATAGGAATATAAATAGGAATCTCTCTGCCATTTTTAGAATTTATCAATAGGATTTTGCCCTTTACTGAAATAATCTGGGAAAGTGAATAAAGGACCAAGAAAAAATCGATCTGCGTAATGGTACAGCACAGTGTTATATTACATTTGTTAATTAAAAAATTACATTAAATATCCAGTAGAGACTGCAGATGTCAAACAAATTGGTTTGGTAATAAATAACGTGGACAGGTTGCTTACATGCCGATACAGATCTTGTTACAAATCTACCAATCTAACAAAATGAGTTTTTAAATAATTTAATGAAAAATTGTTCGGGAAAAAAAGAAAAAGTAGATCATCTTTAGAGTGGAAAATCTTATTCTGTACAGTGATGAGTTGGAATCATCATAGAAAATAGTAGCAGACAGTTTCCTAGAAGAAGTAAAATGTGATTTTGTGATGTACCTAAGGTATAGTCTGGTTTAAACGAAGACTTAATGAATACAAAAGCTGCGAACTCACAAAACCTTAATATATTACAAAGGGAGATGCTCTTTTAAATAGTGTCATTCTGTATAATTAATCTCAGTATGATATATTCAGTGAATTAATAGACCTATACTACTATGGGCATCAAAGCATTTAATCAGAAAAGGGTTTCTAGCTGCTACATATAAGTGTCAATCTAACTAAAATAGATAAACTAAAATAAAAAAAATTCTGCATTTTCTGAAAGTAGGTTAATATATTTCTTTTAGGTATATCTACTAGTGCATGTTTTATTAGAAAACATACTTGGAGTGATTTAAAAAAAAAAATAAAAGGAAAATAATTTACCTAGCAGTACAATTGCTAGTAATTATCTTCATCTTACTTTGTGTACTAATGTCTTGGAAACTTGTTATTCTCCACTCTCACATAATGAATTAATCAACTAATAATAGCTCTATTGTTTACTTAATTCCTGACTTGAAACACACATTCTAAGCTGAACAATTTATTAGCAACTAAATAAAGCATAATACTTCTAAAATAATTCAGCATTTAGTAAAATACCTAATTATACTTAAAATAAAATTGTGATCCAGATAAGTCAAACAAGGAAAAACAACAATAAAAATAAAACCCAATATAACTCAATCTCAAAATTTTAAGGTAAATTGTATCCAATTATTGCAATAAAACCACTCATTTTCTAAGCAATAGGAACACAGTCATCATGGAAAGTACTTATATCATTACATACGTAAAATGAAATAGAGCTATATTAAGTGCAAGATTCTCATCAACTTTTGGAGAGGGTTAATGAGGAATTAATGTAAAAACTGTATAGATTATATTATGATAGCAAACACAAAAACTGTAATGCAGCTGAATTCAAACCTTGAATTCAAAAACATCTGAGAATACCTTATTTAGGTTTGACATTTATTCATTTGTACAACCCAAAATACCTTATGATGAAACTTTTCTATACAGTATTTGTACAACCAAGATTCTTCACCTTGTGCTAGATTTAGTCATTCACAGGTCCAAAGGTCCTGATACATGTCTGATAGAAGTCTGATACATTTTTTAAGGTGTCACTTTTCTCCTACATGCTGTCAATCTGACTTTCCATTAGTTAATTTTTATTTAAATGCAGGAGAACATAATTCTAATTATAAATGCCTCTTGATTAACATAGGTTTAATTGTCTTGACTTCAGTTAAGTTATTTCAGTGGAGATAAATACTGCTGTGTGGAAGAGGTGACCTTGTCCCTAAGAATAATCAGACAGCTTGAGCCATTGTTGATATACACAGAAAGGTGTAGGATGTTAAAAGTTTCCATTAAGAACATTATTGTGGTCTTTGATTTAATGTTTTCTTCATTTTAATGCACTCCTGCAAGATTCTAATTACAGAAAGAAAAACTAAAATACTTTGTTCATGATGATAAGAAATAAAAGCCTTCAGATCCTTATACTATACTGTTATTCTCCAAGTAGAAGACAGTATTCAAAGACTGTAACATAAATGGAATAACATTTTTTTGTAATGAGATTACATCACTGAGAAATTCCATAAACATTTCATGTTACTAAGTTCTTTAAGAAAGTACACTATAATTGCAAACTTACAAGAGAAAAAGAAACAGGAAAATAGAACTTTTCATGACTACTGCAAATCATTACATCCTGTATTTTCATCAATATGAAAAAAAAATTATAAAGTGACATTTTAATACAGACTTTTTTAATACAGCTGAGATATTAATAGTTTGCACAGAAAAATATACATGCCTTGGTTACAACAACATAGTATTTCTAATGATTTTCAATAGACATTTGATCAAGCCCTTGTACATCAGAAAAATGAAGCCTATAGTCAAAGTAATTTAACATTTTCTCTTAACTCACTTTATGGAAATACAATTAACCTCAAGTAAGCTAAACATTTTAAACAAAGTGCTTACACAATGTTAAAAATAAAAATAACTTTAAATTCAGATTTTACTCTTTTTGAATTTGTGGACTCTCAGATGTGTTCATTTTCATCAGAATTTGTAGCAAAGTTGTAAAGTTATGTGGAATAAAAGGCACTTAGTTAATGACTATTCAGTATAAAAGGAACAATGAGTAAGAAGGAAACTGAATGATTAAGTGCACACAGACACAGAGACTTTATGGACCTGATGGCAAAGGAGACAACAGAAACGACCAGAAGCCATCAGCCAGAGAGGGATGGGCTCTTAGAGAAGCAGCTCAGGCACCTCCTCGAACAGGATAAGCCTGAATTTGTCTCTGATATAAAGGGGAACAAGACTGACACAACTATTTGGGGATATTTAAGAGAGCTTGTGTAATATGGCAAAACTTACTATGGTCTGTTGAAGAGAAGGGCCAAAGTCAGGGAAAAGTAGTGAAGAAGGTGGATGTCACTAGAAGTTTTTTACACAACTTCAATTTAGCAGCAGTTTAGGATTTACTAAAAGTTTTGAGGTAGACGGCAAGATTAAGTTGTGCAGTTCTTAACAGTATTTAATCATCAGCCGATTTAACAAAATAATTCAATAGAAACAATGACTTAAGTAAAGATTTAAGAATGGCAACATTCACTTAATACTTGTCAAGAACTATGTTTCAAAGAAGACATAACAAGACTTACTGCAGGGTTTCCCAACTCAAATCATTCATGAGTGGCTTATCCTGAGATAAAGTTGCCACGGCAGGGACTGTACCACCACAGTGGATAAGGGAGAAAGAAGATGAGAAAATGGTCTTGGGTGGATAGGAGGGGCCCATCATACGTGAGCGGGTCCCTGTGCTTCTCTGGTTGCACCCTGCACAAGACCCATGCAGTCAAAACAATCTCATTAGATACTTAAATGCTTTCTCCTGTGTAACCTCACTATCCTATGTGAGTGCTGCAAGATAGGAGTGTCAGCAAGTGGGAAAGCTAGCTGGGAGTCACACGGCACATAGCTCTGTGTGCCAGCAACTGGATACACCTGGGTGTATTTATCTTTCCTGAGTAAATTTATTTGGGAGTGTCTGTGTACATGTGTCATTAATTTGCAAATCTCAAGCCGGACTAATCGCAAGCAGGAGACTGGCATACGGTCACAGATTTGCAGATAACAGACCACTAACATTAATAAGGACAAGTCACTAAGTTATCCAAGAGAACGTGCAACAAGGAAAATTGAAGTTTTCTCTTTCTCTCAACCCTAACTCTAACCCTGATACTTCCGTTGTACCTTAGACAAAGCTCCCGAGCCATGGTCCCAGGGAGTAGTCCCACACAAACCAGGGCTCTTTGCAACCTGCTCTTCCCTTCCATAGTGCCTTGCCAGCCCTACAGCACACGCACCTCTGTTTTTTCTCTCAAACCAAATCCTAACCATAACCATAGGCTGAACCTCGGGCACTGCTTCTGTCATAGCAGGTTTAGATCTAACAGGATTAGATCTAACAGGATTGGATTTTTGCACAGGATAGTTGCACTGTATACCTTTAGAAATCCTGTTTAAAAAAAAAAAGAGAAACCTAAACCCACCTGATAATATACATGTAATGCATATTATTTCCTCAAGATATTTAAAATCATTAAAATTTATATTACCATGTTTCCAGTTTTAAAACACATGAACCTGAAAAAGCAGATGGCTAAATGGTTTGCAGACAGTTGAAAATGATAAATGGCTCTGACAACGTTAGTAATAATACTTTTGTTCACTGTATTAGTGCAATCTGTTTCTGCCTAAGAAGCAACCTGAACTACTAAGGGAACTCAAATTAACAAAATATTTGCCTCTAATTTTTGCTGTAATATTTAATCCTTTTGTTTTCAAAGTAATTTAACTTTACCTGTACTGAGTGCCATTTTTATATAGTGTATCGTAACAGCTATTAGCTACATCTTGAGTGACACCTGCCATTTTATCTCTGTATATTATATAAACATTTTTCCTGATACTTTTACAAGTTCTTTAGTTCATAGCATAGAACTAATAAAAGAAGTGAATCCATACGACCTCACAAATGCATGCTGCAACTACCCTGGAAAACTAGTAGAAGGAAGGGGTTGGATTCAGTTTTATTCCCTTGAATTAGTGTGCCAGCTGCAATAACTGGAAATGGCAAGAGCACTTGCAAAAAAAGATGTGTTATGGAATAATTTTTTTTAAGTGTATTTATCAATTGTATTCCCTTTCTCAATTTACCAGACTAACAATAGAAAAAGAAAGAGGAGATAGCAAAGGACAATTAGAGAGGCAGAGCATTGGTACAAGGGAGGGAAAATATTACTATAGAAATACAGGAATTGAGACTCTGTGATTCAGATCAGTGATTTGTCTTCATAGACCTCCTTTACTTAAGTATCCAGCATCATTAAAGTTCAGAATAAGGGAGAAGAGAAACTAAGACTGTAGTTGTTCACATTCCCAGTAATTAAACATGGCCTTAATTTCACCTCCTTTCCATTTCTGGGTAATGGAATTTTTTCCTGGAATAATTTCTCAATAGTCTCTTAATTTATTTTCTTTTAAAGAAAATACCAACCAATTATTAGCGTAAAACAAACAGATTTTTTCCAGCGCTGCTTTGGTTTTCATAAAGTTTTGTTCTAACACAGTTTATGAATCACCTCACCATTTTCAACAGGGAATTTTATCTACTCTTGCACTACCTATGCCAGAAACTTTACTAAATTCTGCAAAGCTTTCACCATCTTCTGAGATTTTACTAAATATATTTACATGCAAATCGGGAAATATTTCTAACAATTCTACTCAGGAAGTACCATTATGAGCATATTGCAGTGGTGCAGTTAAAACAACAATTTCTACTAGTCTTCTTCCTCTTATCTAGTTCCAATCAAGTACTGCATTTCTTATGTCACTTACAATAAAAGTATGTTCATGAGAGTTTATGAGTAGTGTTTCAGCCATCTCATATGTCTGGCTCCTATATGTTTATGTGCCTTTCTTTGACATGTTTAATCTTAGCAATTTACTATGAATTTCAGTTTCTTCTTTTTCTATGCTTCAGTTGCTGGTAATTCCTTAAGAAAAAGGATAAGATAGATTGTGCACTTTTAAAATAATTTAATTTCTTCTCAGTGTTCCTGTTCTTACTCAGAGTTATAACTTATCTGTATAAAGCTGTTCTCAGGGAGTGTGAGTCAGGAACACATTGACATTGAGTCATGATGTTAAACCAATCTTCATCAAATTTTCCTAATTCTCAAACTGAGTATCCCATGACACTCAGTTCATCTGTTAGCATCTTTGCGCTTCAAATGTCCACTTTGTTTTTCTAATTTCCACTACCCATTTTCTCCTCTGAGATCTCTGTTTAAAAAGATTTTTATTCGATAAAGTTGGTTTTTCATTTTTTTTTGGAAAACATATTTCATCACGGCAAGAACATTAGACGTTATGTTTGAGAATACAGGGGGTTTTTTTTGCCTGTCTTCCTTCTCCACAGCCTCTCAGCACTTCAGAGATATTCACCTGCTCTTTCATTCTACTGTTTGCCAGAGGACAAATCTCTGGGACAAATCCAAATGTTCTTCTGACATTACTTTTAAATATTTTTTGAATAGCATTTATTTCTTGAAAAAAAATGTCTTATTATAGAAACTGTTTTTCAAAGTTTCTGATTCAAGACCAATTTTTGACTCTAATTTCAATACAGATTTTTCTCCTAATATTAATCTGTAAACCAAAAATTCCTGCCCATTTCTATACTTGGTAGTTTTGTACACTGTGATGGCTCAGCACAAGAGTGACAATTTGTGCCTTTTAGCAAGCATTTGATCAGACTAGACCCTTGCCTTGGCCAATTCACCCTGCCTGGTGAATTCCATATAACAGTCATGATATAAGAAGATAAGCAAACACCTCTAATAATCACTATGTCCATCTCCTAGGATATGGTACTCTTTCCCACCTTCTCATCCGCACTGCAACTTTAGGCTTTGCTTGCCAAGTTTGCCTCAAACATTTGCAGGTGAGTCTTCTGCTGTCAGATTTACACTAAAAACCATAATGTGAAAAATAGTGAATTTCAAATGTTGACAGAAGGTAGTCTTTCATTACCTTGATATGTAAAAATTACACAGTATGTTGCAGTAAAAATATTGAAACAGACATGACCTGGTCAGTTTTTTATAGCTGTTCTTGCTCCAGTACAAAACTATCATCAAGTTCTTCTTGTCTACAAAACTAAAGAGAAGAAAGTGTAATTGTTAACTGTGAAAATAAAAGATGAAATAATACATGGATTATTTAATATAAGTAATATAAATAAATAATGGGATATTTAAACACTGAAAATGTTAAAGAATTTTCTGAACCTCAGTCCTATACTAAATTGTCCTCTGTCCATTAGGCTAGATTTCCCTCTTTTCAGGGTCTGCATATGAAACATAAGAACAAAAATATTGAGCAGAAAACATATTTGTTTTAAAACATAAAGTGTTCCACAATTTTTCACTTGTAAATACCTCTACTGTTTGTCTTTAGTCACTTCTTATTTCCTGTAGAAGTCTAAATTTGAAAAGCTTGAAAAAATGAGGAATGAGTCCAGATTAGTTCTATTCCAATTATTTTTGTGCCATCTGTAGCATTCCTTGTGTTTCAAAGTACCTGTAGCATTAGGGTCTGTGAAGGAAAAAAAAAAAAAAGAGTGCAAGACAAAGGTTTTAAAAATGGGAGAAATGGGAGGTAAGAGATTACAATAGTTTTTCTAGACAGGAAACCAAAGCAGTTAAAATAACTGTAAATTCCAACCCCACATAAACCTGAGATATGTTTTGCTTAAATTCTGAAGACATGGCAATCAAAGCAGCTGATACAATTTATTTTCTACAATAAAATTAGCTAGAAGAAAGTTAAACAAATAGAAGTATTTTGCTGATTAATTTCACATGATGTAGGAAATGATCCAGTGTTCAAGATGATACATAAAATTGGATGCTGTTTGTTGACTGCTGTCTACTAGAGCTGATGGATGTTTAGAGAAATTCTAAAGATACAAACTAAGAAATCACTTTTAGCCTTATTTCAAAGACTTATTTTCCCCTCATTTGAATAGGAACAGAGTGGCTGGGACAGGAGTGTACATAACTCTGTTTCTAATTTCAGAAGGGAGAAGACGACGCAGTATTTTGACAGAGTGGAACTTAATTTTAATTTGAAGACTTCCTAACTATTTAAAGTGATCTTAAGAAAATTGTGAAAGTATAGTTGCAAATCCAGCCAATTCTACTGAGTTTATGAACGCAAATAAATTTGTACCTCAGGCCAACCTGCAAAGATGTATGTGGGAATCAGAAAATGTAATAGGGCAGGACTCCACCGGTTTTTTTGACAAGGGATGTGCAGCGGAGCTATAATACCTCTTTTTAGTAGAATCACAGAATGACAGAGATTGTAAGGCACCTCAATAGGTCATCTGGTCCAATCTCTCTGCTCAAGCAGGGCCACATAAAGCTTGTTGCCCAGGAACGTACTGATGGCTTTTGAAATTCTCCAAGGAGAGAGACTACAAAACTTCCCTGAGCAACCCATGCCACTGCTTGGTCATTTTCGCAGAAAAAAGGGTTTCCTGATTTTTAGAGAGAGGCTTCTATGTTTCATTTCCTGCACTTTGTCTCTCATCCTTTCACTGGACACCACTGAAAAGAACTTGACTCTGTCCTCTTCACATTCCCTTCAGATTTTTATAGACAATGATAAGATCCCCTGAGCCTTCTCTTCTCCAGGCTGAACAATTCCAGCTCTCTCAGCCTTTCACCATATGACAGATGCTCCAGTCTCTTCAAGACTTTTGTTTGATTCTGTTTAAACCAAGGCAAGGACGTGTACAAGAAGTCATCCGAAGAAGCATAAATCTTACAGTTTACCTCTGACTCTCTCTTGAGTCCACTGAAGCCTCAGTTAATTGTGTTAAAAGAAAATACTCTTGATACTAAATTCTTCATATCGTTTAGTCTTTGTACTGCAGTTAAATGACTTAATGTGACCAACAAAACTTAGTATATAATGATTATTCATATATTCATCTGGATAGTAATAATTCATTTGTAAGTTGTAAATAATAACAGCCTTGTGAGAATACACCTACAGTTTTGATCTATGAATATGTATGCATCATTACAATATAATGTTCATCCTTCATAAGACCTGAGAGGAAAGATGGAGCAAATAAAGCACATAGTAAGTGTTACTTTTATAAAAGGTTATTTTTGCAATTTGTATGTAAATAGACTGCTCTCTGTGGAGAAAATGTCTGGAATGAGGGAAGAAGAAGGAATGCAAACTATCTATTCATGAATAGAGTTCTGGGGTCAAAGGCTTTTAAAAGTAATTACCTCTGCAGTTTCAGGGCAGCAGTCAGCCTTGTGATGTTAACAGAAATATTTTCATAGACTGGGAATCTGGGTAGTGGGACCTGCTCAAAATTGAGGTGGGTTTTACATTACTAAATAAATCTTTCATTGAATTTCACAGATTCAATGTGGATTTTCATTAGGTGGGGCTTTTTTTTAACGATAAGCTGGAAGGTAGATGGCCAAATTCTAATTTATGTATGATTAAGAACATCTGAATTTACTTCTGTGTCTGTGAATAAGGGGAATGTATCTCTACTAGAGGAAAGTTGTCTCTGGAAGGATACTTAATTCTTTTGGTATTCGCTGTAACTGGATGGTATGATAATTAAAAACTTTTGTCTCAAATACCAAGCATTAAAAATGGTTAATGTGAAGTATAGTATTGCATTCAGGAACAGTCTTTTTGAGAAAGAGTAAGAGAGACTAAGAAATGATCTGGTGTATAACCCGACAGGCGAAACATGCACCTCTGAAGAGAAGAATGAACTTAATTAAGGTTCATTTTTTATTTAATTGCAGATAAAATCTCTGTTTTATTGATAAATAGCATCAACAAATTAATGAAATATTTTCAAAAGGGGACATTTTATTTCAGATAAGAAATTATTGACATATTGTACTTATTTCAATGTGAACAATTTCCTGTATAAATTTGTTTAGCAGATATTAATCCACAAGAGATGTCCTCTGTGTTTTCTAGATCAGTAAAACCAAGTTTATTTATTTTCATTAGAGATCATATTACTGAGAAACTTTTAATCTAGAGCTACATTTGCTTATCAATCCTTTCTAAAAACTAATTTTTCTCTCTTGTTTCCAATTATTTTTTTAAAAAATTAGTAGATCTGAGAAGCATGTGCGTTATGCTATTATGCTGAATCCAATGGAAGCCAAATTTAGTGTAATTGAAGTAAAAATGACAAAATGTGACAGATTGGGGATGAGGGGTGAGTTGTTGCAAATATTTCTTAGATGCTCTAATTCTTCTCTAATGTATAGATGCAGAAGAAAAGCACTTTATTATAAATTAGTAAAAACACCTCATATAAATGATTTCAGATATCATTTCTTCTACTTCATTCTGTTTAACATTAGGTGACACTAGTGCTGTCTTCAGTATAATTTAGATTCAATACAAGTTGTTTCACAGGCGAATAGAACAGGCTTAGTTTTCTGTGAAACATAACATTAAATGGTTTGAGCATAGTATTAACTTGAAAAAAAAATTCTGGGACTTCCTCAATGATGCTTTGACAGTATGCTTTAAACGAGTGAAAGAAGGTGGAAGGCAGTTGTGATGAACGTAAAAAATTGCAGCACATCTGAGAATCAATTCTATAGCCATCCAGTGCTTCTGTGAGGTAAACAGTCCTTATGTCACAGACTATAGGAAAATGCAACCCAGTGACTTTCTCATTACTCATTTCCAGGTAGTGTAAATATTTGGCTCTTACTGAAGAATAAAATAGCACCGCATATTATAGCATAACATAGAACCATTGGAAGGCTTCTAGTTCAACTGCAATATTTTAAGTATTTTAAATTAATATTTAGGGTAGTTCAGCTTTAGGCTGAATGTGCAGTATGACTGCATTGTTCTTTATGTCTCACATAAAAACTATACCTACACTTGGAACACCGAGAGAAGGTACAGTTTTCACAATCATAAACTGCATATGGCATAAAAGGTCCTGTTATTTGACTTTCATAGCCCTGTAGTCTACATACCATCAAGTTTTCAACTGGTAAAAAGTTGAAAAACACTACCGCAATGAAGAGGTTATTAGGAGTCATTCGCCTGCAATATGTGATAGTTTCCACAATCCTTTTGTTTTCATAAGTCAACTCACTAAGGTGTCAAACCGTGCACATTTATGTATGCCTCATGTATAGAGGAAGAGTGTTTGTGCAATTCCATTTCCAGGAAAGCACAGGCATACAGGATCTTGAGCTGGAAAGCCTTAAAAAGATATAAGATGACAGAAAGGAAGAAGCTTGCTGTTTTACTTTTCGTCAGGCAGACAACAGCTACAAACTATTCTATCTGAAGAGAGGAAAAAGTGATTCTTTTTCCCAACATATTTGACTAAAAACTTTCTTGTAAGAAAATATCAGTAACAACTTCTGATGCAGAGTAAGGATAAATCATGGCTTCATACTTATCCGTTTTAATTGGAGATAAGTATTAGACCTCTAATATTATTTTTATAACGTATATTTGTGTCAATGGAGCACTGTTAACAAGACAATAACTGTTGTATCTGAATAACGTACAGTTCTGAGGTTTACAAAATGATAGTCCTGGTTATATTTAAAATTCTGCAGCGAGAAACAGTTAAATGCCACAGACATGCAGTATACTCTGTTTATCCTTTACTATACAACTACTGTATTTATAATGTTACAAATGAAAAAGGCAGAGATAAACACAGATATAAAAATACTGCGTCTAAGTGTATTGTTTCTTACTGTATATACTGAAGGCTCATTCCCATGCATACAGAGGGCAGCAGAGGACCCCCAGAACCCCAGTCAGAAACTCAAGTCCCTGTCCTGGAGCATCAGCCCTGGGCTGGGTGAGACCCAGCAGCATACGTCCCAGGGTCAGCTCTCTGGGTCACTGCACAGACTGAGGTTGTGGTGAAGTTCCTCCTCTGCGTGGAACTCTTTATGGGATGACAGGGAAGAGCATGCTGGGATTGTGCAAGACTTCTTATGGCATGCTTAAAGGGGGAACTGAAAGCAAGGAAGGACAGAGATCAAGGTGATTTTGGGAAGAACAAATATAAAGAAATGCAAGAAGCAAAGGATAAAAGGAGACAAGAAGCCTCTAAAAAGTTTGCTTGCTAGCATGTGTGTCTGACCATGACCTGTGCCTGATTGGCATAGTCTGTAGTCTTCTTATTGATCTCCATTTCTAGTTCTTTTACTGGATGAAGACCTCTCTGTTCTGTGTACATGTGTCAGTTTGGAGTCTGAGTGCTGAAACTGCAGACCATGACTCGTGTCCATGGGACAGAAGTTGGAGGAGAGAGATTGTATGCATAGTGTGTGAGTACGTATGCCAATATGTGAACACTAGTTGATCTCAAGCCAGACTAGCCCATGAGAACAATATAAGACTCGGGAGCCAGATATCAGAATCACAGAATTATATCTAAGCAGTGAGGTTATATCAAAATTGTGTATGTGTACGTGTATATATATTTCCCACCGACAGACCTTCATCTGGGAAGTGAAAGAGATGAGGCCGTTGGTGCTGTTTGTGTTTGTGTGAGTGATAGATAGTTGGTGGTTTTTTATGGGTGTCTGTGTGGACAACCATGTGTAAATGACACGTGTACTCTAAGCACACATGTATGTGTGGTTGTGTATGCCTGTTGGAACTACATTCTCCACTTCACTTCTGGCTGGACCTGGGGACATGGAGCTGCAGCAGTCTCACCTCCATTGGCTATTACATTCAGAAACCCCTAACAAATGCAAATGACATCTGGACAAAATATCCTAAAAAATAATAATACAGGCTGAATGTACCAAGGAAAGAGTATAAAAGGCTTTTTTTCTGCTTTCCCCCATAAGTATCTTTCAAAAATCCCTAACATCTTCTATATCCCATTGTTCCTAACTTAGCCAATGCCATTGTTCTATACAGCTTAGTTTTATTTTCTGTTACTGATAGCAAATTCTTGGTTTAGTACTTGGAGTATAAAAATTATTTCTGTTTGCTGGTACAATTTACTGGCAAAAAAAAAGTCTTTGATAATAATACTTCATTTCTAGAAATTTAGGACAACAGTCTTTATTAAGACATTGGCTCAAGTCTCACCTTGGAAAATGGCTGTGCAGTTAAATTGTTACACAGCACTTCTATCTCATGTTTACAGCAATTTATTTCCTATGTGACTCATTTTAGACTTTGGCTCTTTTGATTCCAGTTGAAGTGATTAAAGACAAAACTTCTCTAGCTGCTTGGCAGCTTGAAAGCTCCTGAGTTTTTGATTCTGCCGGAAGAAAAGAAAATACAGGAACTTAATCTACTAAATTGGCGAAATAACCAGTTTGGCTTAAAATAAGTTTTTTGGCTTAAAATAACTTCCGTACTTAGAAGGAGTAGAAGGAGGTTATCATTGCAATACCTGTTAAACAAGAACCTCTCTTCTTTACATGCTGTGTAGCTTATTCTCATGCTTTGCCTGCTTAGTCACATATGGTAAGGTACAGAAAGTAGGAGGGGTTTTGAAATTTAAACACAGTAAACTGTAATAATGAAATGAGATAATTGAAGAAAACTATTTTTTTTAACAAACTTAAAATCTTAGATTTTTTTGAGACAAAGATATAAACATCCAAAAAAATCAGTAAAATTGTACTTAAGGGTCATAATCAGCCCTTCTTCTTTCAGATACTATGTGGTCTATATATAAAGACTTGTATGCAAAGTGGAAAAAGGAAAGTGGAAGAAAGAGCTTTCCTGAGCTGGAACACTAATCACTGATTTTAAAAGAAAGCATGTGTAATGCTAACCTTGGAGCAGGTACAATAGGAATCAGATTATTATAATATCACCTGTTGACCAGGCTGAAATAATCCCCTTATTTGTGGTCAAGCAGTGAATATGGTGCTCAGTCTTGAATTGTATACTAGTCCTCCCCAGGTAGAAACACTACAAAGCCAGCTGAAAGAGAGTGCCTTGCTGGCTTTAAGCACAGTAGGAAATTCTTTTACCCATTGTCAGCTTGAAGTCACTGTTCTGTACGTCACATATATAACATTTGGCAGCCTTCATTCTCAAATGAGAACTACAATACTGATAATTTTAAATGCTGGTTTTAAATGTGTATAATACAGTGGTGAAATATGTTCTATATAGCTTTTTACTGTACTCCTACTAACTGATGTGTCATTAACAGAGAATTACAATTTATTTTTTTTGCAGGCTCGTCCAGCAGGCACATTCTTAACAAAAGTACGAAAGGAGAGACCAGACTGACTACATAGTTCTTGAAAAAAATACCTTTCTCTGTTCAAAGTCCTCTCTGTTCTGCTTCCAGAGGGGTCCACAGCCTATCCGTACCTTTTTACTGAGACTTTGAGAATGTTCTATGACACCTTTCTGGGTACTGACACCACTGGTTAAGAGAATGAAACATCTCACTATGGCTCTGAGGCCTTATATCATTGATGCTTTTACTTTTCAGTGTTCACAAGAACAATCTCTGGACCAGCGTAAGAGTGAAAATGCTGCTTCTTGGGTTTGAAAGGATTTGAAATTATCTAACATTGTGGACAGCAGAGTATGATCATGAAAATGTCTGGGATTTTTTCTTCTTTTCTTCTGCCATTTCTTTATTGAACAGGTCAAAATGACACTAAAAATAGATTAAGCTAATAAATGCAAATGTCATCCCTTGTTTCTCTTCACATGTATACCAAGCTGACTATCAGAAAACTCAATGAGTCCTTTAAACTTTCCTGAAAATTTTCCAAAAAATGCGTAGTACTCCTCAGTGCCATTATAAACCTTATGAACAGGTAAAGAGCAAAACATAAGTGTTTTAAAAAATCTATGTAAATGAGTGAACGAATTCTAAGTTTATTAATCCCACGGACATTATTGGACTCTAGGTAGTGTTTTTAAATGAATTCCTATTGACAGTTTAATGTTTTGAAGGCAGTATACTTACACCAAATTTCAAATAACTATATTTAACACATCCAAGTGCGGCAGACATAGAGGGGAATCATGCTGTCACAGGGACAATACAAATAAGCCTAGGCAGAACCTTATACTCTGTTTTTCCCCACGTTTTACTTGCTATTTGATGTCCACAGTGGTACTGTGTAATGGCTTCTTTATTGCCGTAGGTGTTGGAGTTATTTGTTTCAGTTATTTTTGTGTGGTTGTCTTCTAACTGAAATATAAGCAATTCTATTATCAGCATACGATATGCTTCAACTTCATCGAGCATCTATCCATCAAAATGTGGAAGTTGAATATGATAAATCAAGAAAAATAGTATAGTTCGAGCTGATTTTTTTTTTTATTAGGTCATTAGACAAGTGTAATGAACGCTTGACATTATTTTTTTAATACGCGGAAGAGTGATCTCATTAATTTTCCATTTTTGTTGTATATTTGATTGCCAGCGTAATGCAGATAATTATGAGAAGAAAAGTGGAGGTACCCATCCATATAATACATCAGTTATCTGAATTAGGCTAAACTTTATCTCTGTTCAGCACTACTGAGGAAGCTTCTCTGAATTTGAAGTGAGAGATCTTCATATCCACTGAAGAAAGCAGCAATCACTGTAGAGAATTTGAAATTATATTTGTCTATTGTGATTCCATAGTCCACGGAATTCATGTTAAAAGATAGTACATAAGGAATCTGTACATGTCACCAACAAAATAACCCAGATTGGGATCACAGACTTATACAGGGAGTCTTATATGAGGCTATTCAGGCCTGTTCAGTGCAGTTAAGTGATAGCACATCACGGGTTAATGCATTTCCATTTAATACCACTTCCAGCTCTTGCTTCAGCTGTTGCTAGGGATTCTTTCTTGCCAGATACCGGACCTCACATTAGGGAAGTCCTATGGCTCTTGTTGATCCAATTGTCCAGACTGTCTAGATTCTCCCCGATGGCAGCCCTGTCCTAATGTGTGTCTGGTCCACCTACCAGTTTGGTGTCATCTGCAATCTTAATGAGGGCACATTGTTACTTCTTCCAGGGTCTTGTGAAGATGTTAAATGGAATTGGTCCAAGGACACATCTTCAAGGCACTCCGCTTGTTACCAGCATCTAGGCAGAGGATAACCTGTTAAACATTGCCCCCCTGAGATTAGTAGTTGAACTATTTTTTTGAAACTCTTTTTTTTTGTTTGTTTTTGTTTTTGGTTTTTTCCCATCTGTTTGCCCTTGCATCCAAACCACAACATTCCTATCTGGACTCAAGAACGTTGTTGAGACAACAACAACCAAAAAATCCAAAATTCCACTGATTGTGTGACGTGTCAATCATTTGAGATTTCATATTTCTTTCAGTGTTCTTCCCAACCACTGATGGAATTGGGGAAAACACTACCTCTGCTCCTGAACCTTCAACCTATCACCCCAGTGCCCTGTGAATATCCAGCGCCCTGGAATTGCTTTTGATCGCTCTTTAGACTTCTCACTTGAACCTCATCATCCCCAGCCTACGTAAACAATAGTGGGCAATAATCAGAGAGCTGTACCAGACCGGGGAAGTTTCATAGTAATTCCTCTAACCTGGGCCCCATGGAGCCAGCAGACTTCTTGTGGGATTTGTCTGGTCAGCATATTGGGCCCTCCATTCTCCTCAGAAGGGGATTGCTGATGACCCTCCTGTTTTTCCTAACAGAAGCAGGAATGCATAATTTATGAGGCTGAACATGGAACCCATGTATGGACCTTCACCTATATCCTCATTTGTCTGACCTTCAAGTTCCAGAACCCCATATCTGTTGTGTAAGGGCAACAGGGAAGGTGATGAAGGCTGAGGGGGAGGGGATTTGTCTCCGTTCCCCCCCCCCCCCCCATTTACTATGTCTCCTCCTTCTGCATGGTGGTAAGAGGGTAAGGGATCCTTTGCTTCTTGTGAAGCCTCCATCTGCTAATTTGGCCTTGGGGATGGTTTGGTGTAGCTCCACTAATATATCTTCCTCTCACAATCCCTGATATTCCTTCTCTATTCCTTCCCTGATACGCTTTAACCTTTCCACCTTCCCGATCACTTTTTCCTCTTTCAAGTGTCTAGAAATTACTTCCATGGTTTTCCCAGGGACTGAAATGAGACTGACCCACCTGTAGTTCTCTAGATTTTTTTTTCAAACATTTTAGAAGATGGGTGAAGGATTTGTGTTTCTCCATTCATAACAGTTTTCCCCTGGTGTACATAACTTTTCAAAATGATAGAGTTGATGTAAAACCAGCCAGCTCTCAATATATAAGATGTTCATGGCAGGGACAATGAATCACGTTCTCTGAAGTGATCATTAACTCACCCCTCATCCACTGGCAGGTCACTTTCTTGTACTCTGCCTTTTGACACAGGAGGCAGAGACACCTTGTAGGGAGAAGGTCTTCCTTCTCCTCCCTTTGCTGAGGTAAAGAACATATTCAGTATCTCTGCCTTAGCTGTCTCCAGTTTTAATCTGGTCTTCCCATACAATTCAGAAAATGCTCCTTTTAACATTGTGAGTTTTCAGAATACTAGTCAACATTTTACATTTTAAAAAAAAAAATATGCAAATGAATATTTTTTATAATTTTAAAATCAAAGAATTTTACTCAAGATTTTCTATACTACCCTACTGGAATACTGATTAAAAAATAGTGGGGACAGTAAGCAGATGTTATTACAATGTACAAACTATGGAATTCAGGAAGCTTTCCAAAAATTGTTGGTATTCATAAATTATACTTGAAGTAAAATGTCATTGTGTTTTTGGAAAGCCTACTATTAATAAATCATTGCTCAGCAGAAAGATTTTCTCCCTGTGTGAAATAAGAGGATAACGAATACACATCATGCAAATGTCATTTTTTCTTCAGAGGGGAGAGGGAAGCAGAGGGGTTGGAAACCATGTCCCTTTTGGAAGGAAATGCCTCTTAAAGAATACAGAAAGCAATGGACCTTTATAATGATGATTAGACCAAGTTGCTCTATAGAAAGTTGTTAATCATTATTGTTGTTGGTAAAGAAATACAATTAATATCTTGATTTAAGGGGGCCATCTCTACACTGATGACTTTTCACTTTTTCAGTTCTGTTAAATTTAAAACCATGTTTACTGATGCAGAAAGTATATGACTGGATGTATGCAAAATTTTTCCCTTGGTAAATTTCCATCTTGCTATTTTGTAAATATGATAAAGTATAAATCTTTGTCTATAGATTTACTAAGTGAGTAGAAGAGTAGAATTTCTCACCTTTGCCTTATGAACACTAAGACTACTGAATAATTTCTTATGCCAGTTGCAATTTATTTACTATTTGGTCATTTGATAGAAGGTAATTCTTTAACACTTCTGGTGAACTGGCTTACTGTTATGTTGATTAAAGATAAAGAAAATTACTTCAGAACTGTAGTGGTGTAATAGAGGAAAGCAGCTATTAAGGCTAAGGTGATGTGTGATAATTCATTAAGCCATATTAACTCAGTAGCTTGGGGTCACTTATTAATAAACTGTATCTAACTATTGTGTTTATGCAAATTAAAAATCAATGGGTAGTTCTTCGTGCTTCTAGGAAAATATTCTTCAGTGTTGTTTTTGTGGCAGTAAGAAGAAAAGTTTCTCTTTTTTTAGTATATAGAAGCAACCTAAATCTTAATGTTAGAAATGAGTTACTAGGAAATGATACAATTCAGAGAGAATTTAATTCATCTTGGTGAAAGACTTAGATTCATAGCTCTGTAATAATTCTATGTGTGTCAATGGAAACGTTGCTAATAACTGCAATAATTCTTGTTTTAGGATTATGGTGTTGAATATCTTAGGATAGCTGTGTTCCACCGCTACTTTTTTTTCACCAGTAGTAAAATGAAACTAATACTGTTGCAGTACTGTCTCTTTCCATTATTCCTTTAATCAGAATAACAATAATTGATCTAGTTAATGAACTCAGTATATATCCGTAGCTAGAAGTAGTAAAATTAATTCAGTGTTACTTGAGATACATTTCATTCTCTATTAATATGATTTCTCTTCTCAAGAGAGAAATGAGGATTAAATATTATGTTTTCTAGCACTTGATTTAAAAAGATCCTTATAAGAAAAACTTATGATTTTGATGAGCCGTCAAAGCTGGGAAAATCTGCAATTTAATATGAATATTTGAATAAGAGGTCATAGAAGGATAGAATATTTTTGTGTGCTACTTTTTTAGATTTCAAGAACAATGTATCAAAGGTATAAACACAGTAACTCTATGCCCTTAATTCCTTTTTCCACTGTATAATCATTCTACAAGGGCAAAGACAGCCTATTTTATTAAATTGTTTATTTACTCCATTATCAACATCTCACCTAATTAGAGCAAAAGTGTAGCTTGCTGCTGCAAAGCATACTTAAAATACTTCTGCAAGAAAAACACGCTAATAATTTTATCTCATCCTTTCTATATCCTTCCCCTTTGTGTATTTGCTTAATCCATCGGTTATGTCATTTCTTAATTAAGAAGCTCATCCTGCAGTTGCGAGGGAAGTTTAAATTAATTTGTCCTTCTATAGCATTAGCACAAACAAATGACAGAGTATCACTTTTTATGATAGTCTTCAGAGTAGGTAGATCATGAAAGGTCTACATCTTCCTCATTTATCTAAAAGAACACTAAAAGACCCTAATTTGGGTCCAGATGATGTTGAGTCAGAATATCTTTGAATAACTGTTTGGAAAAGAGACTTTACCATTAGTTTAAACAACAACAACAACAATATAATGATAAATGGAGAATAAATAATAGTAAATAATGATAAATAAATAATAAATAATAGGAAATTATAGAAATATATTAGCTGATATATACTCATGCAAAGGGATATGAATAGATAGTAGTAATAATAGTAGTTAGAATAAAGAACGCAACATAAAGTTTGAACAAGATGAGAGTTTTGCATCTGATTCTTTGCAACTGTTATAAAGTACTATTACAGAAGAAAGCAACACAAACAAGTGAAGTGATGACAGAACAAGTTCTAAAAAACAATAAAATCTTACTTTTAACTAGTAATCTTCTAATTTATTCTACCTTAACATTAGGTAATATTAGTCACATTTTACAAAATTGCAGACAATGTTTTTCCTAAAATTCAGCTACAGATTACTTGTGTGTCTACTGTATAATTTTCTGAAAAAGGAACCATTGCTAATGTTCCTATAATTGCCTTAAAAAGACACCAGTTCTGCAATACAAACTACTGCTACTAGCTGTTCTCCATATGAGCCACAGGGCATTGAAGAGAGAGCAAATAGAGGAATCAATGCTAAATGCTGTATAAAAATAATAAGAAAAAATGGTAGTATATTACACTGAATGGTGCTTATATAAATATTGTAGGCCCAAACTCAAAAATTTTAGCTGCTAATAACTGCTATTGTCTGTTAAGGGAACTTTTCATCCCTAGGGATTAATAGTTCATGTCCTGCTTTCAAAAGATACAAAAACGATGAAGGATATACTCAGGATATTAGGAGTGAATGATATTTACTTTTTACAGCATGTGGAAGTAGTAATGTATAGCTTTAATCATGTACAAGATCAATTTTAGTCTACATTGGAATAATTTTGGAAGAAACATTACAAATGAAAGGTATAAGAAAGACAGTACGACTGACAAAGACAAAGGACTGACTTACAAATAAGTGGTTGTTATCTTGGTGTCTAAGGCAGTTTTGTCAAGAAAGAACCAACTGGACAGTGACAAATAACAGCAGAGGAGAACAAATGTAATCCTTATGACTTTACTGGGAATGACCTTCGCTAAACTCACTTATTTACCTGGTCCAATTAGTCCAATTCATATCAGTATAATCAGCATATTTCACAAATAAATTTAGTGATCCACTTCTTTTTACACATATACACCAATCTGTACCATGGAAAATTCATTTAACATAGTGTGTGCTATAAGACCACATATTACATAATATCAAGTCCTATATAAAAAGTAACAAAGCATGCCATAAAATCTTTTCTTGACAAAAACAAAACCTTCAAAACCTCTCAAGTTATCTACCTACATCATAGCATCATGAGGTGGAACAGAGATAATGCTGTCTACGTTTGTCACAAATTTAGAGCAGTAAAATTCCTAGGAAACATTCTTGTAGGATGGCTGAGATGTTGTATGAGTGGTAAAATACTGTGAAAGAGACTACAGAATCTTAAAAGAAAGGCCTGATACATGGACCAAATAAAATAGATAAGAGTTTTAGAAAGGGAGATAAAACCCCACAGATCTAGCAGTTTGGACCTCCTCTTTAGAGGTCCTGGGCAACTTGCACAAAGATGATCCATATACCCATGTGACTACATAACATACTACTATATACAGGTATATAGGAGATGCTGATGATACCTTTTATATATATATATATCTATCTTTATACATTTTATGCCTTTTTTGTACTTTACTATCTATACTTAAGCTTTGAGATAGAAACAATGAAGTGCTAAGAAATTTCAACATTTTATTGTTAAATCTGTTTTCTTAAACTTAGTAGTCTGTTTATGGACATTCAATTACATTAATTTATTTAATATTTTAATACAAAATATTCTTATGTCACCTGTTGAAAGGTAGAATTGCCAATGAATCTAGTGGATGGTATTCAGAAAACGTGTTACATAGTCTTTGCCGTAGCTGCTATAAAATGGTGTGAAATGGGTCCTTTTTACAAACCATTGATGCCCCAGAACAGAGGAAGGTAAAGTTATCTGTCACTGTGTTCTCCCATCTAGGAGAACTCTCTGCCATCGGTTGTAGCAGGAAAAGCCATCTCAATGAAGAGTCCAGTACTAAGGTTAATATTGTTAATAGTTCACAGTTACTAGAGCAAGCTCGAGTGAGAATTTCTACATCAATAACAAAGTTGTTTTCTGCCACAAACTTATCTTCTTTTTTTTTGTTCTTTTTTTTTTGTTTGTTTTGTTTTGTATTGTTACTTTGCATATTAAAAGATTAAAGTCCTCAAGATGTGGAATGACATTGTACTGAAATATTTTGCTTATAAAAGATTAATTTTCCTCCTGTTTTTAAATGCAAGAAATACAAGCATGTTCATTTTTGTCTGGATCTTGTTATTCCTGCAATACTGATTTGTTTTGAGTTGGGGTTTTTTTTGTTAATTTTGTTTGTTTGTTTGTTTGTTTCCTGCTAGTCTTTCATTGAAATAAGTATAGTATTCTTGCGGATGAGTTCTTGCTAATATTTCAGCAAAACGTGGTGGCATAGATCCTGTTTCTCCACTTAAGATACACTGGCAGTGGTCTGTGGATTTCTTTTTTTTTTTTTTTGCATTATATCAAACTTCATTAAGAGCTACGTATGAAGATTTTTCACAAAAAATATGATTGGTCACAAGAATGATGCAAAAATTATCTCTTTGTCATCTCTTCTTGCTGAAATTTCTTTAAGTATTGCATTTGTCTGCAGTAAAAATTTTATGGAAAGTTCAAAATGGTTTAATGACATGGATGAGAAAGAGCATAACTGAATATGGTCTTTTTTATTTGCTTCTTTCTCGCTTAAATTTTTCTTTCTTTACTATCACGTGTCAGATGGACGTCATGAACAGCAAAACTTGAAAATAAATATGATAGACTTCAAAAAGAGTTTACCAATATGTTTAACCCTTTTAACCAAAGATGTTGCAAGGACTAACAAATGCTCTGTCAGTCAGGGAAATGACACAAGGTTTATAAATATAATATTATCCACCTTGCTCTACATCGTTTCATACAGATCCTTATCAACAATTTTGTAAAGACTATCTTTACTAGCTTGCTGACTTGACTTGAAAATCTTAACTAGCTCGCTGAGTTCAGATTAGAGAACAACTTGGACTCTCTCTTACTAAAGTTTCTGAGACTTGGATATATACAAACTAGTTGATTTTATAAGGAATAATTGATTATAACAACTTGTGACTTAATAAGTTCCAGTGGTGACCGTGCGTGGATACTATTTGAGAAAATACACGTAACAACCCTATATGAAACCCTAACACCTGAACACGTACAAGAACACAACAATAAATTATATATGTATAGCAGTACCACCCAGACATAAGTAAATGTACCACGAAGATGGAAGGTGGTTAAGGTTATATATATGGTTAAGGTTAAAGTGCGAGAAGATAATGATAGCAAGCATGAGATTAGAAGTTAGCGTGCATATACAGACCAGGGACCTCCCCAGCTGGGAAGAGAAACAGAGATCATTTTGTCAGTTCATCCCAGGAAAGTATTGATGGTGGATTTTTCTCCACAACCCCCCTTTTGTATTAGATTTTTATAATAATTTGTTGAATTTCTGGTGGAGCTTGAGAAACTGAAGTCATTACATCAACCTGGCTGATTGGTGGAGGAAAAATTCTCACTTCATATGCCAAAACTCAACTGCATAAGCCCAGTAAGTGTGTCCATGGGAGTGGTTTGCCTCAGAGGCGGGAAAAGGGTGGGTAGCCTTAGGTGTGGAGGTGTGTTTTAGTGTTATAATGAGATTACAATGATGAGTACAGGTCAGCTGGGAGGCTGGGTTGTCAGAGCAGCAGCTGCAATCCGTCTTAGAAAATATTTAGGCTCCCGTCCTTGCAAGTGCCTTGATGATTAGCAAAAGGTGATTACGACTGCACCTGTTTCCAGACACCTCATCCCTTGGTTCAGACAACCAGTATGCCCTTGGTGCTTATCCCCGCTATGCATGCTGGATTCTTCACTGATATTGGTACTCAGGCCATGGCTGGGGGAGTGAGGCAGGGAAGCACCCAGTCCCATTCCCACATTTAGCTTTATTCCCACAGTCTACTTAGTTTTTTTCTCTCATTCTTTTTTTTTTTTTTTTTTTCTCCTCACAGTTCCTCTTCTTAAATTAAATATAAGCCCAGTATAAACTTTAGTTTCCAGACGAGTCTTCCAGGAAATTTATCAACTCATATAATTTCATATAAGAGGCTCTAATATTTATGTGCTTTGTTTTATTCTTTGTCAAAAAGGACTGTATGAAAGATCCCGTCTGTGTTTTTGAAGGTTTCTGCACTGCAAATTTGTTAGATAACATTCAAATGGACAGATGGACAGATCATTTTGCCTTCTTATACAGTCATGACCACAACGCATGCAATGTTATGAGATAAAGATATTCACTTTCTACTTGTCGCCCAGCCACACTAGGCAGTGTTGTCAAACAGAAAAAGGACCAACTGTTTCTTTGGCTGTCTGATACAGAAGAGGTTCTTCAGTGCCCTGTGGTTTTGCAGTTCACTGTTTACATCCTTTTGCATTCATTCATACAAATATCTCCAAATACACAGATGCATGAGAGGAAAATCCAAATAGGTAACTGCAGTGACACAGATTTTATAAAAATACTAAAAGACAATAACATATAACATTTATACATAAAATTAGGTTTGTAAATTTTAAAAAATCCTTGAAAAGAAATTTTACTGTATTGTTCGTACCACTGTTGCTTATTAACATCTTAATTAATTCAGATCTTTTGTACAAAATAGCTGTATTTTTGCTTACTAGATTTTATTACCAAAAAAATGAAGCATTTTCTCACAGTTGTAGAATGAATGAGGGGCACCCCTAGAAGAAGAAACAAAGTATATGTGCAACATTATACTACACACATATAGACAGGGTATGTATGGACTAATTGAATTCTTCCAGATTCTGAATATCTTCAGGAAGGAATTTATGGACTTAATTCCCTGTTGGTTTAATTATGAAATTACCTGCCTCCAGGTTTATATGTTCACATATTTTCCTAAGTTTTTGTTTCCTAAGTGTCGAGGTATGGGAGAAATAGCAGTAGAGAAGCCTGAGTTGGAACTTCTCAAGCAAGCTAGTCATTTTCAAGTTCGTAGTACCAGGCTGGATGCATTTGAGACCACTGACAGATCTCCAAGATACCATTGTGAGACTGGTCTCTATCAGGTTTGAAAAGTCCTGCTGACCAAGGGAGATCCCTGAAGACTGGAACACAACCTCTTACCAATCATGGTGGTCAAATGAGAGAGATATGGAGTGGATAGATGTACTGCATGGAAAACTAAGATATAGCCGGGCTGTCAGTTTATAGCATAAAAGTTCAAAGTGAAAGTAGTTACTGGTTCTGAGTTGTATTGTAAAGGGATCTATTCTGGTTTTAATATCCCTATTAATAACTTAGATGATGGGACAGAAACCACCTCTAGCAGATTCACAGATGACATAGATTAGGCATATTGGGCTACATTAGCAAGAGCAAAGTCGATGAGTGAGGAAAGCAGTTATTCCTCTATACTTGACTGTCATAAAGCTACATCTGGCGTTTTGTGTCCAGTTTTAGGACTCGCCATTTAAAAAGAAGTATCAACACAGATGAGTGACTGTGGGCTACCAAGATGTATTTAGGGGGTTGAAATACACGAGAGATGGAGTAAACCTGAAACTAAGACTGGAGAGAAAGCTAATAGCAGAGCTAATCACTGTACAGGAAATGTAAAGCTTGTTCTCTTGGACTGCAAATTTCCTCAAGGAATTATAAAACTGTCACGTACACATTACATTTATATAAAGAAACACATTATATACAAATGAACCATGCAGAAAATATATTTGGTTTGTGGTACAATAATGATATTCACATTAGCTCATTCTTTATTTGGCCAACAGCAACTGAAAAATACTGTAAGAACAATGTTTTAGACGTCTAATCTAATAACAGACACAAGGTTTTTAGCTGTATTTAGGATAACATTCATCAAACATTTCTTTCTACTGTACATAATGTGTATAAACTGAAGTGATATAGCATGCCACACCACAAAACTCCTCTTTTACTACCTTCTACATAAGGTAAAAATTGACAATATGTCATTTCTTGAGAAAAGTCAATGTCTTATTGAAATCCTACTACATGTATGAAGAAAGTTTTGGGTGACAAGGGAAAACTTTATAATCTAAAGCTTTGTATCTTTGGGGTTTTTTTTAATAGGCACATAAGGAAAAAAAAAAGAAATATTTCTGTTTTTCAATGATTTACATCAAAACTTATTTGATTATACCAATATCTTGAGGCTGCCAAAGGGTACAGGGATAGATGTGTTTTCTTGGTTTCATGTTTCATGTGTTGAATGGGCAAGAGAGTAGGTTTTGTGTATTTTTTTTAAGCAACCTCTTAATCATCTAGACAGGACCAGTAATGAATGATCTATTGCCTAATGCAGATTGTTGTAACTGGTGTAGTCAGCTATCTAGAACGCCTTCTCCTTATGGGTGTGGGAAAAGGGAGAAAAAAACCACCTTAATAAGTTTGAACATTTGATTTCTTTGTCTTCATTAAGCTGTGTGACCACTTTTCTCATCAAGCTAATCAGTTTTTTCATGTTCCCACACTCGTTGTGTTGCAGAGATTGTTGAATATTTAATCACGCTTCTGTTTTAATTCTCTCTGTTGTGTTCTTTGTAAGAAAGGAAGTGGAAGTAATAATTCTTGACCAGTCAAAAAGGATAAGCAAGCAACAAAGTCCTAGATGGATTATATACAGCTAATCATTATATAAAGAATGGAAATAACTTCTGCAATTTGCTATGGATTTTCTAAAAGACCTTTCCTTGTCTTCTGATGATTTTACTGGATTATACTCTGCAAACTGGGGACCATTCCAAAGGAAATCTGGTCACTTCCATAAAATTCAAGCAAACTAAGACTTCTTTGGTAAGGAAATATGTAACAGTTGGAATCAGTGTCATGAGAATATTTTTTGATTGGTGATAGAGTAATTGAGAAAGTAGACAGACTGTGATCAACAAATTAAGGGGGGGAAAAGTGTTCTTTCATTCTCCTTTAAAGCCAGTGAGATAAATATCATGTTTGGGACAATTTTAACAGAACAATATAGAAAACTTATCTAGGATGTTGTAGAGAGTTCATAAATACGAAGGAGAGTTGTGGAGGTTTCCTTACAGGATACTTCAGATACAAAAGATGAAACTATTTCAGGCAAAACTAGGAAAAAAAAAAACTGAAAGAGAAATTTGTTGAGAATTGTTAAATATTTGGAAATATTTTAAATTTGAAAAAATCCCTGAATGTCTTAGGACGTATGTAGGAGAAATATACATGGTTGTGCTGTTCTTATACTCTTCCATGGTCATCTATCTTTTGATGCTTCTAGAGACAGGACACAAAACTGGATGGATCTTTGATCTCACTTTGTGAGTTTGCTCTGATATTCTTTATTTATGCTTCATACTAGTCCTTTTTGTCTTATTCTTATTCTTTTCTCTTTCTGGCAATACTACAGTAGTTTAGTGCTGTAATTAAAATTAGCCTTGGTGCTAATTGCCTTTTTAATGTAATCTTTTCCTCAAAACATATTCTATTTAAGAAGATATCTTTCTCACGAACATATAGTACATTTCGATTTTTTTTAAGATTAAAAAAATTAGATTTTGATAGCAATGAACTTGATCAGATTTGGGGGTACAGTTTTAAGTTAAAACTATTTTTAAAAAAGTGCACAGAGCCAACATGTTGGTGTTTAAACTTTATTAAATTTCACCCCATTTAAAGAATTTATTGGCTTAAGTAGTTGTAGTGCTGATTCACACAAGAAGAAACTGGAAGCAGTGCAGAAACGTATAATCACTAATTTTTACTGGAAGTGATTCCAAAGATGATATTGTCTGTACAACAATTAGCTAATTAATGAGTTAATGTATTGAACAAATTATCTAGAAAAAAACAGGCAAAAAGAAGGTTTTAACAGAAGGACACAGTAGCTCAGGCAAACAATCAACATAAATGATATAAGAGACAGTGTAGTAGATACTAATGCAACTGCCTGAAGAGTCTGCCAATGAACCAGATGCTGCTGTAGAGAAAATATCTTTCTCAGCAGGCATCTGGGTAGTATTTGTGATCTAAAAGAGAAAATCCCTTATCATTATAATGTAGTGGGTTAAACAAAACTATTCCATCACAGCACAGTCATCTTTATTGAGTGCTTTCGGAAAACGATTCTATATGTGGATTTTACATTTAATATTTCACTTGTGACAGCAGTACCTTGTCTAAGTAATAAGGAGAAAAGTACTTGATCTTCTGACTGACAAATGGTAGCACACATTATTTAGACAATGTTCCAGTGTTTTTTGGGATTTTCTGCACTGGAAAAATGACTGCAAGAGAGAACCAAATCCACTAGCACAGAAAGCCAGATCTAAAGGAATTAAGGTAAATGTCGTACAATATTTTTTTTTCCATATTGAAAACATATATACAATAATTTTACTGTCTGAGAGATGCAGCAAATCAGATCTATGTTTTACAGTGTTAATATAATTAAAATCATATTTTCCAGAATAATACACTGTGGGTGAGAAGTACAATTATCCTGGTATAAGATCACAGAATCACAGAATAGCTGAAGTTGGAAGGGACTTCAAAAGATCATCTGGTCCAGATTTTCATGGGAAGGGGAGGTTAAATAGGATTACCTAGCACCCTGTCCAGTTAGATCTTGAACATCTCCAATAAGGAGAACTTCACCATGTCCCTGGAGATGTAGTTCCAGTGATTTATTGTTGTCAATTTAATTTTTTTTTTAATTATGGTGAAACCTCTCAGTGTAACTCACACTCGAAGCCCCTTGCCCCCTCCAAAGGATGATCAGCTGTAGCAGATTAACACAAGTCCATTGAAGTCATTGGAACTGCAACATTTGACAAAACATTACTAGCAGCACTTTTCAGTTATTAACTTATGCACCCAGACTAATCTTCATCTGATAATTATGTCAGGATCTGGATCAGTTCTTTGAAGTCTTGGAAAACAGCATCTGTCTTAGTAAGAATTTAACTTCCCAGAATAGTACAATTTTTGTATCAGAAGTTGACACCGCTGGAGACTTCTACTTAAAAGCTGGTGCTTTTAAGCTGGTGATATATTCTAATATTACTTGTTAGCACAGTAGACAAAAAGCCATCCATGGAACAGATAACACTTCTAAGGCTCTAAATAATGTCCTACTACAGTGTTTTTTATGGGAATCTCAGATTCTTTTGTAATCATAGGATTTGATGTTGAAATGTCATGAAAACAAAGTATAGCAGCCAGCAAATGTCTCAAGAAAACTAATATAGTCATTTACTCTTTTATGATTTTTGGTATTTGGCTTGTATTTGTACGTCCTCCCACAGCTAAATAGCAAGATTTAAAGGCAAAAAAAAATAAGGTGAAATCAAGAATTATGGTTTGGAGGATGGATTTTTATTTTGATTAGGGTTAAAACATCTCCTAGCCTAATTTTCTATTTTCCCATTATTCCATTTTCTAAATAAAAAAAATATATTTTTTTTGGTATATAGCCATTCTTGCAAACCAGTAACCTCCCTAAGCAAAAATTCTGTTTGTCTGCATATTGGAAATCTTGTTCCCATGTTTAATATGAAAATAATAAAACATATTTTTTTAAAATATTCACAAGTAGATGTAATACCTATGTTGCAACTTTTTCCAGCAAACTAAATGGCTGTATAGAACAACTGGAGGTACCGAGGGATTTCAAGGGTAAAACAGGCTAATCTCACTTTAATCCTCTGTCATAAATAAAGTCTAAATAATTTGATTGATCTTGCATTTTTCCAGTGTGAAGATGGCAGTGCTACACTTATGGAGACTGTTTTGTGAATATAGTGACTTGGAAAGGAATTTGTCAGCTGTATTTAGTGCCTGATAAAGCACTGGTTCCTCAAGTTTCCCATCTAACAACGTTTCTGCATAAAAAAAAGGTCCACATTTATAGGTCTGTCCCATTAGAACCTTTTGATGCTCTAGTGTATTCAAAATAAAAACACAACAGAGATTTCCAGAGTACACTGCTTGGAGTAACAGGAGGCAAGAAACAATTAAACTTGTAAATAATTAAAGAATAATAAACAATTGCCCATTAAATATTTCTGGAAATACAATTCACTATCTTTCCACAAGTTTGCATCAGTAAACCGTTGACTTGTCACTAGAATCTACCCTAAAAATTCTGTTTAGAAACCTTTTTTAAAATTCAGATAAATGTTTACATTATTTTATATTAAATATAAATCACATTCATTAAAACTAATAATGATAAATGTCCTTGTTTTCATGAAATGGAAAGGCATAATCAGAGAAAATTAAATTCACATCAATTAATTAGTTCACAAAATTGGAAGATGGTTGGGACGCCAAACAGATGCAAGTAAATAAATGGTTCAATGAGTAGTACATTATCAATTTGTACAGAAGCTTTTCTGCAGTAGGCACAATTGTGTCTTTTGGTTCCACTGGGAAAAATTGAAAAGTTCTATAAGTAACAAATTGATGTGTTGCTCTTAAGGGAAAACAAACCTGCAAATGAACCCCACAGAGTGTCTGATGAGGCAAAATCAAAATCAGTCTTGCCTTTTCAATTTCCTTCATTAAAGACTTAAGAAAATAAATAAAAATGAGAGAATTATTTATCAAATGTAACTAGTTTTTCTTTAATAGGTGCTTGTGAAAGTTCAAGAATTTGGGAGGCTTATTTCTGAGATAATTACTGTACAAAATTATTTCACAAAAAAAAGTTGTTATTCGAACTTTGATTTGCATACAGTGTGTGTGTTTATATAATTCTGTTCTCTGATGAGCTGACTTTGTAACTAACGAACTCAGTGGGAAATCTTATTATGGTAATCAAAATATATCATTTGAGATTTGCTTTCAGGAAATACAGGGTACAGGAGCTTAAACACCCCACGAACACTCATTCAAACAGTGGCTGGTTTACCTAACAAGACATAATTTGTCACCAATAACTGTTTTCTCTCCTTTATAACCTAATTATCATTTTGCTTTATCTAAGTTTCTTACACTTATTCTGCATCCTCAAAAAAAATTCTCAAGACTAGAATTACAAGTTATTTGCAGGGTGCTCACCACCTCGTACATGAGGAATACTCTTTTTTGTTGCCATAATGCACACAACAAATAATAATTCTAAAACTATGTTCAATTGTTAGGAGTACTTGAGGCAGATAAAAATATATGTAAGAATATGACCGTATTTATTTATTTATTATCCTGTGATTAAAGTGCAAATGAGAATGAAACTCCAGTGGTCTTGGTGCTGTACAAATAAATGAAGTCTGGATGAAGTAGTGGTGGGGATGAAAGTGTGTGGCCACCTTTCTGTCACATAAGCTAGAGGAAATGCTGTGCCAGACAACGATGATAAGTACAAGCAGGATTGTTTCTGACTGTTCTCTGTAGCCAAGAATGTAGTGTAACAGCAAATGAAAATCTTTATCAGGCTTATAGAAAACATTCAGCTTGAATATTTCATTCATTTAGTGTAACAGTATTTTGCAATGGGTATGTCAGGACATTTTCGATGACTAATTTATACCCATGGATGTTTTTAAGGTGTCTGTAACTAAGTAAAACTTAGCTGATTATCTGTAAGGAAATACAGAATTAAAATTATGGATATATTTTCCAAAATCATTGCCTAGGAAATAGTAATTATTTTGAATAACATTTCATTGTAATATAAATCAATGAAACCATAGAATTATAAAACTCATGGAAATTAAAAAAAACCAAAACCACTGTCATGGTTTACCCAAGCCAGCAACCAGGTACCATTCAGTCACTCGCTCACTCCCCCATGATGTGATGCAGGAGAGAATCAGAAGAGCAGAATTACAACTGGAAAGCCATCTGTGGCCTATTTCTTCCAAGCTAATATCTGATAGAATGAGAATTATTAATAACTTTTACTTACTTAAGCTTTGGTGTTTTGATGTGGTGCGACTTTACAGATATTCACAGCAGAGACGATGAGCCATTTTATTCAGAACTAAATGGAATTTCATTTATCTAATGAACATCTTTATTACTTAGATAAAAATCACAAGGAAAACATCAGCATCATAATGAGAAAATTCTTGATATTCCTTTTTTATTTGATTCTTAATTCATAATATCTCCTATTGGCAAAAATAGGGAAAATTGTTTATGCAACATTTTTGTTGTGGGAAGAAAACATTTAAGGGCGATCAATAATGGCCCAATAGAGTCAATACAGTCTGATTAAATAGCTTGGAGTGTTTGCTTCAAGTAAAAAATGAAAAAGAAAAAGAAAGAGTGAGGGAGACGTTTATAGCTGTGGTAAGCAAGGAGAATAGCCCCAGAGTATGAAGAAACTTTACAATAATGTATTCATCTATATGAGAAAAAATGTCCTAGAAAATATATTGTATTTGCTTAATCCTGTCACCCCAGGCTTGCAAATGTAAAGAAAGTGACATACAGCTAAGTGATTTGTGTTATTCAGTGTTGTACTGTATTTGACTGGTTGACACTTTAAGACAGACTTTAAAAGACAGCAGTCCTTTCATCCCAGATCATGCAAGATAATTTGACTTTCTGCTTCATTAGGTGCCTAAATCCACTAATCAGGCACCTGTGACATCTTTCAAAATATATGTTAGTTATCACTAACTCAGTAGGTGCCTATCTGTTTGGTGAATGTGAACCGAGTTATTTAACATAACAACATGATAGAAATTTCAGCTGAGATCTCTCTGGAGAGAAAAATCTCAAGATAAGTGTTCCCTAGGTGCTAGCCTCAGAAGAGGCCCTTTCATCTGTAGCTATCTAGTGCGTGCTTTGGCTGTTTGAGGAGATATTAAAATTATACAGGCCTGTGTGAGCTGAAGATGAACGCAGATGTCCAGGGTGCCTATCAGTCTTCTGTCAGCTCTAAGATATCAGTATATGCCTCTGGCAGATGTGTTCTGCCCTATAATCAAAAGACTAAAGGATGTTAGAAATGAAAGAATTTGTTCATATTTTTCTACAAAAAAATGGTAGTCGAAATTCAGGGGTAAAGTGTTGGCTCTGTTCTTTCAAAGATATGGCAGAGAAAAATTCAAAAGCTCTTCAAGGACAGCTTTTAAGTAGAGGACAATTGCCATCCTTGGCCTTGTCACCAGCAGTTTCCCAGGCATGGGAGGTCATTGGCACTTGAGGTCATTGGCACTTCAGGTCATTTTTATGTTTGCTAACCTAATTTTACAACTTACCTTTATACTTCTGTTGGTCTGTCACTCCCAATTTCATCCAAATGTATGTCATAACACCGAATCATCAGATGATTTAGGTTAGAAGGAATCTTTAAGGATCATCTAGCCAAACCCTTTGACATTGGCAGGGGCATCTTTCACTAGATCTCTCAAGTCAATTATCCCCCAGTATGCACTGATACTGGAGATTGTCCTGACCTGGGTGTAGGACCTTGTACTTAGCCTTATTGAACTTCATGAGATTCACATGGGCCCACTCCTCAAGCTTGTCAGGGATGGTCTGGATGGCATCCATTTCTTCTATCATATCAATTGTACCATTCAAATTGGTGTCATCTGGAGTGCTGGAGGAGTACTGGATCTCACTGTGAGACTAATGAAACTAGCTCATTTTCCTGAAAAACACTTAGCAAATACTGTTAGCAATACCCACCCAGGGTCATATTTCCATGAGTTACACATTGAACCTCTCCATCTTTTAGCATAACCCGCCAAGTATGTCTAGACCCTTGAGAAAAGCAACTTCACAAATTGTTTTGCCTTTGCCTGAAGCAGGAGAAACACAGTTTTCCCCAGCAAATCCCTTTCATGCATCACAGGGACTTCATCCCCATCTGCTGTATGTAGAAGGTCCTATTGAGCAGGACCTGCTTGACTGGTAGATCATCTGGTGTTAACTAACCAGATGGCTTCTGCCAAATGCTTATCCCGGTTTTTAGATGGATCATCCCCCATTGCTTTCAGAGTAGTTTTTAGCAGCCCATTAAATTGCTCAATTTTTCCTGAGGCTGGTGCACGATAGGGAAGTATGATCTATCCATTCAATACCATGTTCTTTGGCCCAGGTATCTATAAGATTGCTTTTTAAATGAGTGCCATTTTCTGACTCAATTCTTTCCGGAGTACCATGCCTCCATAAAACTTGCTTTTCAAGGCCTACGATAGCGTTACGGGCAGTAGCATGGGATACCGTACATGTTTCCAGCCATCCGGTGGTTGTTTCCACTATTGTAAGCACATTGGAGGGTTCTGGGGTGCGTGATGTAGTCAGTTTATTGCAGCACATATTTCACAATTGTGGATAAGCTGCACAATAACATGCACAGTTAAATCCACCCCTTGCTCACACTCTCATTTGTATGTTGCATTCCTTCTTTGATGACCTGAAGTGTCATGAGCCCATCAAGCTAGAAAAAATTTACCTTTATGTTGCCAGTCTAAATCTGTTTGAAACACTTCAGCAGCCTTATCCATCCACTTGCTGATGGTTTCAGTAGCTCTACTGTTGAGTACCTGGGCATCTACATGATGTACCTTTATGGCTAATTTCTCTGTCTGGGCTGCAATGTCTTGCCACGATGTGGCAGCCCAAATAGGTTTACCTTTATGCTGCCAGTTGTTCGCTTTCCATTGTTTTAAGTAGGCCTAAAAAGCATTTGCTACCATCCAGGAGTCAGTATTGAGATAAAGTACTGGCACTTTCCTCATTCTGCAATGTCTAAAGGTAGTTGTATAGCTTTTACTTCTGAAAATTGGCTTGATTCACCTTTTCTCTCAGTTGCGTCTGCAACTCATTGTGTAGGACTCCATAGAGCAGCTTTCTATCTTCATTGATTTCCTACAAGACAGCAGGATCCATCAGTGAACAGAACATACCGTTTCTTACTTTCTGGTAGCTGATTATACTGTGGGACTTCTTCAGCACATGTTACCACCTCCTCTGATGATGTTCCAAAGTCTTTAACTTCCAGCCAGTCCATGATCCTGGATGACTGGGTCCTAAGTTTCCTGGCTTCTTATATGGGCTAGCTGAGTAATTAATGCAATTCTCTTATTCCATATAGCATCAGTGGCATGATGAGTAGAAGACAGTCTACCCTTAAACATCCCTTACTGATAATCAGGGTGATAAGAGGAGCTGTACTTCAGTACCAATTAATTCTGAAGCAGCCTACCTCCTTCATATACTGCTAAGATATCTTTTTCTGTTGGAGTATATTTGGCCTCAGAGTCTATGTATCCTTAACTCCAGAATCCTAAGGGTGGACCTCATGTCTGGTGCAGCAGCACTAGGTGATGGTGTAACTTCATTTAGATCATGACAGTCCAGTGTTTATCTCCATTCATTATTATCCTTTCATACAGGCCATATAGGACTGTTAAAGGGTGAACTAACATTGCTGATCACTCCTTGATTTTCCAGTTGTCAGGTCAGATTATGTATGAGAATCACAGAGTGTAGGTTGGTACAATGCCATCATCAATGAATCACGGCATTAAGGATTGGCACCTGTTGTTTGTCAGTCTTCAGAAATCCCCTAGCACAGGGGCCTCTTTAAGGCCAGGCAAAGTAGACACCTGGTTACATTCTCAGTCTCTACAGCTGCTATATGCTCTTCCCATTTGTTCCCTGCTAGGCTCACTTCGATGTCCACTACAGTCAGTTTTTGAGTACCCCTTCACTCCAAAAGTAGTAACGGATTCTCTCTCTTTACAATTTGATGGTGGTAGGGTGCACTGTACACCAGTATCTATAAGGGCTTTATACTTTTGTGATTCTCTTGTGCCAGACCATCGAATCCACACAGTCCAATAAACTCTGTTGTCCCCCTTTGCCACCCAGCTGGAGGCAGGGCACCTCTGTTTTAGAACATAGTACCCATCAAGGAACGGGTTTAAGTCAAAGGAGATTGAGACAGGAATGGGTTTGTTTGGATAACAGGAGACTGGGACCAGTCCTGTGTACCCACACAGGACAGATAGGAATTAGGTTCAGCTATTTCTTTCATTACTTCAGTGATGTTGCATTTAAGAACAAAGCCTGTGACTTTCCTGTTTCCTAGCTTCCTCTGTATCTTGGGATGGAAGTTTTTGTCATCTCAGACTTTGTTACAAAAATTTGGCATGGTGCCAGTCTAGTTATCAGTTGTTTTGTGCTCTAATTACACGGTCTGATTTGGAGTACTGCAGGGTTGAGTCTGGCCACTAAAAGATGTAAGGAGAATCTGAAAGTGTTAATATACATTCAGTAGTCTGGCTTTAGTCATCCCTAATACTTGCAAGTTCCACACTGTGGAAATTATGTGACATTCACAATGAACTCAATCAAAAAACTACACAGAATGAGAGGCAGAAACATTATACAATGCAAAATATATACAAAGGCAAAACCACCAGACGCAGCCATGGCAGATAGAGTATCCAGTCTCACAGTGAGCTGCATATGTTCTCAGAATTTTCACTTTTTTTTTCATGCTTCCATATCCTTGGAGAACCATTGGTCTTTTATACGTGTGATATTTCAAACATGTATGTGTAGTCTCACTACACATGTGCATCATTTTAGATTACTTTTGAATTCACTGTTGGTCAGCATGTCCCTGAAATAAAACACTTAACATATGTAAATTACTCCCTATGTGAACAGATATGGATATGATTACATATTTAATAGCATATTGCATGTATTTTCAGACACTGAGTGTTCTGAGCTTCAGAAAAGCTAAGAAAAACAATTGCCAAAAGCTCATGAGGATGCAACTTTAAATTCTTTGATTTCCAGTGCACTTCAGATTGCAGTCCTTTATGAACTTGATCAGTCTTCAACTTTGTCCATGGGTCTTACTCAAATTGCATTTCCTGTACCCTGGTAATGCCTGCATTAGCAGGTTTTTTTATTCTGCCTTAGTAAGTGGAGTGTGGAATTATTTGCTAGAAGTTCTGTGCTACTGCTGAGATTATATTTATCCATGGATTGCTGCTTTCTGACAAGCCCTGTTATTCCCTGGCATGCATGCTCTGTGGTGTTGTCTTGGCCACAGCACGCCCTTCTACAGCATAGTGTTGACCAGATAGTCTTCCTTCAGATGAGAGATATGCCCTTGTCAAGCCCCCGTCTTCATTTTCCTGGATAGATAACTAGATGGGATTTCCATCAAGGAAGACAAAGAAAGCAAGCAAGAACCATCCTTTGCACTTTCTAGAATACAGGGAAAGATGCTTGATGCTTCTTAAAAAATTACCAAAGGAGGATCGAACTGTTTGAATGCTTTTTTACCCTTGACTTTCTTACAGAAATAACACAGAAAATATAGCATCGTTAAAAGAAAGGTTATCACAATTGAATATGGTATATCAGTGTATGTTTAGGATGCAATTTTTTGAGATACTGCAGAGCTTTTTCTCTCAGTAGTACATTTACAATAATATTTAACACTTTAAAGATAAAACTCGTATGAAAAACGTAGTAGCCATGAATACTAATACAACTTTAACTGCATTCATATTTGGAAATAATGCTGAAACATGGAGGAATGAGGAGTTAAGACACATAGAATAAGCCAGACAATGAGTCAATACCAAAAGAAGAAATTTTTCAAGTCCTGTTATACTGGAAGCTTAAAGCAGAATGCACCTAGGAAAGTACTGTCACATCCTACAGCTGGCAAGCATACCTTATGCCTTCAGCAATATTTCCAGTTACTAGAATAAAATACTAAGAAAAGACGAGAAGAATAATTACTCTGAGTTCTTTCCTATTAAGATAAGACTATAAAACGTATCAAGAGAACTGTTCAAATACCACAATTTGTCAGTCATTGAACCTGCAAGCACAAGTTGAATAGCCGCATGTAGGAATGTGCTGACATTTGCGTTTCAGCATAATTATGGATTTTTGTACACATATTTTATATAAATCTCATTTGACATGCACCACAACAAAGCCTTCAAAAATCAGCTTCTCCTTATGTGAGAAAGACACTTTGGCACATATGCTGCTGTAGCACTTCAGACATGACTGAGCTGAGTTTACTGGACTGAATGGTGCTATCACCTTCTGGGTTTTCTGATCTGTGAGTAATGATAAACTTATAAAAGATGTCAGACACTCCAGACATTTGGAGGAGTCTAAATTGTCAGTTAGAACTCTGTTTATTATCATAAACTCATGATCCAGTAAGCCTCCATCAGAGACACTTCTCATTTTTTTGACCTGGTCTTTCTTAGAAATAAGTTCTATTTGACATACAGTAATAACCTCTGAAAAATAAAAAGCCTCCTGAAATCTGGAGTAGAAAGTTAACTTCATGGAGTCTTTTCACAATCACCAGAATCATATATATTTTTTATTGACTGTTATACAGAATTTTCCAAAAAGTTTTTGATTGATTCAGCTCCTTTAAGCTGTAATTTTTAATCTATAAAGCATTTTTCACAGGCGACTGCAATACTCAGATATGCCTAGCTAAGAGAGGAAGAAAAACTTAGAATGTGGGTCTTTATACATTGCATATTCACTCTTAGGATTCAATTCACTAAAATAAACTGACAAAATATTCCTGTAGTGTATTATTTGTCGCTGTTTTGTAATTTAGAGGTCTATAATTCACCAAGTCTTGTGATGATAACTATGATGGAAAACTGACATAAAAAAATTACAATGTGGAAATCAAGGACGTGTTCCAGAGGAAGAGAAGAAAAAGTTCTTAAAAATTCATAAAATATACTTGTCACTGCCTCGAAGGTAAATTACTAGTTTGAGCTAAGGCAGAACTAATTTTCTGACTCTTCAGCTAAGCCTCAAGTAACTTCAGTTTCTAAAAGTTAACTACTTGCAATGTCTGTTTCTAGAAGCAATAACACATAATATTTATAGTTATCACCAAAGGAACAGGACAATGGTATGCAGAACGTCCTCACACAGGAGTGCAGGAAAGTTAGGTATGGCATAGTGTGCATCAGCAGGAATGCAGAACAGTCACAAAGAAGAGGGAACAAGTGTAAAAAAAACAAGTGAATATCAAGTAAAGTCAAGACTAAAGGTATGTTTGGGCCAGGGCTGAAACTCAGGGCAGGAGCTTGCACTACCTCTTCCGTTTTCTAAGGAGAATATCCAAACTATTTTGCTGACATACTTACAAAGCTGACAATGTATTTGTTTTCTTTTTGTCATAAGTTTATTCAATAACCAAGACAGTGGAATATGGACTCTAAATGTCTTAAAAAGATCAGAACATAGCAAAAGCTGTCTCAGAGCTGGCATTCCAGGAGTCTCAGGGCTAAGATTTCTGGTTTTTCTAGTTGTTCAGTGGTGCCCTTAGTGTGAGGCAGTTTGTCACTTCTCCTTTTCTGGTCATGCCTAAATTGTGGAATAAGGAGATCACTTCTCACCCCTCTACATTCAGTCAGATGTGGTACATGCATAGTGTGTCTGCTGGTAATCTCTGACCTCCTGTCATCGTCTAAGCCTGAGCAGGATGGTGTAACAGACATAGCTTCTCGGAATTAAGATGACACAAACAGCAGTTTTAATACGTTAAATTTGACAAAGATTTATTCTTTAAATGGTCTGGCAATTTTGTCTCTAGGCATACACAAAATTGGCTACAAGACATCCTATGACAACAAATGTGCTGATTCATGAATTTTCTTAACCAGGTTAATTGCTTACTACTTGAAGGGGAAATTCAAGTTGTAACTGCTCAGCAGTGGCATTTCGTGACCAAGAAATGACTTGACATAGGAAAAGAAGGCACACTTGCAGAACTGGTCAAACTGGCTGGAAGCAGGAATGCCAGAGACAGAGTTACTCCCTTTAAGAGAGTCAACTAGCACTGACCTTTCTTACCCATCCTGGAAAGCGAGCACTCAGGGGTCAGGTTGGGCAGCAGCGCTGAGCTGGGGTTTGGACTCAGCCTTGGAACCACATTCACAAGAAAAAATCTCACATTTGTGTTCAAACACATTCTCTCTGCTTCTAGCTGCTGAATAGTTGAATACGCCAGAGATAGTCCTAAACTAGCATTACACCCCAAATCAATAATATAAGCTTTTTACTTTGTGGGACTTTTGTAATGTGGTCATATTTATCTGGACTCTAAAAGATTTATGCTATTTCCAGCTCTTAAAATGACTATAGACTATTTTCAGATGGGATGAGAAATGAAATTATAATTCTATCAGATATTAAAAAGTAAAGCACATGTCTAAACCTGGTTAGAATTTAGGTAACAAATTTAGATTTGGATGAAAATTGGTAATTACGCTTAGTCATATACAAAGTAGATTATCCTCTTCCAATCTGCCAGGTAAATAACTAGCTTTAGAATGCTCACTAATCTGAAAAAAAATATATCAATAATTTGGTAGTCTAAAATATTTGGATAAGACAAAGAAAGCAAACAGCAATTTTTTAAATTTATCACAACTTTATAGGAAACATTCGTCTGATATCTCGGATCCTTTTTTTAATAAACTAAGGTTCAGACAACCTCAATTTAAATACTTGTTCAGTTTTTTTAACTTTTTTATCAAGAATTATGACATAATCCCATATACTGCAAAGTGAAAGTATACAACATGCTAATGGATATTAGAAAATAGCAAAAATAATCTGCACATTTTCAGAAATTACCAGGAGCACCCAGTAAAGACAAGTCTGACTGGATTTTTAATTGTCCTAATGCTTCAAAAGACAACATGACATTATTACATTAATCATATAATGTTAGTTACTCTCTGTTTTTCATTAAATGAATGTTCCAACCATTTGACAAACTCTGCAATATTAAATTGAAGATGGATTTAGTAATTTTTTTAGAGATATATATAGTATTTTTTAGTCAAGTAGAGTGGGTTTCTAATAAACTTGTAATTGATTTTTACAACAAATAGTGAAATAGGCAGTCTAAGTAAATTTTGGTTTCCTTATACAGATGCTGGAGAGAGATAAGATAGGAAATCCTCTGGTAAGCCTTTGTAAGCATCATTCTTATCCATTGGATACAGACAGCATGAACTGCTTGTGGTGATTCAGGGGCTTCCAGATGTATTAAAAATAGTTGTGCCTTTATAGTTACTTAGGAGAATGGGTTACAATTGTAAAGACCAACTTCTTTACTTGTGTTGTGTCTTAAACACTGTCTGAGTGCAGGGCTGCCTGCACTGGAGGGATTTTTTGTAGCTCCTGGTTAACAATGAGAGGAGGAGGTGCAGCATAAGGCACAGCCCCCTCCCCCACCTTGAAATTCAAAAGACTATTTTATAGTTGGCTTTGCTATAAATGCTTTATTTGTTGATTTTTGCCTTTTCAGAAGGAAGACAAAGTCCCTTTTTTCCCACTGTAGTGTTGATTAAGCTATTTTAGATGCAATTGAAGTAGTTTTGTAATTTGCGGTTATCTACTCCAAAAATATTTTTTCTCTGCTTTTAATAGTTGGATATATTTTTATACGACAGAATTCTTGTTTTATATATTCTCTTCTCTGTGTCTAAACATTCAAAGTAACATACTTCATTCCGGATCTATGCCTGAAAATTTATTAAAATTTCATGTTAAACAATTCAGTTGCTGAGTCTTCTGAGGCACTTGGATATTTTTGTAGTTTTAGAAATATTTTGTTCTTTTCGTATTTGAATAGCTGCAGCCTATCTACAGCTGAGATAGAAATTTAGAAGGCCTTGATCTGAAATAAGCTGTTAGAGTTTCTCCTGAAAACCTGCCATCATCTGATGGGATTCACAAGCTTTAAAAAATGTATTTTTTTCCTCAGCAGAATGTCTCAAGGTTGGGGTTTTGGGGGGAGTTTTTTTGTTGTTGTGTTTTTTTTTTTTCCTGCAGTTTCTAAGCATTTATCAGAACGTTCCTGTTCTCCAAAGCTCTATAAATGTCATTTCCTACTCCAGTGTCATGCAGCTCCTTCAAAAATGCTAGTCTCATTCAGAACATGCCAAGACGTAGAGATAGTGACTGGATATGAAAGCTGGACACTGACCTAAAGGCAGCTGTGTCAATTTCTGCAACCCCAACAGAGTGAAAAATGAGAGTGATAGCAAGCAACATGACCTGGCTGTGGCTCCTTGTCTCACCTCTTTAACCAGGTAGTAGAAAACTTGTACGTGTCACTCCTACATAGGTGTATTCATAAAACAAGGTCTCCATGAACTTACCTTGAGGAACGTGATCTTTTCTTCTTAGAGACAGAAGCAGACAATTCTCAGGAGATGCAGGTGACTGATAGAAGGACATGAGCAAAGGTGTAGTTAAAACACTTTACCTTTACAAACAACTGGGCTTTTCTCTGCTTTTTGCCCTTGGTCAATTGCAAGGGCTGTATTAATTTATTTCTGAAGCGTTTCTGTGCAAAGGATCCATCAGACACACCCACAGAAAATCTGTATATGCACAATAGCCTAGCTAAAGCCTAGAAATCTTCATTTTAATTGTTATAATTGAAATGTTAAGAGTCTAATCACTATTAGTTCGTAACAAATTGTTTCAGAAAAGGAAAGAGTAATAACATGGTTCAAGTTGTTACACAGACACTTAGTTTCTACACCTTCCTGGTATTATATTCACCCTTGCCTTTTGCTGCGTTCTAAGATAGGTGGTTTCATTCTGATTGCGGTGGTGATGGGGTGTTACAGTTAGTTGTGAAGTGTCAGGACCTGATCAACAGGCCTAAACAATATAGGTGATCCATGGATAATTCATATTTAAAACCAATTAGAGAATGTTTTATATCACACACATATTGTGAATGAATGAATTACTCAGGATATGAAGTTGAAGTGATAGGGCCTGATCGACTGGCCTGAAACAATGTAGGTGACCCATGGATGATTTGTAGTGCATTGCTATGTATACTGCTCAATCTGTAACTTTTCACATTGCTATTATCAGTAGAATTTTACTGTGCAATTCCTGATGTAGAAAGTATGAGAAAGTGTTTCATGGCTTCCATTATCAGCAGAATTGGGTGTGCCACCTCAACTGTAGCTTCTCTAGTATATACAAGAAGAGAAAAGAAGACTATCTACACTCTAGCTGACCAATCAGCATGAGCATGGATGCTGTGTGAAAAAGAGAGGAGCTGTGCAGGAATGTTGCATCTCTATGGCCCCACAGCTTACAGATAAGAGATATCCAGCTGCTTCCTCCTCTCCTTTCCTGGAACCTTGGCCCTGTTCTGGGAGGAGGAAAGGTGGTAAACAGCTGGGGTCAGATTCCGCTCTTTGGCATCATGTAGGTTGTTTATTTAATGGTATATAAGCTGGACCCCTCATGGTGAACTTTAGAGACCTCAATTATGAGTGGACACACTATGTAGGACTCTCCAATTTTCTAGCTCTCCAAATCTTCACTGCAGAGAGTTAAAAAAAGAAAAAGGGGACTCCCTAGCGACTGTGGATCTGGCGGATAGTAATCAGACAATTGGCGATGGATCTTTCTTAATTATTGCATTTATTCTCTTGTAGTAATTATTATACTCATTGCCTTTAATGCTGCTACTGTTAATTTGTTGTTGATCATTGCTAACCATTTGTTAGCTTTCTTGCTGTAATAAGTTGAATAAAACTTGATTTCAAAGAGTATCTGAGAGTTTGGGCTTTTATGCTGATCATGCTTTGTGCTTAGCACTTTGTGGTAAAACAAGTTGTCGTCTCCTGCAGATGACGCTTTTTAACACACTTTTTTTACTTAAAGGAAAGAGTGGAGGTCTTTTTCAACTGATTTTCTAAGAAAAAAAAAAGTATCTTGTAAATGTCAGCTTGAAATCTTTCTTTCATTTGTCATCACTTTCTTCTGGGAAGTGGGCAATTTGGGGATAAAAAGAAAATTTGAAATATCTGAAAAAAATATCCAATTCCATACTGGGAACTGGCAACATTGCAAGCAAATAGCCTCTGGGCAACCAGTTGAGAGGGGTCAAAATTACAAAAATGTGACAAATTTGAAGTGCCCTTTTCCTCAGAGCTCCATCCCCTGAAAGTCATATTCGGTAGTAGCCCCACCTGTGCAACCTTGTAAATGAGGGCCCCCTGCCAGCACCGGATACAAAACTCAGCCAACACGGATTAGCATGTGAAGCTTTGCAAGTATCCACTCTCATTTAAACAAAATAAAACTCTTGTTTATTTCTGCTTGAATTGGTTTTTTACATTTTTTCTTGTTAGTTTGTTTTTTAATTAATATTTGTTTCTGCATCTATGAACATTCCCATAAAGAAGTAATAAATTTTGATGAACAAACACCACATTAAATATTCATTTTGATGTATGCACTAAGTTGTCTCCAAATATTCAGGAGGTGAATACTCATATTCCAAGAAAATCATCTTCTGAGGCTAAATAAAAGTAAAGGCGTGGTGTAAAAAAACAAGGGGAATGGGAACAGGAACAGAGAATTCCCAAAAGGAAAAAAAGACAAAGAAACTGAAAAAGAAAATAATAACTGAAGGTACAGAGCAATTTAAAATGTTACAGCAAATCAAGAATATACTGGAAAACCTTGTGCATTGTTATAGGAAAAAATGAAATAACAACTGTGAACTCTATATATTTTTGGTAGGACAAGTCCAGTTGTTTGGTTTTGGTTTTATTTTTTTAGTATTACATTGTACATGTCCCTTATACATCAGCTATTAAAACCCTGGAAGCAAAAATGCTGGTATCAGCAGATCGCCAGGGCTCACAGAGAATCAGAGGTTGAAGCATACCATATGGATTGAAGAAAATTATTATATTTCATTATTCAACACTTATTAGACTGCAATTAAAATACTGTATCCAGTTTTGGGCTGCTGCTACAGAAAAGACATGAAGACGATGGAGTGAGTTTAGTTAATAACCATCAAGCTGTTTGAGGCTGGAGCATCAGCCTTGAGAGCAGCGGCTGATGGGATTGATCAGCCTGCAGAAGGGATAGCTTTGAGAGGGTGGAGGACTAGTTGAGGGTGGGACCTGACAAGAATAGTGCATGGTAGGTGGATGAGTAATGAACATAAGACAATTTCTTTCCCCTCACACTGTAGGTGAGGATCAGGTTCGTGACCACCTGTGGAACTTGAACATATATAAGTTAATGGGAGCTGAGAAAATGCATCCCAGAGTCCTGAAGGAATTGGCTGGTGTAGTTGTCAAGACGTTCTCCATGATATTTGAAAAGTCATGGCAGTCAGGGAAATCCCTATTGACTGGAAGAAGGGACCAATTTGTGCCAATTTTTAAAAAGGGTAGAAACGATGACCCTGGGAACTACCAGGTTGTCAGCCTCACCTCTGTGCCTGGGAAAATCATGGAACTGATCTTCTTCAAATCTATGCTAAAGCACATGGAGGACAGGGAGGAGATTAGTAGCAGCCAGCATGGCTTCACCAAGGGTAAGTTGTGCCTGATCAACTTTGTGGCTTTCTGTGATGGGGTAACCATATCAGCATACACGGGAAAAGCAGTGGATGTAATCTATCTGTACTTCTATAAAGCCTTTGACGTAGTCCCCCACAACAACCTTTTCTCTAAATTGGAGAGATATGGATTTGAAGGGTGTACTGTTAAATGAATAAGGAATTGGTTGGATGATCATATTCAGAGTGTAGAGGTCAGTGGCTCAATGTCCAGATGGAGATCTGTGACAAGTGGTGTCCCTCAGAGGTCTGTACTAGGACTGGTGCTGTTTAAGATTGTTATCAATGATATAGACAGGAAGATTGAGTGTATCTGTCAGCAAGTTTGCAGACGGCACTAATCTGAGTGGTGCAGTTGCCACACCAGAAGGATGGGGTGTCATCCAGAGGGACAAGGACAAGGTGGAGAAGTGGACCTGTGTGAATCTCATGAGGTTCAAAAAGGTCAAGCGCAAGGTCCTGCACCCGGGTCAGGGCAATCTGCAATTTTAGTATAGTATTGAGAATGATTTGATTGAGAGCAGCCCTGCAGAGAAGGACTTGGGGCTGCTGATTGATGAGAAACTCAACATGAACCGGCAAAGTGCATTTGCAGCTCAGAAGGCCAACCATATCCTGGGATGTGTCAAAAGAAATGTGGCCAGAAGGTTGAGGGAGATGATTCTGACCGTCTACTCCACTCTTGTGAAATCTCACCCAGAATATTGTGCCCAGTTCTGGGATCCTCAATATGAGAAGGTTATAGAACTGTTGGAATGGGTCCAGAGGAGGCAATGATGATCAGAGGAATGGAGCACCCCTGCTATGAGGACAGACTAAGAGAGTTGGGCTTGTTCAGCCTGGGGAAGAAAAGTCTTGAGGAAACCTTATAGCGACATTCCAGTACCTGATGCAGACCTACAAGAAAGCTGGGGAAGGACATTTTGCAAGACTACGTAGTGATAGGATGAGGGGGAATGGCTTTAAATTGGAAAAGGGAAGGTTTAGATTAGACATTAGGAAGAAATTATCCATGATGAGGGTGTTGTGACACAGAAACAGACTGCCCGGGAAGGTTGTGGATGTCCCATCCCTGGAGGTATTTAAGGCCAGATTGGATGGGGCCTTGAGGAGCCTGATCTAGTGGGAGGTGTCCCTGCCCATCACAGGGAGCTTGGAACTAAATGATCTTTAAGGTCCCTTCCAACCTAAAACTTTCTATGATTCTGTGATCTTCCTGGATGTGCTCGTGTGCCTCCTGCTCTAGGTAAATCTGCTTTAGCAGGGAGATTGGACTAGATGGTCTCCAGGAGTCCCTTCCAGCCCCTATGATTCTGTGATTCTGTGCCTGTTAGGGTGGACATAAGTGAAGAAAAACAAATGTAGAGATTATTCCTTTTGGATGTGAAACTCAACATCTCTGATTTCATGTCATTCAGTGGATAAAATGAGATTTTTTGAAAAATAGTGTGGATTTCTCATGAGATAAAGCCAACTTTCTTCTGCCTATATTTAGTTTTTATATACTGTGATTACTTAAATTCATATTTTCTGTCTTCAAGCACTACATACATCTTCAAAGGGCATTTTTTTTTTCTGATGGTTTGAATGTCCTGGAGAACAATTAAGTGAATTATGTTAAATTATTTAAAGCTAGCTAATGGGTCCCACTTAACTGTCAAAATTTAGAAATAAATCTTTAAAATGCCAATTTTCAAAAAAGATAATTATATTGATATTAATTACTACATTATGATACAATTCTATGAAATAAAAAAAGGATAATGAGACAAGTGCCGAGAACATATTTGTTTCTATCTACGAGAATCAAATAGAAATGAAATAATATGGTGTCCTACCCTAGCTAAGCTACATGTCATCTACCCCTAGGCAAAAGAAAATAGTAAAATATGTAATAATATTTTAAAAAGATCACATTAGAGAAAAGTGTTCTTTTTAGCTGCATGAGCTGATTTAATTTGCCCGAAGTATTTGGCATATTTCATTATGGAATTTTGTACTTTACTCTTAAGACAATATTTATCTTCTAAAACTACTCCACAAGACTTTTACAATAATATTATAATGTTTCCATCTCTTTTAATGCTTTTGTACATATTGCCTTGCTTTGTGTATACATTAAGTATTACTGTATTCTAGGTTTTTAAGTATAATAAATTTTCAAAAGTGAAGCTCTGTCAGTGATCCGATATGTCCTTCTCAAGCATTTTTCGTCTTTAGTGTCAACCTGATGAGAAGAGATCAATGTGTAAGTGAAGTGTTTGGAAGAGGAGGTCATAGCAGTTCATAAGTGAAGTTGTAGCATATTTCTTCTGATTATCCAAAGGTTTCATGTGCCTCTCACAATCTTCAGATAATCATGGTTCTATGGTTAAGTCACTGTCATATGTCAGTACCGTCATCTGCTTCTCTACTTTGAAATGCAAAAGCATATATATATATTCATATCCTCCTACAAAATACACTGTGGCTTTTGGCTGGTTGTATGTTTTCTTTCCTTTTTCTTTTTTCCCCAGTTTGATAGAAGTAGCAAAACACCATCTGGTGCTAATCTCCATTCTGACTAATACAATAACGCAGCACCAAGACAGACCTTCTATTAACATGAGTGCTAAAGCGGTACAAACAGACCAGCACAGAGAACTCTGACATAATATGCATAGCAATACTACAAATGTGGGTGTTTATTGCTATTCATAAAATGACTGAAAGCCATATCTTCTTTGACCTAAAGTGAAATAGAATTGTATTAAAATCTTAGAGCCAAACTGCCCTTCTAGTACTACCAGAATCACTCAAGAGTGATTGTAGTCATTTAGCTGAACTCTTACTCTGCTGCAAGCAGGGATCTGCTACTCCTGCTTCCTGGGAAAACCAAGTCCAGGAGTACAAAGTCCTCCAAATATCTTCTGGAAGAGCACTAGTTGATACAGGTCAAAGTCATTTCTGGAAGCATGCAATAAATTAAATAACATGAAATATTTTAAAATAGTGTTTAAAACATATACCCCTGTCTATTTTATTAGTATAGCAATAGACATTTAATATAGCTTATGCTGAGAATTGATCCATAAAAGCCAACCAGTAAACTAAGGGTTGCTTAACACAGTCAAGAAGAAACACCAAGGAAAAAAGTAGAAACCAGCCTTTGTTACAGCCGTGCCTGCCTCACTCTGAACTTCGAGGAAGCATCTTCCTGGAATGAGAAGCAAGAGCTCCATAGTCCTACAAGGCTGTGGACCTTGTTACTCCCAAGACAAAGTGTCATAGCAGTTATTTAGGAGGTCAAAAATCTACTGTCAATTTTCTTCTTGTGTGAGAGAAATTAAACTACATTGAGGTACTGGAAGGTATAAAATATACACTGATGTATGGATGTGTGGATTTTTTATCTTTGACTTATTTGACAAGGAAAAAAAGAAGATAAATGTTTATTATCACTTACTACGCAGTGGTTAAGGCAATTCACTACAGAAATAGCAAATAAATTTCAAGTTAGCCTTGTAAACTGGGAGACTTCATATTGTATGCCCTATTTTATATTAATGTTCTCAGCACTAACTTTGTGTGCTGAAGACTGACAGTGCTACAACTTTCTGTACTTTGTGAAAACTGACTGAATTAGTGTTGTGAAATTATCCTGAAGAAATATGAATTATTAAATTGATGGAGATAAACCATTCTGTCATATTAACCTCTTCCTTCTTTTTAGGTGGGAGCAAAAATCCTTGACATCTATTCCTCAAATAAGTGAATAGTATCACATATTGTAAAACTGCATTTTTGGTCAATAAGTATTCTACAAAAAAAATTCAGGCCCATCTGTAGTCATAATACTTGAGTCACTTGAATTAAGCAGACAGATAATCTATATCAATTTGGACTGTACAGCACAAGACTATGGGATAAAACTATAAATTAATAGATTTTGCTGCTAATAGAGTAAGGTTGTTTGTTCGTGGGTTCATAGCTGTGTATTTTTTCCCCATTTTTCTGTAGTGTTATGTATTTGCTTCTGCAGAAAAAAAACATAATATTACGGAAGAACAGAGAGATCGTAAATAACAAAATAAAAACACTGTACCTCTATCATAGCACTTCTCGGTCATGTTGGTCGAAAACAATTTTTTTTAATTGGTAAATATGTTTTTTGCTGTAAAATATAATATTACTAAGAGGATGAATACATTATTTTAATGGTTGTACTTCAGTTTAAATATTTTGACAATTAATGTAAGTATTTAGATTCCTAAATGCTGAGCTAAATATTAATTGATAAAACTGAATTCTAGTAGCTAGGAAAGGAAGAACCTATGAATATTTAAATAGTAGCAAATTAGCTATTTCTGTAAGGGTCATTTATAAAATCTTTTAGGGTAACTACAATGCCCAGCAAATGCCACCTAATTGATTTTTTTTTTTAACTACTGAATTATATAGCTAAATTTAGCCTTTTTCTTTAACACATAGATGTCATGTAAAGGATGAACAACCAAAAATATGAGTAGTGCATATAAATAACATGATGTAAAATCACTTCAAAACTCACTTAATGTATTTTTCCTCACTAAGAATTTCCAGTAAGTAATAAGATTCAGCTCTTGCACGGTAAAGGACAAATTAAAAGAAAGAAGACTGAAAAAAAAATTGTGGGAAACATGATTGCTTTCTTCTTCTTCTAGAGTTCATTGGGAATTTGATTTTTGAGGAATGAAACCTGCATTATGTTCCTCAGGTACTAAACCACAGGCTAATGGTGTATTTTAGTCAGAAACCTGAAATAACTTAAACTTGAGAAAGCCAAAGATCATGGCCTTCTTTTGTAATCTCTTGTTTCAATTTACTTCACAATATTAACTTTTGAAGTCTTACACAGCTCTCTATTGGACTAAATATTATTTTCTCCTTGAATATTATCTTTTGAGGGCTGATGATTATTTCCACTCTTACTGTTCTTTAGACACACTTCGCTTGGGCTATTGGACTCCATCTACACTCAGAGGGAATCCATTGTGTTATTATTCCACTCTGTCAACAGTGCTCTTCTATTGAACACACCATAAAAGATAGTCTGACATATTCTGCCCTCTAGTAATCGCTTTTCTCCCTCCCTGTTCACCACGAAGACTCGGTGTGTCTCGATTCTGTTTTTAATCACTATTCTGGTCTATTTCCTTACTTCAAATTATTTTGTTTTATTCTCCTGTTATCCTTGCCCTCTCTGCTTTTCATCTTGAACTGCTCTACTGAGCTCTTATGTTCACAGTTCATTTCCCTTGGTCTCAGCACGGACAAAATTTCCACACATTGTCCAGTAGTGAGCTGGGGCCCAGCATGTGCCTAGCGTATCTCTGCTGGTCTGCCATTGAAGTATAAGGCCAGACATTATTATAGCACATCATAGATATCTGCTGATATTAAAACTATGTGTATCTTCCAAAAGGTTTTGTTGTTTTTTTTTTTTTTTTTTTTTTTTATTTCCTGTGAAAGTCTTTGATTCTTAGGTGTTTTTCTTATTTAAAAACAGTCATCAGGACGCCACTTTGGTGAAATATTGCATATATCTTCATAAAGACTGCACTGAGCTACATGCCTTAAATTTTACTTTAAAAAAAACTCTCACAAATATCTAGCATATTTTAAATGAGCTCTAGATAATGTATTGTTTACATAGTGGTTCCTCCATTGAGAATGGATGAAGGACTACACACTGTGTCTTTCAAGATATAATTCAAAGAGAATGAAACTCCAAGCAAACATTTTTGTCACTCAGACCACTTTTACACATAATTACATGTCTTGAAAAATTAGAAATTAAAGACTTGGTTTTGGGAATGCTTTGGTTAAGAAAAAGTAGTATCATCAATACAGTGTTTCTAAGCTCCACTTGGACACAAAAGTATAATATTTATATCTTGGATGTCCTGGAAAGATAGGGGTTTAATGAATGGAAGAGAAGATGATGAACAGAGAGATACCAAAAAGAGTAGTTTGAAAATACCAAAAATGTGACTGATGTGTTCTTTAGAGTATATCCGAGTTGTCAGATCAATTATTTTCATCACAGTCTATAGGCATATAGGACAGAGTTCTCAAAAGTGAACATTAACCCAAACACAATGCCATGGTCACAAAGCTACACGGTATTTGGACTGGAGTTAATTCATACTTTGCCAACTTAGAGCTCAGCCAGGCTGGGCTGAGGTGCATGACCAAGTAGTTATGACTATGAGTGATTTAGATGAATCAGCCTTATCAGCTAGGCTATTCATGGGGTTGTTGTGCATTTTTATTGAAAATTCATTTTACCTTAGTAGTTACTGTTAAACTCTCAGAACATTCTAGAATTCTTTGTATACTGTAATATAGCGAGTTAATAAACCTTATATACATAACATAATTACATATTAGATGTATCATTATATATATTATTATATATTATATTTGGGAATCCGACAGACAATAGCAACACATTATACGTACAGTTTTATCCTAGAACCATTTTTCTCCATCTTGAAGTACCACATCAAGTATGCTTTGTGTTGTTATTAAAAGAACTTGGGTTATTTGTGCTGCACCTTCTGTAGGGGTTTAATGTGAACGTCACATTCCGTTAAAGGGAATGGAGAAATGAACTTTAAGTAGTTATGTCTTTATTGTATATTTAACTGATGTGAACGTTCTCCTTTTCTTGAAAAATAATTATTATCACTGTTGGTTTTTTTCTCTCCAAAGCTGTTGCATGTCCTCTGTTCTCTAAAGTTCCCACTATTTCATAGCCTGTCTTTTGGTAAGAAAACGTTTATATACACACCAAAAAATGTATTAAGTGTTATTGAAGCAGCTCATTTTTTTTTATATTAGACTTATGAAGGTCCTTAGTTATATCAATTAACATTTTTAATTAACCCAACAGCTGACAGATCTGCTAAAGTTCCTATTTTATGTTGAGAAAATTGTATTTATAAATTTGAATATGAAATGGATTGAAGGTTTAGTAGGGACAGTGGTACATTTGGAGGAATTATTTAGCTCTTAGTGATTGTGCACTGCACACAGAGGTAACATTGTGGTTACCTCAAGCATTTTAAGGTCACAAATATCGTACTGCTCTATTGACTCTGTTGTATAAGTTTTTATGAGCTGATGTGTGGGTTACACTATGGCTCCAGGTTTTCTTTATTTTTAGGACATTTACTTTTGTTTTCAGCTATTCATGATTAACACAAAGTTAAAACTATGAAGTTTATTCCAAGTCAGAATTTTCTAATTCCTAGTAATTTGATCGTGCTATGCTTTTATCTACTAATTTAAATAACTCAGTCATAGAATAGGATCTCATAGGATTGTGATCAAGTCACTTCTTAATCGTTTTCCAATAAAATACATAGTGGTTTCCTTACGGCCCTTATTAGGAAGCATATTAAGCAGACCTCAAAATACTGTAGAGATTGCTTTCTGATATGTTTTAAATGTTTTCTTATCCCTTTTATAATGTTGTCTTTGATCTCTTCTGCTCCCTTTCTCCAGTGCTGCACAGTATTCGTGTCTCAAGTAGAAAAGGTCTTAACATTGTGGTAGAGGACTGGGGAACATTTTATGTTTAATACTGTGTAAATTTATGCAAACCGCAACATTTTCTCTTCTCATTAGAACCTTAGAGTTCAGTTACATAGCACACTGAATTGCAAAATTCTGGACTCAGTTATCTTGATAGTCCCTCACATTTTTGAATGTATAACTGTATCCATCTTTCAAGCGTTGCTCTCCTCAATGCCATGTAGGCAGATAAAATTACCTTTTTCCATGGGTTAGTATTGTCTCTTTTTTTTTGCCTTTTATTTAAATCTCATCTTCATTTAGAAAGGTACAGTTTCAGACCCAAGTGCAAAACGATGCCTCTTCCTTCAAAATGGTTCAGTCTGTAATTGTGCTGTAGTATCATGGCAATTTATCATTTCATTCCCAGTTATGTGCAAAATGGTAGATGGATAGCCAGCAGAAATGAGAACAAAGGATTTCAGAAAGTGTCCTTTGATTTCTAATCCTTTGCAGTTTCGTCCTAAACACTCTGATAACATGTTTTGGCCAACTAACAGAGAAATAAAAAGAAGACTTTTCTCAGCTAGATTCAAAGTGAAGGCTGAAATCAAAGGATTTCAATCAAGGAAATAAAAATATAATGTAAATCAAATTATTTGTCAAAAAATGATTCTAATAGAAATAAGACTTTTTGCAGGCTTTAAGTATTCCAGAGAAGCTTTAATCTGGGAATATCCTTGGACAGGAGGAAACTGAAAGGATATTTACTACTTCCTTCTCAGGTCCCCTAAACTCTCCTATATTCTTGCTGGATTAGCCCAGCTAGCTAAATTTGTTTTTCTTCTTTTTACACTCTCCATGGCTAGAAAATTCCTTGGGTGTAGTGCAGCCTACATACATCTTATCTTACTCTGTATATATTTAACGTGAGTTAAATTTATCTCTGTGAGTCTCAGAAGAAGAAAAAATACAATTGTCATTTAAAAAGGAAAAGAAGAGTTGTTATAACTGGACTTGAGGTTCAATAATGTCTTTTTTTCTAAAATATAGAGCAGACTTGATTATGCCTTGTAAATCTATTATATATTTTACTTTCATTGAATGTAAGGAATGAAATCTTATTTTGGCACTGAAGTACATTACAATGCAGTTTCATGATTAAATTCTGATATTTTTATTACCAGATTTCTCATCAAGAAAATACTATTACACAAAACCTAAGATTTGTTTATATGTAGGGCTGTCTGAAATATTTAATGTGAATGGAAAACTGTTTTCTTTTTATCTAGTACACAAATTTGGTTACAAAATTAATTCTGTTAATGATGCTGGCAACAGCTCAAACAAGAGATCATGGCATCATAGTATAGTTAGGGTTGGAAGCGACCTTAAAGACCATCTAGTTCCAACCCCCCCTTTCATGGGCAGACACATCCCACTAAAGTAGGCTGCCTGAAGTCCCATCCAACCTGGCCTTGAACACCTCCAGGGAAGGAGCATCCACAATCTCCCTAGACAAGCCTTCTCTTCTCCAGCCTGAACAAGCCCAACTCCTTCAGCCTGTCCTTATAGGGAGGGTGCTCCAGCCCTCTGATCATCTTTGTAGCCCTCCGCTGGACCCATTCCAACAGCTCCATGTCCTTCTTACGCTGAGGATTCCAGAGCCGGGCAGAGTATTCCAGATGAGGTCTCACAAGAGAGGAATAGAGGGGCAGAATCACCTCCCTCGACCTGCTGGCCACATTTCTTTTGATGCAGCCCAGGATGTGGTTGGCCTTCTGGGCTGTGAGTGCACATTGCCTGCTCATGTGAGCTTCTCATTGACGAGCACCCCCAAGTCCTTCTCTGCAGAGCTGCTCTCAAGCATGCCATCCCCCATCGTGTACTGAAAACAGAGAATGCCTCGACCCAGGTGCAAGACCTTACACTTGGCCTTGTAGAACCTCATGAGGTTCTCAGAGGCTCACTTCTCCACCTTGTCCCAATCCCTCTGGATGACATCCCATCCTTCTGGTATGGCAACTGCACCATTCAGATTGGTGTCATCTGCAGACTTGCCGAGGGTGCACTCAATTCCTCTGTCAATATCATTGATAAAGATATTGAACAGCACCGGTCCCCATAGGGACCCCTGAGGGACGGCACTCATCACGAATCTCCATCTGGACTTTGAGCCATTGACCACTACTCTCTGAATACAAACATCCAACCAGTTTCTTATGCACTGAACCGTCCACCCATGAATTCATATCTCTCCAATTTAGAGAGAAGGATGTTGTGGGGAACTGTGTCAAAGATTTTACGGAAGTCTAGATAGATCACATCTGTCAGTTTACCCAGGTCCACTGCTGCGGTTACCCCATCATAGAAAGCCACTAAGTTGTTCAGACAGGACTTGCCCCTGGTGAAGCCGTGCTGGCTGCCATTAATCACCTCCCTGTCCTCCATGTGCTTTAGCATATCTTCTAAGAGGATCTCTTCCATGATCTTCCCAGGCACAGAGGTGAGGCTGACAGGTCTGTAGTCCTCAGGGTCGTCTTTTCTACCCTTTTTAAATATGGGCACAAAGTTGCCATTCTTCCAGTCATCAGGGTCTCCTGACTGCCATGACTTTTCAGATATCATGGAGAATGGTTTGACAACCACATCAGCCAATTCCCTCAGGACTCTGGGATACATCTCATTAGGTCCCATGGACTTATACGTGTTCAGGTTCTTCAAGTGTTCGTGAACCTGATCCTCCTCTACTGTGGGAGGGGGTCTACCCTCCTGGTCACCATCTTGCTGTCCCATGAACCAGGAGGGGCAATGAAAGCAGTTATTGATGAAGACTGAGTCAAAAAATTGTTGAGTACCTCAGCCTTTTCCTCATCTGTTGATACATGATCCCCATTTCCAGCCATCAGTGGGGGTACATTCTCTTTGATCTTCCTCTTTTGGTTGATGTACCTGTAAAAGCCTTTCTTGTTGGTCTTTACTTCCCTTGCCAAGTTCAGCTCCAACTGTGCCTTGGCCTTCCTGACTTCATCCCTACACAACCGGGCAGCGTCTCTGTACGTGTCCCAGGTTACCTGTCCCTGCTTGCACTGCCTGAAAGATCACTTGACATTATAAATCACTGATGAGGAAAAACCATCAAATTCTGGTAGGCCATTTACTTCCTCACTCATAAATGAGGAATTGCCAAGTTCTCCATATTCTTAAGCATTTTGACTAATCCAATTTTAAAAGAGTCAGTGATTTGCTATCCAGCATTTGGTTGACTATATGTATATATATATATCTATTTAGATAGATTATAGTTAAATAAGGTTTCCAGGCCTGGCTATATTTCTTTCTTCTGTCTTTCTATAATTTTTATTGCTATAACTCTATGAAAAACTGATTAGACTCTTGTGCTCTGTTTCAGTCTACTTTATATTTGTTTAATTTTTGCGTGAGATTTACTTCCTTTTGCTTTTCATTTGTCAGGTAGAAGAATAAAACAATGTCAAGCAGTCATTTCAGCCCAGCAAGAACAAGGAGAAATCTGAATTTAACACTTCTCAATACAATGAAAAGCACAGATTATTTTGTACATGTGGATGTACTGGGTTTGTGTGGCAAGGTTTTTCTAGTCGGAGGGCTACAGGGAACAGATATCCACCTGCATCCCGTGGGGGACCTCACACTGGAGCAGGTGGATGTGCACGAAGGAGGCTGCAACCCTGTGGAGAACCCATGCTGGAGCAGGCTCCTGGCAGGACTTGTGGACCTGTGAAGAAAGGAGGTAGGTTTTCAGACAGAACTTGCGACCCTGTGGGGGACCCACACTGGTTCGGTCTGTTCCTGAAAGACTGCACCCTATGGAAGGGACACACTCTAGACTAGTTCATGAAGAACTGCAGCCCTTGGGAAGGATTCATTTTAGAGAAGTTTGTGGAAGATTGTTTCCCATGAGAGGGACCCCATAGTGGAGCAGGGGAAGAGAATGAGGAGCCCAGCCTTGAGGAAGGAGCAGTAGAGATAGTGTGTGATGAACTGAACTCTCATTCCCTCTCATCCTGTGCTGCTGTTGGGGAAAAAGACAGAGAAAACGGTGTGAAACTGAGCCCATGAAGAAGAGGGGTGTGGGAAAAGGATGTTTTAAGATTTAGTTTTAATTTCTTCATTGCTCTACTCAGATTTGATAAATAATAAATTATATATTCTCCAGTTGGGTCTGTTTCACCTGTGATGGTAGTTGGACTCCTGTTCTTATCTTCACCCACAATCCTTTCATTATATATTTTCTCCCCTGTCAAACTGAGGAAAAGGAGTGATAGACTGGCTAGATGGGCACCTAGTGCCCATATAAGATAAAACCTATCACAGTGGACTTTTAAGAAAAACATATTCCATGTTTTCTTGAGTGTTAACAGTTAACTTCTAAACCTAGATAATTTTCATGTTATTAACGATTCTGGCCAGACAGACTACTACGGCTTAATTCCAGTAATATATCAGTGTATACTAACGAAGTTATGCTAGCATAAAACTAAAGTTAAGCAGTGATGGCACAGCCCACACAGTTATTAGTAAATCCTGGGGTTCCAACACCTTAAAAATTTAAGCTGGGGAAGAGAAAAAAAAAATCAGAAAATAAAAAGAGAAAAAAAGAGATGTAAAGGCATAATTTCTATTTTTTAAACTTATTTGCTTTGTCATTTATTAATAGATGATAGATTTAAGGAAATTACCATTAGATAGTCACAAATGTATGGGAGCGAATGGGATTCACTCAAGAAAACTGAGGGAGCTGAAGGAGGAGCTTAAGAAACCACTCTATATCGTTTATCAGCAGTTAACGGGAGAGGTCCTAGATGACTGGAAGTTTGCCAGTGGGATGCCCGTCTATGAGAAGGACCAGAAAGAGTATCTAGGGTACTACAGGCCTCTCAGCCTGACTTCAGTATCAGGAAAGCATTATGAAGCACTCTGAATAAGTTCACCAAGCAAGTACAGGTGAACCAGGGGATCAGGCCCAGCTTGACCAGTCTGATGTTCTTGTATGACCAGGTGATGTGCTTAGTGGATGAGGGAAAGGCTTGAGTGTTATCTACCTGGATTTCAGTAAAGCCTTTGATACTGTCTCCCACAGTATTCTCCTAGAGAAACTAACATCTCATGGCTTAGACCGGTATGACCCTCACTGGGTGAAAAAATTAATTGGATGTGGTAAACAGAGATAAATCCAGTTGGCTGGTCACAAGTGGTGTTCCTTGGGGCTCAGTGTTGGGGCCAGTCTTGTTTAATATCTCTATCAATGATCTGGATGAGAGGATTGAGTGCTCCCACAGTAAGTTTGCAGGTGGTAGTGTTGATTTCCTTAAGGGCAGGAAGGCTCAGCAGAGGGATCTGGATGGCTGGATAGGTGAGCTGAGGCCAGTTGTGTGAGATTCAACAAAACCAAATGCCAGGTCCTGTACTTAGTTCGCAACAACCCTGTGCAATTTTACAGGCTTGGGAAAGAATGGCTGGAGAGCTGCCTGGTGGAAAAGGACCTGGGGGTGCTGGTTGACAGCTGGCTGAATGTGAGCTAGCAGTGTTCTCAGGTAGTCAAGAAAGCTAACAACATCCTGTCTTCTATCAGAAAGGTTGTGGTCAGGAGGGGCAGGAAAGTGATTCCCCCCCTGTACTCAGCACTCATGAGGTTGCATCTCAAATCCTGTGTTCAGTTTTGGGCCCCTCACCACAAGAAAGACATTGAGATGCCAAAGCATGTGCAAAAAAGGGCAACAAAAATGGTGAGGGTTCTGGAGAACAAGTCTTATGAGGAACAGCTGAGGGACCTGAGGCTGTTTAGTCTGGAGAGAAGGACGCTAAGGGGAGACCTTATTACTCTGTAAAACAACCTGAAAGGAAGCTGTAGTAAGACAGGTGTTGGTCTGTTGTTCCAAGTGACTAGCAACAGGAGAGGAAATGGTATTAAGTTCATGGAATCATAGAATCATTGAATGGTTTGAGTTAGAAAGGACCTTAAAGATCATAAGATCACCCAGTTCCAACCCCCCTTGTGATGGGCAGGGACATCTCCCATTAGATCAGTCTGCACAAGGCCCCTTCCAAAATGGCCTTGAACACTTCCAGGGAGGTGGCATCCACAGCTTCCCTGGGCAACTTGTTTCAGTGTCTCAACACCCTCATCATGAAGAATTTCTTCCTAATGTCTAATCCTGCCCCTTTCCAATTTAAAGCCATCCCCCGTCATCCTATCACTGTGTGGCCTTGTAAAAAGTCCCTCCCCAGCTTTCCTGTAGGCCCGCATGAATTACTGGAAGGCTGCTATGAGATGTCCCCAAAGCCTTCTCTTCTTCAGGCTGAACAAGCCTCCCAATAAATGAGGTTGCTCAAGGCCCCATCCAACGTGGCCTTGAACACTTCCAGGGATGGGGCATCCACAACTTCCCTAGGCAACCTGTTCCAGTGTCTCACCACACTCATTGTGAAGAATTTCCTCCTTATGTCTAGTCTAAATCTGTCCCTCTCCAATTTATAGCCATCCCCCCTCATCCTATCACTACATGACTTTGTGAAAAATCCCTCCCCAGTTTTTCTGTAGGCCCCCTTCAGGTACTGGAAGGCCACTATAAGGTCTCCTTGGTGCCTTCTCTTCTCCAGGCTGAGCAACCCCGACTCTCTCAGCTTGTCCTTGTAGCAGAGGTGCTCCATTCCTCTGATCATCTTTGCAGATATCCTCTGGACCCATTTCAACAGTTCCACAACCTCCTTATGTTGGGGATTCCAGAACTGGACACAACACTTCAGGCGGGATCTCACAAAAGTGGAGTAGGGCAGAATCAACTCCTTCAACCTGCTGGCAAGCTTATTTTGATGCAGCCCAGGATACAGTTGCCCTTCTCGTCTGTAAGAGCATGTTGCTGGCTCACATCAAGATTTTAATCTATGTCCTTCTTGGCAGGGTTGCTCTCAATCAAATAATCTCCCCTCCTGTATTGAAACTGCAGATTGCCCCAAACCAGATGTAGGACCTTGGTGGCCTTGTAGAACCTCATGAGGTTCACTCAGGCTCACTTCTCCAGCTTTTCCAGATCCCTCTGGATGACATCCCATCCTTACGGTGTGACAACTGCACCACTCAGCTTGGTGTCATCTGCAAATTTGCTAAAGAGTGCACTCAATCTTCCTGTCTATATCATTGATGAATATATTAAACAGCACTGGTCCCAGTACAGAACCCTGAGGGACACCACTTGTCATGGATCTCCATCCGGACATTGAGTAACTGACTGCTACTCTGAATACAACCACTCAACTACTTCCTTATCCATCGGACATTCCACCCATCAAATCCGCATCTCTCCAATTTAGACAGAAGATTGTTGTGAGAGACCAGGTGAAAAGCTTTATAGAAGTACAGATAAATCACGTCCTTTCCTTTTCCTGTGTCCACTGATGTGGTTACTCCATCACAGAAAGCCACTAGGTTGGTTAGGCAGGACTTGCCATTGATGAAGCTGTGCTGGCTGCCACTAATCACCTCCCTGTCCTCCACGTGCTTTAGCATAGCTTCTAGGAGGATATCTTCCACAATCTTCCCAGACACAGAGGTGAGGCTGACAGGTCAGTAATTCCCAGGGTCATCTTTTCTACCCTTTGTAAAAATGGGCACAAAGTTGCCCTTCTTCCAGTCACCAGTGGCTTCCCATGACTGCCACGGAGAGATAGAAGGGCCTTCTATGTGATTGCATACCCACAGATTTTTGAGATTATTTACTTTCTTCTCATGTTTGAATATTCATTTTGATGTATTAATATTCACTTTGGCTGCACCTGGTAGATGTCATGCAAGTGGAACTTTCCACTTGTGGCATCAGACCATCTCACTTGAGCCATGACCCAGGTGTTTGGGGGAGGTGACTGATGTTCAATTGCTTTCTCAGATGACTACAGGGCCTCTTCCCAGGCACAGAGGATCCCAAAAACACTGAAGGAGTGCCCAAGTGCTGTGGATCATTGCTCTGTAACACTGGGTATGCTTTTCCCAGTCTTCCTAGTCAAGACGACTGATTGTCAGCCCCCTTCTTCAGGTGATTAGGGAGGTTTTTTTCCCCAATTATAGCAGTTTCAGCCAGGCCAATGTGCTGCCTCACTGTCCTGGATGACTGCCTCTACATAATAGGAATTCTTCTCCCTGTGAACCCTGTGTTCCACTGTGTCAGATAATAACCCAATTTTTTTTCCAAATGTATCAAAAACGTTTTGCAATGCAGTGCAGAGTGGTCTGTGTGGCTAGTAGGGTAAGAAGAAATTGCACCACCACAATTACAGAATATCTCAAGTTGGAAGGGGCTCATAAGAGCCATTGAGAACAGCTCCTAGCTCTTCACAGTACTGTCAAAACCTAAATCATATCCCTAAGAGCATCATTCAAATGTTTCTTTAACTCTGACATGTTTGGTGCCATGACCACTTCCAAAAACTTTTTCACCTTAAAAACAGTAAGCTAGGATACTCAGCAACACTGAGAGGTCAGGAATTAGATACATACAATGGTGGAAAAACTAAGAAAATATGATTAAAGCAGTTTCTCTTAGAATTTTATTGGCTTTTGTTTTCCATCTTCGTAAAATGGAATTTTGAATTTCCAGTCTCCACTTAGAGTAGGCAGATGAAACAAGTGATGCTAGAAACTATAAGTTCTCCTGACCTTCGACTTGCTGATAGGCCCATTTACTCTCTCCACCTCCATTTTCCATTCCATCATTAACTTCTCTAATGAACTCCATTCTCTCAGGAACAGGAATGTATTGCCAGAACTTCAAGACTTGAGGGAAAGAAGAAAATAGATTACAGTAAAGATCACTCTATGAGTCCAAGATTTGTACACATAATGGAGCTGTTTCATGCCTAATAAATTTCTTTGAAATCAGATCACAAGGTATGATTTTACTCTTGCTTTTCAGGAGTTGTAATACTAAGAGTGTGAAGTAATCAAGGTGAACACCACTTGGGGAACTGACACCACTAAATTAAATGAAAGCTAAAGACTGTTTGGATAAAGCAGGTCCAAGTGGTTTGGAGGCATTAGCACAGATGATACTAGTCTGAAGCACCTGTAATAGTATTGTACTGACCAGTAGGGTAAGATAGAAATGCAACTTTAACAGAAGTTTTTCTTTCTCTTAGTGCAATATGCTTTCAATTTCTGTAGAAATGATACAACAAATTCTCAGTGTTGCCAAAATCTGAACTCTCGTCATCATAACAAGGAAAAAGCTGTTTCACTGAGCACTTTTCTTTCTCTGACATAGTGGAAAGGTGGAAGGTGTGACACCTCATCTTCCATAGTGGATTTTACTTGCCTTCTTTTCCATTTCCTCTCCTTGTTTTGCTTCTCACTGATAGAACTCGTTGGTTAACTGAGATACTCTGCTGACGTGTTTTTCCCTGAAACAGTATAAGCATAACACTCAATTTTAATATGATGAGTCTCAGTCAGAAAATATTGGAAGCAAAAATCTGAATTAACCATGGTCAAGAACTGTCCTTCACCATGGCTGATTAGGATATAACTATGATTTACTTTGTTTGGCAGTAGGATTTATATGCCAAGCAGCCATTAAAATCTTATGATGTGAGATCTCAGGAGTCAGCACATTAGTCTTACTACTATTATAATTTCAATAAGCATAAAATGAAGGCAAGGTCTTGAAGTTCAAGTAAAAGTTTTTTTCCAAGACATGTAAATCTTAAACTTTAAGGAAAAAAAAAAAAAAAAAAAAAAAAAGAGGAAAGAAGATGCAGACTAACCTTTTCTGGAAGTTTTCCTTAGCACTGTATAAAGTCTGATCATCTTAGATGTACAGCCTTCTGGCTTTGATCAGGTTTTATGGAGTACAGCTTAAACTACAAATTATCTACAAAGTACTTAGGAGCTTGTATTCGTGAAGGTAAAAATGTTAATGTTAAAATTAATTCTCCTCTCATTTATTTGTGTTTTTTTCTGCCTACAATGATTATCCTTTGGTTCTCACTACTATGTCTGGACCACAGTAAAATTTACTGAACAAGTAGAAGAATAGTCATTAAAGAGAAGCATTAAAACAAGCAATATATTCTTTAGTATGTTTAGTATATGCATGAAGTAAGCATGAGGGGAAGAGGACCAAGACAGTAAAAAATAGAATAAGATCCTAGTTACTCAATGCAACATGCAAAAATAAAATCAAATCAACCTCCTCTACACTGACACTGTGAATGGACTCCACAAATCAAATGCTTGTGTACCATTTTTCTGACCAAAAGAGAAAACATTTCTTGCTGCTAGACACAAAATCAATTGACAAAGCTGAAAATGTTTTGAAAGAATAAAGCTCAAAATGCAGTCACCTCAGTGTTACTCAGAGAAAACAGCAGCAGCACAGAAACAAAAGCTAATTGTGATATGTCTCCTTCACTTGGCCTGAAGGATCTTTGTGCCTGGAATAAACCTCTATTTGTTTAAAAATACCCCTATCACTTTTAAAATTCTAGGCATTCCTCTGAAAGGAAGTCTCATGTATATATTTTCAGTGAAAATTTTCACCCAGCTATTGAACTACAGCATGTAGCTAGTGCCAAATATTTGCACATATTTGCTTGCACTTGGTTCACATCAAAGAACAGAAAGGCAGACAGAGAGAAAGAAAGATCTTTGAAAAGGTCATGAGATCTCAAATAAAAGCAGTGTTAGGCTTTGTCCTGAAAAACATTGATTTATTAAAAGATCACAAGTGACCTGTGAGGCTTCCAAGGTAATTCCAGGTGAAGAGTGAAAATGAAACTGTACGATGTGAACTAGGTTCAAAGACCCCAAAGCTGTAGTTAAAATATAGTTCAAAAGCAGAGTGCACAGGATTATTGAATGAAAAATGTAACCTCATGAACTTATACAACACAAACTCAATGCATTTAAATAGTGTAACTTTATCAATAGTCAATATCACCATAAATAATCTTATAGTGCTTTATAGATTCAGACTCAAATTTTGCATGAACATATGTCATAATCAATAAACAGCATCAGGCTATTTAACTGTAAAACAGTTGGCACAGTTAAATTATCAAGAGGCAGAGCAGGGTTGAGCACAAACGTGCTCTTGGGTCTTCAAAAAGCTCATTAAATCAGTGCTAACAAAGTTAAGACTTGGACTGACAAGGTAAATATTATAAATAATACTGCTTTTCAGTTATGTGTGAGCAATATTACTTGCCATGTCTTAAATGTTACAGTGTGTTTCATTGATAATGTCATTTCAGGTTTTTTTTCTGAAGAATATTTGTTTCTCATATTTTATAGGTTCTGTTACTCACTGCATGCAGCCATTCCCTTATGATTATTTATAATTATTTGCTGTACTGTCTCAGATACATTTTCAAATCAAAAGAGTTTCTGTGGATACTGTTCGTTACCATTCTTTTTTACTCTTTTAATATATTTTCTACTCTGTCACTCTGCCTTTGTTCTCCAGAGCAAGAGCCTCAGTCAGGTGCTCTAAAAATTTCAGTTCATGCACCTGCTTTGTAATGGACATGTTAGAATCCTTTTCTCTATCAGTGTCTGGTGCATTAATTTCACTATGACTAAGAGAGGAATTATCCAACTATAGACACATAGCGCAGAACTAAATAGGGCATAAAAACATATCCAGAAGTGTTCTAGATTTCTTCCTACAGGGGAAATAATCAAGACTGTAAGGCACCTCCAAAGATGTGTGTGTGTGCTACAACAGAAATGAGTGGATAGGCAACTTTGGCAAAGTATAAATGTGTCATATGTTATTTAAATTATAAGATGACCAAAGACACACTATCACCTAGGAGGTTCTCAGATGCAGGTATGGAATGAATAGACCTCAGCCATTTATCTTGCCACATTGCATCACGTAGAAATTTACATGTTCTGTTTTGGGGTGAGTTTTTTTGTTTCTTTCTAGGGTTTATTTTTGTTGTTATTGTGTTTTGTGGGTTGTTTTTTGTTTGGTTTTTTTTTTTTTTTTTTTTTTGTGTGTGTGTGACTTCTTAGATAACCTTTTCTGGGGGCAGGCAACTTTTCTGATTATATATGTTCAGGAGTCCAAAAATAATCAGTGATTATGTCTGATGAGATTAGACTCCCCACCAACCCCTTTAGAAATCATTTCTATAAAATAAAGAATGGTGTAAAGAACTTACTTTGTATATCAAGTATGTAAAATTATGCTGTCTATGGGCATATAAGAAATACAGGTTGCACTGTGTTTCAGGTTCATGTTTCTCACTGTTATGGAAACTGCTACTCTTAAACTGAAAATTACCTATGTGTCAGGATGGCCTATGAAACAGATATTAGTGAAAGCAGCCCAAAACAAAATGAGCTTTTACTAAGTGATGAAAAATGTAGAACATATTCCTCCAGAATGTTTTCTTTCAAAATGTGCAGAACATTAAAATAAACAAACAAACAAAGACTGAAAGAAAAATACTATAGAATCACTGCTTTTTGTACAACTCCCCATTTACAGAGCTATAACCTAGCACCTACTAGCCTGGTGCTCCCAGACAGTCTCACTGTTCATTGTTACATGTCTTTTTATTTCTATCATTATCTTTAATTCTGTTTATCTTTAAACAGTGCTATATTTTGTGCCTTGGTTTTCATGAAAAATACAGGAAAACATTAAAGACTAAATTTTTATTTTGTTTTTAGCTCTTTCCACACATAACTAATAAAATCAGAAAATTCAGGAAGTTTTATCTGGATATTTCTAGTATTTTATGTTTGTGTAATTTCACACAATGCTTCATACCATTTTTATGTATAAAAAAAACTTAGCATAGCATAATAAATTAGATTTTTGAAAGTAGAACCTTATTTTGAGAAAGATGTTCTTAATTTATAATACAACAGATATATATTTATATAATGGCAGTAGGACTAATTTGGACAGAACCAAAGATAGGTGCCATAGGTCTTGTTTATCTAATTCCCAGATATCTTTCTGCCCATGATCTAACATCTGTATATTTTGCCAAGTTTTGTGATGAAGTGTAATCTCAGTAGGCATCATGAGAGTCTGTGGTGCCTCTGGACAGGTGAAGATTTTCATCAGCCTGCACCCAGCTTGGCTGTGATTTCCTCTTTTATTTGCTTCCCGATCTATAAATGGATCTATTCTTTGTAGTTCTCCATACATAAAGTGATTTGTGATAGAAATATTTGTTAATGTGTAAGATGCTTTTGAACTCTTTCATGTGAGAAACAGTTTCTATATGCATTATTCCTTTAATTAAATGATGTCCACTGGCTGTAAGAGAGGCCAAATGGACACCAAATGCCATGGTCATACCTCCATCAATGTAGGTCTGAGAAGTACCCAAAATAGACTGGAAACCTAAACTAAACCAGTCAAATTTAAGTGTGAAATAAAGAACTAATTTTCAATGCAAAAGGCTATTAGTCAGAGGAACACACTGGCAGACAGACAAATACATTCTTAAATATTCTTTCATTAAGAAAACATTTTAATTAATATTTTGTAGCAGGATCCTGTACAGAGGTAACAGGATTATACCTTATGTCCTGGTCAAGTCAGAAAGCAGAACTGCAGTCCTTATTCTGTATAACCAGGAAGGTGATTTGATAATTAATTTGTACCTTTTAGAGATTGCTGTCAGCCACAGCAAAAACGGACCCGTGGAATAAAAAACCCAAGAAAACAGACTGGGGAGTATGACTGCTCAGGGGTTACCATGGGTATCAGCAGGACACGATCATAGCACGTCCCACCGTTGTAGGCAGGGAGTAGGGCAGCTAGAGGTAGCCCCAGTCCCTATCGCACACCTCCTTAAGGACAGGGCAGGCTGAGCCCAGTCCAGGACATTGGACTGCTGGGATCCCAGTCAGGCTCAGTGAGAGGAATGGTGGTGAAACCTGAGGTCCTCAGGTAGAGCTGTTGGGCTAGGCTGAAACCAGACCTGGATGTCAGTGTGCAGGTAGGGATCAGAGTCAGATTGCCGCCTGTGTGGGCAGGTCTGGGCTGCCACATGGCAGGAGTTTTAGCTTGGAGGGACAAGCAGTAGACTCACAGCTTAAAAGCATCTCCTTTGGGAAGGAGGAATGGGAATTCACCGAGGCCTCTTCTGGCCATTTCTTTGCAGTAGTTCTTACTAGAGGGCAAATGCTTTGCCCTGAGCCCAGCAGGCAAAGCCCTGGGTGAAGAGACTGTGCCCAGGACCCTGAAGGATACAATGTGAAAGGCAATGCCCCTCAGCTACTGCAATCAAACTTGTGACAAGTGTCTTCGATTTTCACAAGGCTCAGCTAAACAAGTACTAAATACTTCTTTCAATGGTTGAGGCATGGCCCACACCTGGTCATGCTGTGACCTGAATTAGAATGACTTCACAGAAAAAGCTGAGGAGAACAGATGCCAAAATTAGGACACATACTTATCTTTTCACCAGATTAACTACAGCAGCATGGCGTAATACTACATGAATCCTTTGAATGACTGATTTTGCCATCTGCTATTCATTTGCAAAACGTTGTACTTCTGCTTATGTCTCCTCAACACACTCAAACATTATCTAGCTACCTTCAACCATAAATAGGAATGGTGTGAGCCATTCATCTATAAGAGCAGCTCTGTTTGCTAATATGGCACCAGCAAGTGATTATAATGAGCAGTTAATGTTAATGTTGCTAAAAATATCTGTTCTGACTCTAGATTCACAGTGTACAGAAATCCCTGGAGATGTATAGTCAACAAGAGTCCTCCTTAAGGGGGTGAGAGAAATTGAATTCATTAATGGTCAGAATTTTAGACATTCTTTGGTATATTATTCATGGAACTTTTCAAATAGGTATCAGTCTGCTTAAGGTTTCTGTGCAACCAGACTTTATGAGCAAAGAAACCAAAAGTTTGCAGACTCTGTGGTGATCTGAAGGGTGAAGACAGCAAAAGAAGCTACTCTGTTCCGCTTATAAGACATACACTTGGATGGAATCAGTTTACTGAAGCACAGATCAGCATTCTGACTTTTCAGAATGCATTAAAAAGGAATCAAACCTCAGGGCAATTAAAAACATGCAACAGTAGTTCCCTGCTGCCTTTCAAAGTATAATTTCCCAGTGAAGGAAAAAAAAAAAATAACCTACATAGAAAATATTTTTAGTACTTTTAAAGCAGTTTTGTGTTATACAGAATAATGCAGATAACTTTTTAAAATAAAAATTATTTGATAGTAAGTCTGCTAGCATTCTTCTTATACACTACCCAGCCTTCCTTTGATGCATATTGCAATGCAGGATTTCAATACAAAGTTTGAAAATATATAAAAAATGGTTTTTATGTTTGTTCCTCAAGGCTGATTTCTTAATCTATTATGTCGCCTCCCAGAAATGTTGCTTGCATATTCAGATGTCAAAAATATCTTTGTGGCTACTGACTTCATTTCACATCCTGTACAAGACCACTCTGGCAACCATTACTGTCAGCATTCCAGCCCTCTTGTCAATGACTAACTGCTCTCAGTTGCTGCTGAAACCTTACAGAGCAGTTCAGTTACTAGGATCTGCATGTAATAATGTTAATACCATGTGTTTTTATAGGTAGAAATAGAAAGCTACCAGGTAGAAGCCAAATAGTATTTTAAAGATGTGAGCACATTTGATGTAGAAAAGAAAAAAGTAAGGTCTAAAATGCTGATTTGAAAAATATGTTTTCTAGAGTAGAAGGATACCATAAATAATAATTTAATTTTGAAACACGTAAAATAATTTTTTAACACTGGAAAAGCAAAGATTTCCTGACAGTTTTCTAGTCGAACAGCAAAAATCTATAAGGCTCCAAATGTTTTGTGCTAAAGGTATTGTGTCAACATAAATACATTGGCACTAGTTTTCTTTGCAGTTAATAATAATAACAACAGTAACAACAAGAGTAAATATATCTCAGTATCAATGCAGATTGCAAGACGAAGGAAATAAGAGTAGTCCAACAGAGAAAGACTTGGGGATACTAGTTGATTAAAAGCTGAACATGAGCCAACAATGTATCCTTACAGCCCAGAAGGCCAACTGTGTCCTACCTGCATCAAAAGAAGCATGGCTAGAAGGTCAAGGGAGGTGATTCTGCTCCAGTGTGGTGAAATCCCATCGGAAGTTCTGAGTCCAGCTCTGCAGTCCTCAGCACAGGAAAGACATAGATGTGTTGGAACAGGTCCAGAGGAGGGCCACAAAAATGATTAGAGGCATGGAACACCTATATTATGAAGAAAGACTGAGATTGTTGGGCTTGTTCAGCCTGACAAAAAAAGGCTCTGTTGAGACCTTGTTGTAGCCTTTCAGTATTTAAAGGGGGCTTATAAGATGGAGACTTTAGCATGGCCTGCAGCAATAGGAGAAAAGATAGTGGTTTTAACATAAAAGAGGTTAGATTTAGACTGGTTATAAGGAATAAATTTTTTTACAATGAGGGTGGTGAAGCACTGGAACAGGATCCCCCATCCTTGGAAACAATCAAGTTCAGGTTGGACGAAGCTGTGAAAAATTTGATCTAGTTGAAGATGTATCTGTTTATTGTAGAGAGATTGGATAATCTTTAACGGTCTCTTCCAACAAAAACTATTCTGATTCAACAAATTTTGCATTAAGTTCTTTGGTTTTTTTTATGGACGATGACATTTGAGATATGACTTATGTGATATATTTCTCATTTCACTTTAGAATCCTTACCTTATGAAATTCAAATATACAAAATCTTTCTAAGATAAATTGCCTTCATTCCTCTATCCTATGGCAGACTTCTACACTTCATCTGATTTACAGCTAGATTTTAATAGGAGAATGCACATGTAATTAAAGAATTTAATAGCATTAACCAATATATAATTAAATGCATAAAGTAAATATACTATTAAGTACACCAAAATCTAATTATCAATGTTGTTCTCAACTGTTGATAAAGTTTTATTTTCCTAGTGTTTAGTTTGGCTTTGCATATCCATGTTATTAATCCAAAGGGTCATGTTCTATCACATGGGCTGTAAATGTAAATGACTCTTTGAGTCAAGTTCTTGTTTGATCTGTTTTTCTGAGACCTGCACAGGGAATACTCAGAGAAATAAGAAGATTTTCATGTGTAGTGTACTGGGTACAAACTAAATTTGCCTTGAATAACAGACACCCAGTAATACAGGAAATGTGGATCAAAGCCACGGAATGGTCATCTTTCAAATTCTGGTAGTTCGGTTGGATCAAAATTCGGTAATTACCTTTTAAGATTCTAGGAATGAATTATAAACTCCTGGTACTACCATTTCAAAATGTTTGTGCTACTTATAAATGTTTTTATATTTAAAAAAAAAATCCAATACAACATTCATTTTTTCCTTCTAAGTATATTTCAATATTATGTAGATGTGCATAATTTCTTATTTTTTCACCTCCATCCTTAAACTAGTAGATTTCCCTAGGAATTAGATTCTACTGGATAATTGAGTACATAATCAGCAAAAAGTGAGTTCAATGACCTTGATTATGCAGACCACATAGTTTTTAATGGAAGATGAAAAGTGATTCAGAAAAATTTTCCCACCTTGATCTTCTTCACTTTATGTAGTAGCTGTTTACTCTTCTTCCCAATTCCTAGATACTGAAGTCATCACTTAATTAACAGAGTTTTCCTGACTGACCAGTTAAGTGATGAAAGGAGGACAGGCTTTGATATAAGAAAAAATACTTTTACAATTAAAAACAATTCTGAACATTTTTTATATCATCTTGATTTCTTACGTAGTTATTTTTTTTAACACAGTCTTGACTCCAGTCCATTTTTACTATACGTCCAGGTCATATGCAGTTGAAAATAAAACTAATAGATGATCTAATGACTCCTAGGTTTAATCTGTTAAGTTTGAACTGGCAGAGTTACATAGTTATTATATAAACAGCAAAGGAAAATGTGCTTAGAATAGGATGTGATCAGTTCATATGTATGCTGAATTACCAAAATGGATGTGTTTGAAAGGTAAGTGTATATTAATTTGGTAAACAGGAATTAATAAAATTTTTCAGTCAGGGAAGAATTTTGTGCAAGAAGCCAAATTCCATAACTGGTCTACTTGCCTCTGTGAGTTGACATGATTTTAGACAGTTTCTAGACAATACAGAGTCTATAATTAGAATCAATTACTTCAGTATATTGCCTTGCTGTCATGCTAAGTTTTTCAACATACTTTGTGTCTGTTCTGAGTTCATGAAATCCAGTATGGGTGGGTCAGTACAGTGCCTGGGGCTTATTCTTAGGGGTGGGTCAAAAATCCTGTTCGATCGCCTATTCGGGGAAAGATCTGTGGAGTCTAATCTTCTCAGTGTAACAAACTAAAGTGACGATAAAGAGAGATTTCAGGTGAGATTGAAGAAGGATCAGTGTAATCTGTGTGTAGGGATAGAGAACACCAGTAACTGTTCCACAATTAGTTAAAATTTAAATATAACTAATCTGGATGGAGGATTCAGTTGATCCTTTTACACAGTTTTGGCCAGGAGAAGCCGAAACTCCAGACTATTCATTCATGTAAATTAACTTCTAGAGCATGAAGAATTAGATCTTTCACAAAAACTAGAAGCTACTTTTAGAAGCTACAATTTATTTTTATGTATTTAAACCCACATCACATGTGTAAACGTGTGTCTGGTGTATGTGTGCCTTGGTTCCTGATGCGGCAGTTTCTATCGGTATTGCTGTTTGCCAGTTGAAAACCTAAGATGAAATATCTGACTGCACTCTTGAGCTGCATGAATTTTGACATCACAACTGTTCTTGATGAGTTTCCCATGGGCCCAGTGGAATAATTTCTGCCTTATTGGCGGCCACATGCATATGTAAAATCCATCCTTCTGCCTCTGTTCTATTCAAGTAATATTTTTTGACTCATGCAAATCAAATATTGTCCAGAAGAGATGCATTTGAAATAATGAAGCAATGAAGTCTCCGAGGACGGAGCTTCTGCAGAATATGGGGGAAGGCTTTGAACTAGTTTGCACACTAGCCATCTAAATGCACATTGTCTTGGCAGATGTCTTGCAATGAAAAGAAAAAAAAAAAAATCTGTTACAGAAACAATGTGGCTGGAAGGATTGACAGGAATGTAGATAATAAAAACCTAACTACCAGTGTGCTATAGGTTTATTAAAGGTAGGACAATCTTGCCAGACCTTCACTGTTCACCTTAAGGACGTTACATTCATGAAGAACAATGTGCTTTCACTAATCAGGTTCCTGAATATATTGTATTTATTAAATCCAAATAAAAAATTACCACCAGTATTACATGTAGTATTTCTGACTCTGTCAAGATGCGTTTATTACTGAATCATGGTTGTATGCTGTGGTGTAAAGTTGCTGTTTAATACACTTTACGTAGTCATGTCTCATGGCTCCAGCATTCATTCAGTTGCTTGACAATATTTTGGTTATCTTTGTTATCCTTCTGACACACACTTTCTACTGATGAAGTTGATAGGGAAGGATTGTATGCAGTGTTTCTTATCAAGTTCTTGGAAAGGGCTACAACATTCAGTCAAGACATGTACTGTGGGTATTTAATTTAGATGAAGTTATCACGGGCTGCCTTCAGATATAGTCAATGGAATGTTTCAGCTGAATGGTAATTCAGAACAGAAGTCTAACCAACTTAAGTGCCTCTAAAGCCTGCCTACCTCTGCTAACTTTAAAAGGAATACAAAGACCTGGCAATTTCCTATTCATTTAACAATATTACAATAGAGGTACTTCTAATTCACACTATTTTAAGAAATATAGATTTATTCACAGAGTTTTCTTAAATAACTGCTTTTTTTTTTTTTTTTTTTCTTTTGAGATGTACATTTTCTGACACAAAGAAATAGGACTCATCTGGAAAAGAAGACCATGATAAGCTGCTGCCAGACAGCACAAAAATGTGATAAATATAGCCACGGAGTTCACTGAGGAGTAACAACGCCTTCTCACATATATTACAGTGAAGATTATAAAAGTTGAGAAACTTGTTATATTTGTGATTGCCTTATTCATGCTGAGGAATTCAAGACTAAGTAAATGACAAAAGTCAGCTAATGACAATATCTGTACCCAAACAACTTATTGTCTAAGCAGAGTTCATGGAAGCAAATTAAGTAGTTTGAAAGAACAACATAAGAATATTGGTACATGGAGAAAATTGTGAAGTAAAGCATACCGCAGTGTAGCGTTGGAAGAACAGAGTGTGATACTGGGATTTGCCATGTGGTTTAAAACAGACATTGAAAGTTGATAAAGGCAGGGTGAAGGAAAAGATATCTCACTGATCAAGAGACATAGTGGTTGGATTAAATTCATGTTACCCATCTGTTTTGGTGTGTGCAGGTGTTTCTGTTTAATGAGTTGTTGCACTCCATTTTATTATTTTTTGCATTATATTAATCATGATGCTAAACAGATGACTGGGAAGTTTTTATTATGTTTACAATATGGTAGTCCAGAGGAAGGCCACAAAGACGATACTCAGCCTCCTCTTCCCCAGGCTAAACAACCCCAGCTCTCTCAGCTGCTCCTCGTAAGACTTGTTCTCCAGCCCCCTCATCAGCTTCGTTGCTCTTCTCTGGACACACTCCAGAGCCTCAACATCCTTCTTGTGGTGAGAGGCCCAGAAATGAACACAGAACTCAAGGTGCGGTCTCACCTGTGCTGAGTACAGAGGGAGAATCGCCCCCCTGGACCTGCTGGTCATGCCATTTCTGATACAAGACAAGATGCCATTGGCCTTCTTGGCCACCTGGGCACACTGCTGGTTCATGTTCAGTCTGCTGTCAACCATTACCCCCAGGTCCTTCTCCTCTGTACAGCTCTCCAGCCACTCTTCCCCCAGTCTGTAGCACTGCATAGGGTTGTTGTGGTCCAAGTGCAGGACCCCGCATTTGGCCCTGTTGAACCTCATGCCATTGGCCTCAGTCCAGCGGTCCAGCCTGTTCAGATCCCTTTGCAGAGCCTCCCTACCCTCCAGCAGATCCACACTTCCATCCAGCTTAGTGTCACCTGCAAACTTGCAGCAATTCCATATGGCCTCCTAGCGACTGTTCATAAACACTCTCAAATGGCTGGTGTGCAAGTGCTATCATACATATTGTGTATTTTTCTTTACACTTGACTGTTGTATCAGTTTGAAATATTGGTTTCAGGGCCTTATACAGCATTCAGACAGGAATTCCAAGGAAGGGATTGCATGCATTTCTTTCAGATCTTCAAGAATGTAATCACAGAAACACAGAATCTGAGGCCTGTTTGTCCATTGAATTCTTTTTAAGCAGCTGTCTTTTTTCAAAAGGTGATAAAACTCCCTTTGTAAAGTTTTAGACATCCTTTACCTGTAGTAATTATGAGAGTGAGACTTTTCTTGCTTTTAATTCCCTCCTTCTTAATTCACTACACATTTGACAAGAAAAAAAGCAATGTCACTTTCTACAGGAAATAGCTTTCTTCAGTACACATCTGTAGTATGTTCAAAGTTCAAAATCACAAGTCTTGAATCATGAAGAATGTGATATTAGTGATGGAGTTTTCTTTCTCTTCAGTCTTGGGCCATTTGGGTCTATTTTTATGTTTTCTTAATGGAATCAGTTTATGTTATCTTTCTTTTCTTTGCTTTGTAAATACTGAAGTTTTCTGTTATGCGTGTAATTGGTAAAACTGCTTTTACTTGATTCATTGAATTGCACTGCTGCAGTGATAAAAAGTTGACCACAATGATATGTGGGACCATCTAAGACCTTTGCTATCATCTATCTTCTTTGCTCATCCACGCCACAATTTTTTTCTGTTATCACAGGGAGTTCACACAACACTGAACAACTGTTTCTGTAAACTAAATCAAACTGAAAACAATTAAGGCAGAAGCTCCCTGAATACCACACAATTTATATCAAAGATAAAAGGAGTTTTTCAGACTTGTGTAAAAAATATTCTTACCTAGTAGTTAAAAGGGGATGTTGGGAAAAAATGACATTGGAGACAAATTAACTACAGTAGAATTAAAGTAGGAAGGAAAGCTGGATTTGACCCTCTCTTATCTTTCTTCTATCAAGGTCTGGACCCTGTTTCTTGAATATTTTTTTTTCTTTGCTCATGATTAAGAATTCATCTTTAGTTCTGTCAGGCAGTATTCATGATTTAGATTTCTCATCAAAATTTCACTTGCTACCTTCACTCAATTCTGAATTTTGATGTGCTGTCACTTCTCTGAGCTTGAAATAATTAAGTAGATAACAGCGTTCTTCTGTGATAGCTTTGTGATATAAAATAACTAGAAGTATATAGAATGAACCACTATAACAATAAGCATATTTTTTTGCTTGTCATATCCCAAACAGCATTTTTAACTTTTAAATGATCTTGTAGAATATCATCACCTTAGTAGTATCTTCCAAATGTACTAGATAAAAATGCTTAAAAAAACAACTGGTCTCACTTCTTACTAGCTCTTTGCCTATGATTTTACTGGAACTTTGTCTAGTGTTTTATTAGGCAAGTTCCAAAAATGTTTTGGCACTTAATGGGAAAGTTAGAACTAGTAATTTATTTGTAACATGCCTGGTTTTTAAGCTAGTTAAGTACAAATAAATATTTTGGGATTTGCCTGTTTAGTCATCTTTATTAGTTTTTCAGTGGCTCTTTAGCCTATATATTTTTTTGTAAATAGAATAGTAACTGGTTTTTGATAGCTCTAACTGGAGAACTGAGATTTCACATACTTTATTAGGATTGCAATATTAGCCACTTCACTCGCATGATTCTCTTTCTGTTGCCTCACATAATTCTTATGGAAACTACTCTCTGAATACACCACTTGTAATCAGAAACAAAGCAGTATATTCAAGAGACCTATAATGCGATATAAAGTGATTAGAGTGTCCGAGATTGCTATTTTGCAGTGAGAATACAGTATTTTGTTTTAATTCTGCTTTATTAAATCATGATATATTTTTTTTTGTTTGTTTCTGGATGACATTCTAGGAATTTCAGCTACTGGAAGAAAAGAAAATCCTCACTGCAGACTGAAAAAGATGTAGATGTTCTAACTCTGTACACTTTTGTTAATATGCAGTCATAAATTTTTTATTGTCTTAGAATAAGTAACAAATATTTACTTTCTTTCATTTTTTCTGAAGTCATTATAAATGCTGAGATCTGCATTTTTGGTACTTTATCTGAAATTTAGCAGACAGATTCTAACTATGCAGAAGTGGTTTAAATGTGCAAGATGAGAAAAAAAAAACCCAAAACCATAGAATCATGGAAAGTAATGCAAAAATATAAAATAAAGAGACAGAAAGATGAAATTTCAGACAGTGGTGAAGAATCAGGGGTCTGGAGTAGGTGATACTATATCTTCTTTTTTATTAAAAAAAAAATCCCAATAAATTAATGTCATTAACAGTGATGTTAAAGGGGATATGAGGTGAATTAATTAAGGTGAATATAGACAATTTACTCTATTTCATGAAGCGCTATATAAGTTACTGTGATTCCTGATGCCCCAGATGGGAAATATGGAAACTAAGTATGGTTTCTCCTGCCTTCCACCCATCTGCTGCTAACAGCGGAGAACACTGGACACGGAGCCTCTGCAGTCAGCCTGCGAGATTCTTGAAGCAGCCTTTTCTAAAGAAGCAATTAAATAAGGTTGTGAGTAGAACAGATAATCTAGTCCATAGACTTCAATGGGAGTTTTCCGACATTACTAACATTCCAGCATTTCATGTAGAAAAATAAATCAAACAAACAAATAAATAACCCTCTCAGAAAATAGAAATAGTCAGTAAAGAAATCACCTGGAGAAATTGAATCAGCAGCCAGAAAGTTTGGAAGGAATAATTTAAAATATCAATAATATGTCTGGATATTGTAAAAAAAACAGCAGAAACTTAAAAGGAAAAAGTAAAACATAAAAGGAAAAACTCTACACAAAAATGCCTCAGGAGAATCATATTTTACAGCATAACATACTGAAAACAGGAAAAAGGCTCATGCACTTCTCCGATGTTGATTTTTCCTCAGGATATAGTTACATGCTGATATTTGTATGGGCATTCTTCTCAAAAACACCAACAACTCCTTTTAAAACCACACCATAAAGGTAAAATCACTGAAATGCCAGGAGATGTGAAAGAACAAATAACTGAATGAATTAAATGCATGAAAGATCACAGAATCATTGACTGTTCTTTGTTGGAAGGGACTTTAAAGATCATCTGGTTCTAACCCCTCTGCCATGGGGAGGAACACCTTCCACTAGATGAGGTTGCTCAAAGCCTCATTCAACCTGGCCTTGAACACCTCCAGGGATGGGGCTTCCACAGCTTCTCTGGGTAACCTTTCCAGTGCCTCACCACCTTTTGTGCTTAAAACCACTACCCCTCATCCTGTCACTGAAGTCCCTGATAGAGTCTCTTCCCAGCTTTCCTGTGTGCCCCCTTTAAGTACTGGAAGACTGCTGTAAGGTCTCCCTGAAGTCTTTTTTTCTTTAGGCTGAACAAGCCCAGCTCTCACAGCTTGTCCTCATATGGGAGGTGTTCTAGCTGTCTGATCATCTTCACGGCTCTCCTCTAGACTCACTCTAACAGATCTTTGTCTTTCTGTGTTGCGGAATGCAGAACTAAACACAGTACTCCAAGTGCAGTCTCATGAGACCAGAGTAGTGGGGGAGAATCACCTTCCTCAACCTGCTAGTCACATTTGTTTTGTTGCAGCCCAGGATAGAGTTGGCTTTCCAAGTTGCAACAACATATTATCTCAATATGTTATCTCAATCTGAGATGAAACTACTGCTGAAAACTTGTTTTGGTGGTTCAGGAAGGATACTAGTATTATTATGTATGGATGCTACTAAAGGCAATGTTCTGTGGCAGTCTGTGTGACCAGATATATTAATGTCATTAATGTCACCTATGTGTGTGTGTTCATATATGTATGTGTGTGTTCATATATGTATGTGTGTGTGTATGTGCATCTATATACATATGCCTCTATGGGATACACATTCAGTCTTGCCACTGACTGAATTTTCAAGCAGAAACACTGTCAGGCAGAGCCATGGGACTGAGTGGAAACAACCCTGAGAACCTCATGAGGTTCAACAAGACCAAGTGTAAGGTCCTGCACCTGGGTCAGGGCAATCCCCGTTTTCATTACACGATGGGGGATGGCATGCTTCAGAGCAGCCCTGCAGAGAAGGACTTGGGAGTGCTCGTCAATGAGAAGCTCGGCATGAGCCAGCAATGTACACTCACAGCCCAGAAGGCCAACCATATCCTGGGCTGCATCAAAAGAAGCGTGGCCAGCAGGTTGAGGGAAGTGATTCTGCCCCTCTATTCCTCTCTTGCGAGACTTCATCTGGAGTGTTGTGTGCAGTTCTGGTATCCTCAATGTAAGAAGGACGTGGAGCTGTTGGAATGGGTCCAGAGGAGGGCTACAAAGATGATCAGAGGGCTGGAGCACCTTCCCTATGAGAACAGGCTGAGAGAGTTGGGCTTATTCAGCCTGGAGAAGAGAAGGCTCCGAGGAGATCTTATAGCGATCTTTCAGCACCTGAAGGGGGCTGACAGGAAAGCTGGAGAGGGGCTATTCGTAAAGGCTTATGGGGATAGAACCAGGGGGAATGGCTATAAACTGGAGAGGGGCAGATTTAGACTGGACATTAGGAAGAATTTCTTCACTATGAGAGTGGTGAGACACTGGCACAGGTTGCCCATGGAAGCTGTGGCTGCCCCATCCCTGGAGGTTTTCAAGGCCAGGTTGGATGGGGCCTTGGGCAGCCTGATGTAGTGGGATGTCCCTGCCCATGGCATGGAACTAGGTGGTCTTTAAGGTCCTTTCTAACCCTAACTATACTATGATACTATGACCCAGAATACTCCTGCAGCAGCCAGAACAGAAGAATCTTCTCTTCCTGTAGTCCATTGGACTCAGTGGATCTCACATCATCACTGTCAGATGGATTTGGCTTTTACAGCCACAGGACAGGCCTTGAGCATTGAGGACTGCTAAGAAGAGATGGAAATCACCTGACAAAGTGAGCTAAAAAAAATATTTACCAGTAGGCTGCCCAAACTGGACAGGGACGTTTAAACTAGTGACAATGTCGAAAGGAGGTAACAACTCACAATGGAAGAAAGTAAGCATCACTCAGTGAGAAACTCAGGAAGAAAGTAAGCATCATTTAAGAAAGTAAGCAACTACAAAAAGTGTAAGGAGAAGGATCATAGGAACTACAGGCTAGTAAGCCTTACTTCAGTCTATGCAAAGTTGATAGAATAAATCCCCCTTGACACCATTTCTAAAAATATTAAAGATAAGAAGGGAACTGAGAGTAGGGAGTATGGATTTACATAGGGAAAATCTTGCCTGACCAACCCGATAGCCTTCTGAGATGAGAAGACAGTGAATGTTCTTTATCTTTATCTGACAAGTGAACAGTTAAGTGGATTGAAAACTATCTGAACTGCCAGGCTCAAAGCATCATAATCAGCAGCATGGAGCCTTGCTGAAGGTCAGGCAATAGTGCTGCTCAAGGGGACTGAGAGGGCTAGAACTCTTCAGCTTGAAGAAAAGAAGACCTATGGAAATCCCATGTATAAATAGCTGTTGGAATGGAGTAAAGAATAATGCCAGACACTGGCCAGCAGCACCCAGGACAAGAAGAAATGGGCTCAAATGGAAATACAGGAAATGCCACTCAAACATAAGAAGGTATTTGTTTTCTGTGTGAGTGGTCAAACATACATTTTATGTGGGTGGCCTTGAGCATATTCAACACCCCATGGGACACAGACCTGAGCATCCTGCTGTAGTTGACTAGATTGCTCCACAGGTACCTCATTCATTCTGTGATTCTATGATCATCATTTTTGTTGTTGTTATTCTGGCCCTAATGAAAGAGCAGTGAAATATAAGCAAGATCTTTCCCCTGTTCTATGGATATAATAAAAGCCAATCAGTGTTTGAAGCACAGACTGATGACATTAGGTCCACCAACATGACAAAAAGTTGTTATAATTAAATCAGAGAATGAAACTGAAACTTTAAAAAGGAACATCTGCTCAAAGCACATAAAGGATTGGTCTTTCCTGCATTTCTTGTGATGTGTATTTCTAGGGCTAAGCCTGAGCAATTCTTAAATTGCTTATTAGTACAGGAGTAAATATTTGATGTGCACTATTTTTATGCTTAATAGAGCTATCAACACCAAGAGCACATGACTCTTTTTTATTCAGGCCACACATGCAACAGCAATTAAGCTGACTATTTCAGAATCAGATATTTCTGTCAGACTATTAACTAAAAATGTTGCCTAAAAATAAAGTTTCTGATTTCTAAATGAATTAATAGTGGTTCAAACAGTTCAGTTTATTTATTTGTGTGTTTGGAATCTAGTTTTAAAAAGAAATCTCTGGTGCTGAGACAGTAAATGCAAAACTGTTGGTGTCTTGTGGTCTTCCTACAGTTTGTTAAGCCTTCTTGCTGTTTTTCTTTTATCAACACAGAAGATATTATATAGGTTATTAAAGATATACATTAGAATACAACTTACGTATTGCATTTAGAACATTGGGTTTCATAGAAGATTCAAGTTTATACTTTCTAACATCAATGCCACTTATTATGGGTTATTGGATTTTATATTCTCCAACTATTCCTGTTTACATGTGGAAATAAAATTATCTTTATACACTTCCCTTCTTATATGCTTCCAATAACTAGATGATTAACAAAAATGCCGGTGTTGTGGGTGATAAAAAGAGGTGTAGAAGAACTTAAATTTTACAAGCCAGCCATCAGAATTTTCCATGACTCCCAATACATTAAAAGCCAGAAGATTCCTGTAGTCATTCAGATGCTCGGAAACAGTAATGTTGACTCTACTGAATAAAAATTTCTTGTTCTTTTTAATGTAGTTTTTACCATTGTTCACATTCTCTATAAATTGAAAGTTTCTATAGAGACTCTAATATACAGTGTGTACTTCTTTCTAGTGATTCTACACTAAGTTATATAAGCCGACAATCTAACCTGTTAAACATAGTATGAACTTTGTTTCAAAAATGCCAGAGTTCTTTTTAAAGAATCATTCATTTTAAGTCCTTTTCTATTCACAAGAGCAACTACTAGGTTATTCTTGACATTTTAATGAAAACTTTGCTCTGATCATCTTCTGAATAATACTATCTTTCATTTTGACAATAATTATCTGTAGTACCAAGTTCTAAAGTAATTGATTTAAAAATTTAGTCTTTCAAAAATTAAACTACTTATTCCATCCCTTTCTATAGGTTATATTTGAAACTTGCTGTAATTCATCAGTTTTTCATTGTATTTTTTTAATGTTAAGAGGTTTCAGAAGGCCAACAAGAAAATAAATTCTGAGCTCAGAAACTGAATATGCCATTTTGTTTGCATGAAACACAAGACAACCTAAAGTTACTTTAAAAAAGGTATTTTTAATCTCCTTATTTCAAATAAATTTTCATTTCATATTTCATATTTCAAAATAGTTTAACCAAATAATCACCTATTATCATAATCACCTATTGATAAAAGACACATATCTCAACCATTGCCAAAAGTTAAAAGTTGTCCTACTTTTTCTTTGTTTTGCATTCACCCTTCCACTGCTCTTGTGTATTATCAAAGGTTTGGGAAACATAGTTATGACAAGTTGTGAGACTTCTGATGTCTTTTCCAAAAAGCCAATCATTGCCATCCTGAACATTTCTACCCTCTCTTTGACTGGGGGACCATAATGTTAATGGGGATTATTTCTTCTTCCTTACTGTGTGATCCACTTTTAGACTCATTGTTAACCACTTGTTGCACAACTTACTCTTTTTCCATTAGTCTGTAGCTCTCTGTTTTTATCAACTTTACGTATGGCTTTTTACTATGTGTTACTATGTGTTATGTGAATGAAAATCTGGTTGGATAGTGGAGCCAAAAGAGTTCTGAATAAAATTCAAACTAGTTGGCAGTTGGTCACAAGTGGAGTTCCCCAGTGCTCACTGCTGGGGCCAGTTCTTTTTAATATGCTTATCAATGATCAGGATGAGGGCATCAAGTGCACCGTCAGTAAGTTTGCAGATGACATCAAATTGTAGAGGAGTGCTGATCTGTTTGAGGTATGGAAGACTCTGCAGAGGGATCTGAACAGTCTTGACTGATGGGCCAAGTCCAACTGGATGGAGTTTGACAAGGCAAGGTGTTGGGTTGTGCACTTGCTTCACAACAAATCCATGCAATGCTACAGGCTTGGGGAAGTGTGACTGGAAAGATGCCTGGCAAAAAGTATGTGGGGGTATGGGTCAAAAGCTGGCTGAACATGCTCCAGTAGTGTGCCCAGTTAGCCCAGAAGGTCAATAGCACCCTGGCTTGTATCAGAAACGGTGAAGCCAGCAGTAGTGGGGAAGAGATTGTTCCCTTTTACTCTGTGCTGTTGAGGCTGCACCTCGAATACCGTGTTCAGTTTTGGGCCACTTTCTACAAGAAATACATTGAGGTGTTGCTCTATGTCCAAAAAAGAGCAATAAAGCTGCTGAAGAATACTGGTCTAGAGTACAAGTCTTATGAGGAATGGCTGAGGCAACTGGCATTGTTTGGTCTGCAGAAAAGAAATCTGAGAGGAGACCTTTTCACTTTCTATAGTTAACTGAAAGGAATTTGTAACGAGGTGGGTGTTGGTCTCTTCTTCTAAGCAGCAAGTGATAGGATGAGACAAAATGGCCTCAAGCTGTGCCAGAGGAAGTTTAAATTGGATATTAGGAAAAATTTCTTCATGGAAAGGGTTATGAAGAATTGGAATGGGCTTCCCAGGGAATTGGTTGAGTCACTATTCCTAGAGATATCTAAAAGTTGTGTACATGTGGTGGTTAGAGACATGGTTTTATTGGTGGCAGTTGTATTCTACAGAGGCTGTAGCATTGAACAATACCTGAAAATAATATATCATTTAACTGTAAATATGAAAAGAAATTAGAAAATTAAAACAAAACTAGGAAACTCCCTTACAAAAGACCGTGTATGAAGTCTGTAGAAAGAAGACATCATCCAAGATGTCTTCTGAAAGGTAATCCTACAGGCATTCTACCTTTCCTTCCTTCCTTCCTTCCTTCCTTCCTTCCTTCCTTCCTTCCTTCCTTCCTTCCTTCCTTCCTTCCTTCCTTCCTATCTTCCTCCCTCCCTCCCTCTCTCCCTCCCTCCCTTCCTCTCTTTTTTCCAATGTTTTTATGAATAAAGGTTTTTCTAATATTTAATGCTTGTACAATATCATAATTACTCCACATTCTTTGTTTTTGTTTGTTTGTTTGTCTAGTGTGTTGTCTTTTTTATGCTTTGTTTGGCTGGGTTTTTCACCAACAGAGTTTAATTAGATCAATGTCATTCATCTTTTTTCAATATTTTTCATAAAATAATTTTTTTTCAAATCAACTTTTCACAGTAACTGCATTCTGATATGTTTTTTTAAGCTTCCTTTGGTCAGAGCTGTTTTCCCATCTTTTAAAAACTTCCTAATGGCAAGTGATTCTTGCTTATCTTGTCTGAGGTTACTCTCAGTGACTATCAAACATAGTAAAGTTTTAACAACCCCAGGTAGTGACTTCATAACAAGTAATTGATTTTTATCTTATTTGGAGTTGGTGGAAAATTCTGAGACTGAGGAGCAATGGACAGATTCTGTGAGAATCACTTCTACCGAGTGACCACCTACTCAGGACACTGAAATCTCCTTCTGACATCCCAACACTTTTCTGCTTGGGAAAAACTGATGTCATTGACTATGAAATTTAGAGAAATACTGGAAGGATGAGCATAAATACTACACAGAACAAAAGAGGAGCTATTAGGACATTTTTTTTCTGTAACAATTTTGAGGTTATTATTGTTAATGAGACCTTTTGTATTAATTTGAACTTCAAGTGTTATCATTACTGTAACTAGACTAAGAAGAACTGTTTCTTGTGTTTTGATTCAACTGTTAAGATTTTAATTAGTCTAACAAAAAATTCCTGGCTTCACATATATATGATTTGTTCCGTCAACCCGCTAAGAAGTTTATGAATGTAACAATAATTACTGGGCAGAAGTTCAGGGTTTTTCGGTAATGAAAGAACTATGCATAGCATAGAATGCACAGAATTTTGCACAGTCAAGCTGATAGTTACTTAGAAGAATGTTAGTTTTGATTATTAAATTTATCTTTCTTTTTGTATATATTTATATCAGATAGTTGCACTGCTATCTAAGACTACATAAAGCAAAGTCTGACTAAGAAATATAATTTCTTTATATCTTGTTAGTTAGTTTGTTATCTCTCAGTGATAAGATAGATTTCCAAATTTTTGATAGGTTGGGCGAAATGGAACTTGTACATACTCTGCGCACATGCCACGGCGTTCACTTAACCTGTACGCATTTCAGTAAACTGGAAGTGCAAGAAAGCACCAAGATAGAGAGCTACTTGCAGAGACAGGAAAGGCTTGGGAGACAGCAAGTAGTTTGTTTTCTGGGAAAGAAAAAAATGAAGGAGTTAGAAGAGCTGAAGAAAAAGCTGAGGTGATGAAATTAGATCAGAGGGGAATGGGACTGATAAAGTATAGTTAACATTGAAGATCGAAGGATATGACCAGAACAATAGATGAATTCTTCCTGTGAATAAAATACAAGAGTGCCAGAACTAGACATGTTAATGCCTTCTTTGCCTCAGCCTTTAATAGCAAGGAAAGTTGTTCCCTCTGTGTACAAACCCAGGAGTTAGAGGAGCAGAATGAGGCTTCCATGATCCAAGAGGAGGAGGTTAGAGACTTGCTTGCCCACCTAGACAATCTCAAGGCTATGGGGCTGGATGGGATCCACCCAAGAGTATTGAAGGAGCTGGTGGATGTCCTTACCAAACCCCTTTCCATCATCTTCTGGCGGTCCTGGCTGACTGGGGAAGTTCCACTAGACTGGAGGCTGGCTGATGTTGTGCCCATCTACAAGAAGGATTGCAGGGAGGATCCGAGGAACTACAGGCCTGTCAGTCTGAGCTCAGTGCCGGGGAAAGTCATGGAACAGGTAATCTTGAGTGCTATCATGAAGCACATGCAAGAGAACTGGGTGATCAGGCCCAGTCAACATGGGTTTACAAAAGGCAGATCTTGCCAAACTAACCTGATCGCCTTCTATGACAAAGTGACTCGACTACTGGATGGGGGAAAGGCTGTGGGTGTAGTCTTCTTGGACTTCGGTAAAGCCTTTGACACAGTTTCTCACAGCATTCTGCTTCAGAAACTGTCAGCCTCTGGCCTGGACAGGTGCACACTCTCCTGGGTTGAAAACTGTTTGGATGGCCGGGAGTTAACTCCAGCTGGAGGCCAGTTACAAGTGGAGTTCCTCAGGGCTCAGTACTGGGTCCAGCTCTGTTCAATATCTTTATCAATGACCTGGATGAAGGCGTCAAGTGCACCCTCAGCCAGTTTGTGGATGACATTAAGCTGGGAGGAAGTGTGGATCTGCTGGAGGGTAGGGAGGCTCTGCAAAGGGATCTGAACAGGCTGGACCGCTGGGCTGAGGCCAATGGCATGAGGTTCAACAGGGCCAAATGCGGGGTCCTGCACTTGGACCACAACAACCCTATGCAGTGCTACAGACTGGGGGAAGAGTGGCTGGAGAGCTGTACAGAGGAGAAGGACCTGGGGGTAATGGTTGACAGCCGACTGAACATGAGCCAGCAGTGTGCCCAGGTGGCCAAGAAGGCCAATGGCATCTTGGCTTGTATCAGAAACGGTGTGACCAGCATGTCCAGGGAGGTGATTCTCCCTCTGTACTCAGCACAGATGAGACCGCACCTTGAGTACTGTGTTCATTTCTGGGCCCCTCACCACAAGAAGGATGTTGAGGCTCTGGAGCGTGTCCAGAGAAGAGCAATGAAGCTGGTGAGGGGGCTGGAGAACAAGACTTACAAGGAGTGGCTGAGAGAGCTGGGGTTGTTTAGCCTGGGGAAGAGGAGGCTGAGGGGAGACCTTATTACTCTCTACAACTACCTGAAAGGAGGTTGTGGAGAGGAGGGAGCTGGCCTCTTCTCCCAAGTGACAGGGGACAGGACAAGGGGGAATGGCCTGAAGTTCTGCCAGGGGAGGTTCAGGCTGGATATCAGAAAAAAATTCTTCACAGAAAGAGTCATCGGGCACTGGAACAGGCTGCCCAGGGAGGTGGTCGAGTCACTTTCCCTGGAGGTGTTTAAGGAACAGGTTGATGAAGCGCTTAGGGACATGGTTTAAGGGAGTGTTAGGAATGGTTGGACTCGATGATCCAGTGGGTCCTTTCTAACCTGGTGATTCTATGATTCTATGATTCTATGTTGATACTTAAGCCCATGGAGATGTCAAAAAATGCCACATGACTAGAGAACAGATATCTAGGACTGTGGGGGCTGGAGTTATCCCAAATGCAGGAATAATGGTGCATGACATGAAATATAGCACAAATGAAGGGAAGAACAGATTAACAATGAAATCCAAACCGGTAAAGACAGCAGTACCTCATAGAACCTTCATAATAGTATCAAGTCCAGAAATGAAGTGCGTTTTGTGGCAAGTAAAACTGAGCTTACTAGACTTTCTTGCAGTAGTCAAAAAAAGGACAAAAACATACTTAAGGCTTAACAGTGGAAAGCGTGCAGTATAAATTAACTTTGTGGATATGAAAATGGAAGAATTGGAAAATTAAATGTAAGCATGGCTACAAAATAAAGAACAAAATAGTTCAGAATTCTTAAGAATAAAAAGAAAGGTAGAAGAAGCATGTGAATAGAATGAGCTGCTGGTAACAGAAAAATCTGAGGACAAACTACTAAACATTTCAGTGTGGAAAAGATGAGTCATGGCTAAGAATCACACAAGAAAATAAGAGCAATGAAAAATGAGACTGAAGGGACATTTGAGACATCAATATGAATGTGACAATTACCACTGTTAGATTCTTCACTCCCACGTTTCCTCTGAAAGTGAAAGCCCTTCCACATCCCAGCTTGGTTAGATCCTTGCAAAACTTTGACAAACAAACCAAGCACCAATTTGTTATATTTAGAAATTTGACATGTGACTAAGAGCCAAATATAAACTCAGAGAGAATGTGAAAATGAAGCTAATTTAGGGAAGTTTGCTTAAACCATGACTGCGCATTTGAGATGTCCAAGTTCAAGAGTAGCAAACATGAAAGTTAAGGTCCCAATTCTCAAAAAACCACACACACAGATGACCATAAACTTGGAGTCTTGTTTGACAGAAAGGAAATTCAGGTGCATGAATGTACAGGCAAATATATTTTATTATAGATTTCCTTAAAAACACCTGCTGGTAAAATGGGGTTTCAACTGAGAACAAAAAAAAAACATTATCTTTTTTTAGTCTTCTGTAAATTTAGCAACTCTTAATTTCATTAAATCAAATCTACAACCCTAAGAATTTCACTGACAAAGGGGCCTACCTTTGGAATCTGGAATATTATCTGCTTACGACTTAAAGAAATTTACAGCAAAGACTACTGACTAAATGTAGAAGTCTCTGAAAGCGTTAGGAAAAGAGAGGGGAAGAGCATGAGAGAAAGTGAACATGAGGAGAATGATACCTGTCCTTAAGTTTTGTGGTCAGTGGCAGAAAGTTCCCTTCTCCCTCTCTCTTCCTCTCCCACTCTCTCTCTCCCCACGAATGCCAGCTTTGTATCTGCCAATCTCATATGCATAGGTACATGAAATCTTCCATTAATTCTTCTGGAGTAATTTTAGATATACGTATATTAACCAAAAGGTGGTCTCAATTTAGAAGCTCTTTTTGGGGTGCTACCAACAGAGAACTAAAAATTGCTGTTAATTCTAGGATAAGTGAAGGGGATGGTAGATGATTTCTACAAAAAGCAAAAAAAAAAAATATGTTCCAGAGAACAACTAGTTTGAAAATCCCATCCAGATCAGGATTACCAGAAGCTAGCAGCTCTTTCAAGAGCTAACAGTCCTTCCTAGCATGGGAATTGTCCGTGTAAGGAAATGGTTTTATCATGCCTGCACAAAGAATTATTAGATCATGCATAAACATCCTACATCCATCACAGCCATTGCAGTCCTTGAACTGGCACAGAAAAGTGTCCGATTGATTCAGAGGCATTTGAGATTGATCACTCACCAAGCCCACTTATTCTTCTTTATTGCTAACAGCTCCTGTCCAACTCATCTTTAGACATGAGTGGACCAAACTTACTGTTTAACCCTTGCAGCTTCAGAAATTAACTTCTGCTTCAACCAGCATTTCTGTGAGTCTGTGGATTGCCTGGACACAAGCTGGGAGTCCTACTTAACAAATTTAAACATGATTCAGCTGTTACACATTAAAAATATTTCCATCACAAAATGTATATACTTAGTCTAAGTTAGAATATAGCAGTACCTTTGAAATCAATATCCATGTTTTACATACCTTTCTCATAATGGATTTTCTATAATGTTATAGAGGGTGTTGGTCTCTCTCGTACCTGCCATTTTACCCACATTTAGTTCAAACTTTGAGATGCACCCATAGTGGTGAATATATTACTCAAACAAGTTTTAAGACTAAATAGAACAAATTGGAACTGTTCTGAAACACTGTCATCTTAAGAAACTTAAATGAAAAAGAACCCAAGAAAAGCAGAGATTTTACTGTCCCACATATTCAAGAAAAATATGTGAATGTTTTATCTGTCTCTTCCAAATGCATGTCTTTTTGTCCTTGCTAAGTTTCTGAATGCTGATCTCAGCAAAATGAAGGTAATTTTAATTTAAAGCAATAGATAGTTCTGTTTAATGGCATTTCTGGCATTTCTTGAGAAAAACCTGAACCTCAGAAACTTTTAGAAGAAACTCTTTTTTCTTTAAGATTGCATTTGTAGAAGTTGTATTTGGATTTGACACCCTTTCAATTTGTTCCATTAAAAAAATAGTTTTGCTTTTACTTTTCTTCTAATCATTTGGAGATAAAAGCAAGCAGAATTTTTATAGCTTTGTTTATTGCTCTTTTTCATTAATAAAATCATCAGAAGAACATTGCTTACCATCAAATGCAGCATGCTTGGCAGTAGATCACAAGCTGCAGTATCTCAGCATCAGGATATTTAGTCCCTTTGAATTGACAGTCTGAGCCAGCACTTGGAAGCACAAAATATGCTCTACCATCCAACTTAAAATAATGAAAATACCAGTAATATGAATCACAATGAAAATAACGTTTCCCTCTATATATATTGTAATTCCTATTATTGATAAAATAATCAATGTCCTATTAATAATATTAATGACCATCCTGTATTTACAATTAAGGCTGCTTACATGTTTTCTACTAGATATGCTGCAATATTTTATTTACTACCTTGTTCAAATCATAATGTATAGAAGTACAGGATTTACTCTTTTCACCTGATGAGACATAACCAACATTGACTTGAAAAAGATAATATTATGATGTAATTTCTGAAGTTTAAATACAGGGATATTGAGATCTTTTTTTTGGCACAGTCTAATCAAAAGAAGTTGCTAGAATGCCAAATCTTCATCAGTAAACTAGAAACAGTCATCCCCAAAAGAACAATATTCTGACAAAGAATTCTTCCTTTTCAGTCAAATTAAACTCTGGTAAACTGACATTCATATCCATTTTCGTAAGGGGATAAACGGATGCCTTGGATAAATTGAAAAGAAATTTTTGATTTTTTTAGTAGTCAACTCTTCCCTTATCTTACACATTTTAAGAGCCAATAGGAGATGAAGCTATGCATAAATTTAATCTTACAGGCACGACTTCACTGTCATTATTAGCAAATGGGCAGGAAGCGTAGAAGCTCACTCTAATCTCTTACTGTCAAATAGCTTTTGCTACTTCCATGACCTTTTGCTGTCTTGTAGGTTAATAATCTTGATCACTTTTACTCTGCCAATTCAAAAAGGTCTACCCTGTCTTTTTCCATTAGAGGAAATAATCACAAACATAAATATTACTCTAGAGGGGTCATGTAAATGTCTGAAGTGGCAGCAACATACCTAACATCACTAAATGAATAGCAACTTTCTTAAAAAAAAAAAGAAGTGAGAAAAATATTTATTAAAAAACCCCAAGCCACCACAAAAACAAAAGAGTAGATACAAAACAAATCCCCTGTTGGCACATTCTGAACTTTCTTTCACATACTAACAAAAATGTATTTAAAAAATATTAATGCATGGATTTGTTTTCCTAGGCAGCTGGCAACAAATACAGACACTTTCTTTTACAGAAAATTTCCTTCATCTTCATGTTGAAGGGAAACTGCAGTCATTGTAGTCAGAGCATGAAAACAAAATTATCTTTTACTCCTCTTTGTCCATACCTCTTAACTTAGAGGATACTTATAAATTTTTTATCTGTTTAATCACATAGATGCTCCTATTTAAATAAAAAAAAAAAACTGGGAGAAATGGGAAAAGCAAGTTTTCAGTTTTCACATAACTGAAATGCAAAGAAAGTTTAATATAGTAATGTAAGATATACAGCTTCTCATTAGAGAAATCAGCATGTAAGCATTTTGTCTCCGACATCAGTATCTCACATGGGGGTCAATCTAGACAGAACATCTTTGATTTCTGAATTATGGTATTTCCAAAATGCCTCTGATGTGGAATGAAGCCAGACCATTCAGCATAAATCTTAGACTCCAGTGGATTTTCACTCCCTAAAGCAGATAAATAAAATTTTAATATCTTTTAGAGTCAATATCATTGCAAACTAGGACCCGTTTGAAGATGGCTTTAAAAAAAGATTTTTCTACTCAGTTCTTTCTGACTGAAACCAAGATATTTTCTAGTAGTTTAGTCTCCAATGTCCTACCATGTCCCATGTAAAATATGAGCTACAGTCCAGCAGAAAGGGACAACTCTCCACGGCCAAGTCTGTGCAGCCAAACCTTTGTGTCAGACAACTCTCTGTGGGGTGACTGTGCAGCACAACTGTATGCAGCTCACTCTCCAGTTGAAAAGGGAATGTAAACAGATTCTTTTGACTGTCTATACGGCAAATTGGAGACAAATCTCACACAGTAAATTCAAATGCAGTATTTATTTTGTATACAGAGAAAATCACACAACAGATACTTGCATTCACTCCAAGTTGCAGCTTCTCAAAGTCACAAAACCAGAACCAAATCTGTTCAGATCACAATCTGATTCCTTGAATACAGCCAAGGTCACTAAACAAATTACAACACAACTTGGATTTGATCCAATACACCATAATGCCAAGAAAAAAAGAAAATACAGTAAGACAAGAGAGAAAAAGAGAAAGAAATAAGTAGCAGGGAAAAATGAAAAATTATCACTACTCCAGTGGGGAACAGTGGTTCCTCAGTAAAATGTGGTCCATGTAGGAGCAATTCCTCCAGCAGCAGTTCTTCAGGAACACGTGAACCAGTAGTTCTTCAGGCTGGTCAGGCAGCAGCACTTCTTCATGCAGATTCCATGGGGTGGTGAGCAAGCGCTTCATGCCTTCTTGGCAGGCACTCTTTACAGGGCAAGTTCATGCCCCATTAGGATGTGGGGCGTGGTCTTAAAGTCAAAGTTCTTAAATTGGGGCAGGCACATAAGCTCTTTGGGAAAGTTCTGGCACTGGGGCATGTACACAAGCTCCTTCAGGAAGCTTCTCGAACCCGGGCTGAGGACTCCAAGGTCACTGGCAGTTCGTCAGACCCTGGCCAGAATAAACTCTGCCTGAACCCTTTGGGTGGGAATGCATGGTCAGGTGGAGGTGGAGGGATGGGGGTGTGGGCAGTGCCTGCTGGCACGCCTCCTCTCCTCTGCAGCAGACTGCCCAGACAATTAGTCAATTCTCAGGTGAGGTGATATAGGGAAGTAGTGTCTGCTTCTACATGTCCCTCACACATTATTAACCAGAAGCCACGGAAAAACCCCTCAGGTGCACACAGCCCTGCACACTGACAATGTTTAAGACAACAATTGCAAGTAAAGAAGTTGGTATTGACAGAAACATATACATAGAACCATAAGTAATAGAGAAATGATACATTGACAAATTTATTTTTTAGTAAGGAAATGTTGATAAATTTAGTAGGTATCAGAAATACCCTGCATATTTTTTGTTCAGAAATGGTAATAGTTATTACAACTGCATGTATGCATGATTCATTCATATAATTTGAATTCAGCTGTAATGAAAGTTTGTACGGGTGTGGGAAAGTGATAAATAATGATGTATCTGATGGTGCTCATTGAAATTCTGACTGGAGGAAGTGATATTTTATGGTAAGTATACGTATCAGGAGTGTCTGGTGCTAGACAATGAAACTTGCGAAGAAGTATTCGTGAAAGGAAATTCATTTCCACTATAGCTTTTATGGACTTTTCATGACAAGAGAGTGACTTTTACCCCCTAAATATATTTGAAAAGGGGAAATATTGAGAAACAGTCTAAGAATGTCAGAAAATGGAAAGAAATTTGAGTACTGAAAATTTACTGGGCCACGTGTACAGGGAGGAAGGTATTTGTTTTCATTGTTAGGCCTGGGAAAGTTTAAATATCCAACCAACTACACAAATAATGGAATTAGTTAAAATTAAGATAGTTAACATCACAACAACCAAAGGCAAAGTCAGGATGTTGGACAACTCACGGAATAAGAACACTTTCCATCAGAATAATGAACTCCCAATCAGATTCCACTGAATGAGTGTTTCCAGTGAATGACTTTTGAAGGTCTAAGGACAGTTCTATTGTATTCTATTTTGAGCTAAAGCTGAAAAAGTTTTATAACTTTTCACTTAAAACTTTTCTAAGTAACTTCATTATTATCTTTATTAGAGAACAATATCATTGGGCCGTAACATATTATAAACTTTCAGAAGAGTTTGGTAAGGAGCTTCTTCTTCATCCATAGAGACCTCCTGGCATTTTTGCCTGACATTCTATTTGTTGTACACATTTGTCACTCCAATCGGACCAGTCTGGACCACGCAGGCTGAAGAAGCTGCTGCTGGAGTGACTATGTGTTCCCAAGGAACTGCTGAGTACCCATTACAGTGGTGACTTTTTCTTTTTCCCTTCCCTCTCTCTTCCTCCTCCTGCTCTCTCTCTATATATGTAACATTTACCTCACTGTATTTTCTTGACTGGTATCGGTGTGTGTCAAATCAAATCTGAGAGACCTTGGCTGTATTCAGGGATTAGATTATAATATGAACAGATTGAAATATGTTTCTGCAACTTTGGGAAGTGGCACCCCCATATTTCAGCTGTGCATCTGAGTATTTTGGTCTGTTTATTTTGCTTTTGAATAAATTTTTGCTTTTGATTTCACCTGACCTTGTCAGCCTCTGAATTGCCATACAGATAAGTGAACAACCCTCTTTCAACTGTGCAGGTTGAAAGAAGGCCCAGACACAAGCATTTAATTGGTGAATTTGGGGCATGACAAGGTGTTTCAAATAAATATCTTAACAGAACATGAAAATTCTGTAGTGGCATGCTTTTTAAAATTAAGAAACTATGGAGAAACCTAGCAATATTTTAAAACCACTTATTGAATGAGAAAATAAAGTTGAGGAAGTCTAGTACATTAATCATTTTCTTCATTACAGGATATTATGGAATAAAGTTCAGTTTGTGCTACATGTAAAATGACTCAGAGTACCACCTGAATTAGTCTGTTGTGCTGTATATTGCCACGGGGACGTAAACAAGCAGTGAGTCTGCAGGTGCTTTTAAAGGCCCTCATTCAGCGTGAAAGAACTGACTTAAAATGCAGTGGTTACAGCACTGCATGTATATGTTTGTCTTTTGGAAAACATATACTGTATCCAATCATAACCTTGCTGTGATGTTCATCTTCAGACAAAGTACGAAGATTTGTAAGCACAGGAGCATCAGTGACAGAGTGAGTAGTTTAACCTTTGTACATGAATGTTCTCTTATACGCTTATCTCAGAACAACCTGCTGGATATCAGATAACTTAATCGTCTGCTACTATGCATAAAGAGCAGTCGTACTGTGGAAGTGATACAGAAGAGCTTGCAATAGCAGCACCTCCAGTTGAAAAATACCATCAAGACTTATCACACCTATATTTTTGAGGAGTAAATTTACTAGGAGCCTTGGAAGACAAAGCCCCCCCCTTTCTGCCTCACGTACTAATAAGGCTTGTGAAAAAATTCCCTCCCAATTGAGCAGACATTTTTCCTGTTTTCCTTCTCTTGTATCCATGCTGCACTTACATTTCTCCTACATAGACAAAATGTTAAGCTATTAAATGTTTTTATTTTTTTAAAAAATTATTATACTTGCTACCTGAATCCTCCCATAATTTAGTTTGAAATCTTTGTCAGGGAAAATGAACAATTAGAATCAGATATTTTAATGAGTAGACAAAAAGATTGTAATATTTTAGTTTTAATTACATATGCATGACACTGATTTCTATGAGAATCCAAATCTGAAGAAAGTGTTTATCACTACTTTTCCTTTTGTGTGTCATAATAACACATCCGCTATGAAATATTACATAAAAGTAACATTTTTTTGTCTGGGCTGCAGCTTAGAGTCAAAATGGGCAGTAAACAATGACATCACTTAGCCTAACAATAAATCTTGACTGACAGAGTGCTCTTCTGGAAGGTGGAAGAGGTTTATTAATATTGTCTCAGACAGAAAACAATGCAAAGCGGAGTGCTTCACAATTAGGTTAAGATGTTAAAGGCAAGTCCCTTTTCTCTTTTTTTTTTCAGAAACAATAAAGTCACAACTCCTGTTTTGGAAGAAGGAAGAGTTCCTGAAGTTTGTATTAGGAAGATCTAAAGCATAATGATATGATTGGATTCCTGTGGCTGTTTTTGAACAGAAGGAAATCACTCTGGGAGAAGCAGCTGGCTGCACATCTGCCAGCTGCAGATGTTGGTTTACATTTCCCTTCTGGACTAGTCAGGAGTGGACTGGTAGCTAATACAGAGCCAGGGGCATTTGAATTAGGTTTTCCTGAGCCATACTTTTCACGTATTTGGCTTTTGTTTTATTGTTGTTGTTGGGTTTTTACAGTTCAAAACACCTACCATAATGAAAAAGTGGTGCCTTTAATTAGAGGAATCTAACAGCATGTGCTGCTTTGGGGCACAGCATAAGGGCATGTTGAAGTCACATTCAGATAGTGGTACAGGACTATGCCAGGTGGAAGAAATCATGCATGATGCATTCATATTGTGTGTTTGGGACAAACTGTGGAGTAGCTATTCTGTCAGATTTGACATGATTTTGTTTTGGAAGGAAATAGCTGGCTCACGCCAGGGGAAACCAAGAGCAAATAAGCATATGCACATAAGGATTATTAAGGCACTAAGGCCCTAGAGAGAAACAAGGAACAAGGCAGACAGTGTGAAAACATACCTCACATCTATACCATTAAGTTAAACATACTAGCTCTGCATACCATATAACCAAGCTTTCAGAGAGTAAAGGCCCTACTTGTGAAGTTTCATGTGACATGAAATTCTTTCATTTTGACCCTTGGATTTCACTATAACAGCAGTAGTTTATAGTTTTGATACCTTAAAATAGTGGCTCACCTATGCTGAAGTGCAAATCGGACAACTAATTTTGAAAACTGAAATTCACCATTGTAAAAAATAAGTTTAATAATTAACTACAATGTTGAAGTGTACTTCAAAGAGGGATCTCATCTAACCACACTTGAACTGAATTCTTTCTTTTCTATGGGCAAGAAATTATGGTTCCTCTGACTGTGGCCATTGTACATCTTAATCAAGTGGAAGAATCCATTTTGTCTTTTCTAACAAACTTATTAATCACAATCGTCCTGCTACACACTCATGTTTGGGCTTCTTTCGACATGCACAGTTGAAGAAGGTGGTTCTTTTATCTGTGTGGTGATTCAGAGGCTGACAAGGTCACTCTCAGGGCAAAAATCCAACACAAAATTTATTCTGGCTTCTGAAAGAAGAAATCATTTGCTAGAAGTTATAAGTTTGAATATTAACTAAAATATAGAATTCTGACATAAAGGGTTTGTTTTTTTTAACGGGGCGGTGACGGCAACTGGTAGAAGGCAAATAACAACAACTGGTACAAAGGTAAAAGCAGGGACCACCAGCTGGGCCAAATAAGGCCTGAAGGCAGCGTAGGCTCTCTACGAGCATGCACAAGGAGGAAAGGTGAAAAGTTCAAGGCGAGGAAGACTGCCTGCCTTCATCCCCAAAGACCCTATTGACCACGAGAAAATGCGCAAGCACTAAGAGGAGGAGACCTATGATAATGAATTCCTGCAATTAATTTTACTATGATAATGAGTTCCAGTGACTAATCTTACTAACTCTACCCACTTCTCGCAAAAGTCATGACTATATATGTTAACCCAATACGTATGTATAATATAGCACAATAAATATGTGTCAGCTTTGACACATGGTGTGCAAGCTTGGAGGAAAGATCCTCCTTGCACCCTGTGTACAGCCGCATACCTGCACCTAGCTCGGTGTTTGGAGTAGTTATTCCGCGAGTCACTTCCACCAAACTAAACAGAGCAAAATATTTGGGTGCACAGCCGAAATATGGAGATGCAACTTCCTAAGATGTAGAAAAACAGATTTCAGTCTGTTCAGATCACAATCTGATCCCTGGACACAGCCAATGTCATTTTTACACCTGTCCTACATGAACAGAAGTACCAGTAGAGTCCATGTTTTCTAAGAGTGATGGAAAGATAAAACTTAGGAACTGATTATGCAGTTTATGGTAATTAAAATAAAAATTAAACATACAAATAAGTCAATAAATATTTCAATAGATTTAAAAAAGAATAAAATTACTCTCTTGTCATTTGAAAAATTTCCCTATACAGGAATATAAAATTCAATTCATCATTATTTAGAAACTGACCGAAGGACTGCACAGGGAAGCAGAAAGCCACGACAAAAAAATTTTGCAATTTGAAAGCACATTGTAAATCTTCTGCAAGTTTCCTAAATGTAGAGCAAAGAAAAGCTTTCTCTGAACTTCTCTGAAATTTGGATGAAGATTGTTCATGGATCTGTTATTTCTTAATAGACATAATTGTGAACCTTTGTGGTTTGCTTTTGGTTTTCTTTTATTTGTTTAGCAGAATTTTTGAAAAAAAGGAAACGTAGCTTATGTCTTTAGGTTGTGGAATCGTTCTGTTTAAAAAAAATAGCTTATACTGTAATTGTCTGTATTTTTTTACATTAAGTATATTATTGATTAGACACTCTTTCACACTTTTATTAGCTATTAAATCTGATGTCCATTCCAGCAGAACTGACTTAATCAAAACCACTAGTCTTTCACTGACTTCAGGTGAGTTCATTAGTGAAAAATGTTATAAACTTTCATTATTCATTGCAATAAATATAGAGGAAACCTATTATAATTGCTTGAAAAAAGAAAGCTTAATAATAACCTTTGATGCAGAAGAGGCATTACCATTTTGTTTTGGTCTAGGTACCAGGGAACCAGGAATCTGAATCTTCACTCAAAAACCTTCCTGTATTTACTTGATTGACATAGTCTTTTTTTCTGTTTAATTTTCTGATAGAACTTTACTACTCATATTTCTGTCAGAGAAGATCTTTAGCTCTATCTTCTTATCTTTTATCTCCCCTTTTATCAAAAATGGAGAGATGAATATTTTAAATTGTATTTGCTATTTCCATAAACTTAAATTCCTATGAACATTCTCATTAAGTACTAAGACGTGACCCAGAATGCCCTCCTTCTGTTTTTTTTTTATATTTTTACACTGTGTAGATTTCTTAACAGCTACAGAAATTATACATTAACAAAAATGTATAAGGTACAGTAAAACAAGTAGCATCAGGGAAAGGCTGAAAAGACTAAAGTTTAAGTCTGGAGTACAGAGAATAGCTATTTATAATGAAAAATATGTTGTCATAAACTATTTTCTTTACTGATTTGTTACTATCCATCTTAGAGAGTGTGATGTCTGCATCTGGAATCTCTCAATGTTTTAAAGGCCAGAAAAGTCATACTAGATGCAAAATAGTATTAACCAGGGACCGTTATCATTATTAAATATTTATGAGATATTAATAAAAACAACAGCGGGCTAATATTTAGTTCTTTCCTCCTTCTTGTTTTTATCTTCCCTTTAGTTTCAGAAGACTGGATGATCAACAGATACATTCTAAAACTGTGCAACTTTTCATCAGCCTCTGGTCCTTCTTTCATAGTCCTTTCTTGTTTGTTTACCTTGTTAGAATTGTAGAACAGTTTGGTTTGGAGGGGACCTTTAAAGGTCATCTTATCCAACATCTCTGCCATGACATCTTCAACTAGATCGGGTTGCTTATTCTTATAGCCCTCTGAACCAGGACCTGAAGTATCTGAATACAGAATTCAGAATATATGAGGCTGCTTATGGTATGAACTCTCATATACATGTAAAAATATCTCCAACTCTGAAATTGTGCAGCACCTGAAAAGCGGTTAGAAAACTGACAGAATGTCTTTTCATATATCACCTTTATTATATTTTAATATTTTATCTTCTGTGTTTTGGTAGTTGCTGCTTCTGACAGTCTTCATATTGTGTGTCAAAAGATGAACTTTTTCTCAGTGACTGTCTCTGGAGTCTGCAGATATTCTTCACTTGAAGAAAACCAGGAATTTCTCTCCCTACAGAGAGGACAGCCTAGAGTTCATGCTGGTAGTTTCATATAGCCTTGGTTAGTTGTTATAACTAACAGTTTCAGCACCACTGCAAACAGAACTGTTATAAGAACACTTGATTTTATACTTTTCTTAATATTATTTATTGACCATTAATTTTCATCACCTTTCCATCTTCCTTTCTAAAGACCATTCATTTCACCAACTATTTCTTTGTTGAGTGTGTTCTGACATGTTTCCATTGCTTGGGATATTGGCTCACTGGTGTATTACTTTAATCACAGAATCACAGAATGATAAGAGCTGTTTGGGTTGGAAGGGACCTTAAAGACCATCTAGTTCCAAACCCCCTGCCACAGGCAGGAGCATGTCCCTCTACATCAGGCTGCTCAAGGTCTCTGAACTACTGTTGCTAATAGTAACAACAGCAAACAGCATACTCACTGTAATTTCAAAGCATAATGTACAGCTGTTAGGTTTCTTAACATCCTTTACTCTCTGTCAAATGAAGAGGGACAAAAGGTCCCTATTATTATTAAAATAATAATAAAAATTCGAGATTTGTATTAAGTATCACAGAAAAACCCAGTCTGCAGTAGGATGTTAATAAGTTAATTAGCTTGTACTTTGACTAAAAGAAAATGTTAAATACAATCTCCACAGACTTTTAAAGCAGATCAGTTTCACAAATGCTTAGCCTTAATCTAAGTAATCTTTTCATGAAATAGTTCTTTTATTACACTCATTCTTACAGTAATATATTCTTATGATCTACTAAGTTATGTAACATTACTATTAATTTTAATATTGAATTATAAATATTTCCTTTTATTTTTCTAAAGACTATTCATCATAATGCTTTGGCTGAAATGATATTATAAATAATTCAGACTTGAGGATGGGAACGTCACAACTTTGATACTGGACTTAAGATACAAATCAAGTTTCAGTGACTACCCTCCAACCTGCAACTTTGAGCTGATTCAGAACATTAAACATTTGTTTGCCATTTGAGTAATTTTCCCATGTAATCATTTTGTTGTTTTGTTGGTTTTTTTTTAAAAATCCATTTCTCTTCATGTAAAGAAGAATTGAGAATGTCTTGCTTCTGCATCTTCAGCAGAAGACAGTACTGATAGCAATGCACCCAGTTCCTGTTCCAGTCAGGAAGAAGAGTTCAAAAATTCTCTCAATTTGTAGTTGCATTTACTATATTTATGTTGTATCTTTGCTTCTGCTTGCTGTTGCCTTTAAACTTAGTCTTCTGGCTCTGCCATAAATATGTAAATTTCAACAAACAATTGTCAATAAAATCTTTATGACTAGGTATGGTTTATAGATTAAGTTTGTTTATTGAGTCAAGCTACATTTGAAGACTTCCTTATGCTTTTTCATACATAAATTGCTTTATCATCAACAGCCTCTGTAGCAGGTTTCATCTACCTGGTATACAAAAAAGTCCAATGTATTTTTACAAGTTATTAAATAAAAGTGTGTTTAATTATCCCAAACCCACACCAGAAGTTATGTGTGGTTTTATTACACAAATGTGATCTATATCTTTGATTATACAGGACCTTGTGAATGAAATGTGAATGAGCCTTGGAAATCGGTAGCCAGTTGGCTGGGAGAAGATAGTCCTTTTATCGTTATAACAGCTGCTATGAGTACACCAGCCCAGCATATTTGTATCACTGAACGTACACTTGTATGTCTTTACCCTATAACTATGCCATTTTGTTGTAGGAAACCACATAATCTATGTCTGAATATCTCCTTTGTGTGTAATAAAGTTGGCAGGGGATGACAAAACAAACACAAAAAAAAAAGATGTCAACAGCTTTGATTTAGCTTGTATTTTGAACGTATAAAGTATCCAGTATGGAGTGCATTATCTATGGACTCACCTAGCTCTGGAGTGGCAGCTGCTTTTGGTTCTAGGAATAAATGTATTTTGAAATATATCAGCGTGACAATATTTGCATATTTTGAACTACTTCGATATCACAATAATTTTGTCTAAAGGAAGGCTGGACCTAATTGATCAAGTTTGTTATTTTTTTATTTGGCTAGGCTGTCACCATGTCTTTTTCAGAAGATAACAACAGATCTTCTGTGACTTTGAAGTTCTTCAGGCCTAACAGATAGTTGACTTACACAGAAAGACTAACTGAACAGGTTGATATTTAGACAAATTACTGAAGAGAGACAGAATTTCTCTTTCGCTGTAACTTAAGTGGCATAAAACACCACACCTCTGTCTTTCAAAATAGGCATGCTTTTTTCAAGGTTTGGTAAAGTTCTTCTTTTTTTCTTTTCAAAAGATCTACAACTCAAGGAACATCACTGGCTCATCTAGTCCAAACATTTATTAGAATGTAACCTGTTTTTTATTCACACACTGCCTTCTCCTCCCCCTTCTCTGAGCCTTTTAATTTTCTATAAGCCTGGGACAGGTTTAGTCTGATTTTATGATTTTATCAGAACTTCGAAGGTTTGGGTTTTTTTTACCTTTTCTGTCTCAAGTCAGTCATCTTTAAACTAAAATCCTCCAAATAGTAACGGAAAAGTGTGATTCACTTCAAGACTGACTGATAGTTTTGCTGACATTGTACAGAATACTAGATGGTGAAACAGAAGCACCCAAAAGTAAAAGCAAAATATCATAGCAACTCCCTTGAAAGTGGGTAATAAATAGTATGGTCAATTACTCATCATTAAAAGAATACAGCCTTGGGAGATGGACAAATTCATTCTCATGGATTACAGCAAGGAACAAGTACCCAATGTACATGGAACATCCTGCTGGTAATAAAGCTCAGACACAGCACAGAATTTGTCAAACGATGTTGACAGGGAAAGTAAGCAGGTGGTGAAACAAACACATAAAATCCCCTCTTTAAATAATTTCATTGATAGTGTATTCTAAACTATCTTTGGTGGAAATTAGGGAAAGCTCTGTCTACTCACATTTTTTTTTGCTGAAATAAGGTCCCTATTGACTGCTTTTCACTAAGGTTTGCAGAATAAAATGCTTCAGAAATGCTCAGACACGTGATCTTTCAGCTTGGAATTTTTTTTATAAATTCAGAAATTTCTAAGATTTTCTCTGGAAGTCATAGGAAGTGGGCATTTTGCACAGCTTAGCAGAATATCTATATGGCTGACCTCGCTTTTATAAGTCAGCATGAAATGCAAAATTAAAAAAAACTGATTTGGAGGAATTGTAAATTACTGCTTTGTGGAAGAGAGAAAGAGAATAAAATAACTGCCCATTTGTCTGTACTTTATGGAAAAAGACAGGACATAGAACAGATCCTTTTGAATTCCAGTTGTTCACAGCTTAGACAGGAAATCTGTGGTTTTCTAAGGATCGTGGATAAGTTGTGGCCACACTTCATGATACTATGAACATTTTATCACAATTTTCATACAGTTAAAAAGCTGCAGGATAGATGTCATATAGATCAAAGATTAAAAAAGTCCTGAGAGAATTAGCTGATGCGGGTGTCAAGCCACTCTCCATGATACTTGAAAAGTCATAGCAGTCAGAAGAAGTCCCTGGTGACTGGAAGACGGACAACATTGTCCCCATTTTTTAAAAAGGGTAGAAGAGGTGACCCTGGGAAAATCATGGAACAGATCTTCTTCAAAGCTATGCTAAATCTCATGTAGGTCAGGAAGGTGATTAGAGGCAGCCAACATGGCTTCACCAGGGGCAAGTCCTGTATGATCAACGTACTGGCTTTCTATGATGGGGTGACCACATCAGTGGACACGGGAAAAGCAGTGGATATAATCTATCTGAAGGAGGCATACAGAAAAGCTGGGGAGGGATTTTTCACAAAGTCATGTAGTGATATGATGAGGAGGAATAGCTATAGGTTGGAGAGGGGCAGATTTAGACTAGACATAAGGAGGAAATTCTTCACAATGAGGGTGGTGAGACACTGGAACAGGTTGCCTAGGGAAGTTGTGGATGCTCCCCTGGAAGTGTTCAAGGCCAGGCTGGATGAGGCCTTGAGCAGCCTTGTCTTGTAGGAGGTGTCCCGCCTATGGCAGAGGAGTTGGAACTAGATGATCTTAAGGTTCTTTCCAACTCAAAGCATTCTATGATTCTATGGTTGTCTTTTTAGATGATTCAGTCACATGTGATGAAACAAAATGGAGAAAAATCCAAATCAAAACACACTTAGAAATGCAGGGGAATTTGAAATTGCTGTGCCTGTATAACACATCTCCTGCTCTCTTCTCACCTTACTCTCCTGTCTGTAATTACGGATTTGACTGCATTCTTTCCTTTATCGTTTTCACTTTTTAATGATTAACCCATGCTTCTGTTATGATTTTCAGGCAAATGTCTAAAAATTGTATTTATTTATACCAATAATTTTACTCTACCATGATTATTAATTCCCGGTTTGCAGTGAACTCAGTACTTATACTGTAAGTCAGAGAAATAATAAATGAAACCTCTGTTTATTCCTGAAAGAGGTACAGTGTAAATAATTCCCTATGATGCATATGCCTAGTGTCAGGAACATGGGCGCTTCATAACAAGGTGTACAAACTTTACCTGCTTGTTTACTCAGGGCAAGATAGATACTTTATTTCCCTATATATTCAGTCCTTATCTGTTTGGACAAGTTTGTCTGGAATCTGTTTTTCCCTTTTCTCCAGTGCTATCACTTATCATTGCTATATATTACAAACATTAGGAAATTGAAACCAAAGCCTTATTTTTAAGAAGTCTGAACATTTCCTAAGCTCAGTAACAATAATATCTGTCATCACAAATTCTAACTCAAAAAAATGTGGAATTATGAGCAACTGACAGCTTGTTTCTCTGACTTGAACAAAGTAGGGAATACTAGTCTTGGTATTTATGTTGCGTTGTGACTAAAGTCCAGTTTAAATGAAAGTAAAGATAGAAGTTGAGTTTGTGAAATATATTCCTTTATAGCAAATGGTAGGACTTTTTTTTTTTTTTTTATTTTTGTTAGCATGAAATCTTTGTGGCAGGAGTCAAAAGATCTGGGAGCTCTTCTCAGTGCTGGAATAGATCTTCAGTATGATCCTGTCTAACAACTTTACCCAATTTACTTTTCTTATTGCTGTCTGTCTCATCTGTATTGACAGCACGATATCTACAGCATCCACTGCCCTTTCCTATGTGTCAATACAGAGCTAATATAGCTGGATTTTATGAAGAAGAAGGCTGTATGGCTTGGATAAAGTGTTTTAGTTAAAGAAATACTAGTGAACTGTCCAAATGAGCTATTCTTAAATAGGTAAAAAATCTTTTCCTTTTTTAAAAAAAATATTGCATTAAAGATAGATAGCATTTTCATTACACTCTTGTTTTGAAAAGAGATTCATACTGTTTTGAAAAGAGATTAATGAGTTTAAGCTTGGGATATGGTGATATTTTGGATCTGTCTGGGATGAAGTCAGTTTTCCTTGTAGCAGATTGTATGGTGCTGTAACTAAAGCAGTGTTGATAAAACACCAGCCTTTTGGCTATTATGGCACAGTTCTCACACAGCATAAGGGCTTTCTCTTTTTCCCACTATGCACCCTGCAGCGAAAGGGTGGTGGTAGGCAATAAATTTGGGACAGCTGATTGGCATTGACCGAAGGGATATTCCATACCATAGGACATTATGCTCAGCAGTAAAAGCTTGGGGAAAGGAGGGAGAGATGGGAAACAATCTGTGGATATGGCATCTTTCTTCTCAAGGAGCTGATAAGAAAACATGTTCAAGACCTCACCTGGAAGCGGATGGATATATGCCTACTCATGTAAAATGCTGAATGAATTTCTTATTTTACTTTGCTTGCATGCATAACATTTCTTCCCCTGTCAAATTATCTTTATCTCAATCCAAGTGTTCTTGTTTCCACTTTTCTAATTCTTCCCCTCTTCCCACTGAGGGGGAGGATGAGAGAGGAATTGGGTTGATTCCTGGTTGCTGGTCAGAGTCAATCCACTACAAATAGCCAGTATATATTACATATATATAGTTAATTGAATTCCAATTCTATGTAGGAAAGCGGGACATTAGTATAAATTCAGGTACTTTGAAGTACATAATTTCTTGTCCTTATTCATTTTATTTGTTCCCAAATATCCGCCATTGTGCTGCAAAATGCTAACATTTTTTTTTGTGTAAAGAAAAGCATAAGTAGAAACTTACTTCACAGACAATCAAATTCAGTGTTTTATTTAGACTATTCAAGAATTTGTTTCAATGCCATTAATTGAAACTAGACCGAACTAACATTGATAGCACAAGTCAGGATCTGCATAAGATATTTTCTTTTTGTGACATCAAGTTTTATATGCTGCCTTTCTTCTTTAGCTTGGCAACGTGTGTTAATATGATTCTAAGGGCAGTACTTAAACTGCTCGTCGTGAGTTTGCACATCCTTACCTTACAGTCCTATAAGCATCAGGGATATCTGCATGTTCTTTTTCCTACTTGAAAGGAAGTGTTATGATGTTCTACCTAAAGAAGTGAGACTACAGGGTAGTTTCCTTAGGTCATTTCTTTACTACTAAATGAAGTATTAGACACAATAATTTGCAAATCAGGCTGCAGAGCCCTACATTTGTTGCTTAGCTCTAGACATCTACAAGCTGAACTTGCCTAATTTGTCTAATATACTTGTCCTTCTGGCTCATATACTTGTGTTTTGCAGAAGACAGATGCTGAGACTTAAACCTGAGGAATCTGAATGGTTCCTTCAATCGTTATTCAATTTTGTTTAAGTTTTTGAGAATATTCATGGAAGTTTACTTCAGTAAATGTTTTTTTCTTTCTTATTTAGAAATTAGAAAATGTTTGTCTGAAGATTTAAAAATAACACATTTAAAATACTATTTCTATAGTGTCTATCTGCAAGGTTTCATAGAATTTAAAATCATAGAATAGTTAGGTTTGGAAGGGACATTAGAGGTCATCTAGTTCCAACCCCTCTGCCACGGGCAGGGACATCCCACTAGACAAGGCTGCCCAAGGCCCCATCCAACCTGGCTTGAACACCTCTAGGGAAGGGGCATCCCTGGGCAACCTGTGCCAGTGTCTCACCACTGTCATGGTGAAGAAATTCTTCCTAATGTCCAGTCTAAATCTGCCCCTCTCCAGTTTATACCCATTCCTTGTCATCTTATCCCCACAAGCCTTTATGAAAAGCCCCTCTCCAGCTTTTCTGTAGCCCCCTTCGGGTACTGGAAGGTTGCTGTAAGATCTCCTCTGAACCTTCTCTTCTCCAGGCTGAACAAACCCAACTCTCTCAGCCTGTTCTCGTATGGGAGGTTCTCCAGCCTTCTGATCATCTTTGTAGCCTCCTCTGGACCCATTCCAACAGTTCCATATCCCTCTTACTCTGAGGATTCCAGAACTGGAAACATTACTCCAGATGAGGTCTCACAAGAGAGGAATAGAGGGGCAGAATCACTTCCCTCAACCTGCTGGCCACGTTTCTTTTGATGCAGCCCAGGATACTGTTGGCCTTCTGGGCTGTGAGTGCACATTGCCGGCTCATGTTGAGCTTCTCATTAACCAGCACACCCAAGTCCTTCTCTGCAGGGCTGCTCTCAAGCACATCATCCCCCATTGTGTAATGAAAACAGGGACTGCCTTGACCCAGGTGCAGGACCTTACACTTGGCCTTGTAGAACCTCATGAGGTTCCCACAGCCCCACTTCTCCAGTCTGTCCAGGTCCCTCTGGCTGACAGCCCGTTCTTCCGGTGTGACAACTACACGACTCAGCTTGGTGTCATCCACAAACTTGCTGAGTGTGCACTTATCTTGCTTTCAATATTATTCTATGATTCTATGAGTCTGTGATTATTTTTATACTCTCTATTTGCAAGATTTCTATATTAAAAAAATACAAATTAAAAAAAAATCCTAAACATGAAGGATCCTTTCGCTGTCCTTAATGTGTTTTATTTTTTTGTTGTTGCTTGTTGGGTTATTGGGTCTTTGTTGGGTTTTCTTCGGAGTATTTGCTCCTTTTGTTTTCATTGATTTATTTTATTTTATTTTCCTCTGAAATATGTGTAGATGCCTAACTCATTTGTTGGATCTAGTCTTCTGTTTATTTATTTTTGGAAAACATAGTAAATGAGTATTTTTTCTCTCTTTCCATTTAATGATCAGTGAAAGAAATACATCTGAATGTGTGTGCTTTTACCAATCCCTTGTGATTTTCATTTCTTTACAAAGTATTTTCTTTGTGTTCTATAAATCAAGTTGTAACAGTCTGCATTGTGATAAATGTAAAGGAAATGCTGTTTTAATCAAGTAGTATAGCATTTAAAGTAAAATAAATAATCAAATTTTCAGTGAGATAAATTTTATGAAAATATGCCATTTTAATCACTTTTCAAAGCTCAGTTTTGAAATCAAAATCTTGCTTATTTGCACTATACCCAGAAATGGTAGTGTTTAAATAAAGTTCGTTAGTTAGTACTGTAGGAATACCAGGAAGGTGATCTCCACAAGGGGGGGAAAAAAAACAAACAAAGAAACAAAAAAACACACAGATAAATCTAGAAATTGCATTTTTGTTACAAGGCACTTTTTTCTTTGGCTTATATTTCTTAATTAACACAGCTTCCTGTTGGTCTTTAGAAGCACCTTAATTGCTTTCATTCCATAGCATAAAATTCAGAGGATTAAATATGCATGCATATACACGGGCACAGACAAGATACTGTTAGCTCTCCTTTAAAAATTAATGTTTATATAATGTAGCTCATTATTGTTCGAAGATATCTGCTGGAAATGGACTAATTCTGAAAATACACAAAGACAGGACATATTCCTATATTGTCTAAAGAGGATATTTATTTCTCTTTCTAACTCTTGTGATCTGTAAAATCTGATGTAAGAATAAGCACCATGTATGTTTTTAGACTACAAATAGCTAGCAGTCATATTAATAACTTCTGGAATATGTGAAATCATTTACAGTCTTCAGTTATTAAAATGTTTTCAATTTTTTATGGATGTACACAGGGCAGTAGTATTTGAACAGTACTCCCATCTGTGGACATATCAAATAAGGGGATCAGAAGCACTGAGCAAGACATGTAATAATAGAATAATTTTGACTTACCTATTATTCTTATTCACAATCCAGTAAGATTCATTATAGACCATGAAAAATTTGTAAGACGCTCACTATGGGTGCAGTATCCTAACTGATGTTTTTTTCATGTCACAGTTTTTGATCTCAGAGATAGTTAATTTTACTATTACATTTGCTGTTGCTTACAATAAATCAAGCTCTGCAATGAGGTGTCTTCAACTTACATTGATCTCAAGGGAATAATTCAATATCATGCAGACTGGTATGTTTTTTTATAAGCACAAAGATGATTACTGTCTGTTTTCAAATACTGTGCTAACTGTAGGAACAAGTATCTTCTGCTAGAATTTTGTGTCTAGGACTTAATGTCTCTGTCCTTTGCAATAAATCATATTCCTTCCTTTATTTTTGCAATTCCCAAAGTGAAGCTGAGACATATTGGAAAGAAGAGAAACTGATATTGATCGATGCATACATGTGGATGTCCAGAGGCATCGTGCTCTGGATAAAACAAGATAATGGCTTCTGTATGACCCTGGTTAGATCACTTCTGTGGGCAAGGAAGTCTGGCATTAAATTACAAGAAGGACACTGGTAAGCTGGAAGAAATTTAACTTTAATGGAGAAGAAAGCTATTGAAAAGATTTCTATAGAGACACAAGTGAAGAAGGATGGTTCAGTGCTGTTGGAATAGGTGCAATGTTTTCTATAATAGAATAAAATGGAAAAACATTGAGTTTAGACTAAACATTAAACTTCTTGTAATTGCTAACAGAGGTCTTAGGCTGAATTATTTTAGTAGGACAGTAAAACAGCTCAGAATCTTATTGAATATATGTTTTCTGTATAGGAACTCTCAGATAAGAGGATTATATGTAGAGAGCTATAATGTTATTTTTTTTTGTAATTACATAAATAGAATAGATTTTGAACTACCACTTTATATTGCATTTTTCACACAAAAATATAGTCAATAGGTTACAGTTGTACAGTATTATGACTGAAAATGAATATTTAGTTGAAAACTTTACTAAAATATAATTACTTTAAAATCCAGGCATGTATACGAGGTAACATGCACTATTGTAATTTCAGGGTGATGGTTTAATAACAAAGGCAGCAAATAACCTTTCTTTTTATAGGCAAATAGCTAACAAAAGAATGCAGAAATGTAAGCTGATTTCTTAGTAACATCATAATTAATTCATTTAAGCTTTTTTTTTAATTTATTTTTAAGGTCTTTCAGGCTTTCACTGAATTTATAAATTTATATTTGTGGGCTTGCTGCAAATGTGGATCTACCATGCTGCAAATATTTGCTTTAAATCTTTAGATGCCAAGAAGATGATGCTTAGTTTCCTTCAAGACAAATCAAAAAGTCCAAAAGCTCTCTGCAGCTCTGAGAGATTCTAATTACAGTATATGAATAAATTACAGTTTTCCCCTTGAACATGCCAGCTATCCAGCTATCTGTAATATTTCAGAGTAGTGTCTTTAGTATAACTTATTTTCAGACCTGAGGTAAGCTGGATTAATGTCTGGAATGAGAGGACTGAAAGTCTCTTGTGGATTGGCTTGTAGACCTCATGGAGGGTGAACAAATTGGTGACTCTAGCACTGTCAATCAGAGGTGTGAAACAACTAGACCTCTCTGTAGTCTATGTGACATCATTTAACCAGACTTAATGTTGATCTGCAAAGCACAGTATTGGTTCAAGTAAGGGAAAATTCTGTGCTGTGTCCAAGGAAGTGTGGGAAGGACTTGTTGCTAAGTTTTTTGCACTTTTCAAATTAAATCAATATATTGAACCTGATAAATGGAAAAGGGGGGGGGGAAATCATGCAATGGGCATAATAACTTGTAATATTCCAAGTTTTTAGTGTGTTTCAAGATGTTTTCAGTTGCAATAACTCTCACAAAAACATTCTTAGTAGTCATAGTAATGGCAGGAACACATTGTGAAAGATCCGTGTTATACTTCTCCATGTGTTATCCATGAAATCAAAACAACACAAAACAAAGCAAAACCATGGTTCTTTAACAAGAAGTGCACAATGCAGAGAGAATGAATGGGATGCAAGAAAATGTAGTAATAATGACCAAATACTGAAATATGCAGGTTTTGAACATTTACTGGGTTTTAAACAGAAATATTCTACAAGCAAAGAATGACAACTGAAAGATACTTTGATGGCAAATAATAGACATGGTCTTGTAAAAAGTATTCTCATAAAATACGATAATAGTTCTCATAATCTCATAAAGTATGCTAAGCTGTATAGAGCTGAAGTAGATACAATCATAATGGAAGGAGCCACACAGCCTAGCTGTTGCTGTAGTAAACCCATGCCTAAACTAAAAGATAAGTAAACTAAAAGATAGAACTGAGATCAGAAAATGAGCAGCGTAAGTAATAATCAGGGTTATTTGTAAACAGGAAATTATCGGCTCTAGAGGAATAGTGATCTGCAGGTAAATCAGGACATGAAAAAAAGAAGCCATGAAGGGGAATCTTTACAGATTCATCTAAGTATAAGCACAGTTTCATTGCACAGTATAACAAAGACTTTCTACTCTCTTCTTTCTTTAAGTGGGTTGAGTTGCAACTGTGGAACACAAGTGCCTTAAAAAATGAGCCTAGAAAAATCTATAAACGTTGGTTTAAAGGAAAAGTTAAATTAAAATTGCTCTGTATTTTCACAGTTTTGATTCAGCTGTTTCGGGATTGCAGGATGAGAAGAGGATTTAATAGTTTGAAATTGCTGCTTTGGTTTCTGAATGTTGGGAGGGTTATTTATTTAATTTTATTTATTTAATTTGTAACAACTTAAATTAACTCTTTTCATTCCATCCTCTCCCTATCTTTCTATCCCAATGGTGCTTAACTACACAAAAAGGATCAGGATTTGTAAAAAGACAACATGGCAATCACACTGTAATCACACCATCAACTCCTCCTTCATGATGGATGATTCTCCCCTTTTGATGAGGTTTCATTATTGTTTTCCGAATGTAAGTTCAAAACCAGATTTATTAGTTCACTGGTTGAATTCCTTTATGTAAACAATGCATAATAGCAGTAGGACACCAATTTCAAAATGGTTATGATTAGTAATTATTTTGCAGTTTTGATCTTATAAAGAGAGACATTGAGGTGTAATAAAGATATAGACTCTATAGCTTCAAAAATGATATTACTGCATATTCTGGGTAAAAAAAAATTAAGAACAATATTTCTTCACATTAGAGGAATTTGGTGCTACAGTAATATGATTATACAACTAATAATTTCTACATAATTTTTGGAAAAAAATAAACGACAAATAACCCACTGGCATGGAACTTATACTGTAAACTAGTAGAAAACAATGCCCCCTAGGCATTTAATTTATTTTTATTTTATTTATATTTATTTATCTTCCACTTTCATTATCAACTTTAGTGATACAGCAGGATGGTCAGTATTTTATAAATGTAAAGTTTATTTTGCCCATAACCTTGGTATCTAAACATATTTAAAATCAAGAATATATTTCCCATGACAATTTATACCTTCAAAAACATTATCCCTAGCTAAACAAAGTAGCATGGCACTCCAATTTACCTCAGTTGTTCTGTAGAGGCCATGGGTACACTTTTCAGCCACGTAGAATATGGCCTTGAGAAATCATGACTTGAAAAAGACAAATTTTGGAGCTCTGCCTTAAGACTGGATGGGGAAGCATGGTCATTGAAACATTTCAGAACATGCATTTCATAAACTGATGAAACCACGACTAACAAAGTAAAATAATAATTTTTAAACGTCTGACTTTAACGGCTTTCTGATTATAGTGAAGTTGTTAGTATTGTGGTCATTTTCAATAACAAATATATCTTTTAATTTCTGTTGATAAACTGTTTTCTTACTAGGATGTTCTTTACAACATCTAACAGAGATTAGAATAATAAAACAGTCAATCCTTTCTGAACAAAGCTTAGTGACAGATGAAGTTGGCAACCCTTGGTGATTAAATGAGTGTTTCACCAGTATTCTAAATGGAAGCAGATGGCAACTTCCCAGAGACTGCACATTCCCTGGGGGAGAGAAGAAATGTTACAACACTCCACCACTGCACTGGAGCACATAATTAGGCAATTAGATCTATTAAAAGCTGACAAAGGGAAAAGTATAGAGTAACCTTCTCCTTAGGCTTCAATATGGCAGTTCTTGTAGTAGTCTATATTGGAAGCCACAGTGAACCCATGGCTTATGAATTTTAAGAATGATTTATTCTAGATTATATATCTATGACCATATGTACTCCTAATAAATATTAACTATAATTTACATACGTATATGCATATATGTTTATGCACTTATGTTATATAAATGTGTGATTATTAACAATTATCTTATTTTTCAGACAATGATGTTTTTTGTTAAAAGTCCAAAGCAAAAATAATTTATGTTCTAAATTCTCCCAAAAGTCTGTTCTACATGGATCTGTTTCAGGCTGTGAAAAAGTGAGTACTAGGAAATATTCTTTCACTCCCGGAGCCTTGTTATCTCCTCCAGTGTATCCAGAAGAGACTGATGTTTCCAGTAGTATGAGTGGAGATAGCTTCTTCACTTCTTAAATATGTTTTCTACAACATTAAATGATCTTCAATGCAGACACTGTGTGTGTGAGTTCTTCAGTGCTAGCCAGATGAGACCAGTTTAATGACTTGTGTCATGGGTGTTAAAAGATTGTTGTGAACATTTACAAAATATTTATAGTTGTGGGATGAAACATAAAGCTTCATAAAAGTCCGCAGAAAGTAGATTTTAGGAAAAGAGACCCTTGTCAGTGCTAATGCAGGAAAAAATCCACAAATAAAATCTAATCTATGAGGAGAACCATTATACATTCTGAGGGCCTGAAAGGGTCAAAAGCAGAATGATGAAGCCAGAGGCCTTGAGAGCAGTGTTCTGTGGGGCCTGAAAGGGTCGATAACAGAAAACTGTGCTGATATTAAAAGCCGCTCCTCCTGGAAGGGAGGATGTGGACACAGAGGTTCTTGGCGATATAATGGGTTTCTCCCCATTCCAGGGCCCAAGCTAAATGTATACACTCCAGGAACACCTGCAGATTTAGTTGAGGATGTTATGTGAACTCTGGACAGACACGTAGACCCTTGTTTTGTAGAACTTGTAGAGCCTGCTTTCTCACGACAAGAATAATAATAAAGTATGTAAACAGTGCATACAAGTACGATGTTATCTCAACCAGAAGAGTATAAAAACTCCGTTTGGAGAATAAAATGTTGCTACTTGCCACCAGAGCGGTAGTCCGTCTGTCGATTTAGGCGTCCCTGTGAGCTGGTCTCCGTCAAATCTATGAAACAGTCATGTCAGAAACTTTCTGGGTTTTGCAGGTAGTAAGCAGATTGGTGGAACTGGAACAATTATAATTTCACTTTCATTATGTTTGTTACGTAAATGACTAAGAGTATAACTACTGCAATTTAATTATGTTAACTAGATTTGTTCATTTTTGGTGCAGAGCTGTAAATAACAGATTTTGCAGTTTATTTCTTGTACATTTCTTGTGTTAGAAGGACAAAGGCACATTCAAAGGCCCTTAACAATTTTCTATTTATTTTAGCTGAAAATGAAGACGAAACTATAAAGTTCTCTGTTCCTCTTCATACATCGAGGTATCTGTAGGCATTTCATTAACAATCTATTGTTAATTATATAACTTTATACTCAATAGAATTTAAATATATTATTTATTAATAATATACTATTCATAATATTAATATTTTTTCTATCTTATGTCATGTCTCGGGAGCCAGTTGCTGTCTCAGGTACAAAAAAAAACAAGAGAGAAAACCCTATATATTAATCCACACTTCAAAAATTCTATACTACATAGAATTTTAAGAAATAGGTGTAATAATATGGAGAAAAAAAGATCAATTACAGATCACACAGTCAAGTAAAATCATAGAATCATAAAATGATTTGGGTTGGAAGGGACGTTAAAGATTATCTAATTCAAACCCCACTGCCATGGGCAGGAACACCTCCCACTAGATCAGGCTACCCAAAGCCCCATACAGCCTGGCTTTGAACACTTCCAGGGATGGGGCATCCACAGCTTGCTTCCCTTGGCAACTTGTCTCATCATCCTCATCATGAAGAATTTCTTCCTAATGTCTAGTCTAAATCTGCCCCTCTCCAATTCATAGCTGTTCCCCCTTGCCCTATCACTACATGCCCTCGTAAAAAATCCCTCCCCAGCTCTCCTGTAGGCCCCCTTCAGGTACAGGAAGGCCACTATACAGTCTTCCCAGACTCTTCTCCAGGTTAAACAACCCCAGCTCTCTCACCCTGTTCCCAGGGCAGATGTGGTCCACTACTCTGATCATCTTTGTAGCCCTCCTGTGACCCATTCCAACAGTTCCATATCCTTATGTTGGGGATTCCAGAACTAAACACAATACTCCGGGTGGGGTCTCACAAGAGCAGAGTAGAGGGGCAGAATTCCCTCCCTTGACCTGCTGGTCACTCTTCTTTTGATGCAGCCTGAGTAATTTTAAGGTGTTTCTTTCTTATTCCTGACTAAGATTTTATCTTTATCACTGTAATCTCCACCTGGTCTGTTTTCATCTATGTAGTGTGATATGATTTTCTTTAGTTTGTTGACAATACTACACATTTCATAGTCTTCATCTTGCTATTAAAATATTTACAGAATAATTACTTGTACATCTTTTTTCCTTAGAACATTTCATTTGTGCGTTGGCTTTTCTGATTTTCCTCATGTCAAATTACAATTAGTAACTTGTCCTACGTTTTACTTTTTCTACACATCTCTTTTCTGTTTGAGATTCATGAAGAAACATCCTGATTTAGCCAAGTTGATTCTCTAAAACATGCCTAAGTGTGCTTGCAGTTAGATTTTTTGCATGTATATTTTCAATACCACTCATTAAAGATGAAGAGCATTGTGAATTTTTTTTGCCACTTTTGACCTGCTTCTTAGGATGTGTTACAGACTCTAAGAGTTTATGATTTCAACTAATATACTATAGAATGGATAGAATGTATAAAATATTTTTATTTCTATATTTCTACAAAAATATATTTAATTCCTTCATACATTGCATTTTGATGTTATTTTTTCTCCTTAGGACAAGAATGATAAACATTCATTCTGTAGTCACTCTGACCTAAAGCAGTTTCCTTCTTGATATTCTCAGTCTTCCTACTTTTTGAACGAAACATAGGACAATCTGTTCTGAAGGTGTTATGTACACCTATATGTTCAAGAACATTCACGGGGATTCAACTCACAAAACATTGCCTCCTTGCCTCTAGCTACTACTACTACTTCATCAGTCACCTAGATTCTCTTTATAGTTGCTAAAGAAACAAAAAAAAAGATCATTTTAGTGTTGTAAGTGATATGATCTAGGCTAGGGGTTTTATTCCCTCAGAAGCAGTTTATTTCATAAGCACTTGTGCAGCTACCCAGAATTAGGTGAGGCAAAATCTTAATATATGTCATGCTGTCCTACCTCTCACAGTACCTTACCAGGTAGATAAAATATACAAACACCTGTAATTCCGATCCTTTACCTGATTTTACCAGTTTCTTAAACAAAGCTGCATCTCTCTGCTCTTCTAGAACTGTCAGTGAACCCTTGCCACGTGTAATTTATTAATTTTCTTCTCGAGTATCTGCCACTCTAGAATCTAGAGGATGTGTATTTGGTATTGACATAAAAGGCAAACGCTAGTCATTTATGAAGTCATCAAGAAGCTTGCATGACCCAGTAATGAACATCTTCATTGACTCTGGTGAACTTCTTTTCTTTATACTTTACCTTAGGATTTTATGTTAATTATAGATAAGAAAAAGTGTACTTTTAGTCTTTCTTCCAGTCATTATTTGATATGAATGATGGTTAGCCATTTCCTTCTTCTCTTATAGCAATGATTACAAATATTTCTGCCATTACCTCCATAAATTCCTTTCTACTCATTTGTATTTTCTCATTTAAAACTACTTTTCTTCTCACAACTTTCTTCTTCTGCTTTGCAGAAGTATATATTTACACACACATACAAACGTGCTTAATGTCTTACCTTTATTATTTTCACCCTTTTCCTATTTTTCTAAAATTTTATGTCATGTTCATTCATCTTTCAGATATTAAAAGTTGGATTTCATTTAAAACTTGGATTTCATTTAAAACATGGATTTCATAAGCAATGCCTCTTTTAGACACTGAAAATAGTAAGAATGAGTTAGATATTTAGATTACATTTTCCATAAGCCTGTTTAGTTTTTACTCTGACTGTAAATAATTAGTTTATGAATTAAATATTTTATACACTATTGAAATAAAACATGGTCTGATTTCAGACAACTAAAGCAAAATTCGGAAATAAGACAACATGCTCTGCAAATCCTTCAGTTCATGCTAAAGGCTGATATTTGTGTGATGACATTGCTATATCTCATTGTTCAGAAGTCAACAGAGATGTTAATGGAAAAGTCAGACAGACATGAGAACTTTTCCTGCTCTAAGTATAATTCTTTTGATTTTGAAGTTAGATCTGAAGCTCTAAAAGCTATTTTAAACCATGATTTCTGACTTAATGCTTTTCCCCCAAGGAGGTTTTTACAAAAGCTTACAAAATATCCTTTGAAGATTTGCCTGTATAATCTAAAACTAGACATCTTGAATGCATTTTCACAAACTGACCACAAAATAAAACAAAATGAAATGTTGTGTTCTACAAGTACAGGTTTAGAAAACTGTCCTTTTCCTAAAGAATAACAAGGTAAAGTCAGTGTCCTAATTCCTCATCACATGTAGCTTAACAAACTGCTATAAATAAGGAAATGTTAAACAGAATGTGAAAGTGATGCAGGCGTCTATCATGGACTGGATTCAGTATTTATATGAAGTGAATGATAAAAACTTTATATTAACATGTTCTGCAAATGGTCTGTTAACAGCTTTATGACTAGTCCATACAGCATGGAAGCACTTCATTTTCCCCAACTAATCACAGTGACTTTATTGGCTCAATTAGAATTTTCTGACCTTGTTTGGTAGTTCCTGATATTTCAGGCTGAGAATTTTTAGCAGAGAATACTGTATTAAACCAGAATTTGCTTCCTGTGTACCTTGATATCTGGATTTGATAATATAAGAGAATTGCTTGTTTGAGTATACACAAGTTTCCCTCGATCAAAATCTAAGATACACTTTAATCTGAATTGGTTAGCATCACCCAATATGTCTATAAGCATATATATGTACATGCATATACACCTATGACAACTTTAAACTCCCAAATTCTATTCTTTAAGTTCTTAATTTTACAAAGTAAGTCCTCATAAGTTAGAAAACAAAAAATTCAACATCTATAGTTTTCATTTCATCCATGTATTCTTTAATCTTTTAATTTTTTTACCTATATTCTTTGTAATTTTGTCTTTATGAGACCATAAATTTCTTAGTTTCTACTAGATCTCTGACGCTTTTATTGTGCAGAAATAGAATTGTTCCATATGTGAAATTTGATAGAATAGAACACCTATTACCTAGAAGAACAAAGTGTTCCTTTATTACTGAATCTTATAATTAAGTTGTTAGAGTCAGGAGATTATCACACTGTAAATGAGCTATTATACTTAGTTGAATATTAATTTTGGAACTGTATATTAAGATTTCACTTTCTGCAAAGTTTGCACATAAGGTTGGACAAAGCAGTTGTAACAAGCTTGACATCTGTGCTTGGTAGTTTCATGTATAGAGAACACAGCCAAGATATTTGTTGAAATGCTATATTCACAGCTTCCTCTGAAGTGAATCTGAACTGTCTGGAGAATGGTTTACATTTCTAATAGTATGCTAAATGAAGTCAAGGAATATTTCCAGACACTGGCACTTGATTGCCTTTAAGTCAGGAGAATACTCAGTTAGAATGTAGACTTAAAATTCACACTTTAGCTTTGATTTGGATTTAAAAAACTTTCCTCAATCAAAGCCCAGACAAAGCTCAATGATTAATTTTTTTTTTATCTTGACTGTGATTTTTTTTTTTTTAATTTTCTCCTTGATATGGTAACAGAACTACACAATTCTCTAATGAAAGACCTAAAGACCTCCTAGTTAAGACTGACACTACAATGGAAAAAATAACCATTGCAGAGTAGCCAGCCTCACACTCAGAATATAGTGTCAGGTACATTGAATTTACAAATATAGACATAGGTACGTGCTACTAATTCAAAATATTCTTCCCCAACCTTGGATCTTCAAGCCTTAAGATCATAAAATAAAGGATACTTTTAGTCTTAATCATTAAGCGCCAGATCCAAAAAAAGAAAACCTGAGCACTCCCTCTGCTGAGCAGACCCATGCCCTGGAGTTACCTAAAACTCAGTAAACACATCACTGCTCAATACTTTGAGCTATCTGATTTCCTTCAGAGCATATATGTCTCAGCAGATGGCTGTCTACATCCTGCCTGAGTTACAGGAAAAATAATGAACAGCTAGGGAGAGGAAAATTGCATTTTCTCAGGGGCCCAGGTTATTAAGATGTGATTAGATGAAATCTGCAGCATGCTAGGAGATTCAGAATGTTTCAGAAATGAGGTTAGTACTGTATTTGCTTGAAAATGTAGTTCATTGTAGAAGAGGAGAAAGAGACACGATAAACTTTTTATAATGACTCAGTGTTTAGAGCCTCCATTCAAGAAGTAAGAGAGTAGAAAATTCAGTGCCCTTGCTGGCTTCAGACTTCTCCAGCTTCTTAAAACATCTTTTTAAGTACTTCCCTGAGTATGGTTTGTTTGTTTGTTCTATTTCTAAATTTAAAGGCTTTTAATATCAAGGCAAAGGCAACCCAGGTGACTAGAAACTCTAAAACTTGACTTCTCTGAACCCATGGCTGCTCTGACTACTACTACATTAAACAGTTGCCTTTTGCTTATTCAGCATTTCAGTCCAAAACCCATTCTTGTTTGTTTGTTTTTCTGTATAATTGTACATCTACATGAAGTCCTACAAGAAAGCTGGGGAAGGACTTTTTACAAGGATGTGTAGTGACAAGATGAGGGGGAATGAATTTAAATCAGAATGGGGAAGATTTAGATCAGACATTAACAAGGAATTCTTTGTGATGAGGGCGGGCAGGACAGAGGGACAGGTTGCCCGGGGAAGCTGTGGATACCCCATCCCTGGAGCTGTTCAAGGCCAGGTCAAATGAAGCCTTGTGCAGCCTGATCTGGCAGAGGTGTTGGAACTAGGTGATCTTTAAGGTCCTTTCCAACACTAATTATTCTATGATTCTATGATCTTCAGAAATGTACAAAGAAGAATCAGGGACTCAGTAATGAAAATGGGCTAATATTTAATGCACACTTTCAGGGATGTGCCTGATTAAATTTAACCCAGCTAGCATAAATATTACACCGATTTGTCATTGATGACTCTTTAGTCAACAATTCCTAGATTGTTAGATATGAGACAGGAATTATTTATAGCTCCTGCAGCTGTGTTATTTTGAAGGCTGCAACGACTGAATATTTGTATTACGCATTAAATGGACTCTATGAAAACCTACTGGCCTGAACCCCAGAGATTACTTAGATTTTCTTAAGGTTTTGAGAACTCAGAATTACAAGAAAGCTAGTCCCTGTCTCAAAAGAAGCTTAAACTTAGTCTAGTCATCTGTCTTCTTTTGGTGAAGCTTTTGAATGGAATGTCATTGAAAAGACATAAACTTAAAAAATAACAAAATCAAAAAACAATGTCTTGGTATTTTCACACATCCTATAAAAAATCAGTTTGAAAAGTCAGCATTTGGAAAAGTGGCAATCAAGTGAAAATGAGATATAATACTGGGAAATTTGAATTGCCCTCAGATTACATCATGCTGCCAACACCACAGTCAATATGGGAGATTCTACACCTAATTTGATATCAAAAAATACACTCATAAACAGTGATATTATAAATATTGCACATATATGTTGGAATAAAAAAATGAGTAAAAATTAATAAAATCCACTCCCTTTCTGAATGGACTGGTTAGATATTTTCAGCATTCATTTTTAAAATATTTCATCTAAAATGGCCAACAACTGTACTACTTCACAATTTTTTTTTCCAAACTGACAATTGTAAATGAAAATTAAATCCTCGTTAAAGATCAGAAAACAAGAACATAAGATATTTACACTATTGCACTATAATTCTGCCAGCTAAACTGCTTAGACCACTGTTGTTTCAGACTTTTCTGAAACAATAAATGATAAATTCGTATTTGCATTTTTAGCACCTTGGAGACTTTCCCATAAACACATGTTAATTATGGTGCTCTACAAATGCAAAATCAGAACATGAGTTTTCCTTATAATTTCCTTACAATACTGATGTGAATAAAGAGACTGTAGATGAGGTAGAAATGTAGGTGAAAAAGAAGTTTGGACTCTGATCTTAGAACACCAGCACTTTCACAGTTGTCAAACTACTTCTAGGCAGTGCAGCAGTATTTTGAGGAGGGCAAAAAGAGCAAAAGCTGCTTTTCCTATGGTCTTTATAGCATACACCAAGAAAAAAATCTTTAAAAAACAGATCACAAGTGAGGAAAATGACAAGATGCACTATAATCTCTCAGGATTGGAGTATTATGTGCTCTGGAAGTTATGAGCAACTTCTTCCTGTGCTGCTTCTATCTGTCTTTTACTGGCTTCTGTCTTTCTCATATTATGAAGTTTCTTTATTTCTTCCTGTGTGTAGCCTTGAATTCATGCCTCACAAGTCTATGAATGTCTTATGGAAATTATTGGAAATTTACCTATATATGCCATCTTGAAAGTCATGTTCAATGTTGAAGCTTTACTTCCATTAAAGATAGCAACATTTTCTAGACATAAAGGGCGTGGACAAAAAAGAAAGTAAGCATTCGAAAGAAATGGGAGGGGGGCTATGACTACTTAAGAACAGAAAAAAATGAGTATGCTGTAGCAAAATAGAGACTATTAATAAGTTTGTGGCCAGGCTAAACTAGTACAGAGATTTTGTCTCTCAGGCTCTAAATGAATGTTTATTCATTCATTTAATATGTTGATCCCCTTTCTTTATCAAAGTAAATTCCGCAACGATCCAGATACAGGTTTTTAAAGACAATCTATCAGTCTCAGTTTTCATACATATATTCTCTGTTGACTTTTCTTTTTCAGTTCTCTTTGATAAAGACAATATTGCTTATATAGTTCAAGTAATGCAGGTGACATCAAAATATCATAAAACTGAATAAGAAAATTGTAAAATATTATGACTGAAGAACAGTCCTCTTCATTCAGATCCACAGCAATTTGTTACTGACCTGGGTTACTGAGGACTAAAACATGCAGCAAAGAAGTAGTAAACTTTGTACAATATTTATGATGGTTTTGTAGGATTAATAAATAATTTGTAAAATATGTACAAGGGAAAGATTTCCTTCTTTATTCTATCAGCTGTCCCACAAAAATGCCCAATGGGATGAGAACCTAAACAAAACCATCTCCTAGATATGTTTTCAAATTTGCATTTTCAACGTTGTATCAGAAATAGCTTGACCAGCAGGTCCAGGGAGGTTATTCTCCTCCTGTACTAGGCACTGGTGAGACTGCACCTCAAATGCTGTGTCCAGTTCTGGGCTCCTTGCTCCACGAAGGATGTTGAGGCTCCGGAGTGTGTCCTGAGAAGAGCAATGAAGCTGGTGAAGGGGCTGGAGAACAAGTCTTACGAGGAGTGGCTGAGGGAACTGAGGTTGTTTAGCCTTGAGAAAGGGAGGCTGAGGGGAGACCTTATTGCTCTCTACAACTACTTGAAAGAAGGTTGCAGAGTGGAGGGAGATGGCCTCTTCTCCCAGGTGACAGGGGACAGGAGAAGGGGGAATGGCCTCAAGCTCCACCAGGGGAGCTTCATGCATAAGAAAAAAATTTTTCACAGAAAGGGTCATTGGGCACTGTCAGAGGCTGTCCAGGGAGGTGGTTGAGTTACCATCCCTGGAGATATTTAAAGCACGTGTGGATGAGATGTTCAGAGGCATGGTTTAGTGGTTGATAGGAATGTTTGGACTTGATGATCCTGGAAGTCTTTTCCACCCTAGAGATTCTGTGATTTATTTATTCTCTGTATACAATTATGCACCTTTTTCTTCTTTGCTATTTCATATTTCTCCTCTTAGAGAGCTTATTTTATTCAATTTTTATATTGGTTTGACTATATTTCTACAACTACTTCCAAACATTCATTTTTTGCTCTTAAGTGAAGATAGATTTATGAGACTAATCAAGCAGGTCATTGTTTTTAGACATATATTCTTTAAAAAAAACATTCTTCCTCCTTCCGTATTTCTAAAATATATCTTTCTGTAAACTTTCAAGTTACGTTGGCAGATATCAGGAAATTTCCAAACAGTTGATAGTTAAATCAAAATAATTACTAAAATTATCAGCTTCTACTTATTCGTCCAGAATAGTTGATTTTTCAGTCTTTTCATGAAAAGCCTCCGGTTTTGAAGATTTCTCAGAAATCTATGGAAGCAATATCATACCTCCAGGAGAACACATACTTCCAGTTTACTCAAAGCTACATTAATTGAAATCCCTAATGATTCATGATTCAAGCTTTGTTAAAGACCTTACTCGTATGCATAAAATATTTCTTTCTTTTCCAGGAACCAAAGTTTTCTACAACAGTTACCTCTGCATTCCTTAATATCAGTACTTCAATTCATCCTCTCTCTCCAGATATATTTTGATCTTATGGGGCCACAGTGCATTTCTTCACTCTTAAAAATGAAAAATATGATCCTTGTTTTTGCAGTTTTCTCCCTTTAAAATATTTTGGTGTATCAAAATCAGAATTCTGTGAATTTATTTTAATATGCACAGTGCAACATGTACTGCATAAGTATCTCAATTAGTTGTTGGAGTTTGAGATTATATTTATGGCCATTTTCATTGAGGATAAACTAATAATAAAGTAGTGAGTGTGTAAGACAAGAATACAGGTGCTATATGCAGGACATATGATTCACTCATGAAAATAGACTCTTACGCATCACTTGATTTAGCAAAATTACCTGACTCTTATGCACAAGAAATAATAATAATAAAAAAAAAAAACCACAATGTTTTATCTTGGGCCACCCTGGAAAAGTTTTAACCAATTTTAAGCTGAACTGAGATAAATTATGTGGTTAAGTCAACTAATACCTAAAGGTGAAATGGCACAAACGTTTTTGAGTTCTATGAATGACAGACTTAAAAAATTAATTTTATGAAAACCTAAATAATTTGCTTTTCTGCATATATTGTGTGAGGATTTTTATATCTCTTTCATAATCAAAAAATGAGCATATAAGCCTATTATCCAGTTGTTAAAGATATTTTTACTCTTAGATCCCATTAATGGGAATTTTTACTTTCAAATTGCTTTAAAGTTATGATTACCTAGATCTCATTAAACAGATACTTTTAATGCAGCTTAGTCTCAAGTTCTTATGAACTTTCCTACTGTTCCTGAGATATAATTCCATTTTTTCAGTTCCACTGAACTATATTCAACTGGTTTTCTATGCCTAGTCATTGATGTTCACTGATGAATATATTTTTGTTTTCTTTCTTAGAAATATTTATTATTGTATTTTTAGAATTTGATCAAGAGTCAGGCAATAGCAAAAATTGATCTAGATTGATTTATTTACAATGGGACATTTCACTCTGTTACAAAGTCAAGCTAAATTTATCATGTGAGGCTTGCCTTTTGATTCAGACCTTGATCCTCTATTCACATTTTAGTACTTCATGCTCCAATGTCCCCCCAGTGCCAGAGGAGGGACATTATTATAGTCTGTCAACAATAGATATAAACATTTGTCTGAGGCTGTCATTTCAGATATCTGTTTCAAATCAGGCAGAAAACCTAGTGGCACAGCTATTAAACATTGGCTTGATATTTTGTTCTCATATATTTTCCTTCCCAACTACATTTTTGGCTTAGCAAGTCTACCAAGATTAGATTCATTGTTGAAACACTTACAAAGATATCTGATTTCTAAATACTCCTTTAGATATTAGGACTTTGACTTGGACTTGGGAGTTTCAGCAGACTACAATGTCTTCCTAAATTCGGTTTAAATACTTGGGCACGATATTGGCAAACAGTGGCAAAATTAAAAAATGGTGGTGAACTGTAAGTAAATTTACAGAAATATCAACTTGGGCATCTGAGTAGATTTGAAAACAGGAGTTTAAGAACCAAGTGCTCTTTGAAAGTGAATCTTTTAACATTTTATTTAAACAATTCAATACTTTTTCTTATACTAAATAGTACAAAACGAATCACTGCAAAGCATATTAGTGCTAGTTATGGACCAGAGGTTGCAAAGCTCTCTGGATATAGAAGACACATGTTCAAGGACCATTTCCACCTGAAAGGCTGGAATGTGTATTCATACTTTCTTTGTAAATCCCTGTCACATCAGAATATTGGACTTTCTGTTGTGGAGTTATAATAAGATCTCCTGAGGAAGCAATTTAAGTTCTTATGTAATTAGTAATATTTTCTGGATTACAGGAATAATTTAAAGATGATTCAAGAAGAAAAAAGTGGTTTAAAAACAACAGCATATTTTTGTGTATTTTAAAATTTGTGTTGAAGAGTTGTGATCCTGGATGTGTTGTGGCTTCATTTTGTGAGACCTTGATACATCAAAGTATGTTGACAGCAGTTCTCTCAGCTATTACCCTGAACACATTACACCTTATCTGAACCTTCCCCTTTTTGGTCTTTTCCTATTGGCTGGGTTATATACTTCCATCTTACAGTCTGCTGGCTTTCTCACCCACCTAATATTTGTTATGACATGGACTCAGCTACTGTTGCTGTCTGCTGTTGTTTTACTATTAAGGTTTTGAAGAAGGATAGGATTAAATTCCTCTTTCATTCCCAAAGATGTCAGGCTGTATTAGATATCTATTTTTATATTCAGCTTTTCTTTCAGAAATCAGATTTCCAGAAACGTGCATTAGACCTGTCTACTACAGTTAAAGTGAATATTCATTTTTATTTTTCTAAGGTATATCTTAAAAAATTAGATTGATATACATAGTAGAGAAAAACATAAGATTTAACAAAGTATATTTATACTAGAATAAAATCTTCAGAACTTTTTTTTTTTCAGTTATGACCTTACTTCGTGCAAATACCCTCTTCAGAAAGAACAACCATTTGCGTCAGAAAGTAAAACTGAGGCTGATGTGAATATTACCAATGAGCAATTTGAAGCTGGACTAGCTGCATGACTGTGAATTCTGTAGTTACAGATCTTATACATTCACAAACATAAATGTACAAGTTATCTTAAGCTATGTCTACATTATAACTGAAGCTGGGACTGTAACATGGAGGTTATTTAGCGTGAGATTGTTAGTTCTTCCTAGAACTAAGTAGAAGCAGGTGTTCTGAGAAATTATCAATATAGTTGAAGCTTTGTATTATTAGGGAAAAGTAAAAGCCTAAGACTAATCTGTAATGACTTTAATAAAATCCAGCCTCACATCTTCACTGAAGAGGTTACTTATGCTTTCCAAATCTAAACACAGAAATCCTAATGCCTCCTGTGATCACTTTTCATCTCGTATTTCTCTGATGAACTGCAAGCTTACAGATCTGATTAGATTTATCTGAAAATGTAATATAATCTCTTACATTCATGTGTAAACTGAGTAAAAGAGATTTTTATAGCCAAATATTATGTGTCGCCTAAAAAGAAAGCAATTATTATGAAAATCAGAATTATTACAGGAATTGTTATATAATTAACAGATTTTGATAACAGTCATTGGCAATTTTATTCTGATATGGTGTATTAACTTCCTAATTATCACCCTGTAACTTCCAAATTGTCACCTGCTTATTCAACATGTTAACTAATTTACTCCAGACAGAACTTGTCTTCTAGTCTGTGTCCATTTTTTGCTACATAATCATCAAATTTAGGTGTCATTAAATGACAAGAAAGAGGTTTTTTTTCATGTCACTTATACAATCCAGAATGTTATTCTAGAGTACAGTAAAGATTCTATAAAATCTACATATGACTTTTGGAGCATCTTAGTGTAACCGCTGTGGCAAACCTGAGCTTTCATATTGTATCTTTTATGTCAGAAATCTTCTAGGCTCTTAAAGAGCCTCAGGAAGCTCTCCCTAATAACAGATCTGTTTCCTTCAGTGCTGCACTGGTTTAACTCACATATATTCAAATATAAATGTACTGAAACTAATCCTTGAAAGGTATAGTGAGAGTGTTCTTGTCAAGGTTTAACCCCAGTTGGCAGCTAAACACCACAGTCGCTTGTTTACTCCCACCCCCAGCAGCTTAGGGGGAGAAGTGAATTAGAAGGGTAATATTTTAATAATTGAAATATAATGTAATAGTAACAACAAAGATGATGATGAAGATGATTAGGATGATGATAGCAATAATAATGATAATAGCAAAGGAAAACAACAAAAAGAGAGAGAAATAAAACCCAGCAAAGAGAAGTTATGCAAATAAAAAACCCAATTGCTCATCATCAACAAACTAATGCTCAGCCAGTCCCTGAGCAGTGTCCCCCCAGCCAACTTTCCCTCTAGTTTATATGCTTTATGACATTACATGGTACGAAACACAGCTTTGGTCATTTGGGGTCAGCTGTTCCAGCTGTGTAGCCCCAGAATAGTCACTGGCAGGGTGATATGAAGAGCAGAAAAGACTGTGATTATGTGTAGGCACTGCTCAGCAATAAGTAAAATATTTCTGAGTTATCATCACTGTTTCCATTATAAACCCCAAACATAGCCCCATACCAGCTGCTATGAAGAAAACTAATTTTATTTCAGCTAACCCAGAACAATTCTAAACTCTTTCTTAGGGCTTGTAGAGATAAGCAAAGATTGCACAGGCCACCTGAGCCTGAAACATCCAGGAACCAAGGTCAAAGTCAATTAGATCAATGTGTTAGAGACCACAGTTATAAATGAGATTTTATCAGATACATTGGCTACAAATGCAAATATTCTTACCAAATAAGGTCAAGTTTCAGTGGAGGAAAAAAAAATACCAAAAAAAAGCAAACCCTGCAAAGATGAAAAACTTCCATTTTGGGGCTCTAGGGGTTTTTTTTTCAAAATAATATTTCAGGACTAAATTTGTTTGAATTGTAGTAAAATAACACAATCTTTTTAATCTAGGTATTATTTTATCAATTTGAAATTAGAAATCTCTTCTATATCTTTTTGTGTTCACTGGGATAGTAAGTTGAAAAATATGTTCTTCATAAAAGTCTTTTCCATACAACTTTTCTTCCATCAGTTACAACAAAGATCTGAAAGTAAATTTGGTCAGGTTGATGGAACACAGAAGTACAATAGAATTGGAGCTGCATTAAACTTTAATTTTCAAATGTAGAAAAGTGTATAAAGTTCACTGCAATAAGGATAGTCTCATTTCTTTCTTGTGGTAAACATCTGTAGAATTCATGAGGTTTTCTTTATAATTTTTCATAGCTGCTAGCAGTCATTCCAGAGTTCATCTGTCACTGATATTGTACTTGACTGTGCAAATATTAAAAGCAATAGAATACCTAGTTACCAGATCTATTTCTCATACTAAATACATAAATGAATAAACAGAGAGATCTCATGGTTTCCAATATCTATTAATTTTTTTTTAAATTCAATATTAACTAGTTTATGATTAAAGAATTATCAGCTGTTTGTTGACATTTCCGATTCCACCAATGGACTCAATGGATGCATCTATATTACTGTAAAAACATGGATTGTGTGTTCAACTACTGTTTGTTCTGAACAATTTTTCCTCCAAAATAAGAGGACTATTTCCAACTGATGGGAAGAGTATCCAGACACATCTTGATACATTCATTTTCACACAGAATCTGTATCCTAAATACTTCTTTTTCTCTACAGAGTGAAATACATTATTTGGAATAGAGTAAAAAAGGAAAAAAAAAATTTAAGTAAAATATTCAGATGTTTTATATGGATGGCTTGACCCAAATAGTGGTGGTAAATGAATTTAAATCCATTTAGAGGCCAGTCACAAGTGGCATTCCGGAGGTCTAGGTATTGTGAAGAATGTAGATGTAATTCGTGCCAGAAAACAAAATGTAATGCCTGTTGGTGCACGACCTGCAAATTAGCATTACAGACGATAGGGAAAAAGGCCTGCTGGAATGATTCGGAGCCTGAGTGAAGGACCTCCTAGGGAGGCATAGAACAATAGCAGGAGACTGCGAATTAACTTGATAACAACCTGAAAGATACCTCGTACAAGAAACTGAGTTCAAAGTACGGAAGTGAAGATAAGGAAGATGAAAAGGAGATTGCCACATGGACAATATCGACCTGCAGAATAATATAAAAGGAACTAAGAACTCGGACTTAGGTGTGCGTTGTTGGTGGAGTGGAGACTCCCCAGTGCACCCAGTGCTGTTTGCTTCTAATGTTTTCCCATATAAATATAATAAAGCAATCTTTTGCAGAAATTACGATTGATTATTTATAATAATATTGAGGCTAATTTTGTTTAACATCCTTATCAATGATCTGGACAAAGGGATTAAGTGTAACCTCAGTAAGTTTTCAGGTGTATCACACCCCAAGGGAGACAGAGTAGGACCCAGAACTGTATTTAAACATTTAGTTTATTACTAAAATATTAAGCTTAAGTCTAACCAGTATTAGCATCCTACAAGGATTTGTGAGGGACCGTACGACCTGTACAGAGTTCAGTGATAAAGTCTTTAGATGTTCTGCAAACGCTCTGGTGTTCGAAGATTGTTGACATCACTGGGGGATCTCAGACCAGCTGAGAGGGAGCTCCGATTAAGGCTTGCTCCTCTCATTCCCTTATAGTCCATTCTGGAGTGATAACATCTCGGGTACCAGTCGGCCCATCTCCTTTTCTTTGGTCAGTGGCGCCTGATAGTATGGGACACAGTGGATTGCTTAATCCCCACCAACAGTGTAGGAATTCAGAGAATCCACAGTCATAGATAAGGATGTTTCCATCACAAAAACTCATAGTCTAAATCACCCAAGTACAACATATGTAGATTTATTTTCACAAATCTTATTAATACTTCTGTTTTGAGGATCACCTCTTTGTTCTGAAATCTATGGTGTAAATCTGATAAGGAAGGGGATGACCAGGTGCCAGTTTAGTCATCCTGATAGGCAAACGAGTGGCAGAGACATAATGGCTCATTCTCCCCAACTCATCCTTGCTGCACAGGTGGGCTTTGATATGGAGGCTAATGTGAACTGGCCACCAGACCTCCATCTGGCCCCTCTCCACTCCGTGACTCAGAAAGACAGCAGCCCTCTTCAGCAGCTTCAAGAGGGGGAGGGATATGTCAAGGTGACACTAAGCTGGGCAGAAGTGTTGATCTACTGGATGCTAGGGAGGCTTTACAGAGGGATCCAGACAAACCACATCAAAGGGCTGCAATCAACGGTATGAGGTTCAACAAGGCCAAATGTCAGTTCCTGCATTTGGACCACAACAACCCCATGCAATATTACAGGCTCGGGAAAGAATGGCTGGAAAGATGCCTGGCAGAAAATGACCTGAAGGTTCTGGTAGAGAGCCAGTTGAATATGAGTCATCGCTGTGCACAGGTGACCAAGAAATCCAATAGCATCCTGGCTTGTATCAGAAACAGTGTGGCCAGTAAGACCATGGAAGTTATCCTTCCCCTGTGCACAACATTGGTGAGACCATACGTTGAATACTGTGCTCAGTTTTGAGTTTCTCACTACAAGAAGGAGATCGAGGCACTGGATTGTGTCAAGAGAAGGGCAACAAAGTTGGTGAAGGGGCTGGAGAACAAGTCTTATGAGGAGATGCTCAGTGAACTGGGTTTGTTTAGCCTGGAAAGGAAGAGGCTGAGGGGAGGCCTTGTTACAGTCCACAACTACTTGAAAGGAGATTGTAGCGAGGTAGATGTTGGCCTCTTCCCCCACATAACAAGTGATAGGACAAGAGGAAATTGCCTCAAGTTGTGCAGGTTCAGATTAAAAATCAGGGAAAAAAAAAAATCATTCATTGAAAACATTATCAGGCTCTGGAATGGGTTGCCCAGGGAAGTGTTTGACTGACCATTCCTGGTGGTATTTAAAAGATATACAAGGTGCTCAGATTTATGGATAGTGGATAGGTACAGTTGGACTCAATGATCTCAAAGGTCTTTTCCAACTAAATGATTCTATGATTCTATAAAGTCAAACTACCTATATGAACAACTTTTAAGTTGGCATTTATTAATAAGTTATTAGTATAACCTCTGATATTAAAAAAGTGTACAACTGTTTAAACTCCCATAAGTTTCATATCTTCAGAAATTTTTCAACGTGTGAAGCCTAGAAAGGATTCAATTTACTATGAAAAATTAATTTGAAAAGTTCTGCTTCTTAGTGAACTATTACATTTTGCCATGTGTTTTATTGCAAATAGCAGTCAATTGATTTTGAAAGAGACAGAAATGAGCATAGGCACAATCAATGTAAATATAACTGTAAATGTAAGCTTTGGACTGAGGCCAACAATCTTTTTTTTTTTTAATGTTTTGGTGGTCTTTACATAAGAACAAATGTAGACAGCGACTGACAGAAATTATATTTCTCTGTCTGCTTGACAAGCAGTGAGAACACATGATCCTTTCCCAGTAGAAAAAAAAGGAAACACTTAATCAGAAGTAAATACTAAAAAAAATTAGTAGCTTATTTTCTGATGGACTACAGATACAGCTAAATATATCACATATCAGCTGCTGATGTCCTTCCAAAAATCTACAAAGTGTAAGCCAGAGCAGAAACAGCAAACTATAGCCGTTCAGCTATAGCCTTGACACATAATATCGTCATTGCTAGTAGAAGTCTACGAACTTTATATTAACAACTCAAGTCTTTCCAGGGCAGTCAGAGGTATGTATGTGTGTCGGAAGGGTGGGGGGAAGAGCACCCACCGCTGCACCTCCTCCCACATTGAACCCAGAGTCAGAGATGAGGCTCTCAGGCAGTATTCTTTGTGGAGCGTTTGCTGCTGCATCCCCTCTGCTATTCATTGCCATCACAACAAACAAGGCCCTCAGACACAGTCAGGCAGCCCTCAGACAATGCAGGTGTTAAAGACAGACAAAACAGTAAAGTCAGTCTTTACACCATTGATGAAGATATGAAATAATATTGGCCCCAGTACAGACCGTTGAGGTACACCACTCAGTGTTTTCCATTTGGACATTAAGCCATTGATTGCAACTTTGGATGTAGTCATCCAGTTAATTCCTTTTCCATCAAATAGTCCATCCTTCAAACCCTTATCTCTTCAGTTTAGAGATAAGAATGATGCAGATGACCATCATGAAAAGTCTTACAGAATTTGAGAGATCATATAAGTTGCCCTTCCCTTGTCCAGTGATGCAGTGACTACATTGTAGAAATTATGTAAGGTGAAGAAATACAAGCCTGATATGATAGCAGAGTGCTTGAGAAGTGCATAAACAGGTTGCAGAATAGAGGAATATAGAAATGAGATGATAAAACATGAGAAACGGGGTCTTCACGAGATACATTTCAGCAATAAGCAACTTACCTGTGATCAGTTAAAGAAGTGGAGACCTGGAGCTGAACAAAACTGAGTCAAGGGGTAACAAAGAAAACAAGATAAATGTACCTAAGGTATAAAAAGTACCATAAGCAGACAATTTAGATGTAATCTAGAGCTGCAGGCCACTAAGGAAAGAGCATGCAACAAAACATGACTTCAAGTGGACTATAGAGAGTGCAGGATGAAACTATCAACCGAACATTAAATCTACCTGTCTTGGCAAAGGACTCCAGATGCTAAGAATTCATGGTTACACTCCACCACACTCATCAACAGCAGAGGAAAACTCAGGATACAAGACTAGGGGAAGGGTGAGTGTAACACCAGGACAAGGAGTAGAAGCTGAGAATTGCGGGTTTTGTGATTTTAAGTGTATTATTGTTTTTTTCTTTTCCTCTACTCTGGCTAACAATTCTTAGATTTCAGCTGCACCAAACATAAAATCTTTGCTTCATATGTATATAAAGTGTTCTTTCTCTTTGCCCATTAGCAAGATCTTGAATATAATAATCTAAAGAAAAGATACCCATAAGAATTCCTTATTCTTGCACTAAAATTCTCAGCGATATTTTTAGATCCTGAAAGATATGTTCTTTCAGGATCTCGGTTTCTTACAAGGCACACAAGCATAGTGCAAAATCTGGGCATGGAAGAATGACTGAATGAGTCAGGAGTGCAGGAAAGAATAGATTTTTTTTATTTTATTTTTTTTTTTCAAAAAGAAGAACCAACACACATGCTGTAGAGATATTGGATCGCTCTATAAAGGTTTTTCAGGGATAGTTTCATGTGAACCTCTGTGCCGGAAAAGATAAACTCATGGCATATATTGGGTGACTTTCTTCCTGAACTGAGTTTAGCATTATACAATATCACTCCAGTGCCTGCACTAGAGTTACTCTTCATTTACACTGTGGTAACTGAGATCACAATTTGCTGCAGTGCTTAAAGCAGACATTTAAGAGGAGTTGAGCATGCAGGAATAGATTCAAGTGACATCCAAAATATCATCAATGTTACGCAACTGCAAAAAACATCAGTTAACAAGGCCAGTGAAGCAATAATAAACTGGGACTTGACATTCTTCCCTTGTCTCCAGGCTGTTGGCTTGTGCAGTACAGAGCACTAACTGTCCATTCACTGAATTTTGTCAGTCTGATTATCTTTTTTCACCTGCAGGGACTATCCAGTGTAACAAGGCTTTAGAAAAAGATCATTGTTCTTTTAGCCTTTTAAAGTAATTGAAGAGACAGCTTCTAGATGGTTTAACCCCAGTGCCCTTTTATGAGATGAATATGTGAATGCTAGTGGGTCTCTGGATTTGTTCATTGCTCTTTTTTTCTGTAGCCATACTATAACTCAAAGGCTCAAGCCCCATGAAAAATCATTACTTCATTATTCTTTTCCCTGGCAATAATTTTAGTGGTTCTATTATCCTTTTCAGCCTCTGTTCAGCTCTACACCTTATTGCACAAGATGGAAAGTATAATAACATAACAACACTCACTTCCCAGTCATCATCAACATTTATATCTGTTAAATTACAGTGTCTGTGCCCTGCAATCATATTCCGAAATCTAGACCATAGGCCTGATCATAAATATCTTGGCGGAAAAAACATTTGCTTACAGGCCTTAGACAGAATGACCTTATCAGTTTCCAATTAATGGTGATTCATCCAAGGTTCCCCAAAAGATACAACTTTAGTTTGACTCTGTCTCCCTCGCACCTTCAGAATTAATTTATTTACATTATTTTTGTGTCGTTGGTTACCAGGACCTTGGCCTCTTGATATCCTTGTCTACATTTTGTCCTGTCTTAGTTTTCTGTAGATAACTTTATTACTTGACCTTGTTTGTCATTAAGTTGCCTTGAAGACTTCAGCAATGTTTTGCTCAACAAAAGGAAATCAAGCACCTAATAGGTAGTTAATAGATTCCCATGCCTACATTGTATTTTTATACACTTGCTAAACACAGCCACCCATCCTAGAGGTGATTTCTGAAGGACTATAACAGTTCATAGGACAATAGAATAGCTCAGTGGAGCTATAGAATAGCTCAGAATAGAGGGGACACCAGCAAACCTCTAGTGCATATTCCTGCTCAAATGAGGATGAACTTCTTTCAATGACATAATTTCATACAGCGCTGCAGAATGTATTCATTGGGAAGTAAATTGTGGTTTTATAATAATCATATACTGTTTTCTTTTCAAAAAACTAATTTTCTGCTTTATTGATTGATACGGAAAACTGAGCTGATGTTTATATGAACTTGTCTATTATATCCCCAAGGTTTGTCTTCTAACTATTAATGATCACATCATTTAAATATATGCATTGATTAGCCCACAAAAGATCATAGAATGATAGAATGATAGAATGATAGAATCATGGAATAGCTTGGGTGGGAAGGAACCTTTCTTATAAACCTCATTTCTACATTGAAAGGCCACGAAAATGTCTCCCAGGTGCCTCCTCTTCTCCAGGCTAAACAACCCAAACTCTTTCAGTCTTTTTTTGTAGGAGAGTTGTTCCAGCATGATGACCATTTTGATAGCTCTCCTCTAAACCCACTGTAATATGGTCCTGTGATTCTTGTACTGGGGACAAAAAAGCACGATGTAGTATTCCAGTGGGTTCTCACAAAAGCAGAATAGAGGGTAAGAATAATCTCCCCCAGAGCTGCTTCTGGCCATGCTTCTTTTTATGCAGCCTAAGATGCAATTGTCTTTCTAGGCTGCAAGCGTACATTGCCAGCTCTTATTCAATTTATTGTCCACTAGTATCCACTTATGAGAGAAATGCTGATAGACATCGATGTCTGCTTTAAGTGATAAAACTTATTCACATCTTCTCCAGTACTCCAAGTGGCCACCTAGAACTCTTTGGATACTACTAAACATATGTGAGAAAACTGTATCACTTCTGTCTTGTTCCATTCTCCATTGGGAAGGCCCTTCATAATCATTTGCAACCTAAGTGGTGTCTCTTCTATACCCTTTGCAGAGCAGCCTAGAATCATTTGAATTGTACAGTTTAAGGAAAGTGATGTTGAATGCCTTTTGATATTTTAAGGACCAAAAAGGGCTGAAAAAGTGAGCATATAGCAGTGGTATTTCACAGGCAACACCAGTAGGTAAATTGTGATTTTTATGGGCAATTTCACTAGGCAAAGGTAGAGACATGTGCCTCCAAGGACTTACAAAAACTTGCATAGCATATCTTTCACAGTGTTTGACGAAACAGGAAAACTATGGTCATGAGTTCTGCAGAGTGTGTCAGAAATTTATCCAATTTCTCTTTACCTCTACACCCTCCTATAAACCCCAAAAATGACAACTGCTCAATAAGAAAATCACATGCAGAAATACACTCATATACAATGTCTAATCCATCAAACCTAAGATCTTCCCAGGTAATTTATATACTGTTTGGACAATCAGTGGGACCTTGGTATTTTATAGTGTTGCTGTATGTTCAAGAATCTGAAGATAACCTTATGGGACTTGATGACATGCATCCATGGGTCCTGAGGGAACTAGCAGATGAAGTTGCTAAGTCACTATCTGTGTTGACTGGAGAAGAGGAAATATAGCTCCCATTTTTAACAAACTTAAAAATGAAGACCTGGGAAACTACAGGATGGTCAGTGTCACCTCTGACATTTGTGCAAAGCATTCGACACTTGTCTCTAAATTGGAGAGACATGGATTTGACCAATAGACCACTCAGTGGACAAAGAATTGGCTGGATAGTTGTACTCAAAGAGTTGTCAGTTGCTCAAAGGCCAAGTGGAAACCAGTAAAGAGTAGTGATCCTCAAGGGCTGGCATTTGGAACGGTGTTGTTTAGCAGGCACAGGCGGTAGGACTGAGGGTACCCTCAGCAAGTTTGCTGATGACACCAGATTGTGTGGAGCAGTTGATACTTTAGAGGGAAGGAATGTCATCCAGAGAGACCTTGACAGGCTTGAGAGGTGGGCCTCTGCTAACCTCATGAAGTTTAATAAGGCCAAATGCAAGGTCCTGCACCTGAGTTGGGGCAATCCCAAGCACAGCTGCAGGATAGGTGGAGAATGGATTGAGGGTAGTTCTGAAGAGAAGGCTGGGAGGTGTTGATGGATGAGAAGCTCAACATAAGCCAGCAATGTGCACTTGCGGCCCGGAAAGCCAACCGTATCCTGGGCTGCATTCAGAGAAATGTGATCAGCAGGTAGAGGGAGGTAATCCTCCCCTCATCAGAAAGGTGATCAGAGGGCTAGAGCACCTCCTATATGAGGACAGGCTGAGAGAGTTGGAACTTTTCAGTCTAGAGGAGAGAAGGCACCAGGGAGACCTTCCAGCAGCCTTCTACTACTTAGAAGGGACTTACAGGAAAGCTTTTGAGGGGGTGTTTCTCATGGAGTGCAGGGGTAAGACAAGGGGCAATGTTTTTAGGCTGAAATAGGGTAGATTTAGGTTAGGTATCAAGAAGAAACTTTTTTCTTGAGGGTGGTGAGGCACTGGTACAAGTTGCCCAAGAAGTTGTGGATGTCCCATTCCTGGAATTGTTCATGGCCAGGTTGGATGAGGCTTTGAACAACCTGATCTAGTGGAATGTGTCCTTATCTATGGCAGGGGGGTGGGAAATGGATAATCTTTAAGATCCCTTCTAATCCAAGCCATTCTATGGTCTATGATTCTATGATTCTGTGATCCTATCTTTTAGTCACCATCACATTATACACATTAGTTTCCAGTTAACTGGAGTTCAAAGCCATAATAAATGATTTGCCTAAGCTTATTTGTTGGAAAAATATCCATTAGTCTCAATATAATTTTAATCTAACCAAAACAAGTGCATCTGGACTGAATATAAAGAAAATCATATAAAAAACTTAAATTATATATCTAGTTTATTGATACATGAAATTTGTATTCTGAGCTAGATCTGTCAAAAAAAGAATGTTGAAAAGGTGGGAATCTTCCCCTGATTTCCACTTAATTACCAAATCTCTGAAAAACCTTAGTTTTTAAAATGTTACAATTTTTAAACTTAAACAACTTATTTGTTTATAAAACTGAAAATAAATGGCAGTATAGATTTTGATTAACTGACGACATTATAATTAAGAAACTAGTATTTAGAACATTGGGAGCTTTATCAATTTCATATCACTGATTTTATTTACAGCTGGACTCAGAATCACAGAATTGTTTAGGTTGGAAAACAACTTTAAGATCATCAAGTCCAACTCTAAACCTAACAGTCCCAAATTCACCACTAAAACATGTTCCTAAGCACCACATCTACACATTTTTTAAATACTTCCCAGGACAGTGACTCCACTACTTCAATGGGCAGCCTGTTCCAAAGCTTAACATCCCTTGTCATGAAGAAATCTTTCCTAATATCTAGTCTAAACATCCCCTGGTGCAGTTGGAGGCTATTTCTTCTCATCCTATTGCTTGCTACTTGGGAGAAGAAACCAACAACCACCTCGCCACAACCTCCTTTTGGGTAGCTGTAAATTGTGATAAGGTCTCCTCTCAGCCTCCTTTTCTCCAGACTAAACAACCTCAGTTCCCTCAGCCACTACTCACAGAGCTTCTGCTCTGTACCCTTCACCAGCTTCATCATCTTTCTCTTGACACACTCCAGCACCTCAATGTCTTTCTTGTAGTGAGTGGCCAAAACTGAACACAATATTTGAGGTGCTGCCTCACCAGTGCATAGTACAGGTGAACAATCACTTCCCTACTCCTGCTGGCCACACTATTTCTGATACAATGTCATCTTAAGAGTCTCTTCCAAACTAAATTCTATGATTCTAGAATTCTATTTTAATAAATTATCTTATTGTCCAAAATCTTAATCTCGGTCCTGTGACTCACAACCTTCCCCACCTTTTTCAATACTAACTCAATTTTTATGTGGCAACATAGTATTTAGAAAATTTTAATGTTCTTTCCCTAGTTTTCCTTAGCTACTGGAAACAAGAGAACATCATCACATGTCTGTCAATTCCCAGAGAGCTGCAAATAACATTTTAGGGAAGACTGCAGAGACTGAGTTTTTGAAAAAGAAGTGTATTTATTCCTGATACCTTTTAACTGAAATGACACAAGTAATGCCTCATAAAACTTTTAAGTAAAGTTAATGATGAGATTATAAATGATAAAGGTTTAATCTAATAACTTTAATTATACATCACTATTGGAGGGCAGCAATTTCTTCACTAATACATTAGTCCCTATCCTACAATTCTGCTTCTAAATGGTCCCTTTATCATTACAGAGTATTACACAGTTACGATAACCCTGCTATGCAAACTATCCCTTTCATTTGGACAATCAGTATAATATGGCATAATCAAACCGATAGTAGTTTTATGTAGAAATTCTACAGGGAATACCAGAAGAATAACTAAAAAAGACAAAATCTGATTAATAAAAATATTTTAAGAGCAAGAGGTTTGTAATAGACTAGCAGAGTATTCCATATTTTGCCTTGTACTGAGTGTGATACAGTTAATTTTCTATCTACAGATAATTTTCTAGAATTAATGACTTTATGATTATCATAAAAATTAATAAGAAGTTAGTCCTTATTCTGCCTCTCTCGACAATAAATCTTTACACAAAACAAAAAATTATGGTTTGTCACCTTTTTCTGTATAATTTTATATTTATTAATACACAATCTTAGTGGTTTTAAGTATGTACTCGGTTAACTTTGGATTTATGTATTTTGATAAATTTCAAGATAACTTATGCTAGTATATCTAGAAAACTTAAGCATAAGCTACTCCCTTAATTGTCAGTGAATAAAAATCTATGTTGATAAAAGACCAAATATAGTATTACATGATTATAGTACTCTATACTTTTTGCTATCATCACGCAAACAAAATATATGTTTTATAATGAGGTTATTTAGGAATCTAATTACTGTTTGCATGTACATTATATTATTTTACGTTCCCAGTACCACTGAATGTATTGGACCATGAACACTTTCTAAGCAGTATGATGATACTGTATGTCTCATTTTCATCAATACTAGCTTAAAATTTGAAGCCAGAAGTTATGCTGTAAAACTAGACCTTCTCTACTGTAGAGAAAAAAAAATAGCTTTACTTTTTTTATATAGTCTAGGGAAGACAGTATCTTCTAACACAGAAGTGGTGCATTGCCTGTAGCTGGCTTATCCACAAGATGAGTAATTATCTTCTAAGGTTCAGTATATTACACATGAGAACATCTATTTAAAATCCTTCATTGTCTTTAATTTTGAAGATTCAATGAAGTTGGAACGGCTTCTTTAAGAGGAGTACAATACAATAACAGAGGCTCTGAAAATTAAAGCTTTTTCCTCCTGTTCCTTCTTTTGTGAATATTGTACATGTTTCTTAAATATTGAGATTTTCTCACTCAGATTATATGATAGGTTCTTATTCTTGTTTTATCATGTATCTTTCTTGCACCTCTTTCGAAGTGTTACCATAAGCTTTTGTTTTCATTGCTATCAAAGAGACCCTAGCCAGATTTTTTTTCCATCTTCCTGAAGTTTTTTGAGATTTAATTTTTTTTCTTGTTCTGCATCCAGAAAAAAGTCAGAAAGAGAATAATCCAGAAGCTATTTAAGGGTGTCATACCAGTGGTGAGGATGTTTAACAGCAAAGTACAATAACAAAAACTCTCTTTTGTGTAATTCAAACCAAGGATTTGCATTTCAATGCTAATCATCCTGTGGAGCAGGATATGGCCATTTACTTTACAGAGCAAAGACAGAAATTTGCATCTCCCATTTATCTTGTGGTTTCCTTAACCACTGGCCTACTGCATTGTAATGTTTTGGCTTTATGGAGGAATAGATGAAGTTCAGAACCCCTTTAAAAATATGTGCAATAGCTCCTGTCTAAACTTTGATGTTCCTTCTTTTGTCAAATCCATCAAAACATAAAAGTTAATCTTTTTTATAGTACTTATGGAATTGTTATTGAAGCTAGGTTGGAACTCTGGATAAATCTGTATAAAGATATGTATTCTGTTGAAATTTGTTGTATATTCTGTTCTTGTGGGTGTTTGGAATAGGGAGGTTTAAGTTTATCTGAGTTAATAGTGAATTACCAAAAAGATCTGTTAAAACAAATAGAAGTCTCTGACAATGCATAACCCAAAGTGCTATAATTATGTACCTCAAGCATACATTTTTTGATGCTTCTTTTTCTTCAAATAAATTTTACTTAGCAATGCATTAAAATGTGTCAAGGTTTCCCAGAAGATTTAGAGTAATAGATCAGCTTTGCAAAAGGATTTACTTTTTATTAAAATATGGATCATAGATATTGGAGAGTCTTTCTTTAGAAAACTGCTCCTGTGCCAGGGCTGTGAATGCATTCCCTTTGGATGGGTCTTTGATTGCTCGGGCTGGTGGCCAGTTCTGGCATGTGTAAGTGGCAGGCTTCATGACACCTTGCAGAGTTCACCCCCTCTTCTCCTTGGGGCTTGCTGTCTAATTCAAGATTCCACCTTTTGTTTCTGTCTCACCAACATGGCAGCTTTGCCTTGAGCCTGGTTTTATATCTCTGACCTAGCTCCCAAACTCTTCCTTCTGCCTTGAGCTTGAACCAACCCTAACCAGCCCTATGCTGCAAGTGCTCAGGATGTACACTGGAGTCTTGTCTGCCCTCAGCTGCTGCCCCCGGAGCTGTCCTGCTCACCTTGCTCACCCACTTGGGAGTGTTCCCAGCTAGCCTAGTCCCTTCCCCCCTTTCCCTGCTGTGACTCCAACCCCTCAGTTTCCTCATCTTGCAGAGCAGCCTGGTTCTGCTTCTCCTTAGCATAGCTGTGGGAAAGTAGCAACGAGGATGCAAGTATGGAATGAAGAGCCTTATTTCTAGAATTTTCTCCATCCACTTATAAAAAACACAAACCTACGTGTAAATAGAGTATGCTTATAGCATCAATATATATGAGGAGGTTTTCTATCTTCTGTTGAATATTTTCTTTTTCTTATAGAATTCCAGCTTGTTAAACAATTTTAAGCAGTTCTATTTTGAAAATAAAAATGGGTTTTCAGGGTTTTCTGGTTTTAGGATAAACATTCCACTAATTCTATGTTACATAACAAACAAAACTAGTGTGCTTTCAGGAAAAAAAAAAGTCTACTAAGAAAAATGATAAGAGATTAAAGCATTTAAATTATAAAGCTGAACAGATGCACAATGTACTGGCATCAGAAACTTGCCAAAAAAAGGCTATTTTCTGTGCAAACTCAGTGTATTATAGGTAGTTTTCTCTGTTACTCAATTATTGTCCTTCTCTTTTAAAAACTGCTTGGACAGTCCATGTATACCTTTATTGCTTAGTTGCTAGCACAGCTAAGAGAAAGGGATACTGATAGTGAAAATCAATTTGAGTTTAAGACTCTTATTCACCCATTCTTCAATATCACTTCAGATATAAAGTTTCTTTCTTTTTTTTCCGGTTCTTTCAGAACAAATTACCAAATCACAGAATCACAGAATCATTTTCGTTGTAAAGCACTTCTAAGATCACACCCAACCATAAACCTAGTGCTGCCAAGTTCACCACTTAACTGTGTCCCTGAGCACCACAGCAACCTAAAAATTCATAAGTTGTAAAGGCACTAAAAATAAAAGACTAAAAAGTAAAATAATTTTAAATACTTTTAGCACTATATTATCAGAAGACCTGCATAAGCCATACAACGTTCACAATATAGAAAAAAGACAAGGTAAAGTTTGTACTACCTTCAGAATATCTTCTTTTCTTCCTGATCTTTTCCTTTGGGTTTGTCTGAGGTCTGCCAGTGTTAAGCTCTGAGCTGAACTGTTTTACCTCCACTTATTTTCAGAGCACTGTTATCTTTATCAGATTTCTCTAATCACAGAATATCTGTTAAGAATCATAAAAAAACCCCTGAACTCATTATTCTGAATGTCTTCCATTTAAGATCTAAGTAATAGCTTGGGATACTTGGAAATGAAGATGCCTAGAACATCATATAGTCAAGGCAGTTGTTTGCTATCTGTAAATGAAGCAAAGAGGAAAAATAACTGAGTAATCTGCTTACAGACTGATCGAGTCTGGTTAACAGCCTAGAAATTTAGAACCTTAAATGCATTTCAAAAGACAGGTAATGTGATTTTGATGACAATAAATTGTAAATCTAGTGCAACAATGTGTAAGTCTTAAAAGCAATTTTTAAAAGAAAAAATAATTTCAGAAATGTGGGATCAAAAAAAGTTGAGACAAGAAATGTTTTGGGTCTGAACCTGTCTGAATCATAGAATCATAGAATCACTAGGTTGGAAGGGACCTACTGGATCATCAAGTCCAACCATCCCTAACACTCCTTAATCATGCCCCTCAGCACCTCATCCACCCGCCCCTTAAACACCTCCAGGAAGGTGACTCAACCACCTCCCTGGGCAGCCTCTGCCAGTGCCCAATGACTCTTTCTGTGAAAAATTTTTTCCTGATGTCCAGCCTGAACCTCCCCTGGCGGAGCTTGAGACCATTCCCCCTTGTCCTGTTCCCTGTCACTTGGGAAAAAAGGCCAGCTCCCTCCTCTCCATAACCTCCTTTGGTTGTAGAGAGTAATAAGGTCTTCCCTCAGCCTCCTCTTCTCCAGGCTCTCTCAGCCACTCCTCATAAGACTTGTTCTCCAGCCCCTTCAACAGCTTCATTGCTCTTCTCTCCAGAGCCTCAACTTCCTTCTTGTGGTGAGAGGCCCAGAAATGAACACAGTACTCAAGGTGCGGTCTCACCAGTGCTGAGTACAGAGGGAGAATCACCTCCCTGGACCTGCTGGTCACACCATTTCTGATCCAAGCCAAGATGCCATTGGCTTTCTTGGCCACCTGGGCACACTGCTGGCTCACGTTCAGTCGGCTGTCAAATAACATCCCCAGGTCCTTCTCCTCTGGGCAGCTTTCTAGACAGAGTTCTCCTAGCCTGTAGCACTGCATAGGGTTGTTGTGCCCCAAGTGCAGGACCCGGCATTGGTCTCAGCCCAGCGGTCCAGCCTGTTCAGATCCCTTTGCAGAGCCTCCCTACCCTCCAGCAGATCCACACTTCCTCCCAGCTTAGTGTCATCTGCAAACTTGCTGAGGGTGCACTCAATGCCTTCATCCAGGTCATTGATAAAGACATTGAAGAGAGCTGGACCCAGTACTGAGCCCTGAGGAATCCCACTTGTAATTGGCCTCCAGCTGGAGTTAACTCCATTGACCACCACTCTCTGGGCCCAGCCATCCAACCAGTTTTCAACCTAGAAGAGTGTGCACCTGTCCAGGCCAGAGGCAGTCAGTTTCTGAAGCAGAATGCTGTGAGAAACTGTGTCAAAGGCTTTACTGAAGTCCAAGACTACATCCACAGCCTTTCCCTCATCCAGTAGTCGAGTCACTTTGTCATAGAAGGCGATCAGCTTAGTCTGGCAAGACCTGCCTTTCATGAACCTGTGTTGACTGGGGCTGATCACCTGGTTCTCTCGCATGTGCTTCATGATAGCACTCAGGATCAGCTGTTCCATGACTTTTCCTGGCACTGAGGTCAGACTGACAGGCCTGTAGTTCCCTGGATCTAACCTGCAACGCTTCTTGTAGGTGTAGAATGTCAGTGAAACCATCTACTACTGAAGTGTGTGCAAAATTGTTAATAAAACTATGGAAGATTGTTCTAGTTTAGCCCTGGCCCAGGCTGAATGGCAGCTAAAACAAAAGCAGTTGGTCCCAATTCCCTTCTCATGCCCCTGAAGTGACAAAGGCTGATAGACAAGCCTAAAACCATATGAGTGACCCATGGGTGACTTGCATTACACCGCTGTTTAAACTGTAACATCTCACATTGCTATTATCAGTAGAATTGTGCTGTGTTATTCTGAACACATAAAGCATGAGAAAATGCATCAGAGTCAGCATTATCAGTAGAACTGGGTTGAGCCATCTTAATTATAGCTTCTCCAGCATACACAGGATGAGAAAAAGACCATTGACACCCTGGCTGACCAATCAGCACAAGCATGAACATTGTATGAAAGGAAAATAACTATGCAGGAATGCTACACCTCAACAGCCGCTTTAGTTTAAAGACAAGAGATATACAGCTTGTATCCTTATCTCCTTTCTTGGGGCCTTGACCGTGCTCCAGGAGAGTGGGCAATGAGCAGCTGAGGCCAGAAACTCTGTGTTTTTAGAATGATGCAAGTTGTTTATTTATGGGTATAAAAGCTAGACCATATTGCGTCAATCTTTGGAGGCCTCATCTACAAGCAGACACATTGCATAGGATGCCCCAGTTGTCTGGAACAGGCTTTCTGAATTTTCTCAGCAAAAAGGGCTCCTGAGGTGACTGCAGATCTTGATGATGATAATACGGCAATTGGTGATGTATCTTTCTTAATTGCTGTACTTATTTTCTTGTAGCAATTATTAGACACATTACCTTTAAAGCTGTTAATGTTAACTTGGTTTTAGTCACTGCTAATCATTTGTCACCTTTCTTGTTTTAATAATTTAAGTAAAACTTGATTTCATAGAGTATTCCAGAGTCTGGGCCTTTATTCTGTTTGCACTCTGTATTTAGCACTCTGTGGTAAAACAGTCCTCCAGGGAAAGAGGAAAGGGAAATGAGAGGAAAAAGACTTGTGGGTTGGAAACTAAGACTAAAACAGCTTTAATCAAACAATAATAAGAAGAAAATACTGTTCATAAGAAAATAATAAAATAGATATAAATACATAAAATTGCCCATCCCACTGCCCTTCAATAACTACGTCAGCACAGATGCTGCAGAGCGGGCATGAGGAAAAGTCCCAGGCTGGACTCAGTGGCAGGTGGGAACTGGACTCAGGAACTGGATTCAGGAATACATGGACTTGAGATTAGGGGCAAGAAGACAGAAAAGGTCCTCACTGGATGTAAGCTATTTAAGAAGAGAGAGTAACCCTCATGATCTTCCAGTTTTATACGAAATATGATGTATATGGAATGGGATACTCTTTTGGCCACTTTCAGGTAACCTGTCCTGTCCACTTCTCCCTGCAGGTGCATCATATCAATCATATCTGAGAAGTCATTGCAGTCCATGAAGTCTTCTTTGCCCTTAAGAGTAGCCCTAAAGAGAAGACTTGGAGGTGTTGGTGGATGAGAAGCTCAACATGAGTCTGAATGTGCACTTGCTGCCCAGAAAGCCAATTGTATCCTGGACTGCATCCAAAGAAGTGTGACCATCAGATCGAAAGAGGTGATTCTGCTCCACTACTCTGGTCTCCTCTTACTTGGAGTACTGTGTTCAGTCTGGAGTCCTCAACACAGGAAAGACATAGATCTGCTAGAGAGAATCTAGGGGAGGGACACAAAGATGATCAGAGAGCTGGAACACCTCTCACACAAGGACAGGCAGCAAGAATTTGGCTTGTTCAGCCTGGAGAAAAGAAAGCTCTGGGGAGACAACATAGCAGCCTTCAGTAATTAAAAGGGACCTACAGAAAAGCTGAGGGGGGGTCTTTATCAGAGAGTGTTGTGATAGTATGGAGGGTAATGGTTTTAAGCTGAAAGAGGGAAGGTTTTGATTAGGTATTAGGAAAAAATTTATTCCTGTGAGTATGATGAGGCAGAAGAACTGTTTGCCCAGAGAAGTTGTGGACGACCCATCACCAGAGGTGTTCATAACCAGGTTGGATGAGGCTATGAGCAACCTGGCTTAGTGGAATGTGTCCCTGCCCATCGCAAGGGCATTGGAACTAGATGATCTTTATGGTCCCTTCCAACCCAAGCCATTCTATGATTCTATGACCTTTTTTTCCCTGCTTTGACTTACAGCATTATATCAGCTCAAGGATGGCCGTGTTTCTTATAGCAATAAGTATAAGCAGTGGTCTTTCTGCATACCAGTACCTGCCATTATCACTTCTAGAGGGAAACACTGTCTGAAAAATATGCAGTTTACTTTCAGAAAATGAAGATATTCAGATAATGCTTAGTTGAAGTTGCAAAACTGATTCTACTTTAGCTCAAACCAGGACAAATATTAAGATCCATAGACAAAATATGAGAAGCTGTCTTACTAAGTAGCATTAGAAGGTAAAGTATTAGCTTGGAATGAGAATACTGAAAATATCTACAAGGAGTCATCTAGTTTTGTATTAATGTTCCAATTAGTCAACAAGGCACAAAAATTAGTAGTGTAGTGATGAAATCTGGTGATGGTACAAAGTTGAGGCACTTTATCAATACAGAGAAGAAACAGAATATCAGAGAAGAGGAACAACTGGAGGAGCAGAGAATGAAAATGTGTTACAAGAAATGGAAATATACAGTCTTAAGGTCTATTGAAAATGCTGTAAGCTGTTCTGCGTATTAATTGGACATAATTGAGAAGGAAAAATATGTAGGTGCGCTGGGTGATGAAAGTAGATTATACAGCCAGAATATTTCAAGACAGGTACCATCATTAGGAATTGAGAAGTACTACTTTTTTTTTATTAACAGGACCACCAAGAACTTATTTGAAATTTGGTATACAGCTCTAGTTCTCTGTGGTTATGAAGATGAACTGAACTGGAACAAGTGGAGAGAAAAACAGGCAGGATGACTAGGAAAACGGAAAACTTGCCTTATAAGCAGACACTAGCAAGAAAGAGAAGGCTAAGAAGGGACAAAATTCTTGTTAATAACTAACCAGTACCTTAATTATGTAATAATAAATCTTATGACCTAAAAACCATACAAGAAACCTTAGCAATAGGTTCTATAAAATGCTCAATTGCAAACATCTTCTACTTGTGATAATATCTTAGATCCTCTATAGCAATTTTTCTTTTCCTATTCCACTTATCTGGCTAAAATGTCATATGTGACAATGTTTCTGAAATGTACTGCATTTAGATATTTTCTCTGTCTCTTAAGCCCTTTTACAATCTTGTTTCGATAAGAAAAAAAGGTAAAACTGTCTGAATACAAGCCTGGGGGTATTATTTATGGTTTCCTGTAGCTGATGATCAAAGATAAAAAAAAAAACTTAGCTTCAGTAAAAGCTCTTCACTTCCTCTATCTGCTTCAGCTCATCAATATTAGTTAATCAGGTGCACGTCATCTACATTTCAAATATTAACATTTCATTGTCCTTTGCTTTAAAGGCATTAATCTTTTCTAAAGATACATAGAGTTAGGAATTTCACAGTTGTAATGAGTCAATTTCTTCACAAGACATTACTGTCTAACTGGTAGTTATAACACTGATTCAAAATTTTTACTATCTCCCAAACCAGATTTAAAGTAGTTTACATTTTCAGGAATGGAAAAAGAGTGAAAAATGCAATTGGGAAGCCAAATGGCTACTAGACAAGACAGAATAATTTTCTGGATCTCTGAGGACTGGTTTGAGTCATGACTTCTTTTAAGAAAATAAATCATGACAGAAAGAAGCAGCTGGTTGCTAAAGATCCAATTAAATAACACTGCAGAATAATTAAAACATCAGACTGACCAGCAGATTTTGGACATCTTGTCCTTATTGGTAAGGACTGTACATAGTGATAACCACGTAGAATAAGCTTGTAAGGTAATGATCTATTAAGAGGTTGATCTCGTTTCACAGAGACTTTGAATTCACTACAGAAAGAGAAACATTTGCTTTTGTATAACAAAAAAATTCACTAATAACTTGCAAAATCAGTACGTACTTGTACATCTTGTGCTGTCACATGTTTTCTCTTATTTGGCATTTTATGTTAGCCTACTGAAGTACTCTTACTACTAATCTGAAAAGAGATTTTTCTAAAAGGAAAAAAGCAATTTTGCTTTCTTCAGTGTATGAACAACTGGATTTGTGAATTCTTCTTTTGATAAAAACTAGAAGGCATTTACGCAAGTTAATGTCTTCTTATGCATGTATAGATATTCTATGTAATGACATCCTTCTTATCCCTGAATTTCCTATACGTAGCCACAAATTTTATGCATATTTTGCAAGTCAATCCACAAAGCTTTTCCTCATGCTAGCAGGGACGGAATTTTACCTGAGAGTCATCACTTGTTTTAATACTATCTTCAGTCATGAGAGTCGAATTTTTTTTTTCTCCAGTACTATAAATTGGGCTCTTGGATGCCTACCTACTAGTTATCACTGGATTTTCTTAGACTATTTCTGCTGTGCAAGTCTTTATTCTTGGTATCTGTCAGTACCTTACATAATAGGAAGGAGTCTTGATCCCTGACTTCAAGTCATGTAGCTGCCTCTAAAATACAGTAAATAGAGCAACACCAATTGACAATAATTCTGGAACAAAGATGAGATGTCAACACACTAGGGGAGACGTTACTAGTTTATGTGACTATTTGTGGATCATCGATATGATATATTTTTTACTTAGTTATCAGGCAGTTTGATCAAATAATGGTAATCTGAAACATTTATTCAGATAAAATCCTTTAAAGTAATTTATTCTTATATATGTTTTAACTCCCATGTTAAAATAAATCATATCTGACTTCCCTCAAAATATATATACATTCGGGGCCAGATGTAGCCTAATTAGTGCTGTATCATTTCTTTTCCTCTGAGCTTTTAAGCAAAATAAGTCAACAAGGACCTCCAAATAAAACAAACCAAAAGACAACAGCCTTTTTGACAAAGGAACTTAAATAATTGCTACAAACAAAAGATTTTATCAAAATACTGTAGGAAATCATGCCATGGAGGAAAGTTTGTTTCTTTTGGCTGGACTGATATGCAGTTAACGAGATAATGCATTATTTGTTTTTACCTAGACATGAATCCAACCATAAATGCTTAGAGAAGAAAAAAAAACAAAACCAAAACAAAAATCTAAAAGACAAACACTTGAGAAATTGATCACATGAAGAAGCAGATAGAAGTCATATACATCCTTTTTTTAATTTTGATGTCTTAAAACACATAACTTCTGTCTAATTTATGCGAATTCTAGAATTGCTAATAAAAAAATAATAAAGGATACTCCTTGAGACAAAACCAAAACACTTCACATCATCACAAGTTCATGATTGTATACTTAACAATCCATTAATGTGCCTTATTGGTAGTGTCCTTTTTCAGTTACATCTGCAAGGACTTGATCTTCATTTGTGTTTACTCAACAATACAGTTTACATTTAAAAGAACATAGTAAAATAATGAGGAAGTAAAACACATGGCAGCAGCAGAGCAAAGCCTGAAGTGTGTAGTAATGCCAGTAATGAGGAAAATCTGGTCATTTAAGTCTCAGTACTTGGATATTGTCATGGTAGAATCTGATGAAGCCCTTCTGATGAATTTTTTGACCCTCACCAGATTATTTCAAAAGGAATGAAACTATTTCAATGCTATTTTCTGTTTCTGGTACACATAAAGGGTGTAATTTTATGCCTACACATTTTCCAACAACAGAGCTGGATTTTATCTATGATATTTTGAGCAGAAACGACTGTTCTTCATAGTCAGTATGAGATGTCTATCACCAACAAACCTCTGTTTCAGTTTTTTGCTTCTAACATCTCATGATTTGTATCCACATACCACAATGAAATCTGAAAGTTAAAGGAAGGCTTTTCATCTATGTCTTCAATCTATGTCACTGAATGACTAAATCTGTATGACAATAAAATAAGAAATAGTATTACAAAATTAAGTATGACCAATTCATCCCAGGATTTTAACTCAATTAACTAAGCCTAGTGATATTTCTGATATAAGAGGGTAATTGACTTACGCATCTTTATCTTTTATTAATTTAAAGTTATAAGTGTAAGCACATTAATTTATCATTCACAGTCTGAAGACTGAAATTGAAAACTCAACTGTTAGTAAAATTCATCTTTTTTTCTCTCAATTACTTAGTAAGTGTATGGAGAATATTTATATCAGTCAAGGAAAATAAAGAACAATGTGGTATCAATACCTTGTTAATTATGGAAGAAGAAAGAGGTAAAGAGATGTAGTTAGGAAATGGAAAATTGAACCAGAGTGCTAAGAAAATTCCAGCTAAGAAGGTTTATATCTGAGAAAATTTCTCAGCAGAAGCCGTAAAATCCAGTCAATTAAGGTACGTATGACTAGAATCTCTAAACAAAGTGCTAGAACATATGCTTGGGGAAACCTTACTGAAAGACATATGACCGGGATTTGTCTTATATTCTGAATGGTCTTGTATCACGTAAATGTTGGTACCATGCTTTATTGCCAAATTCTGTAGGATAATCAAAAAAGGATCAGCTGCAGTGGCTAAATGGTAGGTGGGTGTATAATTTTTTTTCTCTGTTTAGCACATAGGAATAATAATGGGAATAGTTATTAGCTTTTAAAAAAGTCTCAACACACATATTTCTTAGTCACAGCCAGTTATTTGGATTGAATTAATTTTCAGGTAAAACAGCTTGCCCATTTCTATAATTTCTTTCTTTTCACTATTTAAAAATATTGATAGATTTATAGTTCCAGTTCTGCCTATTCACTCTCATCAAAGATAATCTTATTTTCTAGCAGTAAAGGAGGTTTATTAAGGGATTCTTGTGTTGTCCATAACACACTGAGCATGAAACTGGTACGGTTGGTTTTCTGGGCTGTCAGAGCACATAATCAACTCATGTCCCATTTTTCATTCACCAGGACTCTCAAGTCTCTCTCCATAGGGCTGCTTTCAATCCATTCATCCCCTAGTCTGTATTGATGCTGGAAATTTCCCCAACACAGGTGCAGGACCTTTCGCTTGGCTTTGTTGAACTTCATGAGGTTCACATTGACCCACATCTCAAGCCTGTCCATACCCGTCTTGGTGGCATTCATTTCCTCTAGCAAATCAACTACACTCTCAGCTTGGTGTCATGTGCAAACTTGCTGAGAGTGCACTTGATTCCCACCATCTATGTGATTGATGAAGGTATTGAACAATCCCGATCCCAATATGGATCTGTGAGCAATACCACTAATTACAGGTCTTTATTTGGACATTGAACCATTGGCATTACTTTGGATGTGGTCTTTCAGCCAATTAGTTATCCATCTAATAATCCATCCATCAAACCCATAATTACAGGTCTTTATTTGGACATTGAACCATTGGCATTGCTTTGGATGTGGTCTTTCAGCCAATTAGTTATCCATCTAATAATCCATCCATCAAACCCATATATCTCAAATTTAGAGACAAGAATGTTGTAGAGGATTTTATCAAAGGCCTTATAGATGTCTAGGTAGATGACATCTGTAGCTCTTCCCTCGTCCATTCACTCCACTGTAGGCTACTGAATTAGTAAGTCATGCTTTGACATCAGTGAAGCCTGGTTTGCCCTTTCGAATCACATCCCTGTCTTCCATATACCTTGACAAAGCTTACAGTAGGATATTCTCCAGGAAATCACTGGGCACAGAGGTGAGGCTGATTTGTCAGTAGTTCCTTGGGTCCTGTATTTAAAAATAAGTGTGATGTTTCCCTTTTTTTCCAGCCACTATGGACTTTGTCTATTTACCATACCCTTTAAAAAAAGATAGAGAGCAGCTTGGCAACTATATCTGCATGTTCCCTCAGGACCCTGGGATGCATCTTGTTGGGTCCTATGGGCTTGTGTACATCCAAGTTCCTTAGACGGTCTCAAACCTGATCTTCTACGATAGGTGAGACTTCATTTGCCTAGTTCTTGCCTTGAGATTCAGGGACTTGAGAGATGTGGGAGGAACACTTGCCAGTGAACACAGGAAAAAAAAAAAATGGTAGTAAAAATCCCAGTGCGGTGTCTGTTACACTACCCTAACAGTACATTATAAACACTGAACAGTCAGTCACCAAAGAAAAATAACAATATTTTAGAACCAGTGAGTGTCACTAAACTCCAGCCGTGGGAAAAAACCCCACAGAATCACAGAATCACCAGGTTGGAAAGGACCCACTGGATCATCGAGTCCAACCATTCCTAACACTCCCTAAAACATGTATACTGTGCTTTGGATACTTCTAACAGTATAGCCACAGTTTCATATTAATATTGAGAGAAAACCTGTCATGGTAACTGAGGCAGATGAACATGATATAGTCCTGAATTTCTCTGGTACTTCTGAACAGTAAAGCTCAGGGTTTGGTTTAGTTCTTTTGTTATTTCTTTTTTATTATTTCCAATTACTATAATCTATGCATTAAGATTGGACATATGCTGTAAGTATTAATAGTGAGTCATTACCTATTGAGAGAACGTTTCAGAAAATTTGGTGTATATTCTGTCACTTGAAACCTATAAAATTTTCCTGAAGGTATGGAATATCGTCACTGAATGTATTTTATGAAAAAACTACTCAGAGTGAATGCTTGGTTCTTGTTATACATAAGAGTGGTTTCTATGATCATAACAGAACTTTTGGTAGTAGATTTTATTATCCTAATTATCTTAAATTATACTTAAGGAAATTGCAAGTAAACAACAATTCCTATGTACAGTTATTTAAATTGTCCAGCTGTTGTAAACAGAAGTTTGCAACAAAGTTATATGTCCCTCTCCACAGTTCAGTACAACAGCTTCAAAATTTATCCCTGATCAATTCCTTCACCTTTGAAGTTTCATGAGCACGTAGTGATGTTTGACGGTTCCTTATTATGATGAATCAGCCACTTCAGAAATTAAGTTTTGATTTTAGGCTACTATGATGTGGGTCAGATTTCTCCAGTTAACTTTTTAATAACACAGTTCAGAACCTAATTTTTGTAAGGGTATTTTAAGTTGTAAGGATGGAGAAGAAGACATAATTCCAAGTTATTTTCTTTAGCCCTAATTTTTAGTGATAGTCTTGCTTAAAGTTTCCTGATTTCTGAACAACTAATAAACGTCTGAATCAGGCAAGAGGTCTGATTAGTCCGACTATTTTCTAGCAGAATGTAACTGCAAAAGTCCCTTAACTTTTCCTCCTTTTCAGAGGTGTCATTATTCTTAGTTCAATTATTAGCATGTCTAAAAAATATAATTACTAGACAGGTCAATAACAACAATAATAATAACAACCTCAACAACAGCATCGATGACATATATTTACCAGAATTATAACATGAAAGTAATCTGAGAGTAGTCCTTGGTTCAATAAAAGTATTATAGAGACTAATAAGCACCTTCAGCCTCAAAATTTATTGCTCTGGAATATTATAGTGTCCTAAACAAGAAACACCCTCAAATAATCATAATGAAGTCTGCTGCTTTAGATGAATAGAATTCTATAACATTTAAACTAGCCCAAAGTAAAATGAAGCATAAATTCATTCTTTTTGTGGTTCGACTTGTGCTTTTTGTATTTCTAAAGAGAAAATCTGTGCACCAACCACTAATTTATTGGAGCATTGCTAATTTGCATATCTAATTTCAAGCTGTACTAATTGCCTTTGAAAATGCCAAGCTTGTTTATTAGTCATTTCTTATTTTCCTGAAGGAAGAGTCTAGTTACACAGAAGCGTTCTCCGTAACTGAAAAATCATTATCCTGGGACCTAAAGAAAAAAAAACCAAACAATATTTAAAATGTATCATGGCAAGGTACAGCTCTTTTGTCTTATATAATGAATTTGACAATTAAGTTAGCAGATGCCTCCGGGCATTTTGAACTGGGGTGTTATTTCTGTTAAGTTTTTCATCTGCTTGAAGTATAATAACTTAGAATATTTAGATTGCTTTCTAAGCAATACATAAATATTTTGCATAAATATTTCCTTTAGTTCTTTACCTCCTAAAATGCCCAACCAGAATGGCAGTTTTACTATGCTGACAACAGAAATAACTTGGTGTTTAATGTTTAAAGTTTAATTTTATCTGTGATAAGATATAAACTGCTAAATTTAATACCTCTCTTACTATACTAGAGATGGTATAAATAGAAATAAATGTGGAAATAAGGAAGTAAAACATTTAATCGACATTATTCTTTCTAACCAAATATGAATAAATGCAATAATAATATTTTAGAGGAATCTACAGAACTTAATCCTACACCATACTTCTCCATGGAAAATTTACTTTTTAATTGTTATAAGATCATAAAATAGAAAATTGTGTCCAGATGTTTAAAACTGTGAGCAACAAGAAGTAAAATAAGGACAGTTTTCGTAGAGGGTTTTGATATTTAACCCTATATAAAATTCAGAACAGATAAAGAAGTCTATCCTTACTTACCGCTGCTAACAATTTAGTGCATAATAACTTATGAAGGAGTATATTTTACAAATGGTGGTAACACAAATATATATGCCCTAATTTGTGAAGGCAAGAAACCTTAATGTTTAATTTAAACTTACTATTTGTTTATATGAAATAAATATAAGGAGTAGCACTAAAATTTCATTATTCGTCAGCCTACAGTGATTGTTTTATCAGTCAGTCCCTTGTTTTGTGATATCAAGGCCACAAGAACTCATGGAAGTCTGTGTGAGTTTATGAAAGGTAATCTTTTAATAGGATCCAGTTTATTTGGGGATTTTTGTAAACCCATAAAAATTAATGTTATAAAAGGTACAAAGGTACCCTGGAGACGACTAATAATATATGTTGTCATTTGGCATCTAGACTTTATCATTTGAAGCTTAATGTGTGCACCTAATTTTCATAGAATCATAGAATTGTAAGAATTGCTTGGTTGGTAAAGATCTTTGAGCTCATCGAGTCCAACCATACCTGTTCACTACCAAACCATATCCCTGAGTGCTTCATCTACCCATCTTTTAAATACCCACAGGGATGGTGACTAAACCACCTCCCTGGGCAGCCTGTTCCAGCACCCTATAACTCTTCCAGTGGAGAAATTTTTCCTGATGTGTACCTGAACCTCCCCTGGTGCAACTTGAGGCTATTCCCTCTCATCCTATTGCCTGACACTGGGGAGAGAAGACCAACACCCACCTCACTACAACCTTCTTTCAGGTAATTGTACACAGTGATAAGGTCTCCCCTCAGCCTCTTTTTCTCAAAACAACTCAAGTTTCCTCAGCCATTCCTCATAAGGCTTGGTCTCCAGCCCCTTCAACAGCTTTGTTGTCTTCTGTACGCACTCCAGCATCTCAATGTCCTTTTAGCGTGGCGCCCAAAACTGAACTCAATATTTGAGGTGCAGCCTCACCAATGCTGAGTACAGGGGCACAATCACTTCGCTGGTCCTGCTGGCCATGCTGTGTCTGGTACAGGACAATATTCCATTGTCTCCTTGGCCTCTTGGGAACACTTCTGTCTTATATTCAGCAGGCTGCCATGGGGTTGTTTTGTCCCAAGTGCAGGACACTAAAGTTTCAGTTTGCAATTGTAGTTTATCTGTCATAGTAGACATGGCATTTTAACATAAATAATGTCCACACTACTTCTCAGGTTTATACTCCAATACAATTTTAACAACTTCATAGTAATCACGAACTTTGAGGAGGAGAATAAATAACCTGGGGGAAAAGCACCAACCAACAAAACAGGTAAAATTAAGATATAACTCAATAACTGTCTAGAGGTCAGTCAGTGCTGTAGTGCAGGAAGTGCTTGCAGTGAATATGGCTGTATAAATATCAGGGCTAACTTAATGTAGTTGTATCCTGTCATCAGATGTTCAACCATGATTTTTTGTTTTTCCCCAAATCTGAGCTATAAATCTCACTTTTACCTTTCAAAGTTTTATCAAACCTACTATTGCATCACAGCCATTGAAAGCAGTATACATGTGTAAAATATTCTTTTGATGGATTTATGCTTACAGCACTCTAGACAACAAAAAATTTGTGGAATGACCATATTGCCAAAATGTATTTAATCATGATGGTCATGATAATAATAACATATCATGACATATCTTATTTGTTTTAAGAATCTTCCTGGACCTGAAAAAATAGTTTTCCTTATTTTTGTAAAACACATTTTTGATGATTTCAAAGAAAATTATCTTTTATTTTTTTCAGTGTCTTGAAAGTACTTTTGGTTCAGCAATAATTAGTAAACTGTAAGATTATAGAGTCATGGAACAGAATCATAAAATCATTAAGGCTGGAAAGGGTCTCTAAGAACATCAAGTCCAATCATCAGCCCAACACCATCATGCCTACTAAACCATGTCCTGAAGTGCCATGTCTACACATTCTTTGAGTACTTCCAGGGATAGTGACTCCATTGCTTCCCTGGGTAGCCTGTTCCAATGCTTCAACACTCTTTCAGTGAAGAATTTTTTCCTGATATCCAGTCTAAACCCCAGCAACTCGAGGCCATTTCCTCTTGTTCTATCACTTGTTACTCAGTAGAAGAGGCTAATGTTTATCTCACTACAACCTCCTTTCAAGTGGTTGTAGACAGTGATAAAGTTTCCCCTCAGCCTTCTCTTCATCAGGATAAACAACCTCAGTTCCCTTAGCCACTCCCCAGAAGACTTGTGCTCCAGATCCTTCACCAGCTTAGTTGCCCTTTGCCCAAACTCCAACAGGTCAATATCCTTCTTGTACTGAGGGGCCTAAAACAGAACACAGTATTCAAGGTGCAGCCTCACTAGTATCTAGTACCAGGCAACAATCACTTCCCTGCTCTTGCTGGACACACCAGCAAGACACATCCTGACAAAGCCAGGATGTCATTGACCTTCTTGGCCACCTGAGAACACTACTGGCTCATCTTCAGCTGGCTGTTGACCAGCACCCCCAGGCTCTTCTCCACTGGGCAGCTTTCCAGACACACTTCCTCAAGCCTGCAGCATTCCATGGGGCTGTTGTGATGAAAGTGCAGGACTCGGCACTAGCCCTTGAGAAACCTCATGCAACTGACCTGTGGCCATTGATCCAACCTGTCCATATCCCTCTTCCTACCCTCAAGCAGATCAACATTCCTGCTCAATCTGGTGTCATCTGCAAAGTTACGGAGGAAACACTCAATCCTCTCTTCCAGTTCATTGATAAAGATATTAAACAAACTGGCCCCAGTACTGAGCCCTGGGGAACACTGCTTGTGACCGGCCACCAACGAGTTTTAGGTCCATTCACGTTTTTACCCAGCAAAGAGTAGACTTGTCTAAGCCATGAATTGTCAGCTTCTCTAGGAGAATGTGAGAGACAGTGTCAAAGGCTTTACGGAAGTCCAGGTAAATAAGTGACACATCTACATGGCTTTTAAATACCTCCTGGGATGGGAACTCACCCATGTCCCTGGGAAGCCTGTCCCAATGCTTGATAATCCTTTCAGGGAAGATTTTTTTCCTAATATCCAGTCTAAACCTCCACTGATGCAACTTGAGGCCATTTTCTCTCATCCTGTCACTCGTTACTTGTGAAAAGAGCCTGGCATTTGCCCTGCTACAATCTTATTTTGGTAGCTTTAGGGAGCAATCTGGTCTGCCATAAACTTTCTTTTCTGCAAAGTAAATGACATCATTTCCTTCATCTGCTCCTTAAAGGACTTGTTCTCCAGATCTTTCACAGATTCATTTCTCTTCTTTGGACATGGCCCAGCACCTCATGTGCCTTTCATGTAGTGAAGGGCATGAAACTGAACGCAGTATTCAAGGTGTTTCATTCATTTCAAAGCATCTCTGGCATGTTATCAATTAAGCTAAGATTTTTTACCTGATGTTGATTATATGCTAATAAGGGTATTGTTTAACGTTTTACTGAAGATGCTTTAATGATTTCATGTTTTAATATTTTAATCCTTATTGCCTGGCTGAATTGGTGCTTTTAGCTATACATCACATGCGTATAACCTGTTTGTAGGAAAAAAAGCTAAGAGCAATGCCATCTTTTTGGACAAAAAGACATGCTGGTTAATTTCAAGTAAATCATTTGTCTTTTCAGGAATACCACACTTTTTAAAAAAGTCTTCTTCAATCTGTAACATGGTTTTGAAAGAATGGCACATAGGCACAAAACTCAAGGCTGGTAGAGGATATGTAGTATTTTCATATTTTGAGATTTTATTTTATTTTATCCTTATTTTCCACATTTTACAATATTCATAATGGACTATATTTTAAAAATATTACAAGTTAAATCCTGGTGTGTGATATGTATCTTTATGGAATAAAATATCTTTAGAGTGTTTTTTTTTTAGTGTTATTGCTGAGTTACTTTGCAGATTTATGCTCTAGTTCTTTTTTCCCTTCTTTTTCTCTTTTTTTTTTTCTCTGTCACTCCTAGGAGTATGACCAAAAGCTAGCTTACAAACATATTGCTGGTCAGCACCATGATCCCTTAATGCAAGGTCATACACAATTTAAGAAAATTCCAAAATTATTTCTGTTACCTGCTGAGATTGCTTAATTTACAAAATATTTAATAATAATACTTTCTCGGTATTTGCCTATGTTAACTATGGTTTGATATTTTGTAATCATAAAATCAATATGTTATCACTTTTTCTCCTTTTGAGAATTGCTCAGTTATCATATTTGTCTCCTACTTGTAAGAAGATCTGCATACGCATGTATCCTGAAAATAGCAAGTGTTCTGATGAATCAATACAAAGAACAAGAGCCGTTTCCATCCTGTGGTCAGTAGATTGTCTGGCCATCCCATATGTGGAGCAGTATGAAATGAGTTAGAGAAATAATTGTTTTTTCATCTCACTTGGGAAGATATGTGTGTTTCAAGAAGTGAAGCTCATGAGTACTGTTCCAGATGCCACTTTTATGTGGTTGCCAGCGTTGCTTCAGTGTATGAAACTGTCCATTATTTAAAATATTTCAAATTGTTGCATTATCTTTAAAAATATAAGGTTCGTGTTCATTTCAATATTTACAAACCTCATCTACTGAAATAATTTGCATAAATACTTATCATTCTGCTGCCTACTGTAACTTAATTAAAATACATTAGAAAGGGCATAAATATGAGTGCTGGAGAAATTGAGGTTAGCACTCAGCAATGGGACACATGCACACTAAGAATGATCTAGATATGGACAAGAAAATCAAACTGGTATATTATCTTAAATTTTGCAGTTGATTTGATTTTATTTTTTGTTGAATTCCTGCTAATAGTAACTATTTTCTTACTTAATTTAACTTATTTTGTTAATAGAACTTGGAGATTCATGCCATTTTGATAAAATGCCTTTAATTACAAATGTGATAGTTGAAATGAATAGGACAGGCTGGCTTTATTACTGCAAAAAAAAGTAAAGATATGTGCAAATACATTCACTTTATTATAGCCACTTGCTTGATTATCGTACTGTAGGTAGGCACTAAAATTAGTAGGGCATTTATATTATATTTTTTGACTTCTAAGGCATGGTACAAGATACTTCCTTGCATGAAATATCTTCTTGTAGGTGACATCAGAATGAAATTTATATACAGAAAATGTGCTGTTTTCCCAAATGTTCAGTTTCTACAAGCATCATGTACTGCAGAGTGTATTTCTATTTCCCTAGTGTATCTTTTAACATCTATTGTAAAATATCTTTGAAATTTTCATTACAATAAGTGTAAGTGTTCATTCCCCCAATATTTATGTATAAATGTTCAAGGGCAGCAAATTTTCACATAAGATTTCTCAATCCAAATGTCTAAATGTCGCAGAGTACTATGTTTGAAACTTTATTCAATCTCATGTTCACTAATGTAAATCGGAATATGTTTGAGAAAGAAGAAGGAAAGAATATGGTTAAATTTCTGCATTAAATGTAACACTTGCGATGGCTCACCTTTTTGTCCTGTTTAATGTAGTCACTGAAGGCCATTTTTCGTTACACACCACCTTACCCTGGGCATAAGTTAAAGTCTGAACTTCTGTACATAAAACAAATTTTATAAAAATAGGAACTTCTTTCCCCACGGTAATAGCTGTATGTTAGAAGGTCATCTGCTAATTTATTAAGTTTTCTGCTCATCAGAAATAAATAATGTCTTCAGAAAAAAATAGACTATGTACCCACATACTGTAAATTATTTTTTTAAAGAAATTTACTGTGCATAACATCTCTGCATTAATTTGATATATTTATCCTTACTTGAAAAGAAAGTTTCCAGCCAAATTATTTACGATGAAACTAAATGAAGCCTAGATGGATGGGTGATAGATTTAGCTTTTCCTGTTTGCTATAACATCAATGTTTAAGAGTAAAAAACATCTGTGTCAATATTGAATACAAGTTCCTGCTGCACTGATATACTTCAAAACCATAAAGTTAATAAAAATATACTGCAGTATAGAAAGAAATATGCACTGACTCATATTACCTCAAAACTGGGGAAGGAAAATCAGCTTTCATTCTGATGGTATTCCCTATGCTTGTAACATTTTCCAGAGGCTACCAACTACTTTCAAATGATTTGCTCAAAAATGGAAGCCTGCATTTCCAAAAATTTCTTTTTGGGAATAGTTTATAAAGTCCTCACACAGTATTTTTTTTCTTTTGACATCTGGTCCAATGGATTTGGAATAGAAATAAAGTAGAGATCCTGTCTTTGTATATCTTATGTCAGTTTAAATCAATGTCCAGGAAAGAAGCCACACACTTAACCATGAGCTGGACTGAAAGCAAATACTCATTTTGAATTGAATCAGCTTTTGAGCAATTATAATTTTTTTAAAACTCAGTACTAGTAATAAAATATTTTCTGTATTTTACTCTTCTTAATCTGTTACTAAAAGATTATTTCACATCTCCAAGAAATTACACAAGATCTAACTCGTTGTTTAATTAATTGTGACATCACTTGACACACTCTTAGTAATCAGTTTTAGAACTCTATATGAATTTGAGAAACAGAACATAAAGAAAGGGAACACAGGGCTGATGAATGAAATAAAATTTTCATGTCTTATTCAGAGGTAAAGAGAAGATATTTTAAATAAGTGATTATCTTTTCCATTAAAGCTAATACTATTTATCATGACTGTGTCTATGTACGTACATATTTACATAATTATAAATTTTATTTAGAGACTTAATCATCAAATAAATTTGATACATGACAGTGAGCACGAAATAATGATGATGAAATCATAATTCTGTATTTAAAATACATAATGAAAAGTAACAGAGACCTTATTTTACTTTTAGCTGTTCTATACTCTTCTCCAATTTTCCTTTATTGGAATTACCAAAATATATTACTTCAAATTATGTGAGGTATATTTTACATTTTATCACTTAAATGGTAAATTAAACAGAAAATATAATAGTGTCTATTTCAACCATTATTTAAATATAATTTCAAATATTTAAATAATATTTGAATACCAATTAGTTTTACAATTCACTGAAATCTATCGGATCAGGTATGATCCGTATCAGTTTCTATATAATTGTATAATGAACTGCCTTTGTGGGAAAAACAAAGTCAATAATAAAAACCATATTATCTTTAGCTATGTGTGTTGTACTGCCTCAACAATAATTGTTCTATGTGTTAATTAGGGGAATAAATTAACAGCGTTAAAGTCATTTCTTAACTTGGCTAATTAGAAATTTCTTGTGTTCACTCACACTAATTCATGCTCTTAATATTCTTACTAAAACAGCACATGGAATAACTACTTCTTAAGATTAATGCCGGCAATTTGCTAATGTGAGTAGAATTAGCAATTTTCAAAGTATTATACTAAAGGAAATTATTGATTTTCTAAAGAAAGGAACTGTTTTCATATGGAATTGTATGAAATCTTCTTTCACCAGAGATGTCTAATTGGTCTTCATTCTTTGCTTGATTTTAAAGAAACATGCATCCATTTCTCAATCCAGAATGTAACAGTTTCCTCAGAACTGACAACTCCATCTAGTTTCCTTGTTTTATGGCTTAAGATAAAGACAAGACTGGTGGAGGTGATGTTGTAGTAGGTGTCTGCTATAGGTTACCTTACCAAGAACAGCAAGCAGATCAGGCTCCCTAAAGACAACTGGAAGTAGCCTCATGTTCACAGACTCTGGTCTTCATGGGGAGCTTCAGCCACCCTGATATCTGCTCAGGGAAAACACATCAAAGCATAAGCAATCCAGGAGGTTCGTGAGGAGCATCAATGACAACTTCCTGACTCAAGTGATAAAGGACCCAAAAGAGGAGAGGTGCTATGCTACACTTATACTCACAAACAGAGAGAGGCTTATTGGAGATGTGAAGATTGAAGACAGCCTTGACTGCAGTGACCATAGGATGATGGAGTTAAGGATCCTAAGAGAAAACAGTAGGGCAAAACCAAGATCACAGTGCAGGATTTCTGAGAGCAGACTTCAGTCTCTTTAAGTATCTTCTTGGTAGAATCCCATGAGATAAGGCCTTGGAGGACAAAGGGACCCAAGAAAGCTAGTTGGTATTCAAGGATCACCTGGCTCGCTTCAAGAGCAGTCCATCTCAACAATCAAGAAATCAATGGAAAATGCCCATCTTGTGTGAATGTGCAACAAGCTCATAGATGAACTCAAACACAAAAAAGAGGCATACAGAGGGTAGTAGCAAGAATGAGTAACCTGGAACTACATGGGAAATTATGGAAGATGAAAAAGGAAATAGAATTAGGCCAATATTGAGAAAGGATAGATAAGATGATTTAAGTAATACTGGAACTAATTAACCTAATACTTTATTCTAGGCATATTAATAGAAATCCTGATAAAGAATCAAATAAGTCATTAAAGTAAAAGAATTCATAATAATCATAATGGCTTTCTAGATAATGTTACTCCTAAAAACCTGACTGTTTTTTTGATGGGAGTGCTAAGGACACGAATGATTAAACTGTTGTTCGGTTCAAAATTCAGTGTCACATTTGCAATGTTTCATTTTTTTAAAAAGAGTGTTTTAAGATAAATGAGGTTGTGAACACCTGCTGTATGAGAAAAGGCTGAGAACTAGACCTTGGAAGAGGTTGCCAAGGCATTGTCCAAGTTGTGGAGTCTCTTCCCACCTTGATGACATTCAAAACCAGAGTATACATGGCCCTGAGTAACCCACTCTAGTTGGCCCTACTTTGGACTACGTAGTCCCCAGAAGTGCCTTTGCATATCATCTATTCTGTGATTATGTGAAAATGAGGAGCTGTTGCATGGATTAAGTATTACTGGACTGACATATTTCAAAAGATATTTCTCTATGGGGAATCATGTTTGAATAGCACTTTTCCTAGGGGGACTTCAAATAGATTGATATTAAAACCAACACTATTAACATTTTCATGTATGCTCTTGAAGTAAATATCCATTCACTGTTGATTACACTTGCAGACGACACAAAGCTTGTCAGAATGATAATTAACGATGAAAGGAGAGTAGTCATACAGAAAAGTTTTTATTGAAATATGAACTTACCTCATTTAAAGAAAACAAAATAAAAAAGTCTACTAAGAGTAAGGTATGAAATTTATAACTACAGACCAGGAAATTGAATCATGGAAAGCAGTGACTATAATAGGCTCTAGGGGTAATGTGATATGCACATAATGTGATAAGCACAAGAGAAGTAGGCAAATCTTCGGAGGAATAAATAGGATAACAGTGAATAAAAGTAAAGAAGAAATTATAGCTCCCTTATGGCATTAATGAGTTTAGTGTGCACATTTTTAAATAAAATTGAATATATTCTAGTTGTATCATTTCACACATCTTATGAGAAATATTACAGAATTCTGTAGGAAACTACAGAAAAAGCCATAAGAAAAAAGAAAATAGTATCTCAAATTAACAACTTAAAAACTCAAATGCAAATGAAGTCCAAAGAAGCATATTTAATTTCTGTAAAGGACAGTCATAAGAAATGTTGAAGTATATGTGTTCTGGTATCTTAAATAATGAATGAGGAGTTTTTCTGAATGTAGCTTTATTCAATTATATGATCATGGTTTCTATATACACACTACTGAACAAAATATAAGGCAAGAAGATACATAGGGTAACGCGATAAACAGACCAACATTTGTCTGCTCACCTTTTACTCTGTGCATCAACCTAGAGCAGCCACTAAAATCAAGGAACTTGCTACTTTCTCAAATTTTTGTAAACGTAATTTAGCCTGATATAGAAATGCAGTGAAAAAAAAATCCAAATACATTTTTAAAAAAGGTTATAAAATATAGAAAGAAAAATAAGGTAGCTTTATGTGATCCTTCTAAAAGAATAAAAGTATCAGATAAACTCAGTAATGAATAAAAGAAGTGGTTTCAAATAACAATAAGACTGTTATACTGGTATTACAGTATTATTAAGTAAATCATAAAATGTCATACAAGTTGGTTTTATGCTGAGACTGTCTGTATAGTTATTGACAGGTTAGTATTTCACTTCAGACATGTAGGTGAAAAACTTTAATAATTGCTTGCAATGACAAGAATGAATAGCCCTTGATTAATTAATTTCATTAATTAATGAAATATTAACACTGCAATTACTCAGAAGCATAACAAAAATATCTTTTTAAATTTTTTGCAGGATTTATGCTCATTATTATCAAATTTATGATTTACTCTTAATGCCAGTACTATTAATTCAGTATATAAAATACCTTATTTAAGTGCCTGACGAAAGATTAAAATTCATGTTACATCTATAGCCATCACTCATAACTTTCTATCATCTCTGTAGTTCTAAAATATCTTGTTAATACTAAGGATTGTAAAAGGTAACTATAGTTTCAGAAAAGAGCATTCAGGTTAGCTGGATACCAGGTATCTAGGCAAATTCCGCCTTTACAGATTATAAAAGCTCAGTCATTTAACTGTAAAGATGATGTGGAGAAACGTGTGAGTCTTCTAGGAGTCTATTTTTACTCCATTGTTAACATTAACTTTTGGAGATAACATGACACACTAGTACTGTTGCTCAAACCAGTGTATACATCTATACATCTATGATCAATTATTTAACATTTTAACATATTTTAAAGCCCACAGTTATTGAAATGGCAGTAAAGTGCATAGTAAAAAAGCATAATTTAAATGAATGCAAACGAAAATACTTCTCATAAAAAAATAAAGCAGACTTTTACCAAGTCACAATTTAGAGTCAGATAAGATAGCACATATTACTTACTGCAGTTATTCCACAACTGTCTGTAGTTACAGTGAGGAATCCTACTATATGAGCTTTATGGATTTCTAAGCCTAAATTCCCGTGATCTCCTGGGCTTTTCTCATAGGTGCCATAGCTAATATAGCTGATACTGGGTCAGGACATTATGAAATTCAACTTAATGATGCTAAAATACAGTGATACAAGGCTTTCTATCTCTTTCTCCACTACCTCCTCATAGAATCATTTTGTACATGGAATGAGTTAAATCATTTGGCAGAAGAAAGACAAATACTAATTTTGTAACAAAACCCCTCAGTTTAAAACCATGCAAAGTTTAGTAAAAAAAACCAGCTCTGTTGTTTTCCACTACTGAAGGGGTTTTTTTTGCTTTCCGTCGAAGGAGAATCTACATCCTCTGATTTCCAAAGGATGCCTGCAGAAGTAGAGAAGGAAGTTCTCTCATCATGGTCTTCATGGAAATTTAAGCTCCCTTCCACCCCAAACGATTCTATGATTCTATGAGTCTAACTTCTAAATATACAGCACAAAATATATGAGTAGACAGTAACTTAGTATAAGGAAAAATAGGTCTCTTAAATTTCAAATTGCAAGAATAAAAATAAGAAAAGAATTATTTAAATTTTAAGCTGGTACTACAAAGCATATCTTTGATAAAGGTGCTCCACAGCCTCAGACACTTTGAGTGAAGATTGAAAAATGCTGTAGGTGCAGTTTTTGCTGTGAATATACATTATTACAGCATAGGATAGCATACTAGTTTTGTAATCAAAGTGTAGGATAATTTTCCTTCATAAGGGAGACTTAAATGAACTTTTGCCAGTCTTGATAAACAAGATGACAATTCCAAATCCATTGGCATTTTAAACTACATAACTTCATTTTAGATACCAGCATTTTCCTCAGTGCATTTTCTTGTAAAAAAAAATAAAATAAAAGTCTTAAAGTGCTCAGCACTGGTGCTGCAGACTGGTATTTTCAATATATCAAGGAGACAAACATATGCAGCTAAGCCTAAGTAATAATAATAAGAGAATACATAAGATAATGTCTTATTCATTCAACATTCCTACCTAAAAAAGGAAACAGTGATTTGTAGTCAGATGTGCCATTGTACAGAATTCTTCTCCCTCTGCTCCCAAGATGAAACAATATCACATTTAGCAAGAGTTTACTGAGGATGATAGGCAGATATAGACCTCTTCTTACCTACCTTGAATTCTCTATGTCTTCTTTATGTAAACTCCCTAGGCAAAAGAGGTGTGGGGACAGTGCACTTTGTACTTCTTATCATTTATTCATTTATTTATTTATTTATTAAACCTAAGCATCTCCCATTTCCTGGCTGTTCTGGCAGTGAACTGTGGAAAACTAATGTTCTTAGCTTAGGAACATGACTAGTCTGTAGAAGTAGCATGACTAAATCTTCTAGTACGTTGGGATTTATTTCTTTTTCATTTGATTATATATTCAGTGTGCATTGTTCATACACATTAGTTAGGAGGGTATACATTGTTTAGATCAGTTACCTTACATTGTTTAGATCTATAAAGTGTTCCTTTCAAGCTAATAAATCCAGGAGAGGAGGTACACTATTGATAACAGAAGGAAATTCTAGCTTTAAAAAACTAGATGAAAGGCTAAGACTAGCATGTTTATCTGCAGACTGATGCTTGTCATGACATTGATTTTTACTTTTGCAGATGATTAGTAGACTTCAAAAGTCTGAAAAATATTAACTAGTTAACATGAGTTAAAATTGCATGAGTTTTAGTATCAAAAAGAACAGGAGGTGGAACGCATCTTAGCTTGTGGGTTCCTTCTGGATTTTGGTATATATTGGATATCAATCAGACCAGAAGACGGATTTGACAGGCATAAATTTCTAAACAGCTGTTGGATTTTTAATCTATTGGATTTCTTTAGTAGCCTCTTGAGTAACTGCAGTGTGATACACAGAACACCGAAGCTGATGAAAAAATCTTACACTAAATAAACTCCAGATGTGATCTATAGTTCCCAGATATATTTGAAAATCAGCTGGATGATGCAACAAAAGTACCTCACAAATGCTAACTCTTTTGCTTTTCTTAGGTTTTAGTTTATGTTTCTCCACATTAAGATGTATATTAGAGATCTCCTGAGGTACTTCTATCAGGACACATAACTTCAAGACATACAGGTCTGATGATTTCAAAATATTTATCCCTAACAGACATTATCGAATAACCTTCAGCATTGCCAGAGGAGTGGAAAAATATTTCATACTCAAAAGAGAAATTCATCTCATATTGCTATTTTCAGAATCAATAATGTGCTTTTAACATAAGTTTTAACATACTTTACACTACTTTCTAATAATGGACTAAAAGTATTGTTACAACTCCTTGCCTAACATAGGAATATAGTCTTCCTTTTATTTAGTTGAGAGTATCATATGTGAGTAAAACCATGATCCTCAACTTTTCAAGTCTAGAGAAAATGATGTTGAGGGAGCAAGGTCCTGTAACTAAGAATACAATTTACTTTTCCACAATAAGCTTCCTTTATGTTTGTATATCCTAAAGATGTGACTAATATTAGAGGATGTTACAGGTCACATGCCTACTACATCTCAGGAACCACAAGCATAAGTAGTCATTCGCAGAGCATCCATGAAACTACACAATCGTAGTTCTTTAGTCTTTAGTACAGTGAATGATAAATCCACTACTAAGAGGTTAGAGAACTATAATAAATAAAAAAAATGTATTTTAATGCTCCAAGCAGAGACATTAGCTGCAAATCTTCCACACCCTGGAAATCATTCTACCAAATCTTCCTTTGCTGTGTTTTAAGAGTGATATACATTTCTCTTCTTAAGCTTACTTTTCTGTGAGAAGAAACAGCTGAAACAGCTATCCCATCACAACCCAGAACCAGAGGAATGTATCGAGGAAGAAGGATGTATATATTTCTTTTACTCTCTGTCTCCAATTGGCTAATTGAGTAGATTCCTATACAGTTGTATGACCGTTGCAAACATCACTAAAATATCCCCATGCATTTCGTGGTGACCTATTTTATTTTAGGTTTTGCTACTGTTTCTAAATCTTTAAGATCAGTCCAATGAAGGGTTTAAACAGACTCTTAGACTACCCAAGCAGCAATTTAGTCATAGTACAGCTTCTTTGGTTCAGGAGAACACATCAGGAAATCCCTGTCTAAAACATAAGGAACTAAAACTTCATTACACACAACAGGTCACAGCCGTTCCTGAGCACATATCTGATTACTAAAGAAAGCCATTTAGGATCCAGAAAACAGGTATTTCAGAGTTAAAAAACACCTTTTTGCAAAGCCTCAGAAACACAGAATAACATAGGGTGAAACAGACGGCTGGAAGTCATCTAATCTAACTGTTTTCTCAGATTAAGGTTAGACTTGAAGTTAGGTAAGGTTGCTCAGGATCTTGTCTAGATGGATTTTCAATATCTACAAGTGTAGAGATTCCATATATTCGGCCACCCCTATGCAGTGCTGTCTCTTGTGATTTATATTTTCCTTAAATCTAGATGAAATTTTCAGTGTTGTAACTTGTTCCTCATATTTTTTACATTAAACAAATAATATTCAAATCTGTCTTGGTAAACAGTGCTATTTGCCAGTCACCTTTGGTCTCCATGAAATTTGCAACCTGGTTTTGTAATGACCCAGCATCAGTGGGAAAGATTGAAAATACTTTTCTTCTCGTTATGGGGTTAACTTCGAAGCACACACATGGCAGTCGGTTGCATAAAACAGCGAAGTGCCAGAGGCATGACAAGCAACAATAACAACCCATTTAGGCCATTATGCAAACCACTCTTTTAGTTTAAAATAGCAAACTATGTGCCTAAGTCAATAACAATGTTTGAGATTCAAAGACATTTTCAGAGGGGCACATAGTAAAATAACGAGAGCCTTTTCTCTGTTGTTTCTTACAGGCTTTTTAGCAGCTGACAGATGGTGGAAATTACAGTAAAAAACATCATTTTCTTAGTTATTCTTTTCACCTAAGATCTTATATCAGATAACTTTTAGGCACTGCAGAGCTGAGAATGAAGTTACCTAAACGCATATGCTAAATCTAATCATTTTGATTGAGTTTTGAGAAGGAAGATTAAGACACTTATCTCTGGAGCATGGATGAATATCACAAATGTGTCACATAAACCCAAATGAACTAATTTATGCCTTTTTTTCAATGGACCATCTGCATGTACATTACACAGTAAGTTTCTCAGGACAGACTTTTTGCTGTTTATTTGACATAAGTCACTTTTGTATGTCATAAAATCAAATATTTTAAGTAAAGAACACGTTTTAAGAAATCAAAGCTGAGAAGCAGCAGGTGGAATATTTTGATTCTCCTACTTTCTTCTTTTTGCCTGTCTTCACTCAATTAATTTTAACAGCTTGTATTTAAAACATAACTGCAACATAGCTCTTGCATACATACCTTATTTTTCTTTTAACTCCATTACGAGGATGGCAGTTGGGATAGGTCAAATCATGAAATAAATTTTTGAAATAATTTATCTTCTCTGCAAAAAAATTGTAAAGGCTGAAAGTAGAGGCATTGTTCAGATCCCTGCTAGCAAGATGTAAAACTCTTTTGGAAAGGCATGTTTCGTCATATACCATATATCTGACTTTTATTCCATACTTAAATTTACAATGAAATCTTTAAAGGAATGGTGCAACAGATTTTAAGATATCTTCGAATATTCAGACTAATTTGCTAATCTTATAAACACTTTTAAAAGCATGTTGGTGATTGGACTTCTAGCAGAACAGGCTTTCTCCTGCAGAATTAAAATCAGTTTGAGACAAGTGAAAATATCCAATACTTCAATATTGTCAAATAATATATTTTTTTAATATTGCATCTTCTCTTCTTTCCCAAGAGAAAGACCAAAATCTTACTTTACCTGAATCAAGTATCCTGAACTTGTATCTGAGAACCTGAATATCAATAACTGATTGGGTGACAGTGACCAACACCAGCTGATCCTGGACTAATATGAATTTCCTTAGAACTACTAAAGGTTTCACAAAATAAATGAAAGCTAAAACGAGAACTAAAACATAGGTCATTTCCAATCTAAATAATTCCTTGATTCTCTGACAATGAGAGTGTTAGCCGATGATGAATTCTTCTTGGCAATCTTCATTACAATTGCTTAATTTCAGAAGTTGTGTGCTTCATATAGTTTTTCAAATTTGATAAACCTTTATCTGTATCTTATTTTGGTCTGTTACAGTCATTATCTAGATGATAAATACATACTTCTAATTTTTTTTTTTTTTTAAACTCCACAAAACTAAGAGAATCTACCATTTCACAATGTTTTATTTCTCAATTTAGCTTTCATTTAGTTTGTCTCAAGGAAAACCATTACAGTTTATATGTTAGCATAACAGTGTTTATATCTGTATGGATTTTCTCTTTTCTGGTAGCCAACACTAAAACATTGCAGTTTACCTGAAGTTAAAATACAGTTCATTACTTTTGATGCATCTTCTGTTTACCCATCCCACCCACATGGGCTTCAGGCAAGACCTGGAATTAGAAATGGAAAGGTCACATACTTCTGTATTTCAGAGTATTTGAAGGTTCGTTTGGTTCTTTCAGTAGGTTACAGAAGATATAATAAACACTGAGATACAGAGCACACTACCATTTCTGCCTTTGTTTTTTTTTCCTGCTGTGTTTGCCAAAGTGTTTTATATTTTATTCCTTTATATATGCTTAGTGTTGGAGCTACAAGAAATTGATGGAGAAATTGAAATTTTATGTTTTCAGTAGTCTTAAAACATCAATAGTTGGCAGTTATACATAGCCAGTACCATATAAATCATGAAGATAGACGTCACAGAGCAGTGATGTTAAAGTGCCATTAAAAATCTGCAAAAAAAAAAAAAAATTACTACATTTGCTAACGTGGAAAATAACAGTTATTACAATAGGAATGATACGGTCTGACTTCATTAATAATTAGGCATATCATGGTGTTGAAGTGCAAGTCACTGAAGTATGAATAATCAATGCTGCTGAGTGCAATCCAATTTATTCACATCCCTATGCAGATGACGTACACAGAGAATTAAACAGTTTATCCTCAATAGTTACAATGCACAAAGTACACACTAGATAAAGTAATTTCTAATTCCAGGAAAAGTTAAAGACATGCTGATCAAACATGAAAAATTACGGGACTTTTCTTTCAGTTTTCATGATGTTTTATTAGTAGGGAATATTTTCTGCAAACCAGATTCCCTAGGATTCTGGATGTGTTTCATACAGCTATGTTTGTGACAGTGACAAATCTGACAGACACAAGTGGGTTTTTTTTTTTCCCTCCGTGGAAGGTATTTGATTTTACCTGTGAATGCATTGATAATTCTTCCAGGATATGTTATATTAATACAGCAATCTAAATGTTCCTAAACAAACTATTTTCTTCAAGGCCTTTCAGTTCTCCAATTCCCCTACTGGACATGTAACATTATTAGATATGGACAGAATCTTCATCTGTGAAACAGCACGATTGTAAGATATAGCCCTGCCTTTCTGCATATAGCAATGTAGCCTGGAATTCCAAGGGGAAGAATCTTGTTTAGCATGTAAAAGTTTCTTGGCGATAGCAATAATTTCCTAGAAGGAGATAATTTCATTTTGCCATTTGCTTTGCTATGCTGCCTACCATATTGAGAAAACATCTGCAATGTGAAGTAATCCAATTTTCTACCTCACTCCCAGATCTCAGCCTCTTGATTGTTCACTTTGCACACCATTGTGGCTTCTCTTTCTAGGAGGCAAAACAATCTTCTCCAAACCAAAATGCAATAGATTGATTCTGGGGATAGTTCAGTCTAGGTACCCTTTTAATACAAGTTTTAATACAATGTATCATAAGTACTCCACAGAGCATGCATTATGCTTAATTTTATGCAGAAACTTAGAATTTAAATGTGTCCTAAAATTTTAGTTACGTCTGAGAACCTCCAGACATCATGGAAGACCCAATCAGCTGTCAGAGGGGCTCATTATAGGGTGCTGAATCACAAGCACTTCACAGCCTTTGTCTAGCGGCTGGGGCTTCTTCCTTTTGATAGAAGCTTTTAGCAATGTGGAAGTAGCCATATAATCTAGTTCAGAACTAACACAGATTTTCAAATCTTAGTACAAAGTATACCAACTTAGTGTAATGCTTCGCTTTCCATTATAAATGCAGCATACAAAAACTTTGCTCCCTTAAGGGAACTGCATCACTAGCTCAGTAGGAGACTGACATCCAAGTCAACTAGCCTGAAAGCCCAAAGGATAAGAACAAAACTACTGTTGGCACTTGATACTTCAGTTAAATGTCATTCATTGAGATTTGCCCAGCTACATGTCTCACTGATAGTTTCCAGACATTAGTATTCCCACCGATAACCTTTCTGAGACTGACTTTAATAGACATTGGAGAATCACAGGCATTCATTTTGTTTTCCTCTACTTGAAAGACCAATGGTGGTCAACAAATAAAGAGCAAACGTTACTACACAAAGAGGAAGAATATTCCCTCAAAGATCTGAGCAAACAAAAACTGCTAACAAGAGCTTGTGGTTGAGAAAATAAAAAGATGTGGAGATGACTGAATCAAGAGCACTTCAAATTGAAAATATTTATTAACATAGTTCCCAGATTGTTATAATTCCTTGTAATTTCTAACTTTTTGAGATCTTTCACAGGTGTCACATTTTCTAAGCAATAAAACACACCCAGAAACTATAATTTTGGAGAAGTGAGAAAAAAAAAACCAAACAACCCTATCACTTGGATACACATGAAATAAAGTTCCTCATCAAATAACAGACAATAGTTTTATTTTCTTGACAGAAAGCTTCTTCCTACTACCATTCTTCTGGTTATTGACAACTGTAAAATGTGCTTTAAAGTGTCATTATATCTGTCTAAAATTACAAATTTGCAAATTAAGGTAAACTGTAGCCAGAAGGGGTAGTAAAATAATAAGGGCTCAGTTTGCTTTCCCTTAAATAGGAAAAAAAATCAAAACCAAACCAAACAGTAACCCAAACCTAAAGTAGTAATTATAGAAGTCATATAAGGCAAATAATATAACAAAGGATAGCAAAAAGATAAATACTAGTTTTATTATTTGGTTTCTTTTCACTCATATTGATTTGAAACTGTACAGATGAAATATACAGGCTATGACGATTAATAGAATGTTGCAAAAAATATTGATTATAAACAATTTAAACTCACCAAGTAGATTCTTTTACAGAGACTATCTACTGAGTGTTATGCTACTATGACTAGTAGATACTTTTTACAATGTGCTAATTTTTGCTGAAGATTTTAAGCACAGTACCACAAGTCAGCCATTGAACACTGTTTTTATTCTTGAAAAAACTATTGCAAAATGCAGAAGAGAAAATTTTGTGATGAATGGAAGGAATATGTAAACCAAACAGCCTTGACAATCTTATTCTTTTTATAACAGAATTCCAAAAAGATCTTGTAATTATTTTAAGAATATCAACGAGAAGACAAATCCATATTTTTTCTGTTACATATGGCAGGTACATACTATTAGCATAGTACCATAGCATCTGGTTGCTAACACAATATATAGTAACAGATTTGGTTAAGACAAGTAGCAAGCAGACATCTTCTTTCTTATTTACAAAGGATTTTTCACAGTGATCAAAGAAAAGAGATACATTCCTTGGTCACTTATGAATTCCCCTCAGTAAAATTTATTACAAAAGGAAGACCACTTATGATCTTTAAGCCTACGTGACATGAATATACATTCCTAAGGCAATCTGTTCGCAATTTGTGACAGACAAAAGTTCTGTGAAATAAACTGATGTTGACAGAGTCCATAAAACAAGCTGTGCATTTGCCTGAAGATGTAAAGTACCAGACAATCATCTGTAAATACTGAAAGTCTAACTGTAGGGTACTATGTCCTATGATTTTAAAGATACATAAATACATACAGAATTTTTTCTATATTTTCTGAAGGAAGAAATGAGACTTTCTCTCCTTGAACAGAATGTAAGGTCAACAAAAAACCCCCATATTGAAAGAAAAGCTCCCTAAGAGTATGGAGGATTTGGGAAAATGGGGACTTGTTTAGTGACTGCAGGCAGCTTGACTCTCAATTAAAGAGCTTTTCAGTCACGCAGAAGCAATTACCCTCAGCAATTTGAGACTTCTGCAAGAAGTCTACTTTTCAGAAGCCTTCCTTAAACACTTCCTGAAAATTAGACTCTGAACTTATCATCAGTTGAATACACATATATTGAGTTATAAACCCCACTGTTCACTCAAGTCTCATGTAATTTAAACATAATTGCTTTATCACAGCTAAATTTTTGTGTAATAAGTGACAGAGACACATATACACATCCTATTTTTTATATAATCTGGTAAGCAAATGATGTTGGTCAACACATCCTCCCCATGACAAGCTGAAAGAGTTGGAAGGGTTTGGCCTGGAGCAGAGAAGGCTGTGGAGACAACTTAAAGCAACTTTCCAGTATTTAAAGGGGGTCTATAAGGAAGATGCAGACACTTTTTAGCAAGGTCTGTTAAAATAGGATAAGGAGTAATGGTTTTAAACTAAGAAATGGTAGATTTAGACTAGATATAAGGAAGAAATTTTTTACAGTGAGGGTGGTGAAACATTGGAACAGGTTACCCAGAGAGGTAGTAGATGCCCCATCTCTGGAACATTCAAGGTCAGGTTGGATGGGGGTCTGAGCAGACTGGTATACTTTAAGATGTCCTTGATCCTGCATGGGGGATTGGACAAGATGAACTGCAAGAATCACTTCCAACCCAAAGCATTCTGTAAGACTATCACTAAATTTCTGGACTGACAAGCAAGGTACATTCCTTTATTCCATGTGGATGTTGTGGTGTTTTTGGTCTGGCATCCTCTAATTTGGATGTGGTTCTTGTGCTGCCCTGGAAGTTCTTACATTTTTTCTGTTTCATACTTGTATAGTAATCTGTTCAGTGTCCCATCTTCTGGAAAAGCATATTATATGCTAATGATGGAGAAATAAGTTTAAGAAGTGAGTAAAGATCTGTTGTGGATGGGACTGATTGTTGGATCAGTTTTGAAAGAGCTGAGGTAGTAGAATTTATCCGTGCGTGCAGTTAGGTGGAGAAAAGGATGAACACTTTGAATGTTTTTTTCACAAGTAAGCAGATGCACGGACCCATCTACCAGGATGGATCTTTTGCTGGCGTAATGGCTGGATTTTTGTGGAAGACCTATAACTAAGGAACTGATAGCTTCTACATCAAAAGAGGATTATGTTTTACTTGGAAGGCTAAGCAAACTTCATCTTTTCAATCCCTGCCTATGACAACATTCACATCATGCCATTCCCTCCTTGCCCTAAACTCAAAAAGAAAAGAAAAAGCAAATTAACAAAAAAACCCACCCACCCAAACCCTCAAGGAACAAAACAAAATTTGCTGCAGTGAAATGAATTTTATTAAAGAAGCATTATTTACTTTCTAGACAATACCCTCTTACAAAGTATTTAAGATTGTTTTATAAATTTTTGTAGCATTTTATAGCTATAGATTTGCTTATGTTTTTATTTAACAAAAAGCTAGCAAAGGTTTCAGAGTCCAGCCTATTTTGTATGGGAACCATTTTGTGCACTCCTTTGATGCACTTCTGTTCTCAGTCCATTTATTTCCTGATATTATCTAGATATTTTCCCTCCCATTTTGTCAAGAATTCTTTTTTCTCCATTGCCTACCAACTAGCTTGTTACCACACATGCTTCTTCTCTTTTAAAATGGGTGTCCATTATGTCATTGGAGGCAAGGCTTTTCCTATTTTAAACCCTTGCACAGTTTTTCATCACCATGAGATCAGTCTTTCAAGTATTTCTCCATTTTCACATCCATTTTCCTTGGTACGTACGCTAGACCAAGTAACTATTGCAACATTACCCATGAAAAGCACCAAGGGAAGGTGTTGGGCAGCATTTTGATGACAGAAAATAAACTCATTCTGTACACCACAAGTCTGCAAACAACATCTTTTGATGTGTAGAATTTAACAGAGCAAATAAGTTGATAAGAGTAAGACACATAGCATAAAAAATTGATTTCCTATGGACAAGACAGCTTCATGAGAAAAATGCATGATCCAGGCCTAAAAAAAAAAAATCCAGAATCAGCCCCCCAAAAAAGAAAAAAAACTCATCCACAATCCCACAATACCCCCAACAAACAAAAAAGTCCTCTACAGAAATATTGTCTGTTTCTATTCAGATAAATATTTTAGAGAAGAAACATTCATCCTTGGTAAAATTGCTTTGGAAAGGAGATGATTTTATTTCCGTAAAGAGGGGTCTTGACTGGTTTAGCACAGATGGCAAACATGACAGATGTTTATTTGCTGAGTACTTTTATGTATCAGAAACTTGGTTTATGGCATGACATGCTTGAGGATAGATTTACAAACCACATGATGCTGATATATTTTTTAGCTTGTCTTGACATTAAAGGAAATTAAAAATGAGAGACTGATTCTCCCTTGATTATATCCTCTGATGCAGAACTACCCTAGCAAATGAAAGTTTAGTTAACCAACACTTCCAAAATAATATAAGAGCAGTGACATTCAGTAGTTCACTGAAAAGAAAAGCAATCTGAATTACTAGAAAGGGATTTAAAATGCTGTTAAAGAAATATAGCCTGCCAAACGAAAATCAAATAAATGCTTGCATAACCTACTGACAGGTACATATTATATGCCTCTCTTGCTGTCTAATCACAGAAGCCAGAGATCCAGAACAAAGAGGAAGATAGTATCCTTCAAGGATTTTTGGGGATGGATTTAGTTTAATATTTCCATTAGTGATCTTGCACAAAGGGCATATTATAATCAACATAAAAAAGGGCAAGAAAGAGGAGTGAATTTAAAAATAGGCTGAATTTGAAAAAAAAAAAAAGGAAAACAAATAGAATAAATAGCTTAAATGCATGTCTCCTGATTTACAGACTAGTATGAATTTCTCAGATAAACTGAAATTTTTGTTCTAAAACGTAAGGAAGAAGAGAAATATGTGGCCATATGAGTTGTTCATTAGATACCATGAATTGATAACATCATCCAGCTAGGAAAAAGGTAAATTTAAACCTGAAATGAATTCCTGTAATTATATGAAATTATTAATTGTGATACAAAATGTTTTCTGAGACTTGTATATTTAATGCTCTATTTTTTAGGAGAAATAGCTGCCATGTAGTAGTGTAAGAAGCCGTATGTGAAAAGTAACAGCCCCTGCTCAAAACTCTTCTGCTTATTCAACTAAACACTAACTGATGAACAGATTTGATTACATGTCAGTAAGATTTTTTTGTTTGTTTACTTTTAGCTATATTAGAGACTTCAACTTGATTTCTTAGCTAATGTGTTCCAATTCTTTATTATGCTCTCTACTATAGCAGGTGCTCGGCTGCATGTAATACGGAAGGCTAAGTCCATACATTTGCTCTGAATCACTTGTAGCAAGTTTATCCCTGGAGACTCCCAAGTCTATCAGGAAGTCATCAGTTGTCATACATCAATAGTAATGCAAATATAGGGGCTGGACACAACTAGTTTTAAGTGTAATGAATATGCAAAATAACATATAGCTAAGACACATATATAACATGCCAAAGGTTAAAAGTCCGGTATGACACGGTGTTTCAATGAAGGCCACAAAACTGATCAGAGGAATGGAACACCTCTCTCCTGAGGACAGGCTGAGAATGTGGGGTTGTTTAGATGGGAGAAGACAAGGTTCCTGGGCGACATTATTGCAGACTTTCAATACTTAAAGAGAGTTTATAAGAAAGATGGGGACAAACATTTTAGTAGAACCTGTAGAGAAAAGTCAAGAGGTAATGTTTTTAAACTAAAAGAGGGCAGATTTAAATATAAGGGAGAATTTTTTTACACTGAGAGTGTTGAAACAGTGGAACAGGTTTCCCAGAGTGATAGTAGATGTTCAACTACTTGAAACATTCAAGGTCAGGTGGATGAGAGGCTGAGTAATCTGATCTAATTGAATCTATCCTTGCTCGTTGCAGCAGGGGTTAGACTAGATGACCTTTAATAATCCCTTCAACCCGAACTGTTCTATTATTCCAAGAAAAAAAGTGTGAAACACATAAATCAAATAGAAATCATCCTAAGCAAATCCTAATGGTGAGGAAGGAAGAAGCCATGACTATCAACATAAGCCATGACTATCAACATCTTGTTTCTCCTATCAAAAAGAAAGGAAATGCTTTCTGTAAACAACATATTCAGGATGCTGACAACTTGTTGCAATTCTCCCCTCCAGACAGAAGCTGTTCAGATTGAGATCCAGAGAAGCTATGGAAATCTCAGAACACAATACCAGCAAGAAAAAAAAAAGAGTTATTAGAGGTTTGGTTTTCTGTATAAGAACTTGCAACTCTAGGATCATTAATGAGAATTCTTTAATATTAATAATTTAGATAGTGAGTGCAAGTATCATTATAACTGGGCTAACAGTAATAACTGTTTGCTGTATTTTGGTTATACTAGTAAAAAGATTAAGTAAACCAAAAATATATTCTTGGCTTCAATTACAATTGAAATGTTTACATTTTTGCACATCGCTGTCTAAACAGGTAAGAAATACGACAGAATATACAACCCAATTGAGCCAGGTGTATGTCAAATACATTCTAGAAGTTACATTTATCTTCTTTAAAAATTCTTTGAGAGGCACAGTATTAGAGATGAAGAGGGATTAGCTGTTTAACTGGAAGGAGAATTAAAAATAAAAGGAAAATACCTCATCAGTCCTAGAGACAGAATGTTTCAAGTAAAAACTATCAAAACTGTATTATGACAACTGTGTCTGAGGTCGTCTATATGCACTGCCATTTGCATTCACTCTGACAAACTTCTACGTCGATTCGATAATTCCCAAAATTTAATTCTAAGACCATGGAAAGAATATTGTCCCTGCATGTGTGGATTTCACTTTCTGCAGTAAGCTTCCAGTGACACATCTGGGGTCTGTGCTATGGGAGAGAATAAATACATTTTCCTTAATAGAAATTCACTTAAATAAAATCTATACTTATATGACATAGCTCTGCAATGTTCTAGGATGCATCAGTGAAGCATTAATACTCCCATTTTTTTTTTTGTTTCTCTAAATTAGAGAACATGATCAAGTTGATTCCAGTTATCTTGCTTATTTTACCTCTTGATTAATGCCTTTGACTAAGAGAGTTCTTACATTTGCTGTGTATTTGATTAATTTTATTTCTAGCTGAGCCTTCAATAATTTTACTGTGGTATTTTCCAGGATTCACCTGATCCAGCGTTTTGGATTTTTTTCTCAATTTCCAAAGATTTTCTACAGCTATGAGGACAACTTAACTTTTTAGATCTGCAAAAAATTATCTGGTCTCTTTTTCAGCTTCAGACAGTTGAATTTATTATTGTTTCTATGAGTCAACCAAGGAGTCCTGTCCTGTCCTGCTCAAACGGTGACTGAGTAGAGCTTTTTAAAATCACCAGCACAGCCTTTAGAGTGATGCAGAGCACTCAGGAGGGGAGTGTAAACAATATTTACGAAGAGCCCCAAGCATTGGATATGAAACCTATCAACAACCCATACAAGATATAGAACTGACAAAACCCATAAATCCCATGTTGCTGCGAACAATCCACAGTTTAGGAACACTGGCAGTACTGTATTACAGGTAATCCACTAGTGAAACCAAAACTGAAACCAAAACCAGATTCTTATGGTAGCAGCACTATTCTGGAAAAGAAGAAGAGAGAACAAGAAGAAAAAGAGAGAGAGGTAGTTGATAAGCAGAGAGAGGAAAAATGAAAGATATAGTTACCACCTTTTGAATCACACACTCTCTTTTTGCTTGGTCTAGAAAATGGCAAGCAGTGCATGACTGCAAGTGTGTGCTTGCCTTATAAAACCTTCCGTCTTCAGCTCTCCTACAACTGTATCAGGTATCTTGAGATTTGACATGCCCTGTGACACCCCCCCTCTCCCTGGATCAAGGGAGCGGAGTAGGATCAGATTGCAGAACACCTGATCTGAGACCTTTTAACCCTCATAATGCCAAGCAGTAGCAGAATTCTATAAATCCTTAATTTTATTCTCCGCTATTTCTCTTTTTTTTTCATGAGTACTTCTAAATGTGAGCTGGTATGATCACAGAGTGTTAGGACATTCACCTTGTTATGTCTGTCTCTCTTTTCTGCAGTCTTTCAGAGGAAACAATGGAATTAGGAATATAAATAAACAAGCTACCTAACCTGTAAAATCTTGTTACTAATGAATAGAATTTCAGTACAAGGTAGCGACAGATCTGACGTGTCTTTCAAAGCAGTTCAAGCTTTGGGGAGTTTCAATATATTTGAGTTTTTCTGGAGTGTTAAGGCTGCAGACAGATCCCTGAGATGCTTATTTGGATCTACTTTGAGGTTAAGCTAATTAAACTGCGTGTGAGAAACTACTGTGCATGACATGAGAAAACCACTGGATGAAACAGATGACTATGAAGTGCTGACAAAAGTTACAGACAGCTCTGTGGAGGACATTTGAATCTCATGAGCATGCAAGAGGAGTCAGGTAGGAAAGGGTAAGACTCATAGACCCTTGGAGGGGGTGCTGGAGCCCTTGCAGAAAAGCAGCAACATCAGGGTAATCACACCAGTAATACTGTGCACTGCCAAGGTCACCGACTAAGCAGTATCAGAAATATCAAATCTGGGTATGGAAGTAGCAAAGCTGGTACCAATGGGAAAACAAACTAATTATAAGAATTTATTTGAAAGGGATTTAAAGTGGTAAAGGAGGAAGAACCCAAGAAAAGAAAGACAGGAAACAGAATATAGGAAGTAGCAAATGATATGATCAGTGCTATTTGGTTTTCCATGTCAAGCAGCTCTGCGTCTGAATATAGCAGTTTGGAGCAGGACAGTAGATCCACTATTTCAATTTACATGTGCCTAACTTGATTCTAGTGTGGGGGGCGGGACGAGAACCTGGCATGGCTTTCCTGGCACAGGTAAATGATTAAGCCAAGGACCATGAAGCACCAAATCAGACAACCTGCCAATAATGAAGAGAAAGTAATAACTGTAGAATGGCACTATACAGGTCAGAGAAAAGACATATCAGGACACCATGAAGATTAAGTGTTTGAAAGCTATCAATTATTGTTTATCGGGATACTTACTTGGAAAATTTGCATAAGAGAAAACATCTGATTTAATACTGAAAAGTACTCAACACACAGTTCAAGATATTAGGATATAAAATACACTTTTCATAAGAAAAAATACGTACCTACAATCAGGTTTCTAATAGCCAGGAAGGCTGAAAAATCTGGTTTTGAGCTGTCACAGTTTAGCCCGACCCAACTAAATTTTGGTGGCCAAAATCGTTGAGTTGAGCTTCCAAAATCCCTTCCCCACCCCACCCACCCACCCCCACAGGGAAAGGGGAGAGGAAAATGAGAGGAAAAGGACTTGTGGCTCAGAAACTAAAACTACAGCTTGAATGATATTTTAATAATAATATTGATAATACTAACAATATTGATAATATTAATAATTAATAATAATAATAATAATGAAAATAATTTTAAAGTGATAAAATACATACAAATACATGAGATTGTGCCCCCACTCCTCAATGACTATACGTTACCACAACTACGCTAGAGCAGGCATAAGGATATGGGTCTACAGCTAGGAGGGAGCTGGACTCAGGAACTGGATTCTGGAACACACAAGGATCTGGGATCAGGAACAGCCGGATACATGTGGTCCTCACTGAACATCAGCTGTCACAGAAGAGAGCAAGACCCTCTCGATCTCTCAGTTTTATACCGTGTGATGTATATGGGATGGAATACTCTGTTGGTCAGTTTAGGGCCACCTGCCCCATTCACTCCTCCTCAAAGGTGCAGCCCCCTTCCACCAGCTTGAGGATGGCCTTAGTATCAGTATAAGCATTGGCCTTTTTGCATACCAATGCCCTGTGTTATCACTTTAGGAGAAAAACACTGTCTTAAAACCACGCAGTTAGCTTTCAGAAAAATGAAGTTATAGCAACCGAGTTAATTACAAAACTGACTCTAATTTAGCTTAAACCACAACACGAGCTTTGAGGATGAAGAGATACATTAGAAAGAAATTAAACTGCTCACCTGAATGAATAAAACGCTTCTTCATTGCATGCTTGCAAAAGGAAATATTAGAAATTTAGGCTAAACATAGATTGCCATACAAAATAGACTCTAAAAAGACCACATAAAGAAGGAAATAATTCCTCAGCATGATTAGACAGAAACCTACAAGAGGCCATTATTGTGTTAAAAAATACCCTCCAAAAATAGAAACCATATGAAAATGAGCAAAATAAAAAAGAAAACTTCTAGAGATTTTGAGAAGCAAATTGCTCAAGGCATTTAAACTAATAATAAACTATTTCAACTTATAATAAGCAAAAGCCATACTTAAGGAAGATAACTTCAGTTTACTGAAGGGAAATTTAAGGAGTTTCTACAGCAGAGAAAAGAGAAGAAATGAAGAAGAGATTCAAAACTAGTAATTCAAATAATAGAACTTGACACAACTCTATTATATTCACTGAAGAAATGCTAGAGGAACATGACCTCACTGAACTACAAACTATGATGTACAAAATACCTTTTTAAATTAGCTTGAAAATGAGAAGAACAGAATGTGGCAAATTAGACAAGTGTTCATAAAGATCTTATGTGGTTTTCTGGAGAATTATAGACCAGAAATTTCCATTTAAAACCAACTTGCAGTCCTAGGAAAAGAAATTGAATTAGAAGACATATGAGTAAATATTTTCAAGGGATAGTTAACGTGGCTTTTGCAGAAAGCAGTTGTGCCCCACAGAACAGTAATCTGCAGCAGGCAATAGGTTTAAACTAGGACTCTCCATTATATTTCTGTAATTCTAAAAAATTTAGCCGTGGCAGCTGTCAAAATTTTTTAAAAAACAGGTTGTAAAAGGCAAATACAATAAGTCCTCCTGTGCTCCTGAAACAATTTAGCTTTGTTGAATTTGTAACAGAACTTCCAATTATCATATCATTGTGTTTACATATTGGCTAGAACCTACCTGGAATTCCGATTCATCAATTTTATAAACGCATAGGATTGAAGTGATGATATACCACTGTACCATCATGTGTTCATGCTTCAGACACACTGGAAGAAGTGTTCTAAAACTTTGCTTCAGTTACTTTATACAAAGGTATTCTCATCATCTGTGGTTGCTCTTAGGAACATTAATGCTTCTGCCTAACTTAGTGTGAGATGGAGCTAAGAAATATTTTCGTATTTACTCTTTCCTCGTGATCATGGCAGTAGTGAATTAATAGCCTTGGGATTCTCTGTGGGATTGTGATGGTTTCTGTTGATCAAAGCAGCGTATAGCCTGCATATTTTGGCTGCTAGGAATGAGTCAGATCATGTCTCTGAAAAATAATCAGCCACTGCAAGGAAATTTTTTTAGATATTTTAAAGCTATTACCAAGTTTTGGTAGTAAAATGAAGAAATTATAAGCATCTTCATTGACTGCACACTGGGACAGACAGCTAATTGGAAAAGGAAAGTAAAGCCAGAAAGTTTATGTGGCATATCTTCACCTAAATATGCCATTTGTCTGGAAGTATAACCTAAATATCCGCCTTTCAAAAAGCCTAACTCTTTACATACTGTATGAACTTGGCGGTCTTCAGTGTCTTCAGTGAAGCAATGCACGTGTCCATTCATGCCGCTGTAGATGTAAAAAGACTTGTCAAACCCAAGAATCTTGAACAACTACATTAGTTAAAAAACCCACAATTATTGCAGAATACATTTTGCTTAGAGATACAAAGGATTTCTTAATGCAGAAAACGTGTCTCGGGAATACCTGGAAAATTTCCTGCTAACATATTAGGTAGGCAAGAATCAAGACTACAGCTTTATTTGAAGCTAATATTTGTTTTACCACATGAGGATTTTTGCAAAAATCATCATAAAAGCTCAAACTCTAAAACACTCTGTGAAATCAGGTTTTACTCAAGGCATTACAGCAAGAAAGAAAACAAAATATTAGTAGTGATCAACAACAAGTATAAAAGCTCAAACTCTAAAACACTCTGTGAAATCAGGTTTTACTCAAGGCATTACAGCAAGAAAGAAAACAAAATATTAGTAGTGATCAACAACAAGTTAACAGCAAGAGTTTGTAAAGGCAATTCATCTAATCATTACCATAGGAGAATAAGTACAGTGATTGAGAAAGATACAACATCAATTATTTTCTTGTCATTATCCAGATCTGCAGTCACTGGGGAGAGACCCTTTCTTTTCCACAGTGAGGATTTGGAGAGGCTATTTCAGCAATTGGGAACCCCAGGCATCATGTCCACTCATGAATGAGGTCTCCCCACCATTGCTGAGAGGGACTTGGCTTTTATACAAATGAGCAAACAACTTACATTACCCCAAAAATGCAGAATCTCTGGTCCCAGCTGCTTACTCCTTCTCTTTCTCTTGCTTTCTTGCACCAAGAAGAGCACAGCACAGTCACACTGAGAAGAAAACATTTTCTCACGCTCATGAATTAAGAATAGCACACCACAATTCTACAGATAATACAGTGTGAAAAGTTACAGATTGAACAGCACACATAGCAACGCAATATAAATCATGGGTCATCCATATAATTTCAGGCCTGTCGATCAGGCCCTTTCACTGTAATATAATATTCACTGTAAGATTACTATATCTAGGCCTAGAAAACTTAACATGATATATATTAATATTATGATAATATATCTTCTAATGTTAGAACATTAGAAATATTCCCTTGTCTTGCCTTGCCTTCCCTTCCGTTCCCTTCCCTTCATTTTTGCCTTTCTCCCTATGCTATTTTCTCCAGCTACTCAAAGTAGCTGAAGAAAATTCTCTTCAAATTCATAAACAACGTTTCCTTAGCTGATATTTGCACTTGATACTATATTTTACCAATTTAAAAGCAGCACTAAGTTATTAGTTAAAAGTGTCCAGACAGCAGTGAGAATGAGAAAAACAGGTCGTTGAGAGACGTATATAAACCTTTTAACTGAAAGAGCTGTAGCTAGGCTTTTCATTTTGTCTTATTTTGCTACTCTATCAAGCTATCTGATTTGATCTACCCTATGGACTAACTTAACAAAAATAATTTCACTAGAATAAGTACAAAGTCACTTCCTGGTAGTCCTTGGTTAAAAGGTTTTGAAGAGATATGTTTATATATTCCAAATCTCACAATTCCAATTAATCGGTGAGGAGATATTGTGCTTCAATGAAAAGGCAAACTTGCAAAGATAATAAGTCAGAGGAGTGACTAGCAAGTACACAAAAGTAAAATAATTTGGTAGAGGGAAGAAATATTTTGCAAATAACAACCACAGCAGAGATAGAATACATGTGCCTAAATGTGAAAGTTGGTGGACTTTTTGGGAAAGGTAGGTGTTACCTGGTAGAAGAATTATAGAATCATTTAGGTTGGAAAAGACCATAAAATTGCCAAGTCCAACCATTAACCTAACACATTGGACTATGGCAGAGAAGGCATTAATTACTTCAGCCATTTCCTCTTCCTTTTGTCACTGTTTCCCCCAGCACCCAATAAAGGATGGAGATTGCGCTTAGCCCTCCTTTTGTTGCTAATGCATTTGTAGGTACATTTTTTATTATCTTTTATCCAGCCAAAGCTCTCTGTTCAGTGAGGCCAGTCTTCTTTCCCACTGGCTTATCCTTTGGCACATGGGGGGTGGCCTGTTCCTGTATTTTTAATATGTCCTTCTTGAAGAATGTGCAGCCTTTATGGACTACTTTTGCCCTTCAGGTCTGCCTCCCAGGGGCCTCTTGTTAACCAGGCTCCTAAACAGGCCAAAGTCTGCCCTCCAGTAGTACAAGGTAGCAGTTGGGCTAACACTCTCTCTGTACTTCTCTGAGAATCCTTTGATCCTCTTCATTCGTACCCTACCTTCCCTATGTTTTGCCTAAAGTTTTACACAAAGCAGAACTCCTGTCTGCTATGAACTGCTATGTTCTTTTGCAGATGAAAAGGACAATATAAATAGCTCCAGGCTTTTCTTAAATTTATTTTTTTTTCTAGAGATGTAATCACAAGTTTCATTTGTTCTTATCTCTAAAACCCAGATTCAAACTAGTAGTTTTTCTTACCTAGATATTTACAGTATAGGCATCTCACTAGAATATGAGCAGGAATTGAAACCCTGATTTTTAGCACCTACCAGGGAAAGATAAATAGTAAGATGGCTTTTTAAAATGTCTTGTCTTGTAATAATAATCTAAGTTACAACACAAAGAAATAAAACCAAGTGCATAGTGTCCCATTCATGATTTTATCTATCAACAGCCAGGAAAAAAACAATGTTAATATGAGTATTCTGAACTACTGAATTGACACCAAAGGCTACTATTTTAAGGTTACTGGAATTTGTACCAGTTTTAAGCATCATCTTCAAATTGAACCGTATTCAGAACACAACAGATTGAAACTGAAATAGAAACCAAAACTCTAAAAAAAAAATAAAATCATGCCAATTTAAAGCAAAAGGAAAATCATAGAATGATAGAATAATTTGGGTTGGAATGGATCTTAAATGTCATCTAGTCCAAACCCCACTGCAATGAGCAGGCACAATTTCAGTTAGATCAAGTTGCTGAGAGCCCTGTCCTTAAATGTTTCAAGGGATGGTGCATCTACCATCACCCTGGGAAACCTGTTTCTGTGTTTCGTCACTCGTGTTGTAAAAAATTTCTTTTCTATATAAAATCTAAATCTACACTGTTTTAGTTTAAAACCATTACCTCTTGTTCAAATGCTATAGGCCTCGTCTTTCTTAGTAGCCTCCTTTACATTCTGAATGGTTGCAATAAGTTCTTTCCAGGGCTTTCTCTTCTCCAGGCTCAAAACACCAAACTTTCCATACTTCTCAAATTTAGAGTGAAGGATATTATGGAGCAATCAAGTCAAAGGTGTTACAGATGTCCAGATAGATGACATCCACAGCTCTTCCCTTGTCCACTGATGTAGCCATTCCATCATACAAGGCCACTAGGTTAGTTGGGCCCTTGGTAAAGCCATGCTGGCTGTCTCAAGGACGTTCAAGGGAAACTTGTGAAAATTCAGGCATTCCAGGGGAAATGTTACCTTAAATCTGTTATTCACATGTTTTGTCATCTTTGGTATGCTCTAAGACTTAAGTTTTGCACGTGTATAAAGATGCATTGAAATCCAGATGTATCAGTATCTGGCGTAATTTTGTCAGTTTGTCCTTGAAATGGATTAATATTTTCAATGCGTATGACTTCCACAGTGGGTTAAGGTATTTCAAATCTCAAGATAAATGACCTCTAGAATAGAGTTCCAGAATAACTAGTTAATTGATAAAGCAATGCACAGGGCTCCAGCACCATCAATATCTGCTCAGCTTGCTGACTTCAGCATTATCCAAACTACAGTTGATGAAACTTTATGGGCAGATATTGAAGTCTGTTCAAGTACAGTTGTGCTGTATCACTCTAACCTAGAGACTTAACGTGGTTCAAATAAATACTTTTCTGCCTTTTTAAAGATTGGGAATGTTCACATGAGAAACTAACACATTTTATTTGAGTGACTACCCTATCATTTCTCAGTGATAGTCAAGAAGACGTTCCTTTCTTCCTAATCTATCACCACACTGTAAGTGTTATAATTTATTCCATAGGAGCAGGTCCTGAATGGTCTAAAAGATGGATTTGATACATAATTCATCAAACATTTGCATTTATACTCACAAAAGTGGTTGTCATAGCAGTTAATTGTCAGTGGTGAACCAGGCCTGGCATCTGTGAAACCTTTTCACATCAGAATTCTACATCACATTCTCGAGGAGCTAATTCTAGGGTTTCAGTTTAATTAAAGTCAGTGCAATGGGTCTTTATGTTTGTGCCTGCTGTGTCCAAGTAATGGCATCAATTAGTGTCTGTATAAGCTAAATTTTCCATTAGTAACGGATGGATACTATTTGGCCAGTACAGTTTCATTGCCATAAGGGAGAATTGACTTATATTTACTGCATCGTGTAAGATTTTTATGTTTCATACTGTATTACAGGAATTAAATTTCTTTGCTGTTCTTGTTTTATCTCATTATCAGTGGAATCCATTCTTCCACATTCCGCTTACTTATTTCAATAAAATACTCAGTTCTTTTGGAAAGCATTTAAATAAATCTCTATTTTTAATACTGTGGATCACTTTGCTTCCTTCAAGATGCTTATGAGCTCTGAAAAGTTCTACTTAAAACATGCAAAATTCTAGATAGTGATGGGTCCAACTACCCAGCCCAAAAGTGGTATTTTGAAATTATGGTTTTGTTCCATGGGAAGAACAAAAGAAAAAAAAACACCAAAAAAACAGAGCAAGGTACATTTAGATTTCAATGTTAGTATGCTCTTTGCCTCCATTGTTTTGGGGTTTTTTTTTGACAGTGTTTTTTTACATATGCCTTGGTATTTGCAAATAAAGAAGACCTCACAGAGAGTTTAGATAGCTTTCAGATTTAATTAGATTGAATAGGAATATTAAAGTGTGGGTTTGCATATTTTAGTTTGAAATAAAATGCCAAATCAGAATAATTTACTACTCTAAAAACTGTCTAGGTTTCTAAAAAAGAGATAAGTTTATATTAATTTAAAACCTTAGGATGCAAGACTTAATGGTGGCTTCATTGCTTCATGTAGACTTGAAAATTGATCAGATGACATTTATGAAACATATCTTTTGCCTTAGTCTAGTGAACAATATTGTCTCAGCTTTTCAGAATAGATATCAATTTGTCACTGTCATAAACATACTGCATCATCTGCCTGAATATGTAGTTCCCCCTGAAGCGTCCTGTATTTAAAATATAGGGGAGAGATCTTACAGGTCATCTTCGACATAGGTTGGCAAAATATTGGAACTCATCTTACTGTTTTTGCTGGCACTGACATTCATTACCAAAGCACACCATGCTGCAAAACACTGTAAGCAAAGATAATGATGCTGAAGCTAACTGGCAACAACAGGGGGTGTAGCTTTGTGCATTCTCCCTACCACAGCAGTCTATCAACTTGAGAAAAAAAATAAATCATAATATAATTTGAAAACCTTGGAGACTAAAAATGAAATATACCAACCACAAATCACCCATTGTAAAAGGAAAAGATCCTAGCATTAGTGTTTAGGGTTTTATTTTTCTGGTCTATTTTTTTTAAAGTGTTTCTTTAATCAACTCCTTTAAAAAGATGGATCAGAAAACTTGTTGATTGCTACAGCTCTTTAGAATGTTTACTTTGTATTTGTTGTCTTTATTTCTGGACTAATAAAACTGACATTTCGTGAAGTAAAATGAACAAGTGAAGTTAGTGCATATGAAACAAATAATTTTATAACCAGAAAAATGTCTTTCAGAACCAGACGTTCACAAGCAGATTTTCTTTATCCCATTCTCTTGTATCTAATGGATTAGTGTAAAGGTGCAACTAGCACTTTAATGTAAATTTAGTTCTGATTTCAGCTCAAATTATAGTTTCTGAAAGGCTTTTGTCTGTGTTTCTGTTTGTTTGTTTATAGGCAACTTTTGAGGTGTTTTTAGGATTCTCAAAATGGAGTTTTCCCGTTTTCAATTACAATGAACAAAGCAAAATTTTTTATACTGTAAAGTAGACAGGAATGGTTTCCTTCTCTCTAAAAGCAGTCATTAGCCTACCCATATGTAAGTAGGTTTGCTGACTATTGTTTTCAAACAGTTTGTGAGACTTCGAGGAAGAAGAAACAGACAAGGAGGATATACTCAGGACATAAGTTTCTAAAGAGAAGTTGGAGGCTACATACTCTCAAATGAGTTCAGAGGAGTGAACAGGGAATTTAGTTACTCAGTTCCTGGCATGCTTGGGGTATTTTATAATAGACAGTATTGCATAAAAAAATCCAGTTTAATAATATTGTCTTCTTCCAAAAGTTATTAATTATTAAGAAGGTAATGATAGCAATTCTATTTTAAATTGTTGGTACAGAGTGGCTACCTGTGCTGTCTGTTATTCTAAAGACAAAACTGAAGGCTTAATAATATGAAACGAAGTAGAAATACTTTCTGGGAAAATGCCAAGAAATTAATATTTGTGATAGATATTTTGCTGCAACATTACTGTGATTACTTAAAACAAACAAGGCTGTTCAAGAGTTTCTCTGAAACTGATCTAGTATCCCTTCAGAAACAGAACTTTAGAAACATTAATGTTGTTTGTCTGTATTTTGTTCCTAATTTCTTAACATCTTTATGTATGAGACAGACAGTACTGATTTATAGGAGAATCTAGAGGAAATTTATATAAAACAGCTTTGTAGATCAGTCAAAGAGGTCTCATAGTTTGTGTGTATCATACAGATCTTTGAAATGTGGAAATATCAGTGAGGAATAGAAAACAGAGCTGCAGCTAAGCTGCAAGTCTTTTGACAGATAAACCGAAATCCATATTCAGAGAAGTGGTAAGACCTTGAGCCAAACCATAGTCTAAATGGATAAATGTGACTTAATTATATCAGTTAGGCACAGCCCAATGCTGGAACAGTACAGTATAATCTCTCACTTAAAAAATAATTTCATAAATAATTGAAAAATAACTAGCAGGGAAATCTCAGCAGGTCACTGCTTAGCATCAAGTCCATGTCTCTTGGTCACCAAAGTTATGAGGCTGAGGAATTAATTTCTTTTCTAATTCCAGGCAGCATGAATAATTTGTACATAAACAAACATGACTGGGAGCAGAGCTAAGGAAATGTATATACGTGTTTATTAGTCTGTGCACCAGCGTGGTTTCCCTTCCTGCGCTGATGGGAGATTCTTCTTGGGTATGATTAGGGGAATTCTTCTTACATAAGTATTAGAGCAGTTCTAATACTTGTACAACTAGCAGAAATTGCAACCTCTTGAAGTGATTGCTAAAATTGGGGGGAAAAAAAATCATTACTGGTACAAATAAGTCATTGTTTTGTGACACTGGCCTAGACTATCCTTCCCTAAAAAAAAATCTCTGCTTTCATATCTTTTATGTCAGTACTCCCATATTGTGATTGAAGATATGGGATTAGGCGATAAATTTCAGCAGTCCTTTAAACTTTGGTTAAGGAGGAATAGTTATGTGATTTTCTTTCCTTGATGAAGCAATATACTTATATTCTTTCCAGATAAGAACATTTTCCTAAGAGTTAGGCTATGTCAGCCTTAAATATTCAGAGTTCTTTTCAATACTCTGAACCTGGTAATTGTGTCAGTTATAAGTAAAGAGAAGGAAAAATAATTTCATTTTCATCAGAATTATTCACCATTACTCTATTATCTAGAGGCATGGTGCTGTCCCAAGGTAAGAGCACCTGACAGGGCAGGACTCAGGAATGTCTTGGCTCTGCCTGAATTCTAGAGGACACGTGTCCCCTTTGACTGCATTTTCTTCACTAGATGCCAAGCTTGCCCTTCCATGGGGGCAACAATGAAGGGAGGGAAAGGAGAGAAGAAAGAGTTAACAAATTAAAAAAAAAAAAAAAAAAGCAATGTATTACAGTATTAAAGTAAGACTTTCTTAGATCACATGCCATAAAACTCATTGTAACATTAAAGCCCAATTATGATGAGAATAGCTTAGAAAAACATCTAAATTAGATTGATCTGTCCCCAACACTGAGCCCTAGGGAATACCACCTGTGACTGCTCATCAACAGGTTTGAAGTCTATTCACTACAAACCTTTGGGCCCACCAATTCAGCCAGTTTTTTCTCTACCTAGCAAAGGGTACGCCCATCCAAGCCATGAGCAGTCAGTTTTTCCAGGAGAACACTGTGGGAGACAGTGTCAAAGGCTTTTCTAAAGCCTAGGTAGACAACATTCACAGTCTTTCTCTCATTCACGAAGCAGGTCATCTTCTCATAGAAGGAGATCAGGTTAATTAAGCATTCTTGCATTTTTTAAACCCATGCTGACTGAATGTGATCAACTGGTTGTCCTCACTGCACCTCAATAAAACAATCCTAAAGGATTTCTCATGCACTTTTTTTCCCCCAATCCAGAAATCTTTTATTATTTAATCACAATTTAGTTATTGATCTATTGGCTATTCAAACCATCAATTCTCTCACTGGTATGCATTGTATAACAGAAGTTACAAGTACTCAAGCTAACAATAATACCAAAGTGGTATTAATATATTTGCACAGAAAGAATATCTAAGGATATACCTTATGTTCAAATTGGTTTTACTCTCAGGAAACACTGGTTAATTAATTTTGTAATTAAGAGGGTTTCTGCTCCTGCCCTAGGCTTATAGCTTGATGTCTAGTGAGTAATTTAGCCCCTCTTTCCTTCTGAATAAATCTTATTTTTATATAAATATGCTAGTGAACCACTGGAAAGAGTTACAGGCCTCAAGTAACATATTTTTTCTTGAAATCTGCAAATTATAGAATAGTTCCATTTATTCTTCATATGATTCTATGATTCTTCTAATGGGAATCCTCTTTAATAAATGCAGGATTACTAGAATGTAATTTGTGATTGTATTAATATGATTACACCACTCAGGATCCCAGTGGAGCCTCTAGAAGTATTATTAAGGATGTCAGTAGAAAGGAGTGTATGGATTAAAAGGTTATAAACTAATCATGCACTTATTAGTTATGGCCAAATTCCTGCTAACTCCCAAATGAGGGAGAAAACAAACCAAAACTAATTACTACAGTTTTGCCCACAGGGGAAGGTGTCTGTACTTAAAAAAAAAAAAGGTAGCATAAAATAGCTCTCATGCCTATAATTACTTTTCCCATTATTTCAAGTTGAATCACTACAGAAAAAAATAGAATCAGACAATCACTAGGTTGGAAAAGACCTTTGAGAATATCAGGCCCAGTCATACTTGTCCACTACTAAACCATATTCCTAAGCACTTCATCTACCTGTATTTTAAATGCCTCCAGGGATGGTGACTTGACCATCTCCCTGGGCAGCCTGTTCTAGTGCTTGATAACCCTTTTGGTGAATAAGCTTTTCCCAATGTCCAGTCTGAACCTCCCCTAGTGCAGCTTGAGGCCATTCCCTCTCATCTGACCACCTATCACTTGGGCAAAGAGACCAACATCCACTTCACTACAACCTCCTTCCAGGTAGTTATAGACAGTGATAAAATCTGCCCTCTGTCTCCTTTTTCTCCAGGCTAAACAGCCCCAGTTCCCTCAGCTGCTCCTCATAAGATTTGTTCTTCAGCCGTTTCACCAGCTTCATATACTATTGTTATTCTTGGCCACCTGGGCACGCTGCTGGCTCATGTTCAGTCAGCTGTCAACCAACACCCCCAGGTCCTTCTCTGTCGGGCGGCTGTCTAGCCACTCTTTCCCAAGCCTGTAGTGCTGCAGGGGGTTATTGCATCCCAAGCACAGGACTCTGCACTTGGCATCATTAAACCTCATCCCACTGGCCTCAGCCCATCGATCCAGCCTGTTCAGATCCCTTCAAGCAGAGGCAATATCATAGTTTTGATGAAAAATATAATTAGACTCGGGTCCAGTCCCGGAATCCCCAACGAAAGAAGGATATGGAACTGTTGGAACAGGTCCAAAGGAAGGCCACGAAGATGATCAGAGAGCTGGAGCAGCTCTGCTATGAGGAGAGTTGAGGTTGTTCAACCTGGAAAACAGAAGGCTCTGGGGACACCTTAGAGCTGCTTTCCAGTACTTGAAGGGGGTGTACAAGAAAGCTGGGAAGGGACTTTTTACAAGGACATGTAGCGATAGGATGAGGCGGAATAGTTTAAATTGGAAGGGGGAAGATTTAGATAAGATGTTAGGAAGAAATTCTTCATGATGAGGTTGGTGAGCCACTGCCACAGGTTGCCCAGGGAAGCTATGTATGCCTCCAAGGTGGAAGTGTTCAAGGCCAGGGTAGACGAGGCCTTGAGCAGCCTGATCTAGTGGGAGGTGTCCCTGCCAATGGCAGGGGGTTTGGAACTAGATGACCTTTATAGGTCCATTCCAATCCAAATCCTTCTATGATTCTGTAACTTCTTTATTTAGGGCACAGTCTTTGGTCTGAGGTCTGAATTACTTCACTAGAAAGTGAAAAATAATTTCAGATGTCACAAAAAAGAATGATAGCAAAGTTCAATCAATTAGACATACGATGCAACTGCTTTCACTCCTCCTGCTTATTTAGCTTTAGCATCATTCCTTCTACTTCCAGACTGCTCACACATTCTAAGTGTGGAAATACAGCCTTTAAAATCTTGCAGGAGTGAAAACATCAGATGTACCTGTGCTTTCTTTTCAACTTCTTACATAACCTTATACCCCTGATGAACAAGAATGAGTTCTTACATTCCATGAATTGAATTAATTTTAAACAAATATTTATAAATTTCAGTGAAGAAAGGTCAATTATGGGATGTGTGCCTTGGGAACAGCAGAAACAAATTAAAAAATACTCATAAAAATTTTAAATATATATTTCATCTGAAATATCTTTTTAATTTTCATCTTTATTTCTTTCTGATAATGAAATAGGCCATCTATATATTAGTGCAGAAAATAATACCTCTTCTGACTCTTTGTTGGATGTTTAAAATTGATCTGTTTTTTAATTAGCTTATATATTAGACATGTATAAACACTGGACTAGACTGATTACATTAATTCATATCATACTGAAAGCAAGTCAACAGTGTAACTCTATTTCCAGAGCACACCCATGTCTATCGGCAATTTTCATTTCTGCCATAGTGTTTATCTCAATCCTAGTATACTTCCTCCTTACACTTTCCAGATCAAAAAAGAAAAAAAGTACATGAAAGTACTAAAACCCAAAACTACTAAAAAATTACCCTTTTAACTTTTGAGACTTACTTTTTCCAGGACAGAAGTGTTATGGGAGAATTTTATCAAATGTTTATCTTGTGTATGGTAATAAACACTACATGACAACACGAGGCAATCCTCTGCAGTATTTTTCAGCATTAGCTTATATTTTATTGACCTGCTTTAAAATATATAGCCATCAACCTACAAAATGAACTGCTTACCACGAGACTGAGTACAAACTTTTATTTTTTTCCTGTCACACATTTAACAAATAAATTAAGAGATCTCCTAAAATGTATCAAACACCTTTATCCAATGTATTTAGTATGTTTATTCTGCATGACAGAATAGCTGCAATAAGAAATCCATGAGAACAGGCTGAAAATAAACCTAAAGCAACAGCTGAAGAAATAGCAGGAAGTAGTATTAAATGGAAACGTTCTAGCTCGTGATGTACTATGACATACTGATCGCCTAAAGCTTTTCTAGTGTAGAACAATATGTTGAACACGTATCTGACAGAGGCCTATATCAGTCTTATATTACTTCACAGTTAGGTGACCACAGGCTGCCAAGTAATTTGAAGAGATAGCTAGGAGGCAGGAGACAGACATGATCTTACCCTAAGGCTTATCAGAAAGACAAAAAAAAAAAAAAAAGTGATACAAACTAAACAAAGTACATTAGTACCAAACAGCATTTTCAATATTTTAGTTGCTCAATACTCAGCAACTCTTCCATTGCCCAGTGAAGTGAAACCAAATATGCTACAACAGCTAAAAGGAGCAGAGAAGCAAGTGGCATGAAGAAATTATTCGAAATAGAGTTCACTTGCTTTTACTTCTGACCTTCTAAGTAAAGAAAATTCACAGCCAGCTTAGTTTTTAAGATTAGTCAACAGACTGATACTTGCCCAAAACTATCACATAAAGGCAAAAGCAAATAAATTAGAAGAAGACAGACAATATTTAATCATTCACAGGGCAGAGTTCATTGAGTCCATTGGTTAGAAAAGCAACGAGAAAAGCAAGCAGAAATTACAAAACAAGGTAGAAGACTAGATGTGATTGACGAATCAATGAGTAAAAACAGACAGGAAACAACAGAAGTCTATATTATCCAAAAGAAAATATATATATATACCTGAATAACTGAAAGTATGCCTGATGAAATACATGTAGCTGTATATGGAGACATTATAAGCATTTTCTCACACTTTCAAAGTTTTAAATATAGATTTTTTTTTTTGTTATTTCAAAGTGCTCCAAACATTAAAATTGCTTTTAAAGTGTTTCTTTTCATCATTTATTTATAAATTTATTTCTGGAATATATAAAGAAATTTTCTTTAATTGTTTATATTATTTTCGCTTAAGCTACTAAACCTATTATCAATGTCCATTGAAGAAGAAAAAAGATTTTAAAAAGTCAGAGGTCCTTTCATATGTCCTACTCTAAATTTTGTTTTTTACAGAAATAGTAAACCAAAATATTCAGTTGAAGATCAAATTATATGTAATATTAAACTTGGGTAAAATCCAAGTTTTATTTACAGCAAAGAAGTCAAATGCCACTGCTCTCTTTTAAAACACAGGTCGATTCTTGGACTCAATGCTAAAATGTAAAATAACACTACCCTGTGCTATGAATTGTATAGATGTATTGAGTTTGGATGTGATAGAGTTAAATTTCTTCATTATAGCTTCTATTGTGCTATGTTCTGGATTTGTGATGAAAACAGAGTTGATAAGACACCATTATTTTAATTATTGCTGAACGGTGCTTACAGAGCATCAAGGCCTTTTCTGCCTCTCATACTGTCACACCAACAAGTAGGCTAGTGGTGCTTAAGAAGTTGGGAGGGGACACAACTGAGACAGCTGACCCCCAACTGACCAAAGGAAAATTCTACACCATATGATATCATACTCAACAATAAAACCTGTGGAGAAGAAGGAGGAATGGGGAGCATCAGGAGTTGTGCTGTTTGTTTTCCTCTGTAATTGTTATGGATAATGCACCCTTGTTTTACTGGAGATGACTGAATATCTGCCTCCTAATGAGAAGTAGTGAATTAATTCCTTATTTTGCTTGTTTGCGTGTACAACTTTTGCTTTACCTATTATGCTGTCTTTATCTGACACCATAAGTTTTCCTCATGTTTACTTTTCTGACTGTCTCTCACTACTGTTGAGTGAGCAAGAAATTGTGTGGGGCTGAGGTGCTCAGTGGGCTTGAAATACAACAGAACTACAACCTCCTAAATCCCTAGGAAAAAATCTTCTTTTAGATTCCTGATGCCATAGTGATGCTCCCCAACCCTAACATGACCCATGTCCCTGATCTTACTATAGAACTAGGAGGTGATGGCTCCACACCAAGTCCAGAGGGTTTTCCCAGCTAAGCATACATAAATCTCTCAGGATAGAAGTAAGGTCTTCCTTGCCCACAAGATTTCTATAGCCTTTTTTCTACTGTTCACTTTATTATTTTATTGAAAAAAGTTTAATATAAAACTGCATACAGCACACAGAAAGCTCCTAAAATGTAAACAGCCTCAGTTATGTGACTTTTTCCATGACCCCATTATTTAGAGAGTGTATTTTGTATTTGGTTGTTTATAATGGGTAGAATTGGGTTTAATTTTCTCTGCACTCCAGAGTCTCATACCTTGCCCTTCTCACATAACCTGGGACAAAAGTCATTCCTGTTTTGTGCAACAGTAATAGCTACCAAATTATTTCATATGCAGAACAAACACGGCATTACATCCCTCATCATCCCTTGCATGCAAAATAATTTAATGCCTAATCCATAACAGTTGCACTGTACAAACTACCACTTAAAATACTAATTTTTCCTATCTGATACTTCTCGTAGTGCTTACCGCTTACTACAGACTGCAGAATTCTATTTATGCTATAGTTTATACTTTAAATGAGGTGAACGGAAAGAAGTGGTAATTATTCCTGACCTGTTTGATCACCCTTTTTGGTCTTAACATTTTTGTATTTTTTAATGCAATCTCCCTTTTCAAGATTCATTTGCTAAAAGTCAAGCATTTTCTATTCCTTCTTTTCTTATTCTACTCAATTAAGATGGACGATTAAGAAAAAAATAAGTGGTTAAAGTCTTTGTATCTTATTTTCCTTCAAATACAATATGAAAATAAATATAATTACCTGTAAGGTTATCAACATTTATCTCTAAGTCTCTAAAGCCTTTCCAAGGTGAATGCAAGTTCAGCTACTATCAGAAAGTGTCCAAAAGGAGAATTTAAGTAATACTTACACTTGCCATTGTCAAACCACAGAGATACGAGATGATGACTAGCAAATGTAGTCCTACAAAGTCTAAATTTGCCAAGTGTACCTAATATTACCTCTAAATATTACAGATAACCTTACAATAAGTTTACTTTTTGTGTTGTTGATTAATACAAACATTTAACCATAAATCTGCAAAGGGAAATATTTCTTTATATATATACATATGTCAGTTCCTGGAGACTACTTGCTGAACAAATTTCCACTGAAATATATGGCTGCACCAGATATCTTGCAGAAGTCATATATTCTCTGGTATCAAATTACTTTTTCTTTAAATGTAAGCAAATGTCAGTTCGTATTTCTGAGTTAGCTCCTTTGGGAGTTACACATTTACTCTTAAATGAATTAAATATGGTTTTATTCCTCCTGCAAATCTTTTAAAGATGTTTTTTCCATGGGATGGATTAAATGCACACTAATGAAGGAATGTGATGATTTGGAATATAATTAACTCAGAAAAAAATAGTTTAAGACACAAGACTAGCTATTTGTGAAGCCTCAGCTTTCGAGGTTTCATTTAAAAATTAAGGCATTTAGTTAAATTCTTTCACATAATGCGTAATTTTCTAACTGTCTTTCAGTATCTGTGTTTCTTATAGGATTGAGACTGCAAAGCATTAAATATTTAGAGCTTTTGTAAAAAAAAACAGCTTTTTTAAGCATTTTGAAAGAGGGTTCTACAATTTCATCAAATTACACTGCTATAGAAAAAAAAGCTGTTAAGCAATAATGAACTAGTTGTTCCATCCAAGCAGAAAACTGCAAGAGAGACATCATGTCAGACTTCCAGCTTAATTCCCAAATTTAATCACTTGTTTCTTCACTTTCTTGTAATTAGGCCAATAGGGAATTTGCTGAGTTGCAAAGTTCAAAACAATATGTCATGGCCCACTTTAAAAGAATGTGAGCTCTTTATCCCGGTACGGCGACAGAGCAATCCAAAAGCACTCAGAGGGAGTTGTGTAAATCTTTTTACTAACAAGATGCATGCCCTTAAAACACTGGATTCAAATGATTAAACAACCTGTATGGGACAGAGCACAGAGAGGAAAAGCCACAACCATGAAAGTCAACAGAACAGCCCATCAGTCGCAATGCTTCACAAAATTGAAACACTATGCTTAACAGAACTGGAAAAAAGGATGGGGAGCCCTAATATTTCCTGGAATCAAACCCAAAACCAAATCAAAATCACCAGCTACAGCCTGCTGCAGCAGCATGTGTTGCAAAGAAGAAAAGGAGAAAAGATAGGAAAGGAGAAAAGGTAGGAAAGGAGAAAAGGTAGGAAAGGAGAAAAGAGAGAAATAGTTACAAGAGAAATAGGAAAGATGAGATACAGTCACCACCTTAGGAACTCCACATGTAGCAGCACGTGTTTCTTTGTCTGCTGGGTCCAGAAGGTGGACCACACACAACACAAACACAGGACAAGACAAAGAGACAAGAACAAGAGAGAGACGCAGACAGAGTGGACAAACAGAGACAGTTGCAGGCTTTTGCAGGGATTTTTAAACTCTCTGTCCCCACCCCTCACCGGATCAGGTTGGAGAAGGACAGGTAACAGGCTCAGGCATATCCCTCCTGCCTAGACAAGTCCAGACGTGCCCTCCAGCACTTCTGGTCTTGCCACTGGGGCTGTGGGCAATCACCCGCTTTGAGCCATTCAACCCGTGCCATGTTGGGTCTATACACAATGAAGTATTAGAAAATTATCTGTGTTCTTCCTTACCTTTCTGGCCTTCCAATGACGCAAAGAATAAGATTACTTTAGTTCTGACCCATCCTTCAGTTAAGATGGAGGAAAGAAAATCTGTTTGCTTACTCAAAATGAGTACCGCTATCTTGGAATAATCATATTACTACATGTTGAAGTTAGCAGGCCATAAAGAGAAGGAAAAAATAAAGATCTGTACAGGCAGTAATTCAGGAAACACTGATTAAGTTTCTTTTCTGCGTATTCATGTAAGCAGTTTTCTGATCTTCACTGACTCTTGCGATCCAAAAAGTCTGATCTCCTTTTTCAGAGAACTTAGGTGCTTAAATTTATATATTCTATTCCTTTACCACTGATGCCCAAGGAGTAGACAGATATGAGTTACTCTCATCTTAAGAAGACTGTTGAAAGGACATAATATCACAGCTTCCATTAGGAAAGTCTAAGCCTCATGGGTGCTGTGCTGTATTCCAAAGTGGTGTACTCCATTTCCACTATATATCAATATACTAATTCACTTTTTCCTTACCTGCCGCATAAACTCTGTATGCAAAGTTTAATGTCCATACATTCTTGAAAGAAGATTTAAACTCAGAAATAGATCAGGTTTAATGTAGTTTATGGAAACTTTTAGAGACACAGTACCAGTATACTCTTAATGCACATAACTAGTCATGCTACAACGACAAGCAAACTGTGTTCTTAAATTCATGGCTGTTAGAAAGATATTAGTCTTTCTGTTCTTATCCTTGTATGATTTTCCAGTGCAGTAAGTCTCACATCTATCTCTGCGTGATTTTTAGGGTATAGAAACAAGCTGTTGTACAGTTAAGAAACTATAGTGATTATTATTACCAAACAATATTCATAAAGTTATTACTACATCTTGCTCTGAGTAGTCTTCAGTGCTTTATCTCTTTTAAATACAACTCTTCGTTTTTAACATTAGTGAAGTTCTGTGTTGTTTTACGTTTTTGATTATCTTGTCTAGTTCCATAATTCAAAAAGAAAAGAAATATAAAATAAAGCATATGTCAAGCAGGAGTTTTTGGGCCAAAATTCTTATGTTTGAACAGAGTAAGTACACAAATCTATGTGCTTTTTGCAGTGACAACTGTTAACTCCATTTACATATGCTTTATCTTTAATTATCTATGTAGATTGGATAAACTGCTTTTGCATATAAATAGGCATTTAAACCTACACTTACCTGATTGGCATGTGCAATCAGGATAACTTCTTGTCAAGCAGGTATGCAACTGTATGTCTAATAGATCTAAAACACTCTTTAAAATCTAGTTAATTCTCAATAATCTTTTTATATTAGAAGCAATCTGTTCCTTTGCTTAGAATAACAAGCTGCTAAAAATAGAATAGCTGAACTGCATTTTCTACTCAGTCCTGTAAAGATAGGATAAATATTCTGCCCTTCAGCTCGACAAATAGAAGTGTGAAATCCAAAGATCAATAGAAAAACACCAGTCAAATCAAGAATTTACTTTTGACCAAGCTGTTTTACTTGAAAAAACACTTAGCCACTTTTCCAACCTTTTCTGATGAACTTCATTATGGTAAAATCCACACAAAAATGTAGTGTATTTATATTTTTCCCTTCATGTCTCCACCTGAGTAAATGAAGTTTTAAATAAATGTGTTATGAATGTGCAAACTATAATTATTGCTGCTAGCTTTGATTGAGAAAGAAAAACGTGAGAACTTTGCTTTCAGTATGTTAGTCATAACTAAGATTTTTTTTGATTCATCACTCACACAGCATCATTTCACTCTCTCATATCTTTCGTGCATATCTTTCATATTTCACATAAAATAACAACTGCTGTTTTCAACAATGAGTTATGGAAGAGTAGGAGAGAGAAGTACTAAGACAAGAGTAACAACAGAGTTGTCCAAGACATTTCAGGTTAATGAGTGTTTCATTTAAAAAAAAATAAATTAAAAAAAAATGTTCTCGAGAAAGGAAGAGTAACTGCAGTTTGGTGGTGCTTCTCCACAAAAGCACGGTTTCTATAGATGCTGTTCCCTTTGAACAGCATGTGCTAGTGGCCTGTCAGATCACTGGGGGCAAGTCAGAACGAAGGTGAAATGAAACTTCTAGCTCACTTTCACATTTCCTTCTCCTTTGAACAGACCACTTCTGTGCTGTCTTTAAAAAAAACTAAGGGCTCTTTCTTCTGCTTTTAGGCTGCAGAAGCCACCAAAAAGCATAAACATTGTTCAAGAACAGCATAGGATAAATGAATGTATAATGCACTCCTCTTTCTCCATCTAGAACGCTGTGATAGCAAGTTAGATGAGAGGCATGTGTCATCTCTGTGCTACTACATGAAATCAAAAATGATAAATTTTGGGCAGTGAAGCATACATAAATTTGAAGAAAGTATGGAACACCCAGTATATTTTTAATATTGTGCATATATATCTAAGTCTTCCCACATAATGTATCCTTTCATAAAAAATGTATCTGTACATGTCTACTAGTGAAACTGTATATTTTCTAAGATCCATGTTGAACTTTTGATTGAACTTCTGTACATCTGGAAAGCACAGCTATTCCTAGGCTATATACTTTCCAGTGATTTTTAGACCTTCCCTACATGATCATAGCCATTGTGTATTTTACTGAAATATAGAACCGAGAAAAAAAAGGCTAATGCATCTAGTAAATGAGTTTGTACATATAGGAAGAATGACACAGTGCACGTATTTCTGTTAAGGGAATTCCAGACAGAAATATACTACTTCTAGTCAGTGAGTTAACACCAAAAAAATTACCTAGGTCGTGGCGTTGCTAAACTTAGTGTTTTCTTATAGACTTCTAGCTGTGTGTCTACACATTATGCTGCAAGAGTCACAGCATAATGGTTGATTGGGCCAAAGAATCTGAATGCTTGTTGGCTGAACCATGTGATGCCCTCTGTAACACTTAATTTCTTTTTCTTCCACAAAGTGAATTACCTTTGAGAAAAGTCATTCAGAAGCCCGCTTTCAAAACACTCCATAACTCAATAACTGATTAAAATACCATTCTGACATGTGAAAAGGAAGAACATAAAGACACTTCTCCACATCTACATTCAAATCAGTATGTACAAATCAGTTGCATATGGCAAGAAATTCTTGCTATTGCCCCCTGCCACCACCCCAAGCAATGCCTAATTCAGTTTGCTGCCTTCTGGGGAAAATGTAAAAGTCATGCAGAGAAAAGTTCTCTTTGCTGCTTGTTTGACCTGCAAATATAATATAATATTATGATAATAATATATATAATACAATTATATTCATTGTCAACAAGTGAATATAATTTTTCCCCATCATAGTTATCTTCTTCCTCGAAGAGCTATTTTCTCTTTACTCATGCAGAAACAAGTCCCGCATTTGTCTAGAATTAATATATCTGTAACTAGCTGATGCATCTAACACTAATAATCAATTAAAAAATCAGATACCTCAGACAAAGAACTGAGCAGACAAAACCGAAAATGGTGTTGGGCGTTGAAAGAAGCTGACTATTACTAATTACAAAGCAAGCATCCTGGCAATAGGCAGAGGGGAGAGGTAATATCTTTACCTCAGAACTTGGAGTCAGTCATAGGTCATCTCATCATATACTTTTCTTTCACTTGTGTCTTACTTGTTAAATAAAGACCTGAAAAGGAAATGTATTTGTACACAAATAACAATTCATTTATTTTATAAAGTATTTCACTTTGCTGTCAGCTAATGAAATTCTGTCTAACTGAATCAAATATGATTGACTGCAACCTATAGCTGTTCCCTGTAAATCTGTCTACAAATAGCTGCTCCAGGATAGTAAGCATTCTGACACTCTAAAACACAGTCAGCAACAGAAACAGGCAACCGCTGAAAATTTAATCTTAACAAGACTTCCACTGAACTCATGGGGATACTATTTTTAATTAGAAAAAATGTCAGACTCTGAGTAGCTTGCTTTGCAAAGTTCCCTAAGTAACATCTGATTAAAAGACATAAGGTGGATAGTTTTATTTTCCCTTTAGGAAAGCCAATAGCTTTAGAAATTATTTCCTTCATAAGATACATTTAGTCATCAAAATGACAGGCTTGTCAGACTATGTTGGCGTGTGGCAGATTCTGCTATATATTTTTTACTTTTTATAGGTTTCTTTCCTACTAACGTGTCAAGAAAGAGAACACACTGCCAGCCAGTGCATTTTATTATGAACAAAATCAAGATTTAGCCACAGCGCTAAGAAACTAATGCGGACCATTCATGTGTATAATGGTGCTTTGGGACAGAATACACTCTCAGAAAAGCTGTGATGATACAAAACTGGGAAGAGTGATTCACCAGTGGCAGTGCTGCCATGCAGAGACACCTTGAAAGGCCCTGGAAAGTGGTGGAGTAGAACTCCATAAAGTTCAACAAGGACTACTGAAAATTACTGTAGCTGGAAGTGAATAATTTCCTGCAGTGGTACAGCCTGGGACCAACCATCTGGGAAGCAGCTTTGCAGAAAAGGTCCTGAGGGGTCCTGGTGGACAGCAAGTTCAGTATGAACCAGCAATATGCCTTAGTGGCAAAGAAGGCAGACCTCGGGGCTGCATTGGGTAGAGTGCTGCCAGTGGGTTGAGTGAGGTGATCCTTCCTTCAGCACTAGTGAGATATCACTGTGTATTGTGTCCAGTTCTGGGCTTCCCACTACCAAAGAGACATGATCATACTACGTTGCATACAGAGGATGGTCACAAAGATCATAAAGCGACAGAAGTACCTTTAATACAAGAGGCTAAGAATGCAGGAACTTCATAGTCTCGAGAAGGCTTAGGGGGATCCCTGTATATAAAAACCTCATGATGGTGAGGGGTAAAGAAGATGGAGCCAGGCTTTTTTTCAGTGGTGCCTAGTGAGAGGACAAGGGACAGTGGGGCGAAAATTGATATGCTACTTAAACATATGGAAGAAAATTCTTCTGTAAGGGTGGTTGAAAACTGAAACAAGTTAGAAGAGACACTGTGGACACTCCATCTTTGGAGATACTCAAAGCCAACTGCATGTGTTCCTGATAAATCTACATTAGCTGACTGAGTTGAACTGCAAGGATTTGTCTACGTGACTTACAGACCTGTCTTCCAGGCTCATTCAGATTTTAATTCTGTGAATATATACTCCTGGGCCAGTAAAAGAAAAGCATAGTGTGGGTTGTTTTCTTTTTTTCTTTTTTTAGTAATATAAAGTTAAATATAAAATATAATAACAGATTTTGTTCTGGATAGCTGTTATACTGGAACTAAAATCACTCAAACTGTTTGCCATGAATAAGAGCACCCAGGCTTCTACATCTTACTGAAGATAGCAGGTTGAAAATTCTTTAGAATATTCTTTCAAGTTTAGACATTCAAAATTAGGAGGAAGAAAGCAAACAAGTAGCAGCGCTGTGTGTTAATGTGTTCTTTTTGTTTCTACTGCACTTTTTCATGTATTTCTTTTTAACGGACAAAGCAGATTCTAGATATAACAGAATCAGAGAATCACTAGGCTGCAAAAGACCTCCAGGATCATTGAGTCCAACCATTCCTATCTGCCACTAAACCATGCCCCAAAGTACCTCATCCACCCTCCCCTTAAACACCTCCAGGGAAGGTGACTCAAGCACCTCCCTGGGCAGCCTGTTCCAGTGCCCAGTGACCCTTCCCGTGAAAATTTTTTTCCTGATGTCCAGCCTGAACCTCCCCTGGCGGAGCTTCAGGCCATTCCCTCTTGTCCTGTCCTCTGTCACTTGGGAGAAGAGGCCAGCTCCCTCCTCTCTACAATGTCCTTTCAGGTAGTTGTAGAGAGAATAAGGTCTCCCCTCAGCCTCCTCTTCTCCAGGCTAAACAACCCCAGCTCTCTCAGCCGCTCCTCGTAAGACTTGTTCTCCAGCCCCCTCACCAGCTTCATTGCTGTTCTCTGGACACGCTCCAGAGCCTCAACATCCTTCTTGTGGTGAGGGGCCCAGAAATGAACACAGTACTCAAGGTGCGGTCTCACCAGTGCTGAGTACAGAGGGAGAATAACCTCCCTGGACCTGCTGGTCACGCTGTTTCTGATACAAACCAAGATGTTCTCTATTGTTCTCAATGAGATCTCTATTGTTGAATGAGATCTCAAGAATTGTCTGGTAGGTCTGCATCAAAAGAAAAAATGAGAAAAATGAGTCAAAGAACCTCCATTCACTATTTTCTTCAGGCAGACTGTACAAATCTAAGCAAGAAGAAGTAATATCTGTTTCAGTAAAGTACTAGAGATTCATAGAAATTCAGTAATCTGATACTGCATTAAATGAGAATGCTGGAAGCATGTGTCTTGTGCTGGGATCCCAAAATAGGAAGCTGATTTTATTGTTTTATATACTGCTGTGACAATACACAGTAAGAAAACCAACATTTACAAGCCCTACATTTATGGTTCTGAGTTCAAAATAAAGCAGTTTATGAAATGATTTAATTTAGATTTGTTGATGATTAGGTATTAGGAAGTAGACATCTGAATTATTGATTAGGTATTAAGAAGTAGACAACTGAAAAAAATTTCAGGAATCAAGAAATGCAATATAAATATAGATTCCAGGTAAGATGAGTATTCTTACAGATCCATGAGCAGCAAGAAAGACAATAGCTAAAAGCCTTTCTTAGGTGCAATAACATATGGTCTTAAAAGACTGAAAGTACTTTCAGTGTGTTCTTGTGGCAGTGTTCAAAGTTAACAAACTAAAAGAAGGCACAGATTATAGAAGCACAGACAGCCTGGTTCCTAGAAATGCACTACTCTACTTATTCCTAACTCTAGTGTGTTCTGTTCACAATCATGTTTAAGTAGCAATTTTTAAACATGAGAAGAAAGGAGTAGGTGAGAAGTAGCCTCTAGACAGGTAGATCACCAGGACACCAGCAGTTTCAAGACTGCTCAACTGCATTGGGAATTCAAACTCAAGGACTTCTTCCTAAAACAAATACTTGGCATCGGTTTCAGTTCACTTATTTTCTCTTATATTTTTAGCCTATCTCCTGCATTTTTCTGTCTTACACAACTTGAAGTTAAATTTGGAAGCTCTCAAACAGAAACCTATGATTTTTCACATCTGCCACGTTCTGTAGATATCCCCACATTCCAGACCTGAAAGACAGACTCCATCATCCCTGCAATCATAGTTTACTAAGTACTAGAGAGGTCCTGGTCTAGAAAAAGAAAACCAACCATTTTGATTTACACTCTGGGAAATGAAGAGAAACACATCTACATATCAACTAAAACACAAGCTGTTTTGAAGCTCATAGTTTTTTAAACTAGAAAGACGTATACTTTTTGTTCATCTGGATTTGCCACTCTCTCAGCAAAGGCCAAAGTTTCTACAGAATAAATTCTCCATTCAGCCAGTTGCATTTTCAGATAAAAGCTACTTATTTTTCAGCTCTTAGAAATGTTTCCTTTCTTCTGAACCACAGATGTTTGATTTGACCATATAGTAATTTATGTCTGATATTCCTATTCTTATGTATTTGCATTTTTTTGAATAAAGTTAACCTTCTTATTATATATTATATATTCTTATTATATATTATATATTCTTATTATATATTATATATTATAACGTTCTTATTCATAATAGTAACATAAAATTGAAATCTGAGAAAATAAAAATACCTGCTGACTAACTGCTTTTCAGAAAGGATTACTGGTATTGCATATTAAGTAGGAATAGTTCAAATGCATATTTTTTCACATAAAATTAGTTCGCATCTATAGAATCTTTAATTTTTAAGCATTGGGTGCCAATAAGAAATTCTGCTACAGAATGGATGTTTTACACGATTACTAGTTTTCTCTTTAGAGGATTTCTAAAAATCTGGCAAAGTTAATTCTTACAAAGTAAAACAGAAACATCTTATTCAGAAAAGTTATAATTAAATACAACGATGGTAGTAATAGCTAAAAGCTCTTCTTACTCTTGGCGATTTCCTTCTCTTTAATTTCCTACTTTTGTACAGCAATTTTGCTGATATGAACTTAAGAATTGCTTTGTGCTGTATTTCACACTGAAAGATTTAAATTTACCAATATTTTTTTCAGAAAAAAAGAGACCTTGAGAGTCTCTACAACAGCATTTCTGTTAGCTAAAAACTATATATTACAGATAAATTGTTTTATATTTAAGGCTGATAATGGGAGGAGGATTGAAAGCCAAGGGACTATACTCTTCTAATGCAAAGATAAGAAGTTAAACTGAAACACTGATAATAAGAATGGAACAAGTACTATAATTATAGTACATGAATTACACGTGCACAATACCAAAGATTATTTAAATTATTTAACAGACACTTCTGTGTACATTTCTCTTCTCATGTTTATGTAAAGAGATGCTCTGAGTTTGAATGGTCCAGTGTCTTTCTTTGAGTAGCTATTAATGCCATTCAAACAGAAAGGGATAAGCAATAATGACTCATTTTCTTTGAAAAATGCTCAGGAACAGAAAAGTGTTTATCTCAAGGACGTATATTGAATTTTTCAAACATTAGAATGTGCAAGCAAAAGACTAAGAGTAGAGAGACAAAAATTGATTAAAGCTAAAATACAATTTTGGTACATCAATAGATGCCATGTAAGCTGCAGAGAAGATAACATTTTTTTAAATTTTAAATTTGGGGATAAAGATGCAAAGCAAATACATTTCTCAGGATAATTCTTAGCATATGACTTAAAACCATGGCTATCTCATTGGGCATTGTCTGAAATGGGTATGTGCTGCTAGTCATAGAGAACTAAATGAAGAATAATAACCAAAAAAAAAAGAAGATATTGGTGACATTCTAAAAATGAGTAGGAACATCAGCTTACTGCTGATGATAATCTTTATTACATCAGTGAAGATCTGGTGTATAGCACAGTTATACCAACTTAATAGAATCACAGAATCATAGAATATTTTGAGTTGGAAGGAACCTTAAAGATCACCTAGTTCCAAGTCCTCTGCCACGGGCAGGCACACCTGCTACTAGATCTAATCTAAATCTACCCTCTTTCAGCTTAAAACTCTTACTTCTTGTTTTATGACTATACTTCCTCATAAAAAGCCCCAGCCCAGCATTCCTATGGGTCCACTTTAAGTACGGGAAGGCTGCAATAAGGTGTCCCAAGAGCCTTCTGTTCTCTACGCTAAACAAGCCCAACTCTCTCGACCTGTCCTCACGCAGGAGGTGCTCCAGCCCTCTGATCATCTTTGTGGCTCTCCTCTGGACTCGCTCAAATAGATCTGTGTCCTTCCTATACTGAGGACTCCAGAACTGAACGCAGTACTCCAGGTGAGGTCTCAGGAGTGCAGAGTAGAGGGGCAGAATCACCTCCCTCACCCTGCTAGTAACACATCTTTTGATGCAGTCCAGGATACAGTTAGCTTTCTGAGCTGCAGGCACTCATTGCTGGCTCATCCTTTTTCATGCTTTTCATCCACCAGCATCCCCAAATCCTTCTCTTCAGGGCTACTCTCAATCCATTCTCCACCTTGCCTGTACTTGTACTTGGGATTGCCCCAACCCACAGGCAGTTTCAGGGTGTTCTTGGTGAGAGTGAAGTGAACTAGTACAGAAATCTTTTCTGAATGTGCCATACCAGTGACATTACTGTTTTACCACATGGGTAATATGAACCTATAAAAGTTCAACTCTCTGAAATCAGGTTATACTCAAGGCATTAAAGCAAGAAAGAAAGCAAATTATTAGTAGTGATTAACAACAAGCTAACAGCAACAACTTGTAAAGGAACTGTGTTTAATCATTACTATAAGAGAATAAGTATAGTGATTAAAAAAGATACATCACCAATGGCTTTCTTATCATTCAGATCTGCAGTCACTGGGGGTGAGGGGCACCTTACTTTTTTGCATAAGGGTTTGGAGAGGCTATCTCAGCAACTGGGAACTCTAGACAGTGCATCCATTTGTGTGTGAGGTCCCCCAGCCATAACTGTGAGGGGCTTAGCTTTTATACCATCGAACAAACAACATACTTTACCCCCAAAAACGTGAAGTCTCTGGTACCAACTGCTTACTGCCTCTCTTTCTCACGCTGTCTTGTACCAAGAATAGCTCAATGCAATCACACTGATAATTAAAAACTTTCTCACACTCTTATGTATTAAGAATAGCACAGTACAATTTTACTGGTAATAGCAATATGAAAAGTTACAGATTTAATGGTACACATAGCAACGCAATACGAACCATCCATGGGTCACCCATATCATTTCAGCCCTGTTAATTAGGCTCTGTCACTTTACATTATCTAATAATGTTTTCTGTCTGTTTACTTTACGTTCTTCCTTTTTTTCTGGTTTATGAACCTGTCATTGTATATTGCACGTTCAGTTTTTGGTTTATTTTTCACAGTAGGAGACAGAACTAAATTGCAGTCATTTTCTATTTTATCTTTGTTACAGACTTAATTACCAGGTAGTTTGTTTCAATGTACGTTTCCTATGTGAATCTATTTCTTTTTTTCCATGAGAATGAATTTATGATGAACTGAGAAAAACTGCATATGCATGCGCAGATTGAAGTTAACATCGTGGTTTTAAGGTTAGGTAGTTTCTAGAATAATCATGCTATTCATAGATCTATGTTTCTAACCACATTACTGAAACGCTTAAAAAACCCTAACTTCTTTGAACTTTTTCACATTGCATGTCTACTGGTGCCTAGATATTTATCACTGTCACATATGTCCCAGTTTTGTCATTACGCTGTCACTGGATAAAATACAGAAAGAGTTTGAGAGCAGAAACTTTAACCTTGGTTTCCTTAACCACCCTACAACTCTGTCCTACTTTCTAGCCATCATGTTCCATTTCGATCTCTCTGCAACATTTCCTTCATCCTTTCTCCAAATCTGACTTCAGTTTCTTTATTGAACTTGATTTATTTTCTTGATAATGGCAAATCTTTCTCTGGAGAGATGGATAGTGCTCCTTTATATGAATCAGACTAGCGCATATCTAAAGGGCATGGCATCTTATAGGGGAAGAAAAGTACTAGTACAATCTCCTTCAGCTGCTTTCCTGAGGTTGAGATTTAAAATAATACTCTATGAAAAATGTGTGTGCTATTCTGGTTATACTTAAAATGTTCTTTAAAAGAATAATCACTTTCCTTTAGTAAATCTTGCAGGAGAGACAGGACATACTCAAGATGGGTGGGATGAATTTTCTTTAAAAGTATTCCAATTACCTATGAGACCAATATAGATTTCCTACTTGGATCAGATTTTCAAAATCCTAAATTACAGTGTTGGATTGGGTATATAGGCTTAAACATTTGCAATGAGCCATGTAGAGTTCAAAGAATCCCAAAACCTGACTCATCAGTGGGTTCATTTGATACACATCTGAAATAAAGTACTTCCATAGTGATACTGAAGAAAATGCAGAAAAGAAATAGAATAACATATAATATATTGCATTTGTTTTCCTCCATTTATTTTATAATAAGCAGCCAAGTTAAAATCAAGAGTAAATACTCCTCAAAAAAAAATGTTAGGTTCTGAGAAATATTTCCACTATATATTTGAATTTATGTGCATTTTTTTAGAAAAACATTTTTTAAAAAAATTATCTGAATTATTGAAAATATTGATTGCAGAAAAATCCAGCAAAACTTAGTCATTTACCTGGGATCCAAGAAAGCAATGATAAATGAACTTGTAAGTGACATAAGCCTGAAAAGAAAATTCAGCTTCATTGATGTCTAATGCTAGTACGTAAAAGTATCTCAAAATTCAATGCTTCTTACAGTCTGTTTGTTGGAAAGACTGTGCAGCCATCATAATTATAATGATGATCATTTTTAGCATTTATATAGTATTTTTCATTCAAGGATCTAAAGTTCTTTGTAAATGTTAGCCAATAAAATATGATTATAACTTCCTTTCTGTTGCAGACAACAAAGTTGTCTTTCTTGACAAGTGTCTTTCATGTAATGTTGTAGGGTGATGGGTATGAAGTGGGAATATTCTTCTAATTAATATTCTGCAAATTCATCTTTCGTACTTTGTCATTTTTGGAGGCTATGCAAACATTGGTTTTATGCCTGTAGCATATCACATACAAAAGCATCTCTGGGAGTTCCACTGCCTTTTGTATAAAGCTGTTTTGCCTCTGCTTAGACATGCAGCAAGTCCCATACTAAGCTAACTGATGGGAGCAGGTTGAAACATCTTTTTCTAGTCCTTGACCTGTGTCATACATTTCATGTACATCATGTTTTCTGTCTATTACCTCCTTTCACAACAGTGGAACATCATAGGAAATCTTCATTAGACCACCTTTGATGACAGCCTCCTGAAAATCTAAGAAAACAAAGTACATCTTTCATGCAACACACATCTTCTGAGCATTCTGGAATACTTTTGAGGCTCATTATGCAAAAAGGACCCTCTTTACGCTAAAAAGTACAAAAGAAGCACGGAAGATCCAATAAATGCTTACTATGGCGCTGTTTCAGTTTTCTCACTGTTCTACAGCTGGGCAAGACTGAACATGTTCAGAATAATTCCACCAGGTGACAATCAGTGCAGCCTGATCGCATAATAAATATACTAGGAATAACTGCACTTATGTATGCTATCACAATTTGGAATCCGTTATCTATGTGTCATTCCAGATAGATGTTTCTCAATATTTTTTTCTATACTGGTGTTTAAATAAATTGATAGCTATAAAAATAATTAATTCTTAATTATTTTTCTGTTAAGTACATTAATTTATTTCATAATAATCTGTTATTTTATGTTAAAATATTTTGTGAACAGCTAGTTTCAATCAATGTGCAATCAAAGGACATTTTCTTCTGTCCAGTTATAAATCTAGCAAATACAACATGGGAAAAGGGATTTGAAGAAATGTGTAAAGGCATGGTAAAAAACCCAAAAGAGTGTATGCAAGCTCATGAAGAATTTGTCTCTTTATATGTAAGGTTATGTCTGTGTCTACATATGACTATAAACACACCCACAGACATACATATGCATATATGTGCATTTACAAATGTATTCAAATACTCTATAATTAAAAAAAAGAAAGCTAAAGATCAAGAGACAGAAAGAGATTCTAGTCTAAGAAGTTTAGAAGTTCACGTGGTTGCTTTAACTGTCACATTTGTTTTTAAGGGAATGTTCTGCCTTCTCAGTAGAATAGGTGGCTCACATTTTGTTCTTATTTTTAAGTGGAAACTTCATTCTGAACCTGCAAAAAATTTCAACAGGAGTTCTGTAAAAATATTTGTTTCAAAATGTTTTAAATTGTAAAAATATTTTTTACAATATTAAAATTGTAAAAAAGTATGTTTCAAGAAACTGATGTTTTTTCTTAACAGAGTTTCTTACAAAATTTACTTCTAGCTCTGCTGATTCTACTGCATAATAATTCTCCTTGCTATGTTACCTTCATTGCAACAGAATATACAAGAAATTTCTTCTCAAGGACACTGTTTTAATAGGGCAGTCTGATTCACAAAACAAATAAATAAATGAAACTATTGCCAGAATGAATATGTCTTTAAAAATATACCTGAGAAGTTAAATATGTTTCAAATATGAATCAGGGATGTATATTATTTTTTTAATGTAATAGAGAAAACATTATATTATATTATATAATATAATCAAAGGGGAGACTATGGAAAGCACTATTCCTTATGATGTTTCTGTTTCATCAGAAAGAATAACTAGTGGCAAAGGTTAACTTTTATCATAAAGTCATAAAGAAACCAAAACAAACACTGCTGAGATGGTCTTTGTATTTCAAGGAACAGCAACAGAGTTATGCAAAAAGAGCAGCTCTATTCATTAAAGATAGGATACAAGGACATGGTTGACTTACATGTAATGACATAAAATGGAAATGTACATCTTTTAAAAAATTTTACTCTGAAAATTAGATTTTGAATAAATTGAGCTCAGAAATAACCTGTGCCTTTAGGTAGCTAAAGATTGTTATTACTCTATGTGCCTTACCAAAGTCTTCATTCTATTCTTTAGCTATTTATCCTACAGGTGTACGATAGGAAAGAAAATTATCGAGGGAAGTTTTGTGAAGCATGTGAAGAGAAGGAGAGGAAAAAAAAAAGTGAGGAATATGGAAATCTCTTGGGAAAGATGGAGTGGTATTTCATGAAGCAAGAACCACTAGGAGTGGGGAAAAGCTACTGTAAAATCATTTCTGTGATAAACAAACATGCATGTTATCTGTAGTGCTGCTGAACTAAAAGTGTGATTGATCTAACAGGTCTGTCTCATTTTCAATACCTATTATTTTATTAATTTGCAGAAAAGAACAAAATTATTTCTATTGACATTTCAAAGTGTAAACATGCCAGATTTTTGCATAGGAATATAAATCAATCCCTTTGAAATAACTGGAGCCTCTCATTAAAATGGTTCTGGCAAAATCAAATCCAAACTTATATAAGCTAATAATGCACTTTAATATTTATATACTTCAGGCTGATGGAAAGGAAGGCTTCTTTGTTTCCCTACCAGATTAAAGTTTCCAAGGCATAATGTAGAAGAAAAGAAATATAAAAGAAACTTGAATTATGAGGAGTTTTACGTACTTTTTAAAGCTCACATTTATTCTTCTGAGATACCTTGTTTGCCACTGTTGCTGGTTTGGAAGCCAACTTTGTAAATGCTGTGGCAATGTTTTGTGAATATTTAATATAATTGTTTTCTGGTAGGAAAGATGAATCATCTAGATTTTGACTTAGGAGCTGGAAGCTACTTTAAATATGCAACTATTTTCTTCAAGTCACTCCTGTAGGCGAGAGAGGGCACATCTGTTCCCTAGTAACTAGAAGGAATACTATAAAAAAAATTTCATAAAGTTATACTTCTTTTTTCAGGATTTGCATGACATTTTCCTCAAAAAGAATACTAAAAATTGCTGGAAGTTATTTTTCTAACAAAAAAAAAAAAAAAGAATGTATGCTTGAAACACATAAAAAATTTGGTTTGCATCTATTATTGATATTATTGTTATTGTTATTGCTATTGGTGGTATTATTATTATCATTATTATCATCATAATGACTATTATTAATGATGATGATGCTATTTGGGGGTTCATACTAACAAGACTGAAAGCCACAAGTCTTGTAAAAAATGTTTTTTAAAATAAAGAAGAACAGTTTGGAAGTAACATCATGACTGAAGTTCTGAGTCATCTGAAACACAAAATTTACAGTGGTGTGTTCATGGCTCAGCGGGGCAGTGAAAAGTCTACCCAGCATCCAGTGAACAATCAGGAGGCTTGTAGACTGTGCTCTTGCTGCAATTCTTCACATATCAGACATTGTGAGAGGCAAAAGACAGAGTAATTAAGATTTTCATTAAATAATAATAGTTATTATTATTGAAGTCTAACTTTGATAGATGTCACCCAGCTTGATAATTGGATCAAATAAGAAAAAAAGGCTGTAAAAGCTGAGAATGGTTCTTATCTAACACATACCTTAATGATGATAATACCATGAACCCTCTGAACAGCAGAATTCAGATCAGAGGCAAAATAAATGCCATCCTGCCAGATGTTCTTAGTAGCAACAAAATCATTACGGGAATACCCAGAGACTGTATATTTAATTGGAAGCCATTACGCTAAATGTTGTATATATACATGGTGCAAAACAATATTTCATTTCCAGAGTTTAGTCTAAACTGTCAGGAGAGGTGGAGGCAAGAAATAATGACACAGAAGAGATCAAAGTCTGACTGATTCCGTCTTTTAAATACATCCAGGCATGGTGACTCAATCACTTCCCTGGGCAGCATGTCCCAATTCTAGACACTCTTCCAGTAATTTTTTTCCTAATATCCACACTAAACCTCCCTTGGTGCAACTTGAGGCCATTTCCTCTCATCCTAATGATACGTGGGAGAAGAAACTGACACTCACCTCGATACAACTTCCTAGTTGCAGAGAATGAAAATGTGTCCTCTCAGCCTCCTTTACTCCAGGCTAAACAAATCCAGTTCCCTTAGCAACTCCTTATAAGACTTATGCTCCAAATCCTTCAACGGCTTTCTTGCACTTCTTTGGAAATGCTCCAGCCCCTCAATATCTTTCTTGTAGTGAATATAGTATTCGAGGTACAGCCTCACCAGCGCTGAGTACAGCAGAACAATCACTTCCCTAGCCCTACTGGTCACATTATTCCTGATACAAGCCACAGTGCTGCTGGCTTTCTCGGCCACCTGGGCACACCGCTGGCTCGTATTCTGCTGGCAATCAACCAGCACCCCCAGGTTATTGCCCGCTGGGCAGCTTTCCAGACACTCTTCCCCAAACCCTTAGCATTTCATGGGATTGTTGCGATCCAAGTGCAGGACCTGACATATTGCCTTGTGTAACCTGTACAATTGGCCTCGGTCCATTGATTCAGTCTGTCCAGATCCTTCTGTAGAGCCTTCCTTCTCTCAAGCAGACCAACACTCCCAACCAATTTGGTGTCATCTGCAAACTTACTGAGGGTGCAGTCAATGCCCTTGCACATAGGGATAAGAATATTAAACAGAACTAGTCCCAAAGTTAATTTCATTCAGGTTAATAGTTGCTCATTCTAAGCATTTTAACTTTTTTTTTTCTTGAAAATATCATCTGCAGCAAATATAGTCAAAAAAGCTTGACTTACTAACTGATTGGATGCCAGTGGTTTAAGACAGCATCTGCAACAGTAGATAATGAAGTAATTAATACGTATAATGTTTTAATTTTAAGAAAATGGATGTACAGTAAGAAATCATTTGCTTGTTTCTTCATGTGTTTTTTTTCAATCTATTGAAGCAAAGTTTAAGTGTACAGAAGTGCTAGCTTGTCATACATGCTTAAGCTGCAAACTCCTAAACTTCCAAATGTGTTAATATCAAACAGAATACCAAAATATGCAAAAAGATTATTCTAATTAATTTAGAATGAAAAATTAAAAAATGGTTTGTTTTATGTTAAGAAAAGTTAAGACACTACCTTCTGTTTTCATAAGGTGAAAATGCATTAGATAAAAATATGAAATAGAATATCTGCTCAGGAATTGCCTACTTTTCAGGAAAAATAATTTGCAATGGAAAGTTATACTTACTGTTTTTCAGCATGTATTATCTTTGTAAGTAAGCAAAAATGTGGTGTTTGTTCTAGAAATACAGCTTTTTCTATATTCTGGATGAATGTGTATATTCATTGTATACTGACCAGTATAAACAATGTTAAGGGAATTAAAAGTGATATTTAAATATATAATTATTATGATATATTTTAACAAAACGTAGTTGGGAAAAACAAATTGCACTGAAAATTATAGCTCCACATTAACATGCATTCAAACTATGAAACACTTCTAGGACTACATGACGAATTACACTGATGGTTATTCTGCTGACCGAGGAGCTCCTTGGGCACAATATTTGGAAACCTTCCTTTTCACATCTTCTAAATCATGCTAGTAAGAATACTAATTTATTTACTTATTCTGATCTTAGCAGAGCTGGAAAGTCCTGAAAGCCTCTCAATGGTATTATTTTTTTCAAGGACACCATGCAAAATTGAAAGTATGTATAAAACTGTTTCCAATTTGTGTTCTAGAAAATTCTCGTTATTTGGTTGTGGTAATACAGTTTTTCTCTCTCATCTTACTCTGCATTGAATCCATAATTACTGGATGAAAGTCACATAAGTAAGTTGCATCATTTGATTCTGCTTTTGTTACAGAACACAATTTTGCTCACATTGCCACATTGGTTATGTACTGTGAATAGTACATTGGAGTTGACCAATACAATAATATTTCAAATACTAATTCAACTTATTTTTAATTTGTATGTATTTCTACCTAAACTTTTCTTCTTGTAAGCAATCTCAGTTCCCAGAATTACTCATTTCTGTAACGAGGGTCATAGCTGACCTCTTTTCAGGCTGAGAAATGGAAACAGAGTTATTGAAAATAACGCTTGAAGCCTACTATAAAGAATTTTTTAAAGAAGTGAGTACATTCTTTTAAGCTAACAGGCAGTGAGATAAATTTTACTAGTATAAAAGATGTTTCTCTCTGAAATCAAATACTATATTCAAAGTTTCTTTAAACTTGATAAATGATAAATTATTTAAATTTAAACTGAAATAGTAAATTATTTATTATAGTACTAGGGAACGTTCCGTTGCATAGTATAACAATTATCCACTTCATTGCTGCCAATTAAAAATGACATCAGAACTTGGTCCATTTATGAACTCCTCTTGTTAAAGATTTATTATCATGTTTGCAAAGTACTTTAGCTGGCTACTGCAGTTTCATCTGTGCAGTTAAAAAACACCTTATTGTTTTCTCAGTTTATGTTAAATAATTATTCTTTCTCTTTTTACATTATAATTGCTATGGTTTGTCTACACAGTAATGGAAAAGCTAATATTAGTGTCAAAAATGGAACTTCAGTATGCAACACAAATTTTCTCTTAGTCTTTAGATACAGTTGTTGACTACGTCACAAGATGCAATCATTGTTAATGTCAAAAAATCAAACAGCATAAGAGAAAACAGAGCAAGAAAGAAACTGCAAGGATTGTTAACACAATGACTTTTAAGTCATAGTGGAGCTTCAGCTCCTGTATTTCAGCACAAGTATTAATAATATCTGATTTTTTGCAGATGTGAATGCAGTGTTAGCTCATTCATTGCAAAATTGATTTATTACATTTTAAAAATTTAAATTAGTTTTATATCTATATTTATAATAAAAATGTATTACATCTAACACAAAACTCAAAATCTGTCCAAATTTTAACAATAACTTCCACTAATGCAAGTTTCAGAGGTCATCTAATCAATCTAGTAAAACCCTCCTTGCTTTTAGAATGTTATTCTTATTTTTTATTCATAAATTCCTTTGCTACAAATTAGTATTTATACCAAGACAAATTCACAGAGAATGCAAATGAACAATATTTTCTTGCAGAAAGTGAATTTAATCTGTAGAAAAGTGTGTATTTTACCCAAGAATCCAGATCAGCTTTGCATTAAATGACGTAATGGTGCAGTCTCAGCTGTAAAAATCAACAACAGTCCTACTTTGGACAGATGATGTTTTGAAGGCTTAAATTACATGGAAATATATTTATAGTAAAGAATCTTCCTGAGAGTGTTTTAAGCAAAAAGACGCCTTTTATGTACATTAATAAAAAATGAGTGTAGAACATACTGAATATGATGCCTATGTCATACATGAGTCTTGCAGGCATAAACATACGAGACAAAAGGGATGTATGATGTTGAGTCTGAAAAATCTTCAGATTCTGAAGACTGACCTGAGATAATTTTTCATATCATAGAATGTACGAAAGATGTTTTTAAAGATTTGGAGATTTCTGTCTTTTTTTCAGAAGAAAAATACAAAAAGGAATGTGGTAGAACAAGTTTGGGAAGGGAGTGAGGAATATGGTATGTGGAATTGTGTTTCTACTTTGTGCTTTTCCATTAATGAGCTGTTATAAAATCAATGTCAACTTCATAGGATACAAGATACCACTCCCTTCAAGACCACTAACTTCTTACCTTAATTAAGAAGTGATATTCTGCTGAATCATGGCACTGTTTTTCTTGAAAGCTGAAGACAGAATGTTGTCCCTGAATTACTCCTGGATTTCTTCCAGGGCAAAGAACAACATATTTGGTTTGGACTAATGCCATAAACATCTGCTTGACACACAGTAATTTCCATGCAAATCAAAAAAAGAAGAAGAAATAATTCAATAGTTGATTAAGCTTCATCTTGGAAGTATTCTTCCAGTACTCAGACACACTGGTTCCTCTTTTCCAAAATCTAAGTGTAAGGTATTCAAATAGACCGCAAAACTGTACTTCTGTAGTTATGAACATCTCCTGTCTTAAGATCTGAGACTTTTACACTGAGAAGTACAGTAGAGGATCCTAAAATCAGATGTAGAGTGACACAGTCAAAAAATAACCCTCAAATGTGCAGCTTATGAAATTAGTCTCAAAATTCTTTTGCACTTGGAATGAACTAAATTTCATGATGTCAATTATTATAAGTTAGTCTTATTAAAGAAATTAATGAGATCACCAAGGAATAATCAATCTACAGAGATTCCTTAGATCTTACCTGCATTTAAATTAAATAATAAAAAAAGATAATTAGAAATGTTATGCCTTGCCTGTTGTTTAAGGTTAATATACTGTAATTAACTGTATTACAATTAGTAGTAACACAATTAATAGTAATGCAAATCAATGGTAATACTATTAAGTAAGTTAATTAATTACAATTGCAATTAACTTACGAATAACAGCATATACAAATCCTAATCTTATTAAGGGCTAACAGCAATTCAGTGCTCTTGATTCCTGTGAAATGCTCTACTGAAGAAGACACTTCTTTGTCTTGTCACATCCTTCATAAACTACAGACTCAAAGCAACTCTTTCAATTCCGCAAATTGACCTGTGATGTAATGGCACCTTAATAAGCTTCCTGATACCTTCTCAGTTCTACAGCTGGTGAAAAACTAAGGCATATTTTAACTAAACAATCAATTGAGATATAAATGTTGCCAGCAACAGGGAAGCAACCAGAATTCTTGATATGTTCTTGCAATGGCTGAGAAAATACAGTAGAAATTATCTGCCTACTTGCAATTTCTCTAGCTTAATTTGAAACAATCGTATTACATATTTGTGATCTTTAATGAAGAACTTTACATTATTAAGTTTGCATTCCTTTTGTAGGTTTTTATAGGTTGTAATCATGATGTCACTCCTTAGTCTTCTCTTAGATTAACTAAATACGTTTAATTTATTGAAGTTCTCAGTTTTCTTCATATTTTTCAATCTTTTAATCATTAAAATCATTAAAAATGGACAATCATTAAAAATGCAACTTCTCTGATTTATAGCCTAATTGACTCATCTGTAAAATGTGATAAAATGCTTATATTTGTAGAGTAATGCCTATATTTGACAAGTAATTTGAAACTTGCTTTTCTAGATAACCTATGAAAATGCTACAAACATGCAAAATGACATTCAGTAATAAAGATGGCAATAATTAAGAAATATTCATACCTATTTAAAAGTGCAAAGATTTAGAACCAATTGAGGCCATAAACTATGCTCATGTACAAACATACACCTATTGTAAATATCTCCTATCTCCTTTCACGTGCAACTCCGTATTCTTATATTGTCAGTATACAGCATATAGTGTCACTAGGTCTAGACAACAATGTGGTGATTTCAAGTGATTTGTGGACTGTGTGAGAGAGAGCAGCAGTTTAGTAGCTGTCTAGGAGACTGTATTTAAAGGTATTACCTAAGCAGATCTCCAGTCACCTTTCAGTCTTCTTATTTGCCTCAATCCTACCTTTCTATTTTTGTGCCTCACTATTGCACCTAAGTCTTGCAAACTTTACACATGATCATTTTATGTGAAAGAATGATGTTTTCCTCTGTGTTCTAATTTATAGAATCATAGCATCGTTTGGGTTGGAAAGGACCTTAAAGATCATCATGGCCAGGGACATGTTGCACTAGATCAGGCTGCCCAAGGCCCCATCCAACCTGGCCTTGAACACCTCCAGGGATGGGGCATCCACAGCTTCCCTGGGCAACGTGTCAATGCCTCACCATCCTCATAGTGAAGAAATTCTTCCTTATGTCTAGTCTAATTCTGCCCCTCTCGAGTTTAAACCCATTTCCTCTAGTCCTATTAGTACACACCTTTGCCAAAAGTCCCTCCCCAGCTTTCTTGTAGGCCCTCTTCAGATATTGGAAGGTCACTACAAGGTCTTCTCAGAGTCTTCTTTTCTCTAGGCTGAACAAACCTAACTCTCTCAGCCTGTCCTCACATAGGAGATGCTGCATTCCTCTGATCACATTTGTAGCCCTTCTCTGGATGCTATATCCTTCTTCTGTTGAGGATTCCAGAACTGGACACAATACTCCAGATGAGGTCTCACAAGAGAGGAGTAAAAGGGCAGAATCACTTCCCTTGACCTGCTGGCCACACTTCTTTTGATGCAGCCCAGGATGCTGTTGGCCTTCTGTGCTGTAAGCGAACATTGACAGCTTGTATCAAGCTTCTCAATTAATTCCAAAAGTATCTCTGAAATTAATTAGGTACATGTTTACCACATGTCACCAATGAATATGTCACAGCTTCTGGGGTCGGATGCATGCTCAAACACCTCAGCTCCATACGTGGATGAGAGCACTCCTGCCTCTCTCATTACCTGACTTCGACATAACAGACCTTGTCTGCACTTCCCTCCTTACAACTTCAACTTTCTGCTCTACTGGTTTGTTTTAGTTATAAAAGAGCATAATATGCTGGAGAGATACATGGAAAAAAAATTGTGTTACAACCTATCAATACTTCTGGAAACAGGACCTGAGACCGCACTCTGTTGGAAGACTTAACAGAGAAACTCAACGGGAGTTGTGACACTGAAGGAAATCAGTTTAATTTGGCAGAAATGTGTTTGTCTTTATTGTCTGAATCATCTAGATCTGAATTTTCTGCCTCTGCTGTACTACAAATAGAAACCTTTGCTTTTTTCTTTTTTTTTATTAGAAAATTGATATTCCCGATTATGTTCTGAACAACTAAAATGCCCAATGTGAGATTAAATGAATTCCTTTTGTCTGGGTATAGGAGGAAGGGTACTAATTTTCCTAATATTAGAAAGCACACAGTATAAGGGCATGTAATTTAAAACACATTAGCAGCTGGATATTTTCCAGTCCTTCTCTGAGCTGTCTACTAATGGAAGTGTGTCATGTAATAACCCCTTTCACTTGCTTATGCTCTGTATGACATCGTAAATTGAAGGAGTTTTTTAATGTGAGTCTCTGATACATAAAGAATCTAGACTATAATCAAATCCTTGATAGGTAATTCAATAACACATTGCAAGAACATGAGAGTTGTGAAGGATGTTTCACTTCAGGAAAAAAAAAAAAGTAATTTTACTTAACATTTAGAATAATCTAGTTCAAACTTTGGGAATACAGATTATTGATGTAGACTACATAAGAGATCAGAAAAAAAAAAAAAACGGGGAATCTGTGCCCTTTCCAGTTAAACTTCAGAACTTGCTCAGTTTTTTAAAGGGTTTATTTCTGCTTCTATTTATCCTCTTGACTTCCAGAAAAGAATGTCCTAGCAATGTCAACCACTGTTTGTGGTGTCCTTTGAACTACAGAATGGATTTTAGTAGTTTTCTTGAATGTTATATGACTGTCAAAAGACAACAATGGTGACTGCAATAATTGCAGCTTGTAACCAGCAAATCTGTCTCAGCAATCCATGATCCGTACACAGAAGTCTGTTTTATTACTATAAGGACTCTTAGCTCTAGAAGTACTATCATAAGAGAAATATGATTAATTTCCCTAAAGGCCCCACATACAAATCATGTGAAATCCATTTACTCCTTTTTAAAATATTCTGTATCCCCTAATTATGTTCAAACTTATTACGAATACCACTAATGAATTAATAAAATTTTATAAGGCAGAACTCAAATACCCTTCCCTTCTCCTTACATGCAACTTGAAACCACTTGTCTCATTAAAAACCTCCAACTTTGGAAACAATGGTTTCTTCAATGAACAACAATGTTTCTAAGCTTTACAGTCAGTTGGATATAAATGTTTACCTCTCTTTTAGGTGTTGAGTCTACCTATTCTGCCCAAACATATGCAGGAAACCTGTGGCAGCAACTGGAGAAGATACAGATTTTTTTGTAATTCCCTTCAGTGCTTGAATCACAAAACAGGAAAAAAAAAATAGAGGGAGATGACAAGTCTTTTGATACTCTGAAACATACACTGAGAAAAAAATCAAGTAAGGCTGATTTTTGCTTCTGCATGCACAAGCACTGCATTTACACTCAAAAAATAGGACCAATAATTCCTTGATGGAAGACAATAAAACCAATAACTAAGCAAGTCATCTTCACTATCTTAGGCCTATCTCTGAAGTGAAACTGGATTCTGATTATCTTGTGCTACAAAAAGGAAGTTTTCTTCATACAAAATTCTAATGACCTATGTATGCCTTAGGGGTCTTAAACTATCTGTTTTGTTCCTCAGACCTATTAAAAGCAAGAGTAAAAGTGGTATTTTTTCAAGAATTTTTACTGTTTTTCCTTCCATTCCTTTGTAATTTGAAGAAAATAGGCTATTGCTGTTTCCCCTTCCCTTGCTCTTCTTTCCCTTCCTGATACTCCTTTTCAAAATATACTGTATCCTCCAATTATGTTCAAACTTATTACTAATACTACTAATAAATTAATAAAATTTTATGAGGCAGAACTTGAATAGTCTCCTCTGTCCCTTACATGCAACTTGAAACCACTTGTCTCACTAAAAACCTCCAACTTCTTTTCTTTCACATAATACATAATGTCTATGTACTTTAAAATTAAAGTTAATTTAACATTCCAAACTTCTGAAATTTACTTTTGCTTTTTAGGAATTATAGTCTTTATTTTTTTCCCAACACGTACCCTTTCATCTAAATATACATAAGTATTGCTAATCAACACTTAGCAGATGTCATTTTTAGAAACTTCTGCTTATACAACAGCCATCCTTTAATATTAATCATGCAAATTATAATGCCGTTCTTCAATAGAATTCAGATTTTAGGCTGTTGATGACCTTTATAGGCATTTCTGTGTCAGCAGCAATCATTTGTGCATTAAATTCTACTGCATCTGCATAAAGCAACTTCATAAGATCTTACCATTTAAATCAACATGAAATCATCAATGGTAACTTCACTAATATCAATCTCACATTATAATGCAGAGGTAATTTTGCCACTGCTGGCAGGGCTAAACAACCAAAAATTATTGAGACAGATGCACAAGTAATCAGTTATGTCACTTTATTGATACATTCCTGATTATCCCTTAATGAGGCAGAATTTCAGAAGAGGGAATATTTGTCACTAATGAATGTTTCTTCAGATGCCAGATTTGTTTGGCTTATACACCTCCTTTCCTTATATGACCTGCTATCCTTAATTACTGCTTATAAGTACAGAGGTAAAGTAAAATACTTGGAACAGAAGTGGATTAAAGATCTTACTTTTCATTAACGTGGGAACACTTTGTGATAAAATACATCAAGATTCGGAGATATGAGTGAAGTCTTATTTTAAATAAAGAGAAAATGTGGGAAAAACACAATATAAACTTTTCACACTAAATCGAGGATAAGGAGTCATACTGATGGCCCACTAACAGTAGTTGAACAACCTATTTTTTGGTTTTCTCTCTAAAGTAGAAACATAATTTACCCCATGCTAAATTTCTTCTGTTCCCGTTAGTTCTGACTGCTTAGAGGATTGATAGAATAGGATCACAAAAGGCTGGTGGGGTGGGTGTAGGGCAGTGTTCAACAGTCCATCTACAGAATGGAACCCAGAGATAACTTGAATAGTGTAATCCAGAATCCTGTTATATTACAATATTTCCTCTAGTGAGAATGAGAATATCTTGGCACCTGAAATGGGATTCAAAATCATAACTTATCTGTGACAGAAAACATGAAAAGCTAAATGAAAAATAAAGTTCACAGAATGACAGAATCACAGAGTGTTTAGGTTGGAAAAGACCTTTAAGATCATTGAGTAAAACCATAAATCTAATGCTGCCAACTTCACAACTAAATCAGGTTCCTAAGTGCCATGTCTTCATATCTTTTAAATACCTCTAGGCTGATTGCTTCATTTGTAGTCAAAATCATGTTCAGTGCCAAAATAAACTAGAACATTCTGTAAATTCATGTGTCAGTTCCTTATCGCTTTCATAAGATCTACAGATGCATTAAGGCTTTTTATAACAAGTGCCCCGGGAGTCAAAAAATTGGAAAACGTCTGGGCAACCGCTACTACATTCAGAACAGAGTCAATCTGTGTCTCACTACCTCTTATCTGTGGGTCAGAGTGTTATTTTCACAGTGTCTGTGTGTATCTATATATCTGACTATTCCAGAAAGCAAAGAAAAAACAAAGAACTGTTACCTGGGACTATAAGTCAGGTAATCCACAAGTAGTAGGATCTGTTGTGCCTCCTATTACCCCAAAAGATGTAAGTAGGATGACCAAAGAGGTAGACTACGTAGGTCAAATGACAGACTTCAGATCCTTCAATACTTATCTTTGAGTGACATTCTGCACATATGTTAAGAGAAATTTATAAGTTATGATTATGTCAGCTGTGGTCAGGAAGCTGGAGAAGTGAAGTACTCTGTTTCATGATGGTGTCGTTCAGTTTGGAGCTCTACTTAGAAGTATCAGTTACCTCCTTCCCCTCTTTCATTCCAGTGATCTCATATGCTCTCTTGCCTGTGAACAGACTCAGACTGTAACTTCGTTAAGGTCCCTGGAGGATAAACAGATACATTGAAGACAGGTGATGTGTGTACTACTGTTTGCACTGTTTCTATGGAAGTGAGTACACTGAAGTTGCAAATTTATAGAGTTAAATTCTATAATAAATAGGGAATAGAGTGTTATTTCCCAGGAGGTAGCTAAGCAACACACAGACACTTATTGCTCTCCCTCGGTAGTATGAGGAAGAGAATCTGAAAAGTAAAATTCCAAAAACTTATGGGTTAGGATAAAGACAGTTTAATAGGTAAAACAAAAGCTGTGTATGGATGCAAAGAAAAATAAAGAATTCATTCACTACTTCCCATTAACAAGTAAATATTTAGCAATTTCCAGGAAAGCAGGGCTCTCTTCCACATAACGATTGCTTGGAAGACAAACTCCATAATCCAGGAAGTCCCACCTTTACTCTTTCTTTCTCCCAAATATTATTGCTGAGCATGACATTATACGGTATGGAATAATGTTTTGCTCAGTTTGGGTCAGCTGTCTTGAGTCTGTTCCCTCTCATCTTCTTGTGTATTCCCAGCCTACTCACTGGTGGAGTGATGTGAGAAGCAGAAAAAGTCTTGACTCCATGTAAGCACTGCTCAGCAACAGCTAAAATACCTCTGTCTCATCAACGCTGTTTTGGTCACAAATCCAAAACATATTAGCTACTATGAAAAACGTTAACTCCATCAAAGACAAACTTAGTACATTCCTGGAAGATAAACAAGTTTACTGTCATGATGCAGTCAGATGATGTATGTCTTAATGTTTGCACTCTTATTATGGAATTTAGTAGTCTTAAATTACAATTTTATAGATTTAAATTTTACATAGGAAAAAAAGCTCTTGGTTTGTCTAGAAATACAGTAGCTCCATTTCTGCATCCTTCTTATCACAAAGAATGCGATCATTGTCATGAACTTTCTAGGTCCATGGATAGAACTCTTAGAAAATCTCTTTATGTTCTGTCTTGAAATCTCCTTACATTTTACATTATCCTGTGGAGATGGTGTTTTCTTTTGTAGTTAATTTTTGCCATAGCAGTCCACATATTGTGCTTTGCATTGGTAGCTAGAAAGTTGTTGATAACCCACCAGTGTTTTGGCTACTGCTGAACAGTGCTTGCACAGCATCAATGCTATCTCTCCAACATTCCCCCTCCCTCACCCTTCAAATCCAGTCAGCTGGGGGTAGACAAGATCCTGGGAGGGAACACAGCCAGGAAAGCTGACCCAAACTGACCAGAGTGATATTTTGTACCATATGACATCTGCTCAGCAATAAAAGCTTAGAGAAAGAGGGAGAATGGGCAGTGAGATTTGTCTTCCGGGGTAATCACTACATGTACTGAAGTGTCCTACTTCCTAGGAAGTGGCTGTATTCCACCTGCTGAATTAGAGAATACATCTTATGTTTTCCTTCACTTCCTCTCATGGGCTTTGGTTTTGCTTTATTAAACTGCCTTTACCTCAGCCTATATTAGTCATATTTTTCTCCTTTCCTGTCCAGCTGAGGAGGAGGAATGACAGAGCAACTTGTTCGGCATTTGACATGCAGTGAAGGTAAAGCCACTGCATTACCCTATGCTATCCCTTTGACACAATTTGCTTTAGAGTCATACAATGATCAGCAGAGGGGCAGATTTAAAGTCAGATAAAGTTAGATCACATTGTTAAAGGATTTTTTTTTTTTAATCTTGGCTATAAAGTTGCTATTTTAAGAACTGTGCTCCTTAAAATTTCTTCCTCCTAATGATTGCCTTCCTCACTGAATACTTTCCAGGAAATAAAAAATGTGTTAATTTTACTATTCACTTTGTGTTACTATTTAGTTAGGTCACATTTTATGGAAAAAAATGAACAAGCATCCTAAAACGTACAATTTCATTTGACAAATAACCCAAATCTAAAGCATGATAATATTCAGTTGTGATGTAATCACTGATTTTAAGAAAAAATCCTACATTATCCTGATATTGCATTGGAATAAGATTTTTTTAAAAAATCATACGTTGTCCCTGTATCCTGTTGGAATAAACAATTTTAGAATAAGTTGACTTTCGCTTTTATATATTTTGCTTTTTCAATTTCTTTTTTTCTGTTGAAAAACTGCCTCCATTAGAAATCATGTTAAAATTCTCAAATAAAGCTAGTAGGTTCTGAACTTTACTCTTGAATGTTTATGAGATTGTATGTGTAGTTTTTATCTATGAAAGATATGTAAACCATAAGGAAGAAAAAAAAAAGGAAAAGAAAAGAAGACTGGTGAATGAGTGTGATCTGAGATTGCTGCAGTGGAAAAAAATGAATTCGTAAACAGTGACAACACTGGAAATATTTGAAAAAAGATCCCAGGTAAATTAACCTTTTCTTAGAAGCAGCTGAAAGTTTTCATTTTAGCAAATCACTCCAATTCATGAACCATATTAGTGAAAATCTAACTAGAAACTCATCTTTCAATGTCTGGCTAATATTCTTACATCTGAAACTAACTGTGGCCAACTACAGTTTCCATGCCACCAATCTGTTTACCAGTTATGATCCCCTTGTAAATCAATTGTAGTTCCACTTACACTAAGAATTTGAGAAAATAGTGAGAAAACAAGGAAAAATGTGATATTTTATAAGTTCCAGCATTTTGGATGAAATTCACAGTATGCAAGTAGTAATGGCTGAAATCCCACTGTACTTGCTTGACTGACAGGTATTTAAATCCCAGTATTTGTCTATTTTCAGAAAGCTTTTTTCAGCCCTGACACCATTCCAAGCTCAGCTTGTGCTTGGTTAGAAAAGTTAAATTTTACCATTTATCTAACACCCAGAGTAGACAAAATTTCACCTTATGCTTTGGGATTCCCAGAGGAATGGCTTCTATTACAGCATCTCATTAAAGTAGGAAAGTCATGGAAATTAACAAAAGGATCTGTTTCTAAATGTTCTATGCAGGATACTTTAATTAACTTGTAGCCATATACCTGCTGAGTAAGTGAGAAACTACATACGCATTCGGTTTTGCTCTGCACAAATGATTACATGCAAGGATTGCACAGAGCTTATAACAAGTGGGCACCAAAATAGTACATTGGGCTTCTTTTTTTTAAGTCTGAAGAACAGAATTAAATGTTTATGTGTAAAATAATAAAAAGTCTTGACCATGAAATTGTAACACTTAAAAAAATTAGAAAAAAAATTAAAACACATTACCAGTGTTTGTTATCATTTTTATAGGAATAGTCCTTCTAAGCATATAATTTTTTCACCTGTTGTTTGTTTTACATGTGAATTTTGTAGCTATCAATGAGCTCAGTGTTGGGGGTTTTTCTTAGGTAACAACAGTAGTTTTTTGACTTGGCTCTATGTCCAACCATATGGACTAAATAACACTGTCAGATCTACCACAAATTCCTATAAAAATACACATTGAATGTTAGTTTCAGTTTTGGAATACACACATGACAACTGACACAAAAGAAAACTTAGCCTTTTTTGTTGCACACAATTTTTTACAACTGTAAGTTTGAATTGCTTGTGTCTCTCTATGTCAACAAGAAGAGTTAAAGTATGAGCACAATAACAATATGGTTTTAGAACCACATTCCTACCCCTTAAGATGTCCCTGTTTACCAGAAGAAAACAGTCAGATCACTCTCAGCAAGTTCCTTGCTTGTAAACACGGAGGAAAAATTCATGCTATGGTGATACAATCAGTCATTAGCATGCACCTGCTGGCATTGCACTGGTCAGTCATTACAACAAGTTATCATCAAAATTATGGTGAGCTGATTACACACTGACTTTCATACATTACCAGTGGACCAGTGGATTGATGACATATTATTGTAGTAGAGAACAGAAAAATACCAGTGGTAGAATAGAAAAATAAAATTTGTTTGTTGGGTTGTCTTATTCAGAACAAGATAACTATGACAGGCACTAGAATAAACATTCTGTTATTAACATCCATAATCATTGATGATGGGTGTTGGACATAAAATTGTGTATAAGCCAGCAATGTGTGTTTGCAGCCTAGAAAGCCAATCATACCTAGGGGTGTATAAAAAGAAGCATGGCCAGCATAGCCAGTTGAGGGAGGTGATTCTCCCCTTTTACTCCACTCTTGTGAGACTCCACCATGAGTATGCATCCAGCTCTGGGATCTCCAGCATGAGAAAGATATGGAAACGTGAGAGAGTATCCAGGAGAGGGCCACAAAATGTGAAAAGGGATAGAAATAATTTTTCTATGACAAAAGGCTGAGAGAGTTGGGGTTGTCCGGGTCCACAAAGACCTTATTAAAGCTTTCAGTGTGTAGAGGGGGCTTTTAAGGAAGATGGAGAGAAACCAGAGCCTGTAGTGACACAAAAAGGGGTAACAGTTTTAAACTGGAAGAGGATAGATTTGGACTGGACATAAGGAAGAAATTTTTTGTAATGGAAGCGGTGAGACAGCACCAGGTTCCCAGACAAGCTGTGGATGCTCCATTCCTGAAACTGCTCAAGGTCAGGCTAGATGGGGCTTTGAGTAACCCGAGCTAGTGAAGGAAGTCTGTGCAGGTGGATTGGACTAGATGATCTTTAAAAGCCCCTTCCAACCTAAACCATTCTTTGATTCTATGATCATCAACTAACTTTTGTGGCAAACAGGTTGTTTGCAGTTCTTTAAGTATTTATGATCAAGAAAATGAAGTTCCCATTGAACATGCAAGTTAATTCAGAATTTTTCAAGTCAGTTTTCTGCTAGTTGTATTTACATATCCAGGCAAATAGCAAATATTAAGAAAATAAATTAAAGGACTCCTTATCTAAGTAATATGAACAGTACTGCTACAGGACTATAATCAGTTTTTCGGACATATTTAGTTTGGACTGCATCACTGCAAGCCTAAAGCATAACAATAAGGAAAGTCAGTAGGAAAATGTAAAATGAGAATTCATTAAAATTCAGTACTAGAAAATTGAAGAGAGGTTAATAAAATATTGGAGAGAATATTTTCTATATAGGAGGCCATTTGTGTGTATTTCCTATTTAGATATCTCGATATTTATGATAGAGTACTGTTCATAATAAAACTAAAGAAAAATAAACCAGACAAGACAATATTTTTTTCATTTTCTGTCAGAAGATCTTCACTAAATTTAACATGGAGCATGAATATGGTTTGTGACTTTGTCAGGAAAAGTAGAAATATTTAGAACACTTTAGAAATATTTAGAAATAGTTACCTTTTTAACTGAAAATATGCTGTTTTCTGTTAGCTCTCACTGCTCTTCTGGGCAAACAGTTTCTGATATCTTGAAAACATCAGCCTTCTCAGTACCCAAGCATGTACGTTCATGCCAAAGGAGCAAATACTTCTGTGCTGCAAAAATGAGGACAGAAACTTGCTTAAATCTTTCTACTGTTTCTGAATTGGGTGCAGGAAGAATCAAGTAGTCTGAGCAGGTTTTACAGAATGCTGAAAACTTGTCCTATAGGCAGCAAGCATTATGTCAGCATTCCTCCCCTATGACAGCACATTGCACACTGCAATGTTCAATACATTATGACACTTTCTCCATCAAGAGAAGAATAAAAAGAAAATTCATTCCTAGCTCCCACTTCAGCTTTTATGTATGAAAATCTTTGTTTCTAATTATCTTGGTTTTGCAGACACAAAACTTATATGGAGAGCCACTCAATGGCCTCTTTAAAGCCCATTACATAATTCTAATTCTTCAGTGAGACTAAGGCTTCATCTGAAATTGAGAATAGTTCAGATGAATTATTTATAAAGAGTAGTCCTTTATGAAAAGTCAAAGAATAAGGAAATGATCCTATATATGAACTCCAAGAAATCCTAGCCAGTTTAAAGGACAACTATTTAGTAAACATTAATCCTGGTTAATTAAGTTTTTTGTTTATATATAAAACCAGAAGAGTTGTTAAATAGATTTTAAATTGCATGAGGCTCGAGTACTAGATAATACATCTTAAGAAATCTAGAAACAAAATCGATGCAATTCAATAGACAGTTTTACAAGCTGGTTTGGATGAAATCCACCCAAATTTAATTTCCTTTTATGAAATCAAAGTTTATCACAGAAAGACAGTAAGTTTGCATAAAAAACTTGAGGAAACTCTCTAGGAAAGGGCTGAGTTTGTTTAAGCTCTAATTGAAACCATTTATGTTTTCTCGGGGATTACATTCGGGAACAAATTAATTGCAATTGAAATGAACCCAGCCTGGCATACTGCAATAGGATGCAATTTCTTAACCAAAATGAGTATTTTTCAAAAACACCCAGAGCTGTAGAGGTCAATGTATCAGCACTTCTGTTGAAATCATAAAGTTTTGCTTTACAGGTCATATATTTCCAAACCAGGGGACACCTCCCACTAGATCAGGCTGCTCAAGGCCCCTTCCAACCTGACCTTGAACAATTCCAGGGAAGGGACATCCATAACTTCTCTGGGCAACATGTGCCAGTGTTTCACCACCTTCGTTGTGAAGAATTTGTCTAATCTAAATCTTCCACCTTCCAATTTAAAGCCATTCCCCTTCATCCTCTCACTACCTGCCCTTGTAATGTGTCCCTCCCCAGCTTCTTTGTATCCCCCTTCAGGTACTTGAAGGCCACTTTAAGATTTCCCCGGAGCCTTCTCCAGACTTTACAGCCCCAAATGTGATGCTCAATCCAGCTGATCGTGTTTGCTTAAGGTCTTTGGCTCTTAGATTGTTAGTCAGTATTAAAAAAAACTCACATAATAGGCCATTAGTACAGCAGTTCTGGTTTCATTTTGGGGGCTGCTGATGGAAAAAAAATAACATATGTTGATGTTATCATATTTTATTACGCTATCTTTTAAAATCAGTTTCTGTTACTATTTTGTTAATTTTATTCGTGTAATTTCAGCTGATTTCCTTTGTATCTTTAGCATGTTTCCTGAGGCTACTGGCTCACCGCATTACAAGACTTCATTTTTGAAACTTACATAGAATAAGAGTAGGGTAGAGTAAGGATATACACATATTTATTTTAATTCCAGTGTTGAAGGACAATTAGAATAATTTACTGGTGGAGTCCAAAAAGTGATACTCATCTTTAGACTTTTTCTTATTGCAGACTGTAGCAGCCTCCAAGCTACTTCTTCCATTTGTGAGAAGAGTTGAAATAAGTTCATTATCCATTTCCTATCACACTTTCTCCCAGTCTGAGTATTTTGAATTTCCTTAGGACACTGTTTTAGTAAATGATGCTGTATGTAAGTAGCTTTCAGAGTAGCTACTGGGATTTCTTGTACACAATAATGTACTCTTGTAAAAAGGTTATTTTTTATTAAGCAGTATAAATATATTTTAATTAGAAAGAAGCAGCTCTCCCTTTGAAATAGCCAAAGGCAATGAAGTGTTTTGTGGTGCAAGTGGTTGTATAGGCTAGGAAGTGGGGGCACTTCCTTGTTTCCCTGAGGCATCACTGCCTGAAGAGTTGACCTTCCCAGTTTTAAGTCTTATTGTCATTGTGTAATACACCACAAACCACAACAATTATTACCAAAGTGAGAAGCATATTAAGTCATATTACCCCCATGAAAATGTGTTCAACACATGTAGTAGTAGGAAAGTTACTGCTATTGCTGAATATTGATTCAGAACTTAAAGTCAGAAACAATTTCTAGATCTTCTTCAATCTTGTTTTAAAAACCAAAAACTACAAAAAATACGGCTCAATGTCAGATACCGGCTTGGAAGACCCCTGCAGACACTTCTCATGCTTTTTTCTGTCTGAACATGTGAGTGGTTGAAAGTAATGATTTCAGAAACTGCTTCTATAACCCAAAGTCAACTAAGGTCTCAAAATTTTTCATTCGTTTGTTCCCCACAAAAGAAAGTCATTGTATTAAAACATATATATGAGTACCTGCACACATATATATAACACAGACGTATAAAGTTTATGTAAATATATATGTGTGTGTACAAAAATGTCTAAATACTATATTATAACTAAAAATTATTTACTTATAATTTTCTTAGATTATCGTGAGGAACATTGAAATTTGAGTACTTTCATCTGCCTTCTATAGTTATTGTTCACTTTCACAGTACTGATTAAAATTGTTGTAAAATAATGTACATATTTACAGTGATTAAGAGTGAAATCAGGTATCCAGAACAAAATATAATTCAACTTTTTCAGAAAGTGTTTCTACCACAGTATAAGTTAAACAAACTTGTATACACATTTTTGTGCATGTACAAACATATATCTCTATTGATCTCTTCAGTTTTGTAAGTCTCCCTTGCATAACCAAAATCTCTGTTACTAGTATCAAGTACATTTTTCAATGGTGATCTTGGTTCAACTAACAGTAGGCCTTGCACAGCAAAGTGTTGAACAAACACCTTTTTGTAGTTCTGTGGAAGAGAAAAGTGAAACCCTAAAGGCTTTTTGGGAGAGTTTCCATGGAGAAAAGGAAGACATGACAGACATCATCCTTTTTTCTTGAGTTTCAGTGTTTTTATGCCCAAGGAAATGAGGCTGAGGCTAAGCCTTGTCTGGAAAGCTAGTTGCATGGTGACATACGTGTCATTTCTGATAGACTAATATTGAGCAGCATTCCTTTCTGAAATTTCTAAGCAAGACACATCATGTCAAATCCCATTAATCAAGCATGTCACTTGTTGTTGCAAATATATGATATATAATAGAGAAAAGCTTAAATAAATTATAGAAAGTATTTTTGTGGTGTGCACAGATCTTATGAAACTCTTGAGCAACGGGGAATAGCTCCAAGTGCCACATACCCCTATGAAACAAAAATGAGTGGAATCACCATGTTTTCAAGAAAGAAGGCAAAGATGGCTGTTGTACATATATATACATATATATATATATGCATTAAAAAGTTGCATGAATACTCATAAGAAACATGCCACAGATTTGGAAGTAAAGGCTCCTTCTAAAATTTAAAAAAAATGATGAAAAGTAAAGAAGCACAAAATCCATTTACATTTTATTAAATAATTTTAGTTTTATCATAAAATACTACTGGAATCATAATATGGGGTAAAATCACTAACTTCGCTATTATGATGGTTGATTTAATTACTTCAATACCTTTCAGAAACAATTAAATAAAAAATAGAGTGGAAATAAAAAATAGAGTGGAAATAACAAATAGTAAGTATAGAATAAAAATGAGATGCTAGTTGATTCTACAGAGCCTTCAAGAATACTCAAATGTCCTAAATGCGATTGTAAAAGGAAAACATTTTACGTTTGTATAACATGCACATAGGTATGAGTATTGGAGGAGAGTCTTTGAAATACAAACTACTGAAAATAAGAACAAAATTTTCCCTCAAACTAGATAATGCTATGAGTTCAAGTTGTTGGTTTTCCTGGCTTACTTCTTATTAATCATTGCTGAAGTAAGGCTGAGATCATTAGTAGACTGAATGTGATATCATAAGCGCTTGTGGGTTTAGGTAGACCTTGTGCTTAGTTTCCTCATGATACAAAAAGCAAGAAATGTACTGATTTACTAAATGTGGTAGTACATTAAGTCACCAATTTAGAATCGGGTTTTAAGAAGGTGGAACAGAAGTTATTTCTGTAACTCAACTTTGATCCTTTACCAAAGGCTCTATTTCACAATTAGAGCATATTTCAATAGACAAAAGATTTTACTTCTTGAGCTAAAGAGACTCTGACAGTTTTTCCCTGCTTCTCAATATGTCATAGGTACTTCATTTAACCTGTATACTTGAAATACTTGTTACTCAATGTAAAATTCTCACAGAGTTTGTATTCATTCCACATTTTTTTATTTTCTCCCTTTTAGGATGGTTAGATATAGACTTTCAAGCCTGCACCTGGGTTGTGGAGAAAAACAGATAACAAAGATGAATTAACTAGTTCTCCCATGGATCTTCATGACCTCAACCTACGTTGTCACCGTGGTCCTTAATAGGAGCTTAAAAATAGAAGGAATAAACAGTTAAGTAATGCTCTGCTCCTTCAGATCAGTGATATGTCTTGCCCAGTGTTAGTAGGAGATGCTATTTGGGGATAGTATGTCAGCCAATCCAGCACCTAGTATCTTTTCTTAAACTGTACATTCACAGTCACTGAAATGGAGGTGGTAGAGGATATATACCTGTCTATTCCTTAAGCTTTTGTCTGTTGACTGATTTTTTCTAGGGTTTTTTTTTCTAATCAAACATCCACAGTTCTAGAAATCAGCAGTGGGTACTTGGGGTTTTTTTGTTTGATTGGTTGGGGGTTTTTTTTTGTGAAAAATTCCTGGAGTCTTCCACATTTTATTTAAAGAATAGCAATATTGAAAACTCAACATTAACACTGGTTGATTTTCACCTTTCTTTGAAAAACAAAATATATCGTAAAACATGAGAGACTAGTTTTCACTCATCAATTACCTTTTCGTATTTCATCATCACTAATGCTATTTAGATAGGCCCATGGTGATAAAATCTTACAAAAGTAAGGACTGACAACAGTTTAAAGTAACATATCTCTCTACAACGTATGCTTATGTAAATAATTTTCAGAGTGCTTATTTACTTTGGATTTTATTTTCTCTTGAAGGTTTTCAAAGGAAAGCCCTGAAGATTTCTCCCATATTTTTGAACAGGAAAAATTATATGGAGAATACTCAGTGAAGGACTGCTAGTTTCTTCTCTGCTGAAACACTACAATGCTAGGTGATTGTTTTTTTTAATATGAAGTTATTTTCTTATCATATAACTTCTCAATAATGTGTAAGAAAGAAAGAATTATGACCGTAACTTGTGGCTCCACAAGTCAAAAAAATAATAGAATATAAAACAAAAGAAAAGGAAAAACAAAAGGAAAAGTATGAGGAAGAAAGTGTGTGCTTTAAAATCAATAGGATCACTCACACGTTGAAAGGTTAGAGTCTGTGTCAGTGTCTCCCTTTAAGAAAGCTAGTTTGATCAAAGCATTGGAATGGTAAGGGTTAAACATTACATGAATACTACCTGAGAAAATTCTCTGAAATCATTTTGTATGCAAGTTATACATTGTAAAAAAACTTCCCTACTGGCATGGACTCATACCAAAGGATTGAAAACCAAGATGAGTAATCCATAGAAATATATATACATTCCTTTATCTTGGTGAAAGCAGATGAAAAAAACTCTCAACTTACCAATTAATTTCAAGTAGTAGAGGAAATTATGCATTTGAAATAAAATGTCTATCAGCCAGAGAGGGAAAAAAAGACAAGAGCTTTCTTTTTTTCTTTTTAGACATGGTAAGGAGTTATATCTGGAAGCACTGTTGTCACCGGTATTAATGTTTTCATTAACTTATTTATCATGAATTCATAATCTGGCTGACATTTCAAGTAAGGTCTCTGCTGTATCTGAAATAATCAGTTTGTTCTGCATGTGAAAACTATTTACTCTTGTTATGTTAAAATGAATCAAATTAAGAGAATCTGACTTCAGATGGCAGTTAATTGAGATCAGGAATACAACACTGGTAATCATTTTACAAATGAGTTCCCTATTTTCATTCAGTTCTGACTTGCAGCTCCTAGCAACATTGTTCTTAATAGATCCTTATCAACAGAATCCTTTAGAATACATCTCTTGATTAGAAACGGAAAGAACATATCTTGTCCTACACTTGTTAGTGGCCTTTTTGTATGTATTGAACTGGTTTTGAAACTGAGGATACATACTGTGTAAGATTACATTTGACCTGAGATAAAGTAGCAATATTTTAATACTACTTTAACATTAAAACAAAAGCATTGTTTGCATTGCCTTTTGCAGTAAGTAATACGTTACTGTCAGATCAATTCAAAAGACAGACACTTGTCTTCCTAGAAACTGTGAATGAAGCACACCATCAGAAATGGCACCTTTGGAGTCATCCTTGCTAAAACACAGCTCTTATTTAGCACTTTGTATTTTATAATAAGCTTGGTCACTTTGACCACTCTAGAAGGAAAAAGGCACATACAACATATCACACAGCTGGACTAGGCTATTGTTGTAGGTCCTCTCCAACTGAACTAATTTATTCTATTCCTTATGTTCTATTACGTGTATTTTAATTGTGGATTTCTTGTCAGTGCCACTGAATAAGTGGCCTATTTAGATAAATGTCTATCACCTTGTGTTGCCTTACATTTAATCTGCCATTTTACTGAAATATTATGCTCTTCCTGATATACTTCTTGGTCAATATTATATATGAAAATATATGTATTTTGAATAGACATCCAAACCCTTACAATTATCTGAATGAAACATTCTTCAGATTTTCAGTGTAGTTAGTTCCTGTTTTCAGTGTATCATTTCATATTATGAAACCCTCAGATATAACTCTGCAGGGGCCATGTAAAATGTTTTTATGTCCTATACTAAAAGATTTATTACTTGACTACTAATAAAAAAACCCTGGAAATTTACCCAACTATTATTTACTTTTCTCTATAAGTCAGATACTTTTTCCTATCTAAATTGTGTTACTTGGAATTAGGGGTTTTTTTGAAAATAAATTCCTCACTATACTAATTAAATAGCATGGATATATATATTGCCTTATATAATTCTAATAAACATTATGACATGCCATTTCAGAACAAGGCTCAGACTATTACTATGCTATAACACATTGTGCACCAACACGTAAGGACAGAACTTCCTCTCTGGCCCTCCTTTATTTTATACCTGATTTCTGTCATCACTTCAGTTTGAAATATTCCAACAAGGCTTGTTGCAGTGGGAAAAGAGAAGTAATGTTACATACTGTCTTTTTTAATTTTGACTATTACCACAATTATTCTTTTTTTTAATATGTGGTTTTGTTCTTGGTTTTGAGATTAAGGTACAAGCACAAAAGTTTTTTTCTCAATTTTCAGAACATCAGACATGCACAATAGTGTAATTTTTCCTCTACATAAGTACTTATGCCCTCAAATAAGCAAATATGATGCTGAAGTAAATAGATTTACTAATTTCTAGTTAATTTTCACATTTTTATAGAATTTTATTCTAACTGACACTTAAGCAAAGAGTAAATAAACTGTAAAAAGTGAAAAGCAGCAAGAAACATGACTAATTACTTGTGGTCTTGTCACTCATCTTTTGCAGAGCAATCTAATAGCCAGAATATGTACCCAGAAAATTGTGATTATCTTTAAAGTTGTCAGGAATTACCCATAGAACAGAACAGATTTCTACTCAACAAAATGCATGCACATTTTATACTAACTGTAGTTTAATGAAAAAGAAAAAGAAGAGCAATAATGGATTTCTGAATAGGGTACCTTGCTAAGGCAATGCTGGGATTACACAAAACACAGTTACTGCTTAGGGTATAATGACACCACTGAAATAAAGGGCCGATATGATTGTCATTCACTTTCCTCGAAGCTAAAAATTAATGTTACCTATACTATTTAAAGAAAAAGCTGAAATTTCTAATAAAATAGAAATTATATATACTCCCTTACAATCTTATTTAAAGCACAGACCCCCACTCAAACTCTAAACTTCAATTATCTTCCTGTGATTAGCACCAACTATAGGCACTTAAAATGTAAGAAACTTCTGGTTTTGAAATAGACTCTGCTCAGCAGACGACTTTCCACTATGCCATGCATTTAACTTTCATAATTAATTCTTAAATGCAAAACACAGATAAGCAATATTATAGTTGTAGAAAAACAGATAAGATAAATCAGTATGATAAATATCTGCCATATTGATAAACAGCATCACCACTTCCAACTTGCAGATGTTATCTAAGTAAGAAAAAAGGGTTTGTAAAACCTATGTGCAGGGATAGAACATCATCTGTGTAAAAGTGGCAGTTATCATTTATTATTTACTTCTATGCATAAAAAGAGACAACTTTAACTACAAAAAATATGTTGCTAAAGCCCCCTTGGCAGATCTCCTATAGAAAATCATGAGCATTTTTAACCTCTGAATGTATATAATAGAAATGATGAAAGAAGCAACTCTGCGTTTTCGTATTTGATTAAAAAAATTATTTATTTTTGGGAGAGGTAAGAAAAGCAAACAATATAATCAGCCTGCACTCTGTAGCACCTGCTTTTTTTTCATACAGTAGTTAAAATTGTACTAATATAAAAGAATAATTGAAAGGACCTTTCTGCTTTGCTCTTATCACTTACTATTCTTGCTTATATTTTCCTACTGTAGCAAATAGAAAAATAATGCTTCCATTTGTTTAATGCATAAACATTGTTATTCTTATAGCCAGAAATATTTTTCAATTAGATACTTTGCTTATATTCTTGATCTTCTCAAGAGCTATGTCACTTTACACCAGTCAAGAAGCTGTCAGTCTCTGCCAACTTATATATGTCTTTAAAAAAAAAAGTTAGCTTGTTTCAAAAGGCTCTGTCTGCACTGATGACTAAGTTTAAGCATACAAACCTCTTTCAGCTCATGCTTACCAAGTGTTATTTTCAGAGATACTCTAACTGACCTCATTACAGTCAGGTGATCACTTTTCTTTCTTGGAATTCTGTTAAAATGATAGGAATTAGATCAAACCAGCTATTCTATGCTCTCTTGCCTTTTCTAAGCAGCAGGCATATGCCACATATGGTCTTAAGAGATGGCAAGCTGGAATCTCACACCTTCCTGCACCTCATTTTTTAACCCATTTTCTTTCTGCTACGCTAAAGTTGAGACGATTCTTGGGAGTTGTTACCTTTCCTATGATTAGAGATCTGCGAGTAGGTGTTCACATGTGTCCTTGGTGTCTATGCTCCCACGAAGTCAAGGAACAACTAAGGACCATTTAAGTTAATTAATCACATGTGTAGTTCCATCTGAGATACACCACGGTATCCACCTCACATCTGGTCACTACTGTAGAAAAATATTAGTATCCTGTACACCCTTTGTAATATTTTCCAGATTTATGAGTCTTTGATACTCTAGGCTATCTGAAGTGATGCAGGACATCTATCTTCAGAGACCTGAATTGTGCTTTTTTTTTTCAGTGTAGTCAATGGAGCTGGGAGAACTCAGTTCACTTCACATAAGTATATATATAAGTTGGTAAGTGGAATAGCTCTCTAGTCTTTGCTTACTGTATGCACCTGATCTTCACAGACTACAATGTAATCTAAGACATATAGTTGACAGGAAATCATCTTCATATGGACATCTATGCTTAGATGTCTACATCTTAAATGGAATAACAGCTAAGCAGAAACTCAAGAGCACACTTCTCCTAAAATAAAAACTGTAGTGTGGATCACTTTGGTGTTTGCCATGAAGTATCAATGAGATGGATAATTCAAAAGACTTAGCTAATTTCATATAATATGACTTATTCATTATGGAAAAACAAACAAATCAACAAACATAATATACATAAGTGAATGTACTAGATCAATCAATCAGATGTACAGATCTGTATCAAGTATGGATCATAAAAAGAATGCAGTGGGTTTTTTCACTCCAAAGTCAGACTTTTATAGATATTTACCAAATGTGGCAATAGTTGTTCTACCACTCACTACCAACATTTTAGAGAAAAATATGTTATAAACTTCACACAATTAGCTGCTTAAAAGGCATACAAAAAGTCTAAACAAAGTCAATCTTTGTTCTTTTTGTCTATCTCCATACCCTGTAAACTCTTTCTACTTCATTCCTTATGACTATTCAGTTCTTTGCCTATTACTATGAAGACATGCTGACCATCAGCAAACAAGAACACCAGTACTAAGAGGGAATAGAATAATTATTACTATTACTATGTTCTCACAAAAAGAGTTCCTGCATCTTTGTAACGGAAATTGTAAGGGAAGTAAAAAAACAGTTTATTAGGATGGAAAAATCCAATATCACAGAAATTGTTTCTATTTTGGAAGGAATTTTTCTTTCAAACACAAGAAAAATAAGACTCCTAGTAAAGTCTGCTTTAAACCGATAGCTGAAGGCCAGAATAATTATGAAAAAGTGTAAAACTCTTCTTTGGAGGGATTTTCCGTCTAGTGGGCCTAATTCTCTAGTCAATATAGTGTTTATACATTTGTAATCCAAGACAAGCTACTTCTTATTCACACTAAGAAAAACAATATATATATTTTTTTAAAATATAATACTAACTAAAATGCCAGCTGAGCACTTTAAGAAGTTTTTGTAAAGTATTAAGATTCCAGAAAATAAATCACATATATAGATTGATATTTGATTGAATGTAAGAGAAGGAATTTCTACATGTTCATTCTCAGCTGTGGTCAGTTTACCCCAGTTGGCAGCCAAACATCCATCATGACTTTGGCTCATACTCCTCTCCCAAGGGATAGAGTGAAAAATAGGAGAAAAAAAAGATATGTGACTCAAGATAAAGATAGTTTATTAAGAAAAGCAAAAGCTGTGTTTCCACTAGCAGTCAGATAGTCAGATGTCCTGCCAATTCTTGAACAGCAGGGCCTTAGCATATGTACCATTTGCATGGGAAGATGAACACTATAAGCACAAATACTGACCCTTCCTCCTCCTTTCCCTGGGCAGGGCATGATATCTGATGGTATGGAATATCCCGCTGATTACCTTCAGTCAGCTGTCTTGATTATGTCTGCTCCCAACCTCTTGCCCATCCCTAGCCTACTGACTTCTGGGAATGTTGGAGCATGCAAAGGAACACCTTAACACTGCTGGACATAGACTAATGTGTTGCACTTGCAGACAGACAAAGATACACACCCATACCATCAAAACCAAATCAAGTAATGTGCATGGAATCATGTCTAGAATAACCAAGCTAATAATTTTAATCAGTGCTCTGAGATTTGCTTCTTAAGGGTTAGAGGTTCTTGACTTTTGTCATCATAACTTCACTTGAAAAAGGCAAAGCATTTTGGATTTGTTCTTCCATTTAAGACTAGACGCTGCTTAAATATTTGCGCCTCCATCTCCAATCCCAGTTTAATATGCCAAATTAAGCAAAACACGGACTTTTATGTGTAGTAAGATACTGAACTACAACTAATAACAATTCTTAACAATTTTTTTGAGTGAGTTGAAGTTTGGTTTCTGCCCCATGTGTCACTTTATGCACATGAACACTTTATGCCCAGAAGCTATGTGACTTCTTATCCATGTAACATTTAAACTGGATCCACTCCACCAGCAAATAATTTCAATTCACACAAGTCCAGATCATGCATAATAGAAGCTTTAAAATCAAGAAAATAATAAAGATAATTTCTGAAGTATTTATATGTAATGTGAATTTGCTATTCTATTAATGACAAAGCAAATAATAATTATATTTTTTTTACCATTTCAAATAATGACACAAATCTTAACCCTATTTTTTAGCTCTCTGGGCCCGCTGGTCATTCTTTAGCTTCAGAAGTTAAATAAATATTGAATTAAAATTAAGAATTCAATATTATACAGTAGGAAGAAATGACAGAAATTTCCAAGACATGAAAACCATGCTAAGATCCACTTCTCCAAATTCTTCACTTTTTTTCTGGTAGAAAGAAAACAGAGAGTAATACATATAATAATTCACTTCATATTCCTTTGCGGCTGGTAGTTTACATTAGTTGGGGATCAAAGATAAGAAGGTCTTAGAATACTTTATTAAAGAACCAAAAGCATAACTGATATATTCTTATTTTTCTTTTAGTAATTTCATCTTTTCACACATGCAATTGAAAAGCTTATGAACTAGAAGAGACTACTTCTCTTTCAGATTAAAAAGAAAGTAAAAGCAAGAGAAGGACTGCAATTTTTCTTTCTACCTTTTAAAAAGCTAAGTCTTGAAGCAGCAGAAGCCTAAACAAGAAAAGTAGGAGAAAAAGAAAGGTAAACAGAATCTCAGAGAATTACTTTAGTACTGAGCACAAAGACAATCCCAACTGTATTCACTTGATTTTCCATCCCCAGAAGAGAGAAACTAATGGATTAGGTTCTCTTTTCTACACAGCCTAGAAAAACAAGAGAGCATTAGCATAAATCTTTCCAAGACTTTACATGCCAATCTTTATTTTCATCCTTGTGTTATCTATTGAATTGATAAACTCTTTACAACCCAAATAAGTTCTTACTACACACCTGCTGGCACAGAAGGCTTTCTTGGACTGCACTAGATCTCTTATAAGCCTGTACTGCTGCTAGTAACCATTCCTGAATGTAGGTTACAATTTGCTAGTCACTTGGTGTGGAGAGTTTTTGTAGAGACGTGGCTTGAGGAGAAGGGACGTGAGAAAATACAGCTGGTGAAATACTAGCAGCCTTGTACAAGGCCACAGTCTCCTTGAGCAAGAAGTTAGGCGATAACAGGAGATAGAAACAGGACCTAGAAAAACCACAAACATCCTAGGAATGTAGCAATAGAGGCAGGGCTGACATTCTGTATCGGACCAATGATGAGCCTTACTTTTGCAATATGTATGAGCCTTATTACTGCTATTATAAAAGCATGCCTATCGTATCATTAAACCGAGACTTGTTGATCATCATCGGATGTGCTTGTCTCCAGTCGACTCTGTCAACTTGGACCTGAGCAATTTTCATCCAAATCATCTGCCTTTGTTCACTTGTCACTCACCAGTGTTTGATTCACATTACATTTTGGCAAAATGAGCATACTTTTCCAATTATCCCTTTGCCATTGCTCCTACTCAGAATAGGCCTTTCTGCATTCCTGCACCTTGTTTTTTCTGCTGAGAACACAGGACTATGGGACTGGAGCACATTTGTGGCGACAAACCTGTGCTCTACTGCAGGCAAGTCCATGTTAGGCTAAACCTTTCTAGGGGCTATATTTCTGTGGAGAGAACCAAAGTGTGTGCTGGTTTTGTTTCCTCAGTTGTATCTTCAAGTTTCAGTTGATAACGTTTCCATTTAATATATCAATTAATGCAATGAAGAAGATATTTTGAGCTGGCATAGTGGTTGTGGGGTTTAAAGTGCAAAATAAAGCCCTGAGATAACGTTGTACTATAGACATAACCATATGCGATACAAATCAAATTGAAATTGAAGCTACTTTTCCTTTACTCTAACAGGTTTTTTAACATACTCAGTTATTCCTATGGCTGTACAAGAGGTGATGCTACTTTTCTGTGTTTACTATGGAAGGCAAAATACCTCATGGGCAACTTATATTCAAGGCAATTCCATTTCTTCCGTAAAACATCTAGGCTTCTTAGTATTTAATAAATACTTTAGGAAAACTACTTAGTAATAAACAATTTTGCACATATAAGTGACATTAGCTATATACTGCGTAACACTAACTGTGTCTTCTGTATGAAAAGTAAAGTCGGTTACTCTTCTCTACGCATGAGTCTTTTCTGCCTTTCCTTACTGTGGTACAACGAATAATGTAAAGAATCTGTCAGCATGATTTATGTGTTCACCAAAACATTCTGACTGTAATTATCTTCCTCCTGCCTCATTTATTCTATTCAAAGAGAGACGTATCTGCAACTGAAATGAAAATCGTAGCTGTTAGCTCTTTCCCACCGTTTGATGGGCCTCCAAAACTAAATACTGTTCCAAAGAAGCAAGCTGAATGAAGATTTACTATAACAATATTAGGTTAACCTTCTGTGAAGTTCAGATAGCTTTCACTAGTCCCTTCTCCAAGTTGCTTGCTATGTTTTCTACAGTATATATTTATTTTTTTTCCAATTGCCCACTTGTTTGCCTGTTAGAACAGGAATATGCTGTCATTGAACAATCATTAAAATAATAATTCTTCTGTTTGTAGTGTTATCTTGCTCCAGCACTACAGCAAGCAGAAAAGCAGTGTTATATTAGTATGAAAGCTAAGGAAGTACTTTCAACCTGCTGTGACCAACCAATGAATATCTACAATGTTGAATATCTACAATATCTACAATACACCTCTGAGCAGGAAAGATGAACTTAACAGTAGCAATAACTAATTTTGGAATTTACTTAAATCTGATCAAATTTGACCACTCATATTTGCAATCATAATTATTAAATCCATTGATATATTCTGTGTAGTAATAAGATTTATAATAAATATGATGCATGATGGATTATATTAATGTTTATAAATCATTAACTTTAGACATTTTATATCATAAACACTCATTGAATTTAGCTGTCTCAAACAACATAGCATTTACCTTCTTACGCGTCACAAAATATATTATAATGCATTGGATTTGCCAGATGAAAATCAGCGCAAAATGCATCATGACGGTGCTTGCAAAAGCAAAGCTTAACTGTTTACCCTAGTGCAAAAGCTTTATAGCTTTGTCATATGACTTATCAGCACCTGCATGAACAAACGTCAATAAAATTATATTAACATTGTCGTCATATTTTCTGTGTTTTCTTGTATGCCTTCCCATTCTCCAGTACTGCTACCTGTGACTGACTGAAAAGGACACTAAAGAAAAGAACGAGGATGAATAATGTCTTTGATTAATACCCTCACTACTCAGGCTCACCTCTTCACTACTGTGTATGCTCTGTCTGATTTGATTTATTTCATCGATGCTTTACAGGGAAAGGAAGCACAGTTTTTCTGGATGTTATCAGTCTTACATTGTGTCCTCCATTAATACTGTTCCTGTTTTTCACTACTGTGAGGGTATCTTTCTTGCAGTTAATCAGCTGTACAGAAACAATGGGGTCAATTCAAATTACTCTGGTAGATAGAGTTAGGGTTTGGCAGAATTTGGTTGTTTAATCTCAGGAGATAATTCTGATCACCCACTGTCCATATCTGCCAGATACTTGAGGAGCAATAGTCTCAGACTGTGCTGTCAGTGCTTAAAGCTTCTTTGCAATTATTAAATGAGTAGAGAATTCACTCCCTTCCACAGAAGACCCCAGGAGAATTAGTGCGTTTGGTGTGTGCAGACTGTACACTGACACATAAACATTGAATTCAGACCAATATTCAGTCTAAACCATATATTCGTTGAAAAGAAATGCATAGACATAACTTTGGGACTTCTTACTACCAGCAACTAACTCTACAGTCCTAGTACTCATCGTCCTGGCTCCAAGACAGGCAGTTTTATGACATTATTTACACACACAAATACACACATATATTTCTTTTTCTCCCTTGCTTTCCTCTCCCTCTACCTGTCTTCTGTAAGTTTCTTTAACACACTGCCAGGAGATTCTGATTCTCTTTTGGATCTGGTAAAAATACCAGACCAATTCTAACTCACATGTGTAAGCCCTGTGCTCAGTCATTCTATGAACTATCATTTTACATAGATAAGCACACACAAAAAGTTATAGCATAGAAAAGTCTCTAAATATCAGATCTGCCCCTGCATTTAATATTTTTAGTATTCCTCTATTTGGATTTGTTTCTTGCACAACCCAGTTACTCTTCTTGTGTTTGCTTCTGTTACACTGTATTTCACTTATCTGGCACGTATCTTATTTATACTGAATCTATTAAAATTTTAGCTTCCTTTAATTCTGTACTTCCTTGTTTGAAAACACCTTTCTGGAACTTAAACACATGCTTTCCTGTTTACTATGGACATCTTGGCATAAAGTATTGTTTTGACTTATTTCTTCATTTAGAAATAAACCCCAAACTTAAATATTTTCAATGTTTTGGCTAATAACCTTTGTCCATATCTGTCTTTTAATAGAAATTAATTTGGTGTATTTTGCTTTTCCTGTGGCCTTATATTTGGATTTTTTTATTGTTCATCTGCTTAACATGCATATATATATATATATATACTATATATATGCTGACTTGTTTAATGTCAGTTCCATCTCTCATTAAGTGTTTCTATGAGTTTGCTGTTATTATGCACTGAAATGATCTACTGTTTAATTAGATATTTTGACAGGTTGCATTAACAGAATTTACTTTTAGTTTTTAATCTCTGACAAGTTCCTCTGTGTTTTTGCCCTACAATACCCTTTAAACATTATATTTATCTATTCAAAGTTTTGTTACTCATTATTTCTGTCACCTTCACAACATGCATCAGACATAGATAAAGATTTTGTGCCTGCCACTCTGAAAAAAAGCACAGAAATCTTTACCTCATCCTTCAGTTCAATTTCTCCTGTAGTTCTTATGTGAAAAAAAACCAATTGTTTTTTGAGCCTCTAGCATTTTTTGTCATTCCAGGGGCTGGTGACCTACAGCAACCACTTGGTCACAGGCAAACTACAGCAACCACTATAAAGTTTTCTCTTCCATTGAATCTTCTTGCAGTCTGTTCCAGTTACTTAAGCGGGAATAGTTCCACACAAACCATTTTTGTAATAGAAACTCAAACAAACCATCAAAATCTCTCTTTCTCCTCACTTCTCTCCTCTCCCTTTCTCCAATGCACAGATTTTTCTAGTAACACCACAGTCAAAGTATACAGAAAGCATGGACACTGCAGTGCTCCACAGCATCTTCCTTTTGCTTTAGGATATAGTTGTGATAACGTCTACACTGATTACTGAAAACTTGTTCTCAGTGTGTGCTTCTCCCTAATGGTTTTGGAATCACATCTACACAGCAGAAATGTCATAAATACTATTAAGGGGGAGAGTCTGCAGAGGAAAGGAAGGAATATCTCTGAACTCACCTTCTGAAGTTATGTCCTTATGTTGAAAGTGATGCAACCTATATAAAGCTAGAAGGTGAATAAGCAGGAATGATTTGTAACACAGTTAAAGGGGAATACCTATGGCAGACTTCTGTTTCTCTTCTGGTATTGAAGTGCTACATAAACACCATCTCACCTATATGCACTTACAGCTCATATGCTCTCTGGGGCACGTTGAAACACTGAGTCTTGGAGCTGTTACAAGAGTTGTGAAACTGAATATTATGGGAATATTACAGGAAAGAATCTTCCCTCGGGCCTCAAAAAACTATATTAAAACCAAGAAAATCTTTCTAAAACAAAGGAACCTTTTCATTTTGATTTGGTTCATCTAAGTTCCTTCTTGCTTTGTTAAATAGGATAAGAACTGTCAAAGAACTCGAATAACTTACTATGGTGATTCAGAGGCTGACCAAAAGGCCAATGAAGAGTTGCCTAAAGTCATGTATGCATTGGTGACAATAAATTGTATTTACCTTGCCTGACGTTGTCCAAAATATCCTCACAGAAATAGTAGATGAGAGTTGGAAGAACTCATTCCATGTCTGTACCACAGGCTGGAGTCCAAGCAGATATCTCATATGGGAAATGTCTTAAAGGATAAGTGGATTTTGGTAGCTGCTTACAGCCTATGACTCTTGTATGCATATTTTTAGAGAAATGACTTTTAACACCAGAGGGTCTTTTTTGATCTCTGATTTTAGTGTTCTTCATAACACAAATGAATAAACCTCACTTAAAAAAATTACTTTTCATTTTGCAATAGTATGCCCTTCGGAATGATGCCTAACCTTGACTTAAAAGGCTAAAACTAATGAGAATACATCACGGCACTAGATCAATTATACAATGTTTTATCACCTCCATGTTAAAAACCTGCTCTTTGTCCAGTTTGGCATCTAACTCTCAAATCTCATTAGACTTATTCTTGCCAATTTAAAGGACCACCTGTCAATAAAATACCCCAAAACAACAAGACTGCAACTTATTTATTTCCAGGCCATCATCCTGACAGTTCAAATTTTGCATGCAGAAATGAAAGAAAGTGTGATTATTTTCATCAGAAATGTGCTGAACTGTCCATATCTTGAAGGAAAACACTTTGCGTAGTGCTTAGACAGATTTCCTTAGCTATCCTACTGCACTTCTGTGTAGACTCAAAGACTGGATAAAATGTTCATCACTGGAGGTATGTTTAGGACAAATAAAAGATTATATGATGCATTAAGCAATTAGGATGAGCAGCAAAACATAAAATGAGACTATGTGTTTACCAAAAATAGTTTTCACAAACACTCTTGGCATTATCCCCTTGAGGAAAAAAACTCACCACCGCCAATGAACTCCAAAAATGCACCCTCCCCCGCCAAGTTTTCTGCCAGTTTTCATTAATTGTTAGTATTTGATGTGCAAAGGAACAAGGGATTGAAAATAAATTGGACAGAACTAATATAACAATTTAAACACAAATACCACAGTTTTGCCCTGGAGGTCTTGGGATCTAACTATTGCTTAATTACCTTACATAAGAAATCAATGGAGCCTTCCAAGATGATAAAGACCAGAATTATCCATTATTATATTTTTATCCATTTTACTGCAACCACATTCAAATGCTTTATCATATTAAGCATGTTTCACTTGTTAGAACAAAAGCAGGGCATAAAAAAATTGTTGGCAGTTTAAGTATATGACAGGAAGAACAAATGAAGAAAGACTGATAAAAGGATGATGGCACTCAGGAGATGACAAAGTAACACTAAATTAGGTTGGACTGCACAACCTCAGAATCATCACACATAGCTTATTTAATGTTCTAAGTCACTGTCTTGATTGGACAAGAGACTCACAAGAAATTGGCTAAGAAGTGTTTTGTTTCAGTTTTCAAGGTAAAAAGTAGAATATTCTTTTCAGTTTTCTAGATAAAAAAATGATAATAGCATAGAGGTTGCATTGGCTATATTTATTATGATTATCTTATGTGTGTTTAAGCAGTTGTTTGTTGCATAACTATGTTGAACAGGTTGAGATAAGACTTTGAAATCTACTAGTCAGATTCTGAGAGATGAATTCTGTGCTAAATGACTTTTTTTTCTGAAGGTCATAATGGTACAACTGAATTGTAGTTTACCTGGCATTAGTAAAAGTCTATATTCCATAGAATTACTAAATATTTAGAATTAAATTTGTAACTTTTTGAAGGTTCAAGTACCTTATATAAATATATATTTGTATATCTAAATAGAGGTACGATCAAACTAAAGTTATTGTTGTGAAATTTGCCATTATCGCGTTTTCACTAAAAGAAAGAAAATATATATCAGTATTTGAATAAAATATTTGGCAATAAGCCAACTGCGTTTCTCAATAGTAGAAAGCATATGACTGGTTTTCCTGACCTAAATTTATATAACTTGTATTTGGCCTTTATAATGACATAGATGTTGAAAATCCAGAAGTAGCTCATGGAGAGGGGCATGTTCTATTTCTTTAATTTAATTGTTTGGCTAAAAAAGAAACAGTTTTCAGAGCTAGACTGTGACTACAGTGTTGAATGTTAGTAAGAGCTCCGTTCTGGGGACATCTCTGTTTCTACAAGTCTGCTAGACTATAGCCTGCATTACCTTCTCTGTCCTGTCCATCAACACCTTTTTGTTAGTGTTAAACAATATTCTCCTTTAGACACTGCATATGTGTGGGAATGCCAAGCTTTCCTTGATCCAGAAGCTCTCTGAAAAGACAAAAATAGGGCTACTACTCCAAGACTAAGACAGATGATCAGCACTTAGGCTGACTCCCCCAGCAGAAAGCAGTAGCATATAAATTTGCAGTTAGACTATGTTAAGAACACCACTAGCGTCATACTCATAGAATCATAGGATTATAGAATGTCAGGTTGGAAGGGACCTCAGGGAACATCAGGCCCAACATTTTTAGGTGATATATAGTTTAAATCAGATGTCTCAGAAAACTGTCAAGCTAAGCCTTAAAAGTGTCCAGTGTAGAGGAAACTACCACTTCCCTGGGGAGATTATCCCAATGTTTGACTATTCTCATGTTTACTTCTGTGTTAGGAAGTTAGGACTTTCCACTAGACATTAGCTCAAGCAAAATAAAATAGCTTGCCAAAGTGGTGCTTACATTCCCATACTAGGAAAATTGCATTTCTGTGAAGAATATTTACACGGAGTATAATTCAAGAACCTGAAATCTAAGAAAATGATGCAAGTAAAGAAATACAAAAAGTATTTTTACACTGTTAAGATATGAAAACCTTCCCGGTTGAAGACAACCACAGAGGAAAGCAGAAAATAAATATGTAGAGAACCCAGAAAATCCAATATGTATCCTAACTTCTACAAAGAACAAGTTGCTGCTTTTGCATGCAGAAATTTTGGGAAGATCATGGAGATATCAGTGGACTCTGAAGATGGTTCATCTGTCTGTTTTCCTGTGCTTATTTGCTGAATGTAAGCATTCAAATAGTCTGTCCTAACAGGTATAATCTTCACTATGGGTGTGAAATTCTATGAATTTCTACTTCACTACTCAAGGTGACAGCCGCATAGGTTTACAAGGAATATGAGAATACACTCTATACAGAACACTTTTATAAGGAATAAGGTTTCTACAGAGCTGTCTTCTGTCTTTTGCAAAATCCAGTATTCAGACTAATGAACAAAGAAACTCAAGAAATTACATCATGCTAGAATTTCAAATGCAAAAATAATCTTTATAAAACAAAAGAAGCTGAACAAAGGCAAAACTGTATGTTATAAGTAGCTACACAGAGAACTTTACCTAATATGCATCTTCCTTAAAACATTTGTAATAGAAAACAGCAAAACCACACTTTCCAGTAATAAAATATTATTGCCTGTAATGAAAGAGAAAAAGAAAAAAGTTTCATAAACACTCTCTGAGTCCTTGTCCTGAGCCTCTGCATGAGTAAAAAGTTCTTCTTAAGTTAGACAATGAAATACTTAAGACAATAATAAAAGAAATGGGTCATTTTCAGTAGATGCATTTTCTCCAGTTTTTTTTTTTTATCTTGTCTGATACCTGGGGTCAACCCAGATGCAAAGTAAGTAGATGTTAATAGTAATAGACAGCTAGACTCCCCAGAGAACATCAGTCCAGACACTGCCACTGAAGGTGATGGAGCTTATATGTGTGCTATTTTGCTCAGAAAGCAATAAAACGGGAACCAAAATAACTGTATGAGTGAGTTCTGAGTAAAATCATAATTTTAGTTAAGTATCTAAAACTGCAAGGTGACTGCATGGTTTTATGGTGGTGTGTAATGGAATACAAGCCACTCACTACACCTAAAAGACAAACATAGAGCTAAAATATTTTCCAAGATATGCATATATAACTATTTTATTTGAAAGGAATTTAAAACATGAATATTTATCAGAGTTTGTTCATTAACACTTTAACTGGATGAACACCTAATTCAAGCACATTTCCTTGAAAACTGTACCAAAATTTTGTAAAAAATGAATTATGGGCAAGGTTAATTATCATTTATATCAAAGCTGTTGAACAGCACCTTTAGTATACATGCATTAAAATGAATTAGTTTGGACTAAGGAAAATACAGCAAGCCTTCTTCTGAATTAGTTTAATAGTTTCTTTAATTTACTATTTAATAAAACTAGACAAATTATCTAATATAGTCAAATAAGTTTTCAGATGACAGGATAAATAAAACATCTCTTTTATTCTCATAGTATTTTCTGTTCTTTGGGATTTTATTACAAGAATTGAGGAACTTTGACTTTACGGTCACGATTTTATTAAAAGACACTTGTAGAAAAAACAGAACCAAATCCTCACATTCTCTAGTTTCTTATACAGTAAAAGCCAACTGAAGTTTATGTTTTAAGAAGGAGCAGGACAGAATACTCTACAGGAAACAGAGTAGAGAAGTGACCAATGCCATAATGGAACAGTGAGGATCACTCTATGGATGAACAGCAACAAAAACGGTTGTTTTGTTAAATTTATTTTAAATCTTAGAGTCCTGTTCCCTACATCAATAGGTTATAACAGTTTCACATTCACAAAGACACTTGACTGCACACTTTTGAACAATTTTAGCTCATCATGGTGCTCCTAGATCTCCTAGGTCAGATTCTTGAATTAATCAATAAAAATAGGAAACCTTGCCATAAGTAATCTAGAGAAGGAATGAAATGGCTGTTTAACACAGCATTGTCTTTTAATATGGCATATCATTAGGCCGACAATAGAGTCAGGGATTCTGTGTTCTAAAATATATCATTCATTTCTGGAGAGTAGTAAAGTAATAAATGTTTTGACCAACTCATGAGTACCCAGGGAAGTGCAGTGGAAAGGTACTGTGCATCAGTCCTCAAAAAGTTTTGAATGCTTCAGAAGTTCTAAGATTTTGTTTCCTTAATAATCAGTAGACTTGTGCACGAAATGCAATACATCTTGTAGGACTCATACAAACCCACTTATTTTCAATTTGATGCATCACATTTAAATAGCATGAATATTGTATAAGCTTGTATAATTTGCAGTAACTGTTCTGGCCAAAACCAGAAACGGCAACACAGAAATAATCAAAACCTGAAATACTGATAAATTTTCAAATCCTCTGAAAGTGTCTATGTATATTACATACAAGCACAGTATCATTGATGTTGGAAGGGATCTCTTGAGATCACCTAGTCCAATACACACAGCTGAAGCAGGATCATTTAGTACACTTTGCCCAGTGTCATGTTGATTTAGAACTTCTCTACAGACAGACTCCACAATCTTCCTGGACATCCTGTTCAAGAACGTAGCCACCCTCACAGAGGAAAAGTGTTGTGTTCAGATCAAATTTCATGTTTTTCTGCTTTGTGCCAATTGTGTCCTGCCATGGGATACAACTGAAAAGAGCCTGCCTCTCTTCATGTATTTGTGCTCATGGGGAAAAGCCCTATGAATTTTCTCTTCTACAGGCTGAATTAGCCCAAATTTCTAATCCTTTCCTCCTATAGCAGATGCTCCAATACCTTATTCATCTTCTTGACCTTTTACTGGACTCTGTACTGTGGAGTACAGCATCAAAAACAGTATTATTGATATAGTGTCCGTATTGCAGTCAAGTCATTGAAAAAATATTTAAATAAATAAATAACCCATCACAGTCTACTTCAGTATACTGTATAAGAATGCTATCCACCAGATTTAAATATTTCCCAGAAACACCATACATGCTTAGAAATATTTCCTGTCAAATTCAAGGGCTTCAGTTCTGGGTTTTTTAAGGTTACTTAAATATGCCTGGAATTCCCCTCTTTTTTCAGGACAGATCTGAATGCCCTGGGATATCTTAAGTGTAAAGAAGATGTAAGTTTTTCAACTAACGCATTCATAAAATGGAAACATTACACCCAGATTAAATTCTTTGTCTGTATTTTGTTTTAATTTATCATTTGGTAGGTCATGTTTGAACTCTATTTTTAAGTAGATGTAGTTCTTTTATAAGATTAATCTCAAAAGTTACCTCTTCTCACCAAATTCTGTCTCATTGACACTGAAGTGAACAAGCAAAAATCCTTGTTTTTCTCAAAGGAGAAGGTCTCTAGGTGACATGGAAAGCCAGAAAGAGTAAAAAAGGGAAGGCACAGTAAAAGCTTTCAAAAAATAGATTACATTGTTCTTGCAGCACTTTACACGTGGCAAAGGTCTTGGTCTTCTGTCTGGAGATGTATTTAAAATACTGAATTACAGTTACCCTGTGCAAGTATATTAGATATGTGAACTGCTATACCTAATGAACTTGCATTAGGATGGGGAAGGATCAGATCCTACTAAGTTGAATATTTACAATAAATGCATGAGTGTAAATTTTGAGGAAACCCGTGGAAAAGCATGCATCCTTTTTTTATGCGTGCTCTGAAATAAAATACGGATCTAAATTCTAGTACTGTGAAATCCCAATCTCAGCCATATCACAGAGATTTTCCAATATCTGGCCCCTAATCAGTTTAATAACATTAAAACTTCAAATAAACTTGACATCAGCTAGTACCAAGTGAATCAATTGGAGAATGTAACATTTTAATTTTAAGTTCCTGGTTTAAAGTAGTACTTTTAGTCTTTTTAATGTAGATATAGATAGATACAAGATTTTATACAGATAGAGGAAAATAAAAGATGGCATGCAATTTTCAGCTGTTCCTAATTTGGAACAACACAGTCACAAACCCCTGTTAGTCAGAGAAAAATCCATCAGATACAGCAGTCTTTCTAGGTACCATTTAGTATTTCCAACCAGTGTAAAATGCTGCCACCTGCAGGAAAATATTTAATTTTAAATATTAAAACCATTTAAATTTAAATATTAAAGTCAACTCTGTGGCTGTCAAGCAAAAATGAGAATCCTATTATTGCCAATGAAAATTTAAAAAGGCCTTTGATATTTCAGGATGACTCCTTTTTGTTCTTAAGATCAATGATAAACCAATTTGCATAGTACGAGTGATTTCTAACTGCAGAATAGTAAAAGATGTACGAAAAGAAAACTTTACATTATTTTTTATCAGATAGTATAAGTTAAAACAAAGTATGGCACCTTCATTAGAAATGTATTTAATATCAGTTAAATTCTAACATTCCTCAGACTCAAGGACATATATCCATAGGCAAATGAATCATGATGATTTACCATCAATTATTTAGGTAGTCAGAGTCAATATTTTACAGTCAGTTAGACAGTATCTCACAGAAGTTGTTGAAAACGACTCAATTTCGGAATGAAACCAACTGTGTATCCAGCCCACTTGCTCAAGCAAAGCATACTTGGGAATAACTAATGACAGTTTAAGAGAAAAGGTATGGGAATGTCCTCAGTTTTGATATTCTAGATTTCTATTTTGCTGTTATAAGAGTGCAAATCTAGGTATTGTACTTGCTTTATATCTCAGAGTCCTTATATTGGACTCTGTTTAGGTTGGGATCTGACCATTTGCTTCATTAAAAGATCCTATAATTCTATATTATGTTTAGCTGATGAAATAAGTAGCTGAATTGATTTTATTAATTGTATTAAGGACAGTCCAGTTCTGTTTTTCATTCCTAAGCAAAAGAAAAACCAATAATTTAATTCCTGTCTTTAGAAGAACATACCAGCTGTTCCTACATATTTTGAAACAACCTTAAATGTTTATTTTGAAAAATGCAAAAATATAACAAAACGTGCACAAAGAGTTTGCCAGATAGGTATTTAATGGAAACATGTTTGCTCAAGAAAATTTTTGTTACCTGTGTTATTAATGTCACTAATAGTATTTTTAAAATTTATTCATCTTAATAAAGATCCAGAAAGAGAGACTTTACACACAGATGAAAAATACCCCCCTCCTCCTCTGTGGGGAAAAAAGCCAAAACACAAGTCCTACCTGAAGGCAAAATATGACGAAAGCAAAATTGTAAGATTATAGAAGAAATTATATTTCTGATTAATTTTAAATAATCAGTCCCTTATGTAGCTATGTGAAGATGTTTGGGAGCAGTCAGCCTTCTGCTTCTTTTAAAGTAAGATTAGAAGCAGTCAAAAGTGTGAAAGGAGCCAATTTAGTCCTGTTGCAAACAAACCATATTTTAAAGTAAATTATTTACCTAACCTGGTTGAAATTATTCCATAATTTACTCCATAAAAGAAAACACTAATACAAAAAAATTCTGACAATAATAAGGTCAGAAGAAAAACTGAAGAGCTATAAGTCATTCAATAAATGGTAGTTCTTGCACATTCAAGAGCAGAAAGAACCTGAAATATAGATGCCTGTATGATTTATCCCTAAAAGCAACTTATCTTGCATCTGGAAATCCAAAAGAAAGTGTGTGAAAGGGATAACGTTAACTATATTCAGGCTGAAGCTGTGAACTGTCTTTGTGTTTTCTTTCCAATTCTCTCAATATCTGGTCATAGAAATTTCTTCTGAAGGAATAGTGGATTGTTAAATGTAAGAAAGACAAGGAAGAAGCAAACAGGAAACAGAGAGGCAAGAGAGAAAGCTGTTGTGGAAGAAGAAAGTTTGAGAAAAAAACCCAACCCCAAACCCCAAACCAAACAAAAATTAAAAAAAAAACCAAACAGCCGACCAAAAATAACCCACACCCTTTACATTTTTCATATATGTGAGGAAGTGGCTGGAAACCACAGAGAGCTTTAATGCTTAAAGCTCTCATCTCTTCCGGCTATTGATTTGGAGAATAACTTATGCAACACAGACGCATGCTATGGAAGCTCACTAAGAGGTCTGCATATCATGTGGAAAATGTGGCTCCCTTGTTGCAAGCACTAACTGACACTGGTGACTGGGAGAGACTGATAAGATTTGCTAGAGGGAAAGAAAAGTTATTATATCAAAATAATGGGATTTCATTATTGCCTCACTTGAGTCCTCTTACTTGGTCTTGACGGAAGTATCTTAGAGTTTATAAACAGTTTGGAGGAGAAAACAGGGAAATAGATGTGCTATTTGAATGAAAATTGTGACCTCTTATCAACAGATGACAAGAAGGCTGAGGTACTCAACAATTTTTTCCCTCAGTCTTCACTGGCAGCTACTTTCCTCACCCCTCCTGGGCCAATTGACAAGAAGGGCAACAGAGGGGTATAATCCCTCCCACTGTGGGGGAGGATCAGGTTCATGAACACCTGAGGAACCTGAACATACATGAGTAAGTCTATGGGACCTGATGAGATGCATCCCAGAGACCTGAGGGAACTGGCTGATGTGGTTGCCAAGCCACTCTCTAGGATATTTGAAAAGTTGAGGCAATCAGAAGTCTCTAGAGACTGGAAGAAGGGCAAGATTCTGCCCATTTTTAAAAAGGGTAGAAAAGATGACGCTGGGAACTACCTACCTGTCAGCCTCACCTCTGTGCCTGGGAAGATCATGGAGCAGATCCACCTAGAAGCTATGCTAAAGCACATGAAGGGCAGGGAGGTAATTTGAGACAGCCAGCATAGCTTCACCAAGGGCAAGTCCTGCCTGACCAACCTAATGGCTTTCTACGACAGGTTAACCACACCAGTGGACATGCGAAAAGTAATGGATGTAATTTCTCTGGACTTGTAAAGCCTCTGACATGGTCCCCCACAACATCCTTCTCTCTAAATTGGAAAGATATGGGTTTATGGGTGACTGTTCAGTGGATAAGGAATTGGTTGGATGGCTACATTCAGAGAGTAGCAATCAATGGTTTGATGTCCAGATGGAGATCTGTAACAATTGGGATCCCTCAGGGATCCATACTGGGACCAGTACTGTTTGATATCTTCATCAATGATATAGTCAGTGAGATCAAGTGCACCCTCATCAAATCTGCAGATGACACCAAGCTGAGTGGTGCTGTTGTCACACTGGAAGGATGGGATATCATCCAGAGGGATTTGGACAAGCTGGAGAAGTGGGCCTGTATGAGCTTCATGAGGTTCAACAAGGCCGAGTGCAAGGTCCTACACTTGGGTCAGGGCAATCCATGATTGCAATACAGGATGGGGGATGATGCGATTCAGAGCAGCCCAACAGAGAAGGACTTGAGGGTGCTGGTCGATGAGAAGCTTGACATGAGCTGGTAACGCACTCTCACTGTCAAGAAAGTCAACTGTATCCTGGCCTGCACCAAAGAATCATGGCCAGCAGGTCAAGGGAGGTGATTCTGACCCTCTACTCTGCTTTTTTGAGACCCCACCTGGAGTAACAGGTCCAGTTCTGGAATCCTCAACATAAGAAGGATATGATTCTGATGGAATGGATCCAAAGGAGGGTTATGAAGACGATCAGAGGGCTGGAGCATCTCTGCTATAAGGACAGGCTGTGAGAGCTGGGGTTGTTCAGCCTGGAGAAGAGTAGGCTCAGAGGAGACCTTTTAGTGGCTTACCAGTACCTGAAGGGGGGAATACAAGAAAGCTGGGGAGGGCTTTTTACAAGGGCGTGTAGTGACAGGACAAGGCGGAATGGCTATAAACTGTAAGGGGGAAGATTTAGATTAGACATTAGGAAGAAATTCTTCACAATGAGGACAGTAAGGCACTGAAACATGTTGCCCCCTCCCTGGAAGTGTTCAAGGCCAGAATGGACAGGGACTAGAGCAGCTTGATCTAGTGGGAGGTGTCCTGACCATAGCAGGGTGCTTGGAACTGGATGATCTTTAACGTTCCTTCCAACCCAAACCGTTCTATGCTTCTCTGATTCTATTTCTTACACACAAGATATAGACTTCATGTACTGGGCAATTCTGAACTGGTTATAACAAATACAACCGCATTCAGATGCTGCTGCTTCTGTATTATGTTAGAGAGTTATTGAGCTTTTTCATCCTAATCAAGGTTAGGGAACACAGAAGAAAGAAATAAATCCTAGATTCGCTATTGTACTTCTATGTCAGATCCTAACACCAGTAAGTCAATATCTGTTTTTCACACAGAACAACAACAAAAAAATAATACCTTGAAACACTGCATAAAAAAAAAAAAAAAAAAAAAAAAAAGGCAGCTCCGTGATAGATATATGAAGCAGATGGCTCTGTTTAACAAATAGATCAAAATAAATTTGGATGCAGGATGATACTCTAGGACAATTTACAGGTATATCCTTTCCAAATCCTCCTTTGAGGAAAGAGTTAAGATGCAGAAAACAAACACAAAGCAGAAAACATCCATGAAGTCTGCTGTTCTCTGCTGATCTTTCCCTTTTAGTTTCTTTAGTCACAAGTATGGTAAGAGGTATAGGCATAAGGTTGCCTTTTTGTACCACATATGGCACTATCCAAGAGAATCCACTCTTTTCAAGAAGATGAGATCTATGAAAATCACATCACGTATCCTGTTAACTCTGCCACATTTTACCCAGACAAGCTGCTAGTCAGTGACACCACACTCACCAATTCTCTGTTCTTTGGGGAAGAATATAATATGGTTTATTTTTTGTGAGCATTGCCTCTTCTTCTCTCCCCTATGCAAGTCCTACTGACACTCTTTAAACCTAGTGAAGTTAATGGATATGGATGCTTTCATAAGCTGAATTCAAACCACTCAGACTGGTCATATTCCCGAGCGATAATCGAATTAACAGATGCGTTTACTATACATCTGACAATTTTTTCTGTGTTACTCTGTAGAAGACCTGTGGCAAGCAAAGTGGTAATCTTTCAAAAATTCAGTAAAACTCAATAGTAGCTTTAGCATTTTCACATTCAAACCTTCCTTAAAAAAGTAACCTTCCACAAAAAATAAAAAGAAAGCCATAAAAGTCCACAGAAAACAAACCGTAAGGCATAACCAATGCCTGGAAAGAACACAATGTGGCAGGTAAATGTTTTAAATGCATTTTAAATTACAGATGTAGAAGCTGAATGATCAAAACATGGCCAACGGGCTTGAGTAATAATTGGGACATATCTTACTAAGGTATTTGCAATAATAATAATAGGCTAAACTTTCTTTACAGATTGAGAAAATTCGCAAATCAGGATTTACAGTCCTCCAGCCACTGGATTGATTTGAATGGATTTTCCCTAAGTATACTGCAGTGGCAAGAGTTAGATATCTTTACATTTCTGTTAATGATATGGAGAACAATACACCAAATATTGACTAAATTAGAATACTATTAATATTATTAAAATATATATTAAAAATGAAAAACATTTACAGGCCTCAGAAAAACGAGCTGAAAAAATTATGCTGGAAAATACTGATGAAAAAGCAGACAGAAAAAAGTGTCATTTTTCATATTTCTTTTTTAACAAGTTAATTATGATGAACTGCCTCTCAAAAATAGTGAAAATGACCTAAGAGTTACCAGAGATTTCAAATTAGTCATGGGATTAGAAAGTGGTCTGACAAAACTGAAAAATCCCCTTCCGTAATATTTACTGATACATCTCACTATCTAACAAGTTTTCCATGTCAGTATGATCAATTACACAAAGTGAAAAAAAACAAACAAAGCAACAAACAAATAATAATAAAAAAAAAAAAACCTTAGAGGCTGATTTTAGTAGAGATTAAAAGAATGAAAAGGATACAATCCAGTTAAAGCTTTTCATCCATTGATGTGACAATTTACTTCATGCTCTGTCTTCTTGGAACTGAAATGACGTAGTTACAATCCTGATTTTAATAAGTTAATGAAAAACTGTGAAAGTCCATAAAAAAAGTCATAGCATGAAACAAAGCAGATATAATAATAATAAAAAAAAATCCACATTTTACAGAAGTCTTATTTAGGTTGTATACACAATTTATTGCATATACAGTTTTGTTCTTGAAAAAACTTCACGGGAGCAGGCTATGGCCTGTTTTCTTGCCCATCTAGCTCTTACTCTTTTATCATAACCTTAGCATTACTGCAAGGAGCATCAGTTGTGTTAATTAGGAATTGTTAGGATTAGTCCTTAGAAAAGTCTTAAAGCTGAACCTTAAGTCCTTGGCAAAATTTATTTAGATAACATTTATTCATAGAAAGGGCAATGCTTAAATGTCTATCATTGGTAGAAGGCCAGAATGAAAAATGCTGCAAGAAATGTTCACAGTTAACTTCTACGTTAATTTTTAAAGCTCTTGTTGAAGATCATTTGGTCTGCCTGCAGTCAACAACAGATTACTTTTGAACAATATTTCTCATTTTTGATATGCCAGTTAATTGATGAAGCTAGTTTCATTATCACTAACTCTTCTTGACAAATAGTTGCTTTAAATCAAGCCAAGCCATTATTGCTTGACTTGAACAGGCTGTGAAACACTTTTAGTCTCATGGCAGAGCTGAGAATTCATTTCAGAAGCCAAAGAGAAACAAGGGTGAATTCGTGAATTTTCTACTCTTTTTTCAGAATCTCTTCTACTGCTTTCACGTACATTAATGTATTTATGCTTTACAGAAAACTTCCAAGCAAACAAATTTTCATCTTTTTTTTAAATGGTTTTCTGAATCTTTCAGATACATTGTCTGTGGAAGGATGTCTTGCAGATCCATAAAAATAGCTAAACTCTGCCGGATTGTTAACTACAAGACACATAAACACAGAAGAGCATAACACATAAACTATCTTGTCACATCATTCCATAACCATTTGGGGAATTGAATATTTCCTTCTTTGCACTGGCAGCTATATACATGATTAAAGATCCTTTCTCTTTTGCATTGATGCTTTTGCTCTTTAAATGGACCTACATTTAAATCTACTTTGTGCTTCCTTATGTGGCAAAAATAAATTGCAATCGGTTTCAAATCAGTTATAGTGAAATTAGCACAAACAAAATTGGTTAGGCTTCTCCTGCTTCAGATACCTCCCCATGTAGGCCATAGCACAGATTTTAATCAGACCAGTTTTTCCTCATTAATCAATTTATCAGGAGAAGTAGTGGTTTTAGCCTACTATAAACACGAAATTAGCTTATGTCTCACCAAATCAATAGATGTTCAAAATGCACAATAAGGAGTTTGTTGTCACTCTGAAATAAGATTCTGGTGCGTCTGCCCTTCGCATTTTATTAGCACACTTGATTTTCAGTTTTTACCACATGAGATAGCCGATAGCTTTGAATCTGTATGAGGTGAAACCTCATGATTTAGTAAGAGAGAGATAAAAAATAATTGATTAAATTCTGGGAAATTTTTGTGTGCAGTAGTTAACTATTCTTTATTAGTTCTCTCCATTAAGAACAAAGAAACACAACTAAGCAAAGGACCTGATATGTTAATGGCTTCAACAACCTGGATGGAAGGTTATTTTTTAAAATTACAAATTGTCATGTGAGAAGGCATGCCTTCAAAGTAGCTAGTAAAAACAAATATAACAAGGAGGTTATTTTATGCAAAACTCGAGGACTCCATTTTGTTATAAGTTAAAAAGCACAAAGTTACAGTATTGGCTTGCAAAAAGGAAATTAGTTCAACTGTTGAAACTGCAGTAAAATCAGATGCTAAAATTATTTTATCATGGTATGTTTTTGAACTGCTACTAAACATTCCTGGAACCTCGATGTATAAAAAAATTTCTTGAGTTGTTGAGTTTACTTAGATACTTCCTATCATCTGTTCAACCCCAGAGATAAGAATTTAAAGAACTTCATCTCAGCAGGCACAGCGTGCAGGAAAGACAAAGGCAAACAAGTTCAACATGTGAGAATCATACACACCAGGCTCCTGGGAAGTGTTCGTACCTGAATCATTTGTGGAAGATCGATTAACTGTGGGAAATGATAAATGCCTGGGAAAGTGCATGCTGTGGAGAAAGGATTTTTGAAGGTGTATTTCTGACACCAAAGAGGCTACCATGCCAAAACAGTGTATTGAAGGTCCAAAGAAAGCAAACAGTTCTGTTTGGAGATTGCATACACAGTTTTGTTTTTGACAAAACTTAAAGGGATCAGGCTATGGCCCATCTAGCTCTTACTCTTTTATCATAGCTTAACATTGTTGCAAGGAGCATCAGTTATGTCTTTTAGGCAAAGGGTATAGATATTTATGAATCCAGATAAATTTGCAAAGTAATGTTGATTAGATGATAGAGAAAAAAAGGAAAAGGATTTTATCTTTCAGTTGTATAACCTCCACATTTCTTTGTAATCAAGGGGTAATAACAGTCTTTTGATTTCTATTTAAAATACTTGGTGGCCTTTCAGAATTTATATACATGTATTCTGTTTCTTATTATTAAAAAGCTTCTTAGTTATTTTAACTCATAGAAAAGTTGATTTTAAGAATAAACTAAATAATGGATTATCAAATCTCTCTTAATAAATCATTTAAGCTTTTATTTCAAGCATAATAAACCTCACAGTCTACTAAATAAATCAATAAAAGTACTGATATTTTCTATATATATATTTTCTATATCTCTTAAGAAAATGTTGCTATTGAAATAAGAAATAAAGGCTTGGACAGAGACACAAGAAATAATTTAAAACATTCTTTTCTGCTAAAGCATGGCCAGTTAAATCTAGACTACATACTGAATATGTTTTTACTTAATTTGTATTTACAAACAAGATTTCACACTCTACTTGCCCTTTCTTTTTATATACTAACATAATCCAGTATGGGTAGTCTTTTGTCATGCATTATTATTTTAACTTCTTTACTCTTGTCATTCTCTATTTTCTGTAAAAAAAAAGATATAATCAAAACATTTATTAAATGAGGTGGCTTTCACAGCCAAGTTCCAAGCTAAGTTTTTCACCTACTATGTTCATCAGAATGTGGCTAGATGCTCATTGGGGATCCCTGATGACTTTTTCTCTTATATTTTAATTCCTTTTTCTATTTCAGGCCTTTTGTGTTGTCTGTTTTAATAATTTCTGGATGTAAAAATTGTGGTGGCCAGAATGCTTTGCTGTTCATTGTGTCTACAATAGAACAAACTGACTCCAAAGTGAATAACCCAGGCAAATGTGAGGATTAAAATAGACAAATCACTTTAACTGACAGAGGCAATAAGTGAAGCTGAGTTTTTTCACAGCTGGTATCTTATCATTACTGCCACTTAATTTTGTTTCTCAGTTCTAAGATAAATTAAAGCATCTCAAATTAAACCAGGTTTCTCCAAATAAACAGAGAATTAGATTGCATACAAGTGAAAAAAAGAATAATAAAACATTTTCTATTAACAAAACAGCTTAAAGAGGTTGCAGTCTCTTTATTTTTATCATTTCTTTGATTACGTTATCACTGTAGTTATAGACAGCTGCTGGGCAGCTCCATTATTGTGTGATAGAGCCAATCATTTATAACGTGACCAGCCTCCAGGAGTGCGTTGCATCAGAAGCTCATATTTTCAAAATTAAGACATATTTTGAAGATCGTTGAATACCATTATCTAGAAACAGTGGAATTAAAGGACATTTTGGAATGAATGCACTTCCCACAGTTTAGATTGCAGAATTTATTCCAACAGTCATACACAGAAGCAATTAAGATCTCTATCTGTGGACAGAGATTTTTTCACCCCTAATTTATGCAGGAAAGGTTCTTTTAAACACAGATTTGCTCATATTTTAACCAATTTATCTTGAGTGAGTGCTTTAGGTAAATTATTTTATGAACATAAAACTTGCTTGGAAACATAACGGTTTTCCCACAACTATGTAACAACTGTTACAGAATTTCTATTAAGAGTGCTGATATTAAAACATTAAATAACAAAAATAGATAAATAGGTAGATTATCCAGTTTTCCTGAACTCTAAAATTAACCATTTTTAGCATTTTTGACTGGAAGCTGATTAGGTGTTAGCAATTTCCCAGCAGCACTTCAGACATGTTTTAGTAAGCATTTTGTAATAAATTGTGGCAAAACTCATTAGCGTCTAAGAAAATTAAATTTTCTCTCTTGATTTTTAAAAAATAAATGTTCTACATAACTAGCTAATGTTCAGAAAAACTGAAGTAAAACCATGAAAACAAAATCCTAATAATACTACAAATTGATCTTAACATTGCTCAGAAGCAGAGTAAACGGTGCAAATATCTACTTATCTCACATTATCTCTGCATGGTTTCTTTGTTAAGTAACCATTTAAAAAGGAACTGAAAATTAAACTAGAGTTCATCTCAGGCACCATAATGTGACACTAACCTGTTACTCCTTTACCTCGTCCCACCATTCACCATCTGTTTGCAAGAAAGCTGTAGTCTCATTTGGACACGGATTTCCAGTAACAACATTTCAATAAAGTTTTGGTTTACTTGTCTGATTAGGTTTTAATTCAAATGTTGTGTTGGTTTAGTAAATGCAAAATAGTAATTGTTAGCCTGCAGATTTTCATCGTCTGTACTCAGTATTATACAAAGGGCTGAGTGTGCTTAATAGAGAGCAACCAAATATAAGAATATTATGACAGAAAGAAATATAACATAAAAAGTTTAATTCAGTTCAATTAAATACTTATACCACTGTGATTACTGTAGGAGCTTATAAGAAAAGAAACAGAGTGAAGCAGTATCCAGGATAAAATGGTAAATTTAAGCCTTGAAAGTTCAGGCAATTTGTCCACACAAGAGAGTAAAATGAAAAGTAGTACATTTGGTCACCATTCCTGTGACTTTGATCTGTATTGGCATGTGGAGCAGAATGCACGTGTTATAGGACAGAACCTTACCTAGTGTTAACAATTTAAACTACTAGAGCTGCAAAAGAGCTCTGATATGACTGTTTAAGGTGCTTTATTGAGTAGAAAATAGAAAAAAAAATCAAAAGTAACAAGTTTTCTGTGGAACCATGCAGCTGGGAAACATATGCCTAGGAAACACAGCTATGGAAAAGATAGAAAATCTTATTATAGCAAGAATGCATTGTACAGTTGTACTGTATATATTAGCACCTTTTTGCTATTAATGACCTATTTTTCTCATGCATTTCCTTATTCATGTCTTTCTTTTTACAGAGTTGTATATATGGATCCCTGAATAACTTAGAAATGGTTTTAGAAAAGAACCAAAAAGTCAGTTCTGGCCAAAATAAGGGAACAGTTATAAGTTGCATTATGACATGTTAAAATCTTCTTTCAAAACCATCTGTTATTCCAGTTTAGAGAAATAATTTACAACAATTAATGATAAAATTTACAACCAACAGTGTGAAGGGGAAAAAATACTGTAGATTATTTAGTAAAACGAACAAATAAACACAGTCCCTTACTATGAACAATAATGAATTCAGGACCAAAGAAAGGGGTGATGTTCGTTCAACCTTAGAACATTTCTGGAACACAAGTGCTTTAGAAAAACTCTAGTACACTTTGTTGTGCTTAAATTTTTGGGGTGAAAACAATTCAGAACTGTGACAGGAACAATTAAGTATTTGAAAACAGCTTATAGTCAAACAATGATAATGACTGATTTATTTAGAATAGCAAATAAGAACTTATGAGAAGTGGCTTGGTAACAGTTCATAAACACTTTTTGTGAGGAAGTGAAATGCATTTAGAGATCTTTTTAAATCATAAGCATAGATCAAATACCAACAATATGGAAAAGCATTCAGTCTTGAATTAAGGCGGATGTTTTAACAGTAGTATCTGTAAAAAATGGCAAAAAATATTCATTCATAATATATTCATAACATTCAAATTACTGGGAATTTTAAATTGGTAATGAAGATATGTTATAAAGAATTGTATTAGATTTTTAAAAATAATAATAGATTCTCCAACACCTCATTATATATTAGAAAAGAGTTTGGGTAAGACCATCATGACAACTCCCTGTGCCCTTAAAGCATTTTCAAAGGTGGAAAACACCCAAATCAAGTATACGGGTGCAAGTAATCAATACTTTATTTGCACATCAAAGTAAGTGTTAAAAACATATGAATAACTAAAATTACAGGATTGTGTAAATTAATAAAATTGCATGATTGTAATCGAAAACAAATAGTAAACACCTTTTTCATAAGTCTTTTTCTTAAAACTCAGGAAGGTTGATGCAAGGCAAGGTCAGAATAAGCTAGTATAAGGTTTCACTGATTGTTTACTGCTGCAATGCCTCAAAGTAACCAGTAACATGAAAAGTAGGTAAAGAACTTGGAATTTTTATTCCACATAAAACAACAGTTTTTATGTTACTTTAATTCTGTATTTGAAAATTAGCCTAGCTTTCCAAATATTGTGGAAAATAAAAAATTTTGGGAAAAAATATATACTTTTGCATTGCTACTTAGAAGTTCCCATTAAAGTTCTACATACCTGCTCCATAAAAATATACACACCATGCTTTGAATACTGTGTTCAGTTTTGGGGCCCTCACTACAGGAAAGACATTGAGGTCCTGGAGCATGTCCAGAGAAGAGCAACGAAGCTGGTGAAGGGGCTGGAGAACAAGTCTTATGAGGAGCAGCTGAGGAAACTGGGGTTGTTTAGCCTCAAGGTGAGGAGGCTGAGGGGAGACCTCATCACTGTCTACAACCACCCTAAAGGAGGATATAGAGGGGTGGGTGTTGGTCTCTTTGTGCAAGTGATAGGTGATGGAACAAGAGGAATGGCTTCAAGCTGCACCAGGGGAGGTTCAGATTGGACATTAGGAAAAATTTCTGCACTGGAAGGGTTATTGGGCACAGACACAGGCTGCCCAGGGAGACGACAGAGTCACCATCCCTGAGGGTATTTAAAAGACAGGTAGATGAAGTGCTTAGGGATGTAATTTAGTAGTGGATAGGTACAGTCTGACTTGATGATCTCAAAGATCTTTTCCAAACTAGGGATTCTATGATTCTACAATAATTAGAAAATATGGCCTATTTTTATAGATATTATATATGGTCAAGGAGAATGACTATTTCTTTTTTTAATCATTAACCTTTATATTTTCCATCACTTAGGGATGTGACACACTACTGAGTTTCTGTACTGTAGAATGGTCTATCAAGCAAAGTTCATGCATATGAGACTATGTAAGTACAAACCACTTACTTCTATCTATATACTGCCATCTGTATGTGACATCCTGAAACCTATCCTTCTCACACAGATAACAGAAAATAAAAGAAAACGTAACATTCACGACATGGTCTGCAAGAGCATGCAATTTCTTACAATGATTCTGTGTCTTTAAACTTCTCTGAACATTTTACAACTTCTTTTTAAAATCGCTAACTTATTCAGAAAAGCATGGCAGAATCTTGTGGAGAGTAGAAGAAACAGCTTTTAGATCAAAACACTGCATAAGTAGAAACCAGGTGTGCACACATAATTCTTACTCTGTTTTCCTCTTGTTCTATTTATCTTTCTTTGTAAATAAGTGTCATTCTATCTAGATGAAAGATTTAGTAGCTGTGTGTTTACATAAAATATTTAAATATATATCAAGCAAACTCAACTTGACCTTCCATTTTACTGAGCATCTACAATTTAAATGGAGCAGCTAATGCTCACTATCTTTGAAAACAGTATTATAAATCAGAGTAGGCATTCAGATTTAGGGATTATATTTAATAATGACCAACAGTTGTTGACTTTTTCCCCTTATCCAGTACTTATCCATTTGCAATTTAATTATTAACTAATTGTTTGTACTGCGTTGGAACTTCTCCTTTTTTTATTCCCAATGATAGTATATATCAGTACCTGTATTTATGAACTTTTTGCATCTTTATGTCTTGTTATGATATTTAGCTTTCATTTTAATATTTCTGTTTTCTGTACATTGACAGAGTATTTTATTTGTCCGAATATCTAAAAGGTAGAGATTGTAAGAGAAACCAGAATTTTTTTTTTTTTTCAAGAACTTTTTTTACAAAAACTGCAACAGAATGATTAGCAAATCATTTGGATTCGGATGCATTAATACTGTAGCCCTTTAATTTGTAATCCAAACTTGAAGACTAAATGCATTATCTAGAAAAGTTGGGCTTCAGCCAGACACAAGTAGCAAAAATGTTATGTAATGCCTTGTAATACTTGAATCCAATAGGAAATAATCATGTTATTGGGCCAATAGTAAAAGAATAATGGAGACACATGGAAACAAAAACCAGTTTCTGAAAAACATGGCTGAAAATTCTGAGTCATAAATATATAGACATGGATGAAAAGAGAATCAGACTATGTGGTCAAGTACAAACATGATATTATGGGCTCAGGTTTACATAAAACTATAGCATAATGGATGTAACTTGTATTTAACTGTTATAGAATGAGTATGAAAATACATATCTTGTATTTTACTTATTCATATAGCACTGGCTATTGGGTTTTCTATAGTGGTGATCCCTTCATATCTGAAACATGGGACTATTCGGTTTTAAATAAATTTATAATGCATATTAGATGGAATACTTTGGTTTTGACTAATAGATTATATTGTATATTTCTATTTCTGTATAATTCCATTTTATTTCCATTACATAATATACAGTAAGTTGGTTTCAGCTGAAAAGTTTTTTGAAAAGTTTGAGTATATTGATTTCTCTATCTTTAGAGAAAGCAGCACACAACTTTTGTGCAAAGTCCTGTGCTTGGGTCGGGGCAACCCCTGGTATCAATATAGGCTTGGGGGGATGAATCACAGAATCACAGAATCACAGAATCACAAGGTTGGAAAGGACCGATTGGATCATCGAGTCCAACCATTCCTAACACTCCCTAAACCATGTCCCTAAGCACTTCATCCACCTGTTCCTTAAACACCTCCAGGGAAGGTGACTCGACCACCTCCCTGGGCAGCCTCTGCCAGTGCCCAATGACTCTTACTGTGAAGAATTTTTTTCTGATATCCAACCTGAACCTCCCCTGACGGAGCTTCAGGCCATTCCCTCTTGTCCTGTCCTCTGTCACTTGGGAGAAGAGGCCAGCTCCCTCCTCTCCACAACCTCCTTTCAGGTAGGTGCAGAGAGTAATAAGGTCTCCCCTCAGCCTCCCCTTCTCCAGGCTAAACAACCCCAGCTCTCTCAGCCGCTCCTTGTAAGACTTGTTCTCCAGCCCCCTCACCAGCTTTGTTGCTCTTCTCTGGACACGCTCCAGAGTCTCAACTTCCTTCTTGTGGTGAGGGGTCCAGAACTGAACACAGTATTCGAGGTGCGGTCTCACCAGTGCTGAGTACAGAGGGAGAATAACCTCCCTGGACCTGCTGGTGACCCCATTTCTGATACAAGCCAAGATGCCATTGGCCTTCTTGGCCACCTGGGCACACTGCTGGCTCATGTTCAGTCGGCTGTCAACCAGCACCCCCAGGTCCTTCTCTTCCGTGCAGCTCTCCAGCCATTCTTCCCCCAGTCTGTAGTGCTGCATAGGGTTGTTGTGCCCCAAGTGCAGGACCCAGCATTTGGCCTTGTTAAACCTCATCCCATTGGTCTCGGCCCAGCAGTCCAGCCTGTTCAGATCCCTTTGCAGAGCCTCCCTACCCTCCAGCAGATCGACACTTCCTCCCAGCTTAGTGTCATCTGCAAACTTGCTGAGGGTGCACTCAATGCCTTCATCCAGGTCATTGATAAAGACATTGAACAGAGCTGGACCCAGTACTGAGCCCTGAGGAACTCCACTTGTGACTGGAACTCCACTTGTGACTGGAACTCCACTTGTGACTGGAAGTGGAAAGATGAAAAGATTGAGAGTAAACCTGCTGAGAAGGACTTGGGTGTACTGGCGGATGAAAGGCTGGACATGAGCCAAAGTGCAAGCACAGCCCAGAAGACCAATGGTATCATAGGATGCATCAAAAAAGATGGGGCCAGCAGCTCAAGGGGAGTGTCTACCCCTCTGCTCTAGTGAGACCACACTTAGAGTATTGTGTTTAGCTCTGGAGTCCTGAGCACAGAAAGGACACAGATCTGTTGGGAATGAGCCCAGAGGAAAGCCACAAAAATGATCAGAGGGATGGCACACCTCTCCCATGAAAGACAGGCTGAGAGAGTTGGGGTTGTTAGCCTGGAGAAGAGAAGGGGAGAATAATTGTAACTTTCAGTACTTAAAAGGAGCTTAAAAGAAAGATGAAGACAAACTGTTAGTAAGGCTTTTTCGTTTCAATAGGAAAAGAGGTAATGGTTTTAAACTAAAAAAAAAAAAAGACTAGATTTAGACTACATGTAAGGAAGAAATTTCTTTATGCTGACAGTGGTGAAGCACTTGACCAGGTTTCCCAGAAAGGTGGTTGATGCCAAATCCCAGGAAACATTCAAGGTCAGGTTGGATGGGGCTCTGAGCAACCTAATCTAGTTGAAAATGTACCTGCCCATTGCAGGCAGATATTGGACTAGATGACATTTAAGGTCTCTTTCAACTTAAACTAACTTAAACTATTCTATGATTCTATGATTCTAAGATCTTTAAAGAATACGTTTCAATTTGAGCAGTGATAGAGGCATCATTACAAAGTAAACAATCATGGAAATGTAGATTTCCAGATTTCCTATTTGACTTTATATTCTCATCTATTGTAGGAGTCTTTTATTCTGTATCTACTGTTGTAGGAAGTCACTGGCTGGTGTTTGAGATACAGAAGATCAAGAAACAAGTGGTGGTTTTTTTAAAAAAAGGAATAAGTAAAACTGAGATAAGTGGCATAAGAATTTAAGCTTGGTTCCTGATATATTGCAAAAGATCAAGTAAGAATAGGAAGACAGATTAGGATATGCTTCTATCTATGCCGGTATTCTTTGCAATATAATTTGAAGTACTCGTATTGTAACTGACAAAGACAAACATATGTTTTAATTATACAGCCATTCAACCACTTTTCAATGTGTCTTTAGGGTATTATAAATAGTATCTTAATAGATATATTACATCTAGTTCAAGAAAGAGTGGTTCTGTCAAAAGGGACCAATTTCTACCTTCAGCTTTCTTTTTTAGTTAATTTCCCAAGTTAAATAAGCTGCCAGAGAAACTGTTAGCGTAACCTATATTCCTGTTAGTTAGAATAAATCTTAAGAATATTATGTTTTTCTACTGCATTTAACTTTTATTATCTGTTCCAACATCATGAGTGAATCCTGCTTTGTAATCATGGGTATTGAAGGTGAGACACAGATCCAACACAGTGAGTATGAAAATTTCACAGCATTGCCAATGAGGAAATAAAAATTGTTATGGTAAGCAATGCTATTTCTTTACTCTTCCTGGGTACTAAAACTGCCCAAACTGATGAAGTTTGGCACCTAAAGACAAAATCTGTCATAGCTCACTATGTTATTTTCTTACTAATTAGAATAAGGAAAAGACATACAAAAGGTGCAGGATATTAAAACCTGAGATTTTATGTGACAATGGAATAATGTTTGGTATAGTCGATGTTTAGTTTGTGTCAACCCTTTGAAATATCGAGAGCTTAGTTACTTAACCTAATTGTACTAAAAATACACAATTCCTTCTTTTCCTGTTGTTACTCTTATTTATGCTGTTCTTTTTAAATGTTCTTAAAAGTTTTTATTTCCTTTCTATCAGTGCAAAACAACATATTTTTCTCAACAGGCAGCTCTGTTGATTTTAGGGGATAAAACTCAAACCTTTTTCACCCAGTGATCTGGAAACGGTCTCTATAAATACATTTAGAAAATACATTTTGGTGAAAGTGAAGTTTCAAAATAATGATATGGAAAATAGAACATTTTCATTTTAACATGTTTAATCAAACACCTCCTTTGACCTAAAATTGACTCGTTAAGCATTAGCAAAATTATTAATGTAATATTTCAAGGAGGACAAGGACGGTCTCAAATGGGTCTAGGGGGCAAGAATCATCTCACATCACACCAAGATTAATAATGAAAAACAGAAGCAAACTGAGATCACATTTTATATTTTATTCTGTACTGTAAAGCAGATAGGCTTACATAAGGCAAGTTTCCATATAAGAAAAATGGTGTTACTCGATATAGAAAAAGAGTAAAAAGATATGGATACCTAATACTTCCTTATTTCACTCGCTTCCCACTAGGTTATGAATATAATCAGTCATAGTTTAACCATTTGCTTGATAAATACTGAAGATTAACAAAAATTTAAATTAAACACAATACAAAATATTTAGGAAAAAAAAATGGTAAGGCTGATGGGTAAAATGCAATATTTTCCAATTATTTCTTGAGCATTGATTTTCCATTACACAACCACCAAATAACTGAGAGTGCAGTAAAATGATCCTTGATGAACAAATGATATGGATGATTTCATGACTGACAAAATTTGGACCATTAATGTAAAGGTGATAGGTCAAGTTTCCCAAGAAGAGTTGTCATTTCTGCAGAAGAAGGCCGTCCTAAAATGAGAGAAAATAAAGTATCTCTTCATCCATTTAGTAGACTGTAACAGTAATATAGCATCACAGGTTCAAGTCAATTAGGCATTCTGAGTTAAAAAGTAATTGCTTTTATTAATCTTTCCATATATAGTTAATCCAACAAATTAGACTAGACTTCTTAATTTAATATTTGGAAGTCTTTGCAATTATTTGCACAATATTATTCCTTTTTTCCATTTTTTATGACTTCAGCTTCACCTCTTTGGTAAACTATGCAATGTAAACTCCCATGTATCCCATTTTTTCCAAATTTAACAATATTAATTTTCACATGTATTTTGATGAACTGGATAATATAATTTAGAAGTTACAACAAATAAATATCAATAAGTAATCTAGAATAAACTTGTGTACTTAGCAATGGGAAAAATATTTTTAAATCAACATTACTTTCTACTTGAGTTTTAGAAAAAACTAAATTTATTGTTTTATTTGAGAATCCCAGATATTCAGAAAAATACTTTGTTTTTTATTCTTAGTCTTTAATATTTCCATGCCCTAAAACTGCAACAATAATGAAGATTTTGCTGGGCTATACGAAAACATAATATTGTCCTTTAAGAGCTCAGATTCAGGCAAGATATTCTAAATGGTTTTGAATTCGTGCAGTGTTATATTTGCATTATGTCTTATTCAGCTAGTGAGAGAAGGGCACAGGATAAAAACACCCTTGGAATACAGGTGAAGCATGTGTACTACTCAAAGTACTTTTAAATAACGATGTTCTGTCACTGCACATATTTTACACGCTTATAAAAAGCTATGAAAATAATCGAAATATTATTTTGTTATAAATAAAAACATTTATTTTGTTTCTTTTGAAGCCATGAAAGTAAAAAGAATGGATGTACAACTTCAAATGAAATTAAGGATTCTGAAATAAACACTGAGGCAATCACCACAAACATCCTTATAGTTTTTGCTTCTTTGAATCTTCTTTTGTTTTCAAACACAAATTAAATTTCAAATATAGTTTCAGCTGTTATTACAGCTTGTCAGTTTTATGGTAACAAGCTAAGGAAAGGAACTTTTCGATGTAGCATGAATCAGAGTTTCTAAAAATTTTCTGACTGAAATTTATGAAAAGGCTCAGATGGGGTGAAATAAAGCAACAAATGAAAAAAAAATCTTAATTTAAAGAAAAAAACATTAACCAAACTCCAAATGACTGCTTAAAGTTGAAACAACCAAGAATGCAAATATGTTAGATTCAAATTTCAAAGTGCAGGATTGCATAAGAAAATAAAGATTTTTAGAGATAGTGATTGTACACCTCTTTCATTATTGACAAAAGAACTCATCAATATCTGCATTATGTTCTATACTGACCTGGAAATTTTAAAAGCTGTTGTTTTTTTAAGCAGAAAAATCAAGTGAAGTAGATACCTAATCTTTTGATTTTTATTCACTTTTTTATTCACAAATTCAAGAGGTAGACTGAAATAAATAAAGAAGTATTTCAGCAAGAAGACACACAGACGCAATCTATCAAACTAACAAGAAGTTATGCATTGAAGGAGACAGAATGGACAACAGAATCTGGAGAATAAATATACATTTTTTACAGATACTAGATAGAATCACACCAGTACAAGACTAAGAACATATTTTTTTGAGACCTGTTTATCCATTTGATAGTTCTGCCAAAAAGTGCATTCCAAAGTCCCAAGCTTTTGTTCAGAGCATATATGTGTTTCCATCTGTTTTGTGGAAACTGCAGGCCTGAATTAAGCCTGGTTTTTATTTCAATAGAAGGATTAAGATTCTGAGAAAGGATCCTCAAAAACCACTCTAAAGAGTCAGAAGCTGCCTAAGTTAGCTAATAAGAAATGCTGATAAAAGAGCAACAAAAGGGTGTCTTTATTACTATGCTGTCATCTTTGGTAGAAATGCATCACTGACACAATTCATAGCCTTTGCAGACATCCAGTGAAAGGATCCATTCCCATCTTGAAACCAGTTTTTCAATGGTTGCCATAATCACTCAAGGTACCGAAGAATTAGGATTATTTTTTTTATCTTTTCGTTAAGCTTGTGTGATCTTGTCTACTATCTCCCAAATACAGTGAATGGTTTAAGTAGACCAAGGATATCTTCAGGCATAAACATAGTACACAGTATTGTGGTTTGAGCTAAATTAGAGTCAGTAGCTCTTAACTCAGTCGCTGTAAGTAAATTTATTCTCTGAAAAATAACTGCATGTTTTTGAGTCAGTGTTGTTCTCCCAAAGTGATAACGCAGGTCATTGGTATGCAAAAATACCAATGCTTATACTTACCCTTATAGTAACAAAGGACATTCTCGAGATGTTGGAAAAGGGGCTGCATCTGCAAGGAGGGGCAAATAGGGCAGGTGAGCCTAAACTGGCCAACAGAGTATTCCATCCCATATACATCATACCTGGTATAAAATTGGGACGTCACAAGGGTCTCACTCTCTTCTGCAATGGTTGATGTCCAGTAAGGAACTCATCTGTCTGCTTGCTCCTGATCTCAGATCCTTGTGTTAGTGAATCTGGTTTCTAAATCCAGCTTCTGAGTCCAGTTCCCTCCTAGCCATGGGCCCTAGTGTCTGCTCTACAATATTTCTGGTGACATATTGCCATTGAAGGGTGGAGTGGGAGTGCATTCTCATATATTTGTATGTATTTTATTACTTTCTAATTATTTTCATTATTAATATTATTAGTATCATTATTTCATTAAAGCTGTAGTTTTACTTTCCAACCCACAGGTATTTTTCCTCTCATTTCCCTCTTCCTTTTCTTGTGGGATGTAAGCGGAAGGGATTTTAGAGTCAACTGCACATTTTTAGCTGCTGAAATTTAGACAGGCCAGGGCTAGAGTGTGACACAGTTGTGCAGGATGACTTGTGGTAGAAGAATGTTTGTTTAATTGTCTTCGACTGTGGCCTGAAACTCATCTGTTTCTGCTGTAAATGGAGGTGTGATATCATGTGCAACAGCTTTTGTGAATGACCTTTCCAAGTAGTGGCTGGTGTTGCCTACCCCATTCCTCTTCCTGAAAAAGGAACTCGAGGACCCTTCTGCTACCATAGTCCAGGTCTGCACCTTCTCAGAAAAGAAAGCTTCTCCTTCAAACAGATTGGGGAATTTCAAGTTTTTTCAAAAAGGCTATGAAGTCTTGGTTTTATGCAAGCATATTACTTCCTTTGAACTGTCCTGCACTTCTCATTACATTCTCAGTGGGAAGACCAGAGAAGAAGCACATGAGTGACTTTGTAACAGCGTTGAGACACTCACCTGCAGGGGGAATATTGACGCTCCATTCCTTCCTGAAATGAATATTTAAATATGTGATGCTATATATACATTGGGATAATGACTAAAACATGTCCCTATTTCAGGGTGAGCTGTCTAATTACAATGTTATATAGTGACTTCTTTCGGTAGTTTAATGAATATTGAATTAGCCTTTCTTCAGAAAGAATAAAATAAAAACTCTTCCCACCGTTCTACTGCTCTGGGATATTAGTTTGTAGTGCAGAATATACATCTGGCAAAAAGAGGATTTCTCTAGGCAGAAGATCATCTGTTTCTCCAGACGCTTTCTAACCAATGAATTATTGGACTAAAGAAGGAATGCAGACAGGCAGAAATAGGCATTTCACATTTCCTCATTTATATTCCATGTAGAGCTCAATCTAATAAGTGTTCCCTGAGAAAACCTATGAGATCAATTCTTGAAAGCAAGAAAGTAAACATGATGCTTAGATCTGATAAGACCTAGGCAGACCTAGATCTCTCATACTTGTCTTCACAGTCAAAATGATGAGACGCCTTTTGGTTAAGTGAGCTATAAAGTGGACAGAAAACTGGCTGGACTTTTATGGTTTGTGATACAAAGCTCAGTTGCCACATGGTTGCTACAGATATCCCAGTACTTGGGCTACTATCATTTTACTTTATTAATTACCCTGGAGGCCAGGACAGAACACAGTCTTATCAAGTTCATGGATGTCACCAGACTGGGGGGACCAGTCAGTATTCAGCAGGTCACTTGAACGTTAATTATTCTATACACTAATTCAACTAGTCTAATGAAGTATGAAAGATGACACGGATAACAGTGTTAAGGTAAGGTTCAACAAAATTATTTTTCATTGACAACTACTTCATCAAGGTAGCCTGGTAGCAGTAACAGAGGACTAAAATTATTTGCACTCAATCCATAATCATCTAATTTGTAAGATATGTAGTATGTGTTTACAATATTTAATATAAATTAATACGGCACTCTTACAGTGACAAGAAACATGGCCTGACTTACAGTTCAAGTTTTATTATTCAGTGGGGTGTCCTACAGATCTAAGCAAATGTGAGACTTCTCCAGTCTCACATCTAAATCTAAAAATCTCCAGAAAAGCCAAGGAAAGAAAGAATAACTATTCTACTCATTTAAATAGTCTTTGAGTATGGCTTGACTGCTTGTGTACCTTCTGAATAAAATGTTAAGTACTTAAAACTGAATTTTACTATTAATTACTTCAGATTTCAGTAGGTTAATAACTACAATGCATTCTACTCACTAAATGTGAAATTTCACATCACTGTGTTTAGAAAATTCAGAAGGTGAAAGAAAGTTTAGAGAACTTGTTGGTTGCCCGTTCTTCAGTGGTAATGTACCTTTTTAGTCTCCCAGCATTAAAAGTTAAACAATCATTAAACATATAAATTTTAAAATTTGTTCAACTTCAAAGTTTATCCATGTTCAGGAAATACAAAAACGTTATAGACTTTATCACATTAAATAGATTTGTAAAATAATACGTTTGAACTTGTAAACAAAGAAATTATCCAAAGATTGGAACTTCAACATGATTAATATCTAGTTCTGCATATCAATGAATGATGGTTATCTTTCCTTTGTGAAAAAAATATATTGATTTTACAAACCATTAAATGTACTTTATATGTGTATTTTGCTCTTTTGAATCATCAGTTTATAGTTTTGTGGATCTATTATGGTATCATTTGACAGAGAGAAATCACTAAACCAATGTTGTGTGCCAAACCTGTTGGAAAAATGTTAGCAGTTCAGAAATACCTAAAAGAAGGTGATAAACCAAGCATTTTAAATAACAGCGAATAAGTCCATATCTGATTAAATACAGCAGGGGCACCTCTGTAAGATTTTCAGAATGTGTCATTTCAAACACCACAAATAAGCTAAATGAAAGAGATATTCTGATGAGCAGAAATAATTTATACATTAGAGGTTTTCTCCACTGTTATCTTTGAAATTCAAATTAATGGCTATGGAAAGCTGTGCCGCTGGGATGTTACGCATCCATCTGACAGTACATGGGGTATAGAAATGGAAGCCTTATGAAGAAAATAATATCAACAGAAAAAAAAGGAAATCTAAAAAGATATCTAATTAGAACATGAGCATTGTTTTGTTTCAAAGACATAATCAGTATTATTGCTGTGGCTTTACTGAGAGACAGAAACAGACACTACACATCTAACATATTGTGCTGGCAAAGTTGGCTACTAAACCCTATGTATTCCTCAGGCTGTTTTCTGGAGTACTAGAGTTGTGTAAAAAAAAGCAGCTATGGGACCACTTTTAGTGTATTCATTAATTTGCACTAAGATCCATTAAAAGCTTATATTTTTTTCATAACACCATCACAAAAGTGACACCAGTCATGTAGCCAGAAGTTAACCTGCGTTATGCATTTATTCCCGCCTGCCCTTGTTCCTTTAACTGGTAATATGGAAGAAAAGATGACTTAGGCACCAAAGTTCTTCACTTTCTCACCCAGGGCCTTATAGTCTTCTTTGATTTTGCTTATGTTAGGGCTTATACTGTCATTCATGCCCAAATGAAAGAGTAATAGTGAATGGCAGTCCGAGCTCTTGACAAGTTGTAGCACCCTCTTGGCAACATCCCGGATCTTAGCCCCAGGAAGGCAGCATGCTTCAAGTGACTCCCTGTTGGGTCAGCAGATGGATATCTCGGTGCTCTTTAACGGTCTCCCACAATGAGCACACATTGGGATCTTTTTGCAATATTTGCCATTGGCTGTGGGTTGAGTTGCAACTTCTGAGTCTTGGTCACAGATTTCTACTGTTGTTAAAGCCTCAAATCTGTTTCCAGTTGTGACGCCAGAGGGTGGGGACTGTGCCATCTGTGGGACACTGGGGTCCAGGGTACTTCATCCTCAGTATTGTCTGTTACTGAAACATTGTTCTGAAGCAACCTATCAATTTCTACCTTGGCTTCTGTATTGTTGCACTGTCTAGTTACCATTTCCTGTAGCTCAGCCACCTGATACAACAGGTCGTCTACCTGTGTACAGCTTGTGCAGGTATCATGGAATCATTGAGTAGTTTGGGTTGGAAGAGACCTTAAAGATCATCTAGTTCCATTCCCCCTGCCATGGGCAGGAACACCTCCCACTAGATCAGTCTGCTTAAGGCTTCATCCAATCTGGCCTCGAACACCTCCAGGGATAGGGCATTCACAACTTCCCTGGGCAAGCTGTGCCAGTGCCTCACCACTCTCATAGTGAAGAAACTCTTCCTTATGTCTAGTCTAAATCTGCCCCTCTCCAGATTACACCCATTGCCCCCAGTCCTATCACTACAGGCCTTTGTAGACAGTCCCTACCCAGCTTTCTTGTAGGCCTCCTTCACGTACTGGAAGGTCACCATAAAGTCTCCCTAGAATCTTCTCCAGGCTGAACAACCCCAGTTCTCTCACCCTGTGCTTATATAGGAAGTGCTCCAGCTCTCTGATCATCTTTGCAGCCCTCCTCTGGAACACTTCCAACAGTTCCATATCCTTCTTCTGTTGAGAATTCCAGAACTGGACACAATACTCCAGAAAAGGTCTCACTAGAGAGGAATAGAGGGGCAGAATCACCTCCCAGTAGAGCGGCAGAATCACCTTTTCCCCAGGAGAAGGGACTGGGTACCCATTGCAGCCTGCTGTCTGCTCTGGTTTCATTGAGGGGTTCAGAAACTGTCTGCAGCCTGAGACTTGGACAGTTGCAGGATCCCTCTCTGGGTTGCCATGTCCATTCTGGCAAGTATGGAAGGCAAAGCTTTCCTTTGGGTAGATGCCATATCTGAGCTGTTTCTGAGACAGTGACAACTACCAAATGAACTCACCTCTCAAGCTGGCAGGGTCTGCATTCCTTTCCTGTGCACCCTTCTGGCAGGTTGTCTTTGCCCTACCTGCAGCTCTTTAGCGTGCTGTCTGTGATGTGGAGCCATGCACTATTGAGCTTCACAGCACAAAAGCTAGATGCCTCATTCTTCAGACTTCATAGGTAGGAGTTCTACTAAGTAACAAAGCATTCAGCTCATCAACCTTTTTGTCTGTGCTTGGAGTATCCAGTGGCTCAGAATCTTTACAAGGAATCTGGAATACAATTTGCCTCTTACGTCATTGAAATAAGTTTGAAGAGCTTATCTAAACATTTTAAAGTTTTGGTTAATTCCATTCAAAACGCTATGCCTTCTGAATTTCTTTTATCTCTGAGGAAAATGTGTTTCTGTTATCACTTTTCTTTTTGTCTGAAAGAAGTGTTGCCGTGTAGTATTGCAAAGCATCAGCTGTAAGATTCTTCTGTACTACTGAGCATGACCATAGTACTGATTAATTTCATTACTATACATAGCTCCTTTTCTAGGCATTATTATTGTTCTGAAATAAATACAGATACTGAATCATTGTTACTGGAAGAGAATCAATAAAATGTTTCTTAAGATAGAAAGCACATTAAAAGTCTTCCTTAATAATATTTCTGAGAACATGTTCTCAGGAGTTTCAGGATCATAACAGAATGTAGATATAACCAGCATAACGAAGATAGTTCAGTGTCATCACAATGTAAAAAAAAAAAAAAAAAAGGCAGGCATCAAAGTGAAAATAATAAGAACACATCGAGTTTTTTACTTGTGTTCCAAAGAAAGCTAAATTTTTAGGTCAGACAAGGACCCCAAACAATAGGTTAGGCCAGAAAGGATCAGAACCAGAAAGTATTAAGGAGGGCTCTCAAATAAAGAATTCAATTTTGTGAAAAACATTAACATGATGGAAAAGCTAAACTTAAAAAAACCCACTTTCTAATGGAAAATACAAATATACTTTTCACCTTATGAAAAGTGTAATCTGTAAATAGGAAAACTTAAGTTTAGATGCTGTCTCTACAAGATGTATCTTTGAACCCTCCATTTTGTCATGTTAACGTGACTTATTTAGGTACAGACTTTTCTTTTTTAATTATCTTCAAACTTTAAGAAAACAGAAAAGGTGCACAACGAGAATGCAGGTTTTCTTCATGTTTGGTGAATTCACTACAGAAATCCATTAAAGGATGCTAGTTAGGTGTGCTACTGAATTACAAAACTCCTCCTCACAGCAGGCTTTGCTCACACTAAACCACAGAAGTCTTCAGTTGCTGGAGTAAAAAAATTTTTGTGTAGGACTCAAAAACTCTAGGAAAAACCAACAAAACAACAACAAACAGTATCAGTTAATTTCTGCAAACATCACAAATTTTATTTCCAATTATAGGGAAATACTATACCCTATACTATTAAGGTAGTTTACCCAAACCTTTAGTCTTGTATAATGGAAATTACACCAACATGAAGAATGGATTTTTAGTTTCAGCATTGCTTACAATGGCTATTATGTAAACAATAATCAGGCCCTGTGTGTTATAGATAAAACAGATGTAAATGCATAAATTACAGGTTTGATTAGGTTTACACAGATGTAAATGTGTAAGTTACAGATTTATCAAACATACTGCTGGGAAGAAGCAATGATATTCACTGTATAAGGAAATTTCTTATACTGGTAGATTAAATAGTCTGCAAAGGCAAAATTAGCTTGTTAATAGCGAATGATTCTGTCAAGCGAGTAAAGAAGACCGTATTTAACAAACAGTATCTAATTTTGAAAAGGAGGTTCAAGTTGCTTCAATTCATTTGAGATAGGTTTATATATTTGAGAAGCACACTAATGTCCAAACTGTGAGCAATGAAACTACTAATTGCCTAATTAGTACCTACTACAGTACCGTAGGGAAATAAATTTGTGGACAGATGTGGAATGAGTTCTGTGGCCTACAGGTCTCCCCTCGCATGATGTAGAGAGTTAGATCCTTAATACAGGGGTAGAGATTACATCCTGCATTTGTAGAAGACCATGTCCTTTATTACCACTGCCGTCAGTGGTAACATAAAAAGGCTGCAAATGAATCTGAATAGAAAAAGAATATAAATGAAAAACATTTGACTTAGCTGACAGTTCAAGATTTTATCTAAGCATTTTTGTTGTTTTGAATCTTAGGAAACAATAAGTACCAAACATATCTACAATGATAAAACACAAACGTGAGTAACAAACAAATACTAACAATTTATTTTCCTCCTACTTTTATCCTTTATGCACATGTACATATGTCTGTACAATGTTAGGTTGTGCTAATGATTTCAGTTTCTCGGTATAGGATTCTTACATTTTGTGTCTGACTATAACAGATATAGGCACCTAGATATAACCAAAACATCAGGCATATTTTCTGCTTCTCTTTTGCCACCATAGTCAGAAGACACTTTAGTAGATGAAATAGCTTAGCTATTTTTATTTTACTGTTAATACTGAGAATTATATTTTCAGATTCTGACTTCATTTCTGTTAGAAGGCACAGAAGCTCAAAAAATGTATTTATTCTGTTCCACATGAGCAAGCAGCCATGTCATACACTAGGTAATTAGTTGTTTTGTTTATGTATGCAGATACCAAATATGCAATGGTAAAGGGAGTCTGCTTTCATTTTGGTAGGCTTAATTATTTACACTGATAAGGCATGAGATGCAAGTTCTAAGACAAGTTTCAAATTTGACCTATACAGCCATATTTTTTCAATTTCTAAAATAAATTACTCTGATAGAAAAAAGAGCCTGGGAATGGCATTCCATTGTCTGAGGGATGGTGTGCTAGGAAGGTCCTTTGATCTGCCACCTAAGAGGAAGTGGGAGATAGCACTCCAAGTGCCAACAAAGACACAGATGTTATTGATAGGTTAGAAATGACAGCGAGTAGTTGCTTAGGAGCTAAGACTATTCCTGTCAGGAGCACAGTGGGATCAACAACCCAGCTGAAGTGCATCTACACCAATGCATGCAGCATGGGCAACAAACGGGAGAAACTAGAAGTCATTGTACAGCAAGAAAAACAATGATATTATTGCCATCACGGAAACATGGTGGGATGACTCACATAACTGGAGTGCTGCCATGGTTGGCTATAAAATCTTCAGACAGGAGGGGCAAAGAAGGAAAGGCTGTGGGGCAGCCTTCTATGTTAGGGAGAGTTTTGATAGCCTTGAACTTAATGACGGTGATGATGGAGTTGAGTGTCTATGGGTAAAAATCTGTGGAATGCCCAATAAAGCAGGTATTGCCACAGCCTACACCTCTCTGTCCCCACCCCTCACCGGATCAGGTGGGGGGGACAGGTAACAGGCTCAGGCATATCCTTCCTCCCTAGACAAGTCCAGACATGCTCTCCAGCACTTCTGGCCTTGCCAGCGAGGCTGGGGCCAATCACCTGCTGTGAGCCATTCAACTCATGCCAGGCCAGGTCCACACAGATATCATGTTGGGAGTCTGCTATAGATGACCCATCCACAAAGAAGAGCCTGATGACATATTCTACAAGCAACTGGGAGAAGTCTCATGTTCACTAGCCCTTCTCCTTGTGGGAGACTTCAACTTATCAGATATCTACTGGAAGTATAACACAGCAAAAAAGAAATAGTCTAGGAGGCTCCTGGAGTGCTTGGAGGACAATTTCCTGATGCAACTGATGAGTGAACTGACTAGGGAAGGTGCCCCACTGGACCCGTTGTTTGTGAGCAGAGAAGACCTTGTGGGAGATGTGACAGTTGCAGGACACTGGTGCGTAGAGATCACAAAATAATACAATTCTTAGTTCTTGGAGAAGTGAAGAGAGGTGTCAGCAGAACAGCCACCTTGAACTTCTGGAGGCCACACTTTGGACTGTTCAGAGGGCTGGTTCATAAAGTTTCTTGGGAGGAAGGAACTAAAGGAGCCCAAGAAGACTTCATGCTCTTTAAGAAGAAAATCCTGGTGGTCCAGGAGCAGGCCATACTCATGTGCCAAAAGGAGGGCAAAGCAGAATCTCCATACTTTACTGGATGCAGGGGGAACAATAGTGACAAAGGATGAGGATAAGACTGTGGTAATTCCTTCTTTACCTCAGTCTTTAACAGTAAGGTAAGATGTTCTGTGTGTACTCAGCCTCCTGAGCCAGAAGACAGATGGGGAGAGCCAAATAAAGCTCCAATGATCTGAGAAGAAATGCTTAGAGACCTGTTCAGACAATTAGACATTCACAAGTCCATGGGTCCAGATGGGATCCACCCACAGGTATTAAGGACACTGGCAGAGGTGCTCACCAAACCCCTTTCCATCATCCCCCTTACCAGAAGTCCTGGCTAATAGGGAAGTTCCACTTGACAGGAGGTCGGCAAATGTCACACCCATTTATAAGAAGGGCCAGAGGGAGCATCCAGGGAACTACAGGCCTGTCATTCTGACCTCAGTGCTGGGGAAGGTCATGGAGCAGGCTATCTTGAGTGCTATAACACAGCGCACACAAGACAAACAGGTGATCAGGCTCAGTCAACATGGGTTTATGAAAGGCAAGTCCTGCCAAACTAACCTGATCTCCTTCTATGACAAAGTTACCTGCTTAACAGATAAGGCAATGGCTGTGGATATAATGTACCTGGACTTTAGTAAAACCTTTGACATCAGTTCTCTCAGTATTCTGTGTGAGAAACTGCCCGCCACTTGCTTAGACGGGCGTACACTCTGCTGGGTAGAAAATTGAATGGATGGATGAGCCCAAAGAGTGGTGGTAAATAGAGCTAAATCCATTTGGAGCACAGTCACAAGTGCTGCTCCCCAGGGCTCAGTGCTGGGTCCAGTTCCCTTCAATATCTTTATCTTAACCTTATGAGGTTAAACAAAGCCAGGTGCCAGGTCCTAAACCTGGGTCAGGACAATCTGCAGTTTCAATACGGGATGGGGGATGATATGATTGAAAGCAGCCCTGCAGAGGACTTGGAACTGCTGATTGATGAGAAGCTCAACATGAGCCAGCAGTGAGTGCTCGCAGCTCGGAAGACCAACTATATCCTGGGCTGCATCAAAGAAGCATGCCCAGTAGGTTGGTGATTCTCATCCTCTACTTTGCTCTTGTGAGACCCCAAGTGGAGTAAAGTGTCCAGTTCTGGAACCCCCAATATAAGAATGATATGGAACTGTTGGAATGGGTCCAGGGGAGGGCCATGAAGATGATTGGAGGGCTGAAGAACCTCCCATATGCATATGCTAGCATATGTAACTTTCCACTCACGATGACAGGCAAACTTAACAAGAAGATGGGAATGTCACAACTATTGACATGTAGTCCACTAATTAATATCTCTCTTTATTGCTGATAGCAAAAGGCAAGGATGGGAAAATAAATCTAGGAATTTATACTAACTGTATTTTACTGGACTTTTTATTTTTAGCAAGTGTTGCCTTTCAGCAGGATGTGGTTGTTTTGGTTGCATTTTGAGAGCAAGTTACATCATTATTTTTTACCACAATTGCACATCTCCTACTGCCTGGACAGCTTTCTCCACTGACTTCCAGAAGAACCAAGCACAAAAGCAGGAAGGAAGGGGAATGACTACACTTCTGCCTCCTAACTCCAAATAGTCAGAAACCTAAGCAACTGTGGATTCTTATGGATTTCTTCCCCTTGCATTATCATAGGCAAGGCAATAACTATTAGTATTTTAACACGTGCAAGCTAGTAATAATAACTGTGCTACAAATAAGTTAATAGATTATTTCATTTCTCTTCAAATGCCAAATGGCTATCCCAATAACTTTTTTCAGAATGAGTCTGAGGTATTAAAAATTTATATCAGGTTTACTCTTTGTCTACAGATCCAAATGAAACATTTTTTTCCACATTGCTTATTGCGTAGATAATTGAAACTTGTATGTTTTAGTTTCCTCCTTAAAATCCAAGATTTTAAGATTATCTAATGGTAATACACACTGTAATTCTTTTCTCTTGTATCCTTGTTGCTTTTTGTGATATTTTCCTACCCCTGGAATGGTCTCATTTTTCATCTTTACTGAAATTAACTTAATTAACTTGGCACTGTCTTCACTTCTTCCAGTAATATTTGGTTATACTTTACATTTTGTTCAGCACTCAATAATTTTGTGGGAGAGGAAAAGTTGTTTGTATGAATACTTCCAAGATGGAGAAAACAGTGCTCCCTGCTGTCTTCTGTTTATCTCGTTTTACTTACCATATGTATCTATTCCTAATAAACATTGTAAATTCTCCAGATTTTTAAATTTATTTTTATTTTTGTGACAGTGATGACACTTGATTGTGAACCTATATTCAACACTATTCTTTTGTTATCCCTATTGTGCTGAAACATGGGCTGGAGGAATATGGAACCTGAGTAGTTTCCAGCAGCCCACAGACCGTGATCTGATCTTCATTAAGTATAAATTAGCTGAATTCAATGGTTCTATGCAGTTTATACCAACTAAGTTTATAAGCCTACTTTTCCATTTTGTTTGCAAAGAACACCCCAAACTGAATGTTACATGAATGACAACATGAATGATAATTCCGAAAATGGGCAGGAGCTGTCTTGTGCTAACTACACCAAAAAAGTCATAGCATACTGCCCTGAAATGCTTAACTTTTGGAATGATAAAACAAAAAATGGCCGGAAGATTAGAGATAAAAGTGGGAAACTACTTCCCCATCATCTTGTTCTTGTGGAAAGCCTGCTTTACATATTCCACAATAAATCCATTTTATAGAAAGTAATTCCTTATTTATTTTTACTTTATTTGTCTTCTATATGCATTTAATTTACAATTAAATAGATCAAGAAAAGATACGTTTTCTAATCCCAGAATTCTGAAGGATAACAATTCTACCCCAAAAGATTATGAACAATGATGAAGCCAATAATCTGAAGAGTCATTCACTAACATTTCAGAACAATATTCAAGAGGCCATCTCAATACTTTCATAAAAGGCAGGATTTAACTGTGAGTGCAAGCACATTAAGGAAGGAAAAATGCATAATAACAGCAAACTATATCCTTTAATATTCACAGAACATAATTATTCATATATACCCAAACTCCTGACATGCTTACTGTAATTGGACAAAAATCCACACTTATAGAATTATTAGGTCATAAATTCTGAGCAGATTAAGAAAGCTATAAGGCTTTGGAATTTAACATGGATGTAAGAAAGCACCAATTTATAGCATCCAAGCTGCCTATAGCTGTGATGTCTCAGGGCCACCATTTACAGCAAGTTAGAAAATTTTTCACAGAAGGTGATTGAAAAAGAAAAACTTCAAGCTTATCCCAATCATCAGACCATAAAAAGACTGGACTTATAAGTAACTTCAGCCTGCATTGAGCATCAAATTATTAGAGGGATGGAGAAGAAGATCAAGAGAATATCTGAATCATAATGTTAGCTAAAGATTTGAGAAGCAATTTTTATGGATAATACAAAACAAATAAATAAATATTTCCCCTCTAGTAGGTACAGTGTACTCATTTCCTAAAATATCTAGGTCTGATGTACAAGAAAGAATCAATTAATTATACCATTTAAATTCTACTGCAAGAGGGATGCTAGTGATGTGGACATATTTTTTTTAGAATCATTTAATGGGTAATAATGTTGTGTTATATGTAAGTTTAATGATGTATAAACACTTACTTCTATACATTACCTGGCAACTAACAGGAGGAAGCATTTCTTAAATGAATGTCACTGAGATGAAGAGCAAAAACAAAGCTTTACGGTGACCTTGCACATACATTCAATACAGTAACAGCTTTCTCTTAACAACAGCTATTTTTGCTGCTGTTAACATCTTTGTTTCTATGAAACGCTCAGAACATATTTCTATGTGTCTGTAACATGTTAATTTAGAATATATTTTATTGTTCTTATGTGGTTCTTACTTACCAAAACAGTGGAATCTCGTAAATATATTTACTCAATCTTGTAAATATTTGAGCTAGTTTTAAAGTAGCTTGGATAAGCATCAGGTTGGTGCAGTCCAAGTATTATGGCACTGCTATAACCCAGCTTCCTGGGACAACTCTGTTTGCTGCTTGGAGTTCTATGCTTCCATATTTACATAGCTGTACCTCAGAGATCTAATTTATGGCTGGTTCAGTTCACACAATCTGCAATCATTTTTGCAACTTCTGTATAGACAATACCCTCAGAGATACTTCTTAATTTAGGCAGGTTACAGCATATGCTGAACTCAAGTATTCACAACCACTTATTCCCCCAGCAGTATAGCAATGTAGTTCTAAAAAGCAATTTATTAAAGCCTTAGGGAAGAAGAAAGCATTCTATTCAACAAACCTATTCCTGTGGCCAAGTCTTACAGAATACAACTGTCCCTTGGGGTTTATGAAGTATTCTTCACACATTTGTTCACATTTAACATGATGGGTTTCAGGAGAAATTCCTTCTTTCATGCCCAAGGCTTCTTTACTAATAAGCAAATTACCATCTCAAAAAAGAAATAAAAGATATATTTTTAAACACTACTTCACTAAAACCCAGACATCTCCACATGATAGTGTGATAAAATTTGAGATGAAGTAGGGCTAAAAGAAAAATATGTACCTCTTGCACTCATCAATATATTTTACTATGTAAAACAGTTTGCATATACAATAGAGTAATTATACTGTCTTGCCAAGAAAGAGATCTTTCTTGAAAGGTGATTAGATGAGGCTCTTTAAAGGAAAGGTACTAAAACAATTTCTTTATTGCAGGTATTTCTAGTAAAAACATATGTATACTTATCTTTCTGTATACTTATCTTCCACCGTGAATCTCTTGTCTCCTTTATGTTCTATGCTGAACCTTTGAAAAGATCAGTTTATCGCTCTTCTCATTTCTCTCAGTCTTCATTTATTTCTTGTTCTTTTGCTCTGTAAAAGAATATTCATATGTTTTATTTATTTATTTGCTGGACTTTAACGCATCCGACATTCCAGAAAGAAAAAGTCAGCTCACAAGATTATAAAAATGAATTGGTGGTTAGAGATAAACATTATAAAAATCTGGTAATATACAGGTCTCTGTTGAGGTAATAAAAGCTAACTATACTTCAGAACCTGAAATTTTAACATGTTCTTATTGCCAGCAGAAATCTGGAGGAAGGAAAACAGTTATGGATCTAATCTTAATGCTTTCATACTAGGAAAATTCTCCAAACCTACAACTATGCTGGAATACCTGTATGAGAAATGCAGGTTTAGACTTTACTGTGAATACCACTTCATATGTCTCCTATAGAAAGAATGGAAAATTAATTTATAATTAGCATGAAAGAATGAGTGCTTGAGTTGGTGAAAGAGAAGATACATACTAATAGGGCCCTGAGGGCACCAACAGGCCTTACTGCCACCTAAGAGAGAGAGAGAGAGCCTTGACTACCTCCTGCACATAGCCCAAGGAGCCCCACATCAGCTCAACCCATAGCTGTCAGTTTCTACCCCTGTGACACCATGGGAGTGCCACTTTTCAGCCTTAACTGTCCCTGCCTCCTGGATATACCTTTCAGCCCTACACTGTAGAGAATATTTGATTATATTCAGACAGGCGCAACTAGAATCCTAGCAAACCCATCTTTAGAGGTATGGCCTTGCAAAGGGTAGTTAGCTAGCCTGATGTCTGAAAAAAACTAAAGGAAAAATACAGTTCATAGCTAAACTCCTAAGATATGGTTTCATTATCTTATCTGTAGCTGTTCTTGAAATATCAGAAGAGTACTTTAGGGGGGGGTTGATAATACTCAAGTCACCAATTATGCTTGTAATTTTGTAAAGAAGTTAGGACCACAACAGCCTTGCATATATATATATATTGGCAAGATATATTCTAGAAAAAAGTATGATCTTAGAAAAAATGTGTGAGCTTATTTTTATTTCTTTGCTTCTACAATCATAAAAGTTTATAAATTATATTTTATGTTGAAAGTTCACATTTGTCACATCTGATTTCTCTTAGAGTTAGATTTTCAAGAAAGAAGAAACAACTGAAACTAGAATGGCTTTCAAGAAGTAAAACAAAAAGAAGAAAAAATAATTCAAATATTTGGAACACTATTGGATCACTGGTTAGAAATGATTATGTGTTCATACTGCTGTGTCATAGAAAGGTAGCTAAGCATCAGACAGCCACACTTTCACTCCCTCCGCAACGTGATGTGGTAGAGTATTGGAACAGTAAAAATGTAAATACTTGTGGGTTGAGATAAAGACAGTTCTATTTGTAAAGCAAAAATTGCACACACAAACAAAGCAAAACAATTAATTAATTCACAACTTCCCATCATCAGGCAAATATTCAGCCATCTTCAGGAAAGCAGGACTTCATCATATGTTATGGTTTCTTGGGAAGACAAAAACCATAGCTCTGAAATTCTCCCTTTTTCTCCTTCTCGTTTTCTCCTCAGGTTTTATTGCTGAGCACAACATCATGCGATGAATCAGTTGGGGTCAGTTATCTCGACCATGTCTCTTCCCAACTTCTGGTGTGCTCCCAGCTTTCTTGTTAGTGGGGCAGTGTGAGAAGTAGAAACGGCCTGTGTAATTACTGCTTAGTATCTTACTTATCTAGCTAAATACTACTTAGCTTAAGTATCTGTCTTTTATCAACACTGTTTGGGTCACAAATCCAAAACAATGCATCATACAAGCTACTGTGAAGAAAAATAACTCTGTTCCAACCAAAACCAGTACACATACATTTAGTCTAAGTCCATATCCAGAGTCAGAAATAATTTTAGCCTTCCCCAAATAATTATTCCTCATAATCATAGGTTCCATATGGAACTCTGTATACTTTACCTTCACTTTTTTGCATGACCTAAGCATAAAATTGCATGGCTTAAACACTTCAAATGACACTCAAGAGTATCATAGGCTCTTTACAGCTTTCATGGTTGTGGTGTGTTGAACTTGGCCAGATGCCAGATGTCCACCCACTCTCTCACTCCCTCTCCTCAACAGGATAGTGGCAGAAAATAAGATGGAAAAGCTTATGGGTTTAGATAGAGATAGGGAGATAATTTGCCAACTACCATTATGGGAAAAAAAGATGTGACTTGGGAAAAATTAATTTAATTTATTGCCACTTGAAATAGATTTTGGTAATGACAGAAATTTAAACAACATCTTCTCCCAACCCTCCCTTCTTCCCAGGCTCAATTTTACTCCTTCATTCCTGACTCTTCTCCCATTTAACATCCTGGCCCCTACTGTGCAGAGAGATGGGGAATGGAGGGGTTATGGTCATTCCATAATATGGTCATTCCTCCTATACCACTCTGTTTTCCTCATGCTTTTCCCCTGCTCTATCATGGGGCCTCTAGGCGCTGCAGTTCTTTAAGGAGCCTGTTCTGACATGAGCCTTCCATGAGATGCAGCTTCCTCTAGAGCACGTCCACCTTCTCTGGCATGGAGTCAGTCCTCCATGGGCTGCAGATGCATATCTTCTCCATGGGCTGCAGCGGAACCTTTGCGTTGGAATTTGGAACAACTTCTCCACTTCCTTCTTCTGCAACCTTGGTGTTTCCAAGGCTGTTTCTTTCACATTTCTCTCCTCTCTCTCACAGCTATTTTCTTAGAGATGCTATCACAGAGGCTTCACGAGCGTTGTTTATTGCCTCAGCTGTATCCTGTAGTAGGTCCATTGGAGCTGTCTGGAACTAAATGGAACCTGGTATGGGGCAGCCCCATACTGCTTCTCAGAGGTCACTGCAGCAGAACTGCTGCTGACAACACTTGTAAACCCCGTGCAGTGGTGAAGGACGAAGGTCACAGTCCAGCAACAGAAACTGCAGCGGGGGCTTACCTGCTCCAGAAGGCTCAGATCTGATGCAGAGCTTTCCTTGTTCCTACCGTTTTGCCATTTAGACTAAAACAGAGGTAAACGAGAGAAGGGGTGAAAAATAGTTATTCAGCTTCTCTGATAAGGTCAATTAAGGTCACTGAAGTAATGGTAGATCAGAGACAATGTTTGAGCATTAAAACATAAATAATGAGAAGAGAAGCAAGGCTCCAAGAAGACCTTATAACAGCCTTCTGGTACCTATAGGGGACCTACAAGAAAGCTACAGAGGAGCTTTTTTCAAAGGAATACAGTGACAGAACAAGGAGTAATGTCTCTAAATTGAAAGAGGGTAGATTTTGATATAAGGAAGAAATTCCTGAGAGCAGTGAGACACAGGAACATGTTGCCCAGAGAAGTTGTGGATGCCCCACTCCTAGAAACGTTCAGGGCCAGGTTGGATGAGGCTCTGAGGAACCTGGTTTAGCAGAAAGTGTTCTTGACCACAGCAGGGGTGTTGGAACTAGATGATCTTTAAGGTCCCTTCCAATCCAAACCTTTCTATGAAACTTTTCTTAATCCCTCTCTTCAGCAGTTCACTATAAACACTGTCTGTGTGGAAAATTGTCTTTTAACAAGTGTTGCATTTTTGATTATTGGACATTAAACCTAACTGATCTCAGAGACAGCATATCAATTCCCTGTGAAGGCTTTTCCCCATCACTTACTTTTTTTAGATTATGGGAGTTACAACTATTAAAACAAAGAATGTTTTACAATTTGTTTTTTTTTTTCATAAACGCAAAGTGTTTTCTTTCTTCTTTCCTATTTGCAATGCTATATTTCATCAGTCAATTGAAAACAACTCGTTGTTCTTCAGCTGAAGTTCATCTTCCTATGAACAGGAAGACTTCAGCACACAAAATAACTTCATACCATCAATATAATTAGAAAAGAAACCATTATGATGTCTGAGCAGGAGGCTGGAACCATAAGGTCCAATTGCACAGAGTTTGCTCACCTTTCTTTCTTAATACTAAAAACTAGACTGGACTATACAGAAAGAACACAAATGTTTCTTTCAGTTCAGTTCACGATGCTTTAATTATAATGCAAGCATGCCTGATTTATATTTAATCATTAATTTAATTATTTCAATCAGGAATCAGTAAGATGAATGCAAGTTTTTAATAATTTATGCTTCTTAAATAAAATTAAAATATATTAGATAATGGTTATTGGTAAGAATACTGAGTTTTAACATGTATTTCAGTTACGCAGAGGAAGATTTATTATCTATCATATTGGATGAGATTCAATGCAAGTTTGACATGTTTAGGCATCAAAATGTGCATATCTATTTCAGATATGAATGATTCAGTTCGGTTGTCTGGGTCAACATGTCCAGCATCATTTGAGAACGTTTTGATGAGCACCCTGGATTTCTGCAGGGAGCTGACAAGCATGTGACAAGATCTTCAGGAGACCTGTGCCCTTCTAGGCTTCCAGCTGGAGTCTAGTACTTCTAATGAAAACAGATGCCTGCATTTGTCATCAAAGGCTGAATTCAAATAGGAATCAGAGCCTAGAGTAAATCAGTTCTCCAGAAAGAAGTGTTCATATCAGTTGCTTAAATACAACCATAAGTTGCCAGTATAACTGCAGCAGTGTATTTAAGTCATCTGAAGATGTATGTCAAATATAATACAAGAAATAGATATACACACTAGGGAGGTGTCTGATATTTTGGACCTGCAGTTAGAGGCCAGATAAGAACAGTTTGTGACAGTTTAAATAATGCATTTGATAAACTGAATCATCCTATGCAAAGCAATTTAGGTTGTTACCTGTCCAGTCACATCAAATTCCACCCTTAATTAGCTGCACTGAGAAACATTGGATTCAGCAATGGCATCAACCAACCAAGAAAATATATTCAGTCCTTTCACTAGTCGGTCCTTCAAGGGGATTACCTAGGCATCCATACACAAACGGAAAATTACTAATTTTAACTAACAATGCCACTTAAAAGCATACTTTGAGTGGCATACAACATCACTTAAAGTGAAACTTTATCAATAACTGCAGAATTTGTCTAGTTAGGCGTATGTCTATTATAGATAATCTATGTTTATATGAAATTTGAACACCTATTACAGATTGCTGAGAGGGAGTCCAGGTTCTCAAGCTGTTTTTTGATCCATGATATTATTCATTAGTGCCTTAGTGGGTCTTCTCTTCTGTTTTCTTCTCTCCATAATTCTACAGACATTCTGTATAGGCTCTTAGGTATTATGCAGAATTAATTTCTTCTATCTGGGCAGGAGCATTTTCACAACCGCCAAATGCAGGTGACCCTGCTTTCTCTCCTACTTGCTGTGATCTTCAACATTGCTTTACTCTAATTTACTTTCTCCTTCAATTAGATTCTATGCAAATAAAATACAATGTATCACAAGGTCAGCCTTTTCTCAGTTTTTTGTTTACTAACTGATTTGGTTAGTTGCATGCTGAATATTACTATCTGAATAGTAATGCTTTGCACAAACTACACAGAGAAAATCCATAGCTTATGAGGCATACCAAATCTTTCAGCAACAACCCACATTACTGACTAGGCCACTGACTCTAGCAAAAATTTAAATGACCAGTACATCTCAGTCTTCAGCCAGATTCCTCTTGGTTCATGTAAAAATTCAAATTCACTTGGGTATTACTTTGCTTTTTTTTTGTTTCATTGCCTGCTTAACTTAGGATATCTTTCCTATCAACATGTGTCAATATAGTCTCCTTTTGAAATACAGAAAACTTGTATGTAGGCTGTTACAAAGGTAATATTTGAAAATAATATTGTTAAGAAACGAGTGCTTGGCTTAATTTGTCAGTTTTACAGGAAAATCTTCTCTATGCTTCTTTTTATATTAAAAACAAACAAGTATTTTCAATATTAAACTCATACTTCCTGATTAAACTTCAGCCAGAGTTGGCATTTGTCTTTTTGTCTATTATTTAAGTTTTTTTTATACACCTAAAGGGGTTCAATAGCCCCAGGAAAAATAAAAAGATTGTTCCATGATACGGCATCCACTTGCTTATATTTTATTTTCTGGACTTCTTGTTTATGACTGTGCAAAACCACAGGACATGAGAGTATAACCTCCATTTTTAAAGGATCCTCTGCTCTTTTTCTTCATCATTGCACCAAATAACAGTCTGTTTTCAGCCTCATTGTTGGTCATAAGAGATAAAGACTGGAAGTATATGTGAAAGCAGCATGATGTAGTTATTAGCACAGCGCAATGCGGGAAGTTCAACAGCTTTGGACTGTATAGTTACAATCTCAATGTCACATGGTGATATGACTTCTACATAAGTTGTGAGAAGATGTAGGAAAAGAGAATAATTACTAAAAAACATTGAGTAGTCTTTTGAATATTGATACTTGCAAGAAAAAAGAAAATAACATGGAAAATGGGAGAGGAAATATGTGCATGTGAGAGCTGCTATTATAAAAATGTTAGACATTATAACGTGATCTTTCAACTTTTAGAAGGCAAAGACAGAGTAGAAGAGATTTTATGAAAGTGTATGTTGTTTTATGTCTTTAACATAATAAGCATAGTATAAGAAGCAAGTATGCTCACTTGAACCACCTTTTCCTCCTGTTAAGATCGTTGAACTTGTACTTGCAGGAGAAGTAAAACAGAACTAACCCCTTACCTTCCTGCAACAGATGAGATGTTAGCAAGCCATGTTATAAGTTACCCTCAAATGATCAATGCTAGAAGGATATACACTAGGCAATATCATTGCACATATAATTATTTCAGCAGAACAACACCACAAACAGGTGAGTGAAATAAAGAAAGAGGTATGAGAAAACAATAATGAGGTAACAGTAATTTGATAAGATCTTTGCTCTGTCATACATCTGGGTGGAAGTGAACTTCAAGAAATATTCCAGGATAAGGTAGTTCATGATGTCCTGAAGGTATAGCCCAGGTGTGAACACTAAGTTTCTCATCAGAAAAGTAAGCCAAAACCCAGTAAGGCTGGGAAGGTGGAACAATCTTGAAGGCAGAAAGTTCATCTTGAAACTGGACTGATCTTCTTTATTGCTTTTAAAGTAATTAGTTTTCCACCACCATATCTAGAAGTATAAAGCACGAAATGCCAAAACTGAGTTTGCTTTCACTTATCAGAAAATTGGTAAATTTGGTTTGAAAAATTATCCCTTGGAATCTTTTGAAATAATGAGTTTGTTTAAAATCTGTGGAAATTTGAGTGTGTTGAAGGAGTCTGGATAGCTATATTTTTTTCATTTTTAATTGAAGGTATTGAAAAACACTATATTTTGGGTTATATCACATACTCAGAGACAGGTATAAGAGATGTATTAGCAGGTAAATAAAACCATCAACAATTAAAAGAATGTAATTTTTCTGAAGTATATCCTTCAGTAGACATAGAGACGATAGTACGCTAAGATTTAGACAGACTACTATCTAGATGACTAATATTCTCTTTTAAGCTGTTAATGCTTTAGTAAACTGAGTGCCAAAAAATGGAACTACACAGAAGACTACCAGCTTTCAGAAGATATGTAAAGCAGCTGCTAATTCAGGAAAGTGAATGGTGTTTAGTGGAATCATGGCAAAGGATTTATGTCCCTGAATGAACACAGCATGATTTTAGTAAGTGTGAATAAAGCAAATCCCAAGGTATCAGATGTGAAAATATTTAATCCCTAAACCTCTCTTCTAAAGAATTTTAAAATTCTACTTGCTTTTGTGGTGTCTCAGGAAAATCACTCAAGAAGAAAGGACAACTCCCATTCAGTCTTCTAAAAGATAATAAGGAATGGTAAAGAATATTTATTTTGAAGTATGATCTCTCTATTGGCTCTGTAGTGTTAATTCAGAGATGTTCCCTTTTTAATCTACAAAGAAATGATAACAGCAGGACAAACTCCAGAGAGTTTCCAGTCTGTTAACCCACAATAGCTACTGTAGTGAAACTCAGTTTGATGTACAGCCACTGGTGCATAATAACAGAAAGAAACACAAATGTCTCAGCATTCTCTTTTGGATTGTGTAGGAAACCTGCACAAAAATCTAGCCACAACTCTGTGTTCCACAGCAAAATCACTTAGTTGGAAGGAGGAATGAGACTGAAATGTATGCTAATATTTATCAAGTCAAGTCTATTTTTATAACCTCTTATCAGCATTCTTTTTCCTTCTCATTCTTTAATTAGACACGTATCATGAAGAATAATGCTTGTAAAGTTCCAAGGTGCCAGGAAAGCTGAAGTGAAAATCACAAAAAGAAATATATTGCCTGGCTCTTTAAACATCTGATAGTCTCAGAATATGTCTTCTGACAAAGTAAAGTCAAAGAAGAGACACCAGTTTATACTATCTGTGTATTTGACTTCAGGGGCAGTGGAGCAGAGAAGTCAGGGAAGCAATGAAGGCAGAATTTCATTTTTGTAGAAACTCTTTGTAGCTGAAGTTAAAAAAAATGAATTCTAAACAGACTTGACTATTTACAAGAACAGTAGTTTAGGTACTAAGCATTATTTTGTACCTACTCATGCTATAATTTTCCCTTTAAGAATGTTTCATCTTGTTCTTTGATCCTGAAGTCAGACATGAACAGCTTGTTTCTTTGATGTCTTTATCCACCTATAGAGTCATGAGCCAACATTTCAAAAAAACAACAACCCATAATTTCTAATTCAACCTTTGAAGTCAGAGTCCTATGTCCATGTAAGTGACTCAGTAAAGAGGTCAACGTTTTATTTCATAGCATGTGCTGACTTTATTGATTTAATTCATTGATCTATCCTTTTGCAATGCGGGTAATAAGAAAGTCCCACTATGTTATCAGAGTTATGCAAGTTTTAATTTCAGAGAGGGAGGAGTAATGATTTAGCTTAATGCTGTGCACTGCTTAAAACAGCCTGGGAACTGCATGCAATCTACAGGGTTGAGAAGTAGACACAGAATCACAATAAAAGGGAAAAAAAAATAGAAATATTTCTATTAATGTTGAGTTTTCTTGTCATCTGAATTCTAGTGGTCATTTGGGAGTTCTCATTACTCATGAGTTTCATATCCCAATCTAGCATACCTTTTAAGATATTCTTGTATCTTTATTTTATAGTATACTTGAACTATATTAATTTGGAAGGATGTAGGTTGCTCATTTCTTCTAGTTTATTTGGAATAATAGTCAATTTAAATTTGTATAGAATAGATCTTTGATAATGAGATTCTCCTCTAGATGTCATTCAGTTTCCCTGTGGTCTTGTAGTGTCTGACAAGAATATTTTTGCAATTATGACTTAATTATATATTCCCTGAAGAGTTGCTATATATAGCAAAGTCATTTAAGCAATGACCAGCAATTTAAAATTAACAATTTTAGAAGGCATCATTTCCACCATTCTCATCGAAGTCTTGAGAGAAGATTTTGATTAAGTATGGATTAGAATGTAGGATGGAAACCAAATTTTATGATTGTTTTCAGTCTCATGAACTCTCATTTATCAGGTTACCAGTATCAACAAATATATGCATAAGGAAAGTGTACCTTACTACTGTATTTGTCTTCTGCCTCAAATGGTTATAGGATAAGAACTATGGTATCTGCTCAAGGATCATGCTCTACCTACCTATTGAAAATATTCTAAATTGAAAATTGCTCTTTCTTTATTTCCAGTGAAATTTGTCCTTTTGTGTTGTTTGTCCCTATCTCCCGATCATTTATAATGTCAACTTCCTTATACTGATATATTTTCCTTTCACAGAAGAGCTAAAAGCAACTCTGAAATGCAGAATACTGTATAAATTTCTCTTTAGTGCCTCCTTACAATATCTCTTTAATGCATCCAAACAATACTGTTAAAAAACAGTAGAACAAATACCTAATACACACACAAAGAAAAAGGAAATTTATTAACATGAAATAAATTGTGAGCAAAATTTTACTTTACAGTAGTGCTTTTAGCTAAGAAAAATAGTTTAAAACTAATATCAGCCTTTGACATTTTTCCATTGTTAACTTTTTTCTTCATTTCACATTAGTGGTCCTCCTAGATTCGTCTTGTCTCTTTCACAGCTCAATTAGATCAGAATTTGACATTTACAGAATCCTATGAAGCATGTTTATATGTTACAATTTTTCTTGCATCAGTTCCATTATTCTGGCAGTCCAATGCTCATTGATTTCTTTTTTGAGGCTTTACTTAAAAAAAAGAAGTCTAAGCATGCTTTAAGAACAACTGTCAGCCTCTAACAGTATTTAAATGCTAAGAGCTGTTAGCTTCAGCAGTTGAAAATAGTCCCAATGAACATATGGATGATGACAGCCACAAGACAATCCTATCTACAAGAGCTGAATTTTTATTTCACTTGCCAAAGGCAAGAAAAAACTCTCAGCTTTTCTACTCAAGTGCAGGTGTTTTCTCCTCTGCCCATAGCTGTTGTGTATGACTGATGGACCAATAATGTAAAAAGGCAAATTCTGAATTTAGAATTTGAAAGGGCTGGGTAAAGATTTCTGAACAAGAAAAGCAGTTTGTTTATATGATTTTGGCTATCTGTAACTGCTTTATTATTCTGTTTAACGATTTTAAGCTATAGATAATATTGTGTTGCAACTCTAAACTCAAAATTTCCAAACACTGAGAGTCTGTTGTGCAAGATCACTTGCTCAAATCAAAATGTATGCCATCTGGCAGGTGTCTTGTACCTGTCATTGAGGATGACCATCAAAATAAAAACTTCTTTTGAGCAAGGAAATATTATACCTATGCATAAGTCTTAACCATTTGAGACTTAGAGGTGTCATATCTTGTTATTTTCATCAGTCAAAAATCTGGGATCTCATCTCAAGAAGAATTTACAAAAAGTGTTTTATTTAACATAAGTGAAAGAAGTTGTGACTAATCTGGTAACACTTCTGTGAGTCAGAGCTTTGTGGATTTTTTTCCACATTTTCAGTGTGTCTTGTTTTTTTCACCTGTTCCCAGTATCAGTGAAGAGGATTGTCTTTTCCATCTTACTAATCAGCTCTGACAGATAGTTGAAAATATTGTAAAAGCAAAGACCTCACTGGAAGTGTTCTATTATGGACTGGTCTCATGGAGTAAAAAAAGGGGTCAGCAATTCTGAATTAAGGATCCAAGATTTTAAATGTAATGTAACTGCTATTATTTGTTCTTCAATGAACTATTTGAAGTGAGTGGCAAATTAGGATGAACTTACATCTTTCTGAAAAAGATGAACTTACATCTTCAGTAAAATGTTGTAACTGGTGAAATCTCTTGTTAGCTCACACTCCCACTTCTTTAGAAATTGTCCACTAAACTTCTCTAGTATGTATGCTCCTCACATCCTTTGAATATATAAGCTTCCTTGGTGTGGGTCAAGATCTGAGCAGGACTCATGCAAGACAGGGAGAAAATGAAAGCATTTTGTTTCTATTTCTCTAAACTTCTCTCTTTCTCTCTTTCTTTCTTTCTTTCTTTCTTTCTTTCTTTCTTTCTTTCTTTCTTTCTTTCTTTCTTTCTTCCTTCCTTCCTTCCTTCCTTCCTTCTTTTCTTTCTTTCTGTGTTTCTTTCTTTCTTTCTTTCTTTCTTTCTTTCTTTCTTTCTTTCTTTCTTTCTTTCTTTCTTTCTTTCTTTCTTTCTTTCTTTCTTTCTCTCTTTCTTTTCCTGCAGCCTCTCTCTCACATAGAGAGTTCAAAAAGAAAGTTCTTCTCTCTTGCCTTCCTTATGCTAAGTTTTGGTTCTTTGTGTGTTTATATTCCCTGTTTGCGTAATAGATTACAAGATTCCATGAAAACATAGTCAAGATATAAAGTCAAGGACTCTAAATTTCTAAATCTTTGCCAGAGGCTTTCTATATGTCCTTGTCTAAACCAATACTGCTGTTTCCTGAATTGCTCTAATAAGTTTATTATGGTATTTTTTGTTGACCCATCTGTTTTGTATCGTTTGCTGGTAATATTTTAAGTGCAAACAAATATAGATCAATAAACATCTTGATTAAAACCAATGAAGAAGAAAGCAAAAGCAAAACATAAATCATACTACTCAGTCTCTTCCAAGTCCTTCATGGAAAAACTATAAGAAACATTGCAAGTCTGATTTCACACTAGGAAAATGATTGAACACCAACTACCAGATACATGGAAAAATTCCACACATTTTTCATGTTAAAATTCAAAAAAGTAGTTATTTTATACTTTTAATTTGGCAGAGCTAGTGAGGTTTTGACCTTCTCACAGGAATACAAGACAAGTCAGAAACAACCTACTTCAGGGTGAGCAATCTACTTTGTGTACCCGGATATCCACGTTAAAGAATTTTTTATACAAGCTGAATTAATACAGACCAGTGAATGCTTTTCAAACCTTTCAAACTATGTGTGTGATACACGTAATGCAATCAGAAAGTATATAAGCTTTGCAATATATTCAAATGTATTCGATGTCAAGCTCCTTAAACACTCATGTTAATCTTACTAAGTTACTTTCTTAGTTTTCTCTAATATCCAATAACCAACTAACCTTGTTGCATTGAGCATGGTTTAATTTCATCTAAATTGTATACTTTAACAGAATATGCAAAGGGTTCATCCTTAAGTTTGCAACCTCTGGTCTTGTTACTAGATAACAGTACTGGTCTTCAGAGAAAATAATGAGACTACATGATTGTTCTTCCCCAACTTTTCTTTGAATATATAATTTAATTCTTCCTTCTACATCCTTTTAATGCATGTAAGTTTGACTTAGTAAGAAGAAAAAGAAATCTAATCTTATGTGTAAGACCAGCTGTCTCACCTTATTTACACCCAAGGAGAAAAAAAGACAAGAAGTATGATATTTGGTAAATTATATTGCTCCGAGTGTTATTTGGGCAAAAAAATCTAGGGCTTAAATGTAAGGAATTGACAGTCTGAGAATTATCTATGCTTTATTCTCCAAGAAGTCTGTTAATACTTCCAGACAGTTGTCTTTTTTTATTGTGTGTGTGGGTTTGTTTTATTTTATTTTTCTTTTTTCTTTTTCGCTTTTCTTTTAATGTATTATACTTTTATTTAACATTTCTCCTTATCACAGCTGGATCTTGGATTAATGATCCTCAAATAATTAAACTTTGATCTGGATTTGCATGCAAGTTTGCAAGACAAGAAGTATGATATTTGATAAACGATATTACTCCACTGCCCAACCAGATGGTGATGTGCTTTTTATGGGGTCTGTTTGCTCCAGTGCCAGTGAGAAATCACTGGTGAAAGAACTCAAAACATTCAAATCATCAGATAGTTGGAATGATAATCATGGTAATGAACTGGCAAAAATTATCTTAAGATCTAGCCTGTATTTTCACTGCTGTATTTTTTATTTCTCTTTTAGATAACCATGAAGACTTAGAGATATGGATGTTAGAAGCCTTTTCTGCGAAGACTGACGCAGAAAAGCCTGGTAATTTTTAGCTAACAGAGTGCTGTATGGTGCAGAAGAAGAAGAAGCAAGAACTCCAAAATACAAAATCATAAAAGAAATTAATACTTTTTGTTGTTGTTTATTTTCTGAAATAATATCATGCCTAGGTGTGTAAAACTACTCTTTAAAATATATAATAACAGTCAAATCATAATTTAATAAGATATCTTTAGTCAAAGGTTTTACAGATTGTTTTGCTTTATAAGCCATATAAAGATTTTCAGATGAATAAAGCCTCTGTAGAAAAGAATATCAGCCACAACAATGTATATTCTGTTATTTAGGTAATGTATGTCAAATTTTATATTTTATCAAATAATAAATAGTTTCTATTCTTTTCCTAGAAAAGCATTTTAGAATGATCAACTATTTCGTGTGTTCTGTTCACCTTTTGAATATTCCAAACTACAAATTCAAGACAACGAATTCTCATACTCTTCACACTTCAATATTGGCGACTGTATAAATACATTGAAGCACTAATAAATTTACATCAGTCTCTTCCTGTGTTTAATATTGACACTAAAGTATTGACTTTTAAATCATATTGACAGTTTAGTTCATATTGATCACCCTTATCTCCTTTAGCATGTGAACTGAATTAGTAATATATCTTTCAGTATTTCTTTAAGTATTTCACCATTCCCTCCCTGCAGATGTTTTGAGAATGATGTCTTGACATTTATCATGCAGCTTTTTTCCATAAATAATAGAAGTTAGGAATTTTAAATAAAGTTTTCAGCTGAATAATCATAGCCCAGCTATTGAGATTATAACATGTTCAAAGACTATGAACACTTTCAAATGAACATGCATACAAAATATTGCTTATATATGCATAGAAATATTTTTGCTTAGGCACTCCACTATTTATTCAAATATAATGCTGTTATTATCACAGAATATAATTCTTATTTTCTAATTTTATATTCTGCAACCCAACAGAACATTTAAGGTATTTTCTTGTTTACCGTCAGGGATCATTTCTTAACTTCAGGGGTTCTCTGTTACAGAATCAAACTCAAGAATCTTTCTTTTTACACCATAAAGCTCTCTGTTTTCCCTTTAGTTAGTATGGTTAGTTACAATTTAAGCAAAATTTGTAATCTGCAAACAGTCAGTATCTTTATCTGTTCTAAAAACCTAGATAAAATTTCATTGGGTCCTTTTTTTCCCCACTGTGGTTCCTCTTTGATAGGAGGTTTTAGATTATATTTGAAATCATATTTATCTGAACAGACTCCATTCTGCCTTCACAGAGTATGACTCTGTCTTCAACTCTCCACTGAAGTGTATTATGCTCACTAATTGTTTATGCTTATACTTGTTTTCAGGTGATCTCAGATATTATTGTTAGAGCTGCTCCACGTTTTTTTGGGATCTACTTATGAGAATTGCTAAGTAACAATCTCACTAGGTAGCTCTAACAGCTCCTGACAGTTTCTGGGATGAAATCCAAATGTAGATGAGAAAGTACCTTCATTGAAATCTTTAAAGTTTTCTACAGACTTAGCAAACTTGTACAGGTGCAAAACATTGAAACATACTGAGCATAACAGCAAAATGGCTGCTTCTGAGCAAATCTAACCAGAAAGAAAAATCAATCTCTTTAAAGATGCTGAAGAATATCCTGATGTGTAAATAACCAAAACTTTCTGTATTCCTTTACTGACTTTTATGTTCACATGACCTGGCATATAATTTCTTACAGTTGTCAAAAATCTGTCATAATATCTTCTGCAAATACAGATTGAAAATACAAATTCCAAACTGCATCTGTCTAGTCTACAAAAGCTTAAATTTTTATCCTATATTGCCATCCGTCATATACTTAATGCACTTGACATCTCTATTATACTCACAGGATTGAGTGTTAGTGTATAACCAGTAAGTTTTTACTTCACATTGGACATTAACTGGGAAATTTGATTAATCCAATTGGCAATTCTAGGTACTCCAGGGCAAAATACAAGCTCACAAAGTTATTCTCTTCAAATACATACTATATTGGAATAAACCTGGCTGAACAGCCAGGCTTAGAGGGTGGTGATCACCGTCACAAAGACAAGTAAATACACCCCATTGGTCAATACCGGCTTCAGTCCTCTTTAACGTCTTCATTAGTGATCTGTATGGTGGGGGAGAATGCGTCCTCAGCAGGTTTGCAGATAACACCAAACTGGGAAAAGTGGCTGGTACAGCAGAGGATCCTGCTGTCATTTAGAGGGACTTCAACAGGCTGGAGAAATAGCTGACAGAAACCTCAAGATGTTCAGCAAAGGGAAGTGCAAAGTCCTGCAGCTGGGGAGGAAAAACCCTCTGCACCAGAATATGATGGCGGCCAACTGCCTATAAAGCTGCTTGGCAAAAAAGGCCCTGGGACTCCTGGTGGATGTCAAGTTGAACATGAGCCAGCAACATGTTCTTGTTGCAAATAAGGTTAGTAGTATCCCATGCTGCATCAGGAGTAGTGTTGCTAGCAGGTTGAGGGAAGCAATCCTTCCTCAGCACTGGTGAGGCAACACTTGCAGTACTGTGTCCAGTTCTGGGCTTCCAAGTGCAAGAGTAATGTGGATATACTGGAAAAAAGACCAGCAAATGGCTACTAAGATGATTAAGGCACTAGAACATCTCTGCGTAGAAGGAAAAGCTGAGAGAATTTTCAGAGGCTGTTCAGCCTAAAGAAGAGAAGGGGATATTTTCTTAATGTATACGAATACCCAAGAGGGGATATAAAGGAGAAAGAATGCAGCTCTTTCAGTGGTGCTCAGTGAAAGGACCAGAGGCAATGGACAAAGACTGAAACAGGAGGTTGTATTTGAACAACAAAAATCACATCTTTATTGTGAGGGTGAATGAGGACTAGAACAGACTGCTCAGACAGGTTTTGAAGTCTCCCTCCTTGGAAATATTTAAAGGACATCTGGACATGGTCTTATCTCAATTATCAGCTGTTCAAATCCTCAAAGCTCTAGCCGTTCTTGTAGCTGATGTGATAGTAGGAGTTCTGCCAATTTTGCAACTTTCTTTTTTTTCAGTCACAAAAACTGGTTATCATCATCACCATGACCAATAGTTGGGAGGAAGACATAGCATCTTAGTAAATAATTCCAGCATTAGAGCTGATGCTAAAATCTATCCCAATTTAATAGTATTCCCATAATAATTAAAATAATTGTAAGGTTTCTAATTGATGCAGTATGAATATATTAGCTGCAATATAGATATTAGACATTAGAGCTCATTTATGAATGGTCTAACTACCAGGCTGTAATAAGTCTGTGATGGGTTTCCCTAAGTCTCCTCTGATGAAGTTCTTTCACTTCATATAGAATGTTTCAATACAGAGAAACATGAACAAGTAAAAGGACCTACAATTGGTCAAACTGCCGGACCAGTTCAGAGCTGATCAGAAGTTAAAGCATATTATTAAGGGCATTGTCCGAATGCCTCTTAAAACACTGCAGACTTGAGGTATCCACCACCTCTCTAAGAAGCTTGTTCCAGTGTTTGACAACCCTATTGGTAAAGAAATGCTTCCTAATGTCCACTCTAAACCTCCTCTGGTGCAGCTTTGAACCACTTCCATGTGTACTGTTACAGGATACCAGGGAGAAGAGATCAGCACCTTCCTCTCCAGTTTCCCTCCTCAGGAAGCCAGAAAGAGCAATGAGGCGACTTCTCTAGTCTCCTTTTCTCCAAAGTAGACAAACTCAGAGTTTTTATTCACTCATCCTAGGACAGTTACAGCATTTGCCATATGGTATTGAACATTTGTTTTTAAAAACAGAGATCTGAGCCCTTCTCAGTGAGTAACTACATTAATACATATAGGCTTTTAAAGGAATGGGAGGCATTAGCCTCATTCTTCCAGTTCTTTATTCAGATTAGATATGTTTGGAGCTCTGTAAGCAACCTCTAGCTGGAAAATATCATTAGATCTCAGATGTGACCTAGATCTGGAAGAAGTTTAATTTTCCTTTAATGTCTATATAAAAATATTTGTGGCCTTTCCAAGATGAGGATGATCATATGACTAAAGAATTAATTAGTAGTTCATATTCTTTATGTATCCAAAGAATATGTATTAACTGAAAGAACTTCATCAGAAGAGAGCAAGACAAAGCCATCACAGATGTATCATAGCTTGATGTTGAAACCATTCCTGAATGAGCTCTAGTATCTCATATCTGTATTACAGCTAATATATTCAGGGGTGTTATTTCTTTGAATGAATGTTAAACATCTGACAATTATGTTCACATATGAAGCTAATGTTTGTATTCATTTTATGGTCAGTAAAGAGGATTACACGTACAAGAGTGGAATGACTCAATCTTGGAAGAGGGCTACCACTGTTTTCAGGAAAAGCATAGACAAATAAAATCTAATAGAACTGAAACAGAATATATGATCCAGGCTTAGGGTTAAATGCTTAGCTTACTGGAGTTTTTTAATTCTTTACTACCATTTCAATGTTTGCATCAGGAATGCACTAAGGAATAACCAGTGAGCCCAGGTGGACAAGAAGGCCAATAGTTTCTTGGCTTGTATCAGAAACAGCGTGGTCACGAGGGCCAAGGAACTGATTCTGCCCCTGTACTCAGCGTTGATGAGGTCGCATCTCAAATCCTGTGTTCACTTTTGGACCCCTCACTGCAAGAAAGACATTGAGCTGCTGGAGTGTGTCCAGAGAAGAGCGACAAAACTGGGGAAGGGGCTGGAGAACGAGTCTTACCAGGAGCGGCTGAGGGAACTGGCGTTGTTTAGCCTACTGAAGAGGAAGCTGAGAAGGCTTATCATTGCCTACAGCTACCTGAAAGGAGGTGGTAGAGAGGTGTATCACTTCGCCCAAGTGACAGGTGATAGACAAGAGGGAATGGCTTCAAACTACATCAGGGGATGTTCAGATCGGACACAGGAAAAATTTCTTCACTGAAAGAGTTACTGGGCACTGGAACAGGCTGCCCAGGGAGGTAGTTGAGTCACCACCCCGGAGGTGTTTAAAAGACCAGTAGATAAAGTGCTTAGGGCTATGATTTAGTAGTGGATAGGTACAGTTGGGCTCGATGATCTCAAAGGTACTTTTCAACCTAATGATTCTATGATTCTATGATTAGTGAATTTAGCCTTTTGGCTTTATTTAACAAATAGATCCTTCACAAAAAAAATCCATAAGCAGAAATACTCTAGGGAGTGTTCTTACAGTGCTTCTACCTCTAGCAGACAGTGCTATTTCTCACTAAATCCCCAAGGGTGCTTCAGATATGCATGACTCCATGCACCTGTGTAGTGCATTGTATTCAAAACTGATTTATATAATCTCTTGGAAACAATTTGTAAATTTTATCCTTCACCTTCTTTACACATATACTGCCAATATTTCTCAAGGTGTAATGGGTATAAAAGTGTGTAGTTCAGAATGCTTAACCTAAAGCAGTAGACGCCTCAGAGCAGTCACGCATGACTAATACCAGTTCAGAGCAGCTTGCTCTCTTTGTCCTCAGCTTGGAGAAACCACCATAGGGAAGGAGAGTTGAGCACCACATACTTTTACATAAATATTATATGAGCCTTAAAATTCTGATTGTCAGTTAGCTAGAAATCTACCAGTGAACCAACATGCAAAAGTCTGAAAGTTAATGAAACAGAAAAAGGAACTGCAAGAAATAAATGCAGAAATTGCCTCTATTTAACAGTCTGTTCTCATCCTTTCTATTACCATGGCATCTTACCTCTAATTTTGAATTACAAATCTTAAATGTAAAATTGCACAGTATCAATTGAATTTCAAAGGAACAACCCTTTAAAAGCCATTATATATTCATTCCTAAGTAATTTTTCATAACACATTCAGTCAATTACTTTGTTTAGTTTACATTTTTCATACTGTGCAAGTAGGAATTAAGAAATATGGACACAAACAAAATATGTTAATTTTCATTATGTTATACTTCTTTTCAAAACTCAAACATTAAGGCATTTGAGCTAAACTGAATGGAATGCATTAAAAGATCTATTTTTCATAACATTTCATGAGGACTTATTAGGGCAATATTGACTACCTCAATGATTTAAATCAACACTGACTGATTAAAAATCCCCTTAGAACTACCAACAATAAAAGGCAGGTACCATCTGGGGGGGAAAAAATGCTTAAAAGAGGGCACTATTCTCTCTCTTTGGCTGTCATTTTGAAACCATTATTTTCAGAACAGAAAATGTATGGATATGTATTTAAGGAGGAACCACAAGATAAAATGATAGAAAAGGAAGGCTGTAAAAAAAAGAAAAAAAGCTCAAAAAAAAAAAAGACAAAATAAAGTAAGAAGATTACACCATTAGTGAGAGACAAGTGAGAGACACAAACGAGTGTACACTGAAGTGATAAGTGAATCTTCATGTAGGGTGTGTTCAGCTCACAATTATAAAACTTGTTTCTTAAATGGACTGCTCACTATTCCAAGAGGGTTTATTGGATGCTCTTCCTTAGTGGTACCCTAAGATGTAACTTTAAAACTGTGTGCTATTGAGGACTACACCAAGGATATATGATTACAGATTCTGAAAGGAAAATACAAGAGTGTTTCTAGAGCCTAAGAGACTACAGAACAAACAGAAAAATACATGCTACTGTGAAGAACATACTAAATATTAAACTTCTTAGTTTCATATCCATATTATACCTGAAATATGATAGCAGATGCGTTCTGAAATGATCTTAACAAAGGAAACATTGTCTTAATCAAATAAAGTTATCTAGGCTGCTCACTAAATAGTTATTTCACATCACAGCAAAACGGAAATGAAAGAAAATTATAGATCTGCCCCATAGAGGTAGCCCTTGGTGCAGACAGAAAACATGATATAATCAGTCATTACTACGGAGACTGTCTCATTTGAAAAGGTTCAGTCAAAAAGCAGCCAGCTGTCATTCAGACAAGATCATTTATCATTCTAGCTTGCTTTTCTATACTTTCACATTGCATATATTCTGAAATATCAGTTTCATGAGTGGCTTCTTACGTGTTACAGCTTTCCTGATTACAACCTTGCAAGGAGAGTAGGCTGAAGGAATTGATTCAACTTTGAAATTAAACCTGTTTTGAGCAAGAGATCAGATCAGATGGAAGTCTCTTCCAGGCTGAATTTTACTGTGATCCTATAATCTGCAGAATCAAATTCAAACCTCAGTGCTTCGTGGATTCTGCAGAAAAAAATCAAGCATCCCTTGGAGAGAACACATGCAGATGAATTCATTCCATAACGTGTCTATAGAAAGTTTCTCCCTTATTGTAGGCAAGCACTACCTATTTAGGAAGACTACAAGTACTGCCTTTTGTGGAGTTTATGCCTATGAAATATTTCTTGTACAAATCAGTTAGGCATCCCAAAGCAGACCCAGTTCTTCAATGATTCCCGATGTTGACAAGTGCTCATATATTTCTCATGTGATTTTCTGTGTGGCCCTTATTTTCTTTGTGTCACTCATTTTCTTATCCAGCTTACCCATGCTGGAAACTTTTGACAGTCTGAGTGCACGTAGTCCAAAGCTAACAAGTGAAGCTTATCAGAAGATACCCTTTTTTTGTGTCTCTGATCACAAAACTTGAACTTTGGTCTCTTTATCTTTTATCAAAACAAACTTTCAAATCCTTTAAAGTACAACAGTCTCAAGAGTGCTGGTATCAGCTTTCCTCAATCATACATAGCTACAGACATTTTCTCACTGTATCTTTGTGCATGGTGTGTGAAGGCACTGCTTGAATGAGACAAATAGGAAATTGTTACAATACCCTTTTACGGCAAAACTGTAGAAGGGGAAGAGTCCGCTGAGACTCTTGTGCTTGAAAGGATGTCCTTGAATGATTTGAGAACAGTCTGACTCGTATTATGGATACTATACAATAGAAATACAAAATAAAGAAGAAGACAATGTAAGCTGTATCAGAACTGAGAAAATATTTTTTAGGTGTAATATGTTGTTTTATTGTAGTCTACTTTGTGTTTAAAATTGCATATATAGCATAATATTTTCCTTTATTCAGTGTCTCATTTTTCAGGATGTGTTGTCAGTGTCATGATTTAAGGTTAGACTATGAAAGAATTCAGAGGGAGAGTTTACCAGTCTGCCTAACCCTTTCTCCAATGATCTCACAAGAGTGGAAAGAAACCATTCAGCTTGTCTGCAAAAACTGAGCAATCATACAAGGAGAATTATTATTGTCCAGCTTGCTCAACACCATCGCACCTGGGCTGTTATGAGCAATCTCACAAAGACAATTAATCTTGTCTAGCTTGTTCAGTTTAAATCAGAAACACTCTTTAAATCTCCCGCAATGGTTAGTAAGATTCTTGAGACCTGTATATATGCAAACAAATCAATTTTATTATAATAATTCTATTATAACCATTCATTTCTCAATAAGGGTTCGGTGGTGGCTGGGGTTAAGATATGGTCAGCAGTATCATTTGAAAATCCAGATGACACAGGCCAATAAAAATACCAGGGAGTAGGGGGAATGTGGAAGAAAAAACATTTACTGGCAATCTATGACATGCCAAGTGAACAGTAGGAGGTGGGTTATAGTGTGTGCTTTTTAGAGGAAATTTACTGTGCAGAGGTAGGCCTTCCAGCCAAGCAGGAGTGGAAGAATAAATGTGAAAGATATTTGATGTAGAGAGAATCACTTAGGGGTACTATCAAGCCCAGGAATCAATGGTGAAAAGAAAGTAAATGAAAATTAGCAAATGAAGAGACCATTTATGCAAAATCTCAGAGAACTTAGGACAATAAAACAATACTTTAAGGAATTTAGCTAGAAAAATTTTCCTAGTTTGGCATCATATTTATCTGTAAAATCAGTATTTATGTGGATTTAGCTATAGCAGAAATAACACTAAGCATTGAGAGGGACTGTTGTAAAATTTCTTGTAGGGGATGTCTGAAATAGTATTCATAATAAAGAACTCACAAGAGGATGAAATGCAATGCATTCTTCTGTGTAATCATATAAGCAAGGCAAATGAGTTTTTGTCAAGATTAAAACATATATCCTCTCACTCTTTTTCCTGTTAAAAATACTTTGCTTTTCATTTACTGATCATTTTTTAAAAAAATGTTTGCTTTCTTTGTTGATGTGCAGATTTCCACACTTACTAAATTAATTGTAAGTCACAAATAGATATAACTCTTTATCTGATCACACGTGGGTTTTAACTGTGTGCCAAATTCAATGGGTCAACATGCTTAAACCATCAATATTTGTGTCTACGTATATAAAAAGAAGAATAATTTCACCAAAAAAAATATAAGCATATATATAGAAGATTTTTGAGAACATGCCTCTGGTTAACTTTATTAGGTACTTATTAAGTGTCTTTCACCGGTGTTTCATGAAGACATTTCAAGAAATATGAGGGACTATGTGAATTAAATTTGCTATTACAAAAATTCTAGTCAAATCCTAGAAGGATACATGAACACATTTTTCTGTGCTTCAATTCGTTGTTAAATCAGACAAATAGTATTGAGGGACAACCAATAATTCCAGAATACAAATCTCCAGGTGTGCAATCAATTCAAGGGAAGTAGTGAACTTTCTGCTTGCCCAGTACATGTGAATTAAGTCATGTTAATATTATTCAATAAATAATAAAAGCCAGAAAATGGACTTCATTTGCTGAAGTCCATAAATATTGAGTTTCATTATATGAATTTGTGGACATTTTTAACAGCAGAGAGACAAAAAGCAGTATCTGCAGTCTGTCACAGATAGATCATATGTAACCAGGACAGAATACTGAATAGAACGAATGAAATTTGTACACTGCCTATTGCCATTACCTGTGACGTAATCCACAAATATCTTGTCGCTTTCAGACAGGAGGATGAATAGATTCAATGATTGATAATGCAATGCAGAAATTTACAATGTTAGATGACTAGTTCAGATAACTCAAAGTGGTACATATATTGTCTGGATATATTATATAAAGTCAGTGATTTTTTGTATTTTTCAGTATATTCATTGTTTATTAGTGTAATTACAGCTTGAAAGGAGAGAAAACAATCCATTGTTAACTTTCAGCAAGTGCTGCCATTTACTAACAATAAATTAATGTGAAGTATACTCAGTAGTGTTGGCTTATCCCCACACACTTATATCCCAGAAAACACCCAGGCAGAACTGCTTTGTACCTTTGCTGGCTTTACGACCAGAGGTCAAACCTGAAAGCTGAACTTTAAGGATTTCAAAGAAATCTGTTCCAAGGAACTTAACACCTTAATATTAAGTGTCATTCATGAATTAGCATTTAAATGTGTGTCAATAGTTCATATTAGAGTCAATCACGTGCATCATGGAGAAGAGACTTCACTGCCACCGGTCAGGCTGTGTTGCTCACATCCTTCATTGTCCATCTTAAGTAATAATGCATACAAGAACTCTTCCTTCTGCTGCTGGTATCACATATTTTAATAAAAAATAGCATTAGAATGTGTATAACTGTTAATAGCTTAGGTATATGATTACCTAATCTGTGAGAATCTTCTGAATAAATTAATCACACACCACATTAAATGGTGTGTCTGTTCAGAAAGAATAGCAACCTTTGATGACTTGTAGTTACTGGTCATTATAGAAAAACAAATTTGGGTGCTGAGTAAAATCAGATACAGCGATAACAATGAAAACCAAGAATAAGGGGGTTGGAACTAGATGATCTTTAGGGTCCCTTCCAACCCTAATTATTCTATGATTCTATGAATAAGCATTCAGTGCTTGTAGAATGTGCTTCCGTAGTAAATTTCAAGTGTGATATAGAGTTGAAGAACAGTGAAGAAACAGCTGGGAGTAGAGCATAACAGAAAATATATCATCCTGCAGTTTGTAGCAAGAAGGACTTGCTTAATACTTCTTCTGGTAAAATGAAGTGCAAATTTTAAGGAACTGTTAGAATTTATCCTAGAATTGTGATGTGTGTCAAAATTAATTATTAATTTTATATATATAAATTTAATGGTTTTTTAATACTCATAAGTGTATTCAACAGTGTATTTTGCCAAAGTGTACCATGAACACTTTGCAGATTTAATTTCATAAATTTGTATTCTTCCAGCATGACCACTTAGAAATTTTCTACTAGGATCAATTATAAAACCCCACAGCAGGAAACAGTCACTCCAACAACAGAAGAGCTTATGATTTACACTGGCACTTAAAGAAAATTAAAGGCAAATGGAGATACACTGCTGAAGAAGCTCATTGAAGACAACAGAAGAGAGCACTGTGAAGCCAAGTATAAGATCTGATCTCCTGCACATAAAAGAATGTTTTATCCACTGTTTTCCCTGAAGAACTGGGTTTAAGAGTCCTATCATTTCTAAAGTTAAAATATCAGGACCAAGATTAAGTAAGAAATATTCACTAGAAAGGACATGGAAAGCACCAAAGACCCCTGCTACTTCCCAGAGTTTTAAATATGTTTAACATTATTAAAAAAATAAAAAAACAAAAACAGAGAAAGATGCCAATTAGTGCTGTTCCATTCTTACGGAATCACCATACTCATAAATTTGTTTTGTGTTTAATTAAATGATTGCACATTTCAGCTAAAAATGAAAGGTAATTACAGTCTGATTAAATTAACGACCTGAGAAAATTCAACAAGCTTTGGACTATATTATTGTTAAGGGAAATATTATTTTACAAATATATTTTATTTACTGAACATAAAAATGGGAACATATATAATGTGATTAGATGATCAAGTACAGAGTAGTATTACATTGAACTGCAAAGCAAGTCTAATGGGATGTGCAGTGATATCAGTCCAGTGACATAAATCCACTGTGGCTAGGAGCTTTGATATCAGCTAGAAATATGCTGAGAAAATTAATTAGAGAAAAATTATTACTGAAGACATAATGTCAGATCTTTATTACACATCCTCCAAAAAAGGGCTCACTTAACTGATAAATTTTGCTATTAATATGGAAACATAGGTTCATGTTTGCATAATAATGATATATTTTGCAATTTGCTGCCAACATTTTAAAAAGTTACTGTTACAACCTGGAAATGTAGCAATTTATGGAAATCAAAACTACCTAAATTAAAGTAATTTTCAAAGAAGACAAAATATACAGGTTTTCCACCCTAGTTTGGTTTTTGTCAGCGTGAATGTTACATAAATTTCTGTCTCATTCAGATGTGTTTCTTATTTGTTTCATTGGCTTATGTTGATATCCTTGTGGGTTTTCTTATAATAATTCTATCTTCTAGGTCTCTACCACTGCCTTAGAACAAGATTTTATAGCTATTCACTTTCAAAGTAACCAAGAGAATAGAATTTATTTTCATTTGCTTCAGAAAACTTTACCCTTACTGACAGAGCAGAAGGAAAGTCACCACTATCGACTATGGGGTCTGTAGCACTCTCAACCTGCTTCAGTACAATAACCTAGATTGTGGGTGATAATTGTGTACCTCCATAATCTTGATAAAAGCTCATCCCAGCTGTGGTCTCTGCACTGAAGCAAGAGAAAAGGTGCTAAAGTCTTGATTTCCAAAAGGGACCTGGAATAATTGGATCATAAGTGGCACCACAGTTTTCCCGAGACATGAAGCACACAGTAGGAACAGTATACAGGATTTACTGATTTGTTTGTTTGTTCGTTTTTTCTATGTACTTCATTCTACCTTTTGAACAAAATAAGCACTGTTACCTCTCAAAAACTGTAATCTGTGCTACTATTGCACAACATCCTCAGGATCCTTTCAGGTAGTTGCAGAGAACAATAAATTCTCCCACCAGCCTTCTTTCCTCCAGACTAAGCAAACACATTTCCCTCAGCCATTGCTCATAGCATTTGTTCTCCAGACTCTTCACCAACTTCATTGCCCTCCTCTGGGTATGCTTCAGCACCCCAATGTCCTTCTTGTAGTGAGGAGCCCAAAACTGAAAGCAGTATTCAAGGTGTGGCCTCACACGTGACAAGTATAGGAGGAAACTCGCTTCCCTACACCTACCAGACACAATTTCTTTGATACAAGCCATGATGCCACTAGCCTTTTTGGTGACCAGGGCACACTGCTGGCTGAAATTCAGCTGGTGATTGACCAACAGCTCCAGGTGTTTTTGCACCCATCATCTTTCCAGTCACTCTTCCCAAATCTGTAGTGTTGCATGGAGTTGTTGTGGCCCAAGGGCCGAACTAAGCACTTGACCTTATTGAACCTGTGCAATTGGCCTTGGGCCACTGATTCAGCCTGTTCTGATCCCTCTGCAGAGCCTTCCAACCCTTAAGCTAATCAACACTTCTGCCAAGTCTGATGTCATTTGCAAGCTTACTGAGGAAGCACTCAATACCCACATTCAGATCATTGATAAAGATATTGAAAAAGACCAGCCCCCAAACTGAGCCCTCAACAACATCACTTGTGACCAGCCACCAAGTGGATTTAGCTCTGTTCACCGCAGCTTTCTGGGGTTGGCCATCCAGCCATTTTTTTACCAAGTGAAGATTATACCTGCCTAAGCCAATCTTTCTTCTTCTTATGAGACCAGAATTGAGTGTGAGGCATGAGCCTACTTCATGTGCTCTTATACTACTGTAACTGTTGAGTTTAATGCTGCATTTGATATGAAAATATTTATGAGAACACTATAAGGTGCATGCTCCTTGCACTGGGTGAAACAACATCTTTGACAAAACAGATTATCTGAGTGTTAATTTTATTTTTCATCCTTCATGTTTCTCCACATGGCTGGAGGTCCCAGAGTCATATCTGGTACCTTTCATGAGCTTATTTTCCTTCACAAGATAGTAAGCTGTAACATTGCTAAGCTAAAAGTTAGACCAGCAGGAGTATTTATGGTATTAGACAAAACTGGCATTTCCCAGGGATTTATATTTCACGTAAATTTTGCGTATGGTAAAACATACTGAGGAGGTGAAGAATCTATGAATGGTATCTGACTTACACACAATTTTGCCCTTGCTGGGTCAAAATCTAAGTGTCATTATCTCCTGAAAAATAAAGTAGGCATACTCTTCCCAGGTAAAAGACTCCAGGCAGGGAGTACATCTGAATGCTTTGACCAGCTTGTCATGTTTCTTATTAAAAAAAAAGCCTTCACTTGCTAGAAATTCCATTTTTAAGAGTTTTTCTTTTAAAGTATCAGAAAAGTTGCCCATTAATTTTGCCCTAAAGTTAAAATTTCCAGAAAAAACACCATGTCTAGCCTTTTCAAAGCTGCTGCAATATTGGAAATCATGCAAAAATTAAGCTTTTTGGGGTTTCCATAGTACAAATTCATGCTATCAAAAAAATCATTAAAAATCTTCCATTTTGAAGGATATTGCTGCCTATAGCAGTGTTCCTCAATTTAAATCTAAGAGAAAACATCACTTAAATAAAAAAGGAATATCCTTATAATGTGTGACTGGTAATGGTTTCAGGATACACCCAGATGCTTGCCTTTTCCTGCTCTTAGACCTCTTCTCAGTGGCTTGTGGTTGTTATTTTGAATATGTACACACAGACTAGTAAATTATCTGTGCTATGTTGTGCATTAAGAAATAGTATTAATGATTTTTATATATTTTATACACATATATACAGTTGTTGAAATGGAATAACCCAACACCAGGCAGATAAAACACTAGAAAATATCAGCAAAATTTTCTGTATATTGAAAATCAAACAAAACTGATGCATCATTCTGTTTTCTCCTGTAGTAGAAGATCTTCTCGCTACTGTTTGATGATAAGCACAATACTGACCAGATGTCTCTATGAAAGACGGAATGTGTACACATATATGCAGAGCTTGGCAAAAAAGCGTCAAATTGGTTTTCAAGATAAAATTTTATGGATATTAAATATGCAGATGGCTCATTGCAAAATAATGTACTTGTGCATGCATTTTATGTATATGTAACTGTTTATGCATCCATTTATAGATACGCACATTTCGGAAGTTTTATATCCATTAAAAAATATTTTTAAATTAATGAGCTGCAAATAGTAATAGTGAAACTTTTATTTGTTTAGCAAATCCAAAATACAAGATTATAGCTGTGATACTGCGATGTTTCATTGCTATACTAGAGCTTTGTTATGGTGTGAATCACTAGACTATGAGAGAGCTATTTTAAAAAAATCATCCTCTATACAATCTTGCTGTATGCATTAGAAAGAACTCTTGTCCCTAGCTGATTAGCTTTACTTCCCATATTGTTCCTGTAGTACACACAAGTTACGAGAATTATAGCACATCAGCTGCCAAATGTTTCTCATCAACACTTTTCACCAGGTATCTGATCGTGTTCCAACACATTTAATCTCAAACCTTTTCTTCGAGACATAAAAGCACTATTATGCCTAGTCTACAGGTGGATATTAAGGCACACCCCCCATGCAATTATACAGTCCTTGTGCAATAGACCATCTAAAAATTGCTTAGGCAAAATTCAGGATTCTAAGTAAACATTGACTTTAAATAGGGATTTCTAGAACTTCTGCTTATTTTAGGGGTAAGGGAATTTTTCATATAATTGCTACAAGGAGTGTTTCCATTGATATGTAATGGCTTATTTAGTAAGAAAAACATAACCTTCTCCTGGATACCATTTTTTCTTCTTTCTCTCCATTCTTTACCTAAGGAATCATGAAACAATTGAAGACAATTGTGCAGCTGAGAGAGGAGTGTATCACTTCTATTTTGGTTTAAGATTCCAGTGAACTCAATTAGATTTTCTTATTTCCTGCATGGCTTTGATATTCAGCTGTTCAAATAGCCTTTGCACTAAATTATACAGTAAATTTGTTCAATTAGTTAGTAATCAGTTAGAAAACATACATCAGGGTTGACAAGCATAAGAAAGTTCTGTGAAAAACATTCCTTAATGAAACCATGTCTGCATAAGAAACAATGTTCAGGTTTGTACTATTCTAGGCACTATTTATGAAATTCAAATATATGAAAAAAGTGGTTGACGTTCTTAACATCCATACTTAACTCTGACAGAGATACTGTAAGACAATATGCAACCAAATTCAGGCATATAAGGGATTAAATGCCAAGTTAATAACTAATGGTTAATTCCCAGTTCTATAACATTTCTACTGTGTTGCACAATGCTCACACAAGCAAAAAATATATTGATTCTTTCATTGAAAAATAATCCTTCTTCTCCTACCTATTGCATAAGAAATAAAAAAAATAATTTTTGTATATTATTTTAACGTATAGTTTTACATCATCAAAAAGCCATGGAGACAAGTCAATATTTTAGACTAAGGCTCTTCAGTCTAATTTTTTCAGATATGTTGTGGTAAGAAGGCTAAATGGTAAGAAGCAGCAGTGTAATTGCCATTGTAACGTTAAAAACGTTGTTTGGCAATCCACTTGCAACAGAAATTACAATATTTTTATTGGTATTGCTAAGTAATGTTTTAAGATTTTTTTCTTAAAAATTAATCCCAATAAGAGGAAAATAAATTTTTAGCTTAACCCTCAAAGGCAATTGTAATGCAAGAGAGAGCTAGGAGAGCAAAATTAAAAACGTGGATCTAGTTAGGAGAACAGCAAACAAAGCTGACATAATATGTTTCATAAGAGAGAAGGGATGGAAATAGAGTTAGACATGAAGACAGAATCTTAAGAAGAAAGTAAGAATAATAAATGTAAACAAGATGCAGAGAAAGCATTAGAGGGAATGAAAAATATTTTCATTTAAGAACAAAAGTACTGAAAACAGCAAAAAGGAATTGTTCCCATTTCTTTGTTAACTTAATTCTTTGTAATTCTTTTTATCTCTTAAGACAGTAGATACTACAGTCAGATCAGCAAAGCCTTTCGCATACAGCTACTCATAATTGCACATCCTTCTAAATCTAAAGACAACTTTCAAATCATTGATATTGATGTGAAAGTTTAAATATTATTAATTCAATGAAGTGAGTGGTGTGAGTGTTTTCATTCTTCACTCTGGGTTGCATCTCTGCTGTTACTTCAAAACAAATTCATTTTCTTAGAGAGCTGCTGTTCTATTCACATGCCAAAGATATCAAGTGATAATCAAAGATTATGTTTCACAGATGGAAATGACTGACATAAGGGTACAGAATTAGAATAAGCCACATCTTAATAAGATCGATTGAAGTGAAATAGACAGCTGAAGGTATTAAATTGTTCCAGCTTTCCAAGAGATGCTCCATATTTAGCAGTAAAAATAGCTAATTGAACCATGCTATCCTGGCATGAAAATTAAGTCAGCACACCAGTTCTGTATGTAAGTAATCCAGAGCTCAATTACTGACATGAAACTGAGGGCACTTTCTGTAAGTGCTACTATATTCACTGATGAGCATGCAATTTGGTCTGTTTAAGTGTGAACTGAGAACAATATCTCTACTCTCCCCTAGTCTTCAGAAACCTGAAAGGGTGAAATTAAAACCAAAACAAGCACAGGGTGACTTTGATGCTGTACTTACACCTTTAGTTTCAATACAGGATAAGACTGAAATCCATAGAGTGAAGGGTTTATCTTGTGTTCTGACAGTATAATACTTAAGAACACAGTAATGCAATTTCTAAATACTTTTATTAACATAGAGGCTATTTTGTTCATGCATTGGTTCTGTCTGTTGCTTTTTCTCAATCTGCATATCTGAGGTGATGAGAGCACAAAGTACTCTTGAAAATCCTTCTTAGTAAAAAACCCTGTTTAATATATTCTGTCTTGCATAGACTCTAAGTATTGTAAGCAAGCTAAAAGTTTTTTTCATAAAAACATTTGAAGTCTTTGGGATAATAAATCACAAAATACATATCACTCCGAGAGAGCTAACATGATTTCTTCCCCCTGCTGAGTCCAAATTTTGTCAGTATTTCAATCTCTCCTACCACTTTCTTCCATGACTCATTGTGTTTTGATGAATAAATGGTCCCCTACCACCTCTTGCCACGTGTTTGCCTGTTATGAATTTGTCCAGGCCCACTCACGCAGAAAACTTATATTCCCCTGAAGACGAAAGAGTGGCTAAAAGCCATCAAAGGTGAAAGCCTCAGACTGCATCTGCATAGTGACTTTGGTGATTCTTTGAAGAACTACTAAGGCCATTATTTAGGGGAAAATCATCTGCAATATAATTGCTCACAGACATGCTGATATTGTGGTTGCAAAGCTATTTTAGTTCTGCTGTACTGTTAACAGAAATGTAATCAGACCCTTTGCAGTCCTGGTGTGAAGAGAGTCAGGGAATTACTCTGGATGTCAAAATGAAAACAAATCATAATTTTGCAAAGCTGCAAAATTTTGCAAAAACTCATTCCCAAGTTTACCTGACTTCTACTCAAAATGCATTCTTTCCTTTGAGAAAGTTGCAAGTCATAACATGGTAAGTAAAGTCTTAAGTTCAGCATAGATGACAGTCTAAGAAATACAGTGGTAGTGCTTGATTAAACAGTTCCCACAGTGTCTTGGGACAACACTACATAACATAACTGGGATTAAATTGAAAACTTCTTGCCAGTCAGCTAGGACGTGAAGGTTGCTGAAAGAAATATATCTCTGTCATTGTAATGTGGACATAAGATGCAGAGATCAGAGGACATACAATAAAATAGTCTGCACTCCTAAATTCAAGGCAAATGTCATTCGTTAATAGAACTCTGCCTGTACACAGGTAAAAACTGTCACAGACTGAGGAGGGAATATCTTCTTCTTTCATTGTTATTTATGCAGTTAAATAATCTTAACTATTTCTGATAGTCCTCAGCACCCTGGCAACTCCTTGGTACTCAGAGGATGTTAGAAGCCCAAGGATATTTGTATAATCTTTCCTCAGAAAGGTTGGTTTTTTTTTTTTTCATTTAGATGGTGACCTTGCTGTGCTACGTCTTTGTCACTTCCTTTATAAGAAGCTGTATAAATTACTTTCATATTAGCCTAAATTCCAACACTCTATATGATGGTCCGTCTCCCACACAAACCTCCTTAACATTAATTGAAGTAAGTGTCTGATAAAACCTCAGAGGACGTTATTTTTAAATAAGATGGAATTATACATGCATTTGTTCTGTGTGCACAGGTATTCAGCAACTAAATCCTGGCAGAAATTAAATTACTCTAGCATTGATCAAAATTAGTGGAATTTTGCAAAACTCTTTTACTGTTTCACTTCAGACAAGTTTAGAATTGCATTTAAACTGTAAATTGATAATTTATATAAAACAGAAATATAAAAATGGTTTTGGTAGAAAATTTTCAATAATATATACAGGTACACAGTGTGTTTCAGTGGTGTATAATCTCTAGTATTTGAAGACTCGTATCTGATTCATGAAAGAAAATATGGAGCTTTATTTCACCTGTCTTTTTTATAATGAAGTTATGCATATATTTTTGTCTTCTAGTACAGAAAAGAGTGCTAGGAATTGAAATAAAATTATTTCTTCAAGTCAAGTAAGTAAATAAATAAAATATATAATAGGAAGTAAATTCACCTAGACCTAATAGTTGTATTTGAAATTTTCTTAGATATATTTGAACTACCAACTGGATAACAAATTGAAGTGAAATATGTCACTTTAAAACAACTACTTCTACATTGCTAAAGCTAGAAAAACAACACATAATAAAAACAACACATAATAGATGCCTTCTGTAACACTCAGACGGCTGTGAATCTAAGTCTTTCTTTACTGGTATAACAATATCATAAAAAAAATTTAAAGATATGACCGAGATGATATTGTGACAAGTAACATAAGAAGTTTTGTTCATCACCACTTTACTGCTGGCCTTCTTTGCTACTGCAACACGGTGTTCACTCATGGTGAGCCTGTTGTCCACCAAGACCCCCAAGTCTTTCTCCACAGAGCTGCTCTCCAGCCAGGTAGAACCCAGTCTGAGCTGCACTCTAGGGTTACGCATTCCCAGGTGCAATACCTTACACTTATCTCCATTGAACTTCATAAGGGTCCTGCTAACCCACTTGTCCAGGCTGTCCAGGTCTTTCCGGAGGGTAGCTTTTCCCTCTGGAGTGTCAACCTCCCCACTGAACTTGGTGTCATCTGCAAACTTCATCAGGGTGCTCTTCATCCCAACAACCAGGTCACTTATGAAGATATTAAACAGATATTAATGATGTTCAGTATAGATTTGTAAAGCTTCAGGAAGATATGATTGTTCATTGAGAGCAGAAATGCAGATAGATATAATGATCATGTTCTCAGAAAACCTATAGAAGCTGAATTTAAAGTAAATGTAAGCAAAATCAAAGTTTGGTTTTGGTTCTTTTGTTTTGTTTGGTTTTTATGGATTTATAGATTAAAAAATGAAAATGTACTATAGCAAGAATAATTGCCTATATTGGCCATAGTTGGCAGGATTTTGGTAGCAGAAAGCTGCAAGTATGACCTGAGTGGGAGAAGATCAAGGGCTGCCCTGTGCTGATAATGGACAGTTCCAGCTGACTCTGGAATGGATGACACCGCCTCTTCATGCACTAAAACTGGAACAAGTAAGAAAAGCTCCTGGCACCTCTGCAAAAACATATTTAAGAAGTGGTAGTAGCCAATGGAGGCACAAAAGGAGATGTGAGGAGATACAGGAGTATGTGTCTTGACTTACCCTGGACAGTCCAGCTGTCACTGGAGTAAGACCCTGGGTCTCCCTGTAAAATATATGGGTTCAGTACGCCCTCAGCTAAACGAAGGCAATCCGATGAATGATTGATCCAAAAAAGAATTTATTTGTACAGGCATTATAAAGGATAAGATTTGCACTGGTTTAATAAAACTGTGTTACGGGAAAAGAAAGAAAGAAAGAGAGAAAGGGAGGAAAAGGGGGAGAGAGGGAGAAAAGTGCAAGGTGGGCACCACCTGGGCTCCAGATCTCTTCTCCTCTCTCCCAGGATGGGAGGCACATTCCTGCAACTCTTCCAGAGCATTATTTATAGGTTTTGCACAGTGCTTCTTCCAGGAAAGTTCTGGAAATGAGTTCAGGAACTTAAGAGAGTCTCTGGGGTATTGTTCTGCCCCTACTCTCCCTAGGGGCAAGATTGCAGCACGACCTCTCTGCGGAGTAAGTGCAGCTGGGCTGCTTGCGAGAGTGAGATTGGGTGTTGAAGGATACTGCCTCTGCAACAGTCTCAATCACTATTTAAGACAGCCAAAAAAAGTGCTGAGAGGCAAGAGAAAACTGCAATATTTATGTTTGCATTTAAAATGCAGGCAGGTAGAAGGGAATTGAATAACTGGAACTGTCCAACCTTACACTTCGCACAGAAGCACTCATGAAACAATAAATGCAATGTTTTGTAATCCATTAGTTTAAATTCTGGTATGTAATCATTCCTTATCATACTAATCAATAGCTACAATCTTAAAGTTTCACATAGAGTATTACAGCAAAAGAAAAACACAGTTCTGTGTCTGACTGAAAAAGAAATTAGACTGTTTTTCTTCATTGCAAGGACACTAAAAAACTGATATTTTTTTTTCCTGTTTTGAACATGTTATAAACCTCAGATCTGTCATGTGATTTTTGTGTTTCCAATCTTTATTTTGCAGCTCATATCAGATTATCTCGGTGAATAGAGTAAGAGGCTCTTCAATATTGTCACTGCTATCAGACTGAGTGGCTGGGCTGGAGAATTGATGCTTTTAGTTAATGTATTTGATAAGAATGCAAAAGCATTAGTATTGCCTTTTGCAAAGAAGCAATCAAATTTGTTCACATTTATTTTCCAAATTTAAAGTAGTCTGGTACATAAAGATCAGTACTAGATCTGTATTAGACTGGTACAAAAAGATCAGTGCATATCAGTATGTAGTAAGTATTAACAAAATTATTAACCATTTTAAAGACCATATTTTGATATACCAAAATCTGTCACTCTTGTTCAGTAGGCACAGCACTGCATTTCTTAAGTAGACCGACTATGCCGTGAACAACTACTGTGTTTTCATTGTTGTTGAAAAATCAAGTCACTTACAAGCTCTTGCTTCAAAAATTTCTATTTGTAAATATATGTTCTAAAAAACACATAAAAGTGAAACATTGTGAGAATATACACAATTAGCTTACGTTTCTGAGGGTGGTACTTCTCAAAATATCCTAACTTAATTACTTAATGATCTGTCTGACCATGTCTTTGGGTATTGTAGTGCAACTTCCAGAAACTTAGTTTAGGCACCTGTTTTTAAAAGTGGTAGCCATTATCTTTTACTGTTCCCCTTAAAGGATTATGATGAACACTCAGTTCTGCGAAAATATCTCTAATTTTTTTTACAGTGAAAAAGTATTCAGTATTTGTCAGAAGAAATATCACAATGCAAAACATGAGACCTTATTGGACTGAAAGTAGAACAGGAAAATAAAATCTTCAAAATATAACTTTATGGAAAACAAATTGCATTGGTCAGTTCATATTTTTCTATTGAAACTAGCAATAAAGGAGACATGACAAGGTAAAACAATTCAGCCGGAAAGAAGGAAAAGACGATATGACCTTGAGTCAGTTTTCCAGAAGACGATTATTGATTTTTAAAAAGCCAAATATTGATCTAAGGATGATATAAAATTCTTTTATGGAAACTTGTGTTCTTTTAAGTTGTATTATCTGCAGAATTTTTTTATGTGTGTGTGTTTTTCACTAGAACAGACATAAAAAAATACATCCATTTGGAAATAATAGAACAATAATCCTGAAAAATATCAAAATCCTTCATTATAATAGCTAGGGTTTATCAGGACAGTAAAATTTACTACTGTGTTAGGTACCTTTTATTGAATGGTCCTTTTCAGGAACTTGATCCTACTATGATTCTTTAATTTTTTTAACATATTAGTAGAGAAATTCCTCAGAAAAATTATTAGAAAAATCACTTTAAATTCACACTTGTGTTCACACTTGTCTTCCGGAAATTAAGTTATTCAGTATTTTATCTAAGAAACTAGAGAGGAAATTCAGAATGTGCATAGTGCTTATAAAGTTTATAAATACTTCAGAATATGAAATAGCTTTTCCTCTACACTGCCACATATTAATGGTTAAGCTTCCAACAAGGACCTGTAGCACCAAGAAATACTGGTTCAACTTCTTCACAAGGACTTCTATGTAAGGAACCTGACTGTGATAAAGCTTACACACAGAGATAAGTTTTACTTTGAAAAAAATCTAAAACCTTTCCAGCTGTCTTTGTAAGTTATTTTTCATTGATTTACCATTGACAGTACTAACGATGTGATAATTTTTGTTTTCATTTTAAAGAAAAAAAAAGCAAGAAAAAAAGAAAACCAACGTATTTTCCTATTGGTGAAGTAGTCCCTCTCAAGATCTTGATTTACCTCTTCCAGTTCTTTTCCACTCATCTTGCACACAGACAACGTATCAGGGGCCAGAGACCATTCTGCATGGTGAGTTTACACGCGGCTATCAGGTTACAGGCCATCAGAGAATCTGAAACTGTGGTTCTGGACTTCAATGTGCCGGTTGACTGCAGTGTCTTTACACATTCTCTGGCACACTTAATTTGCAGACTTACAGATGAAATACAAGTTGTCTTTTTTTTTTTTTTAATTTCAAGAATACTAGCACATAGTTCTGCTGTATTTCTCAATCGCTCTCAAGAGGAATTCGCACTACCACCACAATCAGAGGTAGAACTACCCCTGCTTATAGGTTCTGTCGTCACCAATTTGGTTTGATTCTGCTGTGGAGTCACCTTAGTACTGCTGCTGCTAATCTGGCAGAGCCTACCTGCTATGTCTGCACACGGAAATACAGCTAACCAATATTTAACTTATTATTCATGTACAAGAGTATACAAAGAAATTTGTTATATCCTTTGTTTTCTTCCTTTTTTTTTCTGCCCAGATTGAGGGAGCTAAGTTCTATCCATCTAACTGTGCTAGCCCTTGGTTTGGCATTTTGATTTTTGCATACTTAAGCCCACATTAACAAACAAAATCTTCTTATCTTTCCTTTCAGGTTAGAGCCTGCTCTCTGATTGCTCCCACTGCAAACAGCTGGAGTTTTGCCATAGACTAAAGCAAGAGTTAGTTTGTGCCCAAATATTGATTAGCTCTTCGAGATTTTATTTTTTTAACAGTCTAGTTCATTTAATTCTGTCAGTCAACTTCATGGTTTTATATAAAGTTTAAATTAGCTTTTAATGAATGGTAAACATATGATCTTTATCTGCCTAACTTCATTTCATGATATAATACTTTTATTATTTATATATAAGTCCTCTCTCAAAAAAATGCAGTGTTCTGTTTAAGTAAACTCTGCAGTCAGTCAAATTTCAGCTTTTACTTTTTTTTTTCCACTAATGGAAATAATTCCTTATTCATACTAATGGACGATGACATCTCACAGAGTACATAAATCTCATAGTACCTTGACCTCTTTGCAAAATTGGAAAATCTGAACAAAATTTGACTAAACATTTGTGGGAACTGACCTTCTCTGTGCTACACACTCTATTTTATGATGACAGCTCTAATTATTCCTGAAACACAGCCATCAAAAAATACAGCCATTTTGCATTGTGTACAAGAATAAGCCTTACTGAATTGCAACTCCCATTACAGTGTGCTAAGCACTCTAGCTGAGTTATAATGCCATATATTTAACTGAATCTATATTTTGTTTCAACTAGGGTTAAGGATATCCATTAACTCTGTCCTCATAAATGATTCCTACTTATTATTACAGAAATACAAAGTGGCAGAGTAACAGAAAAAGTCATAATGTATGTATATACAGATTGAGTAGTTAAAATGCAGAGAGAATATGTTCAGGATTCTAAATACGCATTTAGTAATAAATTCTTCACTGACTTGCTCTGATTTCAACATGAATTATTGAATATAAGACAAAGCAGAATTTAGCTGTTAAAATGAATTTAACTGCCAGTCACTCGGCAACAGTAGCCCAAAAGTCTAATTAGAGTTTCAAAAGGAAGGCAAGGGGGAAGTTATGTAGAGGAAGAGCAGCACTGTTTAAATTTCAAATTAAAGACTGCTTTATGCAGTCCATAACTGTACTATATTAACTTGAAGTGTCGTTCTGAAATCTTCACCATACTTTATATTTCAGTTTTCTGTGTTCTTTTACTGTAGCTCTTAGTCTAATACAGCTTAACAAGTAAGTCTATATGAGTGGAAGCATTTTCCAGAGATCATTATTTCAGGCATTTTTAAGTTTTATGATTGCATTTTTGCTTTTATTGTACAGAAGGCTGTTATATCAGCATATGAATAACACAAACAGTTCTTATGTAATCTACTGATAACATTGCAATAGAAACCATAGTTACTTAAAAATTTGGTTTTGTGCTAAAGGAAAAAAAGGAGGTACAACCTTCATTAACAAAACTGATTTACATATTAAATTTCCATGTCTGTTTCCTTCTAGTTATTATTTGACTCACTTTTCTATCCTTCACCTTTCTTACCTCTCCGTTTTAAAATTGTTAGTGTCCTTTTGAGAAATTTCACAACCATTTATTTTACTTAATAGGCTAATTAGATGCTACCAGAATGGCACCTGGTGCCAAGAAGACATTGTTGTGGAATTTCTAGGAAAGGAGTATAGTCACAATCAAATCATCAGCCTTCAGTGTTTAAAGCAAAGCCTTCAAGAACCTGATCAGCTATAACATAGCCCTATCTTATATATCTTTACATACTAGCTGCTTAAACTGATACTTTCGTAAAGGCAGATGAGACTGACTCTGGGTGGACTTTTTCATCAAAACTACTATGGATTTCACGGCAATCAATCAAATTAGAGCTTAGGTGATGCTGGTGATCCACAGCAGGCGTTGTTCAGTACTACATTTACACGTAGGTACCAGCTCCATAGTCTACTACTGGAACCCTCTTAACCCTTTTGTCATGAAATGAAAGTCATTGTGCTGCTCTACTAAAATCAAATATTGCAATCTGTAGGCTGAGCTTACAAGTGTCCCTAAAGGACAGGCATCCAGAGTCAAGATTACACACATAGGAAATTACGTGATCCTAGGGCAAATGAGAGTAGTTTGGCCATGGAAACCTGGAGCACAAGCATCTGAGACACTGCATGGCCTGCCTTGTATGGCTGTAGTACAAACCTGGGGAACAGCAAGGAAGGCTAATAATCCATAGGTCCTGCATCTTCTCTAGCACATATTACTTCTTCCAATTTATTTTTTTCTTCACTTGTGTTTCAGGTTTTCATGGAGTGAAATACCTGGAGTGGGGTGGTGGTGTGTGTTCATTCAGGCAAGGTCAGGCAAAACAGCAAATAAAAAAGTATTGCCCAAGGCTTATGACACAGTGTCATATCTTATAGTCAAGAATAGAGCAGTAGGAATAGTACTAAGAATGAATACTACTAAGGAAGTTTTAATGCACGGTAGTTACAATTTGTGTCACGGAAGCCATACTGTAGTACATGGATCTTTCAAGGGAATGGTTTACATAGGCAGAAGTGAAGGGGTGTACACTGGGATTTTGTCATGTGGAACATAACTGGTGATGACTGAAGCCAAAAAAAGTCCTGGAGGGTTTTTGTCTTTAAGAATTATACAGTTAAAAAAAAAACACGTAAAATCTAAATAAAATTGCAACATTCTTTTTGATATTGGAGGTTAATACACTCAATTCTCATATGAAGCCAATCTTATAATTTTATTTAGACTTTTGGGGTATTGTAGGCAATTTACTCTTAGAGTGGGTAAAATTATTGGTCTGTGACTAAGGAGATATCAGAAGAAAGAAAATGCCCCTATATTCTTCTTCTGTAACAAACACCATACTCAGAAGTAAGTTGTTTCTACAAACAAATGTAATTTCACCCACTCTAAAAGTATTTTAGAATTTTAACATTCATTGAAAGTACAAAGGCTGTAAAGCTTACCTTCCTATTACTTCCCCATAAATTAACATTACCAGTAAAGCAGTACAATTGAAAATAACAGTGTTGTTTCACAATACAGTTTACTTCCACTAGATACAAACCTCCTTGCCTCTGTATTCCTCAAAATCTTCACATTTATGTGCACAGAGTATAAAAGCACCAATTGGGGTAAACCACACAGCAACTTACTGGGTAATGGACATTGGATTTTCATGTCTCGTAGTTCCTTGTCAATCTTCATTATTTCTTTAGCCATAGGTTCCATTGCAATCCTGGATCTCTTGTGAACTGGTGATGTATTCAATACATACAGTATTATAATATGACCTTTTTGGGAATCTAGGAAACGTATATATGTTTTTTTTAAGCTACCAAATAAATATCAGATGGTAGTATGAAAGGTAAATATGACACAATTTTTTTTTTTTTTCCCAAAAATTAGACTGTTGGCATGGAATTCTACAAAAGAAACAAAACTCAATAATAACCGAAATATTTACTTTCAGAAAGCTGATACACATTTTATAGACATGTGTCTTTAAAATAAATGTCTATTATATTTGTTCTTCTTGTTGGATTTCTTTTCCGTACCTTTCATCTCTATCAGAAGCAGGGAAAATTAATGATAAATTATTTCATAAATAATTTATTTTTCATGACTACATATTAGAGACAAATTTAAAAGTTCTATGATGTCTAATTCATACTAGATTCTAATTTAATCAAATTTTATTATATGCTGAATTATATGAAGGCATTATAAGATAATAAATGTGCTAGCTATAATAGAACAAGTATAAACTATAATAAAACTACATTTCTTGTCAGTCAGCAAGATATGTATCTACTAATAAATTGTTGTATTCATCAGTCTTTCATATGACCAGCCTGACACTTAACACTCAAAATTGTGAAGAAGCTCAAAATGAAAAAGCCTTTGTTGGCAGTAGGAAAGAAATTAACATCCTGAAATGCAGGACTGATGCAAACCTAAAAAAAAATGTAGGACAGACTTTGAGTGGAGTTCTTTCCACAGTCCACTAGTGTGTGTGATGGTATAGTGTTCTGATATTTTAAGTTTCCTATGGTTTCCTTGTTTTTGCGTCTTGAACTTTTCACTGCTGTGCTTCAAGAATCATGCAGTAAATGTCTATTCATTTCAAAATAGAATTTAAGATATGTAAGAATTTCTTTCACTGCTGTTATTTAATGACTTCTGTCTAATCTTAAATTCACAGTTGTTAATAGCTCTCTGAAAAACACAGGGATACTAGTTACAGAAGAAAATGTAGATATAATGTAAAATATTGGCAATATATTCCTCAAGATATTTGCACATCTTTTTCTCCCACGTGAATCCATCTGCACAGAAAATGAGCTACAGTACAGCTGTATTTTTGGGGAAAGGATGCAGAAGATCTACAAAAAAAGAAAAAAATAGATTTAAAGATTTTTCTATAGTCTTGATTAGTTCTGCATGTATGATTGCGATATCTCCATTTTATAGATGTCATTTACACAGAATGTGTGTCAGTTTAAAGAAAAATGTTTCAAGCAGACTGACATCAAACGTCTATGTGAAGAGACTTTTTGAAGTTTCAAAGCCACTTATTTTATACTTAAATGTACAAAGCACTGGAGATCTAGTGCTGAAGCACTGCAAAACTATTCTAATTTACCTTGCGGACTATCTTTTTGCAAACCTTTGACAGTACCACGAATCTAAATTGTGAATGAAAGCCTGATAAAACATATACTGACAAAGTAAAAAGACTGCTTATCACCAGAAGAACAAACAAGAAACAGATACAGAGTGTACTAGAGCTGAAATAATACTAACTGGTTTTGTAAGTTTTTCTGTAGGCATGAAAGTTCTTTGTAAGTTTTAGTCTCTAGCCTAAATAAGATTAACAAGAATTCTTAAATTAAGAATAAAAGGAAAGAGTCATAAGTGGGTGACTCAAGAAGCAGTAACATTTTTACCAACAGTGTGATCATAGAATGGGATCAGACAAGTTCAAGAAGAATGTGTTAGACTCAAAGTTAGTTTCCTTGGAGACAATAACACACTACTTATATCCATTTTTCCTATTTATAATAATGTGGTTTATGTTAATGAACAGAAAAAGCACTTGCCTTAGATGAAGATGTCTCTGACAATGACCTCTCTCTTACACTGACATTCTCACCTGTGAGTACAATAAAGTCATCGGTTTTTGTAACTTTGTCTGAAGCTTAGTTTACCCCCTAAAGGCACCTATCTTGTTTCTCAGCAAACTTAAACCTCTACACTACAATATTTAAATTATTTGTTGCAGGAAAAAGCCTCTCTGAAATCACTTCTCAAACAAATGAGACCTACTACATCTGGCAGTATCTAATTAATTAGATTACTCTTCAATATGTTGGGAAAGCTGAGATGCATGCGTGAGTTTTGTTGTGTAACTGTGACAAATTTACATTCTTCTCAGTCAGCTGCGACAGAGGATAAAATATGATAGTCACCCAGATAGCAAATGCAAATTGACTTTGTATAGGGGGAAAGTAAGAGATATTGGCCTGAAACTACCTACCGTAGAAATCCATTGACAACTTACACTACAATCTAATTCAAAAAAGCAATAAACAATTAGGACAGTAGCCCTGTGTGGGGCAATATATCCATCCAACATACAACACCATACTGAAGTCTGAGCCCAAGATGGAATCATTACACATTAGGTCCAGATGACAATCCAGGACTGGGATTCATCTTGTCTTTGAAGCAAATGTCCTGTTGCACTTGGTCCATGGCACTGGTCACAAGTGGAGAGGAGAGGCTTAACACTTGACTGGAAATAACATGAAGTGCGTGAGTAGAATCTCATGATGAGACTGACAAATATTAACAGAAGCAAACACAAAGTCCTGCACTTTGGGAGGAATAATTCAATGCACCAGTACACACTGGGGCCAGCCAGCTGAAAAGTAGATTTTAAGAAAAGGCCTCAGTGGTCTTGACTGGCAACAAGTTGAACAAGAGTCAGCAATACTCCTTTGTGTTAAAGAAAGCTTACAGCATCCTGGAATCTCTGAGCAACAGTGCAGACAGCAAGTGCAGGGAGGTGATTCTTCGTCTCTCTGCTAGTGAGAACCCGATTGGACCCGATAGTGTCGAGTACTGGGCCCACTAGCAAAGGAGAAATGGACATACTGGAGCAAGGACAGAAAAAGTTCATGAAGATCACAGAATCATAGAATCATAGAAAGGTGTCTCACCACACTAGTTGAAAAGAATTTCCTCCCGACGTCTAATCTAAATCTTCTCATCTCTGATTTATAAACATTGCACCTAGTCCTATCACTACATGCCTTTGTGAAAAATTCCTCTCCAGCTTTCTTGTGGGCCCTTGTACTGGAAGGTCTCTATAAGGTCTACTCTGAGCCTCCTCTTCTCCAGACTGGACAAACCCAACTCTCTCAGCCTGTCCTTGTATGGGAGGTGCTCCAGCCCTTATGTTTCCGTGTAAGCATTAAAAAAAAAATATTTTTTTTTTTTTTTAACTCTGAGGATGTTTGAGCCCTGAAACATGTTGTCCAGGCAAGTTGTGGAGTGTCCATCCTTGGAATTATCCAAAACCTGGCTTCACACAATCCGGAGCAATATGCCGTTGTTAATCCTGCTTCCAGTAGTGGGGTTGGAGTAGGTGCTCTCCAGAGATGCCCTCCAACCTCGATGATTCTGTGATTATATAAACAGAAATAAAAATAGATTTTCATAACAGATAGATACTGCTATCCACTCCCTTATGCCTATTCTGTTTAGTAAGTAACTTTCAGGTTATACATCACAGTATCCTGTGGCCCATCTCATGCAGCTGCCCTACACAAAATCCTCATTGACAGTATTCTCAAATTAATATTTCCAGAAATAGTTTTTAGAAGAAGTGTCCTTTTTCATATATTAGTTGTTTTTCTGAAACTGTTTCCTTAAGAATTCTCTTAGTTTTGAACTTATGCCTGGAGGAATGTGAAATTTAATAATTCTTCTTGCAAAATTATATTACAGACTATATTGCTTATGAGATTCAATTACTCATATATAAAATAAGCTTCTGATTCCCCTCCGGTTTACACCTCTGTCTAGTACAGGACTTTGCAAACTTGCTTTGTTTGCAGAGTGCTTTCAAGTCAAAAACATATGAACATTGAGTTCAGTTGTGCAGACAGCTCTTGTACATTGTGCTTTATTAAAAAAAGCTACAGAAAGAATTCCGCTCTAACATCTGCTGTCTACACTAATTTTGCCAGAACTATTGTCAATAGCGTAAGAAATGCTAACCTACTAACCACAAGGCTTCCATGAGGATCGAGTCAATTTATATAATCCGAAGGCTTTGTTTTCAACAGTTGATTTATTTTTTTTTTTTGCTTTATCATAGGATTTGAAACAAAAGCCACAGAAATAAACAGCAAATATTCTTTCTTGCAAATGTTGGTAAAGCTTTTTTTAGCTTTACTGTGCTTAATGTCCTTTGGCTCTAAATCTTGTATACAAGCCCTCAAGTGACAAATGACACAACTAGCCCATGTTAGTATTGACAGGTTATCCATATAACGCAGATGATGTTTCCCAAAAGAAGAAAAAAATAATAATATGCTCAAATAGATGGCTTGAAAACAAAATTATACAAAGAAAATAGAGAAGGCTAAAGAAGACAAAGCATTGAGCTCCATTTAAATTTAGTGTACGTATTACATCATTTCTTTGGTAACCTTTTTGTTCTTATCACCCTTATGAGACAGACTTTTCTTTCACTCACGCTGAAACCAGTCAGTGGTATTGTTAGTAACAGGTAATGTTTTGTCAGCTTTTTCCATTGTCTGATTTACCACAATGGGTGTTGTTTTCTTTATGCTAACTTTAAAAATCTTTCTATGCTAGCTGATGTTCTTAGCAAACCTCAGGTGTGGTACCTGACCTAGATCTTTCTACCATTATCCTGCAGTGGATTCAAATAAACTCACCCCGAAAATTGTTCTAAACAGCAACAGGAGTCCACTATGGTTACTTATTCCCTTTAAGGTGTTTTAGTTCTGTTTTAGTTGAATTATCCACATGTATTTTGACAACTTAGAAATTGTTCTTGACCATAAGTTACACAGATCAGTCATGTTTCAAGCAACCATTTCTTAGTTTATGGTTATACCTTTACTAGTCATTACAGCTATAACCTTTTATTTTGTCTTAAATAATACAAAATTACTATGAACATTCTGATTAAGAAATTTTGCTGTTTATTTCCCATTTTTTTTTGTAAGAAATTAAATAAGAGCAAACCTCATTGCTATTACTAATATATTGAACTGACACTGGACTATGTCCAAATAATAGTTAAAAATTCTTATATATTTTTCCGTGAGAAACTTGTGAACGTGTTAACGAGACCTTATCCACCTGCTTTGGTCTGCAGCAAGGTTTTCCTTCTAAAATTCTACTTTGCTTCAGAGCTGTGGAAAAGAAAGAAAAAAAAGAAAAGTATTTCATTTTCAAAGTTATCATGAAAAAATATTTTATAATATTTTATAAGTCAAAAGATATAAAAGGAGCCATGAAAAATATTTTTAATAAAACCTAAATGCATAGTGTTAAAAATTGTTTCAAATGTAAATGTATTTTGTATTTTTATCCCTTTTTATAAATATTTTCATAATAGCAGTTTTACTTCACCCAGCATATGATCTTTGAGAATTTTTCCTCCTTCACTAAATTCTACTACATACTTCCCATCTTTCAATTTCTTGCTGTGAACGAGATGTTTCAGGATATCATTTTATTCCACAGCTTTAAGCACCTGAGCTGACAAAACAGCATCTTACACTAAAAAAAATCTTCGAAGAATAAGGTGGAAGGAAAATTGAGTATTCAGTAGGATTCTGAGTCTAAAGATATGTTTACATTCTCAGCCTACATAGAGGACAAGAATAATATAAGAGAGGAATTGCTCCTTCACATCCTTTGTGGGCTGATAACAGTTTCTACCTTAAGATATCTATCATGATTAAATGGTATCATATGACTACTAATCCATTAATTCCTTTGCAGAGTCAATATAGTTACATCAAAGTTTCCTGAAGACTTTCTGACTGAGCTTCTTACAGCCATATCAACCACAGCAAATAAAATGAGCCAGTGTGGAAAACAGCTCAAATAAATGATTAATGTGTCTCCACTCAAAAAACCCACCAACCTAACCTAACCCAAACCAACCCAGTGCACAACTTATTATATAGGGAGGGAAATCTTCCTGTTTGTTGAGTTGTGCAATCATTGGTTTTACAGTCTCTGCAATGTAGTCCTCTTTTTCTTTTATTAGAAATTTCTTTTTCCTACTTTTCTCCTTTACCACTACTGTACTGTGGAAAGTAAATAAGAACCTGCAACCAAAAGCAGACCCAATACTGTTTTGCTGGCAGACTTGTTGAAGTTTGCCTGAGATTTTGCAGGTCCTGCCTTTCTGACTGATAATAGTGAGCTTCCCGAGATTTAACTGTAGGACTTTCTTATTAAAGGGATCACTTGTTGGACTATTATGTAACCTCTGGGTCTCATGTTTAGTGAGCTTGGGTTGTTGCAACTAGAGACACTAAAGGTTGTCTCTGTTATCTGCCTCATTCTTCAAAAAAAGTCCCAAAAATCCGAAATATCTCTTCTTAAGAAACGTTAAGAATTTGAAGCTAAGAAAGCAAGCTACATTATTTTTGGTTTCATTTTATTTTTCTCTCTATGCTTTTATAGTAAGCGTAACTTGCAGAGATTTCCACTCAAAAAAAAAATATGTTTCATGTTGCAAAACATTCTTGCACTATAGTAATGATCAAAGATAATATTGTTAATACTGTCAACAAAAAATATCTCTCAGTAATTCCTCTCTACTATAAATCAAATATTTTGAAGACATTGAACTGTATGCAATGAAAAACCTGAACGAATTTAGTTTCTGTCTATTAGATTATGTTTTAAAGTATTTTTACCATATGTAGGGTTACTTTTGCTTAGAGTTTTAAAAATTAGACATGTGCTTATTAATGTCAGCTTTTATTGCCTTGGCTTATTTACACAACCTGATGAGATATACCAATAAGCATAAGACAACAAAAAGTGTTCAGGAACATGATGCTCTTAATGAAATATATCCATTTAAAAAGAAACTTTTATTTTTTTAATTTAAAAAAACTGAGCCATTTTTGTTTCATTGTTATTAGAATATCACTTGGAATACAAGAAACACACAAACCAATATTATTCTAGGAGAAAGAGATGCCAGCTTGCTTAAAAACAGAGCAGAGAGGGAAATGCTTTCTTCATTTATAATGGAGCTGATTTATATAAGACTTTGCAGGAATCTGTAAGAAAGACTGAAAACTCAGTGAAGCAGAAGCATCTCTTCAGAAACAGTTTGCAGTAATTTTTCTGTCTTCCAGACAGCAGTAAAATGAATGAACACTGAATATTTATGACCAGCATCACGACATAGTATGTGAAAAGAGTTGTGATCAACATCTGAAAAAATCAAAATATGCTGGGAAAAAAACTAAAATAATGCAAATGTACTGATGCTGATAAAGTACAAGATACAAAATAACTAATTTGAGCAGCTTCTCTACAGTATTCCTTATATTCTAAATACAGTAAACCAAATATACTGAAGCTTCTTAAGAGAATATGTGCAGGAAGCAAGGCAGAAACTTGTTGATTGTAATCAAAAGACTAACACTTCCCTTGATTTCCTCCAGCATGCCACACATATACTTCTGAAAGCTCATATTATCCTCCCACTGACCAACCTCTGATCAGTCTCAAATGCTCTCCCCAAATGCCTTGGAACTTTGCCTCGGGTTACTCCAAAGCAAAGCAGCATAAAGACAGAAACATACAGCTCACATGAAGTTTAAATGATTTCTTTAATGAGAGTTTTGTAAACTTTTCTGTTGGTACACGGTAACACTTGTTCGTTACACCTCTGTGTTGTTTCTGCTTGTTCAATGAGGATAATGTATTAAGATTGTGTGTTTTATAGCAAATCTGCCAAGGAACATCCTTTCTACTTTCCTTTTCAGACCTTCAAACATAATTTTCAGTTGGATTGAAAATAAAAATTGTTTTCTGAAACATTGAAAGATCCCCTACGTTTGCCCTCTACATTTTCCTACGTTTTCCCTCTACGTTTTCCTACGTTTTCCTCAAATGGAAAACTTGATGTAGTCTTCTCAGGATAACAATCTAATTTAATTAATGTCATTTTTAGCTAACTAGAAATAATTTAGAATTCAACCATGCACTATCTAAAGCATTATCACTAATAACTTCAGAAAAAGCAATTATTTGGTCTTTACTCAGCCTGGATTTGGGGCAATATTTCCCTTAGTTATCTGGCTTTTGCTGGAAAAGGTGTCAATTTTTGGGTTCTTAATTGAGATAAACTGCTATTTCGTATGTTTTGAGATGTGGCAGGTATCAAGGTGACACTGCATTTTGGACTTTCATTTCAATATGCTTTTAAAACTAATGTTTCTACCCACACACAGTTCAATAGACTAGATATTACTTCCCTATCTAAATGTAAAATATCAGTAAAAGTTATTAAATTAGTTGAATATAAGACGACTTGAAAAAGGCATTACAGACAGAGAAGAAAGGCTAATCCATTGAGGAAGAATAATTTGAAAATGCAAAAGATCCAGAAACATGAGAAGAATCCAAAGTTCCTTAAAGTTTATCTGATGATATTTCTGAAGCTCTTGTTGCTAATTTTCTTGGAAACACACTCATCTAACAATTTCTTTTTTCATCAAAAGAGAAATGTCAATCCATATCAACATTGCACAAGTGTCACTCAAGCAATGAAGCAGATTAAGGAGGTTATGCGAAGCCGTGTTCCTTCCTCAAACGCAAGGGACATTTTCCTTCATTTAACTAGTCTTGAGGTATTTTCATTCCCACCTTATCTGAAGATACTTATTTTTGTTTGACTCCAGCTGTGCAACCCCAGCAGCAGAGACTTATGGTTTAGACTTCAAAGCATTGCTGTAAATTATTTTAGCTCTTGCTTTTCTCTCATCCAAAACCTTCCCTCTTTTCTGTATAGGAGGAGGTATGGTGGAAGTAGACTTAGGAGAATTGATTTGTCTGAAAGTTTCTGCATTACATTAAGATTGTATGTAAGTGACAGCAGCTTTCTGCAGATTATTAAACATTGGTACAAGCACTGTAGATGCCTAGAGCATAGTTGTCATGTGATAGTGGGTGACATTGGGACCAGAAGAAAGACAGCTCAAATATTGTCAGTGATGTCACTGTGATTTTTAAAATGAGGTAAAGGGGAGAAAGTAGGTGCCTTGAATAAGAAATGCCAGGCAGCTACAGAATTTGAGAAGACAATACATAAACAGAGCCCAGAGACAAATGATATTCTAATTCAAAGCTGAGCCTGTAGTGATTTCCTGCCTTAAATGCTTAGGTTTTACCTTGCCAAATATGTTAAAACCAACATGAATTGCTTTCGTATGGATAGAAAAACATATCAATGCCACAGCTGTCAGTGGCAATTTCAAAACGTTTACCTTCAAGTCCCCTACTTCTGACTTTTTCTTAATTTAGGAATTTGCCTAATGGTGATTAAAGCTTGACTGCACTCACTCTGTCATTGACTATTATCCTCTACTGTCCCAGTAATATTTTGACAGAATTCAGAACACCACTTTCAGTTGTGTTGGTATTTGCATGTTTTTGTCCCTTCCTTAATCTTTTTACAATTCCTTCTTTAAAAAATTTGTGCTTTCCATCTGTTTTGGTTTGTGTTTTTCATCTATGCCATGCTTATTGTTATATGATTTGACAGTAAAGTCTGGAATTACGCTTTTAAGAGAAGATAAACTTTCTTAGTGTTGTCAAAGCGGAGAAGGAGAATTAAATACTGAACAATCATTTTAAGCTTTTTACCTAAGTAGAATTTGCTGTCCTATTTTGTGTTGTAGGGAACAGGTGCTGGATAATGCTGAGAACAAAAAAATTTTTTTTTTTAAAAAAAATCAAAAAAGTGTGATGGTTACCATTCAACAGAAAATGATTCTCCAAGGAGTTTTAAATTGGAGAATGTTATATTGAAAACAGTCACTTTTCCTGTGAAACTGTAAGGGTCTTACCCGAACTTACTTATTTCATTTAAAGGCAGGAAAATAACAAAATCTAAAAAAAAAAACAAAAAAAAAAACCAAAGCAGCTATATTACTGTAGTAAATATTTATGTATAAAAGTGTTCATGTTGTTAGATTTTAGAATTACTTTTCTTTCAAAGTATTTATAAAAAAATTAATGAAACATTGAAAAAAGAATATAAAAGATCATTATGAAATATTCTTGCTGTTCACAAATCACAATTTCCTTTGTATAATTTAAATGTTTTCAAAGTTTTAGTTTCTCACTGCACTTCTGAATGATTTGCCTTTGTTAATTCCATTTTTTAAATAACAACACAGAAAACACTTCAGCAATCCAGAGAAGGGAGTCCTGAAATGTGCATCAACAGAATGAAACTGAAAACACTGGCATTAAAAGTTTAAATTATGCACACTTCTATTAGGTGTTCAGAAGTAATACTTGAAAATGATAAGAAAAGAGGCTTCTCATGAGCTCTATTTAGGACCAGCAAAGATCACCTGGATTACTCAGTAAACTTATTGCGACAATCGATCCTGCTACCTGTAAATAAAATACATTAGTTAGCACAAGGAGTCAAACAGAGGAAGTAAATGTATCTTCATCAATTTAGGTCATTGTAATGTACAGCTAATCTACTGTCATGTCCTACCAGAAAAATTCAAGGTCCCTTTAAAAACCAGCCTATTCTCTGGATAAAACTAATCATGATGAGTAGCTGTTAAGAACAAACAGAAAAAAAAAACCAGAAATACTGTTTTTTTCTTATTTTTAAAGAAAACTTTTGAATCCAACTCTTACCACCACAATACTTGGAAATGCAATGAAGTTAAGACAACTTAGGTACACATTTTAAGATCTTCTTTTTATTCCACTCTAAGTTCCGCGTTTAGAACAACACAGATTCATGTGCTACAGACAATGGGTCGTTATCTACTTGCATCTTGAATACATGGCAATAAGTGCAATGCATGCCTTCATCACTAAGTACCGTACTCTTCTTCAGTCATTAGACTTAAAACTGGTAACTGTCAGTGTCAACCAGGATTATTTTTGGCACACGTCACTCTGTCTTGGTTTTCCGCTGATATATCTTGGGTGAATGAAAAGAATTTCAGCAGTCTCATTCAGCCAGTCTCTGGTTCATTTTGATTGATAATTGTCCCTTAAAACTTTACAAATCCCTACATAATCTGAATACTAGAAGATATGGTAAATATTTTTCTTTCTTGGTAATGCACATAAAATATTCTTAATAGAAAAAGTGATGGCCTGGAATCCAGTTTGAGAGCTGAAGTTGTCTCTGCCACATAGAGCTAATTTACTGTATTACCTTTTGAGAACTTCTTGTTTATTTTACTGCAAAATGAGGTCATTTCTAAATCTGAAATACAAATTTTCCTGGACTACAACTTTCTGCTGTATTTTATAAAGAAGAGTCTAGATGAAAACTGCTACTATTGATTTACTCTTCTAGTGCACCAAGGAATTTCACGCAAATGTGTGTTGGCTATTATGCTTGACTTTCCTGCATTCCAATCACCTGACATACTCGCCCTCTTGCCCAACTAAATGTTATAATAGGAGCCTCTGTCTGTTTGGATGGTTATAGATCATAGAATCATATGAACATTTGGATTGAAAGGGGCTTAAAGATCACCTAGATCTAAACACCTTGCCGCAGGCAGAGACACCTTCCACTGGATCAGGATGCTCAAAACCTCATCCAACCTGACCCTGAACACCTGCAGGGATGGGGCATCCACAGCTTCCCTGGGCAACCTGTTCCAGTGCCTCACCATCCTCGCAGTAAAAAACCTCTTCCTAATATCTAATCTAAATCCCCTCTTTCAGCTTAAAACTGTTAGCCCTCCTCCTATCATTGCTTTCCCTGATAAAGAACCCCTCCCCAGATGTCTTCAGAATTATTCATGACAAAACCAGCATTTAAGACCAGGTCATCAAGCAGCAATTTATTTTTTAGATCTGAGACGATAAAACATACATTAGCATTCCTTAGCGGCAGCCAAACCTGGGATAGAAGACAGAAGCAACTTTACAGAAAAAGCTTGGAAAGGACAAATTATTAAAAAAAGAATTTTGAGAAACTGCCCATACTTACAGTGGGATCAGATAAGAAATTTTTACCAACTTGGTACCTGTGCTAGCAAACAAACTCCCACCCAGCTCTTGTGTCCCATAGTATAAATATGGACCTACTAAATTTCTATGGTTTTCAGTCTTAATTCACCATAAATTTATAATTTAAATAAAGTTTTAGAATTAAACTCATAAGTAGCAGTGAAAGAATCTGCATTCTGAAGTTGCATAGTGCTCTAGATTAGGGATTTCATGTTTTTCTCTTTCTCAATGGAATAAGAGATTGTAAACTGAAGAATTAAATAAATTGCTTTCACTGAGCATAAAAAAAGTTCTCAGTGAAGACCCAATTTCACAGCCATTCCTTGATATCATCAGATCTTAGAAGGATCAAAAGAAGTGACTTTGATGTGCCTAGGAATAAATCTTGAGTTAGAAAGATTTTCTTGCTTGTCACCTGTTTGATTTTTGAAAGATTAAAAAAAAAAAGGATCATTGTCAAGTCTGGCATTGATATAAGATTCTGAGCTGCATTTTCAAGAGTGTAATTCATAAACACATTTACCTATGTGTTGACAAGACCATTCCAGATGAGGATCCAAGAGGCCTGTAAGCCTATATCACTGAGACAATTTATGGATTTGATACACATCAAGCATTTAATTGAACATTTTAATCTCTCAGCTTTTCTATATTGGTCATATATAGATAGAATTAAACCTGGCCAAGGACGTCAAGGGCAACAAGAAAAATGTCTATGGGTACATGAGTGATAAAAGGAAGACAAAGGGCAGTATGGACCCTCTCCAGAAGGAAACTGGAGACCTGGTTACCCAGAACATGGAGAAGGCTGAGATACTCAGTGATGTTTTAGCCTCAGTCTTCACCTTCAAGGTGCATAAGTCCATGAGACCTGAAGAGATGCATCTGCAGGTCCTGATAGAACAGATTGGTGAAGCTGCAAAACCACTATGAATCATATTTGAGAAGTCATGGCAGTACAGTGAAGTTCCCGCTGCCTGGAAAAGGGGAAACATAACTCCCATTTTTTTATTAACAAAAAAGGCAGGCCTGTGGAAATAAGCCAGTAAGTCTCACCAGCAGAGCCTCCTGGAAATTCTTTGCTTTTTCACCCCTCCAAACCAGATGCTCTTGTCATTTGCTGGAAAATCTTCAGAGTTTTTGCTGGTTCTTTACTCTCACTGAAATTCGTTCATGGCCTAATGCTATGATATATTTTCTTCTGTCTTCCTCTTCGTTTGACAGAGTAATCTCTCAGCAGGATTTAAGTCTGCAATATGATGTGTTATCTGAGCTTCACAAAAGAACTTCAATGATTGAACCTTGATAGAATGATCTCGGCTATGTGTCCTTAACTGAAACTTTAAATTCATGCATACAGTATAAAGTAGATACTGGCTAATGTGAAGGTAGTATTCACTCTTCCAGTATACTCAGAAGACAATGAAATGACATTAAAAGTTGTGGCTAGGCTTATGAATCAATTACTGCTTTTTCCCTTGACAGAGTCTGGATCTAAACATGAAAATAAATAAAAAGATAAAACAAATCTCGTAAGAGAGGAAATCCATCTTAGTTTCTAAGTGACCCCAATTTAGTGAGGATTAACCTTTCTAGTGTAAGCCACCTTGTTATTGACTGGAATCAGTAATATGTATAATGGCTAAAACTGTGTAAAATATTCATATTAATACATATATTAGTTACTCAGCTTCTTTCTATTTATTTTGCTATTTACTTTATTGAAATAATGACCAGCCAGTTACAGCTCTGTCTTACATTTTGTCCCCTAAGCTTGCACATTTATTATCAGCTATTACTTTTGCTGTCTTTATTAATTCTGGGTCACTGAAAGGGCAATATCCAAGGAAAATGTAATTGCTATAGGTATTAGTGAAGGGAGAAAAGGTTCCTTTTTCCTTTTTCTTGTTTTTTTCTCCTTTATTCTGTTCTTTCCTCCTTCCCTCTTGCTTTCCTTTTCTTTTTCCTTTTCATTTTTTCCTTCCCTCTCCCACTCCCTCTCTTTCTCTCTTTCCTTTTCATTTTCAATTTCTTTTTTCCTTTTCTTTCTGTTTCACTTTTCTTTTTCATTTTTAACTTTCCCTTTTAATATTTTCTCAAAAGCAGTTCTTTAGCTTTCTTCAGCATCTAGAAAACACATTATACTGTAAAGTTACTACTAACCTCGTTATGTTCCATCTGGTGTACAAGACCTGCTCATTTTAAAAAATAAGAAAATTTCAATATATATCTATATGACATGCATATAGTCTACATCAAAACTTCTTGGTTTTTGTATTCTTTCAGCTAGTGAAGTAACGGAAAATAAATATGTTATCTCTTCATATTTTCCATGTATTTCTTAATACATGGACACTCATGAGTCATAACAAATTTAAGGATGTTTTTATTCCATGAAAACTATCTAGGAAAGCTTATTCATCTTTTCTTGTTTGTTATGCAACAAGGTATAATGTGCTCTGAGACTACAGTCTCCGAATTACACTTTGTATATTATAAATACAAAACTGTATTTATTCATTGATTCAAAAATCAATTTTTTTATAAGCATTGTTTGATGACAGCAATCACTCAGTTCCCTGTTTCACGTTTCTCCAGCTAACAATGGTATGTCTTGAGTAACAGAATTTCTAGTTCCTTTTTTCATCCATTATGCACAATATTTTTTTCTTTTCTAAACAGTTGTGGAGGTAAGGAGTTTATCTCATATCGTATCATTTACCCCAAATGCATCTTTTTCTTACCTATTTATGGTAAATTAGAAAGTTTTCAGGAGTCTGTTCTTTGGGGGAGATACAGTGGAAACTGATTTTTTTTAATGCCACCTATTCTACCTTTTCAAACAACTGATGGATGTTTTGACAATAAAGAATAATATTCCATAAGTACCTCACTTACTAAGATTATTGGTCAAAATTTTGGCTAGTTGTGAATGACATTGAATGAAATCTCCTATTTAGCATTAGGTCTAAGAATAGTCTAATAGAATTCATTAAAAAAATCCAAAATTAGATTCTACTTCAAGCATTTTAGAAAATCAATTTATATGAAATTCCAAAGTTTTGTAGTTTCAGTACTTTCACTGAAAAGCTGGAAAGAGCTCTCTCAAACTTCCAGTGCCATGCTGCTTGCCATAAAGTTGAGTAATATGAAGTTGATTCTACTTAAAATTTGAATAAAAGGTGTTTTAATGCGGTGCTTAAAACTTCACAGCCTTACAGAAAAGCTGAAGAATTTACTAGTGAGGAGATTCATCTTAGAAACAGACTGTGATACTGCAGTATACGTATTTCATATGTGTTTTTACAGTAAAGTCTAAGCATTTCTCCTGTGGTTTTTGTCCTTTACTTTTCTTTCGTGCTACTTATTTTCCCAGGCGATTTATTCAGCTTTAGTTTATAACCACAGCAAAACCAATAAAACCAGTATCTTCTGATAGATAACATTTCTAATGTTGCAGTAATATATAGAATGCAGACAGTATGCTAGATACTACACTCAGTGTCTGGTATATGTAGCATGTCACATTACATGTAATAATTTCACAGGACGTATCAAATGATTGAAAGTTAACTACCATGTCTAGGTATTCCTTTCTGTCTTCATAAGACCTTTTATTCTTCATAAATCATTGTTCTTTTTCAGTTTCTATTTCCATTTTATTGCTGCATGACTAAGGCACACAACAGTTACCATCTTGTTTGTTCTATTTGGGTATTATCACTGCCAGAAAAGGCAATGACTGACATGGCTTTTCCACCATCAAAATCCTCATTAGAAGTCTTTAAATGCCTCAGCCACTTCATATTGCATCAGGCTGAAGCTTGACAACTGAGCTGTCGGCTTAAATGCACTTTGGGATTTTTGTTTGTTTGGGGTTGTTTGTTTTCTTTAAAAAACACAACAAAACCAAAATATCTAAAACTAATAAGCAGTTTAAAAATATGGTGTACCAAACACCTAATTAGAGAATTTGAGCCTACTCATACTGTTGAAAAACTATTAAAGATGTCCGACAATTAATTCAGAAACATCTTAAGATTTTTTAGGTACACACAGTTACTAACAAAAATATATGTAAAGTATATATCTTACAAAATTTGAAAAGTATTTGGTCAAGTTTGCTGGCACAACAATTTTGTTTTCATTCTGCTAGCTGTCTGTTCATATGGTTGTTTTAACAGTACAGGTTATAATTTGAAAAATAATGACATTAACAATTCATTGTTCTATTTAGTAGAGTTTAGGAAGGACTAGCAAATTCCTTAGGATTATCATAAATTTAAATTCTTCTTCTTGAACTATATGAATGACAGTCTGAAGTCTGCCATGCTTACTGTCTATAAAAGGAATATGTATTCAAGCAACTTGGAATTCTCTGAATGCTGCTTGTATTGTGGTTATCTTGTTAGATCTTTGGTAGCAATAATATGCTCCTTCTCTGGATCATCAGAAGCTCTCCATGTCTGACGCTTTAGAGATTCAATGTCTGTATATTCTGCAAAAAGTTCATTGGATATGCCCAAAATACTTTTCGAGAATTTATGTAAGTTTACACTGCTTTTTCTGTTTCAATATGGAGCGGTAGATACCTGTTGCCTATATGTTTATAATATTCCCTGGAAGCCACTCCTAGTGATTTCCAGAGGTCTGTTGGCCTACGCTATGCCTTGGTTAGCTGGGAAATATTTCACAACAGATTGACTGAAGACTTCTTGAAATCCTGAATACGACCTTGTAAATAGAAACTTTATTCAGAACAATGACATGTTTCTCCATGTGAGAAGGTAATGGTTTCTTGTACCGGAAATTGAATATTGCATTTAAATAACAAATGAAAAAATTGCTACTGATCACAAAATATTCATGTATTTATTTATTTGTTCATGATTTTGCTAAATAATAAAAGTTATTTTCCACATGGCACATTAAATAGTAAATTTTATCTATGTTAAGACTGTTTATAGCACTCTGTACACATTGCGTTTTTAATCTGAACTAGCTCTGTGAATTTTAATTTCTCCACATTTTTCTTAATCTTATTCTTCCCATCAAAATAAAAGATTTGAAACTTCAGTAAGCTAATCTACTCAAGGCAAATTATATATAGTGAATTACCTTCAAAACATGAAAATGTAGCTGTTAATTTTCTATTTAAGAGACAGTTGTAAAATTAAAAGTTCACAGCACTACATAACAGGATTTTATACAAATACTGGATCGTTTGTTGTTTTTTAAATGTCAAAATATCAGCCATTTTTATGTGTTCCATGGAAGTACTGAAATCTGACCTCTATTAATTAATGTAAAATTAAGATAATTAAAGTGATCGTTGAAGGCAACAGCCATTTGGAACATTCCCAAATATACCAAAGGCATAAATTATATCCTTTTAGTTTTCATGGTTATCTACATATATTTTCTTAAGAACATACTCCTGAGATTTTGAAATAAAAAACAAGATCCCAAGCTCCACAGAGTTTATAGTATGACTCGCTGATGTGTCAAATTGATTGACATATCCAGATCACGGTGCCCAGATATCCATAGATTACAATAAATGATTTTCCAGTACAGACTGATTTGCAGGATGAGGGCAGTGTCCATAATATAGAAATGAAAGATTATGGAAAATGTGACATGAAAATGACTAATATAGATTCATAATCCTAGAATTGACTGATAGTTTTCCTTTTTTTCGAACTGACTTTAAAACAGACATTGCTATTGTCTCAGAAAGAGAACTAAATTTTTAGGCCCAACAAATGAACAAAAAGCTTTTTGCTTATAGTTCTCTGAGCCCATTGAGACAGACATACTTTTGTCAGCAGCATGTGTTCTGCCTAAGGAAAAGAATATGTGCTGCCACTACTTAAAGACCTATGCTTTACTGAGCAGCTTGTGAAATCGAATTTCAGTACACAGAATTTAAGGAAGAGAAGTAGCAGACATCACAGATTGGGTTAAAGCTTGTCCTTTGAGATGTTCAGTATAGCTTAGACGCAAGTCATAAGAGAAGAGCTGTTATTAACAAACAGAGGCAACATATATTCTTCAACAAATTTTTAAAGAAAAGTGAATTACCTTCTTATCCATATTATGTCATATGAAATTAAGCAGTATACTAAATATATTTTCCTTTAAAGTCAAAGACTCTCTTCTTTTTAATATAGTAAAAAGAAAAAAATCTTATGTAAAATTGTAGAAAGCATTAAGTGGTACTGTTTTTTTTAAAATGAATGTTAAGATCTCTCTGGAAACTCAACTAAGGCACATGGAAAATTGCTGAGAGAAGACATGATGTCACTGAGGGTAGATGATATCTGATTAATTTGATGTCCTTCTGTGATAGGGCTACAGCACTGGTGGGTGAGGGAAGAGCAATTGACATCATCTATCTCAACTTGTGCAAGCCATTTGACACTGTCCCAAGCAACTTTCTTGTCTCCAAATCGGAGAGACATGGGTTTGATGGATGGGCCTGTTAGTGGATAAATAACTGGCTGGATAGTCACACTTAAAGAGTTGTAGTCAATGGCTTAATATCTAAGCGGAGACCGGTGACAAGTGGTATTCCTCAGAATTCAGTACTGGGACTTGTGTATTTTAACATTTTTGTCATAGACATGGACGGTGGGATTGAGGGCTCCCTCAGCAAATTTGCCCATGACACCACGTTCTGTGGTGTGGTTGAAACACTGGGGCTTGGAAGACTTGAGAGGTGGGCCTGTGCAAACGTCATGAAGTTCAACAAGGCCAAGTCCAAGGTCTTGCACCTCAGGGTCAGGGCAATCCCAAGAACAAATACAGGTTGGGTGAAGAATGGATTGAGAGTAGCCCTAAAGAGAAGGACTTGGGAGTGCTCATGAATGAGAAGCTCATTGTAAGCTGGCAATGTGTGCCTGCAGGCTAGAAAACAAACCATATCCTAGGCTACATCCAAAGAACTGTGACCAGCAGGTTGATGGAAGTGATTCTTCTCCTCTGCTCCGCTCTTGTGAGACCTCTTTAAGGTCTTTTTCAAGCCATGTTCTCTATACCTCAGTCATCTTAGTAGTCCTCTTCCAGACTAATTCAAGTTTTTCAGTACTTCTCTTGCATTGGAGGACTGAAAATGGACTCAGTACTGCAGATGTGGACTCATGAGTGCCATCTAGAAGGGAATAATTATCTCCCATGACCTTCTGGATAAACTTCTCCTAATGCAGCCCAGGACATGGTTAGCCCTCACTGTCACATATGTGAACTATTGACTTAAGCTCTGCTTCCTACTTATTTAATTCACCAGGACCCTTGGTCTTTTTTTCAAAGTTTCCCCTAACCGAAGCAGCTACCAGTATTAGTTCCCAACCTGAAATTTCAAGTTTCTGGACTTCATATTTGCCTCTACTAATTTAATAAGATTTCTATTAGCCAATTCATCTAGCTTGTAAAAGTCTTTCTGAATGTCCTCCAGGAAAGTTAGGATATAAACAAGCTATGCTGACCTATCAACAATGAAATCTGATAATACAATAAAATAGTTCTTTGGTTTTGAGTATCACTCACTAAGGTATTCCACAGCAATCTCCTTCCACACATCTTGTGGAAAAAAAAAACCATATTTGTGTACACACTGATGCAAGGCTCATACACTCTAGGTTGATTTCCAGCTGTAATTTTCTTTCACTCTCAGGAAAGTAATTCCTCCTTGTACCTGAGATTCAAGTGCAAAATGTTGAATCCAGTGTTTTATTCACTGGAGTCTAATGTTAAATTCACTGATGCATGGGAGGCAATCAGATAATAAATTGCATGGATGAAATGCAAAACTCATTGCACAGAGAATGGTTATGAAAATAATCTCCTATGTACCCTTATATCTGTTAGTCAAGCTCACAGTAATTTTCTAAAATATATACTCGTGCCTTAAAATGTATTTATTGTCAGCTTCCATTAAGAGGAAAACAATATTTTACAATTACTTAATTCAAATCTAAGATTAGTTCATTTGTTTTTGCAAAAGTGTATTTTCAAGGTACTGAAAACCAAAATTAATTTGATCTTCAGCCACACCTAAATCAAGAGTGGCTAACAGTAACCCTTTCTCTGTAAAAAAAATGAAGAATCTTAGAACATTCCCAACAGAGTTAGTAACATACCAATTTTCAGGAACAATAATGACAAAGCCTAATTGATTAGTGGCTCTTATGTTATCATTAGCATATCAATAATTGGCACTACATGAAAGAAAGAAGGTATGACAATTCAAATTCATATGTCTTTTAGGGATCCGACTGTAGAGATAATTTCCAAAGGTGTAGATATTTATCAATATTGCTTCTGACATGTCTGTTCAATTGTTTATAATAGTCTCTTTTCAGAGATTTAGGGCTGGTCCTCAGCGTAATGTGACTTGACAGTTTAGTGCAAAATGTCCATCAAATGATATTGCCAAGACTCATCTTTTTACGCCGACATTTTACTTATTAATCTGTATGTAGAAAATCTGAAAGCAATGCCTGCCACCAAATAAGATGTAATTTTTCCCTTTTGATTTCTATTTACTTTCTCTATTCATTTTACTGTAATATGCAGATACTGTACCTGATTTCTGACAGTACTATCATTAAACATGGTTCAGCAGCAGTGTCTTTCTAAGTAGCTACTACAGTCAGTTCTGTATGCTGCATTAACCTAAGTGCAGTAAGTATTTGAAATTTTAGGATGAAAAGAAGCCAAGAAAATCCTTTCAGTATAATGTATTCTGCCTTATCAATTTTGCCTGCATGGTTTAATGACTAAATCAAAGGAAATGGAAACAGAAATACTTAGCACTCTTCTGGTTTACTTCTTATTATTTGCTCCGTGATCTTCTTGAGAAAGTAATTTCTTATCGTAAGTGCATGTATTTTTTAAGATCAGATGGTGTAAAAGTATGTAGTCTCAGGAATAGGAATATCTTACGTTTTGAAACTAATCTCTAGGTAAGAAGGAAAGCGAGGACAAGAAAATACAAATAATAATCAACAAGCCCATACAACAAACAAAAATAAGCACATTATAAACAAATCAAAACAGAAAGTAAAATGAACAGAAGCTACTGAAGTGTAAAAATGTAAAAGTGAAGTTAAAATCTCAAAAAACCCCACAGCTAGAATGCTAAATTCATTTTAAAATATAGAAGAATTTGTAAAAAGATTAAGTCTAATTTTACATAATGTCCAGCCCAGATGACTTCCAGTAAATTGATAAACAAGATGGTAACAAGCACAGAACTACATAACAGTGATAAATAGGAAGTAAAGAAGTAAGTGGTCATGAATTACTTTTGTTCCAAGTGTAAATGAAGTAGACCAAAACATATATATTACATATGCACTTTAACTGACCTATAAATAATAAGAACATGTAATGAAGCAACTGTTCATTATGATTGGAAAGAAACATACAAAATTCATATATGCATTTAAAGGGAAAAATCACTTGCTTATTAACACTTACAGATGCAGGTAAAGAAATAGATCCCAACTGTCTTCTCTGTGTTTTGCGTAGGCAGACACTGATCACAAATGTCTAATGTTCCCCTTAGTAGTTAATTCTTGTTGCAAATAAATGTATTTTTTAAGAAGTGAAGTGTTATTGATTTTTTGCTTGCTTTTTAACTAATCTTTTTTCTTTTAAAATACTTTTCTCTTTATATCAGACCAGATGATATACAAATACTTAACAACCTAGTGTTTTTTAAAACCTGAACTCCTTTTCCATGTAGCCACTCACTGCAATATCACAGAATAGCTGAATCATTCAGGCTGAAAGGGATCTCAGGAGGTCTCTAGTCCAACCTCCTGCTTCAAGAAGGGTCTGCTGTGAAAGCAAAGGCCCTTAGGCATATCTTGGAAAACTCTTCCAATGCTTCATGGTCTTTGTGGTGAAAATATTTTTTCCTTATAAGTCAGGCTGCTTCCATTTAAATTTATGACTACTGTCATTCATTCTCCTGCCCTGCACCTCAGTAAATAATCTGGCTCTGTCTTCTCAATAACTTTGTCATGAGTACTGGCAGGGTGCTCTCTTCTTCAAGCTGACCAAGCCCAGCTTCCCCAGCCATTACACAAAGGGTAAGTTTGTTAGCCCCAAACAGTTTAGTGGCCCTCTGCTAAAATCACTGCAATTTTCACTATCAACTTCTTTTTTGAACTGGAAGCCAAAACTCAATGTGATATCCCAGATATGATCTGTATCTGAGATTAACATTTTAGTAGATTTTTGTGGCCTGAGAACAATTATTTCCACAAAAATCTCAGCATTGCATAGCTTGTAATTCCAATCTGCTAGAACAGAAGCACATTTAATAACCATCTGCTATTATCTTAATCAAATTCAAACCTAATTAAAATTCATGTGAAATCTAGCTTTTTTTAGTCATAGATCTGGAAGTTCAACCAGTCAGAGTCCTTGTGGTGCATTTCTCTAATGGCAACACAACTTCTGTTTTAATAAAACATTGAATAGAAAAGAGCCAATATTGTTTAGGGAAGGGCTTATCTCTTACTACTAACAAATCGTGTATTCTGGAAAGACAGGATGTGAGAGTTGCAGAATACTAAGTATTTTATTCCTTTTTTTTTATAAACTGAATCCTGCACCTGTAATCAGTATCACCTACTTCTAATGAGGAACCCCGTGGAAAGGAGAAAATGTAACATGATTATTTTGAATAGATTACAACATTGATTTTCCCACTATTCTTAAGAATACTACTTGAAAGAAAGCTAGAAATGTCAAAGTATACCGGGTATGTATCTGCAGTATTATAAGTCACCCCAGGATGTCAATTTAAACATTTTTAGTGCCGTGTGACTCCATTTTTAGTGCCTTTTTATACTTACTGCTAAGTGTTCACTGCCTTTTTGTTTGATTTAACTCCTTATTTTGCAAGAAGAAAATAACAGATATTTTATATAAAAGAAGAATCTGAATATTAAGGAATTCTAAAGCAAGCAAGACGATTTTTTTTTTTTTTATAATATATCTGAATTAAAACCAGAAAACACTCAGGAGACACTGGTGTTGGGAAAAAAAAGAAATGGTCACTTTGATCACTGAACAAAATAGGCTAAACTAAAGTCAACTATAATAAAATAGAATAAAATAACTTGGCTGAGGGTTAGACATTACCTTTAGAAAAACATTTCCTAGAGTTGACCTTTGCTGGCCTTTTGAAAATAGTCATACACAGGATAAAGGAAATTTAAACTCTCTGTTGGTGATGAACAAATTTTTTTTTTTCACTAATTCACGTGTTCAAACATTTTCCTGCCTTTAATAGTTGATTCAAAGGACAATTTCCTATTTTGTGTTTGGCCAGTTTTCCCACTGAAACTTTCTGATAGAAAGTCCTCATCAGATTATTTGAACACTCCATGGAACTCCTTTCCTCAAAATAGTGTTATTGGACATTACAATATGATCCTTGGAGTTGATTTCTTGCATCCTGCAGGGATTCTGTGCTCTTCCATCTTTGGATGGTTACACATCAAAGAAGCTAATGGTCATTCATGAAAAAAAAAAGAAAAACAAAAAAAACAAAAAAGGGTTAGGCCTCATTTTTAAGCAGTGCAGTTTTCTAAAGTCTTTCTGGGTTTACAGCCAGTTCACAGAAGTCAAAACTACTCGGATTGATCCATTTAGGTCTAAGATGACCTAAATGAAGTATAAACTACAACCCCATGAGCAAAACTAACTGTTCCATTAAGATCCAAACTAAATACCAGGAGGTTATCTCAGTCAAGACTGAAGGTCTTCAGATACGTCGAGGTAAGTGACAGCTGTCTTTCAAGGTAGTGCTTCAAATGATTCACCAAAACTTCATTGTAATCCTGTGCCTTTTGGTTCAATGAGAAATAGCTTTCAGGAATGGAATCTAAATTACTTACTGGCTTTAGACCTTAGTCAGTACCATGGAGACATTAATCACTAATAAATCTTCAAGGTAACTATGAGACAATCAGGCAATACAAACACCTTTGACACACAAGTGCAGGAAAAAAAGATATGCTTGCATGGTAGCACTTATTCATAAATAGCTTTCAGTTGCTCAAATTCGATTTCTTTATTTCCATTTTACTAAATTGATTTCATTTTGAAAACAAGACAGCTTAAAAATGTTAAAAACAAAATTAGTATAGAAAACATACAAGCAATATTACATACAAATCAGTATCTACTGGCTGTACGCTTACGAATAGAACAAAATTTTTGAAAGAGGATACTGGGGTTACCGTGGGTTGTCCCACTCAGTCTTTTAATATGATGCATTTATAGGCTGTTAGAAATGCAATTTGTCTTGATTTTGGCTGGGGTAGAGTTGACTTTCTTCCCAGTATCTGCTGCAATTTGGATTTAGTGTGAGAAAAATGTTGACATCATATACTGCTTTAGTTATTTCTAGGTAATGCTAGGCTCATATAAAATTAGTTTTCTTCCCAGAAACTGTCATTTTTCCAGATTTTAGTATAAGAAGAATGCTGAAAATCTTGCTGATGTTTCTGATTGTTCGTGGGAAATTAAGGACTTTTTCAGTTTCCCACGTTTTACAAGTAAGCAGGAATATAAAGCTGTGAAGAGCAGAGCCAGGACAGCCAACCTAAAGTGGCCAGTGGATGTATTCCGTGCCATGAACGTCATGATTTGCTTATAAGTGGAAAGATTTTAGGGGCTGCCCCCTGCTCTTGGTGTCCCATTTTCAATGCTCTGCATCTAGTGTTCTGGATATGTTGATCTCTGAGCTTGTTGTGGTCTCTGACCTCACTGGAACCACAGGATTTGCTGTTTCTTCTCTTTAGAGCAATGTGTGATCACTACTTAGGATAGGACAAGTATCATTTTGCATATTTTGTCATTATTTTTAGCATTAGTATTATTAGCTTTACTATAATTTTTAGTATTACCTTTAATCTCTCTTCTTTTACTGTTTTAATAGAACTGTTTTCATCTCAGGTCATGAATTTTCATTTCCTTTTCCAACTGTCCTCCCCATCCCAGGGTGAGAGAGCAGTTATATACTGTTTAGTTCTGGATAAGTACTATAATAGGACACAATATCATTGTGATAAATAGATAAATATCATTAATCCAGATTTCAATGACATTCATAATTGGAAGGGACCTTAAAGATCATCTAGTTCCAATGCCCCTGCCATGGGCAGGAACACCTCCCACTAGATCAGGCTGCCCAAGGCCCCAACCAACCTGTCCTTAAACACCTCCAAGGATGGGGCATCCACGACTTCCCTGGGCAACCTGTTCCAGTATCTCACTCCCCTCATAATGAGGAAATTCTTCCTTATATTAGCCCTAAATCTGCCCCTCTCCATTTTATACCCATTGCCCCTAGTCCTATTACTACCAGACTCCATGAACAGTCCATCTCCAGCTTTCTTTTAGCCCCTTTCAGGTACTGAAAGATCGCTTTAGGATCTCCTCGGAGCCTTCTCTTCTCCAGGCTGAATAAGCCCGACTCTCTTAGCCTGTCCTCATAGGAGAGGTGCTCCAGTCCTCTGATCATCTTTGTAGCCCTCTTCTGGACCTGTTCCAACAGTTCCATATCCTTCTTATGTTGATGATTCCAGAACTAGACACAATACTCTAGATGAGGGCTCACAAGAGAGGAATAGAAGAGAGGAATAGGAGGATCTCTTCCATGATCTTCACAGGAACAGAAGTGAGGCTGACAGGTCAGTAGTTCCCAGGGTCATTCTTTCCACCCTTTCTAGAAACTGGCACTATGTTACCTTCTTCCAGTCACCAGGGATACTGCTGACTGCCATGACTTTTCAAATATCATGGAGAGCGGCTTGGCAACCACATCGGCCAGTTCCCTCAGGACTCTGGGATGTATCTCATCAGGTCTTATAGCTTTATATATGTTCAGGTTCCTCAGGTGGTCACAAACCTGGTCCTCCTCTATGCTGGGAGGGGGTTCACCTCCCTGGTCACCATCTTGCTGTCCCATGACCCAGGAGGGGTGAGGAGATTGTCTGTCAGTGAAGACTGAGGCAAAAATGTTGTTAATTACCTCAGCCTTCTCCTGGTCTGTTGATACGAGGTCACCACTCCCAGCCATCAGTGGGGGTACATTCTCTTTAACCTTCCTCTTCTGATTGATGCACTTGTAGAAGCTCTTCTTGCTAGTCTTTACTTCCTTTGCCAAGTTCAGCTCCGGCTGTGCCTTTGCTGTGGATAGCAGGACCTCTTCCCGGTCTCGGGTCTCCATCGTCTCCCGGGTCCGTGCCGATAACCCGGCATCTGTTTGGGTGCTGCTCTAACTCCGAGCTCCTCCTTGGAGTGCCCTCACTGTCTCACCTTCTCTAGGCTGCTCTCTCTTGGAGTGCTCTCTCTTACTCCCAGGTTCTCCTTTGAATGGTCTTCCTAACTGCTCTGCCATGCCAGGCTTTATACACCCTTATCACCTCGTTAGCAGCTACCGGGTGATTGGAAACTTACTATTCAGCTGGCCCTAATTATCTCTTATCTAGTTACACCCTTGGCCTTCCTGACTTCGTCCTTGCACAACCACACAGCGTCTCTATACATGCCCCAGGTTCCCTGTCCCTGCTTGCACTGCCTGTCCAGTTCCTTCTTCTTTTTTTACTTTAACCAGCAGCTCTCGACTCAGCCATGCCGGTCACTTCCCTTTCCTGCCTGATTTCCTACATCTGGGGACTGAGCACTCTTGTGCATTATGGAAAGCATCCTTAAATATTTTCCAGCTCTGTTCTGCTCCCTTGTCCCTGAGGACCATGTCCCGGTGGGTTCTACTGACTGACTCCTTGAAGAGGTGGAAGTCTGCTTTCCTGAAATTTAGGGTCCCTTGTACTTAAGATCACAGAAGGGGTGTGTGTGAGAGAGCAGACAGGTTATATTCATTTGACTACCAGTTATACATGGAATAGGTTAAGTGTCAGGTACTTACATAAGTATTTGAATTAGAGTTTTTTCTTCTCTCTCCCCTTGACAATTTCTGTCAGCAACAAATTTACTGTGAGCAAATAATTTCAATGCCGCTCTACTAATGTAAATCCGTGAGACCTCTTGAGCAACGACAAGTAAAAGGAATTTTTGAATCAAGCAGTTTATCAATGATTTAATTAATAGATGCATCCTGCAAGCAGAGGATACATTGTGGATGCTGTTATCATGGACCAAAGAAATTACTAAGAAAGAGCATTTGAGATAGGGGAAAGGTAGGAAGAAGGCACCAAAGAATGGGAGTGGCAAGAGATCTACAATTCTGAATGTAAGTGATAAAGTCTTTTTTTTTCTTTCTCCAAAATTCCTTTGTCTTCTTACAATGTAAAGTTTGAAGTCTTTTTACCTTCTTTTTTTTTTTTTTTTTTTTTTTTAAGCTTCCTTAAGCTTGTATGTTTCAAGGAAACTTCTGAAGTACCTTTCTTTCCCCCCTTTTTTTCTTTTCCCCTATTCTAAAATATGTATTCATTGGGCACATTGAGGTCAGAAATTTTTGATCTTCAGTATTACATGAATACTGCATTTCTACTGTCGTCTCTGAATCACATTTCCAGAGAAGAAAGAAGGTGGCAAAACCTCATTATTATTTTTTTTTATTCACGAACCTGTACAAAATAAAATAGCACACAGATGTGACAGCTCTGTGGGAGTGCAGAGTTCCTTGTCTGAAACTACCATCTACCAGCCAAAATGAGACAGGACAGCGCAATTCCTGCAGCCAGTTCCAGGGAGGAAGTTAAAGGACTGGAACCAGCAAATAAGGTCATCCATAACACTTGCAAGTAAGAAATCACTGGAGATAAAACTAAGCTAAACTAAAAGCATCTAAGGCATTGGAAGTAGAACCTAAAGTAAATTTGTTAGTGGGAAAAAGTTTTTTAAATAAATGATGCTTTGAAAAAAATGATCTAATCATGTCAGCACCCCGAGGGCTGTTTCTGAGGCAATTAAAAAGGAAATCAACACATTGTACAAGAAAACAGAAACTCTAATGAATCATAAGTGACAGAACCAGGAAGAAGATTTTTCCTGTTGCACATGCTGATCTTCAGCAATTTCAGGAGTACTCATTACTACTTAATATAAGCTACTTTCAAACCTAGGGGGTCTTGATTGTCCCCAATTCCTTCATAATCTGTGAGTCTTTTTGACTACTCTGTCTGTTAATGACCCTGTCCTTACCACTACCATCTCTTCCCACACCTGCATGCCATGCAGCCTGGACTTTCTTGTTTTAGCTTTTGACTGTTACTCTTTCTCCTGCCATTTTCTAAGGGTATGAACAATTTCCTACTTTGATTTGTATTGTTATGCGGTAGGATCTTACATTTCAGGCACTGATCTTATCTTAATGTTGATTGAACTTTGCTGAAGTGAATCACATCTAGCTCCTTCAGTCTCTTTATATTCAGGACACTCATATCACTTTTTCAAACCTTTATTTCCCACCATAATGCTCATATTTTAAAATGTTACAAGAGCTCTGTATATGAATGTTAACTTTAAGCATTGAAGCTATGTAATGTATCTTTATTACTTTGCTACACAAAACATTGGTGCTCACTTCATATCAGCATCACAGTGAACACTTGTATGTTTTACTATATTATCCCCTGATATTTCAGACTTATCAGTATTGTTCTGAAGGTTTTCACTGTGCTGTTTATTTCTTTCTTTCCCTTCCTGGGGTGATGTAGAAGAAAGGGATTAGCAACCTAAGGTATGAAGAACGTTTCTGGCTGGTTTGCATCAAGGCTGACAGTGAATACTGCTCTAAAAAGAAATAGTTCCCACAACCTGGCTCTGGAACACACTAAATATGTGTAAAAATCCTACTATAAGTTAGCTTAAACTTTGAAGGGGGTAGGCCAACCTCATGTTTCTGCCAGAAGCGGCTCTAATCTACTTCTGAGTGCCCATTAAAGCTTTCCTTTTTTATAGAAGTAGTACATTGTATTCAAGAAGGTACTCCAATCTCCTGTTCAGGTTCAATTCAGAAGCAGAATAAGTGGCATTTTGCTATGTTAGCAAAATGATAATTTGGTTTTTTTGGCATTTGCAATGGAACAAAGTTCCATTTGAGTGGGGGGAAAAAAAATTAATTGCTCTTCAGAGAATAGATCCGCTATTATGTAAAAAATTGTGCTCCAACACTGTTCTGGTAGGCTTTGCATGCTCTGTGATATGTATTTATCCAGCATAGGATTTGCTTAAATTCATATATCATGAACTGAGGAGGAAAAAAACTGTGTCTGTGTATATATATGTGTGATTTAAGATTACTGGAAGTCCAAAAGAGTCTCCTGCTGGTGTGCTGTGTGGTGTGAGCTGACTTGTCTTCTCAGAAGTGATTAGCCACTCTGTACCACTTAAATTACTAGTGATAAGGAAGCATTACTTCCTGGGATAGATGCTTATAACATAATAAATGTAGCCAAATAACAACCCTGTTATCGTACGTAACAATTCTCCTGAACATGAGCCTATTCTTAGTGTCTGGAAATGATTCTTTTTAAATAGACAGAATCTCTTGAATTAATAGAATTATCCTATTCAAAATTTTATTTTCAAACCCCTACAAGAGAAGATGAGAGCTGTATTTTCATAGCACTTCCTTGCCTGTCCCTTTGAAAGCAGCATTGTAAAAGATATGCTCTCATTTTTTAGTTCATATTTTAATTTGCTCCACGACTCTGAAGTATTTTGTGCATAAGCAATTTGTCGAATGTTTTTTTGCAAATATTAAGATGTATTTATGTCTTTCACTAAATCCCTGTTATGAAGATTTACAAAATATTGTTTTTACATAGGAAGCTACTCTCTTTTTTTCTAATAACTTTGTAATTATTGTTGGTTGGCTTGAAAGCCTAAAAGAAAGAGCAATTAAAACTGTTAAGGAAGATTACAAAAGTTACTAGGAGTTGGTTTTAGCTTTAATGAGATAATCATGAGTAATATTGATGATGCTATGACAACATTTTTCACATTGCTTCATGATAAACTGCTATATCTCTTAGAGGGAAGTTTGTCATATTAATAGATTTATTTAAATGTAATGCTGCAATAAAATGCAATACTGTTGTCCTAATGTACTTAATGGCCTTTTTTTCAACACATACGTGAATTTACAAACACTTCTTGATTTAATGAAATAGATACATTGCATAGTTTTTATATAAGGTCTTAAGGATTGTTTTCAGCAGCAGGAGAAAAAGGACAAAAAGAGTTGTCTAACTGCTTACCTTGATTTTTTTCTCATTAAAAAAAGAAAGCACCTCATGACTTGAAAAAAAATTGGTTTAACTAAAAGCAGTATTTATTCAACTAACTTTTCCTGAAAAAAAAAAAAAAAAGAAAAAGTATTAAATGTCCAGAAGTGATTTTCATTCAGATTCCCTGATTATTCTTCTTCACTGTTTGAGGGATCCTCCAATTAAGCAAAAACCTTCCAGGTTCCAAGAGCATCCATGAATGCTTATTTTATATCAGAAGATCTTAGCAGTTCTGGCAGAATATATCAGAACAGAAAATTAATTATGTATGTTAGAACTTTCTTGTTGCTTTATAAGATTGTTCTCAATTTTGTTTTGTTTTGTTTTTATTTTTCTTTTCAGGAGAATAGCTTTGTTTCTGCTGAGGATCAAGGAAAAAAGTGAGTGAGACAGAGGGAAAGAGGAAGAAAAGAAGGAAATTTCTGGTAAAATTATTGAATAAATCCTTGTTAGTTGCCAAAGCCTGCCTGTTTTAGGGAAAAAAAAAAAAAATAAAAAATCAGTTTTAAAATATGGGAGTTATCTATAAGAACAAGAAATAGCATTTTTTTGGAACAAGTTAGTGCAAGTATTAAAGTATTACAAAGAAAGAAACCAACCAACATGAAAAAAAATGTTTCCTTATGTCTTGCAGCATCAGGTCACACTATTTACATTATTTGATAGCTCTGAATATATTTCTTTCAGCTAGTAGAATGAGTTTTCTGAAAGCAATTTGAGTGCTAAGGAGTAGAGGAGGGGGCAGATAATTGATATTTCAGAGTCATACCCCAATTAAGTCATTCTCCATGCCCATGATTACATTACTGTGACTCCACTAACTCCAGTGTAAGCAACGGAAAGAATTCATGCATTTCATCAGAGTTTCACTAACTGCAACATCAAATTAACACTATAGTTAATCATTTTCTCTCCTGTGTAAAGAAAATTTGGGAGAAGACAGCAGCTGGTAGGGTAATAACAACTGAAGTAGCCTGAAAAACTGATAGTGTGATGGAGAAAAAGAGTGCTTTCTTTGGATATAGAATAAATATTGCAAAGGTAAGGCTGAAATAATTAAAAAAAATAACTAAGGGTGTTAAAATTATTTCATTTACACATTTTATTACCTTTTCGTATAGATATGGTCAGGACACGCATATTGAAATCATAGAATCATAGAATCACCAGGTTGGAAAGGACCCACTGGATCATCGAGTCCAACCATTTCTAACACTCCCTTAAACCATGTCCCTAAGCACTTCATCAACCCGTTCTTTAAACACCTCCAGGGAAGATGACTCGACCACCTCCCTGGGCAGCCTCTGCCAGTGCCCAATGACTCTTACTGTGAAGAATTTTTTTCTGATATCCAGCCTGAACCACCCCTGGCGGAGCTTCAGGCCTTTCCCTCTTGTCCTGTCCTCAGTCACTTGGGAGAAGAGGCCAGCTCCCTCCTCTCCACAACCTCCTTTCAGGTGGTTGTAGAGAGTAATAAGGTCTCCCCTCAGCCTCCTCTTCTCCAGGCTAAACAACCCCAGCTCTCTCAGCCGCTCCTCGTAAGACTTGTTCTCCAGCCCCTTCACCAGCTTCAACATCCTTCTTTTGGTGAGGGGCTCAGAACTGAACACAGTACTCAAGGTGCCGTCTCACCAGTGCTGAGTACAGAGGGAGAATCACCTCCCTGGACCTGCTGGTCACACCGTTTCTGATACAAGCCAAGATGCCATTGGCCTTCTTGACTACCTGGGCACACTGCTGGCTCATGTTCAGTTGGCTGTCAACCAGCACCCCCAGGTCCTTCTCCTCTAGGCAGCTCTCCAGCCACTCTTCCCCCAGTCTGTAGCACTGCACAGGGTTGTTGTGCCCCAAGCGCAGGACCCGGCATTTGGCCTTGTTGAACCTCATCCCATTGGCCTCAGCCCAGCAGTCTAGCCTGTTCAGATCCCTTTGCAGAGCCTCCCCACCCTCCAGCAGATCCACACTTCCATCCAGTTTAGTGTTGCTGAGGGTGCACTCAATGCCTTCATCCAGGTCATTGATAAAGACATTGATCTTTGAATCTTTTGATTTTTTTTTTTTAATCTTTTGAATTTTTTTTTAATCTTTTGAATCTTTTTTGAATTGGGGGCATTCATCATATCTACTTCCATGCTTCCCAGGGTGGTAAAAAATACCAGGTAGGTCTAGAGAAAGACACTTCTTTCTTGATCACTCAGTCTTTGACAGTAGGATTTCCAGTTTTTCTCACTCTGTTTTCGAAAGTGTAATCTCTTATTTAGATAAGGTATTTCTACATATTATGGAGTGTGCAACTGAATTTTGATCAGAATTCCGATGTTTTAGATATTTTTTTAACTAGTCTTGAAGTCAACTATTTGAGTTTACATAATGTTGAGTCTCCTTGGCTTCTTTGAATCTAAATCTAGGATTGTGAGTCATAATGCCTTTGTTTATCATCTGTGCTCTAGAGGGATTGAAATAAACTTGGGACATCCAGCTTATCACTAGTGATCATTACTTAGAATTGGGGGTTATTTTCTCTGAAACCAAAAAACCATTAATCACTATCTGAATTACAGAATGAACATTCTCAGAGCCAAAACCAAATCAAATCATGTTTTAAAATTCGTGGAGGATTTGAAAATCTCTATTGTTTCCAGTGTCTCACTCCCTTTTCTCCTGTTTTTCTTCTTAAACACAGTCTAGAAGTGTCTTTTGAAGCTCACTGCAGGGAAGTTCAATATTAAAAGTTAATGTCTGTTGACTGAGGCTTCCTACTGTCTCAGCAAAAACAAGTTTCTAAAATACATTGCCTATTCAATTCTAAAGTTTCTGCTTAGACAGCTAGTCTCTGTTTTTCTCTCCTTTTGCCCAAAGTGAGACTTTAATCCATTTTCCAATGAAATATAGTTTGGAAATTTTGGGAAAAAATGAATGTGCAGCAAATATAGAAATATTGTATTTTCCTTCCTTCTACATTTCTTCAGGTATTCACAACGCATAAACAAATAATGTATACATATACATGGAAATGTCTTCCATGATGCCTTTTTTCCTTTTTGGTGCTCAGTTACAAAAGTATATATTCAAAAGAAAAAAGAAAATTATAAATGAGAACACAACATGAGATTCACAAAAACGCACTAAGAGTTCCCACTGCATTCAGTGCAAGCTGGCAAAGAAGATAACTTTTTTAACATGGAGCAGATACAGAACTCCCATCTGCATAGTCCCTGTGGCTACATTTGTGCTGATAAATGAAGTATGGTGAGGTGTATTCCCAGACACAAAGGCCAATGTGTCCACAGTAGTGGGCTTATACGCTCATAAACTTTCTCAGCCTCTGAAGACAGTCAGGGACTGTTCTTCGGGTGTCCTAACTTCTAAGCTGTGCCTGAAAAGCATTTGTGGGAGTGTTAGCTTACACAGTCCCAAAGTCCTGAATGTCAATGACTCTTCTAGTCCTTCCTGAGTACAGAAAAACGATACACAATGCCCAGGAATTAACAAGGTTCTGTGTGATTCATTAATTCAGACAGCTCAAGGACATAGTGGTGCCACCCGGGTTACCCAGAAGGGTGCAACGACTCAAGTTATAACTGGGCAGCTGAATCCAACACAAGCATCACATAATGTAAAAACATGCTAGTGATGTTGTGTGCCCCCCAGCTGTCTGCTCCTGTCGGGGGCAGTGAGATGGGTGCTGGCTGCCAAGCCCTGCCCTGCGAACGCAGGGGAGCTGCCACAGCTCTCAGTGCCTGGTTCCCAGCGACTCACCAGCCCACATGACAACTGATACTTAAGTATTTTTTTTTTGTGTATATCACTTATATAAAGGAAATTGCTGTTATTAGCCTGCAGATATAAAGAGGTCGAGAGGATGATTATTGCTCTATAGGAACAAAACAAAATATGTATTGCAGGATTCTTAGAGCTATGCTGGCATTAGTAATTGCACTTATTCAGGAACGTCCCCAGGCACTGGGACTGACTGCCACCAAATAGCCTGAATTTATGCTCACAGAGCACGGACTCCACCAGAGTCTGGCTGCACGCAGCTTGTCTAATAAGAATGCTCTGACTCCTGAGCTGCTCCTAGGAAGTTACTCTCACAAATGTAAAGAAGCTGCATACTTCTCATGTTACAGCACAAAAGATGGAAGAGAATGAGGTATATTTATATATAACACTGTACGTCTCTAACTTTCTTGTTACACATGAAAGACTAAAACTGGGAATAATTTAGAAACTAGGTCTACCTTCCATTCCAGCGCAAGTATATGAGGTATACACTTTTGAACTGGATTAATAAGGGACCTACTTGACCCTTGTAGATTATGCTATGCTGAACATTCACATTTCTATGCAAAGTAAGAAATGTCAAGCTTCCTACAAAAGTGAAAATGTGCGTGAAGACTTCCTTCATTTATTGTTATATTGACCATCATTAATAAAAGGTGCACATAACTTGCTGGACAAGGGAAAAAACTAAAAGATTTTGAAAACTGCCTGCTGCTACTGCTGCTAGTTGCATAGCAACAGCACATCAGTCTAAAACCACCTTTTATTTCTGCAAGAATGTGAATATGAAACACGATACACAGTAGCATTATGTTTAAAATACTCTTACTAGAAGTATTAAACTTCATGCATACATTATGGTACATTATAACACCGGTAAGCTGATACAAAAATCTCTGCTTGGTTTTTTTTCTGTGTGAATTTACTCTTGTGTGCAAAATTAGTAACTAATATAACTGTTTATTAATAAAATAACAGTGACATAGTCTTTTGCATCAACATTAGCTAACAATCAAACAAACAAAAATCCAGATGGAAACAAAATTAAGAAGGGCTTAACTCAATGCATGTGCTGATATCTGCAGACATTTAATTTACATCAATATATATATAGTTCTTAACAGGTTTCTACATTAAAATGTTAGCTCTGACAAATTGAAGAGAAGGATTCTTTAAAATATTTTAAAATAAAATTTGATTTTTCTGAAATACAAAGAACTAAACTTCAAATGCCTAATAGTCCAAGTTCGTCAGCCCACTCAATTTTAAAGCACAAACTTTAAATTTATGTAGATATTCAAAAAGAAAATCTGATTCATCATACTGAGCTGATATGCTCAGTTAAACTTCTTATGTTAATGGACTCATCTTCATAGTTGATATAGAGAAATAAGCTTTTTCTGGAAATCACTGTAGAGTTTCTGCCTCTTCCAATGTACAGAACAGCAGTCCTTTGGTGAGATTACAGGTTAGATCCAAACTTCAAGAAGAACTCTGTAAGGTCTGATCTTCCCTTATTCTGTCACAATACCTTTTCTCTTAGGAGAAGATGACAATGTCACCACGAGAGACCAACTCCTCCCCACCTCATACCTGTTTCAGTATCTTCTCTCCATGATAGTTTATTCTTCTTTTTCTTCCCACCTCTCCTGCTTATCACAGCTGAGCCCAACTCTGTTCTTTTACCTGAAGTTGTTACCGAGAAGGACTAACTGAAGACAGGCTAACAGTAGCAGACTGTTCTCAGGAACACCGTATCAGTTTTGCTCAACATTATCCTAAAGGACTGGTATCTTGGCCATTGCCAGTAACCAGTTTTGGGCCAGTTAACCTTTCCTTGAAGAATACAGTACTTTGACAAGTTTAGTCTGTGAGTTTTATTCAGCTCTGCATCTCATTCTCTTCACTTCCCATTGACCCCCAAGGAGTTTTTTACATATAGCATCTCCAAAATTCTGCGACAGTGAAATAAACAGTGGATATATTGATCTGCCTTCTCTTTAGCACTGGCAAAGACTACAGTTGCACTGTAAATGATTGGTTTTGGTTATGCATAAATCCCATCTGTTTCTCCACAAATTTTGGATTACCTAGGAATTTAAAAATTTCCAGAACATTGTTTTCCCTGAATCCTTTCCAAAACTTAAGTTTGGACCATAAACTCTGAGCTATATTTTTAAGCAAATGATTTTGTGAGTGTGTAGGGTATTGCATCTAAAATACTGTTTTTCTTATGCGTATAAGAATATACACAGTATACACTGTTTTCCTTATGACTATAAAGTTCATTGACAGTTAAAACAATTTCATAGTTATGGTAATAAATGATTTCTCAAAGTCACTGGTAACTACTAGGAACTGTAATATGTAATGCACAATAAAACATAAGGCAATAGAACAGAAACAGAAAAAAAAACAGACAGCAGTCGTCTTCTTAAGTGGGGCTATCTATGAACAAGGAGTGAGTATATGTTTTAACTTATAAGAATAGCTATTCATAAGATATTGTAATAAGAAAAAGAATATATTGCAACAGGATATTAATGATATCAAGAGATGAACCAAATGATCTATGATCAGATAAGGCATAAGATTCCTGAGATTAGCAAAAAAAAGCCAACCAAACACAAGATCCCGTAGTCAAACCTTTCAGTGTACCTTCTGAAGTCTCATCTGTCTCTAAACATTTAATAGTGGCAACAGTCAGGGCACAGGACCAGTTTGGAAAAGTGCAGCAATTTTAATATTCTTAGGTCAGAATACATTTTTTTCAATATAAGACAAGTTCTGTCATACTCATATATCTTCCTCCAGATACATTTCTCCAATGTTTTTACCTAAGCAGGAAAGTGACTGTTAAATGTCTTGTATTTATTTGACTGATAAGGTTTTTTTTTTAGAAGTATCTAATAACAACAAAACCTACAGAAACACGCCTGAAAATGCAGATCTCAAAGATGTAGTTTCCTTAGCAATACAAATTCTGAGATATCTTCCAAATTTCCATACCTCACGAACTCTAAAAAAAAAATAAATCTGTGTTCACATTTCCCTCTCTCTTGTATTCTCAAATCTTGTTTTGTAGTTATGTATGTTCACACAGAAGAGTGAAATACTCTCTGAAATTAAGGATTTCAGGTCCTAGCAGTTTTCCTTACTTATCTTTTGCAGGTGGTTTATGAAAAATTGTAGATTCACCATTTTTCATGAAGGCTGGGAAAACATTTGAGGAAGAAACTAGAGAAGAGATTGTTATCAAAAGAAAAAGAAATAAAAGAAAAAAAAAAAGAAAAAAAAAAGAGAAAGAGAAAGCAAAGTAAGACCAGGTAACAGAAGATGACACAGAGGGTGGAATGGCAGGCAGGGCTATTTTATGACAATTTTTTGGGAAAGGCCTGCATGTAGCTCATAGAAAAAAATTCATTGTAACAAGAGATAAGTAACATCAAAGAAAATTAGGAAATAACAATGCTGAATAATTCACTAGTAAAATAATTAGGATTTTGAAAAGATAAAAATCAAAGGAGTTTAGTATGTAAGTTGAGAAGGAAATTCAAGGAAGTAGATTACTATAATGTATCCCTTGTGACACTGCTTTTCTATTTTGATTTCCTACATGTCTGTTTATATAATATGACAAACTTCTATGTTCTGTACTTGGAATAGCCAAAATGTAAAATTCAAGTTTATACTTATGTCAGTCACAGAACAAAAAAAATATGTGATTAATCAGAAATATAATGATTTAAGAATCTGATATTTTGTGATGATTGTTGTTATTTAAAAAAAAAAACAGAAGGAAAAGAAAAGAGAACAATAAGAATAAATGCTTAGAAGTCAAGTTTAATTCTTCTCATCCATGCTCAGCTGTGACCTGTTCTTCATATATTTCAAAGTCACTTCCAAATTTGTGCCACAAGAAGATGATCCTTACATTTTGATATATGTGTTCATATTGGCAGATCTTTTCCTGATGGACATTTAGCATGCTATATCTAGAGTTTAAATTTACCCTCAGAAGTACACTTTTTCCTTGATAGGTGAAATATTCTCTTTCCTGACATAGCATCATTTTTTAACACAGTGCAGTGAAGCTGTGAATTGCAGTCAAATAATCTGAAGTTTAGGAAGAGCTAAATCAGGTTGTTGAAGTCTTTAATAAAAGACTAAAAAACACAATGTTGTAGCAAACTGAATTCTTTATCTTTTTACCCTTTTCCACGCTCTTGCTCTTCCTAATTAATAACAAGAAAGAATCAAGAAAAGGTTCTAGGTTATGGACATACAAACCTCAGGCCAATGCAATCTGCACTGGCCACACTAATAAAGGAGAAGTTTCCCACGAACAATGTAGTGTTACAAGTGGCAGCAGTTGAAATCCAGACCTTGCACCAAATAATTGAAGTAGAAGAATAAAAGTGTCTGGGGCCAGTTGCACTACATATATACTGCATCCTTCACTGACCTGAGCCAGCCTCAAGTCCAGACTCACAAGCCATCCATAGGTTAGACACAAGCCTGTGCTGAACCACAGGCATCAGACAAGCTCTGAGGAAGGAGATTAACCTGTGCAAGTTTTCTACAGAACCATCCAACTGTGTTTTTACCTACAGTGCAGTGAAGAGAGCATATCATGTAAAAGCAGTTTCTTCCAGAAGGAAAGTCAGTGCTCACTGACAGAAAGGCAAATGAGTTTTGCAGGCAGCTACCTCTGTGTAATGTGGGTACTCGCAGGCACCCTTATCTTAACACAGTGGGTCAGGGACGAGGCCACTGAGCTCTATCAGTTGGCTATGTGACCCAAATTTTGCTTCTCAGGTTATATGTCAAAGTACATTTTTCATATTAGTCCCTATTTTAGTGCTGGATGATTCAATTTCAAAATACAGTGTGGATTTATGTATACAACTGACTCTTGCTAAGTCATATGCTAAAACGTTTCTGTCAGTTCAAGCTGGAGAATTCCTATTAATATCAGAGATATGGTTGATGAAGATCTGGAATACTTCTTGCTCTTAGATGATAGAATGCCTAATGTTTTTCTGCTGTACTCAAAAATTAATTTGGGATATTGAAACAGTTGACTACTATCTGAGATTTATTATCTTTCTGTTTTATTGTTTATATAAATCTGTTCCCTCCAGGCAGCCAGCTGGATGTTTGTATCTTTTTTTTCTGAATTGTTCTCTGAAATACCATTAACATTTGTACAAAATCCTTAATTAGGGACAGCTCTTTTTGCCATTTGCATATTTATCAGTTCAGGAATTACTGAGCCCACTTGACTATTACACCTTGCTCACTGCATTGGACCAAATTTGTGACAGTGATCACCCTGAGGAATCCAAAATGAATTGGCATATTTTCTAAGGATTCTAATTCTGTCCCCTATCCAGACAATCCTTCTTCTGTTTCCTGGCTGATTTTTCAGTCTGTGTACAGAGTGTAGATCTTTTGTTTTTGGAGTAAACACTATTCATATTTTAGGGGGTGCTTCTTTTGCTGATGTTTTTCTGTCTTTCCTCCCCCTTGTCGAGCAGAAATCTGTTTCCAGAACACAGTTGGGATTCCATTACGCTATTACACATATTAAACCGAACAATTTTTCACTTATTCGTTTGAGCCTCTCAAATTGGAAACTTCATAGAATTTTCGGATTTATTTGAAATCAAGCAGAATACAGCTATGTATTACTCCAGTAAGTTTGTCACTCTTGGTGGTGTGAGGGACAGAGGAGGTAGCTGTGCTTTTACAACAATTTCAAACAAATCTCCAGTGTTAATACCTTTGTCCCTGTTGTAAGAAATAGCTTGAGAATTATTGTCATTTTTTCAATGACAATATCAAACTCAATTCAGATCAATTTATCCTCCTCAGTTTCATGCAAAAAAACACTCTCAGTGGCTGGAGACACCGGTTTAGTCCTTAACTCCACTACAGATTTCTTACGTTACCATAGGTGGGTCAACTCAAAAAAATTTACGGTTATAAATTACACTCCAGAAACCAAATTTTAATTGCTTTTGATGAGCAATGAAGCATCTAAATGGACAGTAGGAACTTAAACATTTTTATGAATGTGAATATTTACTCCTTATAATTCAGTTACTATTTTACAAAATACGAACAATAAGGGAGTTTATTTGGAACTCTTCAACAGCAAGTTTCACTGTTGCAAAGGTTTGATTTATAACAATTTAATGGAATTTTTATGAAGGAAGTTTTCAAGGTTGAAAATGTAACTTATAGTCAGAGAGAAAAAAGAGTTGCAAAACAAGACCAATTTTTAATCATAATAGTTTTTCATCTATTTGGGCAAAATTCATATCTCTGTTCCTCCAACATGGATCTCTCTCATTCTATATGGGTACCTAGACGTATCAAAATCTGGAAATGTTTTCTGAAGCTATATTCCTCACTTCCAAATAGCACTAGGAATCCATACTTTATGCTCACTCACTTTGTATCTTCTGTTTATTTGGATTGTGTGTTTGAGGAGCATACAATGATGTCTTATTTTCAGTCGATACTTTAATTTGATATTCTGATACAAATAATTACCTCTTCTACCATTTGCTCCTTGCCTTTGATATGTCCCAGCTTTGATCATTTCAAAGGAAAAGATATTTTGAGCTAAATGGTATTTCATGACATTGTGTGATTATATGAAACAAAGCAACATTCTTTTAAATTCATCAGATGCTTTCTCAAAGTCAGAGACAGCATATTTTTATCTTGTCATTTCCAGTAGCAAGAATTTTCCTGCATCACTTTGTAAGGCCTTGACAAGCTTTTAAATCCAAACAAATCATCTGAGAAAGGGTGCAGGGCTTAGAGAGGATATTTATGATAGGTGTTTCTGCAGTTTTTACATATGTTTTGTTTTGCTACACGTAGCTGTTGCCTCTTACTGCTTTTTCCTAAATATTCATGTGCCTAGACAACAATGTTTTTCACCTCGGAGCAGGCAAATGGAGAAGTAAGTAAAACCTCATTAGCCTTTACAATTCATACAATCTGCTTTAAGTTTTCATGGTTACTATTGGAACGCATGAAACCTGTGCTGATGGGGAACTCCTTTTAAAACTAATTGGTATACTATGCCTTTCTGCTTTTTAATAGAACTTCTGAAGTAAACTATAGTTCAATTTAAGGAAAAAATTACCTTTTTAGAGTATATTGTTAATCAAGATACATTTTTATGTACTTATAAACTCTTAAACATGACTTAAAAGTTGGAATGCCAAAATATAAGCCTTCTTTTCAGATATCTTTAAATATCAAATGCAATACTCAATACTTTCAGGGATTATATAATCTGAAATTTTTCATGATATAATAGAAAGCAAAGATCTCCTTATTCTTTTATATTCTTTTATATATCAAATAATATATGATTTTGTATTTTCTTTATATATATGGAGGCAACTGCAGCTATCGGATTTTTCCCTTAAATTGAAAAAAAAAGGAAAAAAGCAAAGAGAATTATAAAGAAAAAACAGTTTATAAAAAGAAGATTCTTTTCTGAGTATTTGAACTCAAGGTTCTGAATTTTTGCATAACTCCACAATTCTCTATATTCTTCCTTGTTTATTTCACTTTCCCTTTGAAACAAGTAAGGAGAAAGGGAAATCTATAAGTAAAAAAAGGAAAGATAAACTTCAAAAGATTTCCACCTCACAACATCTGAGAAAAGAAAAATGTAAGGAAGAATCTCTAAGGGGTTTTGGGGTTTGTTTGATTTGGGTTTTTTTCTGTTCTTGTTCTGGTTTGGTTTAGGTTTTTTTTAAATTGTAAAGGACATAGTTGTGTGTTTAAAATATAAACATATATAAAGTAAAAAAAAAGACGTGTTAAAGAAGAAAACACAAGTTGTATGATACATAATCCCAGTTAATTTATATGCATATACACACATGAATATATGAGAAAGAAACATTTATTTATGACATTTGGAAAGGTTTACTGTTATGAAATTTGGAAAGATTTACATAGGTGTAATGCTCACATTCTTTTAGCTTTTTCTGTGAAATATGTAGTGTTTTGGTTTAGGAATTCTGTTTATAAACATCTGCGAAATTTCATTTACAATGCCTGATTTTTTATGTTTTATAAAAAAATCATGCACTTTATTCCGAACATCTTCTGATTGGTTTTATAGATTGAACAAATAACAACAAATAAAGATGAACTAATAAACAACAAATATTCATCCATAGGCTTGTCTTCTCTGCGGTGTACTGAGTAGCGATCATCAAATCTAAATCTCACCTTTAATTTTAAACCCATTTTGTTGCACAAATAATTCCAGGTATTAATCAGCTGCTATGCCATGAGAAATTTCTGGCACTCAAGTAGTCAAGGTCAATATATGTATACAGCTACACTAAGTAAACATTTAATGATTATTCTAGAGTAAATGCTGGGAGGAGAGGCTAGGGGGTGATTTGTATTTAAATCCCAGCATTTGTAAGCAACAAATGAAAACACTTCTAATTTCTAAATAACAGATCAGTTGCAATCTTTTCAGAGTTTCATTCTTAAACACAATCTGGCTACCTTATTTTATGTGTATTATATATTTTATACAAAAGTCTTTGTGGAATATATTTTTAAGTACTAGAAATCTTCAAATAATCCTCAGCAATGGATAGACATACTCTTAAACTAAATGATGTAGGGAATTGAGTGAAAGCAATCCTTGCCTATGGCTTGTGATACAAGAGTGTGTACTGGTGCTAAAGGGGAAAGGGTAAAGTGGTCTTAAAACCTTCTGTGATCATACCCTCAAAAAATGCAAACTAAATGGATACTCATACTTAACTTTTTCCCCTTAACATTTCCCTGCTTTTTCAATGATGTTCAATGTATTTCATCGTCATGTAACTGGAAAAATAAATAGCTTTACACAAGAGGAAAATAACATCCATACATCATCACATTTTTTAAGCAAAGATCTCAGCCTGAGTGAGTAAAAAGTGAAAACAATTTATTTCAAAGCTATCAGGTAAATCTCCTCAGGAGGCTGCATATCTATATCTATGTGTATATATGTATGTATCTTTAAAGAATAAAAAAGAGCAAAAGCATTCAAGCATTCATCCACTATTTGTAAAAGCTTTGTTAAAAAGAAAATCAAACAAAGAGCAATTTCATTCTATCCTTCTGATCTGGTCTGCACTGCAGCTAAGTTAAACAATCCATTATGAAATAACCATTTTCACTCTCTGCTTAAAAAAAGACATTTATTTTCCACTGACTCCTACATTTGGCAGAACAAAATGAGAAATAGGCTTGCTTCATTTCCAAGAAGGAGATGGAGAAAATAAGACAAAGAGGCACAGTCGAGAATTTGCCTAGTTATCTCTTCAGAGAATCCAAGACCTCAGAGTATACTTGCCAAGCTCTGAGCAGATAGACTGAAGAAGCTGGTTTATTTATGATTATTAATCACTGTATTTCACTTTCAGGAAGACATTAATAATTTGAACTATAATATAGGGAACAATGACAAACAAGTGTCTTTCACCCTTTATGCCTATCTCTGATATAAATCCATTTCTTTCAACCTGTGGAAAGTTGGAGGAGATAAATAATTTTACAACCAAAGATGTTTCTGCCAGGTTTTATATGAATAGTTACATTATTTGTTAAAAGATAATATAAAGACCAATGGAAAAAAGAAAGAAATACTAAAAAACTTTCCTAAGACAACAAAGAAAAAGAAACTTGCTCAAGGGCGCTGTAAGCTTATTAATTCTTAAAAGAAAAGAAGGAATAGAATTATGTTATCTTAAACTATAACATTGTCTAGCTTATTTATGAAAGAATACTTTTTTTTGGGGGGGGGAAAGAGACATCTCCTGTTCCTTGTGTGTTTTCCTGCTTATCTGCAAATTAAGAATAACTCAGATATTCTTCTCATATACCATCAAAGAGATCAAGCGCAACATAAGCACAACTTTTAATAAATAAATAAACTGAGAAATGTGAAGAGTTGTGTTTAAGCCATCCTACTGTGGCTAAACAACCAGTACCGTGTAAGAAGTTAGATAACTCTTCTTGTCCATGGAGCACTGCAGTTCCTGATAAGAGATAATTTACACAACATCAAATAGTTTAGTGTTTTGCTTTTTTTAGTGTATAGAAGAATGTCTCACACCAATGATGAGCTCACATTACGTGACCTCCGGGAGAACTATTGACTGGCCTTGTAGACAAAGGAAGAGCAGTGGATATTGTCTAGCAGTACTTAAGTAAAGTCTTTGACACTGTCTTCAAAAAGATCCTTACAAACGACGTGTTGATATATGGATTGGATGAATACATAAAGATGTGGACTGAAAACTGGCTGAATGGTTGGGACCAGCAGCTGGTGATCAGTGACAAGAAGTCTAGTTAGAGGGCAATAGCTAGCAGTATACCCCCAGGGTTATTATCAGGTTCAGTACTGTTTAGTATCTTCCTTAATGATCAAGATGATAAGGCAGTGTTTTCCCTCAGCAAGGTTGTTAATGACTAAAACTGGGAAGAGTAGCTGATGTGCCAGAGAGTAAAAGTCATAGAATGATAGAACATTTTGAGTTGGAAGGGATCCTTAGAGGACATCTAGGCCAACCTATCTGCAATAAGCAGACACATCTTCAACTAGTTCAGGTTGCTCAGAGACCCGTCCAGCCTGACTTTGAGTGTTTCCAGAGACGGGGCTCCTACCTCTCTGGGAAAACTATTCCAGTGCTTCACCACCCTCACAGTAAAAAATTTCTTCCTTACATGTAGTTTAAATCTACCCTCTTTCAGTTTAAAATCATTACCCCTTGTCCTGTTGCAAAAGGCCCTGATAAAAGGTCTGTCCCCGTCACCCTCATAAACTTCCTTTAGGTTCCGAAAAGTTTCTATAAGGTATCCCCTCAGCCTTCTCTTCTTGAGGCTGAACAACCCCAACTCTGTCAGCCTCTCCTCATAGGTAGGGTGTTCAAGCCCTTGGGTCATTTTCATGGCCCTCCTCTGGACCTACTCCAACAGCTCCATGTCTTTCTTGTGCTGAGGGCTCCAGAGCTGAACACAGTGCTCCAAGTGAAATGTCACCACAACAGAGAAGAGGCACAGACCCATCTCCTTTGACCTGCTGGCTACACTTCTTTTGATGCATCCCAGGATACAATTGAACCTATGACTACAGAAGGCTTCTTCAGTATAAATTTCTTTTGTTTAAAAGGATCATTTCAAACAAAACTCTTCCTTCTAAAAAATCTTTGCATATTAAATGAAAAGTCTTTGCTTGCCAGAGTGTTCTACTCTTAAATCAACTATTCATAATGTCACACTGATGTAAAACTTGAAAAACAAACATTTTGTTGACTGAACTGCTATGTGTCTTCCTAGTAGCCATCTGTCGTGCAAATTGGTACGGCATTGATACATGGCTAAGGGATGCTGTCCTGTTAATATACAAGGTTTAGGGTGGTGGACCCTCGTGCTTTCTGAGCTTCCTCTCAGAGGGTAGTCTATACCGGAGCCTTACCTATTTACTTGACACTATCTTAGGCCAACATTTAAAAAAATTGCCAAGAAGCACATTAGCAATACACAAAAGAAAATATATGGATGCAATAAGGGCAAAAAGCATAATTGATTCTTTTGACTTGTCATGACACAAAGTTGTCATAATGAAAAGATAATCATTGGTATATTATTTTCACAAGATGTTTACTAGCAAGAAACATGATTCATTGATCAACTGGAATATAACAAGTGTTAAAAAATAAGTTTAGAAAGCTTACAAGATTATATTGTTAAAATGTAGGCCTCACATTTGCGTAGGAGAAAAAAAACTTTTGCTTCTACAACTACAGTAAAAGAACAAGAAAGGGAGAGTGTTGTAAGGCAACTCAAATTCAAAGTGTTTCTAATCAAATTAGAATAAACATATACTCCTTAAGTAGAACAAAACCATATATCTTTTAATATATTTTCTTTTTTATTTTTCAAATTGGCACACATTTAACCTCTTTTGAAATCTGCTTTTATTTTCAAATGGTTAACGTAAAAACTACCTGAATAAGTCCCTCAAGACAAGAATTCTGTCTTGAGATGGTGCCAGATGAACTTTGAAGAGTTAACATATAGGGAAATAACCTTACTTTACACACTCAAATCACATTTTATCCCCTCCCATGGAGATGTTAGACAATGTATTCCTGCTTGTTCCTGTTGATGTTTATGGATATGTCTTCCATAATTAGCCCACACCCTTAAAATATACTGATACCATCTCTATCCACAAACTCCTGTTTTAGCAAATTACAGATGTTTCTTCTTTGCTCACAAAGAAGTTCTATCCTTCATTCTTTAATGGAATGAATAGCGTCAACAATTGCCTCTTTGTTCTAATATTGCATGATTTAATGAATAACAGTTCTACACTCACCTACTTACCATCTTGTACTAGTTCTGGCCAGGATGGAGTCAATTTTCTTCACTGCAGTGAATATAGCGCTATGTTTTGGATTTGTGACCAAAACAGTCACAATCACACACCAAAGTTTTAGCTACTGCTGGACAGTACTTACACAGCCTCTAGACCTGCTCATTTATTCTTTTGCTGCCCCAGCCAGCAAGTAGGCTGCAGGAGGAAAAAAAGTTAGGAGAGAAACACAGCTGGGACAGCTGACTCCAGCTGACCAAAGCTGAGGGAGAGGGAAGAAGGGAGGGACTTTGGGAATTATGATGTGTTTCTTCCCAAGTAACCATTACATGCAATGAAGTTCTGTTTTCCTGAAAATGGCTAAATATCTGCCTGTTGATGGGAAATAGTTATTGATTTCCTTATTATGCTTCGCTTGTGTGCATATGCATTTGGTTTATCTATTAAACTGTCTTTATCTCAATCCTTAAGTTTTTTCACTTTTACCCTTTTGATTCTTTTATCCTTCCCCATCCAGTTGTTGGTGGAGTAAGCAAGTGGCTGTGTGGGTATAAGCGACTGACTGAGGTTAATCCACGACACATCTTCACAATGTTTGTCAGTTTCTTTCTATGTTTGATTTTAAATCATAAAAATACTTCAGTAAAGAGCTGAGAAGTTTTCTTCAAATACTATTTCCTATGTAATAGTCTTTCATCCATGCATTACACACACGTTTTGTTATATATCTTTATAATTCTATATTTTTGCACAATACATATTCTGCATTTTTTATACATAAATAATTGAATCTGGCTATAATACATTTCTAAAGCTCTTGGAGACATAGCTGAAGTATCTACATAAGAAACAGAAATACTTTGAATTAGAGAAGAATAAGATAGGAGCAGATTCCCCCTAAATCTCAGAAACATGATTGTTCCCACCTGCTTGACTGTTTACCATTGTCAGCATGGCACTTAGCGAAATTTCAACATTAATAAGTATTCGCGTGATTAAAGCTTGAAATAACAACTTAATAATTACTTCTGAGGATTCTGGAGAGTGCCATTTTGTCATTTTGAATGAGCAGAAACTCTGACTAAATTTTCATAGTACCTGCAGGAATTATAGCAAGATTATGCATACAAAAAATTATGATAGCATATGTCTTGTTCTCTTCATCTTTCTAATGAGGATGAAACAGTTAATGTCTAATAATTAGATTTTATGTTTGCTGTGAGTATACAATATGGAGTTGATGTTGTATATTTAGCAATGGTGGCTGCCATTCTTGGTAGTTCTTAGTCGTGGAGGCCAAAATGATCAAGCTCAAGAGCAAGAGGATTTGGAACTGAAGTGGGAGATCTCCTTTGCTCTTGAAACTGTTTTCCATTTTTTCAGTTTTGCCAGTCAGTTTGGGACAATGCCGTGCCTATTTGCTATGTGTCTTGTGTTTGTTTTCCTTTTTGGGGTGCTGTTTTTATACCTTGGGTTTCTCCTGCATAGAGGTAAATCTATCATTCTTTTCTTGTTTGCTAGTCATATTACTCACATATTACTCTGCCTGTGCCTTCACAGTGTAGAAAAAAGCCCTTATTGTTAATATTCTCATAAGAACAACATTTCTGCATTGTTATCTGTTTACTAAAGTGTTTGTTTAGTGCTTCAGTAAACTTATATTTATGTTCAAGATAAGGTGGACAACAGTAACCTGGCTTGTACTAAAAATTATGTAGCCAGCTGGAGTAGGGAAGTGATTGTTCCCCTGTATTTGGTGTTGGTGAGGCCACATCTTGAATACTGTGTTTTGTTTTGGGCCTCTCACTACAAGAATGATATTGAGGTGTTGGGGTGTGTGCAAAGAAGAACAAAGCTGGTGAAGGGTCTGGAACACAAGTTTTATGAGGAGTGGCTGACAGAACTGGGGTTGTTTAGTTTGGAGAAGAAGAGGCTGAAGAGACACTGTATTTCTGTCTTAAACTACCTGAGAGGAATTTGTGTCAAGGTGTGTGTTGGTCTCTTCTCCCAAGTGACTAGCGATAGGATGAGAGGAAATGGACTCAAGTTGCTCCAGGGGAGGTTTTACATTTGATATTAGGGAAAATTTGTTTACTGAAAGAGTGGTGAAGGACTGGGACAGGATGTCTAGGGAAGTGGTGGAGTCTTCTTCTCTGAAGGTGTTAAAAATATGCATAGATGTGATACTTCAGGACATGATTTATTAGCATGATGATGTTGGGCCTGATATTAGAGGTCTTTTCCAACCTTAACAATTCTATGATTCTGTTCTATGGTTCTATAATATCAATCACATCCTGCTTAATTCATTTGTAAATGTCATGGGTCTGGCCTAGGCTACACCTCACTAATCCCTGGTGTTGCTAAATATTTCAGCAATATTGATCTTTGTGTTTGAAATTTTCAGTTCCTTTGTAGATTGACAGAAAGACATAGAATAAGTTACAGAATTTAAGACTGTGCTCAGTTTCCTAATTAGCCTTTGAGACTGAGTAATAGCTTGATTTCAAGACTATCTTATTAGGTAAATCTTAATGTGGTCACCTTTCAGCTGCTAAGACAAAGCAGCAAGGAAATATATTATTACTTCATAGACACTAAACATTATTGCCAGCTGACAGTGAGATGCCATTCTTTATGTAACATTTTGTCTTCATACTTCATTTTTCTGTTCTGAATAGAAGGGAACTTTAGTACTGAGGATTAGTTCTGCTGTTATTAGTGTTTGCTTCCCTTTTACAGAACTATTTACTATCTTCCTTTCCTGTGAATAGAAAAAATATTTAAAGGTACATTCCCTCATGACAGTTCTTGGAGTTTCACAATATGCAAGATCTTATTGTCTTTATAAAAATATTTTAAATAAAGTATTGTCAGATCAGGTCTTACCCAATTAAACCATGTTTAGCTGAATTTGCTATCCATTAGCTTAAATATTCATTAGCTTAAATATTAATGAACTTAAATGTTCATTAGCTTAAAACAAAAAAAACCCTAATTAGTTAGTATAATTTAATTCATAACATGCAAATTAGGATGTTTATTTGCCTGTACATTCCCCGACCACCCTTCCAGATAGCAGAACTCTATGTATTGAAATTATCATTGATGAAACTCCAGAACTTTGAGAATCAGAGACCACATCATTATAAAAGATAGACTGTTTACTTGATTTTTCCCACTATTATATTTACTTTAGATTTATTGCTACCAGTGATGTCCTTCTTGTTTATTGTGCAGTACCCCTGTTTAGGCTACACTTTCAGAGAGATTATATATTTATTTATGCAGTTTCTGAAGTTAATCGTCCATTTTTTCTCTTGAAAATAAATTTTCAGTTATTTACATAGCAGCTTAAAAGAATCCCACAAAACAACCCAAACCCCTTGGATCTATCACATGGTAAAATCATAAATGCACTGTGACATTTCTTCTTTCTTGTTTCTGATTTTTCTAGAAATAAAAAATGTTAGCTGTTTTCTCTAGGTCATCTTTCCCTCCAATGTCTTCCTTTTAACTTTACAGATACACTTTTCATATTCAGACTTGATCCAAATTGCATTCAATTCTCCTGAAAGTTTTCCCCTTTTCACTTTTTCTGCTACAGCAGCATGGATCAGAAATCATTCTGGCAGTGTCAAGACAAGACATCCACTGAATAATACTTCTGGTGTACAATGTTTACCTTAGGAGGCTGGATACAACTTTTCTAAATTGAACAGGATGCTGTCTTCAACAATGATCTGCCATTGAAAAAATGATGATTATTGTGAAAAAGAAGAACTCTATGAACACAAAAGTTCTGCAAGTGCACAGAATTATTTTCTGTTGCTGCACAAGTTATTTGTACAGTAACAGAGTAGCACTGTGACCTATCCATGGCCCTCAAAATCTATTATCAGTTCAAAAAGCATTCTCTGATCAGCCATTTTTTATTTTGTCATAGTGTTGTTGTTTAGCTCCACCTAGTTAAATCTGAGCTCCGTTCCCCCTTTACCTCCCCTGTATGGAAAGGGGAGAGGGAAATGACAGGAAAAAGACTTGCGGATTGGAAACAAAAACTATAACTTTAATGAAATAATAATAATAACTAATTAGAAAGTAACAAAATATATACAAATATGTGAGATTGCACCTCCACCCCTCCATGACTATATGTCACTACAAATACTGGATCAAATACTAATCCTGTGTACCCACACCTCGTAGGTAGTAATTAGGTTCCCAACCACTGAAAACTGGAGAAACATTTCTCTTAAAAATAACTCTAAGTGACTTTTGGTTTAGCTCACGAACTTGTTACTTAAGTGCAGCAGCAGTTGTCCATCCCATCTTCTCGTATCTTCTCCGTGGTCACACAGGAAAGACAGCAATATGACCTGTGGTGTTTGCTGAGTCTTTCGTGCTGTTTTCTCAGGAGCACATGTTTTCTTAGTGGCTGAGATGTGGGTCTATGAGAAGTAGGTTCCATCATCCCTCTGAGAAAATCTATCAAACAGTTTATTGATTCCTTTGGACATTTTTTTCATATAATTTCTCCAGAGCCAAGACACATGTTTGTGAAGGCCTAGAGAGGCTGTCTTGTTATTGTCAGAGTTTGTCAACTAGTTCACCCACCATTGGATTACCAGCAGTTTCTCCCCAAATCATTGTCGACAATGTGTGAGAATACATGAGTGGAGCACCCTGTACAAACCTCTATAAGAGAGCTCAGTGACATGGCACTTTGTCAGGATCTATATTTGAACATCATGCACTATAGATCAACTCTTGCAAAGCCTGTTCTCTCAGGTACTTAATACCTCTCTCCATGGTGTTCCATCTAACACCTTTGATGTTATCTCTATAGGGATACCTGTTTCTTACTGCTGCCAAAGGTTGTCTTTGGAGGCTAAGAATCTGTGTCTTTTCTCAAAGTCCATTATTGATTCCTCCACCTCTAGATAAGGTTCCAATCCACTTGGCTTCTTTATCATCTAAGTTTATGGTATCAGCTCCATTGTCCCAGTAGTGGAGCAACCAGGAAACAGTTGGCTCACTCTGACCATGGATAGAGTCTTTTCTTAGAAGTTGCAACTCCTTCATAGATAAGGATCGAAGGTTGAGTCTGGTTTTGATTGTTCTCAATTATTATTCTGCTGATGCTCTGGTGGCACTGATTTAGAAGGATCTCTTGGTTGTGGAGGATTTAAAATTTGTACGGAATTCAGTAATTGTAAAAGACTTGGTAATAGTGAAGTACATGGAATGGTAAAGGACTTGATGGATGTGCGTGGCAGTTGTTCAGAACTTGAGGATCGTGATGAAGTTGGCAGTTCTACAGGACTTGATGATTGTGCTGAACTTGGCAACTGCACAAAACTCAGTGGTTGTGATGGACTTTCATGGTTGCTGTGAAGGACCCTCTCCTGGGTCTTCCTCTTGCTCTGCAAAAGGAGCTGTTTCTTCTTCACCCTTATCGCCATCCTCATCCTTATTAAATGCCCGTTCAGGCAAGTTCTCCTACTCTCCTGAGGTTTGTTTGTATTTCCTCTCCTTCACAGGAGCAACTGACACCAATATGGAGTCAGTAAGCATATCCATAGTAGGTATTCAAATACTTGGCTGGAATGGATCTAGTTCATATTGAGTGGCTGATTCTCTGATAGCTTTCTGCACTATGCAAAAGAAAGTCATGCAAAAGAAATCACTCAGCACCTCCTATAAGGAAACTGATGCCCAGTTAGTCTCCAGGCAACAGCTGCATTGGAAAACAACTATTTTTATTTTTTATTGCAACATTACATGATATGGAGTATCCCTTCGGTGAGTTTAGATCACCTGTCCCAGCTCTGTGTTTTTCCTCTGTGATTACATGGCAGCTACCACTGGGGTCCTCTAACTGATACTTAATAGAGATCACAGAAATGCAACTAAAACAAAGGATAATCCTGAGGGGTTGGGTTTTTTCTTTGTTACAGCACAAGACTCGAGACAGTCATCCAGCATTGACATGAATTAAGTCCAGTTTCAGAAGTGCTGTGTACGCGTAAGATTTTAGTTCTATTTGCTTAGTGACTACATGTGGATGCAATTAAAATAGGGGAACCCCAAAGCATATAAAATAAAACGGTCAGAATTCAAAGACTGAAGAACTTAAAGTAGTACAGAAGTTATAAAGAGAAAGAAAACAAGCAAACAAAATTTTAAGTTTGGGAAAGTTTTGGGGAATGAGGAGCAGCCTAGATTCTGGAAATCAAAATGACTTATGTAGAAATATGCAAATCCTCAAGATGCAGCAAAGATTTTCTTAAAAGTGAATGGTGGAATTTTGGCTATACCCTTTGAAGACACAAATTATCCCATAAAAAAATGAGGTTATAATAAATTTCTGCTGTATTAGGGAAAGCAAATATAATTCCTCTTTAAAAAACATGCACTATACATACTAATTTGCTATTATTATATTTACATCTAGTAAACAACATAAGAAATATTTTTTTTTCCTCTTAAAGTTTTGATTTTTGTTTACTTATGCCCTTCATTTCAGGTCATTCTAAAATCATCACTATGGACATTAACCTCCATTATTTTTATCCCAGTTGTAAACATTTCACAGAAAAATTTAAGTCAGAAAAGACCCTTAAGATCATTGAGTCCAACCCTCAATCTAATACTGCAAAGCCCACCATCAAACCACATCTACATGCCTTTTAAGTACCTCTAGGGATGGTCACTTGATGGATTATTTGTCTCTCTTCCAAGAGTCTTTTTGTCATCACAGAAAACTTTATCAAAGTATGAAAAAAATGTGAAGTGGGATATTTGGACATCAGCTAGGAATTTACAGCTTTAAAAGTAACTATTAATTCCTCTAGATTTTAAGTCCTATATTCATTCAAACCTGAATTATTCTTCAGCATTTATAATATTTGCATAGTTTTAAAGAGAGGGATTTATTTATTTATGTATTTATTTATTTATTTTTATAGATATTAACAACATTTTGCTCTACTTCCAAGAGAGGAGGCTCGAATCTCACACAGTCAACCTCTACTTCAGCAATTTAGAACAATACTTAATAATGCTGACATCTATGCTGTTATTTCTTTTTGGATGACTAATGGAACCATAGACCCTTAAATGTTATAAATGGGCAAAGGTGTAACATTTAAAAGATGAAAGCCTTAGTGAATTTTGCAGAAAATATGACCCAAAATAAAAGCTAATTAATTTCCCTGACAGAAAATCATGCCATTGTGTTTCACCTGAACTGTTTACTGCAACTCTGCTAATATATTTTCTAACAAATACCTCTGGCTGTGACCTTATGCAGTATATTTTTCTGTAACTCCAGTGCTTATTGTATGTATTCTAGCTCTACACTTCCAAAGTTAAATAACTGCCACACGACCTTATGAAAAAATCACAAAATCACTGAAAACAATAAGTTTTCTTCAGCCAGCCTGTGGAACTATGAGAGTAGTTTATGAATAGCAGAGTTCTATAATGTGCTTTAAAAGACTTCCAGAAATTCCTTCTTAAATACACTATGTTTTTCAAAGATTAAAATCTTAGAATCTGTCAAGTGATTTTCTGTTTGTTTATTTTAATGGATAATTAGTACCAACATTTAAAATAGCTTTTCATATATCACATGTATGGAATCTCATGTGACAAAAAGACCCTTGATATAATAATCATATTTGGAATAATTAATGATTTAGTCTTTTTTTTTTAACATATACTGGATCAATATATGCCTGGTTGATTACTCCAGCACTCACTAATAAAATAAGGGAAATCTTCTAAAAGAATAAATGCAATTGAACAGTTCAAATACTACTTCTTCCTAAAATGTAAGTGATGTACCATTTTACTTTGTAATAGACTACTCACAAAACAAACTTCAAATTCTCGCTTTCTAGGTAGAATCTGATAAGAAATACACAAACATTTTTCCATAGATTTAAACAATTTTTTGCCTTCTAGGAATACAATGAGATATCAAACTAAATTTAAACAAACTGTGATATCACTGTGTTTCCACTCATATTATATTGAAGCCACAGGAACAATATTCAATAAAACCAAAGTTTGATTTTTATATTTTATAATAAAGCAAAAATACCTGGAAATGTACAACAATGTTGTCAAATCAGTCAATGAGCATAAAAACCTCCTAACTTTAATTTGCCTGATAGAAGTAGTTGCAGTGAATAAGTGCAACAGGACAGCTGGAAATGCAGTCCTCAAACATATTTTAAAATAATTTTGCTCTTACACACTGAAGTCCTTATGGCAGTGATCACATTTCTGTTCTGTAACTGTACAATGCTTTGAAGAGTGGTAATTTTATGATCCACAATGTTGTTACCAAAATACAGTTAAGGGCTACAATAATTTTAAGATGATGTGTGGATACCCATTGAATTTTACTATGGATTAATAATAAATGTATGGAAAAATTACTTGTTATACATGTTTAGTACAAAATACTATTTTTAGCATCTTAAATTATTTGCATGTTATATTTACGTAAACAATGGTATCTGTTTTATCTAGTAATACGAAATAATGCTGATAACTTTCCCACGATGTAATTATACTAACAGTGTTGTCACTATGGAGTAATTCATATTAGTACATATTTGAAGTATAATCAAGTCTTTGATTGTATCTGTCCTAATCCTAACTGAATCTCAGTTTCACAAGACAGTTTGACCCTCAACAATTTTGTGGACAAAAATCTGGGAAGAGTTTGATGTTTGTGACATGAGACAGTTCTGCCATTCAGAGGCACCACAACAGCACGGAGAAACAGGCTAGCAGGAACCTCATGAAATGCAACAAAGGAAATCAAAAGTCCTGCATCTGCATTGTCAGACTAGGGGCCAACAATTAGAAAAGCAGCTTGTCAGTAAAAGGCTTGAGTGTGTGCCAAGCCAGCATTACGGCTTTGAGTGTGTGTCAGACTGTGCTGTGTCCAGTGCTGGGCTCATCCAGTACAAGCAAATTGAGTGCAGTGAAGGGGCACCAAGGTGATAAAGGGACTGGAGCGGCTTTCATAGAAGCAGAGTCTGAGTAAGCTCGGACTGTGTAGTGTGAAAATGAGAAGGCTCAGGGTGATTTTATTAGTGCATATAAATAGTTGATGGGAGGGGATAGAGAAGATGCAACTCTTCTCTTTAGTGCCCAGTGACATACAGGGCAAGAGGCAAATGGAACAGAGAGAAACAGAAGAAATTTGGCTTAGACATAAGGACTAAATTTATACTGTGTAGATAGAGAAATCCTGTAAAGAGTTGCCCAAAAAGGTTGTGAAGTCTTCATCTTCAGATATATTTAGATCTGACTGGACAGAGACCAGAGTATCCTAGTCCAGTTCATTCTAGTTTGAGCAGGGAAGTTAAATAAGACAGTTTTTGGAGGCACCTTCCAGCCTCAAAGATTCTGTGATATTATGAAAATTCATATGAGAGATCTTAGACTGATGTCCTTTTGCATTTCATGCAATTCCACTGATTCTCATGGAATGAAGATTGTCCCAGGCAGGCCCGCAGTGGTAATTCATTTAAACTTTCAAGAAAGTTGCAAATTCAAATATTAAAAAGTACAGTGAAAAGTAATAAGGGCTTATCCTACCTGACCTACCTCAAGAACTCTGACATAGAACTAGATCATAAATATGCACAATGTGGCAGATGTCAAGCCTCATGAATACATATAAATATTCATCAACTTATGGAATTCTAAGTCACCCACTGAGAGTGTTTACATTTGAACAAGAAAACCAAAGCATTCTGCCCACATGCTTAAAACATAATTCATAATTTGAACGCTAATTATCACATGAGAAGAGCTTTATGGGTATTATAATACTAATCCCTACTTCCCATAGTAATGAAGGGTATTTTGAAATAACACTAGAAAAGATGTCAAGGAAAAATAGGCTTAAACTTTGAAAGTAATTTTCAGATAATTCTTCAAAAAAAATCTGCTATTTCAATGTTCTTTAAAAGAGATGTGCAAGCCTTTTTAGGAAGAAGACTAAGCCAAAAGACAACATCCCTAAAATCTGTTCCTGTATCAATTGCAATATTGAATACGGTACTGACTACGTGCACAAGAGAGATATAGTCCATATCTATGAATAGATGTCCTTCTGACTGCTTTATGTTCTGAGATGTATCCAAATATTGTAGATCATTCTAATTTCCATTCTGAATTTAAAGCTATCTGATGATCCAATTTCTTTAGGATCACTTCATTCCAGAGAGCCCTGTCTTAGTTTCTGTCTCTTTTATTTATTTTTTTTAAGCCATATTTTGAAATGACATCTATCTTTTTTTAATGGGTTTTATCTATTTGCAAACTAAAATAAGTTTTCAGGCAGTGGAATTAAATGATCTGTTTCCTGGAGTGGTCCCTTGCACAGTTCTGGCTCAAGTTACCCAAGACTCTCCAAAGTTATACCTCAGCATAGCATGGATTACATTCCCAGTAGAATGTTTTCGTGTGACCACTTTGTTTCAAAGATTAGGAGAATTTAGAAGTAGATGGTCAGAAAATGTTTGGTCTCAAAGCCAAAGAGCAGCCCTGTTTAATATCTATAGATGATCTACCACTAAAAGAAGCAACCTTCCAACTTCCATCTGATATTTCCTGCCCTCTCTCTTCTACTACTAGTAGTGCCTGTCTCACCTCATGAGATTATAGAACTAAAATATTAGAAGATTACATGCATTTCTTTGGGGTTTTCTTCCTTCGGGATTCCTCCTCAGATCAAGTGGCCTCATGGTCACCCAAACAATAAGATCAAAATTCTGAGAAAGTGAAGGAAGTATTTAAGGGGAATGGCAGATGGGGAAACTGGACTGCCAATTTTAACAGCAGTTGCTTAGTAGACTGGTTTAGCTGCCATGTCAAATTGCATCTTCAGCTTCTATTTTTGTGCCTTTCATACCTAAAATGAAGTGCAGCTGTACCTGTATGCTTAGCAGACTTCCACACCTCCTGCAAGTATCCCTTTCTTTAGGTTTGTGGGCATACATGGAAAATGCTCTAATCGGTCTGTCTAGACTCTGATGCCATGGATACTTAAAATTTAATTCTTGTCTTGCTTATTCCTTCAGTTGGCTGACTGTGTCTTGTGCCTTTGTGTGCATTAATAAAATCACATTAAACATCGCATTAGTTAACCCTAATATCATTCACAGTCTCTGGTGTGTACAAGTCTTCTGCATAAACCAACTGGAGACACAGATTACACATTCATCAGTAACAAATTCTCTTCCTCAGTCCACTGTAAATTTTAGAGGATTTTCTATCACAGCAGTTCCATTTAACATAGCTAGTGTTATCTATGAATGCACAAACATTCAAAGGAATGGCTGCTGAGCCAATGTGCGCATTATTAGATATAGAGCCACGGTGTAATCCTGTCCTGAGTTCATAGTGATTCTCAGCACACTCATACATGTATACTGCACCAATATTAATAAGCAGTATTTCTCACCTGATTTATTGACTTCTCTCTAAATAGCTTTTTTTGGATTTTCATTACAGTTCTGTGCACAAAGTAATCAATATCTTCTGGTAGTGATGCATGCAGTTCCAGAAGATATCTTCCAGTTGCACACAAGAGCCAATAGATGAGGCTCTACAGGAAAGTATTTTTACCTAAACTTAGGCTGTAACATAAAGGAATCCTCCAGTAACAAACTTAGTGTTTTCCAGAATAAGAAGGCCTACTAGATCACATTTTCTTTAGGACATGTCCAGGCCTATTTAATCTCTTGTTCCTCCAAAAGGATTGGAAATATGCCAGTTTTTCAGAAGATGAGTATTCTCAGAGACAAACAGTTTATCTATTTATCCATCCTGTAGCAATCAAATCTCTGGGCAGAACGGAATGTATCATTGGTGCTGTATGGATGGCATGTTAAGAGGGTTTTGAAGGGGAATATGCCAGAGCACATCATATTTTTAAATGATATATGTCAGCTGCAGAGTATATTTAAGGGTTCAGTGGCACCAACAGAACCAAATCTAATGCTGCAAGACAGAGAAGGGACACAGATTTTTACCTGTAGGCAACATAATGTAGAAGACAATTTTAGATTAGAATAAGAAAATGACCTACTTAGCAGAAGCCTTTTACATAAGGAAATTCTTGGAATGCTTAAACCAAAGAATAACTTAGACATAAGTGAGATACGTTTGATTTAGGATCTGAAACCCATTCTCATAATTGAAAAATTAATTGAGAAATTTGGGTTTGTCTTGTTACATGGTTAACTTCTTTCAACATAGCATAGTAGTTCTGATACTTTCAAGAAGTGCTTGATACAATTTTGGCACTAGTCAAAGAATTCTTTTTATCATATTCAAACAATATACAATTATAGATTATTTCTGCTAAACATTTAAATGACTTAATGATTTCAATATGAGAACTAAACTCATGTTAATAATAAATAGGCTGTATAATCACTATGTTCACAATTTCCAAATGGTTGAAAACAGACATATATGTTTTGTTAGACAAATTCTGAATGTACAACAAAAAATGAAAATAGAAAAAGGTGGCAGATATGTAATGATATTCTAAAGTCCTTTTATTTTACATAGCAATTTTTAATCTTTTATAGAATTATTTGTTAAATGTATAAGACATTTTATTCTGTGTTAATGGTGAAAATTTGTGAATAAGCAGAATGAGAATTTGTAGAGGATGTCTCTGAAGTGCTGAGAGTAACAACAGAAATGTCCACTGAATATAAATTAGAAAAAAACCCCTTTATTTGCTTCTTCTGTTCATCTCCAGCTCAAGGCCAAGAAAATTTTATTTATTCAGATCATTAGAGTTATATGGTAGATCTGGTACCCTGTGGACCATGTATTCAATAATAACTATTTGACCTCCAAGGATGAAAGAAAACCTTGCCATCATTAGACAGAAATTAATCAGCTTGAAATGCAATAAAAAAAAGAAAGCAAGCTTTTTAGAATTGTTTTCAGTTTTCTTAAATACTCTTTAACTTAACAAGCAGTATTGATGGACATGTTAGAAATATCTAAGATGACATGGAGATTGAATTCTTGATTTAAGTACCACTATCCGAAAATATCAATATAGTTGTAAATCAAATGTTATTTTTAATAGAACACAGGTTTTTAGAAACACACTATAGTTTAATATTCTTGTTGTGACTTTACAGATTCCTTATAGAAGTTCTAAGACCAATACACAATTGTTTTTTCTAACAATTTTAAGCTTTGGTTTAAATATGTCCCTATGTTTTCACTTATTCTTAGCAGTATGGAAAAAGAAAGTATAAAAGAAACAAAGTCTGTCTAAAGTCACATCCTGATATTAAGTTTAGAAATTATCTGTTCAGTATTTGTCAGTCTGTTAATATTGAATCATTTTTGCCTGCTTAGCTAAATACACAACACAATTACAAGAAACATGCAAAGTATTTTTTACTCAAATAAACTTATATTTTTTTTAAATTGGTATTCCTTATTGTATTTATACACTTGAACAAAAACTTGTCCAATATCACCAGTTAGAGCATCACCTAAGCCACAGTTTTCATTTCTATTTAATTCATATTTGATGGCAAATTGTTTAACATCCATTGTAAAATCTTCAAGGTGTTTTCATTAACAGTTCAATTTACAGAATTTTTCCGTCAAAATTTCACCTCTATAAAACTTACCAGGTAGCTCAAATGTAGTGAATCACTGAGGAAAAGAAGCCTTTGACATGTAGGAGTCATTTAAGGTCACAGAATAGCGAAAAAAAAAAATAAATTCAGGTTTGAAGGGACTACTTCATTCCCCTCTTATTCAAAGTAAGGACTGTTTGAAAGGTAGATCAAATTTCCAAGTTAAAATAGTTTGTTTAGAGTTAAATTCAGCTCCATTTTTAGTATCTGTAAGAGCAGAGATTCCACAGTCTCTGTGGGCAATCTGTTCTACTGTTTAAGGACACTCACTGAGAGTAAATTTTCCTTCACACCTATGGTAAAATGTGGTAAAATTAATTATTTTTTTCTTGTTTTCAATGTGGACAGAAAAAAAACACTCCAGTTAAGACACTTTTTTCAAGCAGAGCAAGACAGTTGCTCCTCAGAAGGATTGTGCTATCTACACAGCACACACACGAGTTGCTATGGGTTATTAGACTATTTCTGCATCAAAATATGAGAATATCCTACATAAATTTAATTATCACAGTAATGCATAATCTGAATAAGCAACTTAAAGTATTAAACAGCAAGTTATAGACTTCCCATAGAAGGACAGAGAAGTGTTGTCCCTATTACACAAAAATATTTAATACACATCACCAGAATTTTATTTACACCTGAGCTTAATAACCTACTTTTTTTTCTGTAAATTTTTCTTTTAAACAAAAACATCTTTATGAACAAAGTGTTCTAATACATAGCTACATGATTCCTGACAAAACAAAGATGGAGACAATGACAAGAAACAAAGATCACTACTCACAGTAATCGATGGGCTATCAAAACTACAGATGCTACCTCCAGCAAGATCAACCTGGACTTTACAATTGATAAGATTATAAACCAGGAGGGAGCTTGGCCTTTGAGGGATCCAGGAATCTATAGACATATCTAGACCATGAGCCTGTGCGCTAGGGAAAGGGGAAATAGGGAGGAACAAAATGGACATAAAGAGGAAAATTATGTAAACTGTATGGGTCACACGTAAAATGGGGCTGGTCGGTATACATCTCTGGCTGAACAATGCATTTGATCATTGCAGTGTTGTCCTGTCTTCTTAAATCCTCTTATGAAATCTTTTCTTAGCTATCTCCCTGTGTAATCTCACTCTCAGTTCTGTGTGTGTATGTTCTGGAAAGGCAGTTTCCAGTACTGAATATCCAAGGAGCAAATAGGTGTGCTCATAAGGCTATACCCAGAGTTTGAAAATTTACGTCAAATTATTATCTGGTTTAGTTGCATTAACACACCAGCATTTCACTGAAGAGGAACATAATAAAAGTCAAAATCTAAGTAGAAACATCAAGAAAAAATGATGCATTCAAAGGAATTAATGAAAATACCAAGATCACTGCCCTCAGAAAATCACACATAGAAGGGTCTTATTCCCAAAAAGAAACTTCCAAATGAATGAGACAAGAGGGAAATTGCAAATAACCCTGCAAATGAAATCTGTCAGTTCATTTAACTGTCACTTCTGATAATTTTGTTAGTTTATTTGTGAATATTCAGTATTTTAGTTGCAATTTATAACAATCACAGACAATAGGAGTTATAAGAAAAAGTACTAGAAATCCCAGATACTTAAATGGCATTAAAGCATACAAACTAAAAAGACAAGAGGTTTTTCTTAGAACATGAGTTCCAGTCTAGTGCTCTTGTCACTTAAAAAACTTTAAAAACAGATTGATAAACAGGTTAACTGATCAATATCTGTAGACAGGGAGTTATGTTAATATTACTGAGCATAGGCATCATTTAGCATTTATTCATAGCATCTAAGCATATAGTAATTATGTTTTTGGAATGCAGAGATGAAATGCAAATAACACATATGTTCTTTATGTCAAAATCCAATCAAAGATGATTAGATAATCGTTAAAAAGCACTCCGTTAATCACCTGGTTTGTATCACTCCTATCCTGTAAACCACATGTATTGCTTTTTTCTAATACTCTACCACAATAATAATAAAGAAGGGTGACATACTTGTACATCTCCAAATACCAGAGAGCTTATTCAGATTATTTCTGTCGTTAGTTAACAGTCATATTTAATGACTGACTTACGGTCTTATGGTGGGGTACTGTTGCCCCTCTTTCGGGGACTGAGATTCTAATACCATAGGGTATATTTTCGCATTTAAATCCAGCATTTCTGAAGTGCATAGTTTTCCATCTAATTTGAACATAGGTTGAGTCAATTGAACATAATTCATTCCTTAATATAGTCTATTGTTTACTATCATCGGAAGAGCAAACATATCTGCTTGTTCCTTTAACTAAGTTAAACTAACTAACTAACTGAATGAATAAATAAATAAATAACATACCATGCTGCTTGGTGACAGACATGTTCACTGATTATTTAACGTCAGTGATAATTTTTATACATAGTATAGTGAAGAAAGGAAAACTATTAACACATTGTTAATCTGCATCTGAGGTAAAAGCCTCTTCTGTAAATAGATAATCCTTAAGATTCCCTCTTTAATAATGTTATTCAAACTATTCCTTTACTTTAGTGAAGAGCACAGTCAGACCCAGGTGCACCAGTAGCCCCCACAGCTCCTCAAGGAGCTTCATTCCCATGACTGCCCCCGAGCAGAGCCATTCCAATGACACTAATCCAGTTCAAACAAGAATAAAGGCAGCTAAATGAGTCCAAAGAGCTAAGAAAGGTCCACAGTAAACCCAGGATGTCAGGTTTGCTAGGTAGGGTCTGTGTTCAGGATCAGGTTGGTTTACAGAGAGGCGCAGGCACCTACAATGGAACTCATTGTAGGTGAATGGATTTTAGCCTGGAGAAGAGGAGACTGAGGGGAGACCTTATTACTCTCTACAACTACCTGAAAAGAGGTTGTGGAGAGGAGGGAGCTGGCCTCTTCTCCCAAGTGACAGGGGACAGGACAAGAGGGAATGGCCTGAAGCTCCATCAGGGGAGGTTCAGGTTGGATATTAGAAAAAAGTTCTTCACAGTAAGAGTCATTGGGCACTGGAACAGCTGCCCAGGGAGGTGGTCGAGTCTCCTTCCCTGGAGGTGTTTAAGGAACGGGTGGATGAAGTGCTGAGGGACATGGTTTAGGGAGTGTTAGGAATGGTTGGACTCGATGATCCAATGGGTCCTTTCCAACCTTGTGATTCTGTGATTCTGTGATTCAAGAAGGGGCCAAGGACTGAAAAAAAGGAGCTCCTGAGTAAAGAGGGAGGTGGCTGCTGCTGAACCTTCTCACAGTTCACCTCCCAGAAGAGAGCACTGTATTTTAGTTGGCTTTAAGCACAGAGAACAAAACATCTCAGACTGTTGCACTCAAGAGTTGCACTACTGACAGAAGTACATTAAGTCCATATAAGCAGCAAGATAACGTTCTTGAAAACCATCCTTCCTTCTCACAGGTGAGCCAAAAGTCCCATTCCCTGTCATGCTAAACCATAAGGAAGAAGGATTTGATGCTCTCTCCTCTAGTCTCTGCTGTCTCTGTGAACAGAGTATTTCCTAAGAGCAAAGTGGTAAAGCAGACATGCTGTTATAGAAGTCTGTCTGCAAAAGTATCCCACTACTAAGAAATAATTTAAAAAAAACAAACGCAATTCTGGTGGCACACAAAAACAATGGCTTATAAGAAGCTACCCTAGAATAACAGCTAATTACTGAATAAATAATAATGTTTTGATACAGAGATATTGCTGGTAATTCTGAGATGTGTGTTAATAAATAAATGTCTCTCAGTAAAAAAAGGTCTTTCAGTATTAATATTAAAAAAATTAAATTATTGGAAGTCATCAATATGTATGGTATTTTTGGAATAATTTGAAACAGATTAATTACTGCTATTTCCCCAAGTTATATTTTCCCTGTTGAAAAAGGACATTAGTAATTTTTTAAAAGAAATTGTGCAATTATTTAAATTTACTATAAAACAATATACTCTAGTTTTATATTTTCATGAAGAGTACTTCCTTTAAAAAAAGGTGCTCAATCATCTTCCTTTTCAGTTTGTTTGAAACATCTAACAGTAACATTTTATCGATGCATTGTTATGGCCTCAAGTTGCATGAGGGGAGGTACGAATTGGACATCAGGAAAAATTTCTTCACTGAAAAGCTTATCAGTCAGTGGAATAGGTTGCCCGAGGAAGTGATTGATCCACGATCCCTGGAGATATTTAAAAGATGGTTAGATTAAGTGCTCAGGGATATGGTTTACTAATGGACAGGTATGGTTGGAGTCGATAATCTCAAAGGTCTTTTCCAACCAAATGATTTTATGATTTTATGATTCTATGATTTGCAAGTTTCCATTCAGGCACTTTATCAATGTGACTGCTATATATTAATACCTAATATGAACCAATGACCTTTCTGTAATTTTTTTCGATGGCTATATTTCATGTTTTTTTAATACTGATTCTCATTATCCAATGATGTATTCTAAAACAGTGAATTGCAAGTTTGTATTTTTGGTATCATTAACTTCTATTTAATAAATTACTATTCCTATTGTTCCTTATAAATGTATTCAATTGCAATATTTAAAAAATACCGGAAATGGCAATAATGAAGATAAAATATTTTTCTTTGTACAGCTTTCTTCTTTTATTACAGAAAATCTTCTTTCTCCTGTTTGAAAATGAAAGGCACACACCAATCCTTAACATATCTTTGTAGAGAAAAATATCTTACTTACTGTTCTGCTCTTGTCTTTGATACAAATGAAGGATAGAACAAGCTATACAGTAAGAGATACGTAGCATCTTTTTGCAATAAATTGCCTGTGATAAGACACTATGAACTAAGTGTTCCCAAAAAAATCTGTGCATGGTGGAAAGGGCTACATTCTTTTTAATACATGGCTATATAAAGAAATAATAATAAAACAAATCAATTACAAATTTTCATTTTCACTTTTATTGCATTAATATGAAACAAATCTTTTCTCAGAATGACAGGTTTTAGAATTCTAATAGACAAGAATGGATTAAAATTCTTCCAGAAATTCGTTCTCTTACATCCTTGAGTTGCCAGTGCTGTATACTAAGATGTATTTATACCAAAAAATCATGCCAGAATTCACTGTCAACCTTACATAGATACGTTCAGGCTTTTCTGTCTTTTCACTGTAAACATACAAGGAGTTTTCTTCATTAAGCAGTAGAACATTACTTCCATTGCCGTGGATTACAAAACCAAAAAAAGTCCAGGCATAAGTTATAACATGAAAAAATAGTAAATTTAGGTCCTATTTCAGAACGATTTGGTTTACTTCATAGTGAGTAGAAAGAGGATAAGCTGAAGAAAACAATATGTTGTATGGACAGCTGTGTGACTAGGTGTGTAACTTAGAATCAACTAAAATGACAGCAAAGGGGTATCTTGTAGGACTTGTAAAAATGTAAAAATCTTGTACACTGTAAAAATGTCAGCCATGACATTTTCAGTGTTACTGATACTGAGGTTTTGTAGTTCCTCCTTCTGGTGCAGGCTGATTGGAGCTAGCCAGTGCCTGTAGCTTAGCGGTGGGACAATACGGAAATGTGTGAGATAGTGAATTAATAAAAAAAGGTGTCTCTTTCTGGATGTGTAACAAATCAGTACACTCAATGCTAAACTAGTTTATCATGAAGTACTTCGAAGTAAATATTGGTTACATCAGACAGGGCAACAGAAAACATAGTTTTGAAAAAATTTAAAATCTTGGTGAAGTTCTGGAATTTTGTGTTTATGAGACAGCTCATTGGGATGCAATTGATGCCACTTTTGTTTGACAGATAGTTTGTAATGAGAAATGGGAATCCTGAGTCACTGAATGGCTAGTCAATTTGCAAAGGAAATCTAAATTTAAAGGATAGTTTTTATCTACCAAGTGCTCCCATAGCTACAGCTACTACCTTTGAAATTACTAGTTGCATATGACTCCCCTCCATGAATCTTTCTACCAAAAATATGACCTCACAAGTGCCCTGCTGTTGCCTCAAATGAAAGATGTCAGGCTTAGATTCATGAACTTGCTTCACCTATTGACACTCTTATAATATTTGCGACTGTAATTCACAGTCCTAAAGCTATTCCCAGCTTGACTTCTTTTCTGTACCCAAAACTGTGTTATATCTTGTGTCTGCCAGATTCTTCCCTTCCTGTCCTAAGACCGCGTTGACACCCCGTGGATTATATGTTGTAGATTTATTTGCCTTCCCAAGTGCCTCACGTACCCCATCTAAAAACTTGGGCAGACTAGACATTTAATTGCTTGTACATCTCTGAAAACAAAATGAGGTATTTGTGCAATTCTATAGCTAGAGGAGGGTAAAGATACTCTAGCAGGCTAAAAGGAAGAGATGAAGAGACACTTTTATCATTTTTGTCTGTCTTACAGGGTTGGCCACCTACGTCAGAGGCAAATATCTCTGACATTGGGGTTGGACATTTACTAGAAGTCCTGCACTAGAAATTAATAGTCTTCTCATGATGTTGCTGCATAAATCTGTATTTTAGAACAGTATGAAAAAAAGCCAAACCAAGATAACAGTTCAGATACAATATATCCATTTTATGAAATCTCTGAACTGTATGGGTTCTGGTTCATCAAAAACGAAACTTTAAAAAAAATAAGAATTATTTCTTTTGTTTGAATTCATGACTGAGTTGAGGTTGTTCACTATTACAAATACAAAATTTTGTCACTAAGGATTTTTAGTTTCATCATATGCTCAGCAAATGACGAACTCCCAATACCAATTCATTTCAAACCTCGTTTACAGTGAAGCACTAAGCTACTCTTGGAATAGGAATAAATGATAAAAGGAAAACAAGTCTGTTCTGTAATTACAATTACTTAATTGTTCCTGAAACCATTAAAACCGAATGATTAAAGAATTAATGAAAAGAGTAGATTGTGACCAGAATGGAATTGTCAATGCAGTGTCAAAATGTTTTGGTTCTCTGTCACTTAGGGATCAAATCAACAATGTTCGACAGCTGAAGTATATCAATTCTTTATAAAAGTCAATTACAAGCACAGGACTGTGAAAAATTATGTTCTAAATTATCAGTACAAAAAAACCCCCACAAACCCTAAACAAAACAGGTCATAATGACTGCAAATATTTATTTTTTTTAATTTCAAAACTAATATTTAAGAAAACAAAAAAATGCTATTCAATACCGCACAGACTTGGGGAAAAAACCACCCAGACCTGCAAGCTAAAGGTAGTCCATTTAGAATACAATTTGGTAACTCAAAAGGAAATAAAATATGAGAGATTCTGAGCACCAAACCCTGAAAATGCTGTAGATCTGTACAATGTGCAAAAATTCCTGAAAAATCATTAAGCTAGGGAATTTTTGACTCCATGGCAGTTATAATGTTAATATAGAGGTCAGTCTGTAAAAATTACAGGAAAAATATTTACAGCTCTCAGTTAAGCTAAAGCAATGCATGGAGGGAAAAAACTATACAGAACTGTGATATCCTAGATGTTGAGGGGAAAGGAATCCATCTTCCTGCTGACAGCATCACTGGCTCTGTTCCCCTGCTCCTGCTGCTAACTAGAGCAGAATATTTAATAACATAACAGAAACTTTGCTGTCTTAAGATATGACATTAGGAACAAAATATTAAAAACAGTCTTATGCTTTAGTCAAGGTTTTTAAGGACGAAATTTTGAATTATTATAACTCACTATAAATCTGACTCTGTAAAGATAAATGAAGTAAGGAATATGTTGCTACATAAGAATATCCTAGGATTTCACCATTATCTAGGAAACAATGGAGAAAAATTATGGTTTTAGCAAAAAAAGCAATTAATAGCTTGCATTCGAATAAGAGATAAAAATAAACTATGTTAACCGTGACATTCTTCTGCATAAACAGGAATCTGAAAACTACAAGCAAGATTTACAGAGAAAAAGCTGTGTTTTTCAGTAAACCTGTAGTATATAACTTAACCATCCCAGCTGGCCATATTTTATAATAAGTTGTATATTTCTGCAAGGTTGCAATGATTTCTTTATAGAAATTTATGATTGAGTAGTTTTCCACAATTTTCCTTTGTTTTTAAGAAACACAAGATGTTGTGAATATGTGCTTGTGGCTATCAGACTTAGAATGAGAGCAATTGCAGCAGAAATGAGAGCACCTACTTTGGAAAAGAACCAGCAATGCGCAGTCTTTTAGAAGAAAAATGGTGTTACACAGGGTACATCAATTCATATCAGAAGTGCAAGAATGTGATTTGTCTCCTTTTCAATGGAAGATCCCAACATGGAGCCACGATTGCTGGTTAGGGTCATGCTGGAAGGGCGGGGAGAGGGAAGAGCAGAGCACACCATCACACATCTGGAAGTATTCAAATAACTTTCTGATATTTAGTTACTAAACACCATTCACTAATACAAATTTCCTTTTTTTTAGTAAGTTTTAATGTTCTAAATGAAATGCTGTTAAATATTTTTCCATATACTTTTGCATCAAAGCTCAATTATTACTACACTATTTGCAGCCACAATTGTGCTGAGTCTCTGAATGTTTGAAATATTGTCTGCTGATACTGATATTTCATATATAATTTCAATACTCAGTGCAGCTTTAAAGTAAAGGTGCAGTAAATTAATCAAGTAATTAAGTATAGTCAGCAAAATATGGAGAGTTCCTTTGATATCTCATAAAAAGTTTAAATTCAAGCTTAAAGTTTATTGAAATACTTATTTCTCTTTCTTCAGATTCAGACTATACTCTTTCAGGATTATCAAAATTTTGTAGCGTCTTCTGCATTTAAGATGTCTGCTAATGCATCTTCATGTTCCTGCTACATTTATGTTCTTTCCCATCTGGGCTATTTCTAGTACAGGGCATTTGTAAATAATATCACTGTTCAAAAAGAAAATATCCAAAATCTAGATACACTTTCCAGTTCTTTCTCAAAAACATTAAATGTGTCTTTCACCTGTCCTCTAAACAGGCCCTTCTTACAAGTGCTGGGAGACAAAACATGAGTTATTCAACCCTTCTTTCTTCAAAAATTCAATAAATCCTTGAGCCTCAGCAGCAAAGTTTGTGGTTACTGTAGGAAAACAAAGTAGGACAACAGACTTATCACAATCCCAAAGGCACCTCAAAGCCTTTTCATGAGGCCAAGAGTGAAGGTAAGAAACTTGCCACTTTTTAAATTGCAGTGAGAAGAGAGACGAAAGAAGTATTTTCATGCATCAAACTGAATCTGTTGATTTTTACAGCAAAATAAATGTGTAACGGAGAGCATCAAGGGGGGGAATGGCAGTGATCCAGACATGCCAAGTCACAAGGTTAGAGAAAAAATTCCAATCAGTCTCTGTAATAGATAAGGACAAACTACTCAGTGGGGGAATGAAACTGGAAATGTTATGTTCCTAGGTGTCACACTGTGTCTAAAAGCTTTGGAGGATAAGCAAAAGCAGGAAGACAAGATGGAAAGTCTGAAGTTCTGGTTGCGCAAAAAGAATTTACTACTCTGAATTACAGATTACAAATTACATTTTACTAAAGTAGAACATTCAGGATTATGGATTTTACTAAAAGAAAACTTCAGAAGCAAGAAAGTTTACCATGTTTTTGTTCAAGAGTAAATGAAAGAATTGTACTTCTAAATAAATTATACTGATATCTAATAGACAAATACATTTTAATTCTCAGGCTTTTAAGCATCTCTAGAACTTATAAATATGATAAACATTAGAGAGGCTTGGAAATATCTAAACAGTTGATAGTTACCAGTAATTTCATCCCATTGTTCCATAACTGGGCCCTTATCTGTCTGCAAACAGGTTAGAGAAAGATGGTCTGCAGATCCAGTCCTATGAGGTCCTCCTGCCACTTGACACGCTTTCACAAGGGAACTCTAACTGCAAAACATTAATCCTTTAGAATATTTGTAGAGTTATCCAGTTTGTAGACATAAGCTATACATTTATATCTGTATCTTCACTTACACAGTTCTGTAGATTTTATATGATTCTGAGAGCAGAAAAAAATGAGACTGGCTTCAAATTGAGATCTTGCATGAAGATCAAACTATTTCACTGAGCGTTGGGGAAAATAAATTTCAGGAGTATGTACAGATAAAACCTTACTGGAATGACAAGGACTATATTGTATCTTATCATCTCAGAAGTTTGAGGTCTACTTTATACCTAGATTCTTTTTAGCCCTCCTGTGCGTACAGAAACTAGGAAGCTCATCAGGACTGGCAGAAATGTTGTCTTCATGCCTTGCCACCCCTCAATTAAGTAGTTCTTCTCTTAAAAAAACAGATATAATTTTGATTTGTCTCCATTTTTATTATTATTATTTTAATGTCAGCCCTACTTAGTGCAATGTAATTATTAAGTTACTTGGATTTCATGAAGTGCCATCCTCAGTTATCTGGAATTACAATGACTTTGGATACAAAAATTCTTATTTAATATACTTCTGCATAGTCAAGACTTTCACTATTTGCCTTCTGTTTCTTTGATGGACTTGTAATTGTCTAGCATTGCTTTTAAGAGTCACAATCGTATCATAGAATAGGAAGAACTTCTTGAAGAGATGGAAGATCCTTATGGAAATTAGAAAAGATGAAACGAAATACAGTTTTGCCCCGCAAAGCTTGCAATCATATTGCACACTCTTTCCTTCCCTGTACTCACAGAAATACCACCTATCCCCACACTATCACATAGACAGTAAAGTCTTTCAAGAATAATCCAAGTTTGCTGATGAGTTACCTACTCAGAAAAGTACTACAATATTTTCAGTATGCCACTTCTGTGGAATTTTGTGTTAAGGCAAAAAATGTAATAACAATAACCAAATATTTATTGCTAAAGAACCATGTCTCATTTGTGAGCCATGTTTTCTCCTTTAAATTAAAACTGAATAAAAGCACTAACCATGGTGTGTCGGAATGTGTTACATATATCATAATAAATCAACAATGGAGGTCATGACAGTAAAAGGCTTTTGATACATTAATTTATAGTTATTTTTAAAATATTTCTTCACTTAGGTTCCTCTAAGTAGTTTACAATCAAAACATTAGCAGTGCCCTGCTTCTCAGTTGAAAATTCTCATATAGATATGAGAATATAGACCTTTTTTTTTCCAGTGTATCTAGTATTCAAGTTAATATGAAAAGTTGTTAATAGAAAGTTCAATGAAAATAAGATTATATCATAAACTGCTTAACTGCACTGACCATTATATTTACAGATATAGAATTAGTTTTATAATTTTTTTTTTTTTTTTAAGATAGCGTTCATTAGATTTAGGATAGCATCCATTAGAGCTATGTTATGGTACATCAATGTTGAAATTAAAGCAGTATTAGCATGTAATTAATGTAAATATATTTGCTTTGTTTGTAGGAAATTATTGACACATTTCACTTAAACCTGTACGTTTTAGGTATCAGTCAAGTTTATGACAAAATTCTTAAAACAGCCATAAAACAACAAAAGCCACGAAGCAGTGAAATAATCCAATCTGCTGTGTAGTTAAATAATATTGGAAGAAACACCAGTGTAACAAAGCTGTCTAAAATCACTGTCGTAAGCAGATGGATTAGAGTTTTAGCAGGTATGGAATAGGATCCAAACAGATACAAGAATTTATCAGGTACTGACAACACTGAGTCTGCAGAAAATGCTACAAGGGTGGGCAGCCGAGGCTCAAAATGAGGGGAAATAAGAAGCAGAGGAAAGCAGTAAAGAGAAGGAGAGAAAAAGAGAAAAAATTCTTTGTGCTAGAGTAAGGTCCAATTAAATACTAGTCAGTTCAGAAAGGAAATAACCATTAACAGAGACAGGAGAAAAGGAAAATTGTTTTCTGTCACTAGGAAGATGTCTCCCTTCCAGGATAATGCATGTTAATAAAGCAAACTACACTGGTTTGGTTAGGTTTGCTTTGTTTTAAATCAATTCCACGTGCTTGCTAGCATGAATTTGAAATGTTTAACTGGGAATTTAATCACTGAGAAACAAGTGTCTGTTCTGGAACATATAAGAAATAAGTTAAATTTTCACAGTAGGTCTGCAAGGATATCCAGCTGAAAGGAATTCAAAACTCACATTATTCAGGATTACATTATCTTTACTTGTTAAGATGTCCTACACAAAACAAACCAGTGCTACAGCACCTTGAAACCCATCCACTGAACTGGGTCTGTCTTCTCTTTATATTTTTTTTACCAACATCAATTATATGTTCATATTTTTAATGTGAAATATTGTATGGAGATATTTTATCTCAATAAATTCAGATTTTTCAAGAAAAAACATGCTTTTTGATCAGGGCTACAAGAAACCATTTCTGCCCTGCTGTATGGCAAGTATATGCTAATATTCAGAGGATCAAGATTCAAGATTTTGCACTACATAATGGAGATTGCTCTAAGATGGAAAACTTTCTTGAATCAGCTAATTGAATTCAAGCACTCTTCTCTAGTGAATTGGGATGATTTTCAGAACTAAACTGAATTTTCACACTTTTTAAAAATAAAACATTTAGCAATTTTCTATATCTTTGAAAACATGAACACTTTTTTTTTAGAAAAATATGTTTATTTGTGTGTGGAAGGGTCTTGCAGAAAAGACTTTTCTGTCTTTTTCTTATATTTAGTTTCTAATGACAGAGTAGTGTAATGCCACAGAGTTCTTTTCTGAGAGAGCTGGAGTTCTTTTCTGTTTCTGAATCTACAGTACTACCAGTATCTGAGAGGTACCTCCAGAGTGTGGGAGGCCTCACACCAAGGTGAAGTAGCAATTAAGTGCTATAATCAGCATAATCTGAAGTGATCAGAACACAGCAAAGACTATCCTTGTTCCCTTAGGCCTTGGCTGTGGTGGCATTGAAGAAGGGGCTCCCCTTTTTAAATTGCCTCTCACAATACCTGCATAGAACTGAATAGATCTAAAGTGGAAGAAAACTTGAAGAAAAGGAAAAAGCCAGAGATCACCAGTGTAGGCAGTAGATAGATTAAATAACACTTCTCTGAGTGTAACTGAAGACTGAGTAATCAGTGCATCAGATTGAAGAAACTGAATAAGATGTCCAAGGGCAAGTGAAAGACCTGATTAAGCCAGCCTACAGCCAAGGACGCTGCACGAGACGTTTCCCTAGTCTTGAGTTTGATAGACAAAAAAGAGAGGAAAGGAAAAAGATTGTTATGGAAAAAAAAGAAACAGTTAGTGATGAGCATTTGTGTAGACATCACTGACTGCACTGCAGGTGTTTCTGAAAAGCAGATGCCTACTCATAGTCTATGCTTATGAGACATAGATCTAAATTATGCAGCATTCATTCCAAACCCATTAAGGGTGGAACAAGCCTTCAAGTCATATTAATAATCCAAGTAAATGTTTATGTATATTTACATCAATTGTCTGGAGTATTCACTTAAAAAGGGCAAAATGAGAATCTATAATTACAGCAAAATGGATAAAGGAATAATCAGATTCTGGCCAATCAAATCTACAAAGCAAGTTAGATAAAGTAGATTTAAAGCAATTTCCTTCCTGACCCTTGGCAGGGATTTTACTGAGGTTTGCAAAGAAAGTGAATGTAATATTAAAGAATGAATCTCAAAACAGGTAAAAATCTTATGAGAATTGTTCTATTATGGGTTTGGAAAATAAAGTGACAACCCTTCGATCACCTTATTGCAGGTGAATTCTTGAACTGCTCTACAAAACCAACACACGTAAATGGCACAAGAGATCTGGACGAAGAAGCATGAGATGAGTAGGTGATATTAATAAAAAAGTCAGCCAGAAGCATGAGGTTGAAAAAGGGGGGTAAGAAAACATCTTCTTAAACAAAGCATGAGATCTTCATAGAACATGAATGGGTACCTGCATTCCCTGCAATTCAGACTTGAGTGAGTGGTTTTGGCTAGTGGTTCAGTGCTGAAGAGAAAGAATTTAAAAAAATATAGGGGACAACTAATTAAAATTATCAATATAGTCAGAGTGATTTTACATTTTACTTAAAAAAACCCAAAACATTTAGATTAAACCTTCTTAGAGAACATAAAAAATAAAGTAACTGTTACTAATTCCCACTCGTTTGCACAGTTATTTACATTACAAATATTCTAGTTTACTAAGTAAAGGATATGTCTGATGCCAAAAAATCTTTTCATTTCCTTAACCACTCTTTTCAGTAGACTCTTCTTCCTTGAAGACCAAACAGGTAGCCGGCCAGGTTAATGAAATCACCTTCAGTATTGGGAGATCTGTGTTAGATGGTCTCCCCTTTCTGAAGGATTCAAGAAGGATTTTAACAGTGTGGCAATCAGTTCCCTCTGAAACATTCCTCTTGAATGTTCTGAAGCAAAAAGTGTTTTAAAAATCTTGCCCACTCTAGTTTCTGAAACATCAGGCTGATACTGCATGTAAATAAATACTTGTAGGTTTTTATTCCTAAATTACATCTTTTCAGCTCAGAAGAGGTTGATTGTTTTTCCCATAACAGCCTCTTATTTAGCATAGAGAAATATGACACAAAATTGGGGAAAAAAACCTAGGGAACCCCAACAAGGCTATCCTACAGGAAAATAGCATAAAAACACAAGATTTCTCAAAAAAAAAAAATCCCCTCCCTTCCAGGTAATGTTGCTTACATTTTTGGCTGGGGTATTGGGGGGGGGTTGCTTTTTTTTTTCCCCTAATAAAAAAAATACTAATCTTTCTGTTTGTGTATTTAAATTACCTTCATGACATCCATGTGAATTTGGATACTTCAGAAATAAACAGCAGATAGCAAAACAAAACAACAACAAAAAAAAACCAAACTGAAATTAAATTCCAGTGGGCAAAAACGTGAAAAATATTTAGTATGGAAGACATGCTTGTGAGACTTTTATGTTATTTCTTGCAGAGAAAGAGGAATTGAACTTTTAAAAGTAAAGTACACTTTATGTTGTATAAAATGAATATATGTTGTATAAAATAACGTGATCCCTTCTACCTCATCACTTGTAGAATGAGCAAAATATTTGAAAAGTCAAGAATGCAGACTAATGAAAGCAAAATCGGGTACACTTCCTACCTGTAAATGCAAAAAAAATAATGAAAGTTAGCAGAAGAGGACTTTTTTAGAAATTTGGCACAAACACAGAATATATACATTTGTGAAGTGACAGATGATAAATTGACTAAGGGTTTTACAGTTCAATAGATACTTTATCGTGCATCTGCTCTTTTCCTTTAATCTGCAGTGTTCTTTCTGAAAGTGTAATACTGAAATCAGTGCCCTTGTTATTAATTACTGAGTCGAATGCCAGCAGCTCTTACAGTTTAACCTCAAGGTTAGTGAGGAACTAATATATCACTTATTTTGGCTGGCTTCTTTGTATCATCTTCCGCTAATAGGACCCAAGAGATAACTATAAGCATAATCATATCAACAAAACATGCTGCATACTGCATAAACATGCTACAAGCAGATCATTCTTATGAATATATCCAGAGGGGCTTCATAGCCTGTTGAAAACAATTTTTTTAAATGAAAGTGCAACTTAACAGAGTTCAATGGCAATGTCACCCTATTGCTTACTACATGGAGGAAAAACGCAGCAGGAGAATCAGGTTAGAATTGATTAGGAATGATTTGCACATGGACTGGGGATGCAAAAACCGAAGTGAGACCCTTCTGTTGAGTCACAAGGTTGAGAATGAACCCCCTTGCTTTCTAAACTTCTTCTAAGAACGGAGTCAAGGTGTGGTTCCCAGATTTGGTCAGTAATTTACAGCTAAGGGATTCAGAGGGTAAGGATTTAATATACTTAGAGCTAAAGGATTACATATGTTTTCCTGACTTTCTGTGTCGCTTAGCTAAAATTTCAAAGTTTCATCGTGCTTCGCCAATTCACATACTTTCCATCTGGGCACCTGGAGTCAGTTTGCTCCAAAGTTCAAATCCAAGGTTTCTCAAAGCAGACTGTCAGGTATCAGATTTTATAAAATGAATAATTTAATAGAGTGGTACAGCAGCATGATCAGCACTGGAGAGGGGGCAAAGAGAATCCAAAAATCACAAAGAAATTCCTGTGTAATTCTACTCTTACAGACTATTTACCTAACCTTTACATGACAGTTCAGTCCACTAGTAATTTTTGCATCTGGAGTCTTTGTATTACTTATTCTTTACCTGTCTTTCAGACAAGTTGTTACTTTGTCTAGGTGCAGCTGTTGATGATGGTCTGTATCCTTTAAGCCTCTGAATATTCTGATTTGTTTTGGTTCTGGAGGATTAGCTACTCATGCTAAGCAAATTGCATGCTAAATCACTTGATATTATAACTAAAAGGGATTTATTCTATTTAAAATTTAACTTATTTAATCTAAACAACCTATCACTGCTGAAGAGGAGAGTTGCCTGGTGTCCAATTGTCATGCAGAGAGGATTCAAATGGGTCTCACAAGCAATCTGTTGTCTTTGAGGAGCATGTTGAGAGACATCTCAGCACAATAGGTCATCACCATGCAGCCACATTGCCTAACAGAGAAAGCTTAGAAGAGGTTCACTTAGTCTGTCATGTTAAAAAGTGTTTGGCTCATAGTCAAATTGCATACAATAGGAAAAGCATGCACAAGGCTCCTTGCACTCACAGCTTCTCCGTGTTCACTGTGCCACTGTGCTCCTTGTGAGTTTCCTAGAGGAGTTCTTGGCCCGGCTATGGCTCAGACCTTTGTGTCCTCTGGAACCTGCAACAAACTGCCTCTGGTTTGATTGAGGAGGGTCAAATGCATCTGTCATGTAGGCCTAGCAACATTTTTCAGAGACAGTCACAAGAATGAGTTAAGGAGGAAGGCAGCTCTCCCTAAGGCAGTGTGTCTCTTGCTGTCCTGGTGCACAGATGCTTGACTAAAACCAGAGCCATGATTGTTTTGGAGATTTGCGGAAAGTTTCAGCAGGTTTAATGGACTGTATAAGAAAGTACAGCTTAGATGCTCCACAAAGGGTAATCTGTGAACTTACAGTAAGATTTACTTTTGCAATTCAGAAGGATACATTTTACAAAAAGTAGAAGTTAACCAAATAGACTATACAAGAAATGTCAGGACATGGAGGCATACAGTGACACTGATAGATTCCTCCCCAGGTTCTGCTAGGTCATCTTCAAGCTGGTATCAGTGAAAGTTTAAAAGTAAGTTATATTTTATGCTTATGAGAGATAGAATGACAAGATTGGGTTTATTTATTTTTTTTAAATTATTTTTAAGGGGAGGGTGCAGGGAATAAAATAATTGAAACAAAGGGACTTCAGCACATAGCAATGCTGCTCTCTCATCCTCATGGGAAAAAAGAATAATTCTGCTTTAGGTCAATGAGCCTGAATTCTTGAGTAAAGCATACCACTGGATTTATCTTTTGCTATCCTTCTTTTCTCCCCTTAATAGAAAATAATGAGTGGACGGCTGGTGGAATCAGAGGATTCAGGTAGATGCTTCCTAGGTTTCAACTTGTCTACAACAGAAGAACATGACATGAAAAATAGATGAATGAATGCATAACTACTTCTGTGAAGTCTAGCATACTTTTCAGAACTTATTTTTCTTCAAAATAAAATTGAAGCTTGAAATATAATTTTACAGCATATGATTTAAAAAGTATTTGATAATTTTTTTTTAATTAAGAACTGTTAATCTTTATGCTTTTAGGAGTACTTTTTGCAGATAATGCAGCAATTAATTTAACATGACAGCTTATGCAAACCAGGATCATGTAATTTCTTAATTATTGGCTCTGACATTGATTTGGTATAATTCTGAAAAATCTTTAGGTGACGTTTCTTGTATGTCTGTATATATCTTTAGACAAGGACTGTCTTCCATTTATTTGTCAGTAATTTATTCCATTCTGTCACCAAAATATTGAAGCCACCCATTTAGTATAATGAAAAAAAAACCAAAACCAACAACTTTATCTGAGGTCACATTTCATTCTATTTTAAACATTTTAGTTAATTCAAGATCTAGGCAAACATTTCACTATTAGATAAAACAAGTGGTTTTTTTCTTAATCAGTTCCTGTTCCTTTTTGTTTCACCCCAAGTTTACAGAAAAAAAAATCCTTTTAAGTATTGCTGGAAACATTTTGTTGTTGCTCTCAGACTCTCCTGTGAATGGAAAAATCCATTATTTTCTCAGCACTTCTCTTCAGCTTTGTTTTTTTGCAGCAGTATTTGTATCGGCTACTAAGAGGAGACCACAGGAGGGCAGGAAGTCGGGATTCTTTTCAACTTGCTGCTATAGTAGCTTAAAATCAGCAACCACTGCTTTAGGCTCAAGTTCTTAAAGCAAAGTCACGCCTGATGTATTGAAGAATTAAGAAAGCTAATAAACTTCCCAGCTAATTGCACTCGTTAAGGCTCTCCCACATATTTTTATGCTGTTAGTCTCCAACCAGAATTTTCTTATTCTCACAGAAGTCAGCATTTCATTGGTGATTTTGAGTATTGACACATAATGTTGACAAGAAACTAGAAGATGTACCCATAACAGCATTTAAAAAAATACATGTCCCTCACTGCTTTGTTTCATATCTGAGTAGGTCTACCAGGGATCTAATAATATAAGGGATCTACCAGGAAGGAAGGAAGGAGAAAATAAATTATATTATACCATCTTCAGGCACAGATTTTGAGAGAAAAATAAATTTAGATGGAAGAGGGAAATGCAATGCTATGAAATTAGATGAAGTATCGTTACACAATGCTAAAATACTCCGCTGTGGAAGCTAATACTGCAGGTGCAAGTACACAAAGAGACAGATTAAAAATAAGTATGATATGCAAACAATTTAAAAGAATTGTTGATAAAAAAGAAAGAGAATGCCTGTACTAGAAGTACAGCATATTCATTCAGCTATATCTTGGGGTAACAAAGCCTCCTTTTTCTATCAAATTTGGGGTTAATTATGCCACAGTTACTGCCTAAATAACATGAAAGTAAAGCACATACAAGTATAACCTGCTTACTAATCATCAGTTGCTCTGATACTGTAATGTCATAATTCAAAATTCTGGATACAGCAAGTCTAAATTATTTGTGGCCGCTAAAGTTTTATCATCATGTTTTTCTCTGCAGCTAAAATTTTATCATCATCGTTTTCTACCAGGCATCTTTAACTTGATAGTACACTGAAGAAGAACAAGAGAAGGTAGAATTTTATTTAGTTCAGGCTGCCAAATATATATGGATGCACTCGTTTACTATACAAAAAAACCCACCAGTGATATAGAATGATTTTTTTAGTGATCTTTATTGTTAGTACTTTCCCAGGACAGTATGTTTTTTCTATGTACCAGCTGACACTTATATTTTCCTCTTGAATTCAAGTCACAATCTGAGTCTCTGGAAGTATGTGCATCCACATTTTAGATAAATTTGGCAAGAAAGAGACAGATACAAATTAAGTAACTGCCCATTTCTAAAAAAAATACTCATGTTTCTCAAACAGGGAAAAGGAAATGGTTATGTTACTTGAATGGATATCCTTCAAAAAGCACAATTTTAGCAAGGAAATAGATCACTGTGCAGGAATTATTAGCTATACATGTGTATTGTAATCTGCACCATGATTCACATATTACATGTCACTGAATATGGCATGTACTACTAGAAGCCCTGATCTGTAACTGAGAGATTGCAGTGTAGGTGTCTTCCATATCTAGAAACTGAAGCACACATTTGCTAGTTTGATGTCCTACTGAAATATCTAATTTTTTGACCTAGTTTAATGTCTCAATGAATTTAGTAGAGATTCTGACAAGAAAAAAAGAAGTTGCCGACCTGCAAAAAGTGTTCGTAGATGACTTTTCTCTCTGTTAGCCCAGTTCATTGTTCTGAAGGCAGAATGTTTTAGTAGTCACTACAGGTTCAGAAACCCAAGGTAAAATACACTATTTTGTGGTGAATTTTAAGGGCTGTCTTTGTGTTTCAATGCTGTTATTATCCACACTAGAATAGAGTAAGCTACTATCAATATGGTAGAAGATACAATAACTACTCCTTCATTTTTCTTTATATGTCTTAATCAGAAGCAGGCTTAAATAGTAGTTTGACTTACTAATATATCAAAAAGATATGACTTATAATTACAGTATTTTTTATTTAAAAGTGTTTTTTTCTAAAAAAAAAAAGCAAAGTGACTCCACAGTCACTTATTTATAAACTCTTCTGATGCCACTCAGGAAATCATAAACATGACCCATTATATATAGACCAGTAATAATTTTGCAATAGTGATACCTTCTTCAGTGATATTGATTACTTTATACTGAAAACCTGTATTCTCAGAGATTCTATCCAAAAGATGCAAGCATTCTATAGAGGCTGCATATAATAGCTGTAAATAAGAAGAAATCCAAATGAATATAAAATTAAAAACTGTATTTTAAAATATCACAGAATCACAGAATCACAAGGTTGGAAAGGACCCATTGGATCATCGAGTCCAACCATTCCTAACACTCCCTAAACCATGTCCCTAAGCACTCACCAGAGTATTTCACGCTTTGTAATCGTGGTTTGTTCCATTTATGGAAGTCAGCAAAAGCACCTATCTGGTCATGTTGCTCACAGTGTTACTAGCTATGAAACTATACAAGTGAAAATTAAAGAGAAGAGGGACATAAAGAAAAAAATATATTTCTTCTTAGCCCTGCACAGTTCTCTTCTCTTGATGAACGTATAGAATCATAGAACCATAAAATGGCTTGAGTTGGAAGAGACCATAAAGATCATCTAATTCCAAGCTCACTGCAGTGAGCAGGGAGACCTGCTACTAGGTCAGGTTTCTCAAAACATCATTCAATCTGTCCTGGAACACCTCCAAGGATGGGGCTTCCACAACTTCTCTGGAAAACATATTCCAGTGCCTCACCACCCTCACAGTAAAAAATTCCTTCGTAATATCTAATCTAAATCTTTCCTCTTTCAACTTAAAACCATTACCTCTTGTCCTGTCACTACACTCCCTGATAAAAAGCCCCTCCTCATCTTTCCTGTAGACCCCCTTTAAGTACTGGAAGGCAGCTAGAAGGTCTCACCACAGCCTTCACTTCTTTAGGCTGAACAAACCCAGCTGTCTCATCCTGTCCTCGCATGGGAGCTGCTTCAGCACACTGATCATCTTCATGGCCCTCCTCTGGACTCACTCTAACAGATCCATCCCATTCATGGGCTGAGGACTCCAGACCTGAATGTAGTACTCCAGGTGAGGTTTCACAAAGCAGAGTAGAATGGGATCCAATAATTGATTTAGTCTCATCTCGCTAAGAATCACTGAGAGTATAAACCTGGCATCTAGAATACTTTAATTTGAGGACTGAAACTCCAAGTACAGGATGAGTTGATGGGGCTGAATCTCTCTCTCCTTCCCAAGCAGGGATACACCCTTGGTAAGATTTACACCTCTGACCATGTTGAATGTTCCTAAGGAAAATATAGTTAATTATAAGTGTTTAATTTGTAGTTCTATCCTGATTTTGAAGGGAGTGAATTTATCACTGGTGATCTCAAACTTGTTATACCTGTCGCTTCAATAAATTGTTCTACTGATTCAGCTTTCTGAATCTGAGCAGTGAATGATGGGCTCTGACACGCAAACACTGGTCCTATCAACCTCATGAAACTGCTCAGTGAGAGTCCTCTGCAGACACTGACAGGCCTGGCTGAGCAAGTCAAATTTGTGAGACTGTTCAGCAAAAGTCTCTCCTCAGATGCTGACAGGCAAGTTAACTCTGATGGGTAGGCTTCCTTTTCTTTGCCAGACGTCATAACCTTTACCCTTTTTACTCAACACCACCTATATAGCAGACTGCCATGAAATGACCCTAGTGCAGTTTTAAAGAAGGCAGCACAGATTCCATATAATTTTGATATGATCTCGGGTTAATTTAACCTTATCAACAGAAAGCAGCATGTGTTTCCCTTAAACATGTTTCTGTCTGCCACCTCACTTTGGAAACTGGGGAAGGAAAGCACAGAAAGACTACTAAAATACAGAACCGACACAGTAGAATCATTAATCCAACTTTCTAAAGCTAATTTTCTAAACTTTCCTTGTCAATTAGGCACCAGGATCAATATTTATGTATTTTTGTTTGATAGACTTAATTTTCAGAACTTCTGCGTCTGTTAAACCCCATCAAAGCTAATGAAAGACAGTTTTAAAATCAATAACTTTAGAAATTGTTCAAGAACTGTTATATCCACCTGCTTCATGGAAAATTACTCCATTGCATAGAATATCCACTTCAAAAAAATTGTATCAAGAGATGACTGAGAATATCTTGTGAAATTCTTTAGAACGCTCAGGATTTGTAGCATTTATGGCCAACATTTTCAATTTAAGTGAGCAGAAGATGCACAGAAATACATATTGTTTATTGATATTCCAATCTCAAAACTAAATTGGTATTTTCTAATGAAATTACAAAGTCTCTTCTCAGTGTAAAATCCTAGACAGTCCATCATAAATTCTATGGTCTCACTGGCTGGAGAGCTAATTTGGTCTCTTTAAGTCCTTTTAGTCTTGTTATAAAGCATAAGAGTAAAATTTAATATGCTAAATTAAACTAAAGAGCAAATTATTAGTCCTAAACTCAGAAACAAGTAGTGCAGAAAGGTGTTTCAGCAGTTTAATAATATGAAAAAGGTTTATTTAATGAAAAAATTAAACTAGGAGTTTAATCATCTTTAAATCTTATTAAGCCAGGTATATTGCTATTACAATATATGAAATATATATAAAGCAAATATTACTATTTCTCTAATGTGATCAGAATATTATTTAATATGCAAGCATTTTCTTAAACAGTTGTACTAAAAGCATACATTTTAATCTGCCTATAAAGGCATTTGACAGTAGTAGTAAAAGCCAGTGCATTTCTGCTCCCATTGTTATTTTATTCTGTAAACTTATGCTTTTCCTAAAAGAAAGTAATTTACTCGTTACTTGAGTGCTTTTCCTTATTACAGTTTTATATTTGTAGTACCTCTGGGAGGAAAAACAAACCTTGATTACAAGGAAAAAGCTGCAGGTCAAAAGACGGCATCACCAACACACTCAGCATGTAAATCAGCATTTGTGGAAAAGCTTTATTAATTCTGGCAGCTAGTCATTAAAAACAGAGCTGTATGCTCTGATAATGCTCAAGATAACCATATGCCTTATTTTTTTGCAAAGGAAACATAATGTCATAGGTTTTTTCTTTCTAATTTTATGTGGATTTTTGTTCCCTTTTTGTGGAAATGAGTGCATTTAGAGCATCACATTGGGCATCTCCTAATGCCAGATCTCATTTATAAAAACATCCCAGGAGATCTGTCTCTTCCTTTATTCTTTCTCTCCATAACCATTTTGGTAAATACCACTCTCATGAACTTTCCCTTTCTAGCAACATCTAGGCTTTCTCCAGATCCTCTGAACACTATCTCATTTGTTTCTCTCCCAGCTGGAATTGGACTTGTAAGTACTATAAAACATGTAATTCTCATATCCAAAATATATCTCATTATGGCTTTTGTGTCTGTTTACACTGAAAAATTCAAGTGTTTGCTTTTCCATTTCATTTTTTTTTAATATATTCAAGTGTGTACAGATATTTAAATGTGAATACATTGAATGTATATGTACATATTTTGAGGAATAAATTGCATTAAGCTGTACAATTTTGTAGATTGGTTGGGCTGGATATTTTACTGATTTTTCTCCTTATATAGCATATTATATGTGTGCAGTGACTATAAACTGGGGAAAATGGCTACTTTTCTGATGTAATGAGGTTTTGTATACTCTTTGCTCTGATATAAATAAGTAAGGCAGATCACAATGAAAAATAGGAGATCTAATATAGAACCTAAAATACAGTTCAGTTAGCAATGGAAGAAGGTGACATATGCAAAACTGAGATGTGGAAAGTTGAAGGAAGCCATGTCCTAGTATAATACGGGAAGTAGTTCCACAGCAACTGTCATGAAAATCTACTAGACGTGTTTCTGAATGGCTGATTTTCTTATTCCATCATTTTCTAGTATTCTGCTCTTAAAATGTCACATTTTATTACTCTCTAACTTGCTTATTCATTTAGACTGATGTGGAGTGCCTACGGGGCTCACCTGTGGCCTGAATAATTACAGATGTTAAGAGAGAAATGTGAATATACACAGTGTGTGTCAGTAGGACTCCCAAAACTCTGTGGTAGGGTGCTGTTTGTGAGGGTATTTGCCTAAATCTTATAATGTTAAAAAAGATAATGACCATAAATCAAACAGTAGCCAAGGAATCACAAGGAGACATTTGAAACGTGATTCATGTTGAAAAGAGATATAAAAGAATCACCAATATTTTTAACAGTGGGCAGAGAACTTGTAGCAGCATTTTCTGCTCCCCAACAGGATTGAGACCTATAATTTGTATGAAGTGCCTGCCTTCAGGTGCTAGAGCACCAAGATGGGGTGAAGTACACAGAAACTCCGAAACCATGGGCTGCTTTCTCACTCACCTGAGGATTAATGAGGTGTTGGGAGATGCACAGATTTGCCCAAAACTGGAGCACCCACAGAAAGGGTTTGCAGGTAGGCAAGTATGCACCCAGGAGAGCCTATTCACTTGTAACACTGTATGTGTGTATGTGTGTTTAGAAAAACTTTTCAGAACTGGTAATACAAGGGTGTTTAGAAAGCTGTGAGTAGATACTAACACTTCAGTAGAACATAGTGATATTTCTGTTGAATTGCAGATACTGATCTAGAAACTATAGTTCACTGATTGCTGATTAATTATATGTTTCTAATGAATCCATAAGCCACTTAGTCTTGGTTTAGCTTAAAATATCTGAGCTAAGCAATAGTGAGGAAACAACAGACTTTGCGAATTCCACATAACTTAGGCCAAATGGACCACATCAGACTCACAGACTGTTGGACACTCACCACTTTGTTATAGGTAAAAAGAGAAATGTGCTGTACATATGGAGAAAGGAATCTGGTATTAGTTCAACTACTGCTTTTGTATTAGAATAAAGATGTAACAAAGATTTTTACTTCAGTTATACTACTAATGCTCATTGTTTATATTAATATAGATATTTCTCAGTAATTTCATACAGAAAAACTTCAGAATATCTATCTTTTTCCTGTGGTGTTATATTCACCCTCTCACATCCCCCTGTGCCCTCAGGTCGACAGTACCAGTCTGTCTCAAGAAGAACAGGGACTACCAGGTTATTATTTGTGCAAGCTAGCACCAGCTCAGATGCAGACAAACCCATACAAGTGCTGAGCCTTGTCCTGGATGCACAGAGCAATGCTGTGACTTTTTTGAAGTAATGGCAGGTATCATAATAGTGGGACCACCACAAAAAGGAGGATATGGATTAGCTTTTTCATTTATTTATATTTTTCTTTAGTAAAATGGTGTGATTTGGTGAAGATGATAGTCTTTATCTAATCTCATGTTGCTATTCTGGTAAACATCACAGAAAAAAAGTTCCTTATCCTGAATTATATTTAAAATGCATGAAGCTTCTCAGAAAAAGCGGAAAGCAATCCCTTTGGAAGTTTCCTTTCAAATGGGACACTGAGTCATAAGAACAAGTAACAGTGCAAGAGTAGGAATATTTACAATCACTTCTTTGGTGCCCTAATTCCAAGCTATATTTTGTTTTATGGGCTTCTTGTGAAATTTTACGGTAAGAAATTTCATCCTAAAATGAAAAACTTTTTCTTAATATTCCACTGGATGAATTATAACAGAAAATTTCAATTTCAGTGAATCAGTGTTTTATGATGAAAATCAACAATTTCATGAGTAATTACTTGTAAAGTTTAGCAAAAATTTTCATTAACAGGGAACCACTAAGCAGGCACATGTTAACAGAACAAGTGCCAAACTTAGATCTCAGTATGAAGTGCTAAAAATAAGGTTGTCAGTTTTCTACTGTTTTTTCCTCAAATCTGTCAGCTTTTTTATCACCCCTTATCACTTACTCCCAAAATGGAGAAAAAACCAACCAAACAGCACGTGATTGTGAAAGAATGCCATTTGTGAGCAAGCAGAAATAAGAATGATGTATCACAGAGCTTCCCAATAAAAAATTATGCCATAGATCATTAATCTAAATTTGTTTGAAATGCATTACATTCCAGTTGAATGCATACTATCATGAAGCCTTTACAAGCTAAGCTAATATTTAATGCAAAAACGTAAACATAATATAAAATACAAAAAGTAATTTCTCATTAGCTTAGTTTTGTGCTTTGATGACATTTATGACAGCAGAATATATTGAAACAACAAAGTCAATTTTGGTGTAGTTTTACTATTCCCTGTACCGCTCCACATGGGCACAAAGTCCCAAAATGAACATGTATATACTGCTGGTGAGGTTTAGCAACACAAATTTTTGACCCACTGCAGCTAATTTGAATCAACAAGAAAATGAAACGAGTAGATATTTTTAAAAGGAATAACTATATTTTCATTTTAAGTTAAAAGAAATATTTTTATTAACACCATGACTGAATCACAAGTAAGCACTAAAATTTCAAATTTCAAGGTGAAGTTTATGTCTCATATTGGATAAATCCTAATGTTCTGTGTTAAGTCTCTTGATTGAGGATCTGTTAACAGTTGTTTTCACAAGGTTGCTTTCAAAATACCATAAAAATCAAATGTGGCTCAACAGAAAGTAAAAAGAATATACTGTTAATAATGTTTGATTCTTAAAGGGAATGTGAAACCCTGTAAATATGATTCATGTTCTTTTTGCATTAACAATTTGCAGACTAAATTCCTTTATTCTCTCCACAATGCCTGACAAACTCTATGCAGAGAGCCTTGGAGTACTAACCTATCCTTGTACAGGACTGAGAGTACCTTTCCTACGTAGATTCCACATAAAATAGGAGATCTTACTAGACTGATCATCAATTTTTTTTTCAGCCTTACCTACTTTTTCCGCACAGCCCAATGCTGTGCTGGGGAATATAGAGTCCACTCAGGGTTAGCTCAGGACATTTGTTTCTGAAACCTTCACCATTTGTTAAGTAGGCGTGAGTTCTATCTGAATTTTAGCCTCCACAGAAGTTAAACAAACAAACAAAAAACAACAAAAAAACTCGAACCTGATAAAGCTTTCTGGAAAAGACTGATTAGAAGGCTAAGAAGTGTGTTTGAGGTGATCCCTGAATCACCCTTGTCAAAATCAAGATGTTTCCATATTTAATAAACTCGTTCCTCCAAAGACCAAAAGATTTTCATGAAAAAGTTCTTAAGCATTCTGGATATAATTCTGCATAAAAATATTAAGCTATTACTGACAGCCATGGAACCCAGTTATCTTCAGGAATAATAATTGCATCTGGGACATTCTTAATGTAAATAAAAAAAAGTGTGAACTGCTGCGTTCCAGGAAATATTTTGGAAGATTGATTCAAGTTAAGAGAATGTGCTGAGGCAAACATCTTGAGTCTTAAAATAACAGCAAAATTCATTCTTCAGAAGAGAGTATGCATAGAAAAATCTACCTATACTGTTTTCACAGCATGGCAGAAACTTCACTTGCTGAAAATCTCAGCGCGTAAAGTTTCACCAATTATGTTGTTTGGTCAATTTAATTATTTGTTGATGTATATTTTAGCAATGATATGTTCTGTGTGTCAGCAGTATAAATCCCACTGTGGAAGAAATGTAAGATTAAAAAATATATAAGAATTCTTTACACAGCATCTCTTCAAACTCAACCTGCCATCTAAAGAAACCACTCAGGCAAAAAAAAAGCACTTCTCATTAATATCACCTAGCTTGCTTAGAAAGAAATGCTACTGGCTCTGATATTCTATGGATATCATTTTTCAAATGCATCCACCTGGAAAAAAATCTCATATTGATGTTAATACAGTTTGTTATTCTCTTCTATTATTCATCATACTGTAAGGAAGGAGTATAACACAATTCTCCCTTGATAATGTAAGAAGAATAGATGTGATCCAGTATTCAAAATTAAAATTAATTATGTCTTTCAAGCTTAGAAAAGTCAAATTTGCATCTTAACAGTACTGGCAATTGCATGCTTTCTACTGAACAGGAGTTTATCACCTTTTCCACAATGTATAATTCACTGAAATACAATGTCTGCTTATTTAAACAGCTCTTGGAAGGAAAATATTCTCAAAAATTTATTTTCAAAAAACACTGTAGATGCAATGATAATTACGCACAAAGTTGGCAGAGCATTACTTCAAGGGCATTGCATGTGTGAAACTGCAATAGTACAAAATTCCAGACATTGCAAATCTATTTGGGTAGATAGGTTTGTTCTGTCTTGTAGGCAGAGCAAAATTCTTGACCCATATCCAGTTTTTATTTTCCATTCTCTTTCTGTGAAGTATCAGAGGAAGAGAGGCGCCTAACAGAGTTTTAGGAACAAGGCAGTTACATTTCAAAATCATAGCTGTATGCAGGAAGGTATGTAGGTGTGTACCAGGAGGAATCCACCCTTACCTAATGGTGGAGGATGTATCACTTTCTGAAATGGACTATTCATAAAAAGGTGTTTGGATTATGTTTGTGGGGGTGATGGGTGGGGGTGGTTTTTTAAATTTTATTTAATTTTTCCTAGTTCAAATTAAATGCAAAAATTTCCTCTAGTATTTTATCATTTATTCGAAGTTAGGTCTAATGTAACAAAGGTGTGAAAAAGCAATAAAGAAACGAACACAATGTCTTCAGGGTTTTTTTTTCATGCCTCCTTTTCACAAAAGATAGCTCAAACAGAACAATGTCAAAAAAACGTTTATTTAAAGGCCAGCTGCATGAATAAGAAGATTTTATTTTGTCCTAACATTTCGATCAAGAACTTTGAATGCTTTCAGGTTTTTTATGTTGATCATTGTGTTCAGGTTCTCATTACTTCTTTTCATGGCTCACTGAACCTAGGTTCAGAATGTGAGAAGATCCAAAATATTTGATAATGTACTCTATACTGTGTAAAAGTATTAGACAATTTACGAGTATATTTCATAATAACTCTGTGTAGCCATCATGTAATTTCAGAGTAGAATTTGACTGTGTAGGAGAAAAAAAAGGAAATATATATATATTAAAATATATGTGTATATATATATATATACATATATATATATATATATATATTGGGAGCAGCCTGAGAACATGGGAAAAAAAAAGGTCCCTGAAGGATCTGAAGACCCACAAAGGTCTTATTATCTTGTACTTCAATGACAGTGAATAAATGTCAATAAGATAGAACTATTTGTTTAAGAAACTTTCTACATAGCATGATGCTGAAGAACTGCTGAAAGCAGATCTGCCACGCTAGAAGAAAGTCCAGCATGACATGGAAATGAATTACAGCATGCCAGCAGGTGAGCATGAAGGTATATAGGAAGCACCATAGCATCACCCCTCTCCTAGAGCCGCCACTGTTTCGAGAAACACCATTTTTTTCCAGTGTGGTGCATGTACAGAATGCAGAACAGAGAAGGATTTCATCCTAATTCCTCTCACATTCATAGATAACCTAAATAAGGATAGAGAACTTGCTTACCTGATCATGGATGATGTGCCTCCTGTTGTTTCACTTCAGGACAACAAAGTGCTCTTCCTTTAACCATCCTATACAATAAGCATACATCTATATGTATTGTCCCAAACAGCTTACCATAATATAACATTTATACTGCATACAAAACTTTTTCATTTCTGAGGATGAGAACAATTACTAATCACACAGACCAAATGCAACGATTGATACTTGCACCACTGGAAATAAGAAAAAGGAAACACTCATTGATCTGGCTATGATTTGGCTATACAGTAAAAGTAAATCAGAGTGAATCGGTTCTCTAGACTGTATCTGTGGAGTTTAAAGGAGGTGTAAAGATGCTTTAGATTGGTCCAGCATTGCTGTAGCACTGGAATACACAAGTTGACAAAGCAAGTACAGGGTCTTTTGTGTCCAGTTCAGTGTGTCCAAACAGCATATGGGAAAGCCACTTCTAAAATCAAATTTAGACTGTTGGTTGCCTCAGCAATGTCCAGTTCGTCTGATCACAATGTTTTAACCTTAAAGTATTTAAACTGGAATATCCAAGCACACAGCTTCCAATTGCATAAGGAGAAATAAAATACTCATAAGGTACAAGTACTCCTATTACTATCACCATCACAATAATGCACAAAGACTAGGCTAATGTCCAAAGAATGATTAAAAATAAATGATTTTAAACATATTTTCTCAATGATTTTTTCTGTCATACCACTGATTGTGAAGAAATATCACTGTAAACAGAGCTTTTAAAATTTAAGTACCTGAGGGAAATTGCTGATTAATGCTGCTGTTTAAACTGAGGTTAATTAATTGTGATAAAGATTAATTGGTCCCTCCCCTTCTCTCTTTTTGAAAATAATATCTGTGATGAGACCATGACACCTATTAATCCGTGTCAAAGACTTCTAAATGTAGAAATAGTGAAGAATAAATAGTGAATATATTTCAAGAATATAATTCTGAGGAAAAAAAGAAATTAAATAATAAAATAAAGGCAAATTCCACTTTGCTTTATGATGATCTGTTGATTTATCCAGCACTTCCACAAGGAAGTGTGTGTAGAACAGGACAAATAGTCATAATGTCATATATTTTGTATAAGCTATGGCCCAGTCTTGCAAGGCAGTGTTTAAAAGAGCCTTATCAATATTGATACACTTTAAAAGGAGTTGAAGGTACTGGATATTTAAGGAAATATTTACTTATTTAATTGAAGGCCACCTACCTGGATTCAGATGACTGAGACAGAGCTTCTATTATTTATTCCCCCCACCTACTTAACAGAAAAGCTGTTTGAAAACTATGTAACCTGGCAGAGCTGTTAATAACATGGCTAATAAAAATGAAGAATTGCATCAGTAGTACTCTAACTAAACAGTGCAAGTGTCTTGAAATAACATTTGATAGCAAGCAGACAGACAGAATTGGCTGGAACAGATTACTGAAGTGGGAAAATGTAAAATCAAAGCCAGAATGAAAGAAAAACACAAGTAAAAATACCAGGTTGTCCTTGGAGCCTTTCTTGTCAATAAGGATCACATTACCCTTCCTCCAGTCTTTGGAGACATCCCCAGATCTCCACAACTTCTCAAAGGTTATAGAGAGTGGCCTTGCAATGGCATCAATCAGCTCTCTCAACACTGTTGGGTGGATGGCATCAGGGCCAAGTGATTTGCATGGGTCAAGTTCCTGTAATAGTTCACATATCAACTCTTCATTCACTGATTGGGGGTTCTTGTCTGCATCAACATGGATGTTTTTTTCCCCATGTGACATGGGGTCCAACAGCAATGGTAAAGACAGAGGTGAAGAAAGTATTGAGGACATCTGCCTTTTCAGCACTGTTGGTGACCAGTTCACCTCTCCTGTTTGACAGTGCGCCAATATTCTCCTTCTGTTTCTTCTTATTGTTAACATATCTGAATAACTCTTAATTTTTTAAGTTATTTTAAAGCAGAAACAATGGTTTAAGTCAAAATTATTTAAACTAATGTAATTACATTCCCCTGTATTTCTTTCAAATTGCAATGGTTCACCACTACAAAACATTAGTATTTGACTTTGTGATGAATGACATCTAAAATTAACTATTTATTCATTTTTCATTTGGTAAGTTATATTCCTGTCACTCAATTACTTGAAGTGCACCAGCTGAAAAAACACTTGACTTCTCCAGAGGACTCAAGAAAAATAATCCTGACAGATCTGTTATTTGTGGGCAAATAGCAAAGAAACCCCAAAATGTCATTTTGGTGAATGTTTTCAATAGTAACTAACTCAAAAAGAAAAAATAAATCTTTGAAGCACTACAATGTAATTAAGTTTCCAAATTCAGAATACACAGAGTATTTCTTCAATCTAATAACATTTAGTTTCTATCTTTTAAATAATAGCCTATCATTTGTAAACTGAAGAAAAATCATGAGTTCACTCTATTGCCAAATGCTTGCTTTCAAACTGGAAAACAAACCAAATAGCCTAAAGTCAGACTTGTTTTCTGCAGCCACTGAGTTCCAACAACATAAATTGTTTCCTAAAAATCTCTTCTCTGGCTACTGTTCACTAATTTTGAACACAATGTCTCTTCACTTTTTCTTTTTCACCGGCTGTTGCAAGTGCTCTCATAAAAACTGTGTCCGTCTGAATTTGGTGAAGTATCCAAAAAGGGAACAGGAAGCCGTAGCCAAGATCATGGGCGAAAAAATCTCTGTGTTTGATGAAAAGACACATTATTTTCAGTCATTAGAAACAGCTACATTGATTGTTGGGAATGTAAGTTTATTAAAAATAAATATATGACATCAAAGGCAAGAACTTTTTTCTTGTTATAGTTTCTATATGAGATAGGAAATTTTAACTACCTAACAGGAATATCACTCACATGACTGCATGATTAATTATAGTGAAATTACAAGACAGAGAAATATAATACACCTCTGCTTCCAGAGTGGCACTGGCACTGCAGTCTAACTGAAGAGAAAGTATACTCTCCATACATGCAGATATCCTGGTGTCTTAATCATTCCAACTAAGTCATGCATTTGAGTGCACCATTGCTCCAACTGTAAGCATGAAGTAAATATTCTTTGAAAATTAGTCTCATTATAAAGAACAGGTGGGGAATAATTATTTCTATTCATAAATTGAACTCATATGAAGTTACCTCTAAGATAAGCAGATTCAGCACATGTTAAAGTACTGCTCTGTAAGGTAGGTGCTTCCTTTCTTCATTCTCTCTTATTTTAAGCAACATTGGGAGTTTAACTATATTTTTTTTTTTCTTTCTGGAATTGATAAATGAAAATTTGAAGTGTGTACTTTCATGGCTTTCAGAAAAATTGTACTGAATAGACGGCAGGGAAAGGAAAAAAGAGCATCTTTGGGAATTAAATAATTTGTAGACACTTTTCCCTTGGAGTAATATTTACCTAGTCTATTGGACAGGCAACAGTTGTATTTTGGTTCCAAACTAGTATGGGAGTTGCGCAAAAGAATACCACACCCCCAAAAGCTTTACATGCATGACATGACGACATAGCAGGCTGCTAATAGTATTGTATTTCAAATGAACAATGCAAGAATCCAGATGACACGATTGTCTGGTCTGTGTTTAGGACAATGCATCAAGCTGAGTAATGATATTATGTCTACTTACATGGTCAGAAATGTTGTAATGAGTTATATCCTATCAGTGAAATTGCATATACTTATGGGAAACCATCCTGAAGTAATGACTAGATGGTATTTTACATTGTTAAATGGTCTGTTTTATCCCAGAGTGCTGTAAGTTGATTCTAAGTGATTCCTGTATGGTATTAAAATCTTAGTATCCTATTTCTATATAAAGCACTTCTTGATCCACTGGCATAAAATGTAAGATGCTATCAGATATGCAGACAGCTTCTTTCCTGGTAGATTTAATACTATTCAACTGGTTGAGAATTCCCAGTCTAATACAAACTGAGAAAATTAAAGACTCATGAGGAAATCTGTGAAGATGGTTTCAAATGAGAGTGGCAAAAACTGAGGAACCTGACTGTAGAATCCATTCACACATAATCTGTAAGTCTAAATATCATATACTTTGCCTTTAAAAATACCTGTAAAACAGAATTGGTTCACTGGACAAGAAAGCAAACCTTGCCTTCCTGTCATGACACTTTGTCCGATACATGGTTCACAGAATGAATGTTTATTGTAGGAAGACATTCATGAGAGTTACGTAAACCTAGGTAAAAGACCCACCAGTACAGGGTCCATCTCCTATTCACTGAGCTGATTGTCTGTTACAGAAGTTAAAGGTCTTGCTATTAATGGTCTCCAATTTTACATCCATACTTTTTCATGCAGCCAATCTAGATGACATTGTCTGCCCCCAGGCTAGAAGGGGCTGAGCAGTAAAGTCCACTTTGCCTGGAACTACCACCCTTTTTATTAAGTTAATGCATTCACACTATAAAGAAGAAACCCTCGTGTGGTGACTCTGCAGTCATATCATGTTACCTTCTGTGCTTTGTTGTGCTGTTACTGACTAGAGTGACTTTATTATGAAATGAATATAAGGGCATGAATTACATACTGTGCAACTCCTGTCAGTTTCTAAGAAGGCTTTAGGACAGAAAACCTTCTGCAACTGTCATAGGGGATTGTATAATGTACAGCTGTTACTGTGTCTATGCTGTCTAGTGGAAGATTTCCTCTGAGTGAAGTATCTCCAGAAAAAAAGAACAAAACCGAACAAAAAACCAAACCAAACCAAAACAAAAAAAAGAACCAAACAACCAAACAAACAAAAAAATAACCCCCCAGCCACCAGGTTTACTTTTGGAACGAAAAATTTACCAGAAAAGAGAGCCAGAGAGTAAATGGACTTTTCTCCAAAAACGGCTAACAGAAGCCTGTTAGCTGAGAGGCTAAATTATTTGGCAGAGGAGACATAGTTTTAGATATACCTAAACTGGAAAAACAGAGACATTCTCCAAACATGCTCTTTAAAGTATCAGAGAAATAGGACAGTTTAGAACTGATATAAGTCTGTTCCAAGTTAAGAAAGATGTCTATACTGCAAGCAGTATTGCATGCTCCTTTGCTCAATTAAAGACACTTGTGAGACAGCTGTGGCAGTCATATACACACTCTATTTAGTTTCTCTGGTAATCTCTTGTTGCGAGGAAATTCAGTTCTGTCCTTGCAAAGTCATCACAAGAATTACCTTTGACTACCATTGTAACTGGATGAGTAGTACAGATAAGAAGCTGATCCTGATACAGCTTATAAAATATAACTAGCCTATAATGAAGTGGCTTCAACAGAATTTGAACATGATATTTAATGCTACATTACCCCTTTGATAATATCTTACCATTTCCCAGTGGGAAAATAAAATTATTGTGGACTGAGTCTTCATCTTGGGAGAAGTTTCTATGATATGATTCCTTACTTTCCTAATATAAAACGTAATTCTAGAACACCCGAGGACAGCCAAAGTCAAGTGAGGTGCTCTCATAAAAATAAACATATTTGAATATTTTCTAAATATGAAAATAATTTATATTCCAACAAAAAATCCAAGACCCTTTGTAATAATAATTATTATTATAAAATCACAAATCTGCTCACTCTTTTACTTATGAATTTAGATGTATAATCTTATAAACACAGAGATATACTTTTAAGCACAAATATATACATATACATTTAGTTTTGAGTCATGATCACTCTTCTTTACCTCAACTTTAAGACTGCTCAAGGACCATTGACATTAACTCTGAGAAACTCTGTTGTTTGCTATTTTAACTATTTTGTGTATCACCCAATTGCTGAAATAGAAAATCTTCTATGAATCCACAATATCTTCCTGACTCCCCTTCATGTTCTTCCGGTTTTCGTGCTTTAGAGAAAATTATCTAACATCAGCTGCACCCACTCTGTAATCAGTAACAGGATTCTGAGACAAACCACTGCTCTTGTGCACTGAATGGTGTCACTCAGAATGGCTAAAAAGAGGGGAAAAAACTCCAATAATTCTGTCAATTCCAGAACTACCTTTAAGACACCTAACAGTTATCTTGATATAAAGTGGTGCGTACAAATTGGAAAAGTCTTAGGAAGGAAATTTTGTACTTTAAAAATCAATATTTAAAGACTAATGTCACCACGCTATTGATCATTTAGAAGATATTTGCAGTATACCTCTTTGCCTTTTCTACTGTCTACCTGTGAAGGGGACATTCAACATACAGCTCTTGCATTCCCTACAGTACTGTTAAAAATGAATGAGAAGCGAGTGCCTAAGCAAACTGGCATCCACTATGCACACTACATACAGCTACAGCTGGTATGAAATGACATGGAATCTGAAGATTGTTCACATAACTCTTTTGCATTTCTGAGTAGTGTTTCAGAAGAAAAAATGCTGTACCAATACCCAAAGATCTCAAAATCATAACTACTTGTATTAGAACCTAAAACTGGAAAATTTTAAACAATTAGATTACTCTTTTTTGCTTCACTGATTTTCTGTAACTCTGTGTCCTATTGTGTAGACAACTACCCTAATTCTAGTGTTATTTTTTGGGAAAGTTGGCTGTAACAGAACCAGGAATGGTTCTCAGGTCTCAGTTTCACTTTTCTTTTTGATGATGCTTTGATCAACTAATCTTTTCCACATTTTCTGGCGTTTTCTCTGGGAGATACAGTGACAGCACTGGATACCACTACATTCCTATACAGCCCTTCAGGAATTCTGTGTCTCTCTCTCCTATATCTCATAAGGTCAAAAATGTTTAGCCTGATAACAGGTTCACTCTGTTTTTGAACTATCAATGCGACTGTGGGTTTCAGGTGCATGATGCATTTCAACAGCAGATATTTTTCAGGATACATGAAAATGGTATGGATAATAGCAGGTATGTGTGCCATGATTTTGTTCATATCATCATCAAGCCAGAGCAGCTGGTTACAGTAATGTTTGGCTCAGCCTAGAAACATTGATATTTTTTTCTGAGGAATCTCAGTCAGAAGTTTTCACAAATTTGAAAAGATATAGACTGTTGTTTTAACAGGCAAGATTCAGTGCATCAAAGTCATGCTGTAATGCATATATGAGGTATAGCATAAAAGTAAAATTGCTAGGGTAAAGAGAGGAGGGAAAGAGAAAATTAATCTATTGCTGCATGAGTGACTTTAAGGACTATGAAAGATGGCATTAGATCCAACGAAGAGGTGAAAGAGGGATGGCAAGCAATTCTCTGAAAAAAGTGAAAGGAAAATAGATTTTTAGAAAAGGAAAATAGGTTTTTAGAAAAGAAAAATAGAACCTGCAGAGTACTCTTGTAGATATTCCAAAACTACAGTGGTTAAAATGTTAGCATCCTTCAATATAGGGATTTGTTGTGGAAGAAGGTAACCCAATACACTGGTTAATTAGAGAGAATCTATGACACAAAAAAAAAAGGTTCTGCCAGAGGTCTGCTAAATAAAGTATTTAATTTTGACTCTTTTAGTTTCTTTTCTTTAACTACCCATGCCATGTATAAACATTTGAACTTTCACTGTTCCATCAGTTGTTGAAAATAGCTTTGAGTTTTGCCTTGTTCTGAAAAACAGATAACTATTTGTTTTCCTTATGACCATGCATACTAATTTGAGTAAATCCTCTTCAATTCCTTGCTTTCAAATGCTTTTCCTTGATAACATAAAGAAAAGAAGAAGCAAAAAAAAATAGGAATATGAATTCACAACTTTGCTCAGTACAGTAAAGCAGCCAGTTCTGATGCATAGTGATATTGGATTCAAATACATAGCTGGACAGTGTCCTGAGCAGTTTTCCATTATTCTGTAAAGATTGTGCAACCACGGATATGATCTTGCAACTTCAGGTTATCAAAGATGGCAACACTGCATGTCTAGAAGAGAGAACAAAGTTGGCACTTGATGGGTGTTAGACATTAAAAAAATGAAAAATTTATCAAACTTTCAAAACTAATTCTATTTAGCTCTTTTTCCTTGTTCAAAGGACTGCTTTTTTTGTGTACAGAATTAAAACTTGTTTTATCAGGATGATGGCACATCCCAGAATCATTTTGTTATTAATGAAAGTACACTGACTACTTTTATTCCAGTAATAAAGGAGTATATAGGACTGTCAGAGAAGAGCAGTTGCATAATTTTCATTTATGACTTGAAAATCTCCCCCACTGGTGTTCTTCACTTCCACTTAGTATTTTGAAATAATGAGGTCTTAAAACATGCATTGTAAGATATTTGAACAAGTGCTGTTAACCAGTTCTTAGACACACATTCAAATGTTTCTGCCATTCTCTAATCTCTAGAATATATTGGTTAAACCTTCCTTGAAAATGAGGCCTAAATGGAAAAAAAAACCAAACCAACCAACCAGTAATAACAACAACCAAAAAACTCATCTGAAACTCCAAACACAAAAATCATGAAGAGATGATCTTTAATTAAGACAAACTACATAATTTAATGGATGGATTACCTGTAGTACTAACAGAGTGATTTATCACCATTTTCTTGTACCTCAGTTAGGACTGACAACAGCAAGGAATTGTATATGTCAAGTTAACAATGAAAACTACTAGAGCTACTGCATTCTTTGCAGCATCTATGTGTAAATCTTCCCAATTCTCACAGTTTAGCCCCACTCGGCTAAATTTCGGCAGCTAAAACTGTGCCGTTTATCTTCCAAAATCCTTTCTAACACCCACCCCCTCCCTCACCAATGGAATTGAGAGGAAAAAGATTTGCAAGTTGGAAACAGATTTAATCATAGAATCATAGAATCACCAGGTTGGAAAGGACCCACCATATGATCCAATCCAACCATTCCTAACACTCCCTAAACCATAAGCGTAAGCACTTCATCCACCCTTTCCTTAAACAACTCCAGGGAATGTGACTCAACCATCTCCTTGGGCAGCCTGTTCCAGTGCCCGATGACTCTTTCCGTGATCCCCTGGAGGAGCTTCAGGCCATTCCCCCTTGTCCTGTCCCCTGTCACTTGGGAGAAGAGGCCAGCTCCCTCCTCTCCACAACCTCCTTTCAGATAGTTGTAGAGAGTAATAAGGTCACCCCTCAGCCTCCTCTTCTCCAGGCTAAACAACCCCAGCTCTCTCAGCCGCTTCTCGTAAGACTTGTTCTCCAGCCCCCTCACCAGCTTCATTGCTCTTCTCTGGACATACTCATGCCTCAACATCCTTCTTGTGGTGAGGGGCCAAGAAATGAACACAGGACTCAAGGTGCGGTCTCACCAGTGCTGAGTACAGAGGGAGAATATCTTCCCTGGACCTGCTGGTGATCCCATTTCTGATACAAGCCAAGATTCCATTGGCCTTCTTGGCCACCTGGGCACACTGCTGGCTCATGTTCAGTCTGCTGTCAACCAGCACCCCCAGGTCCTTCTCCTCTAGGCAGCTCTCCAGCCACTCTTCCCCCAGTGTGTAGCACTGCATAGGGTTGTTATGCCCCAAGCGCAGGACCCGGCATTTGGCCTTCTTAAACCTCATGCCACTGGCCTCAGCCCAGCAGTCCAGCTTGTTAAGATCCCTTTGCAGAGCCTCCCTACCCTCCAGCAGATCCACACTTACACCCAGCTTAGTGTCATCTGCAAACTTGCTAAGGGTGCACTCAATGCCTTCATCCAGGTCATTGATAAAGACATTGAACAGAGCTGGACCCAGTACCGAGCCCTGAGGAACCCCACTTGTAACTGGCCTCCGGCTGGAGTTAACTCCATTTACCACCACTCTCTGGGCCCGGCCATCCAACCAGTTTTCAACCCAGGAGAGTGTGCGCCTGTCCAGGCCAGAGGCTGACAGTTTCTGAAGCAGAATGTTGTGAGAAACTGTGTCAAAGGCTTTACTGAAGTCCAAGAGGACTACATCCACAGCCTTTCCCTCATCCAGTAGTCGAGTCACTTTGTCATAGAAGGCGATCAGGTTAGTTTGGCAGGACCTGCCTTTCGTGAACCTGTGTTGACTGGGCCTGATCACCCGGTTCTCTTGCATGTGCTTCATGATAGCACTCAAGATCACCTATTCCATGACTTTTCCTGGCACTGAGATCAGACTGACAGGCCTGTAGTTCCCTGGATCCTCCCTGCAACCCTTCTTGTATTAATGAAATAATAACAGTAATAACAATAATAATGTAATTAAATACATCCAAGCATATGAGATCAGACGCCTACCCCACCCCTCAGTGACTATAGGTCACCACAAATGCTGCAGAACAGACACAAGGGAATGAGCTGGACTCAGGAATTGGATTCAGGAACACATGCATCCAGAATAGGGAGCAACCAGAGAGATGAGGTCCTCACTAGGTGTTGGTCACTGCAGAAGAGAGTGAGGCCTTCATGATCTCTCAATTTTATACTGAGTATGATGTATATGAGATGGAATACTCTGTTGGTCAGTTCAGGGTCACCTATTTGTCCCTCCTCTCAGGCGTGGTCCCCTTCAGCCAGCTTGAAGATGATCTTGGTTAAGTATAAGCATTGCTCTTCTTGCATACTGATGGCCTGTGTTATCACTTTGGGAGAACACTGTCTCAAAAACATGCATTAACTTTCAGAGAATGGAGTTACTTACACCAACTGAATTAGTCACAAAACCAACTCTAATTTAGCTTAAACCACAGCACCACTCCAAAAAAACCCCACAGGCAATTCAAAGGAAGTAGCGGTTTAGCGGATATGAAGGCCAAACTGAAATTTTTCTATTCAAGTGGCTCAGTTTCTCTATTGCTCATCATTCCAGAAGCCAAATGTTGTAGAAAAGCCCACCCAAAACTTGGAAAACTGTAAGTAATTCCTATATAGTAATTGCTAGCATAAAGGGTTGCATATGAATTCCAAAAAGAGGAAAACTCCAACATGAAATACCAAAACGCATACAAAACCAGAACACCTTCCTTTCTTTCTACTTTTATCATTACTATTAGTTTTCTGGTCCTGTTCTAAAGAATCTAATGTTAGCAGTAGAAACAGTACTATACAAACAATATGTTATTTTACATCTCTCATTAGTTCTTAGAGAAATTACCTAATTGTGCTATGCAATCTCGTTTTGCCTTATACTTTACAAAATTGGAATATAGTATAGTATAGTGGAATATACTTTTAATCAACTGGAACAGCTGCATCTAAATCATTGCACAGATAATTTCTACAATTCAGTATGCAAGTTAATTTAGCAATATATTAAGGAAAAAATGTGTTCTGCAATTTTCCTGCCTCAAAATGCACAGATATAGAAAATACTGGTATTTAATTGTGTTGTCTGTAACTGGTCAATTAAAAGGTTTTTTTATGTAACAGCTGAGCTTGAGCTGAAATGTTTTTTAAAATAATGAGTTTTTATTTCTGGGCAATAATCTGAAGTCAACAAAATAATTCATACCATGGTAAGCAAACACCAAGAATGGACATCTGTGAGAGGACAAATTAAACTTCAAGTGGAAGATCAATTCATAGGCATATGTCATGAAACATAGATGTAGAAAGACAGCTCATAAAAAGTAATGAGAGTGAAACAGAAAGATAAGAGAGTCTATATTATGGTTTGACCATGTTACTTGTAATAGATATTATATAAAAAAGCTGCAAGACTAATTAGGACTGCTGTGATATTATTCCTAATTGCAGAAAGTTAAGGTTACACTTAATTATTTCCCTGTGTTTCCTCATATCACTAGCACCTCACCAAAATAATAATTTCTTTTAAACTTTAACATTCCTCAAGGAAACAATTATTTTTTCCCAAAGAATTTTAAAAGTCCTGGTGTACAGACCTTTATATATTATTGATATAATGACTTATTTTGATGCAATTGTACTACTTTTTCCATTAGCCCCTACTATTTATTTTTTTGTAAACTCTCAGTGATGGCCTTTTTAGACCACATTTTGATTACAATTTACACACTTATATGACTGGAATTCAGTCATGACAGTAAAATGGTTAGTGCTCCAGTCAGCAAAGAAAAAAGCATTTAAACATTCTTAACACATAGAATTTCCTAAGCCTAATAAAGTATCGTGCCTCTAACTTGTTTGCTTGTTTGTTTTTTTCACAATCCTTGTAGGAAACAAGGATATCTAAAACCAAAGAATCAGCTTACAGTTATTTTGAGTGATAAGATTTAAAAAAATTGTAATGAGTTTAGGTTAAAGGATTCAACTGGAATTCAGAATGTATGGAGTGTAATACTAGTTTTATGAAGTCATCCATAATCTTCCTGCATGACAGAACAAGGCAATTCTCTATGCTCCAATTCCGAACTTCATCCTTTGCCAGTTTTAGGTCAGTCAGGAAAGACTGCCTTATAAAACAGACAAAATGCTACTTTCCAAAGCACTTCTGTAAAACCAGTATAAATTCTTCTGCTCCTGAGATCAGAAACCAACAACCGAGTGACAGGAGAAGTTTGAGTAAAAAAAGCAAGATGGAGGGAAAAGAAATAGAGCACCTAATGTTACGGTACTCTTGTTTCATTTAGTGGAAACTGGTACTTCATTGATCCCTAATTTAATTCTTTAAACTGAAACAGCTTCAACCTACATGGCTTTACCAGAAGACATATAAATCACACACGCAGAAAGGAAAACTCGTGTATGTATCCTACTTTGAGAGTGTAACCCTCACCTTTTTATGTGCAAATGGGTGAGCGTGCATTTCATGAGATGCCAAAAATTTATTGTTAGTCTACTTGAAGTTTAACTAGATAACTAATTTACAGCAGATTATATGGTTAGTCCAGTTAAAATGATGTTAACATTTCTAGTCCAAATTATCTAAATAACTCAGAACAAATGTCAAAAGATATACTTGAATTTTGCTATATGTAAAATTTCTGTTCCTCTTTTTTGTCTGCTGTGCTCGTCATCCATATGTTCTTCTCGTGGGTCCCACTAATGATGCACCCATCTGTCTTTAGCAAAAGAGGAGTGCCACAAGTTGTCTCCACGCCAAGTTCATCTCTTGGAGGACAGTGATGTCAACAATGGCAATCCTTTTGCCTTGTCAGTATTCTGATGTTTTTTTCCTTCCTTATTGTGGGATTCACTTTACACTATTTTTCTATACTTTACATATTTACACAGTTGATGTATTAAAAAATAAAATATTTTTATACTTCAGATGTTCTTGTTTTTCTTTTAGCTACTATAAACCCAGTTCTTATCAGTTCCCAAACTGCTACTACTTCAAGTGGTTGTTGTTGAATTCTTCATAGTGGTTTTTTTTTTATCGTCTCATTCCTATAATTGTCTACACTGTGGAGGCCTCAGCTTCACTTTCATGACCTCTGTTATCATTGCAGATATATCAATGCAGATATATCATTGCAGATATATCAATGCAGACCTGCATTTTTCTGCACTGATATTACATTATAGTTAAATATATGTCAATCTACACAGAAAAATCACTCTATATTACTTATAAAATATATAAAAGTTATTGTTATGCTATACAAAGGTAGGGAAAAAAAATAAAAACCAGGCCAAAAAATGCTGTTACAGCTAAAGAAACTGAGGGGGAGCGGAAAGGAAAGATGCAAAAAAGTCAGTAAAAAAGTGTATGACCTGTTACTAACAATGGTAATGCAGTATGTATTGGGCTGCAGGCTGTAAGACTGAGTGCTGTAGTAAGTCAGGAGTTGCATAAAAAAATAAAAAATCGTTTCTTTCTGTTTTTAAATAAAAGCAGGATCATTATTTTATTTCACACAGGATCTGCTCCTGTTGGTGAGTTTGACATGGTCCTAGAAAAGCCTGTAGAATGGAACCATTCAGGGGAGTTAGGCAGAGGAACAAATAGTTCCTAAATCCTCACTGGATTTAATGTAAGCTATATTCTGAGCCATCCAGCTCTGTCAAGAAGTGGTGTCAGTTGTCAAAAAATCTTCACAGTAGAAAGAAAGGCTACAAACTGAAGGTTCCTCTCAAGGAGTGAGGGGAAACTCCTTGGAGCAGGCAGCAGCTAAGTACAAACATTTGTAATTTCAGCTGTGGACACCGTTCCAAATATTGCATGATACTTGTTGTAGGTCTATCTAAACTAAGATAAGAGGAGTATAACAAAGCAATGAAGAAGAGAAATAAAAAATAAATACCACCTAAAATAAAAAATGAAAAACTACGGATAACACATATTGTTCACTTTGTTTAAAATGGAAGTCATGGCCATAGCAGTGATTATGCCAACTATGTGTCTTTGCCTTCATGTAAAAGTGCAGCAAGGAATTCTCATGTGAACATCCTCTCTGTTGGACAGTAGAGAAATGACAAATAGATTTGTTTTCTTATAAGAAAATCCTATAGTGTCTCAGAAGATTGGAATGGGATATGGATGATGTGCTTGTGCTAAGTGTGGCTCAGAAGCTCATTCGATGCTGCTCAACTCAGGCATCTCAAGATCTAAAAAGATATGAGATTATCTATACCATTCTAACTTTCTTTATAGAGTTAGCTCTAATAAATAATAGCATTTCGAATTACACTTTGCAGAACTGAAGTGCCAAAACAGCAGAAAAGTATTTAGATCATTATCTATGCTCCATGTTTTCCCTCTACCTTCTGTTCAAAGAATTGTGATTTTTAGAGGCTACTTAAAAAAAAAAATTCAGTAAGTTGTTTATAAAACATCCTTTCCACCTAAGAAGCAAAAAAGTATTAAGTGCCTGCAGCCCTTAAATTTATATTCTTTTCAGTTTCTCAACAAATATACAATGTATCTGCAAAAAAGCTAATCACAGAGCTTTTGGACAGACAAATAAGGATTTGTTTAATTGCCTATGAATTAATTTAGTAGAATGTTCTTAATTGATTTGCAGGGAAATTATATTGGAAATTAAGAAGAGCAAGCTCTTTTTTATCTGAAAGTGTAAGTACTCTGAAATATGAGTATAAGTCATTTAATCATTTCTTATTATCATCAGCCTTTACCTAATTAAGTCCAAATACACATTTGTCTCTTACAGGCACATTACAGACCCAGATTTTATGCCTCAAAGTCATCATATTTTGTTGGGTTTGCCATAAGTATGTGTGAATTTCTTCCTATGTAATGGGAGAAACACAATCTGGATTGTTGTGGTATGCTTCACAGGAATTATAAATGAACTCCAGTTACAACTCTGTAGAGTACAATCTGGCATGAAATAAACAACATGCAATGGAAATTATATTTTGTGCACCTCTCAAGTGCATGATGTGCAAGTTCAATTCAAATCCAAATGCCCATGAAATGCAGTTGACAAAAAAAAACCAGCAAAACTAAAGCTTTCTCTGCTATATTTCTTTTATTCTTGCAATTTCATCATCCACAGAAATTTTTGTGACTATTAACATCAGCATTATCATCCAGTCTCCAAAAATATTTCTACACTAGCAAAATTTACAATGTTTCTCACATTATTCCACTTGAGAAACTGGCTGCCATTGGCCTGGAAAGGCATACCTTCTGCTGGGTAAAAAAGGTGGCTGGATGACTGGCCCCAAAAAGTCGTGGTTAATGGAGTCAAATCCAGCTGGAGGACACAAGTGATATACCCCAGGGCTCAGTGTTAGGTCCAGTTCTGTTCAATATCTTTATCAATCTGGATGGAGGGTTTGAATGTACGAAGTAAGTTGATGGATGACATTCAGCTGGGCAGAAGTGTTGATCTGCTTGAGATTAGGAAGGCTTTACAAAGAGATCTGAACAGGCTGGATCGATGGGCTGACACCAACGGGATGCGGTTTGCCAAGGCCAATTGCAAAGTCCTGCACTTGGGACACAACAACCCTGTACAGTGCTACAGGCTTGATGAAGAGTGGCTAGAAAGCTGCCTGTCGGAGAAGGACCTGGTGGTGTTGGTTGACAGCTGGCTGAATATGATTCAGCAGTGTGCCCAGGTGGCCAAGAAGGCCAATAGCATCTTGACCTGTATCAGAAACACTGTGGCCAGCAGGACCGAGGAAGTCATCCTTGCCTTGTACTCAGTATTGGTGAGAACACATCTCAAATATTGTGTTCAGTTTTGAAACTCTTACTACAGGAAGGACATTGAGGCACTGGAATATGTCCAGAGAATGGCAAGAAGGCTGGTGATGGAGCTGGAGAATGAGTCTTATGTGGAGTGGCTGAGGGAATTGGGATTGAGATTGTTTAGAGAAAACAATGCTGAAGGGAGACCTCATCACTGTCCACAGCTACTGGAAAGGAGGTTGTAGCAAGGTGGTTGCTGGTCTTTTCTCCCGAGTAGCAAGTGATAAGATAAGAAAAAATGTCCTCAATTTATACCAGACTAGATATCGAGAAAGATTTCTTCACTGAAAGGGTTATGGAGCTATTTAAAAGGTGGGTAGATGAGGTGGTCTGAGATATGGTTTGGTAGTGGACAGGTATGGTTGGACTCAATTATCTCAAAGGTCATTTCCAACCAAATGATTCTATGTTTCTGTGTTTCTACGGCACTAACTGCTGTTATTTGAATTGTATTGATCAAAGCCAAATATGATATTTTGGTACCTACAATGGCTTGTTGATTTGGTGCCATCCCTTTCCCACCCATCCATCATGAACACTGGAATATAATGCCATCAATAAATAAAATACAGGAGTATAAATTACCTTAGAAAGTACATTTTTCCTGAGATTAGTATCACAGATTACTTAAAAACAGGAATAGCATTATTTATTTGAACACACTTCCATCAGAAAGTTTCCTAGAACATAGTACTTTCCTGGTTTTACTGAAGTCCTAAATTTGACATCACTATTTTGAGTGTAAATCTGTTTACACATAAAACTAAGGAATTTGTGACTAAGATTAGAAATTGAGGAGCTGAGAAAAACTAACAGGTTAAAATGTGTAGAAAAGCATTCAATTGGTGAAGATTTATCCAAAAATATATGCATAAATACTTTTACATTTTGAAATAGGACATAAAATATGGGCTAAAGAATCGCTGAAAAAAAAAAGGAAGTGCAAAATATAATATTTGTTTCTTAAATGGGATGTCAAGAAGGGGGGCGAAACGATGGCTATCATGTTTCTATAACAATACTAAACTTTGAAGAAAATAACAAACAAGGTAAAGAAACTAGAATATCTTGCCCTAGACAAAGACATTAATAAAATATATATCAGAAAATTACTGGCAGTCACTGGGACGGTCAATACAAAAATGCATGTGACAATCTAGTATGACATGTAAAAGAAAGCTTCAATTCAAAACAGATTAACAGATTTCAGCACAGAATGTGAATGAAGAGAAATTACAAGCTTAAATAAGAATATGGATTTGGATAACTGTTAAAGAGTGTCTGACCAGGATAATGATACGGATTGCAGATGTTCAAAGAAGAAAGGCAAGCAGTGAGAACAGGCAATAATTTTTTTTTCTGAATATCATCAGCATCCTCCTGTAGGTTAGGCAAATGTCACTCTGGGAAGTGAAACAGATGGCATTTTAAGAGACTAACCATGTTTGTGGTAGGATCAGCTAACCAGGAAGCCCATAAAGAAATAAAACTTACCATTAGTTTGGTGCAAAAAAATGTACAGGATCATGATCAAAATCTTTCAAAAAGAGTGTAATTTTGTAATTGTTTTGATGTACTTAGATTCAACTGTTACACAGAGACACAAAAGACAAAAATAATTGTTTATCTTGGAGAAAAGGAGGCTGAGGGGAGAACTTATTGCTCTCTACAACTGCCTGAAAAGAAGTAGTAGTGAGGTTTCTCTTGGTTTCCTCTCCTAAGTAACAAGGGATAGGACAGCAGGAAATGGCCTCGTGCTGCTCTCAGGAAGGTTAAGATTGGATATTAGGAAAAATGTATTTACTGAAAGTTTGATGAAACACTGGAACAGGGTACCTGGACCTGTTGTAGCACTTCAGGGCGTGGTGCTGTTGGTCTGATCATTTTACTTGATGAACTTAGAGGTCTTTTCCAACCTTAATGATTCTATGATTAAGAAAAATAACTAGGGGAGAAAACATAAGATATCATTATGCCACTATGAAAATCCACAGCTTACCCTTAGGTAGTAGCATTGTTCCTCTAGGGATAATAATAGGTCTGATACAGTTTAACTGCACTGTCGGACCTCTGTGGCAAAGGAATACAGACACTCAGATTCACTGATGATACCAAACCGGGAAGAGGGGTTCGTACTCTGGAGTCTGCTGTTCAGAGTGATCTCAACAGGCTAAGGAAATAGGATGACATCTCTTGAAGTTCAAAAAGGGCAAATGTGGAGCCCTGCAACTAGCACAGATTAACCTCATGCACTAATAAAGGCCAGAGTCTGACTGGCTGGCAGTAGCTTCACAGAAAAGGGCATAAGAGTTCCTCAGCAAATAGAGCCTAAGTCAGTTATGCATACTTGCAGTTATAAGACTGAAATGAGGAGGGGGGAGGGAGAAAAAGGTAATGGTGTTCCTGTAAAAGATGTAACTAATCCTATACAGTATGGGGTGACACAAGTATTAAAGGAATCTGATAGTTTTCATTTTGTGTTTCTTTCTTTCACAAGTTATTGGGAAAGTTAAAATTTATGAACACGCCAATCTACAGCTGAAAATAAAAAAAATCACTTCTAGTGCCTCAAGTGAAGCAGTCAGAATAATTTGCTTAGGAATCTGGGCTGCACTGAAGGAAAAGTGAAAAACAGGTATAGATCATTTCATCTCAAACATTTTTTAAAGAAACAGGAAAATGAGAGCTGTTTTTTCTCCAAGCTTATTAAAAAAGGTGCTTAAGCTGATATATCTATCACAATTGCCTGAAGAATTTCTGTCTGACTTGCAATGATTTTTAGAAAGTGTAAGTTAGAACATCTATTCCATTTACTATGCATAAGTGCATAATAAAAGATCACAACAACATCAGGATACTTAAAGCTGGAAGATTTACTGTGCCTTTTCCAGTTTGTGTATGACTGTTGGAAGCTTTCTTAAGCATGAGGGTACTTAGGTGAAGAATACATCAACATGTTCTTGACTGAGATTAAATCTTCATTTCAGATCTTCTCTCCATAGGAATGGTTCTTTAACGGATCAGAAAGAAGAAATATGAGTGGATAAGCAAATCACTTGGTCACCTAGTTTAAAGATAAGGTTAGAAAAAATAAAAAGAGAAAGTAATTTGAAAGTAATAGAAAATGTTTAGACTAAGAAAACTGAGGGGATATGATCTGTGTTAAGAGAAAAATTTGTACAGAGGAGAATTATCTACAGGCATTAAGCATACAGTAGTCTATGGGTTCATCTTTGTGATGTGAAATCACTTAAATTTCAGACAGATTGCAAATATGACCATAGTGTAATCCTTGTATTTTTACTGAATGAAGAAAAATGAAAACAAACCTATATAGAATAAAATATGAGCGATCTGGGGTGCATATGTAAAAGAAATATAAAGAAAATAAAAATCACATTGATTGCATCATTGCTATATTACAAATCCAAGGTAGTTGTGGATGTTTTCAACACAGAAGTATTTTTAAGAAAAGAAAGTGCAAGCAAAAGTTGTTTGCATGCATTTCAGTGTCTGAAATACAGAAATGAATCAATAATACGATCTAAAGTAATGTGATTTTTTTTTTTCAAGATGCAGACAGTTTCTATGTTTAATACTAACTGGTAGTATATATATGTGAGACTTACTGAATAACAAGAAATTAAGTTATTTGTAAATATTTACAAAGAAGACATAAAAAGCAATATAAACTTCGAGGAAAAACTAGTAACAACCATGTATTCTTAGAGGTAAAGTTACCATAAATGAGTAGATAACATATTTGAACTCAAGTTCACTCAACAAGAAACTGAAGTTGCATAGAACACTGCACCAAGTTAATTATTTTTATGATAGATCCCACATAGTTATGTGTTATTAAGTGTCATACAGGTAAGAAATCATTTGATCAAAACTAAATTGAAGTCAAGAAAGACTCCCTGACTATTACGTAAATGATCAGTGATATTGTCATTACTTGACAACAGGATAATAGGAAGAGGTCATGAACAGAAACTGAAATTTCTGAGAAACAGAAATTAGGGAGAAAAATATCAAATGGAATCAGCTTAGCCTGAAATTGTGTTGAATTTGGCTTAGTAAGAGAAAGTAGTTTGTGTCATACTTTTGCCAACAAAACGAGAACTAAATTATGATCTGAAAAAAAATCATAAAAATGCTCAGTCCTATAAATAAGTGATAGTCATAGAACCTTAAGGATAATGCTGGACTTTCTTTATCACTTGTCATAAAACTGAACCTCTGAGCCAACTATCTTAAAACCATCATATAGGAACAGACAAAAAGACAAGAAAAAGCTTTTGAAGAAGTAAAGAGGCTAATTTCAAATTCTCCCTTAACGAAATATTATAGCACAAAGGAATGGCTATTCTTAGAAAGTGACACATTGGAGAACGGAGCCATATAATGCGGAGAAAATGTCTAAAAGCACTTATGAGCTGTGCTTTCTTAGTTAATGAATGAGATAGAATTATCACTAGACCATTAAAAAACTGAGTAAGATCATTTAAAAGGTCTGCCGGGACGAAAAAGCTGTACAGTGCCATGTGTCCTCAACTTTGCTTATGATTTAAATTTCTTAAAACATTATTTTAAATGGAGAATGTGAAACTAACTCATCAACATGCACATTGGACTGCATCTGATGCAGTTAGGATCTCCTGCAATATCTTGCCAAACCCCACCAAAATGCAAGAATTGTCCAGCACTTTTTCAAGCCTGATCTTCCCATACAGTTAGTGTTCCCCGAAAACCCAAATTATGCCTTACTGAATTTTGGCCATTGGCATAATGTCACCTTTCCATTGAAGATCTCTTTAATCTCCTTCTTTCAGTGCTGTGACACGCAGCCTTTTCCACCCAACATACTCTGGCCTCAGAAAAAAAAAAAAATTGTCAAGATTTGCACATCAGTCACTTTCGTTAAGACAACATTTGCAGAGCCAGGCCGAACAGACGTATTTGACTTTTACATTCTCAGTGTCAGAGCACTGTATGGGTCAGCTTCTCCCCAGAGTCTGGGGGCAGCGAAGGCTGTCCAGGGTGGCAGATCAGGTCCTGGCTGACAAGAGCCATCCCACTGTCCCAGAGAGGAGCAGGGCAGTGGAGGGACACCCAGGTAGCCCCAGGTCTGGGCACTAGGCACCTCCTGGGCGACAGGGCAAAACCAGACAGGGGATGTCAGCCCATGTAAAAGGGTCAACATTAGGCTCAGTGAGGGGGACCGGGGTTGGACGTGGCCCTAGGCTGGCCAGGCGGGTCTTTTACAGGTGGTTTATGTTTCCTTGTGTTAACTCAGCAGCTAGTCACAGGCACAAACACTATTATTGTGCATAGATGTTTTTGGACAAAGGGATTGCCACACACCTGCAAACTCTTTCTCTGGGTATTTCCAAGAAATCATTTATCTTTGAAGGACAGCACCAAACCACTAATTCTATAGGGATCCAGATGTTCAGCAAGTTTCTGCTTAAATCCTCAAATCTATCAAATGCCCTCAGAATCGATTTATTAAACAGGTCTCCATTTAACAAACAGGACTTGTTGAAGATAGTGACCATTGATTCTCTGTAACACGAAATCATGGAGCAGCAGAGGATCTTCCATTGCATGACAACATAAAGGCAGAGATACAACTATGAATGCACCTGTTAGTTGTTGACAATTCAGTCAAAAATATAGAATTTTATTGTTTATATGGGCTATATAATATCCCAGTCATAGCATTTTCTGATATATTATATACCATATTATAATATATGGTTTCTGATTTTTTCCAAGATAGGATTTTAACCCTTAAATTGTTAACAGGAGTGTAATTTGTGACAATACCTTCTTTTATTAATCTCAGAACAGTGTAATTTCAAATAGCTAAAATCTTTAGCAAGATGTGCGTCCTGAATCACAAAATTTCCTTTTCTTAGAATACTTTTCAAGCAATGGAAACAGAAGAATGTACCATAAAGGCTGTGTAGGTATTGCTGATGCAAATGGGAGGAACTGGGCCTTGTTCTCATCTTGTAACACAACATCAGAACAAGCAGTGGGGTTTAAAAGCAGTTTAACGTGGAGACTAAGAAGAAGAACACAAATATCACCAGTCAAAAACTGACAGCTTAAATTTCTACTTAATAATCTCTGGAGCAAAAATAAAGCAGGCAAACACTATCTTACAACAGATATGCCAAGAATGTAAATTAAATAAGTGAAAAAAAGTCTTACAAACATAACAAGGTACAATAGTATAATAACAATTAGAGTCAGAGGAAAATGTTACATTTTACAAGTGATTAAAAGAGATACAAAATAAAAAGAAAGAGAATGAAAGGCAAATGGTGATATAATAGCAGTAATGTACAGTATCCCTAAATACCAGGTGCAGTAAATAGGTTGGAAGATGCAGAGACAGCGAGGTCAGAGAGGACAGGAAACAGAATGGATGTGGAGATGACACCCCTTCACCACAGCAAAGTACCTCAAGGATTTGAAGTATTTTATCTCATAGATTCCCAGTGAGCCAGAAGCAAATAAGTTACAAAACTGGGTCAGGTCAAATAATAATAAAGTTGTAAAATGTGGCTTGAGATGACTCATAATGCACAGTATGGTGGAGTGCTAAATTAACACATAAAAAATGAAAGTGGCGCAGGGGCAGCACAAATAGAAAGTAGGAATGAACAGAGAAAAATTTATCTCCATCTTTCTGGACCTTAACTGCTCATGACTGTAAAACCTTAACAGAGCCTGGAGCCCAGTCACTCACTCTAAGAGGATTTTGCTTCTTTCATTTTTCAAAATAATCTTTTATCCCAATTTAGGTCTTCATGAGCATCTGTGGTTTTGTTGCACACTCTTTTAAAAATGTGGTGAAGCTATGTTTTTTTATTTCCTGTAACATTTATTCATTAGAGACCAGGGGAAAATATTCTTTAAACTAACTGAATTGCAGCCACTCCTTATGTATTTATTATGACAGAATAATACAGGTCTCTATACGACATCTCTACAGATTTTCTTGTGGCATCTCTTGAAAGATACAGCACTGACCCTGAATGCCAAGAGGCAGGGTAGGAAGCGAAAGCATGAAGCAAAGTAAGATGTTTTCGGAATCATGTCAGTTGTATTGACTAGCATGGCACAGGGAATGCTTAGCCATCTATAAAATGAGCACTTGAGTCTTACATCCACACTTTCTATCCCATCTCCAACAGACTGTCTTACTTGTTTTATCCCCTTATCCAAATCCTAAATATAAGTTTGTTTCTGTTATGTATACACACGTACAAGTTCATATACACTCACAAAGTATCATGGTCATTCTCAGATGTCATCCTAACTAAGCTATACTTAGACTTTGGAAGGTGCTTTTTCTTTCTTATTTTGTAATAAGGAAGAAAACAAACCCCTTCCCCAGGTTTATTGAGTAATTACAAAGCCATCAAGTCATTAATCGGTCATGAAGTTCTCCAGGCATGTTGAATAAGCATCCATGTACCTTCAAGGTAAAGTTGCCTTCTTAGTACAGCTGATATTACTGAGGTTATACTTCATTTACTATTCAGACTAGCCAGGACTATGGTGGAAGTCAGCAGTGTAGTGATCCACCAATCAATTTGCACAGAACTAGAACTAAAACTATACAGATCTTTGTTCTTAAGTATGTAAAGAATAGATGTACATCTAAGCAGGAAATGAGGTTTGTAGTAGAATGTCTTCAGTGCAATGATTTTGGGTGGGAATTCTAGCTCATTGATCATTTGCAACATCCAGATGTAAAGGAAGTGAATATTTGAAAGTAATTAATTCTACCACAAGATTTATTTGCATATATGGCTGAATATTCTCAGACTTAATATACAAATGAGATTTCCTTTGTTTTGTAGTACAGGGAATAATAATTCAGAGACATCAGTTCCTACTGTCAGCACATGTTATTTGGGTGTATTATACTATACTGCACAAAATACTATAAATTCATTAAGCTTATAAGGAGAATGACCGACCAATGAAAACACTAGATGGGTTAGTTTAGTCTCTCCTAAATTTCAGGTAAGATTATCCATTTACATTGCTCTTGCTCAGGAAATTCACTCAGATCATAATGGACTTAAATGCTGAGACCAAGACACAATTGTCCATATGAAATGGATTCAGCTGTCTGTAATCGTATTCGACTTTGTGTCTGGAATTGTGACTCTTGGAAATTGCTCCAAAGTCCTTCCAGGGACAACTCTAAACCATCTTCTCAGCCAATGTATGGTTGCCTAGTATTATTATAAACAAAGAAACAAATAAAATTGAAGGGGCAAGCTGGTATACAATACCAGGAGACATCCACATGTCACAAGAGCAGGTACCCGCAGTCTTAAAAATCTGCTTTTGTCTTTACCTGTATCTGAATTTGCTTCATCATCTGAGGTTTTCCTTCACAACCAAATCTTGTACAGATAGCTTGTACCAGAGCTAAACATAGATTGCACCTGCCTTAAGTAAACAATGAGGAAAGCTGTCAAATGCGGCTTCGAGTTTGACCTCAAGTTCAGTCCTCCACTGTATTCCTAAGTAAGTGCACCTAAAACTTCATTTTACCAAATAAGTTTCTAATATTTGAACACTTAATACCAGATGACATTATTTAACAAGAACGTCCTTTTTCTTTTCTTATTCAGTATTTGGTTAATTCAAAAGCAAGCAGGACATACACAAGGCCAAAGTTTAGGATAAAATGGTGAAACAGTATTTTTTTAATGAATATTCATATAATAACTTTGGAAATACAGTGATGTCTTTGGCATATTCTACCTTAGCACTAATCACATTATAAAATATATACCTTCAAACAGATAAGGATAGAAGGAAATTTCTAAGAATATTCCCAATTATCCAGAATGAGGCATTCTCAGAATTTCAAGCAGGAAAATAAAGCGTAAGAACTGAGAACAGAAAAGTTTGCCAGCTGTTTAAAATTAGATGTCTTCTCTCTGTTCCACATGAAGCAACTTTAAGCATTGATAATTAGTAATTTTAAGTCCAGTTAGTAACTTTCAGTACAGAAGTACATTAATGTGGCAGAAATGGATAAGTTGCAATTAAACTTTTAATTTAACTACTCATAGCACTGCAGCCAAACTCAGCAAAATCATCCAAATCACTTTAAGCAGCTAGTACATACTGTGCCTTCTACTGCTATAGATACAGTAATGACAGCACCACCCATACACAAGTTGTATTGACTGCAGGGTGACTGCATTAGTGGGTAAAACCCAGATTCAAACACTCATCAGCTTATTAGTGACAACTGAATTCTGATTATGCTATATATCTAAAGACAAAAAACTGCAGACATTGATTAGCTAAAAGAATGGTTAGCTTTTTTTAAAAGACCATTGAATTTGAAGAATATAGGTTTCAGATATACTCAAGACGTATTTTTTCATATTCCGAAATCTAGGGAATAAAGCATGACAAAATTTGTGGTTAATAAGTTCTGGAGTCTGCCTGCAAGCACTTACATTGTCATCTTTGAGCTCAGTAAAAACAGTGAAAAATCATCAGAGTTGCTGAAGGTTTACCGAGGAAATTATTCTGGAGAAAATAGACTGTAGTTGTGTTTTAACATCCTAGCAACTTTTAGCTAAAGACCCTAGAATGGAAATAAAATAACCTCAACGTCAAACATTCAATGACTATATACAAAAACTTAAAAATATCTTATATTTATTCTTATAATTATATAAATTAATAAATTAATTATAAATATCTTATAATTTATTCTTTATTCTAACACTGGCATTATTTCAGGAGATTGTTACATTAGTCTAGACTTGGCAGAAGCTCTGCATAATTTTCTCATTGTACTTCCATATAAAATTTCAAACTTTGGCACCAAATCAAGTTTTGGGAGGCCATTATTTCTTTTCCTCTGAATTTGATGGTTTAGTGATAGACAGCAATATAAAATCAATGCAACAGTTGGAAAATTAGAGAGACGCCTGTCAAAAGATGTTATTCTAGGAAAAATCATTGTAGACAACAGTTTCAAAAATTGCTGTTTAAAATTACAGTCTGCAATTAACAGTTAGCATTGCGTATCAACGACATTATCAACCTACCTGACTTACCGAGCACAATGAGAATGGCTGAGCACCTGAAAATTTGGGCTGGAGTGAGTGGGAATGGCATATGCTTATCAGTTCTCAAAATCCTAATCAGGATTCCTGTTGGGTAACTAAATTTATCTATAAGTAACTAATTTTAATCCTAACTAAATTTATATATAAGTAACTAATTTTAATCCTCAAGGTCTGAAGGACAGTTAAATATGTTTCTGCTTCAAAACAACACTTTGAATATCAATAATAATCAGCAAAATTGAGATATTCAAGAGGAAAAAAAAATCTTATCATGGTGTATATGTGAATATGTCAAGAATTTCTTAAAGACTATAGCCCTCAGATGAACAGTATTCTACAGATGATTAAATGATTCTTTCCCAACAGACACCAGATGGTTGTCAAATGACAGATAAGATCTACGGTCTACATTTGATAGAGTCAACAAACCAGGCTGTAGCATATTTAAAACTAGTATGCATATTTCAGAGACTAAAAAACTCACTGATGACTATACAATGTTAGTTTGAAACCATTCAGCTATCAAGGTTTATTTTGTATCAATATTTTCCTAGCTGAAACAGTATCTTTACTAGTGGTAAATGCTAATAAACTCACTGGTGATGAGAGACACAACTGAGCGGTCTGATTAGGAATTGCTTATTCTTTATAGTGAATATTATTCTCTCACTAAATGAGGAAAAGAAAATCCTGTAGACTCACATAAGAATTCTGTTTGATATTACAAGAGATGATGACTGATATTTTCATGTATTTGGTGATTAAAATAAGGCCTGACACAGAGCTACACTTGTAGAGCCCCTAAAACTTACATCACACTGTTAGCATGACCTGATGCTTCCTGAGCTGTTGGTAAAAGTGAAATTGAAAACAACATTTTCTTAGAATCATAGAATCATAGATTTGGGTTGGATGGAACCACAAAGATCATCTAGTTCCAACCCCCCTGGGATAGGCAGGGATACCTTCCACTAAATAAGGCTGCTCAAAGACCCATCCAGCCTGGTCTTGAACACACTCGGGGAGGGGACATCCACAACTTCCCTGGGCGACCTGTTCCAGTGCCTCACCACTCTCATTGTGAAGAATTTCCTCCTAATATCTAGTCTAAATCTTCCCCTCTCCAATTTATAGCCATTACCTCTAGATCTATCACTACATGCCTTTATAAAAAGTCCCTCCACAGCTTTTAAATGCAGATTTTGGTGGAAAGGCAAAACTATCTTTTCTCTAACTTTTAACCTGATATCTAAAAATCTTTGTTTGACTTTGAAAATCTGCATATTTAGGAATCCATCACACATTGATATTGGCTAAGATCATGGAAAAGTATCAAAACCACATTTAAGGGATATGAGGGTTGCAGAGTACTCCTCTCAGAAATGTGAAAAGACCTTCACCTTAACTCAAAACTGAGTATATGTAATCACAGCCTTTATCTCTCCAAGCTCCACTTGAACACTTCCTCTTCCTCCAGTTACACGGCCCCAGCAAGGAAGGGTGCTGGAAACACAAATGCACTCTCCATGCTCTCAGATTAAGTATAATGTTGCACAACACACAGAAACAGTCATTTGGAAAAAAGCTGACGTGCTGCAGCAAGTATAGAGCATACCAAGGATAAATAAGCTGCCTATAAATATTTAGATAAATGAGCTATGCAACTGAATTTTTTAGATGGCTACAACCTTGTCAAATACCATTGGATTTGACAGTGGCAAATATACTTTTCCTCTATCAAATACCATTCCTCTGAAACACACCCATATATACACATACCCATTTCAAGCATGTAACCAAAGAATTCTTTAAAAGTCTTTTAAGGTTTCTTTTATATTGGAACACATATCCCAAACTCAATCTGTTTGAACAGATTTTGCTGAAATTATGAAAATATAATTAGCATTCAGGAAAATGTATATCACATACAAATTATAGTTTGAAATGTAGCAGAGTTCCAGTCAGCAGAAGAACTGTCTTAGGACGGAAGTTGTCAGCAATTAATACCCACTCTGCTTACCTTAAACATTATTAAACAATGCTGCTACTCTTTAAATGTTAGTGTTTGCAAAGTGAAAGGGAGTGTATTGCTAGTAAATCGCTGATAGTCATCTATCAACTAACACAGCTCTCAGGTAGTCACAGCATGAAATTTTATATAAATTATTACACTTATAAGCTAGCATCCCAAATCTAGCAGGCACATCATAGATAACATACAAATTAAAACAATTCCTGTTTAGACAGCAATTTTTTTCAACATATATCCTGTAATTTTCACATGCATTTTAATCTGAGCATTAGCTTGAGGAAAAATGAGAAAGGTTCTGCTACAATAAAACCAAATATTTTTTCATTGTCAATATTAGTTCATTCCTGATGATCTGAAGGAAACTTACAGAAAGCAAACTCAGATTGAACATCACACTTCACAAACCACAGTGTTCTGACTAGTAAATGTGACAAATTTATAGTTTCTGGAAACTGATTGGCTTTCAGCTGTTCAGTTTTTTCAATGTGGACACAGAAGAAAGTGCTTTATTTAGCATTTTTCTGGGCACAGGTCATGGTGTTCTAAGCTGTTAAGGTGCTAAGAAATATTCCAATCTCGCTACACCCACCTCTCTACAACCTCCTTTCAGTTAGCTGTAGACAGTAATACAGTCTCCCTTAAGTCTCCTTTTATCTAGGCTATACAACCCCAGTTCCCTCAGCTGCTCCTCACAATACTTGTTCTCCATCCCCTTCACCAGCTTCATTTTTCTTTTCTGGACATTCTCCAGCACCTTTGGACACACTCCAGAACCTTTCTTCTAGTGAGGGGCCCAAACTGAACACGGGATTCAAGGTGCAGCCCCATCAATGCAGAACACAGGGGCACAATCTCTTCCCTTGCCCTGCAAGCCAAGTTGTTTCTGGTACAGGCCAGGATGCCATTGCCCTTCTTGGCCACCTGGACACACTGAATCATATTCAGCCAGCTGTCAACCAACACCCTCAGGTCCTTGTCCGACAGGCAGCTTTCTAGCCACTCTTCTCCAAGCGTGTAGAACTGCACAGGGTTGTTGTGTCCCAAGTGCAGGACTCTGTGCTTGGCCTTGTTGAACCTCATCCCACTGATCTCAGCCCATTGATCCAGTCTGTTCAGATCCCTCTGTAAAACCTCACTGCCCTCAAGTAGATCAACCCTTCCACCCAGCTTAGCGTCATCCATGAACTTACTAAAGGTACATTCAATCCCCTTATCCAGATAATTGATAAAGATATTGAGCAGAACTGGACCTAACACTGAGCCCTGGGCAACACCACTTGTGACTGTCCTCCAAATGGATTTAGCTCCATTTACCATTACTCTTTGGGCCGGGTCATCCAGACAGTTTTTAACCCAGCAGAGAGCATGTCTGTCCATGCCGGTGGCAGCCACTTTTCTCCAGCAGAATACTGTGAGAAATGTTGTCAAAGGCTTTACTAAAGCCCAGTTACACTATATCCACAGCCTTTCCCTCATCTATTAAGTAGGTCACGTTGTCATAGAAGTAGATCTGGTTCGTTTGGCAGGACCTATCTTTCATAAACCCATACGACTGGGCCTGATCACCGGGCTGTCTTATGTGTGCTATGTGATAGCACTCAAGAAGCTCCATGACCTTCCCTGGCACCCAGGCCTGTAGTTTCCTGGATTCTCCCTTCAATCCTCCCTGTAAATGGGCATAACATTCCGCAGTCAGCCAGGGCAGATGATGGAAAGGGGTTTGGTGAGCACATCTGCCAGCTCCCTTAATACCCTTGGGTGGATCCCATCCAGCCCTATAGATTTACGGATGCAGGTCTCAAGCTATTGCCTCTCGGATCATTGGAGCTTTATTGTGCTCTCCCTCCCTGTCTTGTGGCTCATGTTGCATTTCCTTCCTAAAATCTTTTTAACACATAATTGACTCTTGTAAAGACTTTTCTTCCTTCCCCCAAAAAAGCCGGTATACAATTTTGAGGTCTTGTCTATTAGAACAGAGTTACTAATCTAAGTAGAATAAGAGTTTCATAAACTGCAGCCTCCTTTGGAGCTTTAGATTTTCAGTCTACCTTTCCAATTTGTTCCAACAAATAACTCTACTGTTATTTGAAAAAACAGAGGCCTTATTTTTGGTGTGGTGATTTTTGTCCTTTTGTATTAGATTTTTTAGAACCTTCAGTTCCTCTATTACTTGCAGATTTCTTCATCATTTGCCCAACTATGATACTTATAATACTGCATATCATAAGTTTATACCTCAGACTCAACAGGTGGCAGAGCTACAGCAGCACAAATCTTACCTACGGGGCTCTAGAAACTCATAGACTACAAGAACTACTTTGCACACCTCTATAAGAGCATAATTGCATCAAACAAACTCCCATCCAAAGAGGTTCCAGAAAACAGAATGCCAAGTCACCAAGCATGCAGGCAAACACAAAGCAAATACTGATTACACTGTATTGTGTTCTTGAAAGGGGCAAGTAGTAGTTACTCACTGATATATGCCTTTGATATATGAGAATTTGCTTTCAATTAAAATTTAAAGGTAAACTTGTGCCTTTTTGTACTTCACAGACCATATCAGAAAGACAGCACACGAAGGTCCTCAGCAGTTGTCATAGTCCTTCAGCTGCATATAACTAGTTCCAGCTGATTGCTTTCGCCTTGAAACAGTACTGCCTGTAAAACACAGTGAATGACATCTGTGCTTTCTCTGGTTGGATAACTTGTATCACAAACGGTAACCAAGTAGTGCTGCAGGTAAGCATTTGTAGGATTTACTCCACATGCATGAGTCTCATGCACTTAATGGATTTCTCATGAACTGATTAATACACAATAGTCTAAATATTTTTGAAAAAAACTTTGAAATAAACATTAAAAAAAATCTGTTAAATTCTAGTCTTGAGGAAAAGAAGCTAAATTACAGAACAGACAAAAAAAGGAGAATACTAGTGCAGCCCAACAGAAAGAAAATATTTAGGAAAGCATAAGCCTTGTGAAACAGTGTTAAAATACTGAGTAGATTTCTTCAGAGCTTTATTTAATATGTGTCGCTTCCAATTTGTTAATTAGAGTATTGTCAAATAATTTCTCTCGACATAATCTAACTATTGCAGAACATTCTCCAAAATATTAGATGAAAATACAAAATGCCTTGAGTATTTTATTGAATTCCATCACCTCTAAACAGATGTTTCAGTAAAAGACAGTATCATACATCTAATGAAAGCAACATGTTAATAAATTAATAGACACAAAAATTATACACATAGGATTCATTACTCTTATCACCATCTGAAACACTGATGTGCTAAAATATTTTCTGAAATTAGTCACAAAAGGAAAGTATTTAAAATTTTATCTGTCATAATATTATTAACTTGATCACAAGAGTTCTTAATTAAATTTCTTTCTTATTATACTAGATAATTATTCCAGCTGCATTTTATTTGATCTGCTCTTAACAAAATCTTCCAATTGACTTGAAGCAAACAAGACATGCAAATGACTTACCAATTCTTAAAACTTTTCCAGAAAGGACATCTATACTTAGATTTGAAGAACTCATCGTAAAGTAATAAAGTCTTTATTATTACAAGAAATGCATTATGCTATCAGAATACATACCTAACAATTAATTTTTTTTAACCAAAGTAATATATAAAAACTTACACTAATTTCTTGTCAGAAAATAATAAAATTCTGTTAGAATTCTGTTCTAAACTTTCACATTGCAAAACACTTTTTTTAAAGAGAAGGATGCAGCACATGGCACAGACTTCTAATATACTTTCTGGAAGAAATAAGACACTACTGGAGTATGTATTTGATCTTGACTCTTACTTTCCACTGACATTTTTGTAAGCAAAGTCTGAACACAGAGACAATGATCTATGACTTTTTAGCTTTTCCTAGCAAGATAATGGTTTAAATGTCATCCTCACTGCCTCTTGTGATATTTCTTGTTTTGATTGTTCTCATTTTAAGCCCTCTTTGACTCTGCTGTTTCTTGGAATCTTGCAGAAAATCCTTTCCTAATAATTCACAGAATTATTCCAAATACTTTTCTAGTAAATTCCAAAACACCTGCTAAACTTTTATGCTCTTGCTGCCCCAGTGTCAGATAGATTTCTTTGAGAAGTCTAGGGAATTAACAGAAGTGACATTATTTTGATCAATAGAGCTAGAGGGAAAGAAAACCGAGATTCACAGAAGTATTTTGCTTTGATGAGGGTTGCAGGTGTTCTGATACTACTTCAGAAGTGAACACAGGAGACTATTTCAGCTTTCAGAAAACTGCAAGGAAGACCTTGGAGACCAGTTCCTATAATTATCTTGTCCTCCTTCTGAGACAATGTGATATGTGTAGGTAGCAGTTGGAAACTTCCTTTAAAAAAAAAGAAAACAAAGATACGTGACCAGTTTCTAAATAAATGACTGAGTAACGCAAAAGCAAGATATAAATATAAGTTACTAAAAAGAGATATTAAATGGATTCAAACGACAAGTTTTAAAACTTGGAAGTTTGTAGTAATAAGTAACCATAAGCTCAAGATACATCATCCTTTCCAGTCTAAAGTCCCGACCAGCAGATCTACTCTAATTTAAGCACCGAAAAATATGAGATGACAGCATTTTCTCAGGGATTTTAATATCTTAAGACCATGGTCTATGTCTTATTTATATATTGATCAAGGATGTCCAGGGTTCATTTGTTTTCTCTTTTCAATTTCTTGTGGATTTTGTTCATTGGAGAGGGGGAGGAATTCTGCCCAGATTTTTATCATACAGTAGAGCTTGAGATTTGATTGTTTTCCACGTACTAAAAGGAATTTAAATATATTTCTCTTCTGCACAGACAAATGCAAGCAGGATATTGTCCTTGCAAGTTACTGCCTCTTCAGAATGCTATAACAGCTTTGTCATTTTCCTATGATAACCGCTATGATAAAAGCAGTTAATGCAATGTTGTCTGACAGGAAATTGCCAAAACTGCTTGTAAATCGAAAAGAAAACAGCCTTGTTATTTGTAGAATAATCTTGCACATTAGCAATATGTCCCCTCCTGTTTCTGTTGTCTTGCTTATGATTTTTTTCCGACATTTTTTTTTTTTTTCTAAAACATTACATTTTTCTGGGTGATCATCTTTGTTATTTTCCTGCCTTCTTCTTTTAATGACAAAATCAATTAATCACTTCCATTTAAATTAATTAATCCACTTCCATTCCAAGTTTTCAGAAGTAACAAATAACAGTTTTCCAGGGAAATTTTTATGTGAAGTTTGGAAGAACGGAAATAGTATTTATTTTGTTTCCATTCCACTTAGTTTCTAATTACAGATAAAACTCATGTTGCATAAGTTAGAAAGAAAAGTTCTGGTTGTAAAAGTAATGAAAAGGAAATAGTAAATGTAACTGCTAAACTTATCTCCTGGGCTTCAAGCAGTTAGCAGACACCGGTCAATCAAGATGAGACTGATTAAATCAAGACTAGATTTCATTGCATCACTTTGTGCAAATTTCAATACAGACCCAGATTTTTTTTTTTTTTTCATAGAGTTCTATGCATATACTTTAAATTTTTCTGGCCTATTATGGATAGATTAAGAGGTAGAACATTTTTATAATTTATTAATTCTAATGCTATTCATGTTATCATGCTGATCAGTTCATAATATCCCCTAAGAAAATAATGAAAAACCTCAGATTTCCCCTGCAATCCGTAAACATTTTTAATATTTAGGATAATTAATTTCAAAATTATTTGAAAAACAGAAACCACAAAAAAAAAAAACCCAAATACATAAAGGAACAACTAATACACTAGTTTTTCCTCTCTGAGAAAAAAATATTAAAAGAGGAAAAAGTTGTTTTATCCATAGTTATAAAAAGATTATATTTATTTGAAATGGTTCATGTGCGTGAAGGAAGTAAATTATATTGTAAAAACATCGTGGCTCTTCTCTCTAGAAGAAGTAACCTAGAACAGTCAAGAGAGAAACCATTATTGCCATGATCTTTAAAATCTAGAAGAGGGGGAAAGAAACTCAGGAAAATATGAAATGTAAAAATCACTTTTACCTTTGAAAGTGATTGAGCAAGTAAAAAAGCAATAAGAAATTATTTTCTTCATAAAGTTAGTCAAGTGATCTATTGGTCAAGTAAAACTTATGATAACATATGATATTATTGTTAAGTCAGGTTATTAAAAATCAGTGAGGCTTACTTATGAATGTATTAAATTTATTGAAGAATAAAGGCTTGCTTACAGATAGAATTGATACACTTTTCTTATACATATCAGCTAGTTTGCTTGTCTATTCTTCAAAAATATTTTACTTTCACTTTATATTATTTTTTAAGCAATAATAGCAAATTATGATTACTACAAACTGGATTAGAGACTGAAAAAAAAGATAAAATGGGTGTGATATCAGGAATATGGGTGGTACTGTGCTGGAAGGAAATTGCTAATTCGGTTGGGTAAGTTCTTATGCAATATTTTGGTTATTCACTTTGCTTTTTTCTTAGCCAAATTCTATCCCTAATAGAATTTGTCTAAGAAAACTACCAAGTGAAAGTATTATAAATATAGACCATGATTAAAATTTTTGAGAGGAAGATTTAAAAACAAACATAACAGTTGCAACAGAAAAGGTGTTGGATTGTACAAAAGCTTAGTTATACCAAGGCAAGATTATGCCATAGGGCTTAATAACAGGAGGTGTTACAAGGCAGATGAAGATGAAACAAATCTAGAAAAGAGATTAGAGAAAAAGCTCAATTGTTGCTGTGATTCAAAAGATGAAAAGACAGAGGAGAGTGAGATATTGAGATGTATCTTCTGTGGCTCTGCCACTAGGAACTGGAAAGTACTCACGTTGTGTGTATTATGATCATATGCACTGCATAAAGAGAATTTGAAGAGGAACTGATACAGAGATGGACTAGTAGGCTGAGAACCAGAACAGACGCCTTTCTTTAGCAGTGGACAGAAAGAGTCTGAACTGTCTCATCTGGCAGAACAGGCACTGAGAATAGATGTGGTTTCCTTAAATTTATCAAGATAAGCTGTAAGAAAGAAATGATGTATATTTAGCTTGAACAAATATGTTGGAGAAATTTTAATTTTGTGTGTGTATGCAAGTGTGTGTATATATATATTGGTGTGCAGATATTCAACCTAGAAACTGCAAGATTTTAATTGCTAAAGAGAGAATATCCTGATCTGCATCGGATCAGCATTATAATTAAAAGTGAACTCGATTTGGAATTCAAGACCAAGAAGATCCTTCCTATTCTTATAATTCCACTCTTGTAATTAGTCATCGGACAAAAAAATAGGATTGATAGGTCATTAGACTTAAGCGAAGTCAGCTCTCCCTCATGTACTCTAGTAAATTCAATGGTGTTTTTCCACCACAATCAAAAGCAAAAGAATCCGATTTGATTTCGAACTATCATCCAAATTCTAAATAAGAACTTTACCAAGAGTGATTTTTACTGTACAAGAAACCCCAGAACATATGTTCGCTTTTTTCTTCTTGCCACATATGGCAAGAAATATTTTTGTCCAGGATTTCTAACAGAAACTGTCATCTCTGTTGGATAATTTGTCCTTCCCCTTTAACATTACAGCAGACTTCTCTGCATCCCTGTGCATTCCTTTCAACCTCTCCTTCTGAAAAATGGTTCATTATTAGTTTTGAAAGAAAAAACAAGTCAATGATTAAGTTAAGGATAGTTCAGCTCTCAGGCTGTGCAACAAGAAGTTTTCATCATCAGTCTGGATATGAGCACTTCTAACTAGAAGTAAGTTGTTCTGTAGTGGCACCTTGGGGATGATGAAAAGCTGAGGACGCTCCAAAAATGCAGCTTGATTGAAGCAAGCCCCCTTCATGCATTCAGACTTTTGAAAAGCAATCATTCAGAACATGTGTTTAATCCCAGCACAGCACGTCTTTTCAAAATGATATTTCGAGCTTAAGAATGAAAGCTTGTATTTTAGAAGAAGGGCTGCTGAGCAGTAATTGTTACTAGAGCTATATAGTATTCAGAAGATTAAAATATCCACTGGTTTGCAGAAAGATCTACTAGTCCAATCCTACCTCTTTACCTCACAACAGGAAAAGTTTAATAGTCTTGCAATAGGGTTGTCACACTGTAATACACATAAGAGTGCTTTCAGTCAGCTCTCTGCCTTCTTGAATTTCTCTAGAATATTTCCAAGCTATTGTTCAGCTGAATTTGATATTTCATAACCTAATATCTCTAAATCTAAGTATTCTATGTATAACTGAGATCTAGTAAAAAAATTGCCATCTGGGTAAAGGTCACAGCAGAAATTCTTTCTAGATATAGCAATGATACGTTTAATCACCCAAAGTAACTACAGGGAAAGCCCTTACCTTCTATCTTGCTTTTCAGTTTAGCAGATTTCAGTGCCTCTTTTCCTTGCATTAAATCTACATAATCATTTTAGGTCTTCCAAAGGTCCCCTTGTTCCTTTAGCCACTGTATTTTGGCTTTACCTTTTTTTTTTTTCTTCTTTTCATATTTACTTCCTTTTGCAACTAATTCCCTTGTTTATCTTAGTGTCAGTCTGGGTCCATGGAACTGAATACCTCCTTGCTGCGTAGACTTGCTCTGACACTATAACTCTGCAGGCAGCAGAGACTTTCCGGGGGGAGGAATAAGCTCTGTAAAAGTTTCTGTGAAATCATGGCCAGCAACAGTGAAGGCAAACCATGAAGTCATATTGTTTCTTCCGTCCCTGTCTTTTGCAGAAATGCATGGTACTTATACAGCAAATTGTGAAGAAATATGTAATTATGCTATTCATCAGAAATGCTAATCTTTTCCTTGCAACCCTTCCCAATTAGTTCAGCATTCATAACACAAAATCTCTGAAATTTGGGAAAATTAATACTAAAAAACTTCATAAAATTTAGAAAAAAATTCCATTGGCAGTTGAAGAGAGACAGAAACCAAATATTTTGGTTTGTTTTCTTTATTTCAGCAGATGTGAGTGTTCAGAAGGAACAAAACCAATACTTCAAGTTCATCCATTGCATTTTAAGCAATCTTTCTGTTTTAACTGTTGTAGGAAAATAATGCAAGATATGGAGAGAGAAGCTCGTACATTCCAACTGATGAATGTGTTATATAAAAAGATATTCCATTTAATATTGAACATTACTGTGGAGTTCACTATTAATACTAAAGTCATTCTTTCTGTTATGTGTGTGCATGTGTGCATGTATAAACAATGTCCTGAAAAGGGAAATATGGTTTCTATTCAGCTGTGGAAATAATTCCCAAGTGTAGTATACGTTCTTACTCTCACATATATATATTTAAGGGACAGTATATATATTTCCTAGGGTAGATTACTTGAAAGGCTATGTAACAGTTAAATACTGGAACTCTTGCATATTTAATACAGCCATAGGACTTTTATAAATAACTAACCATAAAAATTCATGGACTTATGACCGTGCACTCTGTAGCTTCATAGGGCTCCAGAGGTCTGGGTGTTTTATTGAGTGGATGCAAGGTTTAACAACTTTTTTTTTAATAAAATCTGAGAAGAAAAGAGACATCATGCCTGAAACTCTGAAATGTTAGGAAAGATTTATTTTCATCTGCTTCACAACATGTTGTATCCCAATTCACTAAGGAAATAAGATTCTTGCATATATTACTAATAAAAATATTTTCATGGAATGTGATAATTAAGATAAATTCTATTGGAAAAGTTAAGCTTTTATTTCTTGGACTGAGCAACAAATGAAACAATATGTCTATATTCCTGAATTTGTGGTGTTTAAGATGATGATTTCTGGCCTTTTTGTTTTCAGGCTGCCTCGGAATCTCACTGTGTCTTCAAGATGAAACTTGTTGCCGTAGAATTCAAGAGCCAGAGATAATCTCAGTTGATTATCTGATGAATTCATCAGAAAATTTTATGTGGTTCTGAATATCTAAGAAACTATTGATGGTTTTAATTACAAGGAATATCCTTTTTATTATGACAAATATTCTTATGTATACCATTTATTCTTAACACCTATGAATATACCAACAGTACGAAAATCTTATTTTATTGTTATAGATTCAGCCAAAATCAGATATCAGCTGTGCTAGTTACATTTAAAAATTACAATCTCACCAGATGAGAACTTGAGAGCTTGGATTGAAGGAGCTGTCTTTCTGGTGGCAGCACAAAGTACTTGACACTTTGTGGAGATTGTCACATTCTTTGATAATGATGTTATGAATTAAAAAGGCTGAATGAACGTCAGTGGCTCCTAAAGCTCTGTGATTAAGTGGCCCTGGATCATCTTTCTTCCTTTCTTGTTTTGTGTTTTGTTTGTTTGTTTGTTTATGATGTGCTCTATCCACACATCATTTAAGTCATCTACACATCATGTAAGTCATTTACTAAAACATATGTATTTGACATGTGGACTAACATGGTTGTATTTAAGGCTTTTGAAAGCATATTTCTTTCCTGGAGATCATTGTCTATTCCTTTTCTCTCTAGTTACAAAAGAAAAAGAAAAAAAAAAGTGGAGTATCTAAGAGCATTCACAAATAAAAGAAGCTGAGAATAAAACATTTTTCACTGAAATAAAATAGTTAAATTAATTCAGGAGATGATTTCATTGAGAGAGGTATTACATTGTATTTTGTTCTTTCTATTATTTGTCTTCTTTTTCTCTTACCACCATTGATTGTTTATTTTTTCCTTTCACCATGCTGTATTAACTACACAGTGTTTGAAACAGTAATTATATGCGGATCTTGTTCTGAAATGCTCCCCAGCTCAAAATGCCTTTCAAGTTTTTTGTTTTTCTCAAACATCAACACAGATATTTAAAAGAAAAATCCAGACCCCAAATATATATTTAAGTAATAAAAGTCATATCCCTGTTTTCTCAGTGAAAATTAGGAATGTAACATTACAGCATGAATGTCTTCCGGTGTCCCTCTGTTTTTTATCCAAGCAGAGTATTTCTAAATAGACAACAGCAGATACACATAGTAAAGGAAAGGCAAAAGTATAGTGCTGCCCTGACTCTCGATAGCTTTTTTTTGGGATTATTTTTAAACTGACTCTTGAAGTTTTAAGCTGCATCAAGGGACACTTAGCCTATTTTTATTTTTTTCCCCTAATATAAAACACATTATTGTGCTCTGGCCAGCTACATTAGAATTTTCAAGTGTGTTTCTGTGTGTGAGTAAGAGAATTGAAACAAAACTAGATAATTAATTGAGAAGAGGGAAAAGAGTTTTTGTGATAGGTATCTGAGAAAATGAGTGATAGTCCTTCCTCACCATTCTACTTCATCTTGAGAGGAGAGAAATTTGCAGAAATAGAGGCAGCAAGCAGGTTATGTATTTTCTGAGCAGCAAGTCATGAAAAGTGGTTGGTGAAGCACAAAAATATGGCACAAACCCACAGGCAAATTGTACACCACTTCTCTAAATAAATCCAAGATCAGAAAAGAGTTCAAGTGTGGATTTTGCTGCCGTTTTCAGTCCAGCTTACCTGCTGCATCATTGTCAAGTCCTTGCAAATATAGACTGTCTATTCCAGTCTTTAAAAAGAAAAAGCACTTTGTGAGCACTTTTTATGTTTTTTTTTTTAAGGCAAAGGAAAGTTTGCTGCTGGCATTATCTTTCTGTCAGTTTAACTTATCTTTATTCAAATATTTTTGACATTACTATATAACTTGAGATAATTGAAGTTCAGATACAGGTGTGATGAACTAAAATACAAGTGCTGTGTCTAAGGAAAAGATTCTTCATTTATCCATTACACTTTTGAAAATACTTCCTTGGATCAGATAATAAGTCAGCAAATATTTTTATTTCAATATAAGGACTACAGAATTAGGAATAATTGAGGTCTCCTCTCTTGTGAGACCTCATCTGGAATACTGTGTCCAGTTCTGGAATCCTCAATGTAAGAATCATATGGAGCTGTCAGAACGGGTCCAGTGGAGGGCTACAAAGATGCTTGGAGGTCTGGAGCACCTTCCCATATGAGGACAGACTGAAAGAGTTGGGCTTGTTCAGCCTGGAGAAGAGAAGACTTCGAGGGTATCTTATAGTGACCTTCCAGTACCTGAAGGGGGCCTACAGGAAAGCTGGAGAGGGGCTATTCATAAAGGCTTGTGGAGATAGGACATGGGGGAATGAGTATAAACTGGAGGGGCAGATTTAGACTGGACATAAGGAGGAATTTCTTCACTATGAGAGTGGTGAAGCGCTGGCAAAGGTTGCCCAGGGAGGTTGTGGATGCCCCATCCCTGGAGGTGTTCAAGGCCAGGCTGAATGGGGCCTTGGGCAGCCTGATCTAGTGGGATGTCCGTGCCCATGGTAGGGGGGTTGGAACAAGATGATCTCTAAGGTCCTTTCCAACCCTAATTATTCTATCATTCTATGATTCTTCAAGCCCCATTTTATTTATCATTCTCTCAGATGTGTAAAGAAAACACAAGAACTCTGAGTACTACAGTACAAACCAGCAAATTTGAATTCTTTCTAAAATAATTAAAGTCATTTGTAAAATTAATAAATCAATATAATGTAGACTAGTTCATATTAATTGAGATTTTGTGAGTCCCTCAAAAATCTTCAAAGAAATGCAGGAAGAAAAGTGGATTATAATATTCAACCTCTATTTATTTATTCAGATTTTTTTCATTTTTTTAAATCAGTGATAGAAAATAAATATTAGGTAATTTTGAAAGTGACAATACATTTCTTGACACTATGGAGAATCACTTCTTGTCCATTTCTCAAACAGAAGTTCTTCACAACAGCTGTGCCCTTATCATTTCAGCAACTATTTATTTTCTGGAACTAATGCAAAACAAGTCTTTTCATTAAGGTAATGTAAAGATTCAGTAGTTATAAGTACTCATAGGACATAAAACCTCTAGATGCTTAGCAAACTTTATCAAACCTTAGTCTTTAAAAATAAAAACATTAATTATGGTGACCACTATGTGGAAAAAAAATCAGAAAGCAGTCTGGGAGATGAGTAGGACCACAAGGAAAGATGCTACCAGATGTTGGTTTGGTACAGAAGCTTTATTGAGGTCTAAACTTCTGCTTAGACAACAGGATAAAGAATACCAAAATCCAGGAAAACATGCTTAACTGAAATACTTCATATTTTATAGTCCAGATAGAAGAGGTAATATAGCGTAACACTAAGTAAGCTCATTACTTCCTGTAGGAAAATGGTAGGAGAGAAGAAAGAAGCATTAGTATCATTTGCTTTTTACTCTAAGCTTCGTGTTTCCCTTCCAGACGTGTAATGATGTGTGTTATGTTTAGCACAGTGGTGGCAGTTGCTGTGGGTTTGTTTGGTTGGTTGGTTGGGTTTTATGGTTGTGGTGTGGTTTTGTCTCTTTTGGTTTAGGTTGGGTTTTTTTTTTTTATTTTTTTTAACCTCTGGAAATAGTAGAACAATAGAGACACCTACTGGTATTTTCATAATATTGAAAATTAATAAGTCTCTTGGGAAAACACTAAAATACTTAGCTGTATATTAAATTATTTTAATTCCTATTATAACTTTTGAATCTAGATTCAAATTCCTACATAGATTTTCTTGAATCTAGAAAACAAAAGTGATAATTCACTGTTTACATTAAGTTCAGAATGTTCCAGATATGCAATGTCTTCCTCAATTTCCTTTTACTTGAACAAGATATATTCAATATGAAAGTTCTTAATGAAGTCAGAACTTTACAATACGAGTATATAACCCTTTTATTTCTTCACATATAAGGAAAATAGTAGGGGACCAAATATATATTGACTACAGTGCAGATAAAACTCCTTGTAACATCCCTAGACTGTTTTGGACACCTAGAGCAATTACCTATTGTCTCCAGTTATTGTTTTAACTTTTCACGATAGTAAAATCCTGTATTTTCCTTTTACACTTGGATTCTTAAATACTTACCATCTGCTTCTACTTTTTTGGATTAAGTTACTGACAGTTCTCAAAGGTAAGAGCTCAGTTTTTAAAATTAAAACTTTCTGAAAGATGTGGATGAATTCCACATTGAATGAGCCTGAAAAAAGCATTATATTTCCAGAACAAGGTGTGACTTCCATTTAACAGACACAAGGCCAATCTGACCACTGTTCTCCTTTTTTTGGTTTTTTTCAAGATCGAGAAAAAAAATTTCCTTTGTGATACTTGACTATCTGACTGTTATTTAATTAAAACCACAAACTGATTACGTACTAATTATGATTCAAAATATTTCCCAGAGGGAGCAGAGGCAAGAATCTGATATAATATGGTGCGACAGCTGGCTGCTATTCCTTTCTTATCATTGACATCAGTTCTCAAGATGGTCTGTGCTGTATCTTGTTTTATCTGGGGGAAAAAACAGCACTGCAAAAAATTTGGTGAAAGGGCAATATCCTTGAACTGACCAGTATTCCGGTCCTATAATAGGGATAACTGGTTTTAACATGATTTACTGCACTACATTCTAAGAGAAAGGACCGGGATTGTTTGTTTTGGCAAAGAAGAAGCTGAGGGGAGATCTTATCAAACCACCAGAAAGGAGGTTTTAGTAAGATGGTTGTTGGCTGAGGACAAATGGAAATGGCCTCAAGTTGCACCAGGGAAGGTTCAGATCTGATAATAGGAAAAAAATTCTTTATTGAAAGAGTGGTGAATCATTGGAACAGTCTGCACAGGAAAGTGGTGGAGTCATCATCCCGGGAGGTGTTCAATAGACATGTCAATGTGGCACTTTGGGAAATGGTTTATTAGAAGTGGTGAGCTGACGGTTGGGCTTGATGACCTTAGAGATCTTTTCCAACTTTAATGATTCTATGATTCTGTGACTAAACAGAGCTTAAGTTCTCATATTGAACTCTGGTTGTGAATAGATTCAATTCTATATAAAATAATTTTATAACTAATGTGCTATTCATATTTTTTATTATTATATACAATACATGTCTATTTACATGCCTGTCTGGTTAAAGCTGCACTGTAAACTAATGCTCTCCTAAATTACTATGTATGTATTTCAATGTAATTAAGTAGTTCAGAAAGTAGCATGGAGCACTAGTAAATATTGAATTTGACTTATGTTGACTGAAGAAATGTGTCATTAACATTATCTCTTTTACTAACAGCAATAAAGTTTAATTTCAGAATATATACAATTATTTAATACTGCTTTTGAATGAAATTACTTTCTCTCAGAGCTGCCTTTTTTTACCATTTGTCATCATAAATGGACTATAAGCCTCTACAGGTCAACTGAACAGATAAGTTCCACTCATTGTCTTTGCAAAATAACGTGAAACAGTTCTTCTAACAGTTGCAGTAATAGCAAAATAATTTATATTAGCAATTGTAAAGTTTTTTAATTTAATTAATAGGTTGTCAATGGGCATTAACAATTAAATGAACCAAAAGCTTTATTGCCTTTCAAGAAGAAAAGGTTGAAAATTACATGTGCAAAAGAAATAAGCCTATTGCTTAGATCTTAGTAGTAAATGTCCAATTAACCACTGAAGAGTGGGTTGCTGACAGTAGAGAATCCATTAATAACTCTGTGACAACAAATGAAGGTACAGTTTGTATTCCAGTTCTCCAGTTCTTAAGCATTTCCTTAATTCCTTTTGCAGTGGTACGGATAAATACAGTCACTTTAAACAACCACAGCTCTGCTCAAATCAATAGGGCTATAGTAAGCCTGTAAAACCTGCTTTTGTATCTTGAATTTCTCAGTCCTTATATTGCTGAGTCTTTTTTATATAATTATCCTCAATTCCTAGTGATCTCTAGAGCAGAAGAGCTGGCTGAACTACAGGTTATATGCGTTTGTATACCAACCTAATACAGCTTATGTCACTTTTTCTGTTCATATAATATCCACAAACAGATTTGTCTTTTTGAATGTCTTTTCTCAAAATAATTTTAACACATTGTGGAAGTGCATTTAACTTTAAATGCTTTTTGAAATCTATTTGCCTTGTCTATATCTTTACTTTATTTGCTTATCTGTTATTTATGGCATGACTAAATTGAAAAAAATCAGTTGTCTTAACATAGGAAAATTAAGATATCTAAAAATGCTTCAGTCTTGAGGTGAACTAGTAAAAGTAAACTTCAAGACATCGTGTACTTTGAATTAAAATGATTTTGAAACATATTATATGAAACAATTCACTTAAACCTTGATAATTTTTAACAATTTTTAATAACTTATTCAAAACTCTTATTGCCAGGATGTAGGGTCAAACAAATGAGTGTTTAACTTTCATGGCATAACTTTCTATAACTTAAAAAAGTTATTAATTTCTGGCAGTCTTTTTTTCTAACCAATTTTAGTTTTTAAAGTCCTCAAGATTTCACAAAAAAAAAAAAAAAAGGGGTCAAAAAAGTTGCCATTACCACTTATGGAAGTACGCATTTCTTTAATATAGAGATAGAGTAAATCTCAGTTTAGGAAGATTTTTTTATTTGAAAATTTAAAAAATCATGCTCAACTACATTGTGATTCCTTGACGTTATTACCTCCATCACTACCATATACTGAGTAAAGGAATTATACTATTCACTTCAAAGGATAATTAGACTTTGGCTTCCCCTTTTACCTCACCAGTTAATATTTTTTTGACTCCTTAATTTCATCAAGTGCAGTTCTAGTCAACCACTGAGTTCAAGAAACATTATGTGCAAATAAAGAAAGACCAAGAGGTCACCTAAGCCTGTTCCCAATTAAAATAAGGCCCAGAAAAAAACCCAAAGTTTTTCCCGTAGTCCATACCAATAGAACAACTGTCTATCTAAAAATTTGTGATTAAATAGTTTTAATTAGGAAGTTGTGATTAAGAGCCTGCTAATTTAAGAGAATCTTAATGTCTCCTTGTTTGTTCTGCACATTTTCAGAAATCTAAGAGACAATTATCTGAAATGAAAATTTTCCCACTAGTTGAGTTTTTATCATAAGTCTAGCTTACTATTTATTTTAAGAAAATGTGTAGGAATTTAATATTTTTCAAGAACTCAGGTTGGTTAGGTTGGATATGAATATTTATTGAGAGATAATAGAAACAGTATGCCATATGAGTTCTATACACAATATTTTCCACAGAAAGTGTTTGCAATATTAAGAAGTACTGATGTCCAAACTCAGTAAAGAGAGAATTTTCTGTAGCCTCAGTGCACAGCATTTGATTATAGGTTTCTCCTGATATTACTCTCCTGATACCTTGACAAATAATATGTGTACACGTCTAGGTATACAATATCTGAAATAACTAGAAGACTGTGTTGTGTGACAGTTATATTCTGCCTACCTATGGCTTAAAGTAAAAAGATAGAGTGATACTTCAGCTCCTCAATTAGAACTTGAGACCTGTGCAGGAGAAAGACTTCACAGAGTTTGGTGGATACTGTCTACTAGAAGAACATTCAGGGCTGAAGCCCCTTCAGAAGCATCCTGAAGACCCGTTTTGAAGAAAACTGGTTGGTTTGCACCACAAGAGGATGAGACATAACATTATGGTAGATAGTCATGTGAAGAACAAAGACTCGGGAGTGAGCAAGGCCACTAAATAGTCACACAGTGAAGATGAAGCATAAATAAAAAAAAAAGATTTCATAAATTTGGTGCTTGTATGATACAAAATATCATCAACATATCAGGCTAAGCTACTAGAAACTCTTCCAGTTTTCACAAAATTGTTTTCAAGCTTTAACAATGTTCATCTGCTGTGAGCAGGACACTTCTTAGTATTATTTCCATCAGCTTTTTTTCTACTAAAAACAAAACTCTTCCTGGAACAAGTCTGTACAATTCATTATTGAATTTGCAGCAGTCATATGTGAAAATATTTTGAATGTTTATTGCTAAATCAGATTAAAAGAAATATTAATAATATCCCAAATAGTAGAAAATTATTATTCCTTTCTGAAATGCTAATTTCTGAAGACATTTAGGTGCATTTTTGCTGCAAGTCATCAAAGTGTTTTTCAGGAAGTTGTACATAGAATTATGCCTGAAATTTGCAAGAAATAGGAGGAAATGAAATCTAATATGGTAATAAGAAATTCAGCAAGTCCCATAAATCTGGTATTACTGATATTTCATGGCATCTCTTCAAAACAAGAAACAGTGATCATGTTTTTGGCCTCATCTGAGAAAGTATTTTTTAACATGCACGATATCTATGAGGACACTCTTAGGTGTCATTCAGTTTTCTAAAAATCGGATATGAACTATATAAGACACTATTGGTATCTAGGGAAGACAGACTTTTCATATCAACATTTCTATTCCACAAACATATTTGCATATCTTAAATTAAATATTTTGTGATATTAACAATAAATAAAATAGTAAAACCACAACTCTTTAATTAAAGATATTTCCTAATTTCTGAGGTATTTTTCTTTAGGTGATACCTATTTTGATATACTTTGGTATGCTTCACAAATAACAATAATGAATGCATAAATCACCAACAGATCTGATTGGCATACCTAATATCATTTTTCTCTATCTAGTCTCTGTTTCTCTCCGTGTTCTCAATTTTTCTGTTCTTTTTGGTTCCCACTGCTATGTTCTGAATCAGTAGCAGTAGATTTGCTCTGTTTTACATTTAGGAACCAGGATTTTGGGAAAAAATGGATCCAAGGATGTTTCCCAAATAGTGAAATCCAATATATTTCATTACAAGTAACCAGGAAAAAAAGAATCTACTAAAAACGTTCCCCACAATATCCAGGATAGTCCTTGCCATTTTTCTCGGTGCACAAATATACTTCCTTGTAGCCTGGAGACAATTTAAAATACTGCAGTTAAGCACAAGAAGCAAAATCTACAATATGCTACAGGAAGAAGGAAAAAACTTTATGAGTCTCACAATTACTCTAAATTTTCAGAATGGAATCTATTAATGAAAACTACAAGGTAATCTTAGGGCATGGACACATTCTGTTCTACAGAAGAGGGAAAAAACCCTGCTGACAATCTGGGCTGAGGACTAGCAACTTCCTTTTATAACTCAAAACAGCAAACTCATGAAGATGGGAAGAGCAATCCATACATATTGTTTCAAAGCGTGACTAATCACCAGTGCCTGGGGGGGGCGAATAGTGAAAACCCACAAGAAAAAAAAGCATAGAATAAGTAATGAGTCTTATGATCAGAGAGGTCCTCTTTATTTCGTACTGACAATCACACTGGTAGACACTCTGAGATTTAGAATTATTGTACCATTGAGAAGATATATTCTCTTTTTCAGAGATACCTTAGAGACTTTATATACCTGAAAATTCAAAGGAGAAACTGTTAGTGTGTTCTCCCATTTATTGAAATATATCTTCAGGAATCCCTCCCACAAGCTTGTAATGAGTACTCCAATAATAATTTTGGTGACCACATCTTTGTCTTTGGTTCAGACTGCTTTGATAGCTAAAAATTTCATTTTAAGTTTTGCAAAATACTCCTCAAAAAAATAGACTTAACAGTAACAGCTACAGATTCCAAAGCTTTGTAGATCACTGTAACTCTTATAAAGGTCAAAGTATAAAAGCTCTCAGTTTCTTATCATATTTTTTTTTTCTTTCATGTGTTCCAGAGACATATGAACCCACTAGGAATTTGAAAAGAGGTGCTGCCAGCCAGTTGCTGTGTTTTAAATGGTGTATGTAGAATCACTTCCAGAACTACTGGGCACACTGGATGTGATTGATTTAGAAGTCAGATGTTTTATTTTACTGTCTTTCACTTTTTCCTTCAATTGAATTCAACTTCACTGCTGGAAGTTGAGCATAATGTTCTTACAGTTTTCCTTTAAGCATAAGGTTAGGTGTTGAGCAATTATTGTCAACAAGCACTTCTAAATTAACAATTTCTTCCTGAGAACCTCTATTGCCCCTTAGGCACCAGTGCTTAAAGTCCATTAATAGATATAAAAATAAATAGATAGATAGATAGATAGATAGATAGATAGATAGATCTATTTGTACAGTTTTTAACAAAGATCATTATTTCAAAGCCAATTATATTAATAACAAGAAATTAATATTTATTTAACTTCCTTATTCTAAATTAAATACTTACTTGTTTGTGAGTGTCTTTACATTTTGCTTTATGCGTCAAAGAACAGCATAAAACCAATCAGAAACACCTGAAGCCTGGAGCTTTTGATGATGTAGGTAATGATGACTATTAAAAATAAATACACAGCTGTCACTTTTAAGAATGGCCTGAATTTTTGAGGCTTGCACGATGTAGTTCACGTAGCCTCACAAATGTACCATATGTTTGCCTCCTGGGGCATGTCTACACAAACTGGTTTATCTAAAACTGAGATGCATTGAGGCAAAAGCTGCAGTGTAACTGCTCTGATGCAATTGCATCTGAGATAACTGCCAAAGCATGCTACTTCTCAAATTATTATTTCTACATGAAGGAAATTTATCTCTAAGCATGTGCTCAACCATGATAAGTACGTTCACTATGTTTTTTGAACTGCTGTCTTGTCCTATCCACTGTGGGATTGTTCCTGCTGTAGCAAAGGAAGAATTCTCCAATTACACTATATTTCTTGATGGAAATCATATTCCTGTTCTTGATTCATGCCACAGGCCTCACAATTCATAAATGAGAAGATGACTTCTTTACTATTATAATTGGTCAGCAATGATCATATATATATATATATATGAAGTAACTGAAACTCAGGTCAGTAGTTATTTTCCTGGGGAACATCCGACAGTGTCAGAGGTGCAATTCTTACCCCAAAGGTGTCTCTTCTGGGGAAAGGGGAAAAGAGGTCCCGGCCCATCAACTTGTCAGGTAAGGTAGTAATTTTTCTTCCCTTAAAGAAAGGATTTTTCAGATGCCCATTTTATACTTTTTGAAAAATCTTTGGCATGTCTTGGTGAGTTGTAACTAAGTCAATTATTATGTGTTGATTGGCTTTTGGCAAAGCTGTTTGTGTCATCAGAACCACTGGGAACTCAGTGGTTTGCCATGCCTTCAGGGCAGGGAGTTCAAAATATGCTTTCAGGGATGTTTCTGTTCTTAACTGAAGCAACATCAGGCTGAGAGGCCTCTGCCTCACCCTAGGTGTCACTTAGCTGATTTGAGAGACCACCATCTGATCCACCTGTCTTGCAAGATTAATTTGCTTGTTGTCAAAGTAGAATTGCTCCCTTTTGCAAACTGCTCCTTTTGCAAAGTTTGGTGTTTGACATCTATAAGGTCTAGCACGTCCATTAAACCATATATTTCTTAGCTATTTTTTCCATCAGGCAGGACTGAAAATATGTATTGGACTACAGAGACCAATATCTGATTACATTCTGTTGAGTTCAAGTAACTGAAATGAGTATAGAGGTAAATAAGTCTTATGAAGCATAGAGTCCAGGTATACTTATTTTTCCTAATACTGTTCATCACCTTTATGGTATATCTTCATCATTCCTGAATGAGCCAATAAGGATCTGTCCACCTAAAATGTGTTCCTGTTGTGTCACATGCAGAGTAGGACTGAATCACAATCTCAATCATAGAATCATCGAATCATAGAATTGTAGAATCGTAGAATTGTAAAATCATCGAACGCTTTAAGTTGGAAGGGGCCTTTAAAATCATCTAGTTCCAACCTCCTAGCCACAGACACTGACACATCCTTGAACACTTCTAGGGAGGGGGCATCCACAACTTCCCTAGGCAACCTGTTCCAGTGCTTCACCACTCTCACCATGAAGAATTTCTTCCTAATGTCTAGTCTAAACCTTCCTCCTTCCAATTTAAAGCCATTTCCCCTCATCTTGTCACTACATATGCTTGTAAAAAGTCCCTCTCCAGTTTTCTATTATCCCCCTTTCAGGTACTGAAAGGCCATTATAAGACCTCCCCGAAACCTTCTCTTCTCCAGGCTAAACAACCCCAACTCTTTCAGCCTGTCCTCATAGGAGAAGTGGTCCAACCCTCTCTTGATCTTTGTTGCCTTCCTCTGGACCCATTCCAACAGTTCCATATCCTCGTTATGTGGAGGATTCCAGAACTGGACACATTACTACATATGGGGTCTCATGAGAGCAGAGTAGAAGGGGAGAAATATCTCCCTCGACCATCTGGCCACGCTTGTTTTGATGCAGCTTAGGATACTGTTGGTGTTTAGGGCTCTGAGTGTACACTGCCACCTCATGGTGAGGTTCTCATCAACTAGCACCCCCTAGTCGTTCCCCACAGGGCTGTCCTCAATCACATCCCCAGCTTATATCAAAACTGCAGATTGCCCCAACCCAGGTGTAGGACTTTGTACTTTGCCTTGTTGAACTTGATTGCACTGTTTATATGGATGAAAATATTGAACAGCACTGGTCCCAGTACAGACTCTCGAGGAACACCACATTTCATGGATCTCCATCTGGATATCAAGTCATTGACTTGACCAATTCCTTTTCTACTGAACAGCCTGCCCACCAAATCCACACCTCTTCAATTTAGAGAGAAGCCTATTACTGAGGACCATGTCGTAGTCTTTGCAGAAGTCCAGATATATTACATCCATTGCTTTTCCTGTGTCCACTGATGTGGTCACCCCATCATAGAAAGCCACTAGGCTGGTCAGGCAGGATTTGCTCTTGGTGAAGCCATGCTGTCTGCCTCTAATCACCTCCCTGTCTTCCATGCTCAATAATTGAAGACGTGTCCTCATTCCATGAGATGAAAGATCAAAGGTTTCTCCAGAGGGTAGTTTTGAGCAGTGAGACATAGTCATCAGTTTGGAAGTAAGATCCTTGCAGGGGAATGATGTTCTTTGCTTATAGCAGGAGTTGCGTATGCCTGTCTTTATTTCCGCATTTACTTTTATTTTCACATTCCCTCATCCCCTTTCTCTAGATTGGAATAACATTCACTAGCTTCCAGTCACCAGAGACCTCCTCAGTCTCCCAAGATCTTTGGTAGATAAAGAAGAAGGTTCCTGCCATAACCTCTGGTAACTCCTTCAGGACTCTCTCCGATCCTAATGGAGTTGTGAACATTCAGATGATACAGCTCTTCAGCTGAAACACTTACAGTTTCAGTGTCCACAAATAGAAAGTCACAGCTCCCAAACTTGTGGACCTCTGACTCAGGGAACCAGGAAGCCCAAGGTCTCAGGATTATTAAAGATTGAGGCAAAATACACATCGAAGGCATCCACTTTTTCTTCATCTCTATTAGTCGGATGACCATTTTCAATGAGTTTCTGTCCAATGTTTTCTTTAGACTACCTCTTTTTATTAACATAAATGAAAAAAGCCATTGTTATCTGAAGCAACATGGGCCAGTTTCACTCTAATTGAGTTTTGGCATTTCATCTGTTCTCTTTGCACAAATGATCCACAGCTCTGTACCCTTCTTGCAAAGCCTGACCTTGCCTTCAGTCATTGCACAGTTCCCTTTTCCTCTTGAGCTCGAAGAGGTGTTCCCTGCTCAGCCAAGCTGGTCTTCTATTCCGCTTGCTTGACTTCCAACACAGTTGAATAGTCTGCTCCCGTGTTTCTAAAAGCTGGTTCTTAAAGTCTGACAAGCATTTATGGACTACTAAGCCCTCAAAAGCAGATTCACAGAGTACTCTGCTAAATAGCTCCCTGAACAGCTTAAGGTTTGCTTTCCTGAAGCCCAGAGTGGCAATTCTACTGTCCTGGAAGTGAGTGGAAATTTCCTATTTTGGCAGATAGAATGAATGTTTTGGCTAAAATGGACCACAAATAATTTAGCAAAGAGAATTACATATGTCCCATAGACTATGAAAAAAATGGTTCAATGTGAAGGATATGTATCACCCCTTTTCACCAAACAAACTTGTCTGAAACATATTAGGTACCTGCTCATAACATCAAATACAAAGATTGTTTACAGCTAATTAACATCTATATTAACATACTATTGAAATAATTAATTTAAATGACAGAAACACTTATTCATGCATAAATTATTTTCAGATTATTGCACTTTTTTACAAGTGTCAAGAATGAGCAAATTTAAAATATTTGTGTGTGCAAGTGTGTGTTAACGTTATGATAAATAAATGGAGATTAAATAATTCATAAAAAACCTTAGTAAATTATTAATGCACCATCTTTTATAAAGATATGCAGTTAGAAGTTTTCAGATCAAGTTAGAAGTTAGAATAGTTTCAGATCAAAACTATTGTATTCAGAGGTTTATGGAGGGTAAATAGATTATTAATAATCCTTCACTTATGAAAATTCCCATCTGATAAAGATATTTTACTTATCTGAATCTTGGATTATATTTTAAAGGGGTTAGTTTGCTGTAAGCTCCAAAATGGTTCATTTTCAGTCATTTTTTTTTGTTTTGATCCTATCTTTATAATGACATTTCTGATTTTGAAATCATATACTTTTTATTAGTGTGTGTTTAATTTAACTGGTCAGACGTTAGATTTTAAAACACTTTAAGAAAAAGACATACATAAAACCCATGTAGAAATTATTTGTGACATTATATTATAAATACACAGGAGGTGTGATTTGCACAGATTTCACTGTTCAGGAGACCAAGGAGATCTTGGGAAAATTAGCACTTTACAGTTGAGCCCACATGGTACGTGCTGAACCGCTTTGCAGATACAGAGGAAACATGTCTGGGATCTTATTCAGTAATTCCCTTTTCTCTGCTCCCTGAAGGCTTTGAGTACACTTTGAAGCAAATAGATGCCATTTATTGAAAACAGGGATATCTAAATGGACTTAGCAGTTGGTGGTAATGATGAAACCAGGGCTAAAGACAGATTCATGCTCCCGGGTGCTTTTGAGCCACCTAGATTAAAACAAGTAGCCTGGAAACTGCAGAGCTGCAATAGCATATGGATCCAGTGCTGGACTCATGCTAATGAAACTGCAGCAGCTGGAAGCTGGACACGGCAGAGGCAGAGCAGCAGCTTGGATCTGTCCCAAACCTCTGTGTCTGTGTTTTCTACTCTGCTCAATATTGTTGTGACCACTGAAATCAGAGATGCTGTAAGAAAAGCATGCCATTTTTCAATATAAAATGTTAATATTTCCACCACAATTATGAATAATCAGTGAGAGTATAAGTGGTTATGCTCAACACCTCTGATAATTAGGATATAAATACAGGTTTTTGACCTAAGAATAATGATTGGATAAGAATGAAGTGATTAAAATTAATTGAAGATTGTATTGTTTAGATTCATGATTAGGCTTTCCAGCCATGCTTGAAAGTATAAGATGTGGTTCTTCCTCTTGGCTTCAGGTTTTAGCTACATTAATTTCCTATCAGCTAAACCTTCTGTTTCTCTAAACTGATTCTCAGTGGTCCTTGATCTAGTACTTGCCATTTTTTTTTCAGATGATACAGAATTAAATAAAAAAGAGATAGATAAATAGAAAACGTAGGTTGCTGCAAAACATGGGTTTATAAGCTTTGTCTGGTCTAGAAAGAATACAATTACAGTATTGATTTACAATTCTCACCCCTAAATTACACATTGTGGAGTTCTGCAGAAGTCTGTTAATTATTTGCTTGACCAAAAGAGTCCATATATCTGTGAGTGTGAATTTTGTCAGCGAAGATAGCAGAGTTGTTCTCCCTAATTGGACTGTATACTTTGTTTCACATTTGTACTGTATTAAGTTGAAGAGCATTCCACTTAAGTTGAAAATAGTCTTTCTGAACTGTCACTTCCTACCGTCATTAGCATAGAACTAAGAGCTGTGCAGAATTCACAACTTGAAGTCAGGCAGCTGTCCTCTGTGACATAGAATGTCCTGATTCTCTTGGCACTATTCTCTCTATCAGAATAGAAGTGCACTATGCAAAATCAGTGACAATGTCTGTAATTGTAATCAGCTCAGGCTTTATCACAGAATAATTATTCAATTAAAAAATACATATTTAATAAGCACTTAGTCTCGCAATAGTCTTAGTCTGCACTTTGTTTTTTCTTAAGAGTTAATACTCTCTTTTTACTCAGCACTGAGAGGGGAAGCTCTATACATTTGACAATTGTGAAACACTTCTGTTAATTTTACTATTTTCTATGATATATCCATACAGTTCTTTGAAAAACAGTGATGCATATGATATGTAACTGAAAATGTGCATCCTGCTCAGAGTTCATAGGAACCCAATTAAAGTATTACAAAGACTGAGTAACCATCTAAATCAAAGACAATGATTTGGAGCACTGGAACAAACCGTTTGGATGCAGACAACAGAGAGAGAAAAGTGCACTGAACGGAGGAACAACTCCACGTGCCTATTTGAATTACTAATTAGTGCAGTAAAGGACCTGTGTGGTCCTCCCAAAATTCCCTATGTACGACCAGTTGAAGCTTTGGATGAAGAACATATGCCTGTCCAGATGTGTTTGCAAAATCCTGCCATAGCACAACAATGACCAAACAGATTTTCATTCTGTTTGCACCTGTGTAGGAAATTGCAGCAGTTGCTTTCCACATTCCAAGGGTTCTGTTTGCTTTCTTCTTTCCTTAGTAGTATATAGCCACAAAGCCCTAATTCTTGAAACTTTGCAGAGGAAAACTGTAGCAATGCATGACATTTTTGTGTAACAGCTTGGTAGAAACATACACCACTAGCAGAGGAAGAACTCTTACCTCACACATTTCTTCTGATCTGGGGAGGCTATTTTTGTTTGTGTATATTACCTGCAAGTGAATTAGAAGTGTTATATTTAATATCTGAAAGTTAGGATTCATTGGACAATGTGGCATTGATTAACATCATGTTAGTAGTTTGGTCTCACTTATGTGTTACCCCTGTGGTAAGATATTCCAAAGTTCTTTCTCACTAAAAATATAAAAGAATGATAATTAAGTTGGCAGTATAAACACAAACCAGCTAATTGCAGCTAAGAGGATGACCTATATCTCTGCATGAATAGGGTTAGAAAAACTATATTTTAAATAAACTCCACTGAGAAAATTCTCACTGTGGTAGTAAAATTATTATTTTATAGAAGAAAATTGTCTGAAGTTAATACCAAGTAGCAACTTAGTTACTACTAAGACAAACCAAGTGAACAAGAACAACCTTTGTCTAATTTTCTTTAGTGGATGTCTTTCACCTTAAGATTTGTGTTTCTGTTCTCTTAGATTTCATGGGATTAAATTTAAAAATGGTGCTCGTATCAAAATAAGAGTTAAATTCTCTTTAAATTTATGCTATGGGATTTTGTGACTCTAGATGAAGTCTACCAAGAACTTAGCAGTAACATTTAACCTTTTAAAATCAATTATCATTGAATTGCATTAATAATAAAATAGCTTTTATGTGCAAACAGGGTACTCAGAATTCAGATTTTAAAAAGCAATGGAAGTACAAAAATAAAAATAAAAAAGCTGATCTATGACAACATTTACTTTGCAAATTAACTACAAAGACAAAAACTTGAGAGTGCTAAGCACATGTAATTTTTCTCCATTTAAAAAAAAATGCTGATATACCATACCAAATCATATAAAATAAAATTAGAATACAAGTTTTATGAGACAAGATTCAATCTTTAAAATACAAAATTTTTAAAATACAAAATTATTAGAAACATTTTTTCATTGATCAAGCATGTCGTTAAAGTAAGTTTTTTGAAGACAATATGATCTTTTGGAAAGCAGCATGATTTTCTGTTGTACAGCTCTGTAATGAGCTCAATGCAAGTGAAATTCTTCATTTCTCTGAGTCTTAGTGAGGTCAGCGGCATTCCAGCTTGGGGCAAAGGACCACTGCTATGAAGGATATTTCAAGATAATTCCAAAATCATGACCCCTGAGGATAAATTCAGATGTACTTAACTTTAATGCTGACTTCAACAGAGCAAAGAATATTTATAAGTGTACATGACTTTGCATCAGGTTCAAGAGAGTACACAGAGAATCTGTAAGAACCCCTGGTTTTGCAATATAAAATCTAAATCATAAACAGTTTCTTTAAGTAATAAAATGTATATTCAGTGACTCTCCACTATTCTACTTCAGATCTAGACAGATTATACAGGCTATAGGAATACATATTTTGTTAATAATTATTTACAAGAGTATAAAGTCTTGAAATCTTAATTCTGATGTCCCATTTAATTCACACATACACTCTCAAAAAAAAAAACAAATAAAAAACCACACTTCTGAATTATTTCATACTTCGAAATACTTAGAATTAAAGTTATAGGACAAAGAGTATAGTCACTGCTATATTGGTTTAAAAGGAGCAATTATTTCACATGTATGTTGTCATTTCTGTAGCAACTAAGAATATAAAAGAGTAATGTGCTACAGAAATGTACAACAAAATATGACCATATTTGTAATACTGTGTTTTGTGTCAGTACATCCAGCACACTCGCCCAGACATAGTTGCTTTTGTATGGAATGTAGTCATATATGCTCTAGTATAGTGATTGCATCTTGCCCAAACATGATGAGATAATATGACAGCTAATGATACTGAGCGGGGAATCCATCATGCTTATTTTGGGCTCCCAATCAAGGTAGTTTAAAAGTTTCAGATCCCTCTACAGACAATAAAGAGAAATTGTCAGCCCCAGGGGGTGATACGGTATGTCTATACTCATTCCCTGCTCTTCTGGCTTCTGAAGTTGCCTCTCAGTACCAACTTCTTCCGGAAAGAGAGTGACTACAGGTCTGCTTTATGTTTGATATATCAAACAATAAGGACAATAATTTAATTTTAAAGAAATAGGTAATCCTGTTATAATCCTTTGTTATTTACCAAGTCTGACAATTTTCTAATTTCTTACACCAATTGTTTTGATCACTCTGGTAGATACTAACAGTAAAATGTATCCTGGCATTACATATATTTGGCTCATCTCTGCTAGGGAGGTTTAACGTATGTTATTTTAGAACATGTATGCTTATTCTATAACTGATTTTTTTCTTATTCATATTTTACTATTCCCATGCATCTGCAGTTTTTTATGCTTTAAAAAAAAATATGTTGTGATTGTGTTTGTTTCTCAGATTGAGATTTACAGCAAAACTGTATGTCCAAACCAAAATTCACTCAGTGTGTTGTGGACCTGTCAGATCTATTTTTTAGAGCTGCAGTCACCCCAAATCATAAAAATCAAATCAATAAGAGCAATGTTTTGTCAAATTTTGAGTTTTATTTAGTCATTAACCAATAAGACAATCATTTCATTAATAGCTAGCATCTCTTTGTCTATCAAAATAGTACTATTTGCAGCCTCAGGGAACCTAGTGAGAACAATATAGACCTGGAACATTAGTTTCAGACATTTAAGCATAGCATCTAACATAATGTGTCTCTGATTTAAGGAAAGATGTGTGTCAGTGAAGTGTTCATTCTTTTCACTCTCTGAAAAGAAGAGTTGCAGCTTTATTTAGACAAGCCTGACCATTGAAAGTGAAAAATTACACAGAAGGGGCAGAGGGAAAGGAACAAAGTTTTAAAAGGCAAAATGACTTTTATCTTCTCCAGGGAGACTTGTGTTTGTCTTCAACAACTGGCTGTAAGTTGAATACACTGTTACAATCACACCATATAAAATAGTGTAAAACGAGAATACATAAAAATCATGAAAAAATAATTCATGGTCCTATTTTAGATTTAAAAATTCCTTGGAGAAGCTAATTAAATTTCAGACAAATTTAAGTTTTTTTTAAAAAAAATTCACCCCATAATGAGTGAAGTTCATGCTTTCAGAAATGGATTTCTTTTAGACTAGATCAACAAAAAGGAAATGAAGAATTTGGGCCAGTGCATACAGTGTGCTTATCTCCATTGGACTGTGATACTGGAGCTATGCAAACAGGAACCAGTTGACAATTTTTTCCTCTAGGCTCATCATACACTGACACTTCTGCCAATAAAACTTCATTCATAAACTTGGAGTTACTCCCAATTTATATTTGTGCTAGTGAAAAGAGAATCAAACCCATTGATTTTGTGACAAACTGCTAATGGTTCTTTAAAGGTGTCCTGCTTTTCAATGAATGTAAGGGTTGATTGTTTCCATACTGCATACTCACTGCTTCCTTCTGTCCTTGACCTTTATCTGAGAGACACAATTTCAGGATGACTTGGTAAAAGACTTTTCAGGAGATCTTGCACCTGGTATTCTGTAATTTTCCTTTGATTTAAAAAAAGAAAGAAAGAACAAGCAAAGTAGATTAATGACATTGATTATTATTTACATATAGATGTATGTTCAGTGGGTTTCAATACATGCATGCTTAAAAATAACAAATATGAATTAACAGAAAGTGTTTAATTAGTTCAGTTAAAACTAAAAGATAACAAAATAGTCTAATTACGTAACTACTTAACTACTATTAATTTTATTGGCTGGATTTTGGAATTTGTCCCTAAAAGGCAGGAAGACATGTTCCTTAGCATCACTGCATATTTCCAACCTCTTTCCACTCCTCCCTTTTGTAACTTTTCAGTTATATTGTGTTTTTACTTCCTTACGGAGGATATTCTTTTACTTTTCTGCAAACTTCTAAGTCCCTTTGTACACTTTAATATATAGTATCTCTTACTGCTGCTTTTTAAAGAATTGCCAATGGGTATGTTCTGGGCTGCAAGCAAACATTTCCCACTTGTGCTGAGCTTCTCATCCACTAGCACTCCTAAGTCCTTCTCTTCAGGGCTACTCTTAATCTGTTCTCAGCCTATACTTGTGCTTGACACTGCCCCAACCCAGGTGCAGGGCCTTGCACTTGGTCTTTTTGAACTTCATGAATTTGGACAGGCCCACCTCTCAAGTCTGCCCAGGTGCTTCTGGATGACATCCCTTCCCTCCAGTGTGTCATCTGAACCACACAGCTTGGTATCATCAGCAAACTTGCTGAGGGTGCCCTCAATCCCACTGCCCATAGCTGTGACAAAGATGTTAAACAGTGATCTCATTAACAAACTTTTCAGGATGTCACCCATCACCAGTCTCCACTTGGACATTGAGTGGTTGACCACAACTCATTGTGACCATTCAGCCAATTACTTCTCCACTGAGGGGTCCATCCATCAAATCTATGTCTCTCCAATTTAGAGACAAGGGTTTAATGGAGGGCAACACTAAAAAGACCTGTTGGTCTCTCTGACCCACTCCAACTGCTGCAGTCAAGTCACCAGACATGCACGTGTTCAGAGAAGAGACTCTCTCCCAGGAAAAGAGTTAGAAAATGAAGTTTAATTATTGATATAGGACATAGGCACTGTACACTGTTCATTCTAGATCAGCATTAGTTATAAATCTTTTTGTGACAGGTATTCAGTAAGTGTCTGTTACATGGAGTTTCATGTTTCATGTTTGAAAGAATATTGGATTATAATTCTCTCAATAAATCTGCAAGCTATGAAAGCTTTCTTATTTCTCATTAACCTAATACTTAGAGGAAACAGTATTGAATGCTCTCATTAATACATATAAAACGCAGAGAGAGCAAGCTTAATTTCTCTCTAAATTAATTTAATTTCATATTTGAAAAAAACTTCTCTCTACAACTACATAGTAGTCTCTTACTTTTAAAATATTAATTTTCAGCATATTTAGATCTCATATTAATTGGTATTCATTATTATATATTAATTATATAAAGTACACTGAATCATGAGGGTTGACATAGTAAATAGATGTCAAGTATAGCAATTTTCAAAAGGTTGTTCTGGGAAGGAAGGGTGACTAGTTCATAAATTATTTCTTCAGCAACAGCATTTCCTGTGTTTTTTCATTATCACAACACTCTGATATTATAATTTAACTCTATATCGAGTCTATAAAGCACTGAACCCTTGCAAATGGCATTAGTGACATCAACAGAAAAGGCAAAGAAAATGTTTATGGCATTATTTCCTGACGATGGCTACAACAAGATTAAGACTGATAAGAAATAGCGCAATAATATACATACCGTCTTTCTCCAGTAGTGAAGAAAGATACTTGTCAAAAATAGGTCACTGATTTATTTACTTCCTGAATTCCTTTTATTCCTCAGTGTTATTTAAATAAATAGTTTCATTGCCCACAAGACTTTACAGTGCCCAGCTGAAAATGAGTATTCACTGGGATTCTGAAGAGAGAGATTTGAATTCATTCCTAATTAACACAATGCGTAACAAGTCTCAGTTAAAGAGGGAGTTAATTTCTGCAATTAATATTTTATGTTTTGAAGAGTCTAGCAACAGAACCTAACTATAACTGAAGAAATAAAGTTCAACAAGTCCACATGTAAGGTCCTATACCAGGGTTGAGGCAATCTGCAGTTTCAATACAGGATGGGGGATGACATGATTGAGAATAGCCCTGCGAAGAAGGGCTTGGGGGTGGTGGTTAATGAGAATCCCAACATGAGCCTTCAGTGTGCACTCAACAAGAGTTGTCAAAGAATGCCAACCATATACTGGGCTGCATCAAAAGAAGTGTGGCCCATAGATTGAGAGATGTATTTCTTCCTCTACTCCGCTCTAGTGAGACCGCACATGGAGTATTGTGCCCAGTTCCGGAATCCTCAACATAAGAAAGATATGGAATTGTTGGAGCAGCTTCAGAAGAGAGCCATGAAGATGATCAGAGGGCTTGAACACCTCTGGCATAAGGACAGGCTGAGAGAGTTTGGGTTATTCCACCTGGAGAAGTGAAGGCTCCAGGGACACATTACAGTGACCTTCTGCTACCTGAAAGGTGCTACAAGAAAGCTGGGGAGGGACTTTTTAAAAGGACATGTAGTGACAGGATGAGGGGGGATGGCTATAAATTGGAAGGGGGCAGATTTAGACCAGACATTAGGAAGAAATTCTTCACAATGAGGGTGGTGAGACACTGCCACAGGTTGCTCAGGGAAGCAGTATATGTCCCCTCTCTGGCAGCGTTCGAGGCTAGACTGGATGGGGCCTTGGGCAGTTCAATCTAGTGGATGATGTCTGTGCCCATGGAATCGGAAGTAGGTGATCTTTAAGGTCCCTTCCAATCCAAACCATTCTATGATTCATTGATTCTATGAAATATTCTTAACTTTTAATCATAAAGGCTGCAACTATAACCAGTGACATAATGTATACCTGTACATGTGTGCAGTTAGAATGCCCTTATTGCGAAGTGAAAAAAAACAATTAATTTGTCATTAGATAACAAATAATCACCTGTCTGAAATGCTTATATTCAAGTTTGCTTCAAGCTTATGTCTTTACCTGTCACACGATGCATGAGTAGGAGATTAAAGTTGTTCAAGCCAAAGTAAGAAGGAGGCTTTTCCATTTCTAGTAAATTAATACAGAAGAGAAATCATCTAGTATAGGGAATTTATTCTTATCTTCAAAATTATTTGCAAGCATTGCATGCAAACAACAGTTATGAAACAGTAATATACAAAAATTTTGGGTAATTTTGTTTCTAAATCATAGAAAACCTTTTTTTAACTGGTTCAACTACACAATAAATTGATAAAGGTTGGAAGGGTCCTCTGGTCCTCTGTAGATCACCTAGTCCAATTCCGCTGCTAAAACAGGTTCACATAGAACAGGCTACACAGGAACGTGTCCAGCAGGTTTTGAATATCTCTAGAAAGGAAGATTCTAAACCCTCCTTGAACAGCCTGTTCCAGTGCTCTGTTATCCTCAAAATAAAGAAGTTTTCCTCATGTTAAGGTGGAACTTCCTGTGTTCCATTTTGTGCCTGTTGTCCTGTCATTAGGCACCATTGAAGAGTCCTGCCTCATCCTCATGACACACACCCTTTTGATATTATAAAAATTGATAAGATCTCCACACTGAACGATCCAGTTCATAGAATCCTAGAACCATGGATGCCTCAGACTTTCTTCATAAGAGAGATGTTCCATTCTCCATGTGCAGAGAAGGGCAATGAAGCTGGTGAAGGGGCGGGAGAACAAGTCTCGCGAGGAGCCACTGAGGGAACTGGGGTTGTTTTGCCTTCAGAAAAGCAGGGCTGATGGGAGACCTTAGCACTGTCTACAACTAACTGAAAGCAGCTGTAGAGAGGTGGATGTCAGTCTCTTCTCCCAAGTGACAGGTGACAGGACAAGAGGAAATAGCCTCAAGTTGATCCAGGAGAGGTTCAGATTAGACATTAGGAAAACCTTCTCACTGAAAGGATTATCAAGAGAAGAGGTGCCCAGGGACCTCTCAGAGCTGGTTGAGTCACCATCCCTGGAGGTATTTAAAAGAAGGTTAAATGAAGCGCTTAGAGATATGGTTTAATAATAGACAGGTACAGCTGGACTTGATCTCAAAAATCTTTTCCAACCAAGTGATTCTACAATTCTATGAATTTTCTTATGCACAATGGTTTTGAATGCACTATTCTTTCACCTGCAAAGATACACTGATTTCAGTAGGAACGTATAAGTTGAAAACATGACATTGGTACCTTCTAATTGAAAGCAGCCTGCCATTATATATATATTTTTCTATGATCTTCAAGCTATTTAATCTGCACTAAAGAGTATTGCTAGGAACAGACCACCATTGGCTGAGCCTATAGTCTTCTACAAGCCACTGCCTTTGAAGAAAGAATATATGGACTTTACAGTCTCTAGACTTTGCTTAGCAGATGAGCTAGTGTATGAGAGTTACATTTTCGTAGCAAAAATATATTGTAATCACTGATACAGAATTTGGCACATGAATGTTCAGGAAGCATTTGTAATTTAATATGGATCCTATTTGTAAAATCTAATAAAATATCAGTGGCAAAAGGCAAAAGGCAAGATGCAAGAAATGATGAAAGAAAGGATAACATGGCTGAAGGATAGACATCACGTTTCTAGTGCTATCAAACACTGTAGTCATTGATAAAAGCATAAATTTCACATTTAAATAGAATTTTCAAAGTAGAATTATTTGAGCCCTTCTTCTGCATCAGAAATCAGAACCGTAAGGTAAACCAGCTACTATAGTCACAACACTAATCTAGGGTAGTCCATAGGTTCACTTATAACTTTCTTCTTGTCATTAATCAACCTTCAGAAATTCTTGGTTATAAAATCTTTATATTATATGTCATTGTGTATTATCTATTTCAATTTAAATTCCATTTGCTTTAGATTTACTTGATACTTTTTTTCAATAAATTTACTCTACTTTGGAATGAAGTCTGGATTTAATTCCCTTTTTATTCTTTTTTTTTTTGCTCCTTCGTATATCCTGAAGTATTAGTCATATCTTTTCTGAACAACCTTATCAAAAGAACGAGGTCACCGTTAAGATATTTTAGCCTTCTCTTGTAACAAAAGCACGTTAAAAAAGAAAACCTGTTTTAATATAAGTATTCTTTCTTTCTGTTGCTTAGCTGGAGATCAGTAAATAATTCTAATATTTTTCCTGTTTAATTTTCAATTAATCATAGCAAAAAAAAAATATACAAAAAGAAGCATCTGCATTTCAGCCTAAATTTTAATAACTAAAGGTACAATGAAATACAAATAATGGATTTTATTCATACTAATTTTATAATTCTCAGATGTCATTTTCTATCTTTGTGTTGTTTCCAATGTTATTTTGGAATTTAAATTCATATCCCACAGAAAAGCCCTTTTTTAGTGCATTTATATGCAATTGTAAATAAGATACATAATGGATTGTATTGTGGTTTTGTGGCAAAATTTTGGTAGTAGGGGAGCTACAAGGGGGGCTTCTGTCAGAAGACGCATGAAGTTTCCCCCGTGCCTAACAGAGCCAGTGCCAGCCAGCTCCAAAATGAATCCATTGCTGTCCAAGACCAAGCTAACCAGCAATGGTGAGAACAGGTTTGTGATAATACACTTGAGAAGGGTTAAAAAAACTTACTACAGCAGCTGGAAAGGAGGATTAAATGTAAATGAGAGAAACAACTCTGCAGATGCCGTGGACAGTGAAAAAGGAAGAGGAGGAAGGCACTGGGGCAGATTCCCTTCTAGCTCACACATAATACCATGGTGAGACAAGTTATCCCCCTACAGCACACAGAGGTGAACAATGGAGCAATTACTCACCTGCAGCCTGTGGAGGACCCACCAGAGCAGGTGGACACATGAAGGAGGCTGTGACACCATAGGAAGTCTGTGGTAAAGCAAGCTATTTGTAGGACCTGTGGAGAGAGGATCTTGGGCTGAAATAGGACTTGTGAAACTGTGGGTGTGCACGCTGGAGCAGTCTGTTTCTGAAGGACTGCATCCCATGGGAAAGATCCATGTTTGAGAAGTTTGTGGAGAGCTGTCTCCAATGGGTGTGGACCCCATGGCAGAGCAGGGGAAGAGTGTGAGGAAAAACGAGAAGCAGAGACAACACATAATGATCTGACCACAACCCCCATTCCTCATCTTCCTGCATCACTCAGGGGAGGGACATAGAAAAATCAGGAGTGAAATTGAGCTCTGGAAGAAGAGAGAGGTGGAGGGCAGGTTTTTTGAAATTTGGTTTTATTTCTCATTATCCGACTCTGATATGATTGGTAATAAATTAAATTAATTTCCCAGATTTGAGTGTTTTGTTTGTGATGGTAATTGGTGAGTGACCTCTCCTTGTCCTCATATTGGCCCAAGAACTTTTCATTATATTTTCTCTCCCCCTCTCCAATTGAGAAGAGAGAGTGGTAGAGTGGGTTTAGTGGACATCTGACATCCAGTCAAGCTCAACCCATCCCATGGAAATTTTGTTCAGTTCTGATATTCAGCTTTCCTTCTGTAGGATGACATATTCATATCCTTTCAGATATTATTTACATTCATGCACATACTTATATCAAGCACTTCTTCAGTATTATGTCTTTCAATCAGTACTTAATTGTGGACCTTAATTATATAGAAAAAAAATTGTATAGTCTTTTCAAAAATTGCTATTCTCAGAGCAATTTATTATTAATCCAAATTCAGTAACTCCTTTCAAACTTCCAACTGTCAGAACTTGAATGATATGCCACAGTGACCTTGATGAGAAAAAACAGGATTGACATGTCTCAATACATGTTTTTTTCTCTTTAAAAGATAAAGAAAAGTTGTTGAGTTTGGATATTATATAAACCCTTACAATAGGTGGAATGAATACCATTAAGCAATCATCAGGTGTCTAGTCTTAAACTCAGTTCATTTATAAATTTATTTTCCTTTGGTTGACTCTAAATTACGATATTAAAAAACCCAATTGTTTTTCTGTGGTTGTAATCTACATGTGAACCACAGTGCCTATCTGTCGATGCTTGCATATGATGCATATATATGCTTCATATATGGAATACATCAGCTGTAAGATACTTTGATGATGTAACAAGTATTAAGGTTTTGAAGTTTATTCATTATCAAACTTGTACTGTAGAGTTTGAGCTGACTTCATGTATTTCTTTTTGTGCACTAACTAATTCAAGAGAACACCATTCTCTCCTTCTATTTGAGAAACGGTCAATAGGTTGCTACGTTACAGGAATGAAAATGAATATAAATAAGCTGCTATAAATGAATTTTCATTCTTAAGTTTCTCCTAAGATTATGACCTAGCACTACAAAAGAAATAATGCATTATATGAATAGCATTTATTACTGTGAAATATATTAGTGTCTCAGATGTTTTCAGATCTTATAAGACATGGAGAATATATCATTATACAAACACATGTGCATGTATCAGCAAGATATCCAGAATTTGCAATAACAGGACAGAAATTTTCCATTTGACTAAAACGATTGAAATCTTTGAATGAATCATAAGCTAGACACACACTGAATGGAGGTTTAAATTTTTCGAGACAGCTGTGTGTTAAGTCAGGATACTACCTTTCATACCAAATGAAATTTGATCACCTATTAAATAAATTTGGGGTAATTTTTGAGTTGTCATTTCAAACTCCAGTATAAAACCTGCTGAGGGGAGAAAATAAAAAGATATCTAGAAAAACATCTACAGAAAATGTAAATCTTCTCAATTTTTTTTATCATAATCTTTATTACTTATTTTTTAGTCATAAGCAGGAAAAGAGGTCTCTTGTTGCATATGAGTGATTGATGAATGTATTGAGTACAAAATCTACTTTAGACACCTAAATAAAGTGTTCGCTTTTACCTGATCTTAGTATAACTCTTGATACAGCCAGTGGAGAGTTTTGTGAGTTTCCAGAGCCATCTAAGTGAATATAATCTAAAATGTTGCTATGAGTTACCCAACAGAGAAAACTACCCAAAGCAGAGGAAGCTAAAGGAGAGTAACTTTCTAGCTTAAGCTTTAAACATTACATAGTGAATTGGATTTACGTGCCAGGGTTTGGCAGTGGTGGAGACTGTAGGTGTGGTGTCTGTGAGAACATTGCAGGAGCTACATCCTTGGACACTGCCATTTCGTGCGGACACAGCACATGACACAGCTGAACCAATCAGCAGTACCGGTAGCACTTCGGTGAAAATGTAATTAAGAAAGGGTAAAAAATGGTACACGGCAACTGTGTGAGACAGGAGTAAGAGAAACAACCCTGCAGACATCAAGGTCAGTGATGAAAGAAGGGAAGGAATTGCTTCAGACACCAGAGCAGCCTGTGGAGAATACTACAGACCAAGTTGTCTGTCTGCTGTCCATGGAAAAATGTGTGTTCAAACTGATTTCCAATTTCTCCAGACAGTTCAACACAACACACCACCTGAGTGACCTGCATAACAGGTGGAATCTAAGTCATGGACATGGGAACTTAATAGATATGATGAATATTTGATGAGATGGGGCTATATAATAAGGGAACTATACCTGTGTATATTAAAAGATGGAAAGGAAGGTGGTGAATAGTGTGGGTATACTGGAGAGTGCAGAGAACGATGCAGATGGTATGGAGAAAGGAGTATGGACTGTACAGTGTCTGACTAAGATGTAGTTAATTTTCTTCATATCAGATCGCTGCCAAATGGTGGTGTGTTTTGGATTTGTGAACATGATAAGTGTTTGGGCTGCTGCTAAATAGTGCTTGCAAAGCTTTCTCATTTTCCCACTCTGCCCCCTAATAGTAGGCCAGGGTTGAATGAGAAATTGGGAGGAGCCACAGCCAGGACAGCTGGCCCCAGCTCACCGGAGAGATATTCCATGTCGTATTACATCATGCTAAGCCAGAAAATATCAGAGAAGCTATTCGGGGAAAGGTAACCATTGCACAGAGACTGACTGGGAACTGGTCTACTTGTGAGAGGGGCTGTTTGCTGTTTTTCTTCCTCTTTCCTTCACTTACTAAGCTGTCTTTATCTGGCTCCACAATTTTCCTCACTTTTACTCTTCCTATTATTTTCCCTGTCTTGCTGGCCATGTGTGGGTAGGTGGGTAGGGTGTGAATAATTTGTTGTGTGGAGCTTAACTGCTGGCTGTGGTCAACCCACCACAAGCTCTTATTATTTTTTGCTAGTAACTGATAGCAAAGCAGATGAGAAACATTAATCTGATGATGTATTACTACATATGATGGCGGGATTCTTTTCCCCCTGCTAGTCACACGGACCACTCTGTGATGCTTTGCATAACCTTTGACACACTTGGAACAACATCTTCTCTCCCCTCTTTTGGCTACTGTCTGATCCAGGGGAACACAGGCTTTTTAAGGAAAAGAAATCCCTTTGTACAGACAGTCATCCACAATGCCAAGGCACTCCCCTCAGCCTACCTGAAACTGGTGATTTGGAAGGAGACTTCCTTATTGCCTGAAGAAAGAGGCTGATTTCAGTTATCTCCCTGGCAGCTGACACTTGATACCTGGATCATGCCCCAATGAGATGGTCTAATTGGTGAAAATATCCAGCTGTATGACATCTTCCAAGTGCAGCCAAACTGAATGTGGAAATATTAAAAATTAAATATTCAAATATCTGATAAAAATTCCAAACCCTGTGAGTTTGCAATTATGTAGAAAGCCCTCTGAGCTCACCTGGATCACAGCAGGATAAGCCCAGTGATCTGCCCATGAGCTGGGTTACATCTCAGGCATAGAGTGCGATCTTAAGCAAAGCATAGGCCCTAGGTGAATACATCCCCCCTTGAGAACCAGCCATTGCCTGTCAGGAATGCTGGTGCATTTTATAAGACTATTCTCTTAAGGGAAACTTCCAGTCTAGCCTCTCTATGGCAAGAGCCATAGTTCTTTTACACTTAAACAATGATATATATTTCTGTACACATATCTGTACTTCTGCTTTTGCATACATATATATATTACACCACGTAGTAAATAGGAGTGAATCTCATCATTTTTAGTATGAGTAAATCACTAATTAGTTTTATTATAAGACATACATTGGCTCATTTTTAATTACATTGTTAATCAGTTGATAATTGAGTTTTAATAGGACTTTTGCAATCTTACCTTAATAAATTCCAAAATTGCTGATTATAAATTATAAATTCCTATATGTAACTCTAGAAAACAGCTTTTCCCACCTCCCAGGGCTGTGTCCCTGACCTTTTCATCTCATAGAATAACCAGGTAATCCAAACTTTTTTTTGGAGGCTCCACCCACCTTCCTAGAGCATGTAGCAGAGCAAGACCTTTCTCCAGTATAACTATGGAGAGTACCTTGCATTTTGTTATATAAGAAAACATGTATGTAATCTATTTGCTATGTCTTACCTTCCATTTATATGTTCTGAGAAAATATGATGTTTATGCTACGCAGGAAATAACATTTACAAGTTGCAATATGTACACAAAGAAGTGCTGGAGATTTGTGAATTATGAATGCTAATACCAGATTATTTTCTTTGTGTCTTTGATGTTGTTTCATGGTGCAAAAAGAAGTCAGGTCATGTTCAGATCAGATTATTTGCTATTCTTCCTTCACTCCACTCTAGCAACGGTAATCAAGGACGTTAATGAGCCAATAATGTAGGTCTTGACAATAAATGGAAGTTAGAGCTACTGTTTTTTTGGTTCTAAATGTTCAGCTCCAAAAATGCAATTCAATACTGTTCACAAATTTTGATTAAATTATTTCATTTAAAAAAGTTTAATCTTCTTCCATCATCCTGCAGAGATGGAAAGAAAATATCAAAAGGAATTTATAGAAAACATTTTTTCCAAACTTTACTTTTTAAAATAAATTTTCAGTAATGACGTTCAGTAAAATTAATTTCATTATATATTAAAATTCTACAGCAACTGAAAACATTTTGCTTGGCCTCAGAGAGAATTCTCTTTTTTCAGGAACAGAAAAATAATCTTTTTCCTTTTCATAATTCTTTTTAAAAAGGGAGAAGGAAAGAGGGTTAACAAGGGATACAAAATTGCCAAAGTTGGGAAAAATAATAATTGATACACTGATATTTTACATTTGTACTCCTGCTAAGGTATTTTTATATCTCTGCTGAGCAATGTTAAAACCAAGAAAAATGTGGACTTGTTAATGGAATTTACAGAACTAAGTTAAAGTGTGGCCATAGGTGTATAAATGTGTGTGTGTGTGTGTGTGTGTGTATGACTACACATGAGACAGAAGAAAGACAAGGAGTTAAATAATGTGCGTATAAACCGATCTTATGTCATGTTGGGACACTGTATAGCGTAAATGTCTTTCAACACCTTAAGTAATTGTTTCTTGAAGCATGGAGTACCAAAGTAAACAAGGAAAGAAATTGTTTTCGATGTTCTCTAAATTACTCAGAGGAAATTAGACTAAGAAGTGATGATATCTATGTCATTAATTATAATAGCAATAATTAAGTTCAACGTCCTTAGAAAAGTTGGCTTAGTCCTACTTAAAAGTAAACAAACAGCTTATGCTTGGCTCAGAGAACAGAGAACTCCGTTTTTAATCAAGTAATAGAGAAAGTAAAGAATCCATCTGTTCAGTTCAGTTACAAATATTTCAGCAGTCATGGACCCAGGAGTACCTGTAATACTTGTCCCTTTTTGTTGTATTCTAGTAGCTATTTTTCTGGTCAGATAAAAAAACCTGACAGAAACAGACTTAAATGTCTTCCAATTTAGAACTGGATAAAGATTACTTGAGCTTTTCATCAATCAAAACTGAAAATTCACATCAGCTCTATTCGCCCTGATGTAATTTTTCACCTGTCTCATAGAGAGATTGTGTTTCTTGTTCTTCCAAAATATATCTTGTTCAATGATATACAGTTATTTTCAGTTCTGAGAGTTATCTTTTAATTCCATTAAAAAACATCTTGGGCATTAAAAATATTTTCTTGGAGAATATACTCACTCAACATTACATTTCCATAGCAAAATATCAAACAAAAAAACCCCAAATAAAACAACTGTTTTTAAAAATTAGTGAATATTTTTACCTGTTATCTCTGTACCCTCCTATGTCTTTACAGTATAGGACAAAAAAAAATTACTATATCGTATCTGATACTGACATATTTATTTTCCTTTTTTTCTGTTTTTTTTTCTGTTATTTTTTCTCATATGAATAACATCTGTTTCTAATACTTCATGGAATCTCAAGGATTGTATGTAAAATCAAATTTCTTTTGGGAAAAAAGCTGGAAGAAGTAATTTTTTTCTACTTCTTGTTATAAGGGGAAAACACACATTTGAGAAAGTAATTTTATATTAACAAAAATAAGGGATAAGCAGAAGAATGATTCTCTTAAAATAAAGGATTAGAATAGATGCTGTCCTGAAAAATGTTCAGAATGTACAGAAAAGATATAGATAAATTTAAAGATTAGTCTGAATGTTAAGATGGTATATGTTTGAGTGAGACATTCCCATATCCATTAACTTCTTGCCTTTGAAAGACTCTGGATCTAAGATGACTCAAATGAAAATAAAACGTATTTTAAAGAAACAATATTTAGAGATAATCATTTACTTCGAAACAAATTTGAAAAATCTGTTTTAAGAATGAAATAATTTTATTAAAATGTATTCAGATAATTTGGTCCAAAATGTACTTTTCTTCAGAAAGAGTAAAAGAAGGATTTTCCTACCAGCTTAATTAAAAACATCATAGAACTTAGAGGTTTCTAACACAGAAGCTACAGCCAAAAAGCTGTTTTTCACTGAACTTCCTTCCTCTCTCATATCTCAGTTCTAATCTCTGACTGTTGACATATTGTTTTACACTGTCAGTGAAGCACCAGATATTTACTTAAAAAAAAACAACCCTTCCCTCCATCCCCAACAATAAAACTATATTTTACATCAGGTTGAAAAATGACTACAGTAAACTACAGGATTTCAGTGGCAACTGGAAACACTAGTTGTATCCCAGAGTTTTTCAGTTCAAGCATAAAACACAAATAAGAAAATACTTATTGCAAGCCTAGTTGATACATGGCTTTGATTAAAGAAAGTTCTAACAAAACAGCCATGAGTGAAGATTACACTTGGCCTGTGGTCTTTTATGATAAACAGAAAAAGATCATTGATTTGGGATTTGCTGTGTTTTTACATATATCAAGCACCTCTTAGATAATCTATTTATTTTTTCTAGTACCAGTAATTGACAAAATAATCCCATGAAACAAAATCAGTTGACTCAATTTCCAAATGTCATTCACACAACTAAATGCATGGGAAGGGAGAAGTAGAATAAAGGATTTTGCTGTTGGAATTGTCAGCTGTGGAAACAAGTGAAGAGTCTTACTAAAAGCAAGACGTCTCCATAGGAAAATAGGGGACATTGAATACTTTATTTCCAAGTACTGGAATATTTCATGTTCATCGCAATGTTCTAGAGTCTCAAAATAGATAATTGTGAAATGCCTTAATTTTCATTTGAAAGAAAAAAGGATAAGTTTCTAATGCTATATCTGCAACATAAATGGTTGAGAAAATGAATTACAGTCTCAGTTCAAAAGGAAAAAGAGACATAATTCATAAAACTTTACAAATTTTCACAATTTCTTTTAAATAATTAAGAGGGGTAGCCATTTTGCTTAATAAGGATCTCATTATAATTTCAGAGGTGTATTATAATATAAACTTCAGAGTTTGGAGTGTGGGGGAGAGGAAGCTTTTCCTAAAAATTTCAGTATTTTTTTAATTATGTAAAAAATTTTTAATCATAATTATAGAAAACCTTTCCTACCTCTTTTGTTTTCAGATAAGGTCTGGCATTTCGAAAATAAAATTCAGACCAAACATCTGTGCTCAGAAAAAAAGAGAGCAAATTAGAAAGACCTAAATCCATGTAAATCTGCTTGATTTATAAGTCTATGCCAATTATTTTTGGGTTAGCAATATGATTGACTAGAATTTGCATGAATAAGGCTGACTTTAATCTATTCTTTTAAAATACCAATGGATTTCTTTGTCTCAGACACTTTAAAGTTCCCAGAATACATGGGAAAAGGAAGAAATAATTGTTATTTTTCACACAGGCAGATCTTTATGATCTACACTGCTGCACTATTTCTTCCTTACTCAAAAAATAAAACTACAAGATGAATGACGAGAATGGAAAAAGTAAAGCTAAATTCATCACTCAAAAAAAAAAAGTAAATCTCCAAACATAGTGCTGATGTCTATAGATAAATCCATGAAATTCTCTAATATCAGTGTTCAAAATGTGATATTTGTAATGCAGTTACCTAGAATTTGAAATGTGTACAAAACCTACCAGAGAGCTTATCACTCTTGTTTAACAGCAGAATATGAAGTCAGCAAGATGGGTGTCACTTCATCATCCTGAGAGACATTGGATTTGGTATGTGAAACAATTTTTGTAGGGAAGGTGTATAAACTTCTGACAGACATTAGACAAGGTAAAATTACAAGAAGTCAATTTCATTTGCCTCTTAGAGAATTCTACAAGAAGTGTTTTTTTGAAATCAAAGGCTATGCTTCTTTTCATAAAAATTCATATTGGTAAGTTTCGAAAAACAGAAGAGAACTATAGGCTTTTTGGGAAGTAGCAGCAACTCTAATTTTGTCTATTTTACATAAAGCTGTTCCAGACTTTTACGTATAATCTCCTTACATGTTTTTAAAATAAAACATAGTAAAACAAAGTTCTGCATTGGGATCCCAGTCTAATATCATGAGCTATGCTTATCACAGGGGCCCTTCTCTCCAATTCTGTTTCAAAACAAAGTATCAACAATGATCACAATCTGTCCTACCAGGCACCCTCAGAAGAAACCTTAACATGCAACCTGGATGAGAGGAGCAGAATGCAACAATAGAAGATCTTTCCCATGGTATAGACACAGCCAACACAAGCCCTCACTGCAACAGAAGATAAAAGAAGACCTAAAGTGTTTCTATTCATTGGATTTCAGCTTTTGCTCTGCCTCTTAGCTGTCAGTTTTAAAATAGTTTTGAAGTTTTTGTTTGTTTTCTCAGGAGATTTCAAACCTCCACAAGGTAAAACATTTTTATATCATTTGAGGAACTGACTTTTTACTCTGCTTTTTCAAATCTTTTCTTTCTTCTAATGTAAGTATCTGTATGCTCTATAAAGAAGAGTTACTCCCGTAGAAATTTGTGTTTCCTGTTGGAGAGTGGGAGAAATGTTATAGCAAAATCTTTGAAAAAATTGAACACATGGAGATCTAACCATACTGTAATTTCTTGTAAACCACTGTGTAACATAATAAGACAGAGAATTAAAGAAGAAATTCCAATATATTTTATAGAGTCTAACAAAGTACAACCTTACAGTATTTCCATACAGCATTAAAGCAGTTTTACAAATTTCATCCATTTCCATAACCAAGAAAAACACCCCTATCAATTTGGAATAAATTTATGTTTTACTGCATTTAGTCTTCCTGTGAAAATACCTTTGGTATCATACTATGTGTATATATAAAATCTGCCATTACGACTACTGTTAAGTTGCAGGTGGCATCCAATGTCAGTGTTTATAACAACTCACACAACTGCAACAGCAAAATTAAATTTCTTCTAATTTTTTATTAGAAATCGTATTTGAGTTACATAATGTATGTCACAAGCAGAGCTCTACTCTACTGGATTACAAATTCTGATAGGAAAAGTTAAAGATCCCTTCCCCCACATAGGGTCCCCCAGCTTTGTTATCAGGTCAGTAAGGAAAAGTGTTTTTCATCTGGGTGGCAACTTACAGATTCTTCTTCTGTATCCTTAAAAAAGTATGCTTCCTGTCTCTTTCCATGCTGCAGTACTGATGCTTGCTAGCCCCACCTCACACTGGAGGCCATGGTAATTACTGCAAGAAAGAAGGGAATTTCATCTGCCCCCTGAGAAGATTTTGCTCAGACTTGAGTGCTGCAGCCAAGAGCAGTCCAAGAGGCAGTCTCTGCTTTTGCTGCAAAAGCCTTCCTTTTCAACCAGAAGGTGTAGCACCTAAAAAGTTTACATGGTAAAAGAACAAAAGATATTCTGTAACATCTCAAAGATCCTGTAAACTGGTTCTAGAACCATGGTCCTAAAATACTACCATTCTGTAATTAGTGACTGTAGTAAGTCAGTGGAGATGCACAGATTTGGAGAGATAAATCCATAAAAAGAAGGGTATCAGGAGGTCTTGTTAAATAATTTCTTGATAGATTTGTTGGAGTAATTTATGTTTTGTTTTGTTCTGAGTTGTTATTAAGTTTTCCATAATACTTCTGAGGTTCAGGGGCATCATAGTATCTTTCATCTGGAACCTGAAAAAGAAAATAATAAGCTACTTCAAAGTCTTAGGTTGTTTTACATTACTCGTTCTTTGAAATAATTTGAAGAACCACAAGCAAGAGCACGGAAGACCATGTAAACTAAGTTCATCACTTCGTGCATACTTATTCCTTTCTCTTTTTACTTTTTTTTTCCTTACAGTTTTCATTTTTGTCTCTTCATCCTTCATAATAAGAGGAACGCCTTATAGAAGGAACTCAGAATTAGAATACATAAGTAGAAATATCTATTTTTAGTTATTACTTTTGGACATATTCTATACTGCTTGAACATCCTGGTGGGTCATTCTCTATGCAAAATTATGATTTACATAAATTTCTTAGTTTGACAAGTAGTAGACTGAATTATTTTAGTCTGTACATTTTAGATATCAAATACACGAGATACAGATCTTTGTACAATTTATTTGTCATCTTTGTATTTAGATGTGTTCCCAATTAGGGTTGAACATAGCTTCTCGTATTTTTAGGTGCAAAACGTTGCAGCTGTGTGCATGGGGACAGAATTAGTTCCATTTGGTTATCATTATTATTATTATTATTATTATTATTCATTGAATAAAATGCAGAAAATCTGCAGATATTGTATTTAAAACCAGTGACAAGTGGAAGGTAAGATTCATATACAGAAGACTTTAACTATATTTTTCTGAACAAGAATCTTAGTTTTACTTCTCTGACATCATTTAAAGGTCAAGGTGAGAACATATTGAAGAAAAAAAAATGTATCTTTGCTCATTCAAATAGACAGAATGACCTTTCCCTGATATTTGAATTAATCTGGTTTTCATTAAATATTTCATGTTGTAAGGGTTTCATCATGTGACTTAGCAGAGGGAATAGAAATGTTACTACTGGACATACGTATGTATGTATATAATAGCTTTACTTAAAATCTGAAATCAAAAAGTTAAAATAACCTGCTGAAAGGTTAGTTTTACTTGAAGCATGTCATAAGGCATCATGGGCTATGATCATAGCAACTTTCCTCTGGATACAGAATCTTATAAGCTTGTGTATTTTGGAAACTGGAAACACTATTAATTTCCTCTTATTTTTCCTATGTTAATGCTAGTTCTCCACTCTGTCAGTATGCAATGCTTTAGAAACTAAAAAATGACATTACAGTTTTCATTTGTGAAGTAAAAAATAGGTGGAATGATCTATAAGGTCAGGCTAATGCATAAGAAGAAATAACCAAAGCTCAGCTGGCAACTAAATTGGGAAACATGTTTTAACCACAGGTCAAATCAAATTGTCAAAAAGAAACACAAATTTGAATAAAGAAAAATAAAATCTTGCCTTATGTACACAACGAAGTCACATAAAATTTATCTTCCTTATGTTGCAGAAAAGATCAAACAGTGAAAATGAAATCTCACAATATAATATCACATCTGCACAAAGTGATGGCAAATGCACTTGAGGGAATCCAAGCACCTCAAGCCACATTAAAATAAATATTTTAAAGAAAAAAAAAAAAGGAGCAGGATTCCCTACAAAGAGAGAAAAAAGAAATATGTAATGAAAACTCAAGACAGACAAGTGCTAAAAAAAGCACTATATGATTTACAGAAATCACTTCCAGTGATTAAAATATAGATGAAAAGAATGGAGTTCCTACTGCCTTTTTCTATCCCACAAACAATAAGAGGAAAATTACTCTCTGGGAAAATTCAAGCTAAAATGTCTGACTCTATTTCTTATCCCTCAGGGATGCTCTCACAGCTAGATGTAGCATTTTCCACATCAAAGTTTAACTTTTATCTAATGAGAAAAGAAACACTGATATACTTATATTTTTATCTAGGGGGAAAAAGTCAAATCCATTCTCCTTATATATAGAGAACTTGTAAGCGATATTAGCATCTTTTCCAATATTTCCTGGATTTCAAGCAGAAAAGGCATTTGTCACCAATAAAGTCTATGCAAGAAAAAAATGCAACAATCATCTGTAAATTACTGGTACAACAGTAGGAAATAAATTACTGATTAACTAAGCACACAAATACCCTATGTTTGGATTACTTTATGTAGTATTCTCATTAATTATGTTTCTGAAGAAACCACAAGGAATTATCACCACAGACAGTCACTGATATTGTTAATTAATGTCCTAATAAAGGAATGGGTATTTACAGTTGAGAGCAATAAGACAAATAACAAAATCTTGTGAGAAGTTTCACGTATAGTTTTGCAATTATGAAGCATTAGATTGTTAACCTTGATTTTGAAAAAAAAACTTAAAAAATTTTAGCCAAAATTAAAACTATAATAAAAAAATCATGATAGTTTATCTCCATTCGTATTGGGTTTGATTGAGTAAATTCTTGAATAGTTTCCTTGAGGAGGAAAATTTTGTTTTTCTGCTCTGATAACAGAGACAAAACCAAATTGAAAGCAGAAAAACCCCTTTTCAAATCAAGGATAAGCTCTTTATCTCTCTGAGGGTCGATATCTAACTGTGGTTGTAATCACTTCTATTGAGACTAGTAAGAGCATTCTTAATCTGTGCTTTCCAGTAAATAAATAAATAAATGAAAAAAAAACCAACCATGCATTACTGAGTAGATTTGGGCTTAAGGACCATCCTTAAGAGGCAGAAAAAGCCATGTACTTCTATATTTACCATTGTTTTTTCTACAAGGTATAAGTAACCATAGAAGAATGAGAAAATACTGGCTTTTAGGGCAGGATTAGACTTAAATTTTGTACATATATGTATTTTATATAATAATAAAATTAATGAATACCCATTTAAAAATGAAATAAAAACACAGAAATATAAAACCAACCCCAAAAAACAATAGGTAACACTTGTGAAAAGTTTCACTGTTTTCATCTCTCATGCCATTCTGGGCAAACAGTTCGATCATTCTTGGTTTGGCAACGATCATATAAGCTAAAACATGTCTTAAACAGCACAAACATTAAATATGCATTGTTCTGCTGGGAGATAATGTTTGGTGTGAGTAGAATTGTTAGTCAACCATCAGATTTTTTTTTTAAATACTCCAGCCAATTTTTTTTCCACATCTGACTGCTTGTCTGAAGTGTCCAACATAGTACATGGTGGTGACAAGAATTTGAATTTTTTCCAGAGTCTGCATTGCTTGATGATATAGGATGGAAAGTCTTCACAATTCTTTCCTTTCCCCCCTCCATTTCATGGTTATTTATAATCCATTTTCATATTGTAACTTGAAACTTTGAATGTGTGTCAAAAGTTTCACTAGAATACTTCAACTTTCAAGCTTTGAGTGTAAACTGAAATAATCAGTATAGCCCATTATATACTAAATTAAACAGGAAAATACAGAAAATAATATTATAGCCCTGTTTTGTGTATGTCCTCAAACTTTTTGCCTGATGCATAAAATGTTCAATCTAACAGCAAAATATTTGCTCTTAGTCATTAGCGGTTTTAGGTCTGCTTCCACTTTACTTTACAAAAATGAAGACATTTACTTGGCCACTACTGTAATATCTGTTATTTCTGTTATAAAATATCTCTCTCAGTATGCTCCTCACAGCAAAATACACTGAGTTGAATAACTTCTCTTTGGTTTAATGTTTTGAAAAAATGTTTTCCTTTTCACACTGTAAAAAGATAAGATTTTTCCATTATGTTTTAGATTTACTTTGGCCAGGTGTGGCAGAAAGACTAAGACAGTAGCGAAACAGAGGCAAAAGACAGTCTTAAGGGAGGAAAAACCGAACTAAATGAACACATAAGAAGAGAAATATTTGTGCCTAGTGCATAATCCACAGTATCAAAGAAACAATACTAAAACTCATGATACTAATTCTTTTTGATTTTTTTCCTGTCTGAAGTAAAAGTGGCTGCAGCAACTGAATGGCTGCTTTCCATCTTGAGAAAGATTTTTTTGACTGGCTTCAAGGAAATTGCATTTTTAATGGCTTTAATCTTTTTCTTTGTGTTCTTTCTTTTCTAGTTTTAGCAGTTTTTTCCAGGAGTGTATTACAAGGAGCTCCAGTTGTTTCAAATACAATAGCAAAAGAGAGAACACTTTTGCCTTGAAGCTTTTATTGTGTCTTGACAGATGCTGAAGAGAGAGAAATTCTCCAGAGCTTTAAGCAACTTTCTTAAATCAACTGGTTCTGTTCTGACTATACATTCAGAGAAACAGAAGGTGAAAAAAAGACAAAAAGCATGCTTTTGAAGTCTTAAAGTCAGAGCTGCAGAAGTTTTCCATCGAAAAACTTAAATCTCCAAATCGTTACTGTGTCTTGCTCCCTTGCTCCTAGGACTTCTTCCACATGGCACCAGAAACAACAATTAGAACTAAATATCTAAGATTAAACTGCTAAAACAAGCACTACTTACTTCTATAAAAAAATTATTTCAACTTGAGTCAGGAAACACAAGAAGAAGATGTATATGTTTAATGCCACATCTACATACCCAGGGGCTAGGTAAATACGATTATGACTCGCTTAATGGTGGTATATGGTTCCAACCAGAGCATCATTAGTGGATTTCATAGTTAAGCAAGCTGACATATACACCTGATCTGACTTAACCACCTTAAGCTAACCTAAACTCAAGTAACCTAACCAAACATTAATATAATACATGCATCACATACATTAATAATTATTATTGAAATAAATAAATATATGCTAATAAAACTATTAGTATTGTAATACTGTAATAATAATAGTACTGTAATGTACTGTACTGTACATAACAACTCCATCATGGAGCTGAAATTTTCTTTGTTCACTTTTCTTGTGAAGTGAGACAGAGGGGATGTTTAAGACAACTCAATGCCGTAGCTATAGAGGATGCCTTCAAAACAATTTATATAAATCTAATACAGTACCGTACTGTATTACAGAGCGCAATTTCCTTTCTTATTGAATGTGCAAAACACAGATCATGGCCTATTTTAATAACATTTTTTCCTTCCTCATCTTGTTTTATTTCTTTTACCTTGGTTTACAGATCTATTACCTTCTTTTTCTTCTTAGAAGCTCTTGTAGAAACTGATTGCTGTCGTTTGGAGGCCATACTGAATGAAAATGGGGTGTATGTAAGATCACTTTCAATAGAAGAATTGCAGTGTTTGTTTACATGCTTTATGTTGTTTACATCCTTCCTTAACGCACATCTTTATTCCGGACAGTACTTACAACACCTTAGAGCTCTGAATGCATGCTATTGTAGAAGCAATTATTGACTAAGAGGTTTGTGTTGCTCAGGAAACAAGAAATTGCTAATCAAACCTACTCTGATAGCTTCAAAAGCTATCCAAAAGCTGCTGACCAAATAAATCTTACAATAAGCATCAATAGATTGACAGAGTGTAACAGGTTGGTAAAGGTCTGGTATCTTTTATTGTTCTAGGAGAAACAACTTCAGAGCAATGGACCTTAAACTTAGTGCTAAAGGCTCAGAGACAATCTCTTCGCTGCCCGAATTTGAAGATAATCTGATATGAAAATTGAGCTTTAAATTTTTAAGAAGACCTATTTTAATCCAGGCTTGCTTTGTTACCACTCAGCAGTAAACAGAAATGCTAAAGCTACATGCAAATTAAAAACACCTGGGATTGGAGAACATTTTGGTAACTGCACATGATGAGCAACATCAGGTTCAATAAGCTCTCATAGCCCCTGACTTGCTGCAGAGGTGGCAGGGACTGTATGAGGGACATGTAATGGCCAAACTACCCCCTGGGAAATGAGAAGCTTGGGAAGGTCCCAGGAGTATCATAGCTACTAAGCCTAACTGAGACAGTGGGATTGATCTTTCTTTTAGCTAGACAACAACTTTCCTGTGCTAAGGAATATTAATTGATAAATAAATGGAAATTTATTCACTAATATAGCCATAGCTTCAGTTTTCAAACACTTTCTTCCACAATCAAAAACTGTAGCCTTAAGATCCAGCCTTAAGAGCAAAGACTGTGAACATCCTGAACAGGGTCCTAATGCAACTTAATGTTCTAGAGCATGAGGCTCTTTTGCAAAACTAAAGCTTTCCATCAACTGGAATTTGTGAAGCTTGGACAGCTTTGCATGTTCATGTTGCAGTTGTTTTTTGTGTGTCTTGCCCAGTGAGGTCACCTGTGGTGGTTAAATTGAAAGTTGTATGCAGACCTACTAATCTCACTGTAGACTTTCTCTCTCTGGAGGTCTTGCTTAACACTGTTTATTCAACAGAACAGCAATACAATCTCTGTAAGAATTCTGATTGCTGGCATTTACAGTTATCTTGGAGAGGAGCTGTTGTATTAATTCATCTGTAACTGATCCTCATGCCCATTCTCTGCAAAAAAAACGGTTCATTGCCTAGAGTAGATTCTGCTAGAGAAGTCTTACTCTCATGAGCTTCCAGTAACCTAAATATATCTAAAAGAGAGTAAATATGTGCAGTCAAGGAGGGGAACGGGATCACACCTGAGGAGAAAGGAAATTAAGTCGGAGAGTAAGTTATTAAGAGGTAGAAAAGGAGGGTGAAAAGTACAAAAAGTACAAAAACCTCTAAAAAGGAAAATGTCAATAAGGTACTCTATCTTATGTCTTTCAAACATTTCCCCATTTCTCAATTTTATCTATAAAAATAATTTTAATTGCTTCACTAGAACCTCATTTGAATGACTTTTTTAAAATATTACTAATACATTCATATGATCATAAATAAATCACATAAAAATATCTTGATATCTCCTGTTCACTGGTATATAATTTTCCTCTTTATTTTTCCGTTTAAGAATTGTGATGAGAATGTATAAATCGATAAGAGGTGATTTTCATAGATATCAAAAATCTTTGCCTGTCTCACACTTTATGTGTCACACTACAAAGAAGACCTGAAGAGCTGGGATTTAAAAAGAGCAGCATTATCAATTTGAACACAAGAAATGCTAAACTTTATGAAGAGACACTGATGTCTTAGAAGTACATGATTAGCCCAAGGGAAAAATTCAGACTGTATCAGAATGTGCTCTACATTCTGTATATTCTTTGAGTGGTCAGACACAGGAATAGATAAAAAGACAGAAAGTGTCTTTTTTTTTACTTGTTTGTTTGTTACAGCTGTAATAGAAGACCTAATAAAGACTTACCGCTAGACAGACGTAACTGGAGCTCACTAACATAAACATAAACAAATCTAATTTAATATTACAAGTGTCAAATTACTGTGTTTCTTTATTGTATCACAAACTATTTCAAATATCAGATCATGAAAATTACGGAAACTCAAAAGTGGGTTTATATCTGCCTTCTAACAGAGTCCTTTATGTTTACCGTTTGCCCAGTGACTCATACTGCGTTAGTACAGCAAAGCAACTGTTTGGCTTAAAGGCAGATTTTGTAGATAAACAAAAGAAAAAAAAAAGCCAAAATAAAGCCTATATCCAGTGTCATACTAGTGCTTTCTTGGCAAAGCTAGATTCAATTTTTTTCTCCCCATTGGTTAGAATTTAAATGATTTGTCTGTATTCTCATATTTAGGATATGACTTGGATTTACTTAAGCTTACCTCTTCTACAGGAGTAAACATTTTCCTACACAAAACAAATTTCACTTTGACTGTGGTTAACTTTGTCTTACTACTGTTCTTCAGAAGTTGACAAAGATTATGAGAGCGTTTCCAACATCACAAGTTTCTCCAAGGTCTAGGGAACAAGCAACAAGCAAGGAGACAAGTGGATCAAAAGTGTTTTGTGAGAATCATGTGCTATATAATAGATCCTGCAGTGCTTTTCTTCCTACCACATAGACTGGAGAAATGGAGCATTATTGCTCCATTTCTTTTTTGCACATCTGAGTTTTTTACCAAAAGAAGCTAGAACTGGAAGGAGATTGTGCACCAAATTTCTTGAGGCAACTAAGATGTCTCTGGGGATCTCAGATTGGTATAAACTTCCGCACAGACACAGCCATTTAGACGTTGTCATTCCCCTCAAATCTTTTCACTATAGTATGTTCCTTACTGTGAGTGAAATTCACTCAAGATGCCCTGTAAGATCTGCTGTAGCATACAGTTTCAGAAGCAGATCTAATACAATCAGAAAAGTAAGCATATGAATTGCAGTATTTCTGCAGTTAATACATATTGTAGGAAACATCCCTGTAATGGCATTGAGAAGGTTACAGCGCCAGAGCAGCATGACTGGATCTATTTGAGCATTAATACAAGGATATAGTCTGTAACTGTTGTGCGGTCTGTATATCCTCCTACAGCATAGCACCCAGGTGACACGTGCTTTGTTGTAATGAATTGTGATAATGAATTTTGTAACGAAAGCTAGTGAATTTCACTTTTCATAGTTTACTCTACTGGACAGAAATAACTCTGGATGTCTGTAGCTGGGGTTTGTGCTGTACAACCAATACAGATGGAAATATTTTATCGAACTTAAGAGCATGTCCTCTGTTTATTAGTCTTAGGTTACAGCATGAGATTCCTCCTGCCTGATTGTGTGTTGCAATGTAACAGTACAATTAACATTGTTACTGGCAGGCTGTGTAAAATGAAGTGATAATAGTCTTGACAGAGCTGTGTGGAAAATTTTGAGTTTCCTGTTGTTCATGTGGGAGATTTTCCTCCAGGACTATCAGAACAGCATGTTTTAAAAGCAGCCACTTCACTCTGAAATGTACCTCCAAACTATACTGTAAAGCTAGATCAATTAAATGTAAAATGTAAAATGATAATCCCAGAAATAGATGGTTGTATATAGACACCATTTTCGATAACTGAAGTATTTACTACAATAATTTACTTCTATCAACTCCTTGAACAGATTTTCAGACACTTATGCATAAAGAATAAATTCTAAAACTTGAAAACAAAATGCCACCAGTCATTATGAACCATATAGTTTAGTTAGTGATGAGATTACACACCTTATTGAGTTCAGGAAATATTTTTATTGCTTCTTATCAAGAGGAGAATAAGTGACTGAGGGAAAGAAGATCAGAGATTGTATATATAAAATCATTTCAGATTGTGTTATATGAAAGACTACTAGAGCAGACTAGAAACAACTGGGTTTTAAATGTTAAGATTGGGTATGACATCAATAGAGGTTTTGAAATCCACAGGAGATTTAAATGTGGCAAAGCCAGCTGCAACACTCAATCAGTGAGAATTGGCAACAGGGTCAGTAAGTTCTGCAGCCCAGAGCTAGATCAAGGCAGACAGGCAGCCCCCAGAGCAAGTGAAGCCCTGGACGGAGCTAGGGGCAGGTGGCTCCTGACTCCCAGAAGCAGCATCTTGCACGTGGGCAGCTGATGCAGAGCGGCCATTCCCAGAAGCTTTGGCAGAAGATTTAAATGGCCCCTAAGGAGCCCTAGGACAGGAACACAGCAAACAGGAGTGGGCAAACAGGTGTGTGGCACCATCAGGTGAGACAGTTTGTGAGTTAGTTTCTATGGGCAGGGCAAGCAGGAATGGGTATGGGCAGCGTGCTGGACCTCGACCAGAAGTACCAGGGAATAATGGTGTCCACTTAGCAGAAAATTAGGGCCTTTCCAAGCTCTGTACCAGCTGTGACTGATGCAGCCTCCCAGACAGAGCCTCAGTGGTGCGTGCTGCCTCTCAGATGCCAGGCTGCAGGGTCTGCCCCCTCTTGCACTGGTATCAGACACCAGTGGGGAATTCATCTGTGGGAGGTGTGATCAGGTGGAGGATTTCCTCCCCTTGGTAATGGAACTCGGAGAGGAGGTGAGCAGGCTGAGGATCATCAGGGAGTGTGAGACGGACAACTGGAACACCACCTTATGCTGCTGGTCTCAGACCCAACAATCAGGCATGCCTTATGTGACAGAGGACGCCCCATCCTCTCTCCATTCACCTGGAGAGAGACATTTAGGAGGTGGAGGGGAATGGCAACAGGTTCCTGCGCAATGCAGCAGTCATGTCTCCCTTGTTTCAGCCTTAGCCTCCCAGGTTCCCTTGCATGATCGATATGGTGCTCTGCAAGTAGAACCAAACCTTGATGAGGATGATGGGTCTCAGCCTAGAAGCATCCCCTAGGTTAAGACATCCTAAGACATCCATCAAAACAGCTTCTATAAAGAAGAAAAGATGGGTCATTGTCATAGGGGATTCCCTTCTGAAAGGAATAGAAGGCTCAGTATGCAGACCAGACCCATTACATAGGGAAGTCTGCTGCCTACCTGGGCCCTCGGTGAGAGATGTGGAAAGAAAACTTCCAACTCTGGTCAGGCTCCTGGATTATTAGGCCCTATCAATTTTCCAAGCAGGCAGATCCGGTAATGAAAACCCAACAAGAAATCTGAGGGCAATTAAAACAGACTTCAGGGCCTTGGGATGAATGGTGTAGGGATTGGGTGCAAACGTTCTCCACTATCATTCTTGTAACACGGAATGATGATGGAAGGAATATGAAAAGCCAGGAAATAAATACCTAACTTAAAACATGGTTCAAGGAGCAAAACTTTGGGTGTTTTGATGACAGGCTAGCCTGCGCAACACCAGACTTGCTGAAAATGGATGGGGTGTACTTGTCCCAATGGGCAAATGGATGCTTACCACAAAGCTAGGAGGTCTCATCAACAAAGCTCTAAATGATAAATGAAGGAGATGGGGGAAAAAAACAGGCTTGATAGAAAAAAGCCTGGGAATGGCACTCCAGTGTCTGAGGGATGGTGTGCCCATGAGGCCCTTTGGTCTGCCACCTCAGAGGAAGCAGAGCATACCTCTCCAAGTGGCAGCAAAGTGGCAAAAGTTAGTGACTAATCCTACTGTAGGGCAGCTGAGGGTTCTGGGATTGTGGTGAGTTGGGTGTTGGTATCTTCTCCTGTATGACAGGCAATAAGATGAGAGGGAATGGCCTCAAATTGTGACAGGGGAGGTTCTGATTAGAAATCAGGAAATATTTCTTCACCAAAAGGATTGTTGGGCTCTGGAAGAGGCTGCCCAGGGAGATGGTTGAGTCACCATCCCTGGAGTTATATAAAAGATGGGTAGATAAAGTGCTTAGGCACATGATTTAATAGTGGACAGGTACCCTTGGACTCAATGATATCAGGAGTGTTTTCCAACCTAACTATTCTATGATTCTGGGATTTTATGAACGATAACTGAAAGCAGAGATACTATTTGCTGAATATAAAGTCCAGCAAAAAAGTTACTTTTTGTATATAACAGGTCTACAAGGAAGATTTTGAGCTAGTTAACTATAGTCTTTGCAAATACAGAACATAGGAAAAATAGAATAGTCTGTTAGCATGTCAGGTTACATTAATGCACTGAAAAAGGAGAAATGCAGAGTGACAGTAGCTATTATGTCAAGTTGACCAGTTAGACTGTGGTTTTGGAGACATTCTGATAAGAAGTTTCCAAGTTTTACTACATCACTGCATAGAAAGTGTTTTCTGTTCTCCGTATGTAAACTGGTGCAAAAATATTGCCTGGTGATTTCTTCTAGGATGAGCAGAAGTAGCCTCAAACTGCACAAAGGGATGTTTAGCTTGGATATTAGGAAAAAAATCTCCACTGAAAGACTTGTGAAGGATTGAAACAGACAACCCAGGGAAGTGGTTGAGTCACCCTCCCTGTAGGCATTTAAAAGTCACTGTGCTTAGGGACGTGGTTTATTGTTGGAATTGGATCCAGCCTAAATGATTTTGTGATTCTATGATCTTATCTGGAAGTAGGTTCTTTGTATAACATCCCTGGCAATATTCTTTTCCTAGAGCTCTCTTAGGAAGATTGACAGCATCTGCTGTGCTGTAGGTCTGCCAAAGACGAGTGTTGTCAACTCTTACCTCTATAATAAAAGCCTTCTAAAAGAAAAAGGTATAGATGGTTTCCTGGAAGCCCATGAAGCTAAAAATTCCAAATTACTTTTGAGATATTTTCAGACAATGAGGGTTACACCACCATTAGACTATCTTCAGGAAATAATATTAAAAGAATGCAACAAATTCATTTGATAGGTCACCTGAGGTTACTGCAATTAATGATCATAACAATACATATGAAATACATTTGTTGCTCTTTTTAAACAAATCTCCTGTTCTATGAAATACTCATTGCTTAGATCTAGCAGTATTGAAAAGATAGGGAAATACAACTAATAATCTGCCATTCTAATTGATCAAATTTTATTTTATTAAATTTAATGGCATGCAATCTTTTATCAATTCCATTTTATTCAGTTTTTCACAAAAAAATTAGTTCCAAAATATGTGAAAATTTCAAAGTATCAAAATATTTCTTATTTTAGAATAATTTCTATTTTTTTTACTATGAAATTAGTCCCTAAAGTGAAATATATTTGCTAAGTCACCCTCTTGAAAGATCATTTTACAGGCAATATATTTTTCCTGATTGATTTTGTTACTGACTTGCCTGAAGTAAAAGGTATAATCAAATTCTTCAGTGATTCTGAAGGTCAGCTCTGATCACCTTCCCAAGTACCTCTAATAAATCACTTTTCCATAGAGCTAAGTTTCACAAGCAAGGCAGAGTACAACAACCCCCAATGGATCCAGATATTAAGGTTTATTGAAGAAGTAAAAGGATTAAAGATTTCACCCTACTAGATTATCACTCTCACTCACTTATTTGTTCCTCTCAGCATTTTTTTGATGGGGGTCAGCTTCAAGAAGGAAATCTTAAAGACGCATGAGCAGGCTGTATACATGTGCTGCAAGACAGACCAGCGGGAAATACAACCAGCCCAGCTGAACACGGACCTTTTGCTCTGACTGAAGAAGAAAAAGCTAGTTTACTTTTGGAAGAAAGGACAGGCAACTCAAAAAGAGCACAGAGATTTTGTTAGGTCTTGCAGAGTGAAAATTAGAAAGGCAAAGCCAAGATAGAAGTCAATCTGGCCACTATTGTAAGAGACAACAAAAACCATTTTTACTAATACATCAGCAACAAAAAGAGAACAAACGAGAATCTCCATCTTTTACTGGATGTGGAGGGGAACATTACTACCAAGGATGAGGAAAAGGCTGAGGTGCTTAATGACTTATTTTCCTCTGTCTTTAATAGACCAATTATCCCCATGCTATTTGGCCCTCTGAGCTGGAAGACATAGACAGAGAACAGGATAAGCCTCCCCTAAAGCAGGAGGAATTAGTCAAAGACCTGCTATACTGCCTGGACACTCACAAGTCTATGGGGCCAAATGGGATCCACCCAAGGCTACTGAGGGAGCTGGCAGAGGAGCTTGCCAGACCACTCTCCATCACTTACCAGCAGTTGTGGCTAACAGGCGAGGTCCCAGACAACTGAAGGCTTGCAAATGTGATGCCCATCTACAAGAAGGGTCAGAAAGAGGATCCAGGAAACTGCAGGCCACTCAGCCTGACCTCAATACCAGGAAAGATTATGGAGCAGTTCATCTTGAATGAGTTCACCAGGCAAATGCAGGCCAGCCAGGGGATCAGGCTCAGTCTTCATGGGTTCATGAAGGATAAGGCCTGTTTGACCAACCTCATCTCCTTCTATGACCAAGTGACCCATCAAGTGACCCAAGTGGATGAAGGAAAGTCTGTGGAGGTTATCTACCTTGACTTCAGTAAAGTTTTGACACTATTGAAGTGGAGAAGAGGAGGCTGAAGGGAAACTCTTTTGCTCTCTACAACTACCTGAAAGGAGGTGCTGGTCTCTTCTCCCAGGTAGTAAGTGGTAGAATGAGAGAAAATGGCCTCAAGTTGTATCAGGGGAGGTTTAGATTGGATATTAGAAAAAGATTATTTATCAAAAGAGGGGTCAAGCACTGGGACAGGCTGCCCATGGGAGTGGTGGAGTCTCCATCACTTCAGGTTTTCAAAAGACATGTAGATTTGGCGTTTCATAACATGGTTTTCTAAGCGTGGTGGTGTTGGCCTGATGGTTGAACTGGATGATCACAGAATCATAGAATCATTAAATGTTTTGGGTTGGAAGGGACCTTAAAGATCATCTAATTCCAACCGCCCTGTGATGGCCAGGGGGACCTCCCACTAGATCATGCTGTTTCTTATATACTCTCTTCAGGTATTGGAATGATCTTAAAGGTCATTTCCTACCTTAATGATCAATGACTTTATGATTCTTTTCCCAGCACGGAAGTCCTGAATGAAGGCTGCTCATGAAGTTGTTCTGGATCATGCTGTGCTACTCCTTGCATTTACCAGCCCTGATTATTACCAGACAATCTCCCTTGGCATTTCTCTGTATTCATTTCCATATGCCTTCCCCAACTTCAGGTCCTTCCTCAACCTCCAGAATTTTTCCGTCAGACGGTATCTTCACTACATCCTTTTCAGGTCCCTTCTATCCAGGGTCACTTCTTTTTGGTGACCACTGCTTTTAGTCTCCTCGTCCTTCATTTTGCCAGACTAAATAAATTTTTGGGTGCATAAACAGAACAAATTATCAGCTTTATGACAGATGTTTCTGTTTCATGCATCTCTATCAACTGGCAGATTCAGGACAAGGCTTCTTGATTTGTGACTTGTATAATCTTCCATAAACCTGGACTTAATGAAGTTTAGAAGGGAAAGTACAGAAGTCCTACACCCAGGAAGAACAGCCTTATGTACCAATATATTCTGTTTGCAAATGGGATGGAAAGCAGCGTGACATAAAAGGACCTGGAGGTCCTGGTGGACATCAGGTTAAACATGAGCCAACAATGTGCCATTTCGACCAAGAAGGCTAATGCTATCCTAAGCTGCGTTAGGAGAAGTGTTACATCAGGTTGAGGGACGTGATCCTTCCCCTCTCAGCACTGGTGAGCACACATCTGGAGTACTGTGCTCACTTCTAGCCTCCACAGCACAAGACAAACACGGGCATATAAAAGAGAGTCCAGCAAATGGCCACTAAGATGATTAAGGGACCAGGCCATCTCTCATATGATGAAAGACTGAGACATTTGTGACTGTTCAGCCTGGAGAAGAGAAGATTCAGGGAAGTGGAATTATCAATCAATATAAATACCTGAATGGAAAGTGCAAAGAAAGTGGAGCCAGACTCTTCAGTGGTGTCCAGTGACAGGAGTAGAGGTAATACACACAAACTGAACCTATTGTAGCTGAGTGTCAAAATAGATTCTAGACCCTGTGTCACAAATATTAGATGCGAACCTGAGCACTGCATTGGTGGGCAAATAAGTTATTTTAAGGGGAAACACTATTCTTAAGGCAAAGGCTCTCAGATTGAGATGCTCTCATGAAACATTTTGATAATTCACTGTATTCTGGTAAATAGCATCTTCTTTGGAAAATTTCCAACTACCTGCTTCAAATTTACCCAAGAGCTTTACTTTTTTATTTGTTCCAGAAAACAAAACAAAACAACACACCGATGTATGAGGACAGTTTTAATTTGAATATTTTTCTCTTACAGTTCTACACTTCAAATAAAGCTTAGCCAAAATTCTAGGAAGGCCAGAATAATAAAAGAACTAGGAGTCTCTGTCAGCTTTGACGAATGAATATAGTATTCAAATAGGTTATTTGTGTCTTTCTTTTCACTTAGTACGGAATTTTATTTTTTATTATTATCTGATTGAATGTAACAAGTAATCCTGTATATGTAAATTGATATAATGCCTGCATCTGCTAATATAACGGATTTGACCACTCAAAGCCTTAAGTTGGAATATAATTTATTTAACAGCATGAATCATGCAACACATTGCTACTGAAGGTATATTAAAAATATCTGTTGGAGTAACTTTTTATTTCCATTTACACTTCCTTTTAGGCACTGAGATATTCTTTCCTGGACATAAAGTATTTCATACCCCACTGCTGCATAAAATAACAGTCAGAACATTGAAATCACTTCAGCAAAAGTAACAGTAAATTTGTGTAGAATTGTAGAAATAAGGCAAGTCTTTGCTGCATGAACAAATATTTACAGTCTGAAAAGGAGAAGAGTTAGTGTTTCATTAAGTTCTAAAGTGACTTACATGCAATATCCTGAATTTCTTTAAAAGAGAGTTCCAGATGTTGAAAGACTGGGAAGACAACTCTTTACTATTCATTTCCTGAAATCTATGTTTCCTTTGAAAAATGTTACCTCAAGAATTTTAAATTATTTTATTTCAGTTTCTTCATTTAGAATTTATCATTTATTTCTCCATACACGCATAGGCTTCTTGTAAATGTATATATAGAAGCTAATGCACATAAGGCTTTATGTTTCTTCAGAGGAGAAGAGTAACAAATGGATGAATTCTGAAAGTGAGAAGAATTGCAACTTATTTTATAAAAATCAACAGAACCATCAACCATCAGTCATCAAGATATGTGGTTTAGAAAAGTGAGCTAGAAGTCATCTTCTGTTGACAGGTCAGAGTGCCTTTTCTCTTCAGTTGCCAATATATTTCGGAGCTTTTATGTGCTGTAACATCTGCAGAGTTGTCAAAACAATGCTAATGCCTGAGTACAGCTTAGGTCAGGTAGTGCCTACCTCTCATCTTTGTCAAATGAGCATTGTACTCTGGCACAGATAAAACATGTTGAAAAACTGAACCACAAAAAGCTCAGGCAGGTGACTGGTAATTCTGAAGTGTCTCACTACTATCAACAAAAAGGGAGTTCCTTCAGGCTGAACATTTATCAGTAGTGGTGTAAAAATCAAAGCTTTCCTGAAGCTCTTTTGCTAGTACAGTTAAGCTGCACTTCTCAAAAACAAGACATAATAACAGAACAAATTTTCAGTACTCTGTTGTCATCATTTCCCCCTCTTCCCCATCTTCTGGCAACACTAGTCTCAGAATCTTTCATAGCTGGATTGCATAAGAAGGATTTGGTTCAGTTTTGACCAAGGATTTTGTCTAATAATTTTTCAGAGATTATTTGTGTTTGTAACCTTCATAGAATCCTGTAAAAAGGAGTTCTGGATTTCTGATTCCACTACTTTCACAAGAGTATTCTTCCTATGTGATAAGACTTCAAAACATAGTTAAAATCTAGAGGTATTTAACAGTGGTTTTATGGCACAATGTTGTATTTTGTTGGTACTTTGGTATGTAGGGAAATGCAGAGGAAACAACATGAACTTCCTGCAAGTATTTTTGCTCAGTATCTATACATATTCTTTAATATATGTTCTTTAATTTTCTGTTTGCTATAAATGGTTCTACATACATTAAATATTTTTCAAAGTTCTGTCTTTATATGATTTCTGTAGAAAAGCTATATGAGTCCTCTTTATTTCGTTTTATATTAAATACTTACAATGCAAAAAAACCATATTTTCATCTCCACTGTCTTTCATCAAACTCCAGAAGTGTAGATGAATCTGATTCCTTCAAGCCTTTTCCCCCAGGGTTCCTCATCAATTAATAAATCTGATTAAACAACTTGTAATGAAAAACAAGGGTTCCCCCCCCCCACTTTTTTCAGAAAAAATATTGATTCCCTGAAGAGCAACTTTCCATCCAGCAGTTAATTTGTGGTCAACAAGAGGAAGACTTCTGAATAGTCTGAAGAACCTAAGGGTTAAGGCAGTCACAAAATGTGAGATCTAGCTTTTAGCAGGTTTTCACTCTGTTGAACTCCCTATCATCCAATTAGTACCTGAAGTACTTCAATACCTGTAACCTGTTGTATGTGGTAGTTTTTTACTGATGCTAGTTGTACTATAGGTGTAAAACCAATAGTTTTGGAAATTCTGTGGATTCTTGGTTGCATTTCAAAATCTGTTGGTAAATAATGTAGTGTTTTGTAGGTTGTGAATGCATCATATTGTACGTATTTCACTACATATTCCTCTAGCTTTTCTCATTATCAGGAAATCATACGTGTGAATGTAAATCATACATGTGTATGTAAAACTATTATCAGTTACACTTCACGCCAAGCAAAGCAAATAGAAATGATGAAGCTGGGTGTATTTCAATTCTTCCATATATGTACAAGTATGTATGTATATATAAACATATAGACATGGGTTAAGGTGTTGTGTATGTGTATGGGTATTCATAAAAAATTTCATTGCAATAGGACTAAATATTCTGTTGAGAAGCAGTTACTTTGGATTTTTTTTTTTATGAAATTCTTATTTATTAACTTATTACTGACTTTCTTGAAAGGAATGATAAGATCAATTCCTAAAGAAGATTAAAACGTAAGAAATAATGATAAATTCTGAATAAATATATTGTTCAGGACGTTTATGCCCTTTTTCAAAGTCAACAAATTAAAATCAATCTAGATTCCATTGTTGAGCGCCTATTTTCTACCCCCAAGAGAGCAGCAAAACCTGTAGTCAATAATAGTACAAGAACCAATAACATTTTAATGTGTTAAATCAGACAAGTAGATTTTCAATTTACCCCAAAGCGGGAGAACTATACATTTGAAATAAAGAACTCCCTTCCAGGCCTAGAAATCTCTAGAGCCAAGGAAAAAGACATGGGTTCATGACTAAAAGGTCAAGTGAATGGATGCTGACAGTTTAGAAGCTGGGTTGAATTTTTCAGTTGGCAACTAAAGCTCCAAACTAAATAGCAATTGGTGTTCTTTTTTTGTTTTTGTTTGGTTTTGTCTTTTTTTTTTTTCTTACATGACAAAGTCTTTTTGAATGAAAAGTAAACTATTCTTTTTCCCAGCAATGTGGAAATGGCAAAAATATCTTGATTTTTTAACATGTCATAAGACTAGAGCTGGTTAAAAAAAAAAAATTGAAAGAAATGTTGATCCAAAAATATCCGATATTTAAGGGGAATATTAAATCATATTAACACTTCATATGGAAACCAAGAAACCAAGTTGTTCAGCTTCCTAAGTCTTCCAAATAAATCTGAGTGATTTTCCCAGGTTCCCACAACTCTTTACAAATTTCTGCTGCTCTCCATCTGCTGAGCTCTCTATTGCCCTAATCCCATGCATGCCACAGCTGTTCCTCCTGTGGACCAGCCAAAAAGACAAAAACATTGGTGAGCGAAGCATCTTTTTTATCTGGCCAACAGGCAGAGGTCCCAGGGATGCACACAGTGGTGTACCCAGGCTGTCAGGAAACCAGCTTGACCAGGTTTGTTGGGCAATCAGGTATTTAGCCTTACACATTTCACAGAGTGCCTGAAGAACTTTAAGGTTTCCTTAGCAACTGGCTCCATTGGATTCTGGTCTGGAGATTTGACTAAGCATCTCCCTTGCTCTCCAGATGGCTACAGCAATTCATTTCCTACATAGCTTGCCTGACTGCCAGGCTCATTGGACTACTGACATCCCCAAAAAGGTAGAAATAGAAGTTTAGCTGGAAGCAGCTAAATTCTAGTAGCAACTCCAGGAACTATTGTCTGCTGATTGAATGCTCCCCTTCCTGCATCACAGATCCCACTTAGTTAACTTGCTGCTTTGCAGAAACTAGTAAGAAAACAATTCTTTAAAAGGCAGCTGGGGAAATCTGGAAACTCAGTGTCATCTTGTGACATTTGAGTTCCACTAAACAAAACCCAATACTTTTTAACTTTTTTTTTTTTTTTTGAACAAAGTTGAAGTCATTTGTAAATGACAGAAATGTTTCACAGGTCAGATATTTTGTTTTTTAGGCAGCTTATGACAGCAGCAATTTATGAATGATTTTCTAGCAATCACCTTGAAAATAAGTCAGACAATTCATAATTACAACTTATTTTTTAATATAAATTATATTATTAGTCACTTGCTCAGATGAAAGTTAATTATTTCTCAGTAGATTAACTCCCTGATAACTCTGTTCCTTTTTACCTGTCATTCTATGGGTATAGGTTAAGACAAACATCCTAATCCTCTCATTTGTATTTTCTTTCACCCTCTTTTAACAAAATCAGATTCTTACTCTGTCAGCCTAATGCAAGATTTACTGTCACTACTACCAGTTAGCACTGTGTGGTTACTGATTCTTTTCCTCTCCTCCACAAGACAGCAAAGTACTAGCTATTCCCGTTTTATGGGCAGGGCTCTTAGCAGCTATAACTAATACCACTCAGACTGTGCAGCCTGTAGTCTGGTGCACTGTAGTCATAACTCTAAGAGACTATATCACTATATTTTTTCAGCTGTCTGAATTCAGGTTACCTACAATCCTAACCTGTCTTTATATCCCCTATACTTGATACTGTAACTGATTGCTAGAAAAGACATCAAGCTGCTTTATTTAACCATCACTAATAACAAGGTGGTTCTCTAAGGCCAAATGGATACCTCTGGGCAATATAAGCATCTGCTCAAGTATTCTGATAAGCTCAGGGCCTCTTTCCCTCTACTGATTATAAAAAGATTCTGGATGGCTATATATAAAATTTGCTGAGATGAGTACCTCACTGAATGATTTGTAGCAGAGCTCATAGAAGATACAGGTGCGAGGTGCATCTTATCACTTGCAAATTAGAGTCCTAATAATTAATGTACAGTCCTAATTATCAAACCATCTTTCCACTTTGTCCCTGTATTGTTTCCTCGCTCTATGTTCTCTCTACTCCTTCTTACTTCCCACTTCAACACAGTGTACTCAATTTAAAGAGACAATAACATCCTTAGTGTCTTTAGGCAACCCTAGAGTCATTAAGTAAACACTTTCAATGATTATTGAACATGGTGAGGCTATTAATCTTTAAAGTTTTAATAGCAGGATTTCTCTAGTTAGTTTCCCAGGATAAAATTGGTTTTGCTTGTTCCAAATGCTCACCTGTTTAATTCATTCACTGCTTCACTTATATGTAATAATGGCCACAGACAGGAACTCCAACAATTCTCATGCCTCTGAGACCTGAACATATTTGGTATACGCATTTCTCTGTGAAAAATAATGGCCTAGCAGGATGTGTATAGCTTTACTGCAAAAATCGAGGTGGCAAAGTCTGTTTGGAGAAAACCTGTTCAGACCAAGACACTACAACAAAGATCCCAAATTTTATTTTTATATACACCACTCAAACATTTGCCAAAATAATTTATTTAACTTAATGGGTTTTTTTAAAAATAATTTTTAGAAACATTTTCTGTAACTCTGTGAAATACAAATTGTAAGGAAATATAGGTGGGAGAAATAAGATCTGTTAACCGAAGTAGTGATATTCCTGCTAAATATTTTTTAACACTTGTGAAACATTTTTTTAACAAACAGAACCAACCAAAAAAAAAAAAAAAAATCACTTGAAACAGGTATGTAAGTACTAACATCCCTCCCTAGCAAGCCTCTCCATTTTTTTTAAATCAAAAAATTCATGCCACTCATCACAATTTGTTCAGAAATATTTTAGGATGAAAAGTATTGCACATGTAGCAAAGAAAACAAGGCTATTCAAACAAACCAGAGATTACCATCTATATTCCTGAACAGATGGACCGATTCACTCTAGGACAATTAACTAGATCTGTCTATAAAATTTCTTGCAATGGGATAACCGATTTCTTTTTTTCCCAATTAAGCTTTCTGTAGCAGGGAAAACCCCCACAAAATATTAATTTAGTTCAAATTATTTCTTATTACTAAAGGGAAAGGCTATCAATTGAGTAATTGTTTACTCATGTATTAATTCATAGTCTCAAAATCATGTATTAAACCTTCATTTTGGTCTTAAATGAAGATTGTGAGTGTCTACTCCTTCAAAACTCTTTTTTAAACAGTAACTAACTTTGGACTTTTCGATGTGTTAACACTTGAAAGTATTTCAGAAATTGAAAATTTCTAGTAAGAATATGGACCTTGTAAGTGTACCAAAACAGAAAAGGGCAGGGCAGGGCAAGGCAAGGTTGTTTGTTTTTTTAAAATCTCATCATTTTATAGACAAATGTCAAAACTTCAGAGGCTAATGTCACAGACAACTCTCGATTATCTACATTTAGTTGCTGAATTAGTTTATTACTGAATGACACCAAATATTTTATTATTTTATAACATGATGTACAGCATGTTTAGGAGTTAGGCTCCATTTTTAGAAGCTGTTGACCTGAAACCACACTAGTAGCTCACAACAGATTTTGAGGGAGGTTCTATGTCTAAGCCTCACTAATTTTCTCACTTTTTGAAAGGGATTTGAGAAGTGAAAATCTACCCTCTGAAGGCTTCTGAACTATTCTTAGCTCTTCCTGCCAGGGGCTGTAGTCAAATAATACACAATAAATACTCATTATGAAGCTGAGTAATCAATTCTATTATTTGTCTATATACTTTGCAAAATCAAGTTCAGAAGAGAAAAAAACATATCTAGTTGGATGACTAAGCAATGTCTCCAAAGTGCTGGCAGTGACAGTACTCAGGAAACGAGACATTCCTGAAATCTATAGGGAAAATAAAGAGAAAGGCTAGTTTTCCAGTTTTAATTGTCTTATAATATTTTCTTGAAGACAATAGGACTGTGCATATTTGTTTTATCAAAGGTTTGATACTTAACAATTTGCTTTAGGAGGACTTAAATTCTTTCTAATTGTACACATCCTATATAAAATGCCCTAATTTACATAATCTTCAAGGTATTTTTATTCCCTGTTTACAATCACTTGCATGTTACTCTTCCAGAACAGCTATCACGTTAATGAAATGTATAGGGACTAAATCTTGGGAAGTTTATTTTTAAAAAATGTGAAGAAAATGGTCCTGTAAAAGTTGTGTTTCAGACTTTCAAGAAGCTGGAAGGCAGAAAGAGAGACGCTTTTTATTCCTTTATTCCTTCTGGTTACTTCAGTGGCTACCATGCAAATGTTTGTAGTTGTTTTTTTTTTTCTTGTTCTTGTAGCTGTGAGCAAAACTGTCACAGGAAAATGCCTTAACCATTTTAATTATCCAAAAGTACAAAAGCTTCCTGAACCTTCCTTAACTTTTCAGGTCTGATGGGACTAGAGCACTTTCAAAGTGTTATTTTCCACCTGTGTTCTCTAACTTCTAGAATTTTAGTCTAAATCCCAGTGTGCTTTCATTGTCATTTTAAGAGCTTTCTGTTCAGTATGACTTTCACTACGTAGTTCTCCTCACTCTTAGATGATATTCACAGCAATGAAGGCCATCTATGTGACTACTTTGTTTAATGGTTAACAAATCTTATTGTTTCATTATCTGTGAAAACACTTCTGTGTCTCCGCTGCAGAATTTTGTTTGCTTGTTTGTTTTCCTTTTTCGTTCAATGCAGACTGCAAGTTTATGTTCTGAACTTCAACAGTGGTTGATTTGCAGAAGTTTACAAAATGTGAGCAGTGCACCGTAGAAACTATTCATCTACAGGCTTACCAAAAGAATATGTGAAATAAGGAGGTGGGGAAAAATAGTAGTCAACAGAGATTCATTCTCTTGTTTTATTGTGTAGAGTGGGAGCCCTCTTTAAAAAATATCAGCTTTTGTGTTAAAGTTTCAAGTTTCCTTCCCCTACCAACAGGGAAATTAAAAAGCTTTTGAAAATGCTGTCTTTTGAGCAATGGCAAAGTGCTTTTGGAGTTTAGGCCCCACAGGTAAGTAATGGGGTTTTCAGCCTTCTATTTCATTTTTTATAAGTATAGTGAAAAAGTGTGATCAAGAGCAAAAGTAATCTTTGATAACATAATATAAAGGATGTAGGCAGTTCTGGCTCAGTAACAGATAAACATTTACTCTGTGAATCCATTCAAAGCAGAAGAATCACTCACTGTTTGTGAGTCTTGGCCTTGGACGTGATTAATCAGCCAGCATTTTCTGTTAATGAATTTTGAATAGTCATGACAAAACTAATTACTTCAAAGATGGGAGAAGAAATTTGGCAGGAAAAGAGGTGACATTTTATAATGGTAAATAATATCTCTCCTTCACAATATGCGACAGCGCTGTACTATGTGCAGCGCATATCAAAACAGAATGGGTTATGCATTAAGTTCATCAAATAAAAATTGTAATTTAAGTTTTTTACTAAGTTCTGAGGATGTTCTAGTTATTCTTCACAAGAAACCTATAAGACTGATCTCATGATCTCAGGTTTGGGGTTTTTGTTTTGTGGTTGGGTTTTTTTGGTTTTGTTCTGTTGTTTTGGATTTTGTTGTTTTGGTTTTGGGTTTGGGTTTTGTGGGTTTTTTTAACTAAAATAGAGGTTAATTCAAGGAGAACAAAAATGGTTTTGTAATAAAGCAGCGATCAGGATGTGTTGCAAGACATCGGAGGCTGTCCCTCTTATCGGTACTTCACACTTGAGTCCTATTTCTTCAAAGTCATCATCTTTGATTCTAAATAAAGTATAAATCAAGTTAATAGCCTTGCTATATAAACCCATTTCCTAAGGATTAAAAAAGCATATGGATTGTGCTGCATAGGTTTTCTGTAATTGTTCCATGCTTATGCTCCCAGTCTCTGCTTGAAGGAGATCAGCCTTTCCTTTATACTATCTCTTCATGTTTCAGACTTCTGTTAGAGGATAATCACTTACTAAAAGGCTGTAAAATTTGTGTGGGATCAGAACTGATTATAATCTCACTTGACATTTGCAAGCTATGCCATAAGAAACGTTAAATAATAGCTATGACAATAATTATTATTATCCAAAAACAGAGCAGGGTTTTGTACAAAAACTCACAAGTACCTAGTTCTCTGCCTTGTTTTCAAACTGGTAGAATATGTCATTTTCTCATTTGTAACAACAGTGAGCAATTTTCATGCTAGGAGCCTAAACCATTTTAGGACTAAATACAATATATAATTGATATGAGTTAATGTAATGCTCTTGGGATGGAAAATCAGGTAAACTTTGTGCCGTTTGTGTATCTGGATTTAGCTTCCAAGCTAAACAAAACCAAGGACTGTAACCCTTACTGTTCTGTACTTTGTATTTGTGGCTGGAGTGGTGTTGAGCTGGCAGTGTGCGCTCACAGCCCAGAAGGCTAACTGTATCCTGGGCTGCATCAAAAGAAGCACGGCCAGCAGGTCAAGGGAAGTGATTCTGCTCCTCTATTCCTCTCTTGTGAGACCTCATCTAGAATACTGTGTCCAGTTCTGGAATCCTCAATGTAAGAAGGATATGGAGCTGTTGGAACGGGTCCAGTGGAGGGCTACAAACATGATCTGAGGGCTGGAGCACCTTCCCTACGAGGACAGGATGAGAGAGTTAGGCTTGTTCAGCCTGGAGAAGAGAAGGCTCTAAGGAGATGTTCTAGCAACTTCCCAGTGCCTGAAAGGCAGGGGAAGCTGGAGAGGGGCTATTCATAAAGGCTTGTGGGGATAGGACCAGGGGGAATGGTTATAAACTGGAGAGGCAGATTTATAAACTGGAGAGGGGCAGATTTAGACTGGACATTAGGAAGAATTTCTTTACCATGAGAGTGATTAGACACTGGCGCAGATTGCCCAGGGAGGTTGTGGCTGCCGCATCCCTGGAGGTTTTCAAGGCCAAGTTGGATGGGGCCTTGGGCAGCCTGATCTTGTGGGATATCCCTGCCCATGGCATGGAACTAGATGGTCTTTAAGGTCCCTTCCAACCCTAACTATACTGTGATACGATGATACTACGATACTATGATACTATGATAACTATAGTATCATACTGGTAGTTGGGGTACTGCTGAGTTGTAGTCACAGAGCGTCAAGGCTGTCTTTCCAAATCCCAACAAGGGCTGGTAGGCTGGGGATGGGCAAAAGACTGAGAAGGGATACAGGTGGGACAGCTGACCAAAGATGACCAAAGGGATATTCCATACCGTGCATTGTCATGGGCAGCAATAAAAACTGAATCATAGAGGGGGGAGGGGGGAAATTGCTGTAAAGGTGTTTCTCTTCCAAAGCAACCACTATATATACTGAGGTCTTATTTCCCAGACTAGATATCACCTGCTTTGCTCCACTCCGCAGTGAAGTGTGGCCTTTGCTTTTCTTTATTAAACTGCCTTTATCTCAATCCTTGAATTTTTTATCTTATTTCTTCTTTGTCCTGCTGAGGAGGGGGAGTGAGAGAATGACTTGCTGAGCACTTGGCAGCTAGGTAAGGTCAGCTCACCACACCAACTAAAAAGTAAAGAAAAGGTATTTTAATGACTGGATGCATATGAAAGATATAATTGTGAGATTATGAAATGAATCTTGACAGTCAAATGCGGAATCACTATGAGATATATTTAGGTCAACATCCACTTGTTAAATCTCTTCTTAAAAATTCCCACTGAAAGAGCTTTTGCAGTCTCCTTTACCCATAATTGTGTAGGTGGGGAGCAATTAGGGTCAGAAAGACATTTATAATATATTGTGTTAACGGAAGATACCTTAAAAGGAAAGTAAAGAGCTCTTTTGTAAAGATGAAAAGAGGTGAACTGTCTTTGACTGTTACTGCATTTTCCTAAATGTGAGAGATTTTAAATTTAATGGTTTTCATATGTGTGTGTATATATATAAGATATATATTATAGGCAATTAGAAGTCATAGTTTATATATATTTAATATTATCTGGAAAATTTTATAATTATTGATTAATATTAAATCCCTAGCAACAGGAATTAATAGGAAATATTAAATAGTAATTAACTAGATTACAACTACTTAGAACAAAATATTAAATAGATTTGAAATCAGAGCTATTTTTTTTCAAACACATTTTGAACACCATATGTTCATTACTGTCAGGAGAAAGCTCCTCCTAAACCAGTAAAGAACTGAACATTTGGGAAAGATTCTGTTAAACAACTATTTAGAAATTTAATAAGTGAAAATAACATTAAATCATTTGCACGAGATATAGTGTATGCCTACATTTGAAGTGAAAAATGTGATTGAGTTATTTAACAACTGGCTGCTCCTGAGAGAAATATTACTACATTTTAAATCCTTTACATTGATGGTTACAGTCTCCTTGTGGGCATGTATTTTTTTCTTCTGATTACATTTATAATGTGTCTGGTCAAATGTTAGTCCATAAATTTTTTGCACAATTTTTTCTTTTTCTATTTTTTATGAGGTACAAATTAGAAGTATCTAATATTGTGGAGTACTTATCTGTTTGACTAGGGGACCTATGCCTGCTGTAATGGGTATTTGTACAGAGTATTAATTCTTTCTCAGTTTCGTGAGATGTTACCTCTGCTTCAAATGGACAAAAGGCTGTAAAAGGAATCATTAGGTCAATGTACTTTCACCATTTCCTGAAAATACATCTATTTTTCCTTTTGTCAGTATGTATAAGATAGCTGTTAGCCCAGCAATCCTATCTATGAAACATGCAGAACAGAGTCTGCATGAAATACATTTCACAAAATAAAGAGAAGTTCCATGGAACTTGAGCACTTTTATCGAGAGTAAGCAAATGGTTGGAGACAGTGACAAACCTCCTACTTAAACAAAACCACTTTTTAATTATGGATTAAGCCACTAGTGATTTTTGCATGTTATGTTTTCATATTTTGTATTAAAGCTTGCTAAAAACTGGATTTTTTTAAAGCCAAAAGGTCTTGAGGAAAAAAATTCTACTTTTTTATACAATAGAATATGTTATCTGGTGCCAAAACTTTCATTAATAGATATCTGTTCAGTTAATTAGAAACAAAAGAGACCCCAGCTTTTGGGAGCTGAAGATACATACAAAATACAAAAAAAAACCCTTAAGTTTATCAAGGTCTTAGTATGTTTAAGTGGAAGCAATGTCTTGTAAGGTACAATGTAACACTGATACTATGTGACAAATAATGATTCAGTGCAACATGATTTGATGTGCTAATAAAATACAACTTGTAAATGTATATTACCTATGGCAAACTAAGTCCTGTCAAAACTAATGAAAATTAAAATATTTGCCTGTCACTGATGAGTAGAATTTAATTTTATGCTATTCCTTTCTGACATGTAAACACATTGTGATACTGATAAAGTACAGTTAAAAATAATTCTGTCTAAAGAAGTAGAATTTAGAGGAAGATCAAAGCAGCTTGCAGAAAATTGGAATTTATGATAGGGAGGTGAAGGATGAAAATGTTGCACCTGACTGACTGAGGTCAGGTATAACATGACATAACCTATACACCTGCAGTGGGATACTACCGAGTGTCTCATATCATGCCTGAATACTATCCTCAAAAACACTGTTGTCAAAAGAGATTCAGCTAAAATAAAATGCTGATTAACAGGCATGATGACATTTTTCCCGCAAGTGGCACCAGTGGCAGTTCTATGTCTGGATAGTATTTGGAAAATATTTCGGATGTTTTTCAAGTTCATGTCCAGCTGAAGATGACTAATGTGCTAACTGTAAAGGATTGCTGGAAGCAAAGCCCTGGGGCTGCTTGAGAGCATAAACTCTAGCTTGCAGTTAATCTAACCAGACTTTCAAATAACGGACAGGTATAGGAAATGGTGTGTTCTTGGGAACATCAACATGCATACCAGCAAAGCTGACTGCTTACTCTTTTCTAACTCCTCTAAAATTTCATGCACCTGCCCCCACACATATTGGTGTACACATTTAAGTTTTCTTTGTAACTTAAGTTCTAGCCAACGTTGCCTTTTGAACTTCTATATGCTTCATACCATGCTTGCTAGCTTAATTTTACTTATTGTAGCTGGTGTGGTTTTTTTCCTTACTAAAATATTTTTAGTAAAGCATTCCCTATACTTTTAGTACATTTAAAGAAAATACCAAAGATTAAGAATCATAGTACTATCATAGTAGATCTTACCTACACACAAGCAAACACAAAATTACACACACAAACACAAATATATAAGTATATGCATATTTTAATGACTATGTTAAACACTTTGCAGATCAACAGATCCCTTGTTTTCCAAGGGAGAGCACAAAACTCCCAGAGATAATTCAATAATTCAGCAGCAGAATTTTTTTGAAGTAGAGAAGCTGTGCTGCAAGATTGCTACAGATCTCCAGAACTGTGTCAGATGATTCATGAAATCATCTTCCAAGGGAAGGACCACAGCAGCAGAGACTTGCACATGCAAAGCTAAAGTTAATCATCTGTGCAGGAGGAATGCTGGGACTCATGCTCCAGGAAGGACATAAGTATTAAACCTCCAGTTAAGGCACTTGCATTTCCTTCTTGACAATTAATCCTGATCTTTCTCAGTGCATGAGTTGATTAGCTGAATCATAACTGGACATCCAAATATTTCTGCTTAGTGAAACAGCTAGAAACAAATACTTTGTTTATCTTGAAGTTCCTTAAAACCTGATAGAAATGGTATGGCTAGGTGAAGTTCTTTTGTTGTTTTTTTTATTTAGTCTTTTGTCTGGTTCTGTCTTGTGTTTGTGTCTTTTTTTTTCAGGATCCTTCATTCTTTTATTGGCATAAATGTTGGACCATGGAACAACTTGAAGATCTTCAATTTACTTCAGGCAGTCTAGTCATCTACTCTTTTCCTTGATGTTACAAGTTAGGTCACAAAACTAATTTCACAAAATCCCTTTTTGAGCACAAAGTTTGAACTGCATTCTCAATTCATTGTCATTGTCCAGCGGATACTTCTGTAACAGAAGTTTTTGACAGAACTTTTAATTCCTATATCTAGTGATCAAAAAGCTCCTTTCTGTAAAAAAAAATTTACCTGATATACGTACAACCAATAAGTTAAATTGTTTTCTTCGCTCTCTAGTGACAAGGGACAGTGTTTCAGAGGGATTTGGAGAAGGACTAGCTGCTCTCCTGCTTATGCTGATGGAACTGAACAACAGCATGATGGTAATTAACACAGTTATTTGAGCTTAAAGATTAAATTATTCTACAGAGGATCAGAAAATGGTCATCAGTCCTGTGTCGTAATACTTTACACAAGTTTGAGCTGAACTGAAGGGTGAGGGAGGAGAATCAGATTTGCTAAAGACCAGGCAAGCAACTCCAAATAAGCAAAATGTTGGAAGGCTTGTCTAAGTAACCTGAAAGTAATTTATATTCAAATTAATGTTTATTTTTTTCTTACACATGGCACACAAGTCTTTTTTTTCTTCTCCTGCACCTGGACATTATCACTTTCAAAAGAGAAGATGCGCACCACAAACAGTCCTGAATGAAACCACAGTGGATGAAGATTTCTAAAAATATGAGATCTTTTTCCAAAGGGAATATTTCAAAGAGCACGTTCTATGAGCATTAAATACTTCATAACTGCTAGTCAGTATAAGCAAAATGAAGATTTTGTTAGGTTTTAAATAATTTCATCATTTAATGGAGCAGTCATCATGAAATCAAGGTAAGGTGAACATGGAAATGCATGAAATTTGCTGATGTACTATTGAGCAATTTGTTAGCAATCAAGTTTTTATTCATACTGAAAGTCTTTATATTTCAATATCAGAATTACAATGTATTAACGTTCATGGTCTTTAATGTTCACTTCATTATAACAGCTGTTACTGTAAGAAACTTGTGAAAATGCATCTTTCATTGCATCACATCTAAAAATGTATATTAAATTCCTCTCTATTATATTGAAAATTAAATTTCCATTCACAACATCATAAGTAATTCTTATCTATAATTTCTACATATACAAAAATTCTCAGTTTTATGTCCTATCATGATAAGACTTAGAGTGGAGGAAAAAAAATTAAAACCAATATAAACAGATATTAAATATATAGAGATTTGTAATTTAAACTCTGATAGAAGATCAACTGTTATGATAACATTAATAACATATCTGGAAACAAGATTTCCTACTTCCATGTTAAAAAAAAAAAATCAAATGCAGCATTTAAGAAAACTAAAGTGAGTTGTGGACAACTAAATCTTTTTTAAAATAAAATCTCCTTAGTGAAGTGAAAAATCTTTTTTATTCTACAGTGAACATCTTATTACATGTAGATTTATAACTGAAAAGAAAATAGCCTTTATATGGACATGAAAATTCATTCCAATTAATTGGTTGGGAAATAAGCAGTTGTGGTTTTATCAAGATGTAATCGCTGAATCTATTGAGCTGTGATTGTTTTTATTATGTGTGACTGATTTGTCACACACAAAATTAAGAGCGATCGCTTCCTTGCATTGTTATTATATTGAGATTGAAAAAGTTATTTGTCATCATTGTTTACTGCAGACTGTAGTATTTCAATGCCTCATATTTCTAATTCTGTTATATTATTATGTCATAAGACTGTGCTTTATTTTTTAATTACTTAACTAAACCCGGTAAGGGGGAAAATTGAGGCATCTATAAAAATAAGAGTGGAGCACTTTTTTTAGAATTACTGGAGAAGTAAAACATATTGAAATAGAACTGCTTCGACCATAATGAAGGGCTTCTTGCAATATAACTGCAGAAGACAGGAAAGAAAAAACCAAAATAATTATCAAGAAAGAACAGTTTGTAATAGGATGAAGAGGGGAAAATGGGACTATAATACTTATTTCAGTTTTGCCTTAAATGGCTGGAAAAGGAGCTTTGGGGACAGTAAAAGACTTTTTCTGTAATTTATGAGTATTTTGGATATAACTATTGACATTGTCCTATTTATCTATAGGGTTTTTCCCAGCTATATCTTTTATGAATAAATTCTTATTTGTTCAGTTTCCTCTGTTCTTTACGAGCAGTATTTAGCACTTCCAGTTTTCACTTTGGGTTCCACAGATAGTCCTAATGTGTGACTTCTGCCACAGATTTCCAATGTAAGTTAGAATAAGACAACTGGAAGGAATCACCTAAAACTGACACTTCCCACCTGTTTGTGTTTCACAGAGGATCCGTGTTCTACTGCTGCGCATGAGAGGCTGGAAGCAAGAGGCATTGCCCTCTCCTCTCTCCACTGAGAGACAGGGAACAAAGACACACAACTTAACCAGGAGCCTGACCTTCATGCAGTTAAAACTGACTGAGATGAATCCTTGTTCCTTTCAAATGCAGGTTGTCTATTCCAGCTTCTAAACTAGCACTCACATGGACGAAGTCTTTCATATTTTAAGGGCCTTCTAATCCTCAGGTGACTTTGTGTTTGGTTCTTAGTATGCTCATTGCAATTTATCACCAACCACAATAGATATGGCCTCTCATCCACAAATATGATCGAAGAAGTTTATCACACTGTTTTTCTCAGTGTCGGGTGAAATCACTCTCAAACCATGAAAATATACATGAAACAGTGTATCAGAACACACTTCTCTGTTGCAAACAGGACAAAATAAGATAACAATCTTTCAATATTCCTTTTTATTGTTAAAATAAGGCTTTTCAGAATGCAAGAAATCTTCAACAAAAATAAAAGAAAGGTGGCCTTACTTTGTAAACGAGGACTAAAAAGGAGAATGATTCAAATTCCCTCTTCCAGCGGATCTTATGTTTTGATTTTTTTCACTATCTTTAATAAAGAAACAGTTCTATGCACGGAGGTCATAACAAGGTAATTAGGCAGCTTGCATTTAAATATCTTAAAATAACAGAAAAACAATTTAAAACTGTAAGTTCAGTTATTTCGTGTCTATATTCAAGTAAAAATATTTATGAAATGGAAAAATATGATTCTCTTAAATAAATGTGTCGTACTGTTTAAATACTCTCATGTTGTTCTAAGAAATATCAAAGAAAAATAAGTATATATGTGAATAACTAGGGTCAATAACATGTAAAGTTTAATTACTTCACCAAGAATTGCTTCTAATATAAAATCCAGTGAATGAAGCCATCTGAAAAATGTTTTCATAGTGGATTCCAAACAATTGACTGGTCTTTTAATAGTAGTTGATGGTTAGAAATTCCAGAGGCCAGTGCAATAATTACAACAACATCACTGAATTTAATTGTGGTTTCTTTTTCTTTAAATGGTCATCTACAACAAAACAATGTTTGAGCAGAGCCTGAGCACAATCAGACACAAATCAAGTTATCTTAGCCTAAGAATAGTATGACACAAAGGTAGTCTGCTGCAAGTATAGTATTAAGACCAAATAGATGTCTAACTTCCGATTGATTTCAGCAGACAGATATTTATGTTTTGCTGAAACATGTCCATCATTAGAAGTATTTTGAAGGAGAGCTTTGGGAAGAACCTAGAGAAGAAGATAAGAAAATTATTTTGCTGGAAAACTTAATTATAAGAGGAAAAATAAAATTAATTCATGAACTATGAATGTGACTGAAAAATTGCTATTCTTGTCATGCTCTTTAACAAACTGACTAAACTCACAGATGCTATTCAGAATTTCTTTTGTGCAATTCAGTGATTTCTATTTGACTAAACCTGAATTTATTTACATTTTTGCTGAAGAAGGAAAAGCTTCTTACTATTTTAACCAAAGGAAAAGCAAAGGCATAGATCCAACTTCATTTTATTGTTTACTGTATCCAGAATCCTCAAACCACCATTAGAAAATATTTAAAAAGGTAGCTTTATACAAATGAAACACTTTTAAAAGACCCCTTTAGCTTATAATAGGCAGTATGAATTTGACAACACCTGGAAAACCCAGATTTTTGTTTTGCTTTTAATGTAATACATACAAGATCCCTTTGTAATGAAAAAGGTAAAATTCAAGGGTCTTTTCTTCTTTCAAAATATATTATCTTTTTTTTTCTATTAACTGCAAATTAGACAGATTTTTGACAGCTGTGGAGTACAAAAAATGTCTTGTTTCATATGGCACTGCTAACATCTAAAATGTGAAAGGTTTTTTTTTTTTTTTTTTACTTAAATTAGACCAATACACCTCTCTAGCTAGAAGTAAAAAATTTAAATGCATACTTCAATAAGCATATAATGAAAAGAAACATTCTAAAGAAGAAAATGCAAAGTATTCTCCCATATTCAATTTGAAACAATTATGCCCAGGAAGAAAATCCTAAGGGTGATTTTAAAAATCATTTTATATGTTTTCTTCCATTTTGTTTTTTTAGAAAAAAAACCTTTTTGAAATGTCAAAGTTCATTAGAAGAAGGAAACTTGTACAAATAATGCTAGACTATCAGCTACAGTAATTTCTTGTGGTTCACGAGCAAGTAGAGCCCAGTTTGTGTTCATAATTAATAGTCATGACACAGACACACACAATCTTGTTATCTGGCTTGCTAATCTTGAGAGAAGAGTTTTACGTAAATTTTCTGCTGAGCACTGAGGCCAATTCTTTTGACATAGGCAATCTATGGGAGTGGCCGCACTGCAGTTGTTTTTCACATTTAAGGAAGAAATGGTTGAATACATGTTTACTGAGGGCAGTCTTCCCTTTCGATACTGTGAGACAGTGCTCTTTGAGGTCCTGAGAGAAATTAGCAAGAAAGTAGAATTACAGCCACAAATTCCTGGAGGAGATTTCAGCTTTTAGAGCTCTGCTTGGTGAGATCCCATGGGAGATTCATCTCAAAAGCAAAATGGTACCAGAGTGCTGGTTAACTTTCAAGGACAGTGTCCTCAAACCACAGAAGTGTTCATTGTGATGTGCAGAAAGCTGAGCAGCTGAGACAGAAGGCCAGCACTGGATTGAGCTGGGGTGCAGAAAGGAAGTTCATGGAGGGTAGAAAAACGGATGGGCCACCTGGGACTATCACAGAGACCTTGCTTGTGTGTGCTGGTTTGAACATCTGAAAGTCAAAGTTGAGCAGGAGCTGGCATTCACAAGAGATGTCAAAGGAAAGAAGATGAGCTTCCAGAAGTTTATTGGTACATGAAGAAAGGATGAGGGATTTGTGTCCACTGCTCAGTCAGGAGGACATCTGCTGACGACACATATAGAGAAAACAGTCCCTGAGCTTACATTCAGGCTTTGCAGAAGTGAAAACTGGAGACAGAGTTAGAGATCGTTTGATCTTGAACGCACACAAGCCCGGGACACCAGATGCTTTGCAATTGCAGGGACGGATGGAGCTGGTGGATGTCTTCGCCAGGCCACCCTTTGCCAGCTTTAAAAGGCCATGGCAAGGAGATACATTACCAATGCCAAGTAAAAGGCAAACATTGTGTATCTTGAAAATAAGCAAGAAAAGGGGTGTGAGGAAATTGCAGTCCAGGCAGCCTTGTCTCCATTTCCTCAGAAAACTGGGAAACCAGAAGGTTCCACAAAGGAGAATAACAGCTAACCCAGAGCTGGAATTAGTTACATTAAGAATTTCACTAATGCTGAAAGCATTTAAGATATTTTAAAGTTGTTTGCAAAAATCTTTATCAGTCCTATAGATTCAAATCAATGATAAAACTCACGAAAAGTAAACCAACTTCCTATGTAATACATTAAAAGCACATTGGCACCAGTTATGGTTACCCCCAGCTAGAGTTTTCTATGGACTTTTTCTCTAATTTGCCTTTAGGCTTGAGTATTTAGTCTTGTTCTGAATGTGACTTTCTTCAGAAACCTGAAAATCATCTTCTAAACATTATTAGCTTTGAGATGAAAAGTGTCTTGCATTTGGATGAATAAAAAATAATGTATTTCACAAAAGTAGATTTTTTTTTCCCGTATCTATTTCTTGCCCAATTAAATTCCAGTGGACTTGGGAACTTTGTTCTTTTGTCTCACATACTTTTAGTTAAAAAGAAAAGACAACAATAATGTTGCCTGAAATCCATGAAATGCTGATCTGTCATGAAATAGTCTCCTGTTTATTTTGCCATCAGTCAACTTACCTAGAGTTCCAGACAGTGATTTCCCTGTGACACAGTCATATATAACATGATGTATTTGTATACAACACATCATTTCTTGGATATGCACTTGATAGTGCTAGTATAAAAAAATCAAATTGCTACGGTTTTATTTTAGACCACTAAAGAAATTACTTTCAAATGATACAAATTTTATACAAATTTTATTTTTCAATATAAACACACAAAACTGATGGTCCTGTAAGATTCAGAGAGTTAACAGTAATAAAGTTTACTGAGACCGATGATGTTATTATTGAAAGATAAAACCATTCGTGTCTGTTTCAGTTTTGCAAGGTTCAATTAAATTACAAAGCAAATCTTTGCTACTTTTAAAGAAAGAGAGAAACAGGCAATCCTGTTATATGTAAATGGAAAGACCCATGACTTTCCTGAATTTTGTTCAGTTCTTTATCAAATCCACTGGTCTATACTTGGACTGCTAGACTGGAAAAGAAGTCAAAGCAAGGACTCATTAGGCAGAATCTCTTCAGGTAGTATCCAAATCAACGAGTGAGTAAATCCAGCATTCCACCTTTATATACTCTTTAGAAAAGAATGTTAAGTATTGATCTCCCTTTTTTGTATCAATTTCCATATTTCTTATATGCTTGGAACTACATCAAGCAGCTTCCTGAAGCCAATAACAGGGTGTTTCTTCGGCACAGAGTTCAAGCGAAGGAAGCGGAGATAAGCTTTATCACTCCTTGTTTGAGAAAACACAAAGAATTCCAGCATGCATAAAGTCTACTCAGGACTGCTTGCACAGCAGTTATTAACTTTCTTAGGTCTGGGAATTGGGAACGTACATGAGGACAGCTGCCTCACTCTTGTCATATAGTACAAAGATCAATTATGGATAACGTGCATGCACAGGGACAGGTTCAGATGAGGGAACTAATTCCTCCTCAGAGTTTATAGGGCAGTGAGCACTGCTGTATAAGCCAGTTAGGTTCCCAACATTGTCCTATAGGACAGCATTGTCCCAATAAGACAGTATGATGCACTTCTCCCTCCTCCAAAACGTGAATACCTGCTTAGCCACCTTTCTTAATGATACTATTCATCTTACAACCAGAATTTTCTTCTCCTCTCTTCACCTTTCCTTTCCCAGACCTTCCATTCCTTTCCCATTTTTTCCTAACTAAACCATGATTCATTGAATTTATCCATGATGTTGTTGTACTCTATGTTTTTTGTTAGGAGTATTAGTTCTGGTAAACTAAACTGCAAGACTGATCATAAATATCTCACAATGAGCCCGTAAATATTGTTACAATCTACTAGCTCAATGGAACCTGTGGCATAAATAATTGTCTGCTGTTTTTACCCTCTAATTATGTTTGCATAATTTAAAATCTGGGGGTCTTAGTCTGTCAAAAAAAATTTTTAGTGTAGAAAAATGTAATATATTATTATTGTTTCTTGAAACACTGAAATGTTTCCCTTTTAGGACCAAAATCCTCTGTCAAAACATTTTGACTTCGTTCTGTTAGCTTTAAGCACACTGTTTTGAGATTTCTGAGTTCATGCTAGACTGGATTTTCCAATGCTATTGCATACAAAAATGCTAGCTATGAATAAAGCCATGTGGACTGTCTTGGACTTATGAAGCAATTTAGTAAAACGTCTGGGAGCTCTATGTCTCAGTCTCACTGAGAAACCTCTCATTGTAAAATTGTTCATTGCTGGTCTGTAATTTCCCCAGTGTGTGCAAAGTTTAATTACAGAGGAATAGCTGGAAGTTTGCCTTGTTTTGGTTTCTTTTCAGGTTCCATGGCAAAGATATGTTCAGGAATATAGGAGGATATATCTAAATTTATGATTTTTACTCTTTGCAGTAACATTTTATGAGAAAGTATATAAATCTGAGTCTGCTAGTTTAATACTTGGTCCAAACAAACAAAATCTTCACTTAATATGTCTCTGTTTCTGCCCAGTTTACATAATATGTGAAATTTATAAGAATCCAAAATTATGACTCATGCATCATTACCTTGAACTATGAAGTCTTATTTTAAAATCACTGGTAGCAGTTTACAATGCTGGTCATGGTGTTCTCTTGTAAGAAATAAGAAGTATTTTCAGGGTAATCATCTGCCCTTAGTTCTAAGGACAATATTTAGTTAAATATTTTCTTTCATCTGTAGTCAGAAAGGTGAATCAGTCAGTGAAATTACTATATAAAATGCCAAACAATGTGTTTATTGATTAGACATTGCTTCCAGTATAATATTCAGTCTAATGAATCCAGTCTTTCACAAAACCAATTGCATAGCCAAAAAAAGAACAAAACCAAATAATAAAAAAACCAAAAACAGAGAAAGCAAAATTCTCTGATTTAACATTGTCCTGAGACTGCAAAGAACTGCATATCTGAAACAGATATGGAAGTGACTTCATATGAAGAACAGCATGTGCTGCTTCAGCAAACTTAATAAAAACCTAAACTGAAGGAAGAAAATACCTCAACTTATCAAAATTTAATAGTGAAAAAGTAAATTGAAACTGCTTACAGGTGAATGCTAGTATGTTTCTAAGGGTTTGAGAATGTTTAATGCAGTATGGGACTATTAAAAATTATATTAAAACAGATTTTTCTGGAAGACTTTAAAATTTTTTGTGTGGAGATGACATGAGCCACCTCTGGGAAGAGTTGTTATGGCTCAGGATCTGTTAGCAGGACACTGGCTGCCAGGAGGCTTCCCTGTGCTGTAATATTGCTGTACAGTAGCAGTGGAGCTAACAAGAAAAGCGAACTTCATTTGAGCTTGGGCTAATGACTGAGTGAGAGCTTCAGGAAAAAAAAAAATCTGTCCAGAAAATCAAAACCTACAGAGAGTTCCCTTAAAAATGGGGTTTTTTTTTCCCTTCATGTTTCAGCATGAGATTTTTTTTTTTAAGACTGAGGAACTTCATAACAGGGAAGTTTTGCGAGTCTTTTCGAAATTTGCTGCATTATCCCTGATGAACAAAGTCTCATTAATAATGCACTCATAAACATGATCTTCATACTTCTTATCAGCTAACAGCAACTGGTATCTTTGCAATAGCATAGCAATGCTCACCCCTATAGTGGGTTTTGTTATTTTTTTTTTTTTTAAACTCAACAACTTCCACTGTCCCTGAAATGTAAAGTTATTTTTGAAGAAAGTGTCTGTAGTTTGTCTAAAATTGAATTTGATTGGAATTATCCTAGGTACTAAACTTTTTGTGACTGAAGTTGATGGAAAAGATCCTTAAAACAAACAAAACCAACTAAAACAAAAAAAAAATTAAGAAATTTATTTTCATGCAAATATCCTTTTAGGGCTTTTCACACATGAAGAAGCATCTCATCTATAATTCCAGTGAAAGAAAGGGATGTTACACTCTGAGCACCTGAATTGTTTCTTACTGATTCATTGAGAGTTTTTCCCAGTCCCCTTGGAAAACAAGCATTCTAGCAGCAGTCATTCAACTTTCAGAGCCTGAATTTGCCTAATAGTCCAAAAGACTTTAATGTGTGATCAAATTCTCTGATGTCAATGGGACAATTCATACCTGGAAGCTAAATACAAGTAATATTTACAGGAATTATAATGTTGAATGCCAGTAAAATAAACTTTTAGATTACCTACAGCTTTACTGAACAAGAAGGATATATTCTTTTCTAGACCGTAACAGCATAAAATAAGTCTTTTAAGGCTGTTTAGGTTAAGGGCCCCTACAAAAGCTTACTGATTTGTATGTAAAAATAAATCTTGTTGATGAGAGGCATCATTTCCTCAAATGCTTCCTGAATGCAGTCCAAAGGAAAAGAGAGAGACACACACACACACAGAGTTATAGAAGAAGGACTTATATGAGAGATCTGGACATTATTTTCCATTAACTAAGGTCTTCTTTTCCCAGAAAAAAACAAATTAGAAAATCCTTCCAATGATGCTGAAGCCTAAAAAAAAAAAAAACCCAAAAAGGCAGAATGATGTGTTTCAAATATTTTTCTTCAAAATGCTGAGAAAATTAGCAAGGACCTCTTTCAAAATATTGGTTATCACAAGTCTTGTGAGAGGAAGGACATATACAGAGCAGTGTTTTTTCTGTACATTAATCAGTACAGAAAACTGATTTAATATGACTTGGTAGCTGCTTGAGTAAAGGTAAAATTTTGTTCAATAGTGGATCACGAATCTCTGTAAAATGACTGCCCAACAGTGACAACAATCTATAATACCTGTTTTTTTAAAAAAAAATCTATTTTAACTTTTTAGATATCTTCTTTTGTTTTCAGAAGATCTGCTTTAGCAGAGTCTTTTTTGAATTTAACCATGTTGGCTCTGTAGGAACCAACACTGATAATAATTGAACCGTGAAAACACAGTTCTAGAAAAGTATTCAAAAAATCTAATCTTTAACTATGTGTACTGAAAGAGGACAGAAGCACCTTTGTATATTTTTCTATAGCAGAATTTGCCACACTGAACAAAAGCTTTGGGAATTATTTATTTTTTTTTTACCAGAAGTAGAGTTTGGAAACATTTCTATTATGCTGCAGATTTTTCCTAGTTACTCTTTTATGACACGTTGTTGCAACTAATAGGAAAACTATTAAGAAAAAGAAAATCCCTGTAACACTTCAGAAAAGTGTGGAAGTTTTAGCAAAAGTAGATAGCTACCTGTATGCAAGAAGGAAAGTCTGGGCAAAAGGATTAACGTGCGAGCAGTGTAATTTGTTTGTGACGCCAGAGCACAGACTGAAAAGTAGACCAGGATTAAGTATTTTGGTATGCTCAGGGTCTTTCATTATCACTCTTATCCTGGAGTGAGATATCTAGAGAGCTACACAGAGAACTGACAGCCTGGTACATTAAATAGTCCTGCTGGCTCACTCCTGCACTTTCACTCCTGCACTTTCTGTCAGACTAATCTTTTCCTCTAAACTTGTCTTTTCTATCAGTGTTTTGCCTTTCCATCATTTCCTGATGGTGCGCCCCTGCCTTTTCTGATGTGGGAGCTGACAGGCAACTGCAGATTCTGAAAGCTCCTCGGCTCTGAGGGGCAAAAGCTACAAATATTTTTACTGAAAATGTTAGCTGATAGAAACAAAGGCAAGTTTGTGCTTTATGAAACATTCAATATGAAATAAAAAAATGTCAGCGGCATTAAGACATTTTGTAAGGAGCCTGTCAGTGTTGAAATACTTTAGGTTTCCTTCTCTTTGGACTGGGAACCCTTCATCCCAGGTTCAGTGCCCTCCTTCTGAGCTCTCCCTCACACTCCAGCTGGGCACCGCCTGGGAGAGTGCTGCTGACAAAGGCCAAAATTTGTGGCTGAGTAAATGGTAACAATAATGGTGTGTCAGCATGTTCACTATATAGTTTGTAGATGTTTCCAGGCAGCCTGGTGCAGGGAAAAGCAATGCAGAGATACATCGGCTAGAGTAAACCTACTGAAAAAAAACAACCAAAGAAAATATACCTAAGAATGTGGAATGCTCGGTTTGAATACGGCAGAAATTTAATCTGTGTTAGCACAAACGTACTTCGCTAAATAAATGTTGTTTATTAAATAAAATCTGCTTACTAAACAAGATCTAGAGGTGTAGATGTTGTGCAGCACTGATCTGTGCAAGTCCTGTTTCTCAGTTCCTCTCATCCAAAAAGGCATGATATTTTTATGGTCTCCCCTAGCATTCCTCACCACAATGGACCCAAGACATGGAGCATTATAAATCTAATTTTCTTGCCTAATGGTTTTATGGAAAGTGATGGAAAACCCAGTGATTTTAACAGGAAATAATTAAGTTCCCTAGATACGTATGCAATGTGAAAGTGATTCATTGGATAGTCTTTTTAATACATTAGCGACACATTGCAGAATTACGCAACACAAAACCAAATAAAATATAGTCATGTAGGTAAGATTAAATAACTGAAAAAAATAGGACAATTCTTTCATCTTCATGGTACTTTCAATCCACATCATGTTAGTATTGATTTACTGCAAGCAAATGATTTGATAATTACTACAGTAAAGTTGCTTTATCACATTTTATACGACCTTCTCAGTTACACGTGAACCTTCAAGAATTGCTGACTAATTTAGAAGTCTCATCAGCAGGATAAGAACTGAAAAGATTTTGATATAGATTTTTGCTTCTCAGCTTAGTGACTCTTAAAATTGGGGTTCAGACAAGGAAGTTGGATAGTGTACGAAACTTTCCTTATTGCCTAAATTGGCTTTGCAAGTATTTTTGTATCTGCCATTTCTCAGTGACATGATATTACAGTTGCCTACAAATAGGAAAATAAATTACATCTGACCTAGTATACTCTAAAGTCATTTAAATGTGTCAATAATTAAGTTCCAGAAAAACTAATTGAGAAGAGTGCTGTTTTCTTCATTTTTTTCCTAGTAAACAGCACTACTAAGTGACTTTGAAACATATCCAAGTATGGGTAGACAAGTCAACAATGCATCTAAAAAATGTACTTCCATTCATTGAATTAGCAACAAAGGAGTATCAGCTTTGAAAACATTCTGTTCTAAACAGAATTTTCCATTGTACCCTGTTACTTAAAACTGTATAACTAGTGTGACTTCCATATATAAAAATCCAATAAAGAATTGTGAGAGCAGTCCTATGTAGGTCACCAAAAGAATGAGAAATTAATCAGATGAAGTCATTCTGTGGTACTGTTTGCTCAGCAGTAAAATGACACAAAGCCACATCCACATGGTTCACAAAAGCTTAATTCATTTGGATACTTGTGATCAAAGACTTTGAATAATTACAAAGAAATGTCAAGTTTGAAACATTCTTGTTAGAATGAATCAAAGAGGGAAAAAAATAAAAAAGAAGGGTAAGGAAACAAAAAGGAATATGAAATCTAACAATAAAATTATGTCCGCAAAATTGCTTTTTCCAAGGGGAAAAAAATTACTTTTTTCCCCAGAAAATGCATTTTCTGAACTAAAAACCAGTTCCTCTTATTTATTCTTTCAGAATTTCTGTGACTGTCACAGTGCAATGGTGGCACCTATTGGTCTATGATATATTTGAAAATCACGCTCTGCAAAGCATATTTTTTCTAAATTAATACAGTTCATTCTCTGTTTCTGCATGCTGAGAGCAGCACTAGAATGACAATTCCTGCATTGAGGTGACAGCATGATTCATAGTAATAGGTCTGAAATTAGTAATTTCTGATTCAGGATTCTTCCCACATGTTGTGACTATATTTTTGAATTGAAGCAACTGCTACAGACTTGATCTTTTAACAGGTAGTGGGTCTATCTGTTCCCTCCAGAATAACTGGATGGGTGCCCCCTTCTGTGCGTGAGTCATTTTCTCTGATGTCTCCTGAGAACAGAGAATAAATAAGGAGAGTATACATGCGAGAATAGGTAATGGGAGTCCTGTGTGACTCAAGCTGTGCAAAATGGGGTGTGATGTTTCTTAATCTGTCAGAAAGAAAAGTATTCAGAAAAAAATGAGGTGTTATGGGGAGGGACAGGCACAGATTCCCAGCTGTCTGAGAGCTCACTGTCCTGAGTGGGTGCTAAGCAAACACATCAGTGAGCTGTAGTTCTTTCAGCAAGTTTGTGCATGTAGGTAAAAAGAACTTTTCATCTTCCTCCAGTGTTTTTTTTCCCCTCCTTTTCTTCTCAGGATAAAGAGCTTCCCAGAAAAAAAGACAGTAAGAAAATGAGTTTGCCTTCAGTACAAGCAATAGGTGATAAATGTTTGAGAATATCACTGTGATTCAAAATACAAAAACCAGATACTGCTTTGAAGAAATAATAAACGTCAACACTGGTCTTCTCCTCCTTCTCCTTCTCCTTCTCCTTCTCCTTCTCCTTCTCCTTCTCCTTCTCCTTCTCCTTCTCCTTCTCCTTCTCCTTCTCTTTTCCTTTCTCCCTTCCCCTTCTCTTCCTTTCCTCCCCTTCCCGTTCTTGCCCTTGAATTCTCTCCTGAATAACTTTTAAAAAAAATATATTATAACTTTTTCATATACGCAAAATAAACTGTCTCTGGGCTATTTTTATGGAAAAGAAACTAGAATTTAGGTGCTCTGCTTAATTTTGTATCCATTTCAGGATCAGAGAGGTATATAGACTAGTTGACATTTGTAGTAGGGTGAGACCATTATGACTTAGTACTACCTCAGGTAATAAATGCATTCATATTTAATTCAGAAAGTGAACTTAGTTAAGATATGGATGTTATACAGGCAAAATTACAGGTAGTGGAATGGGTAAATATTATTATCTAAGTTCAGCCTATTGTTGAAGTTTTAAAGCATTAGCTTCTTGCTTTTATGCGTATTAATCTTAATATATCAATGCTGACTTTCATCTTATATTTTATCAGTCATTAAAAATCATAAATTTTTGCAACTAACTTTGCTGTCACCTTTCATTTTTAATAACTATAAAAAATCTATAATGTTAGCAAACTTTTCACCTTACTACCCACTTTCTTTTCTAGATTATATATTTAAGAATATACAGAACAGAACAAACAGCACAAACTCCTATTAGATTCCATTGATAGTCTCCTTTCTGTTTCAGGAAACTAACCATTTATTCTTTCCAGATGTATTACATAAACTATTCTGCCAAAAATACAGAAGATCTTCAATTTTATCCCAATGTACCTAACTCCTTTCATGCTTGTTTTGTAGTCAACTTAATGTATTTTTTTAGTTGCTTTTTTTTTCAATAAAAGTACACTTAATTAATCATCTTCATCCCTTATTTACATTCTCAATGAATGCCTTATAGGTCTGAAATAGATTTTGAAGCTGATTTTCTTAAGAAAAGCTTTATCTTTATTCTGTCACTTAAGACAGGCACTGAATGAAAAATCAAGCATCATGTGCAAAACAAAATTAAATACTTGTATTTAATTATAAAGGCTACTTATATATATATAGATATATAAGGGCTACTTTTCCCCAAAATGATTTCATAATGGTCTTTTTAAATCATAAATCTGTTGCTAAACAATAAGATAAAACAAACTCTTGATTTAAACTTCCAATATGAAAACTCATTATTTTTCTTGCATTACTGTAAAATGCATAAATGACTACACACATTTCTAACTGTAATGAATTCTTCATGGATTATGACTGTTGGTTAAAATCTCTTACCTGAGCTTCTAGGTCATTCTTTCAGATTTGGAAATTGCCAAGCATGCTATCTTGCCTGGACCCAAGGGTGAGGAGGGGGGGAAAATATTTTTGATTATCAACTTCATCTGAAGAGAAAATAATCGAGGTAGTTGCCTGATCATCTTGTCTAATTCTTCTTTTTAACTTGAGTTTTTGAAACATAGCATTCACCTTGAATGACTGTGATTTATAATGCTCGCTTGGGTTGTAATTAAATAAATATTTAATATTATATTTCTTTAAACTTTTGCGTGCCATGTAGGAGATACATAGGTAAAAAAACAATCACTGTGATTATATATATTTCTAAGAATACTCAGGACTCTATCAAAGCAGTTTCCTCAAAATTCTGTGTCCTGAAAATGTGTCTCAAAAAACATGAAAGACTTATTAAATGCGAAAATTAACATCTAGCTGAACTATCACTTTTATATTGAGGGAGAATTTGACTCTCAATACGACATTTGTTCATCTTGGGTTTTTTTATCCCTAAGCTAGTTTTTCAATTATAAATAATTCATAGAACAGTTTTTCCATTTAGTCCTGAGGCAACCCCATTGTAAAACTTGAAGTGATAAGTTGAGAAGTTGAAAATTACACTTCTCTGTCGACTTCATAAATGGTTCTCTTGTGTCTGTTATAAAAATTAGAATGATACAATTTATAGTGGTTTAGGTGGAAGGGGCCATGAAGATCATCTAGTTCCACCCACCTGCCATGGGAGGAACACACCAGATAAGGCTTCTGAAAACCTCATCCAGCCTGTGCTTGAACACCTCCAGGAATGAGACTTCCGTGACTTCTCTGGACAATCTGTTCCAGTGCCTCACCACCCTCACAGTAAAAAATGTCTTCCTAATATCTGAGCTGAATCTCCTCACTTTCCACTTAAAACCTTTACCCCTCACCCTATCACTGCAGTCCCTGATAAAAAGCCCCTCTCCAGTTTTCCTGTAGGTGGCCGTTAAGCACTAAAAGTTCTCCCTGGAGGTTTCTCTTCTCCAGGCTGAGTAAGCCTAACTCTCTCAGCCTGTCTTTGTATGGGAGATGTTCTAGCCCTCTAGTCATGTTTGTGGCACTCCTCTGGACTCACTCCTACATACCTATGTCTTTCCTGTGCTAAGGACTCCGAACTGAATGCAATACTCCAGGTGAGGTCTCACGAGAGCAGAGTAGAGGGGGAAAAAACACTCCCTCAACCTGCTTATCACACTTTTCCTCATTCAGCCCAGGACACGATTGGCTTTCCGGGCTGCAAGCACACATAGCCGGATCATGTTGAACTTCTCATCTACCAGGACCCCCAATGCGAGGGCTGCTCTCAATGCGTTCCCTGCCCAGCCTGTAATTGTTCTTGGGATTGCCCCAACCCAGGTGCAGGGCCTTGCAAATTAATATCTAATAAATACATTCATTTAAACAGAAAGAAAAAAAAAATATTCCATTCATTTTGCTCTGAGACTAATTGAAGTTTTGAGCACTTTAAGAAATATTGATTTGTTTCTTACGCTTAAGTTGATTTCTGACTTCCAGAAAAATGGGAAGTGGTTATAGTTTTTGTATCCTATATATATATCTGTATGAATATGAAATTTCAGTCAGTACCTAATACTACCTCAGGATGTTATAACAGTATTTGAATCATTTGAATTTACATTGTGCTGAAATTAATGAAACTAGATATAAATATGCACACAGTGCTTATTCCTATCCACTTTGCTTTTCTGGAATTTGCAGATTTCAATGGTTGACTGATAAAGACTGCTATTAAAACTTGAAATGCTCTATGGCTCTGGCTACCTGGTGGTACATTCTGATGGTTTGCTACATTCATACTTTTTGGATATATATACTTACTCTCCACTATTACTCAAGCCTTTGAGCATTTTACTTCACATTGTCTGTCAGTTCTGAAAAGCACAATTTCCAACATACTTCAATGCTTCAGCCAAAGTGGTGGTAAAAATCAAATACTCATTTGATTAGCCAGTGGGTTAGCATGTATTTAAATGTCTTCCAAATGTTAACAATCTTGTTTCCCCTAGGAATTTAATATTTGAAGAGAGAACTTGGTCCCCAGGTTCCTTGTCTTTGTAGGTAATTATGACCAATTATTCCCTTCACAAAACAAGCTGCAATGAAATAAAACTCACATCAAGAGAGCTTGGGATTGTTTTAAAAAAACCTACTACTTTGTGGGAGACTATTTCTTTGGGAGGGATACACTTGGCAGTGGGGGAGGTGCTTAGCTGCAAGCAAGGGTCAGCCCACCACAGCGTAGAAACTACATATGAACCAAGATGTTTCTGGGTCATAGATGACTGTGAAACAGGAGACTACTGGTGACAAGTAATATTGCAAACTTGACCTGATTATCCTCCAGGTATCTGCTTTTGTCAAAGATCGCAGAAAGTATATTGGATTCATTCCACCTTAAATCCCCAAATTGTAGCTTCTTCTAGGTTTACATCTAAGACAGCATCTAGGTAAATATGGCAAAAAAATTGCAAACTAACAAAGGAATAGAAAGAATGCAGACTGCAGAAAGCAGATCAGATGTCTCCTCATTTTAACAGTCTTTGCATATGTATTTCTGTGCCTCATGTGTTTGAAATAGTCCTTATTCTTGAGATTTTATAATTATAACATAGTATAAGTTCAGTTCTTCTTCTCTATCCCACAAGCAATATTGCTACTTTACTTCCCAAACAACATTCCCATTCAGAGAAGGTGCTGATCTATACCCACAAAATATCCTACAGGGACTCCCACACACTAAGTCATTTTACGATTAAAAATATTTAATTTTTGTTGCATTTCCCTTTACAACCAACAAATTCAAAATAAATTAAGTGTCCTCTAAAACATGTTGGCTAACCATAATGTATATTGGTACATACGTGCTTTTCCAAATGAAATGTCAGTCACAGAAGTTATAGTTAAATAAATAAATAAAATGGGTTAATTTCCTATTTTTTTTTAATGTATTAATCTCAACTATTTCTCTTATATATAGGACTGGTCAGAGAATGGAATTTGCATTCTGTAGAATAATTTTAATGCAGAAAAAAATAAAAATTCCTCAATATCGACCAAAACAGAATATAACTTTCAGAAGCAATGTTATAGGATACGACATTTTTATGCTGAATTTTTTCCTATTTTTAAGTAACGAAAGATAAAATGATGGAAAATTTTTCCACTAAGGTAGTTCAGAATTTCAAGTCCTATCGTGTAACAAACATTCCCTACTTGTTGACTATTAAATATAATGATAATGAATTTTGGTGTTAATACTTGATTGTTATCTACTCAACACATATTTCAAATAAACTGGCTAATTGCTTCTGTTAGTCAAAAATATAAATATTTTTTTCATTTCTGATGTTACTACCATATATTTCTGTCCAATGTCATACATTTGTTTATACCATAAGAAACTAATATGACTTAATGTAAGTAATTAATAAATATAGTTGGTTTATAGTTGTGTAGTCACTTGTATCCATTATACTGAAAACCTTCATATAAACCGCACATGAAAATATGAATATAGTCACAATCTATCAATGAAACTCAATTCAAATAATCAAAAGGAATTACTATGTCTTTGTAGTTGAGGAATATCCTCTATACCAGAAAATTAAATACCGAACATCAATATAAAAATTATCAAGACTAAGTTATATCTGTTATGGAAGACTTAACCTAAAAATCTTACTTCCCTTATTTTATTAGACTTTTCTGGCTATCCCACTATTGGTGTAAAATAGTCACATTTTCAGTTCTGAAAAGAACTGTAACTATCTTCAGATAACTCTTACAGAATCTCAGCATTCATATAAGATTATTAATGCAATTCTCAAGACAAAATGATCTGAATATATTTCTGATTTTCTACTTTACAAATTACTCAATTAAGTCAAATAATAATTCCTATAGACACTCTTTCATTTTTCTTTCATGTCCAGTTTTTACAGAATATCTGCTCTGCCTATCAAACAAGAATGTCTCTACCATGGAGCAATAATCCCATAAACCACCAGCTACATAAGCATAGATTAAATTTAATTTCTGGGATACACATCTAGGCTGAGTTTTCCTCCTTTAGGAAAGTTGCTGATTACTTTTTCTTGTAGTTATTGGCTGCTGAATTCTACAAAGTCTATTTCTGCATATGCAATTTTTTTCTGTTTTGGTTAAATTTCTATTTACGAGCCTTTCAAATGAAGAGAGAGACCCTTATTGCTGCACCAGAAGGTGCTATTTTAATTTCAACTTGTTGCAGAAATGAGAAAAGAGATTGTTGTAGCATTATCTGATTTTTCATTTCTAAAATCAAGGTCATTATGAAAGCAAGTGGTTATTGTTCTTTGTGGGAAAATGTAACAATTCACATACTACCAAATCTGTCATGTGAACTTTGGGTTCTTCCTTCCAGAGTCTGAGTTATATTACTGAAAGGAAAGTCATTCTGAATATGATGTATTTTTAACATATAATTTATTTCCATAAGGAAACGATATATCTTTTTGTGATTTCTTACAAACTATCATCTCCTTGATGTAACATAGCCATGATTTGAGAGAGTAAGGTGATGCTTTCTGCCACTTTAAAGAAAGCAGCAGTGTAAATTGAGAGAAAAAAACCCCTTTTTTTTGGGCATAGTATACAATCATCTTTTCACCAGTAGAGAAATATTAACATTTCCAATGAGTGTGAGAGATCAATAAGATATGCATTTTAAAATTTTATCTGTGTGAAGTTACTTGCATCAACTACGTCTTCCTTTCCCTGAACTTAAATGTCCATTCAACACTGACAGGGAAAATCGTCACCACTCCTAGGAACGCTTGCATTAAAATATTATTGACAAGTGTCTTTTAGATGAGGGTTATCTGCTTGAGTGTCCTCTTAAAGTCGCAAGCTAAAATACTGTATGACAGGGTATTACTATACTTTTGAAAGTCCTTTCCTCTGGTCTGGTTTTTTTTCTGAGATTTAGGGGCTGGTCTTTTTAAAATTATTATTTATTTGACATATCTCATCTCCCCATCTGTCCTTCTTTTATTCTTCAGTTAACTGGGAGACTTACTTACACAGGTAATGAAGATCCAGTTTCCTTTATGAATCCTCTTACTGCACAGTCACCACAACAGCAGCATTGCAGTTTACAGCCACTTGGAATTTGCGTTGATTCAGCCAAAACTATATATACTGAAGCAGGGAACTTTTCTTCCTAATGATCTCATTAGACTGTGATGAATAATCTCCCCAGGGCGGTCATCATAGCCATGTCATCAGAGTTATTTAAACATTCTACCCCTTTTAATCATTTTTATTATAGCATTGTCTGTGAACCCAAGCTAATACAGGAAATGCCATTGTACTGGCTACATAGTTAAGTGCAGTCCTTGCCCTGAAGAGCTTACTATCTAATTAGATTAGACAGCTGTGACAGCAATGTTCAAAATGTCACAAACATTCTTAAAGCTTGCCACAGTTTTGCCACCAATATCACCTCAGGCTTGAAATGTAAAAAAATGTAAAATAGCAGGACCGGGATTTTCAGAAAAAACTGAAGCTTTTACACAAAATGCAAAATAGTGCAAAATAGCCTGAAATGGGAGAAATTAGAGTCTAAAAGTTTATATTCACCGTTACTACCCTCTCACTTTTTTACTTGTGCTGCTATTTTCCTCTGTAGGAGGAACTTGCTTTCTTGATATACAGCAAATAGTGCTTTATCTGTCTCCTTTATTTAGAAAGACAGACATGTTTAAGTAATTCTATAAATTAGACACAAACTTGAACTAAGTATAAATAATTTTTGCTATCATTTTGTCCAAATAGATCCTAAATCATTCTACACACATTTACCCACAAAAATATCCACATACATTGGCGCTTGATGATATAAGAATTATTAAAGACACAAAGGCTGTTGCAACACTGACAACGTTGTTTTCATGGTTTATCTGTCTAGGTAGATTTAAGTCCTGGCTCACTGAAGAAAGGAAGGAAAACACTGTCACCCATTTATGAAACCTGTCAGTTACATTTTATGTACAGTTCATCTCAGAGGGCATCTCAGCACTGAGTCACAATAAGCTCACATACTTTAAGTGTAATTACTTGTTTTAACCTTAACACTGTGGTACCCAGCTTTCTTATGAAGAGGCATTAGGCAGTGTGACTAGTATTTGTCAGGTATAGTTTGTTCTCCGCTTTGTTTTTTCCCCCTGTGTGCAGTAATGTGATATAATTTAGTAGCATATTATAAATGTTAGAAACACTGTGAGAGAGACGGGGTGGGGAGATAGAAAGGGTTCACTTTCTTTTAGTTCTCCAGAGATACAACAGCGTGAAAGCATATGTGAATATGCAAGCTGTGGGAATAAAGATAAACATGGGTGGAAATGGAAACACTAAAGTTTTCTGAGTACAAGGCAGTTTTTCTTTAGAAGCAAAGTCAGAGGAGATGTAACACACACTGGTGCAGCACAGTTTTCATCAGAAAGGAATGCAGCAAGGACATCTTGCCCTAGGAAGTGAGTGACAGGACTTTTGGAGATGGAAGTAGCCAGCCCCCACTATAAGCAAGGAGCATGGTACAGCTGCCCAATTATTTTCCAAGAAGATGAATTGCAGCTCCTGCTCTGACAGTCCTGCCCTCCAATAGACCAGTACTCATCATGACATCATTGTAAGGTCATTATAATACGCAGACACAATTGAACACCAAATTCTACCTGTCTCCTCCCCACTTTTGAGGCAAACCACTCCCATTACCACCCCTACTGGGCATGTGCAGCTAAGTTTTGGCATGCAAAGTGACAACTTTTTCTTCGCCAATCAACAGGGTTTGATATAATGACTGCAGTCACTCAAGATCCACCTAAACCCCCACAAATTCTTATCCAATACAATGGCGGGTCACTGGGGAAAACCTACCACAAATACTTTCCTGGGATCAATTGATGAGTTGATCTCTGTTTTCCCTTCCAGTTGGGACACCATTGGTATGTATATGTGCAGTAACTTCTAATCTCATACTAGCTATCACTATCTTCCTGTACTTTGATCTTAACTACATATTTTCTACCTATGTGTTACTTTTATTTCAGTCTTGGTGTCATTGCTACACTTATACCATTTCTTGTGTTCATGTAAGCGCTCAGGTGTTGGTTCGTACGTAGGGTTGTTTGACGTATACAAGGGGTCCAAGCTGGAGGACTTCATGAAGACCTCCATCCTGTGGGAAAGATCCCACGCTGGTGCAGAGGAGCAGAATGAAGAGGAATGAGTGCTAGAAATGAACCATTCTATACTTACCCAAACCCTCATTCCCCATCCATTTGTGCCACTCAGGGTGAGGAGTAAGGAGTAAAAGAATGAACTTGAGCCTGGGAAGAATGGCAGGGCAGGAAGGGGACATTTTTCTAGATTTGTCCCTCTTTCTCATCTTCATACTTTGTGTATAATAATGCCAGCCATCCCAGTTCATCTCAATACAAGAAGAAGATCTTTCAAGGAGCCATGGAATAGAAAGTGAGAAAGAGCGAGAAAGAGCAAGAAAGACATGAGATAGTGGACAGAACTGTGCCTCAACTTGGAAAAGAGCAGGAATGGATACATAGATATGATGTAATTTTGTTTATCAGAAGGCAATCTGTCCTTCAGCCAGACTGTTAAATAAGGATGAATAATGGCAGAAGTTATGTTACATAGTAAGCTTTTTCTGAATTTGCCATAAATACAGCGTCTTAAAAAAACCCAAAACACCTAATTGCAAAGAAAATTTAATTAAGTATATAAAAAATACTGTGGCCGCATACAAGAAAAACAATTTGTGTCCCCAAAAATAATGTTGCTATCTGAAAATGAATAAATGGCATCATCGTAAACAGTCATAATTGCAAGTACTTCAGACTTTTCTTATTATGACTTTTGGATTTTTAAATGATGATAAATACGTGAGACTATTAGTGCTATTTTAAAGTTAATTTCAAAATAAACAATTTAAAAGCAACAGGAAATGCATCAGGTTTTTTCAGATATCCTCTTTTCTATATTAAACTTATGAATCTATATGAACAAACATGAAAGACAGCAAAAACAGTTAATGGAATGGGTCACAGCTTAAACCATGCTTCTTCAAATATATAAGCACATTTGGAATAAGCATGTATTCTAAATAAGAAGGTGAAGACTAAAATATTCATAGCAAGCATTGTATAAACTTGTTAAACACAAGTCTTTAAATCATGACATTCCGAGTAAGCGCTCACGTTAACACATGAAAATGTAAAGGAAAGCATCTGAAAAAGTAGTCACTAAAATAATATTTTATGATTGAGGCAAGATTCTTTACTAACATCACCGAAAAACAGGTAGTCTAAAAAATTGTTTCTGATTTTCACATGTCAATGACAAAAATCGTCTTTTCACCCACAAGAACACTGCAGTTGGATGTAGTGCTTTAATTCGTGAAAAATGGTTTTCTATGAAGCAATAGGTGGAGGGCGTTTCAGGATTTGGATGATTATATTTTCTAGTGACACAATACAAGTATCAAGGAATGGAAAAATTCCTTCTTTGGTAGCTTGGTTTAGCTACTGGATATTAACCAGCATGTAATATTCTTTTCTCAGGAAGCAAAAAAAAATGTTTCCTGCTTAGAGTAAGGCCATTAAAACCATAATTCTTTTATAGTTGACTAAAAACAGAAGCATCACAATAACAAAAATATTTTTCCATAGTAATGAAGACAGTGACTCTCTAAATTATAAAAATAAGCTGCTTAATCTTGTCTAGAATATTCTTGATGTTGTATAATGGATCTCATCAGTCTATACAATTCATTATTTCAAGGAGTTTTGTCATCAGCCAATAAGATAAATGCATGACAATAACTAAGACAATAAAGTTATGCATATATAATGATGTTCAACATATGATGGCTTCAGGAACTAAGAAAATATTGCTTTCAGTTGAATTCAGATGAGATTATGCTTTCTTGACAATTGATGCATATTTAAATGAGAACCATATATAGTGATGCACCTATCATACAAGTAATTTTCAGTAATATGTAAGGCATATGAGGTCCAACACATAAAAGAGAGACTAAGTCTGTAGCTTGGGAACCAAGAGTGGGAGGGGAGAGAAGAAGAGAGGATTATAGAACATGTTCTAACCTGCCACAGTGATACAAAGTTGAACTCAATTGTTTCAGTCACTACAAGTTCAGTTCTTACCCTTAGTCAGAAAAAGTCAGTATGCGAGACTGAACAGCAAGTTAACATCAGGTTTCTTGTGAAAATGAAGAAATGCACAATGGAAACTTCTCAGTAAATGACTGAGATTTACAGTGAAGAGTTCCCAAAGATCAAGTCTGTTCAAAGGAGCCCATTTTTTGTCGGAAGAATATATGAAAGTATAAACAATGGAGATCCTGAACAGAATTTTAGAAAATGATCTACAGAATTGTTTTGAATGTTGTCAGCAGAACGTTTTGCTGATATTCAGGGATACAGTTTTAAATGTGTTTCAACTGTAATTTTAACTATATTCGTGGACACAAACATAGGTGTATAATGGATCTATGCAGATTCTTTGCTGGCAGTTTCTGTACAGAAATGTTTGCTATTTATCAGTGAAAAGCGGGGCTGAGGCTTTCAAGAAGACAGTTCATTAAACCAAGAAAAAATTAGGTCTTACATACTTGTCATAAAGTTGCCATATTTTCTTTTCTGTCTTGCTTATAACCCAAACTAGCAATGGAACAGTGATCAGTTTTGATTCTACAACATAGTACAAATTCTCTTTAAGTGATGCACTTTCTAAATAAAGAAAATATTTTAGTCTCCTGACATTTCAAATGAGAAAATTCAGTTGCAGGAACAATGAAACATAGGCGTTATACTTAGTTATGCATTTTACTCTTAATATCCAAAGTTTTATTTTACTAGCCAGCTTGATATCTCACAACTATTCTGCCATCCTGTAGATAACTCACATAACAACTGAACATGTATTTATGACAGATAAAAATGCCATCATTCATTTTACTTTATCCCATCCACTGAGAAAATTTGTTTTATTGTGATTATATTAAATCATAAGCCAACTGCAATTTATGCTGTGGTCTAGTGGTCTCTGATTCTGAAGGTGAGTCATACTTAAAATAGTTATCAAACTAATCTCTATAAAATTCTGCTAACACATTATAATATATTATAGTTGTAATCAATTAACTAAAAATAACAGAAAAATGGAATTGATTAAAGTCTTTCCAAACTCTTTGTGGAGATTTCAGTTTGTTCAGACAAAATAGCAGGGCTTTGCATGATCTACCACTGTATTTTGCCTACATAGAGTCACAATTACTGTCTCATCTTCTTAGGTCAGTAGGATTTTGTAATTGAATTGCCATCTAAGAATTTTGGGAAAAGAAACAACAGCAATACCACTATTACGCAGGGATTGTTTACAGCATAATATTGTGTGCCTGTGGAAAAAAAAAAAAAACAACTAAGAGGCTATAATCTGAATGCAAACAGTTTTACAGTACTTGAACATAAAGTCACAAGACTTTGTGTGTACATATATGTGTATTAATAGTATTTGCTTGGAAACAGTAAGACTTATTATCATTAAAATGATCAGGTCATGAACATAACATTCTGGTGAACCCTTATAAGGATAGGAGACAATACCTCATCTTAGCATTGTTTTTTACTGCAGTACCTTAAGAAAAAGCAGTTAGGAAAGATCCCACAATGGCCCATCAAATATCTACTGTTAGACATTTTCTTAAAAAGATGTAACTTTTTTGGTAGCATCTGTTCAGAGTGAGTATATGAATTGAATTTGTTATTTTTTCTTAGCAAGAAATATGATCTCATATTTTCACTAGAATGTCACAGAATCACAGAATTATTTAGATTGGAAAAGACTTTAAGATTGTCATATCCAACTTTTAACCTACCACTGCCAAGTCCATCACTAAACCATGTCCCTCAGTGCCACATCTACGCACATTTTAAATTACTCTAGGGATGATGACTCAATGACTTCCCTGGGCAGCTTGTTCCACTGCTTGACCACCTTTTCAGTGATATAATATTTCTTAATATCTAGCCTAATCCTCCCCTAGCAGTGCATAGTAGCTTTTTAAGTTTGAAGCTTAATATATCTCACTAGTTTTGTCTAATCCCCAGATGCATCTAAATATATTCTTTCTTTTCCTTCCTTTCTCCTCTTATCAAATTGTTAACGGTAAGTGAAACCTCTTCCTGTTCCAGTTATCTGCCCTGCTCAAATACAAGAAATATTAGGCCATCTTTCACTGGCCTGCAGTCAGAGATTTTCTGTGAGAAAACCCAAATGCATAAAGTGGAAGCTTGTACGGATAACATACTCATAGGATACTCTTAAATCAATAGTGCCAGCCCATTGCCTCCTGCTTTTTCACTGGATATTACTAAAGAGAAACCGGCTTCCTCTTCTTTACTTTACCAATCAGAAATTTATACATATTGGTAAGATTGTCCCTCCACCCTCATCCTACAAAGTGAAATTGAATTTCCAACTAAGACTCTGACTTCTTGAAACTAAACAGTCCCAGCTCTCTCAGCATCTCGTTGTATGTCAGATGCTCCAGCTCATGTTTTTCGTCTTTCACTGGCTTCACCTCTGTATGTCTACATCCGTCTGTTACTTGAGAGCCCACAATTGGAGACAGTACTCCAGGTGAGAATCACCAGGGCTTAGCAGAGGGGAACCATCATCTCCTTCAATCTGTTGGAGATAGGCAGTATCTCAGGATATCATTAGTCTTGTTTGCTTCAAAGGCACATTACTGGCTCATAGCCAACTTGGTGTCCACCAGGATCCCCAAGGTATTTTCTACTAAGCTGCTTTCCAGCTGGTCTGCTCTCAGAATGTACTGGTGCATGGTGCTTTCGCTTCCAGATGAAAGGCTTTGCATTTTTTTTCTGAACTTCCTAAGGTTTCTCTCAGCCCACCTCACCAGCCTGTTGAGATCTCACTGAACAGCAGCACAACCCTCTAATACATAAGTCACTACTACTACCAGCTTTGTATCATTTGCAAACTTGCTAAGGATGTCCTGTCCCATCAAGCAGACCATTGATGAAAATATTTAATGGTGTTGACACCAGTATTGAACCCTTTTGTATACCATTTCCAACTGGACTTCATGGCTCTCCTCACAATCATTACAGTCTGGCAGTTCAGCCAGCTTCCCATCCACTTCACTGTCTGCTTATCTAATATATACTTGTCCACAATGATGTTTTAGGAGCCTTACTAAAATAAAAATCAATAATTTCCATTGCTCTGTACTCAACTAGCATAAGCAGTCATTTCATCATGTGTTCTTTCACTTTTTCTAATTGTGACTCATTCCACTATCCTGAACAAGTCAATGCAATTTTGCATTTTCTTACTTTTTGTTTACTGTCTACATCTTTATCGTCATGTTCTTTAGCCTAAGATGATTCTGAGTATTTAACATTCTAAATTGGTTTTTATTTTAAAATACTTTTCTAAAATCACCTTCAAACTATTGTGTTGGTTTTGGGGGTTTTTTTTAGTATGGAATGACTTCTTCAGTCTCTTCACTACTGTACTTTCCTATTTAATTTGTTTATCTATAAACTGTGTCCTGGAACTGAAGCCACATAGAATCTCCTCCAATTCTGCAGTAAGAAGACTGAATTTCAAAAGTTTCAGCCTCTCCACTAATAACTGAATGCATAAGATCTTCTTCATCTTGAAATACATGAAATAAAACCAAACTAACCCTTTTCTTAACGTGTAAAGCCTGTATTTTAAGTAACCGTTATATAAAACTGAAAAGACTACAATATTTATAAATGTTAATGACTGTATCATAGAGTCATGACAGCATCGGCTCATGCTAGTTATATAAAAGTCATCATCTTTTTAGATAGCTATGAAATATCTTTCCTTTGTCTATATTAAAAGAACTGCTTCCTTCCTTCTATTTTACTATGTTTGTCCTTCTTTTGGTAGATTAGTAGTTAAAACCAAATTGCTAGAGCTACAAGTATTTAATTAACATAACAAAAAAGTACTTCTGTCCTTCAGGGATCTCCTTTTGACTCAAATACATTTAGAGATGATAAAGGGTACCTTTCATAGGTCCCTCTTGGGAAGTTATATGCTCAAGTCACGTTTACATTTAAAAGATTTGTTTGTGTAGCTCCCTGTACACCATTTTGAAGACCTGCTTCTTGGAATATCAAATTATATTTTAGCTGATAGATGTGAAGTCTGGTAAGAATAACAGAGTGAATTTTATTGCTTGTTTGTCCTTCAATTCAAAATTAGAATCTTACAAGTTTTTCAACTTAGACTGATAGGCATACAGGAACTGAAACTACACAGCTTTTCAATACCTTTACTAAAATATGATCATATTTAGAAATGCCTGAGAGCACTAGTGGCTTGTGGCTTTTTTTTTTATTATTATTATGAGAAAGAGCTCTTTTTTCCTTACTTTTAGAATTCTCTGTTATGCAAAGAGGAAAAAGTTGAGAGGCACTCAGGATGGAAAAATAGTAACATTTAAGATCAGCTTTGATGGTGAAATATACTGTTTATGTACCTATACTTTATAGAAGTAAATACAACAGATTCTTAAGCTAGGAAACCAATAACCTTCTATTTTTAGTCAAATTGTGAAAATCTACAGTGTTAGGAGTCCCACTGCACTGAGTCGCACACAAAATGAGAGCATTTCCTATAATCAGCAAAATATCTTTATCCTGTATTTTTATGTATATAAATATTTTTATACAGATATACAGATAATCTTACCATTAACTGAAAACAAGTTCCCCTAAAGAAAATATGAAGTCTCCAGCTGAAATCATTGGGGGCAACCTTTGTTCCCCACAGGTTGCAGGAATACTTCTTTTGTTAGTGGAGGAAAGTACTGAAACCATGTCCTCTAACTTGGTGACCTAGTATTTTAGGTCAGGTTAGTTTGCTGCTCTGTCACTCTCTGATTGTCTTTTTTCTCTGATATTTTTCTGTTTTGTTCATGTCCCCTCCTATAACCTGAAATCATATTGACAGATAATGAAAAATTGTACTGGAAGAAAGTAATTAGGTTGACTAACTTATTTTTAAAAAGTTCTCATTAAGTTGAAAAAGAGCAGCTACTTCATCTTACTGCTTTGTTTTTCCCAATTAATATCTGTATTGATTAAGAAATTATTTTGGAAATTTAATTCCTTTGAGATGAAAGAAAAAAAAAAGAAAAGAAGAAAAAGAACAGCAACAACAACAACAAAAATACTTGCACTGAAACATTTATTACAAGTAAGTCCATAACAACTACAAGGAACTCAGATGCAAGATTGTTAGTTCACTAGGGAAGTGTTTGGAGGGTGATGACAGTTTGTCAGTTTGCATAGGACTGAATTACCAGTTATAGTTACAACATCTCTGATAATATTTTTAATTGATTTTTCTAATTTATTATTTCAGCCAAAAATTTCAAGAAAAAAAAAGAAAAGAAAAGAAAAGAAAAGAAAAGAAAAGAAAAGAAAAGAAAAGAAAAGAAAAGAAAAGAAAAGAAAAGAGAAAAAAAGAAAAGGAAAAATTATTCATGGGCAAATTAGATTCTAATGTTTTTGCAACACTTTGTTTTGATGATTTGGCTGGTTTTGTGGTTGCTCTTTACTGACCATGAAACAATTAACCTTCATGTGTCCACTTCATAAATATCTGAATAATCACAATGTGCACCTGATTAGCAAGACTTAACTAGAATCATGGAATCATAGAATCTTTGAATCATACAATAGTTTGGGTTGGAAAGGACTTTAAAGATCATCTAGTTTCAACCTTCCCTGTCATGGGCAGGCATATCTTCCACTAGATCAGGCTATTCAAGGCTCCATTCAGCCTGGCCTTGACCACTTTCAGGAGGGGAAATCCACAACTTCCCTGGATCACCTGTTCCAGTGTCTCATCATGCTCATTGTAAAGAATTTCCTCCTAATGTCCAGTCTATGTCTTCTGTTCTCCAATTTATAGCCATTCCTTGTTGTCCTACCACTACATGCCCTTGTAAAAAGTCCCTCCCCAGCGATCTTGTACACCCCCTTCAGGTACTGGAAGGCAACTATAAGATCTTCTCAAAGCCTTCTCTTCTCCAGGCTGAACAACCCCAACTCTCTCAGCCTGTCCTCATATGAGAGGTGCTCCAGCCCTCTGATCATCTTCATACAGCTCCTCTGGACCTATTCTAACAGTTCTGTATCTATTTTATGTTAAGCATTTCAGAACTGGACACAATACTGGAGGTGGGGTCTCACAAGAGTGGAGTAGAGGGGCAGAATCACCCCCCTTGACCTGCTGGCCGCGCTTCTTTTGATGCAGCCCAGGATACAGTTGGCCTTCTGGGATGCGAGCACACATTGCTGGCTCATGTTGAGCTTCTCATCAACTAGCACCCCCAAGTATTTCTCTGCAGGGCTCCTCTCAATCATGTAATCCCCCATCCTGTACTGAAACTGCACATTGCCCCGACTCAGGTGTAGGACCTTGCACTTGGCCTTGTTGAAGCTCATGAGGTTCACACAAGCCCACTTCTACAGCTTGTAAATGAGATAGTAAACTGGATAATAAAAACTCTTCTTGTGCAGCACATTTTAGTTTCTTTCGGCTTCTGGCATTGAACAGAAACATAAGGCATACATCATCCGTAGAAAACAACCTGATGGAAGCCCACTGAAAGCAAAAAAAAAACCACTGGAAAGTTTCACTGGAATTTCTTCATCAAGCTCTTTGAAGGTAAAGTATGGCTCTGGGACCCTGTCTTTCCTGCAATCTTGGTGATCACTCTATAATTTGGTAGAAAAACAGAAGGCAAATAGCGTGTGGAAGGAAAAAAAAAAGAAATAGATTGAGACATGAAGTCTGCTGAAAGCAAGGGCTTAGGAGCTAGGACCGAGTAAAAAGGGGGGCTGTAACGGCATGAAAAAGAAATTACAGCAGAAAGAAAACCTGGAATTGGCTGGCCATTGAAACTGTGACTAATAAATGTAATGGAAGCTGCTGAGGAAAATGAAGACATGCAGGTAGAAGGCTGGGGTGGGAGAAGAGGATAGATCGTAGTGAGAACCCCCAAAACAAAGAATGGACTGGCTGTGCGATAAATAAAAAATCCTGAATGACCACCACGGGAAAAATTCGTGACACGATTTTAGAGAAATAGGCAGAAAAGTGTGTTCACAAAGGCATGCTGATTGCAGATTATGGAAATGAAGCTGTTTTTCCCTTATGTTTACAATTATGTATAGCACGTACTGCCACAGTGGTGTGAACAGCATGAGGTAAAATGTAAAACAACCCAAGAGAAAGACTTTGTCACATTATTCAGCCCTCCCACTCTTTGGAGCTAGGAAGGAAAACTTGCAATACTTTGAGACATTACCATTTAAGCATGAGTTTAACATACTGTTGGACAAAAAAACCAAGCCAATGGCATTACATGTATAAAGCTACCATATAGAAGATAAGAAGTTCTCTCGTTTTGCCTTTGTCATATTGTTGATAGTTTGAAGAACTAGAATTACATGTATTAATATGTCACAATTATCAATATATCACTCAGCTTATTATGTTATAAGAAATTCCATGATCACATAATAATATATAGCCTCTGCTCATGAAATAACACATTCTAGATTACTTTCTACACTATATTTAATTCAAAAAAGCTGTTATTATTTTGCAATATATTTTTGTAGGACATGGTGTGTTCCAATTATTTGGTTAATTGCTACCCTGTATGATAAACTGTTTATCATATGCTATCTTGTATTAATGTATTACTTATGATTCTTTCACTTCATAGTTAACTTGTAGGAACTTGAATACATCATTGAAAGCAATTTCTTTTTTTTTTTCCCCAAAGATTTTTGTCCATCTATATCAGCTGTTAAGGAAGTTCTTCCTTCATTGTCATAAACATTGTCAAGGTTTAGCCCCAGCTTGCTGAATTTCAGCAGCTAAAACCAAATCCCACAATTCCTGCAACTCCAAAGGGAAACAGGAAAGGAAAATGAGAGGAAGAAGACTTGTGAGTTGGATACAAAAACTACAGACTTACTTCAACAAAATTATAATAATTGTTAAAATTATAATAATAACAATAACAAAAATAATTAGAAAGTAATAAAATATATACAAATATATGAGATCATGCCCCACTCCTTGATCACTATATATTACCTCAAATACTGTAGAGCAGACATGAGGGAATGGGTCCATAGCTAGGAGGGAACTGGGCTCAGGAACTGGATTCAGCAATGCACAGGTGCAGGATCAGAAGCAATCAGACAGACTGGACATCGGCCACCACAGAAGAGGAATCAGACCCTTGTAGTCTCTCAATTTTATACTGAGTATGACATACATGAGATGGAACACTGTTGGTCAGTTTAGGGTCATCTGTTCTGTCTGCACATCCTTGGAAATGCAGTCCCTTTTCTGACAGCTTCAGAATGGCCTTCGTTACTATAAAGATGAACTTTTTGCATACCAATGTCCTGTGCTACCCCTTTTAGTGAGGAACACTGTCTCAAAAATGTTCAGTTAGCTTTCAGAGAATGAAGTTACTTACAGCAAGTCAGCTAGTCACAAAACTCACTCTAATTTAGCTCAAACCACAACAAAGATGCTGAAGTTTTTAGTCTCAATTTTGTTTAACTCCTAGAAAATGGTGGCTAAAACTAAAAAGAAGTTTAGCCAGAAAGAGACAATTAGATATCATTTTTACTGAAGTGTATATGGTGGTTTATATGGTGCTCTGCTCAGATACAGAATGGTACCTCTTTTGTGCCACAGATAACACAAGTATAGAATAATAGAATCATAGAGTGGGTTTGGTTGGAAAGGAATTTTAAAGATCACCTAGTCCAACTCCCCTGCCATGAACAAGGGTATCTTTCACTAGATGGATGTAAGCCAATCTAATTGTCAACTTTTTTTCATGTATAGATAACCCCTCTTTTTTTTTTCCTGTCAACAAGTTAATCCATACCCATCTGCTTCAGAACTTCTATCATGATCTTGTGGGAGTACATAGACTACTGTTTAGTCTTTTATGCCATATAAATGTGAACAATTAAATAACAAATCTTGCAATGAAAATGTTTTTCCCCCAATTTCTTGTTATTTGGCATAGTTAAGCCCTATATATGGTGTTTCAAACCAAACTTATGGATAGATAAAACATTTTCAATAACTGAGCTGAATAACTGCTTTAGGAACTTATGAAAAGAAATGTATAAGCTTCAAGTCTACAATCCACAAGTTTCAACTCACTGCTCTGGCAGTGGAAGCAGGGAGAGAGAAGGGGGTCAGGAAGGCCAAGGTGCAGCTGGAGCTGAACTTGGCAACAGATGCAAAGAATAATAAGGGAATCTACAGGTATGTCAGTCAGAAAAGGAAGGTCAAAGAGAGCGTATCTGTGCCTTTGATGAGCAAGACTGGTGAACTGCTAACAGCAGTCAAAGAGGAGGCTGCAGTACTCAACAGCATTTTTGCCCCAGTCTTCACCAGCAACCCCTCTTCTCCCACCTCTCAAGTGGATGGACCACAAGACAGGGACTAATGGAGCAAAATACCTCCCACTGTAAGAGATCAAGTTTATGACCACATGAGAAACCTGAACATACAAAAACCTACAGGACCTGACGAGATGCATCCTAGCATCCTAAGGGAATTGGCTATTGTAGTTGCCAAGCCACTCCCTATCATATTTGACTTATCACAGCCTTTTATAAAAAGGATAGAAAGGAGAACCCAGGGAACCATGAGTCCTCACTTCCATGCCGGAGAAGATCATGGAGATTCACATGGAGGACAGGGAGGAGATTTGAGACAGCCAGCATGGCTTCACCAAAGGCAAGTATTTCCTGACCAACCTAGTGGCCTTCTATGGTGGAGTGACTCCCTCAGTAGACAAGGCAAGAGCCACAGATGTTGTCTATCTGGTCTTCTGTAAGGTCTTTGACACCGTCCCCCACAAGCTCTTTCTTTCTGAATTAGAGAGCTATGGATTCAACAGGTGGACTACTCAGTGGAAGAGGAATAAATCAGATGTCTACATCCAGAGTGTAGTGGTTAATGGGTCAATGTCCCAATGGAGATCAGTGACAAATGGTGTCTCTCAGGGATCCATCCTGGAAATTCTGCTTAATATGGGATTGAGTGCACCCTCAAAAATCTTGTAGATAACAGCAAGCTGAGTGGTGTTGTTTACATACCTGAGTGATGGACCTGGACAAGTTGGAGAACTAAGCCCATATGAACCTCATGAGGTTCAACAAGCTCAAGTGCGAGGTCCTGCACCTGGGTCTGGGAAACCTCTGATATCAGTACAATATGGAAGATAGAGGGATTGAAAGTTGTGCTGCTGAGAAGTATATGGGGGATGTTGGTTCATAAGAAGCTCAATGTGACCTTGCAATGAATGCTTACAGCTCAGAAAACCAACCCTGCACTGGGCTGCATCAAAAGATATACGGACAGTAGGTCAAGAGAGGTGATTCAGACCCTCTACTCTGCTGTAGTGAGATCTCATCAAGTGTACTGTGTCCGGTTCTGGACTCCTCTGCACAAGAAAGACATGGACCTGGTGGAGCAGGTCCAGAGGAAGGCCACAAACTGATATGAGGGATGGAAAATCTCTCTTACGAAGGAAGGCTGAGAGAGTTGAGGTTGTTCAGCCTGAAGAAGAGAAGGTTCCAGGGAGACCTTATTGTTGCATTTCAGTACTCAAATGGGGCTTGTAAGAAGGATGGGGACAAACTTTTTTTGCAGGATCTGTTGCAACAGGACAAGGGGTAAGGCTTTTAAACTAAAAAAGGGCCGATTTAGACTAGTTATAAGGAAGAAGTTTTTTACCATGAGGGTGATGAAACACTAGAATGGGTCACCCAGAGAGGTGGCAGAAGCCCCATCCCCCAGAAATATCCAGGGTTAGGCTGGATGGGGCTCTGAGCGACCTGATTTGGTTGAAGATGTCCCTGCTCATTTCAGAGGGTTAGACTAGATGACTTTTAAATGTCCCTTCTGACAAAAAAACATTCTATGATAGGTAAATGGTTTAGATGAATTTCATTTTTATAAAAAAGAGAGAGAAAGATAAAAATGAGGAGCAAATGATTTAGCAAGGGAAAAAAAAAATCTAGAGAAACATTCCTGACATTCCCGTCAAAGAATCTCTCTTGAGCCCCTCACTTTTTTAGCACAAAGCATAAGAGGTTGGTTGTTTCTTAGGCAAGACTTGACCTATGACCCTGCCCACTATGATCCTCTCCACCATTTTTTTCTGTCTATTCACTTTTATTCTGACCTCAGTTTCTTTGCAGGCTGCTAATGACAAACTTGTGTGATTGTTTATTTAGTTATTGTCAGTTATGCTACTGAGACTGTGACATGCAGGATATTGCAGCCAAGGGCCTGTGCTCAGTGCTGTGAGCTCACTTTCTTGCAACCTACTGTTGTTTCCAGACATGTTTCCTCTCTTTTTAGACTTCAACTCTTTGTTACTGTAACTCAGCCTAACTCATGGAAAAGATCAATACTCAGACTGTTGCATGGAGGCACTGGTGCTGGTCATTGACCCGTGAGAGACCTTGAGAGCCTTGATAACTCCAAGTTTCACCATCACATCTGCTGACACCCTGCTTACTTATTGAATACCATAAGGTAAGACTTATTGCATAGGATGTATCACAAGCTGCTGCATGCATATGTCAGCTCAGACATGTAGAAAATCAGACTCCAAACTAAACCTCTTATCAAGCTCTCAGACACATTGTAAAGTTTAATACAGAAGATTTTGCCCTGTCAAAGGCAAGTGGTTTTCCTCATCTTCTGCTTGTATTGAGACTCAAGTTATTTATATATGAAATTCAGTTAAAATATTTAAAAAAGTAAATGTGACCTTTCCCTTCCCATAAAATGTGGCACACAAAATCTTTTGCAGAAATCACTATTCATTTCTAGAATATTTTCCTTTTCTTTACATGATTCTACTGGAAGATCAGATGAGGGAGATCTCGATCTTCCACTGGTCAGATTTGTTAGTGACAGTAATCAAATTTAAGTACAATTTTTCCTGTACTGTAATTTCTTAGGCTGTTAGTTCTCTCTAAATAAAGCAACTGATTTCCAGTTATGACATCCCATTCCCAAAAAAACCTAAAACCATGAAGAAACATAAGTTCTCAAGATGGCTCCATTACACCTCTTAAAGCATGATTATAGGACTTCAGATATCAGAGACAGAAAAAGACCTCTGTGTCAACCCACTATCAATAAAATATTGATCTCCATATTATATGCTCATTTGTAACACGTACAACACTGGAAGGATGATCCCATGAGTACAGAGCCTCAGGCTCTGCCAGTGCCCTCTACTTTTCCATAAGCACATTAAGTACCACATTTTTCCTTTCATTGCTCTCCTTTTATCTATTCTTCTAAACCTTTTTGTTCTTGTGTTTGGTTTTCATCTACTTTGAGCTGCTGCTATGGTACTGAATGCCAATGAGATGATAAATTCTAACTCAGAAGGTTATTTTTCAGCTGTATTTCTTAGCATAACATAATCATCCAGTATTTACATAGGGAAACACTGCATCCAGGTACCGTGTTAATGGCAATTAACTGCTTGCAAGTACCGTGGATCTGTGAGGGACTGCAGGCATGGGTCAACACTGCAACATGGGCAAAGACTGATAATGGGACATCTTTTCAATTCATATTGATGATTCTCACCCTCTCCTTGCCTCCTTAATGCCCTGATGGTGCTAGATTTCTACTGCTTTAGTCCTAGCCACTGCCACTGCCACTGTGCAGCGACACTCCCAGTCTGACTATTGCTCTGCTGGCACCTTAGGTCAGTCTGTCAGCATTTCTGATTCCTTCCTCAACCTGACTGTGCCAGTTAACACTTACAACAAAAATTTATGTACAGTTAAATTATCTCTATTATATTTGTTTTGCTTTTTATAACTAGAAAGAACAAAATTAAAAGCCTAGGACAGAAATTATTCTCCAAGGTCACCTTGGAGTCCACTTCCTCCCACTTAAGGACACTTCTAAGCTATACAATGAGTGCAGAAGAGGTCATGTGAGTGCTTATGTTTATACTATAAAGGCATAGCACGAAATAACTTTTAGCAGTCAGCAAAAAAAGAAAACATTTAATCAGAGAATCTTCATCAAAGAAAGCAAAAATCTTGGGAAATAGAGCCTCCAGAGGAAATAACACAGTGTTTAAACTCACTCTCTATTTTTTTCTCTTAAATAGGAGAAAGGTAAGGCACAAAGGTTGAACTTGAACAAATAATATCACAAGCACATCACTTATCGTGTGTATCACCATTAACAAGGAAAAGAAAAAAGGCTTCATAAGAATTTGGCTTGAAAGAACATTAAATAACACAAGACTGATTTTTAATCTTTATTTGGTACTTTTGCTCCAGAATGGCAAATCAAGAATGTATAAATGCTACATTGCTGTATATATTTTAGCCCTATTAAATCATATTTGAAACCTTTGAAAATAAAACTTATTAATTTCCTCTGTAATTGATAGAGCTAAAAAGCTGATTTTTTTCCCACAGACAGTGTAGACCTCATTTACTCTTTCCACTTTATAAGCATTTCCACTTATAGGGATCCATCTTCTCGAACAAACACAAACAAGATGCATTCAGCATTTTTTCTCATCACTGAAAATCTTGGCAGAATATAGATTAAAAATAAAATCAATTCAGAAAAGGTGAAAGTTGTGCTGATCAGTTGGGGGAAGCAACTTGATGAAATAAGAAAGCTGAAGCTTTTTCAAACTGCATAGTGAGCCATCACAATGCTGCTGATAAGCTATGAAGGTAGTGGTTTTCTATGCACAAATGAATGTTATTGCTTTTTGTAAGAGATGCAAAGTATTTAGACTATCAAATGTGCTGGTGCTGTTATAATATCAGAAAACCATATAGAATTTTTTTATATACATACATATGTACATATTGCTAGTAGCTGAAGATAGTCTAAGGTTATCCCTCCATTCATTACCTCAATGCAGAGCTCCTTCTTGCAGACCAGATAACATTATGGAAAAGTCCACAGAATTTAACAAAGGTGAAACAGTATAAATTTACTGAAATGCTATTTCCCTTACACAGAGGATTATGTTCTTTCAAAAATTCTGTGCATGTAATTTTTTATGCATTAAAAGTCTCAGGTGAGATTTGTGTTGACTGCTTAGCTTTACAGAACATTCTCACAAATAAAAGCTTCCTCCAAAGGCATGAGTAAACTGAGCGCAGCAGTGATTGGGTTTTTTTCCAGGAAGTATGTTATCCTTGTCATCTTAGGTTACATTTGTTCACCTTTAGCTGCAATGCTGTTGTCTAGACATTCCAGGTGCTTGCTGCTCTGGGAAAAGTATCCTGTCTTGCTAGACATCCTGGAAATTAGTATCTGTACCAAACAAAGACTGAGAACTGAAGAGGTGGTGCTGCTGACAAAGAAAAGTAAGTTCTGCCACACTGCTGTTAGGCATTACTTTAATGATATTCTGGTCATCCTCAAAGCCTGATTATTTCAATAGACCACTCTCTAAAAAGAATTTTAGGTAAAGAGTTCCCAAGTCTCCCATTTTAGACAGGAACAGGAGAGACTTGAGATCTCCTCTGGCCCTGAATCAGTCTCTAAAAGTAGTATAAATATGGATTGACTGAACATCTGAAGGGGGTGGGTGATCGCTTCAGTTTACCCAGGGAAGTTTGGGTTACAGTAGCGCTCAGGTCACAGCAGGCACGTGCTACAGCCCACAGGAGGCTGCTCTACCAGGTAAGCACATCCTCTAAGTCCCACATGCCGTATCAATGACCCGATTGCTACTAGCATCCACGGAATCACTGCGGAAGCTTTGGAAAATAGAGAATGAATGGCATTGGTAATGTTCAGAGGAAAGGATTATTTGAGCCAATTAATGGATCCAACAGCTTTACATTTTCTGTGAGTTTCTCTAGAAACCCTGTAAGAATGATAAAACAGAGAAATGGTTTGCCTTTTTATAGATTTAAAATTTAAAAATAACATTTTAAGTTGTTATTTCCTTGGAACATGTTGACATTTAGATTTTAAATGCTGTACATGGCTTTTGAGTGTTGCCTATATCATTCGTTTTATATCTGTTGACCTTGGCTGGTTGCCAAATGTGCACCCTGCCACTCTCATCAACCCTCTCAACAGGATTTGGGGGGAAATAAGATGGAATATCTTGTGGGTTGATACAAAGACAGGGAGATCACTTACAAATTACCATCATGAGCAAAGCAGCCTTGACTTCGGGAAAATTAGTTTAAATTTTTACCAGTTAAAACCAAAGTTGGATGGTTAAAAATAAATAAATGAACAAAAAAAAACAAAAAACCAACCAAGAACAAGGTAAACCGACTCATTCTGTATTCTCCCTGAGAAGCACAGAGAGGAGCAGGGGGCTGCAGACAGTCCGTAACAGTTCCTCTCAGCCGCTTCTTCATCCTCAGACAGCTTTTCTACTCCAGCATGCATCCTCTCCATGAGCTGCAGTTCCTCAGAGCAGAGTCCTTCTCTAGTCTGACACGGGATCTCCTAGGCTACAACTTACTTTAGGACATATCAATCTGCTCCAGTGTGGAGATCTCCATGGGCTGTAGCATGGATATCTGCTCCACAGCAATCTCTTTCATGGGCAGTAGCGGAATCTTTGCTCTGGCACCTGGAGGATCTCCTCCTCCTTCTCTAACCTTGGTGTCTGCAGAATTGTTTCTCATGCTTCCCTCCACAACACTGCCATGCAGTGTGTTTTACCTTTTCTTAAATATGTTCTCTCACTGACACCTCAAACTCCTCTGACAGGCTCAGTTTTGTCCTGCAGTGAGTTCATTTTGGAGCTCCTGGGAACTATTGGTATCTAGTATGGAGCAGGCTCTGGCTTCTGCTCACAGCTCTGCAGCTCCCCCCATTACCAAAACCTTGTCACCTACATCCACTACAAGAAGTTATAAGATAACTTATATATAATAATACTTATTGCAAATATATAGAGTCACACATGCAGCTTGCCTAAGCACACTGTGACTTCTAACGTCATGAACTTGCCTGACACTCATGAGCTGAACACATTCAAGCTCATGAACTGCAAGGACCGAACAGGAATTGTGATACTTTTAGTAGCCATACTTTTTAAGAAATTATTTTGCATTTTCCCTGCATTTGTTAATATAAAAGGAAACATGTTAAAATCTACAATGCATGAAGAGTGGTCTAGCAAAAACATACATGTTTTAAAGTAAAGATACTTAAGCTGTTAGAAGTTGGTGCAGATCTAAAGCCAAGATGTGTATGTCTTTTTTTTTTTTTTAATATTACATCTAGATATGGAGCTGAAATAAATGGCACTAAAGTACAAGGAGGTAAATTTTGTGCTTAACAAAAATATAAAGAGATGATTGCAGCATTGATTGTCATGGCAACTGGAACATAACAGACATGAAACATTGTGACACTATTCTGAGTCATAGGCTCTGTACTTATCAGCTTACCAATATGGTATGAAGCAAGCGCTCTCCCTTACCAGGGCTACTAGCCAGTACAGCAGCAGGAAATGAAAGGTGATGAGATATTATTGAGGGCCTAATTTGAACAGAAGAAAATCCTGGCATGCACGTGATATTCAATCTATTGAAAAAGATATATTAGAAACTCCATTCTACATCAGGAGATAGATTTGTATAGAAAAAAATAGAATTAATGCCTGACTGAGCATTCATATCAGGCCAACAGAGTGATAGAACATGTTGTCTACATGGTCTGGGGAACTGACAAAGGACAACTGGCTCAAGGCCTGCCAGCACTCATGGGTCTGCAGTAGACCCAAATATCACCTCAACTTTTGCCTTTGCAGGTGACTTCACCTATCTATGAATGTAAGTAACAGCAGAAAGGAGTAGCTGATGAAAAAATTGCGGATGGTATAACAGTACCACGAACACATCTTATAAGGAGTGGCTCAGGGAACTGAGGTTGTTTAGTCTGGAGAAAAGGAGGCTAAAGAATGGCCTTGTGGCTCTTTACAACTACCTGAAAGGAGTTTGTATTGAGGCGGATGTCTAAGAAGTGACAGGACAGGAGGAAATGTCTTCAACTTACACCAGGGAAGGTTTGAACTAGACATTAGGAAAAATTTCTTCACCAAAAATATTGTCAATCTTTGGAATAGGCTGTTCAGGGAAGTGGCTGAGTCGCCAGCCCTGGAAGCATTTAAAAGACATGTAGATATGATGCTTCTGGTCATGATTTAGTGGTGGGCATGGCAGTGTTAGGTTAAAGGCTGAACTTTGTGATCTTAAAAGTCATTTCTAACCTAAACAATTCTATGATTCCTTGATCAGAACAATTTTTTGCTCTGGATTTTTAAACTGCTTCTCCAACCTTTCTGTTGTAAAAATGACCTTTGTCCTAGAGTCCTCTTCTGCTTTAAAAGACAGCAAATTCTAGGAACCATAGATAAACTATGAAAGAAGATTTTCTAGAAAGAATTGGAGACTACTGTGACAGAGTAAATATTTGTCACATATTGTACTATTTGTTTATGTAGATAAGTGCCAAAATATAAGTTAATACCACTGTCTTCAAGGTCTTAAATAAGTTTTGCCTGGTTTTCAAGAACGCTGAGATATATCCCTTATCTGAGGAATCATAGAATACTTTAGGTTGGAAAATACCTTTAAAGATTATATATTCTAACCCCCATGCAATGAACAGGGACATATGCAAATAGAATTTCGTTGCCTTTACTCAGCAAGAAGAAAAGAAACATTTCATTTCTGAAACAGGTAAGCCTATAAGGTGCATTAACATGCAAAAAATACCTGGAGAACCGGCCAACTTGCAAATTTCTGTCTAAATTTTCAGTGAAGTTATGGCTTGATCTTAACATAATCTGTTATATTAGTAAATATTTCCCCTCCCTAGGGAAAGCAGAAAGGGAAATGAGAGAAAAAGTTTTGTAAACTTAAACAGTTCAAATGAAGCAACAATAATAGCAAGAAAAATACTACTAAAAGGAAAATAATAAAATGATTACAAATATACAAAATTCCTCTCCCCGCCCCAATGACTATGCCACTAGAGATGCTGAATAGCAAACCTGGGGAAAAGGTCCCAGGCTGGACTCAGCAGCAGGAGGGAGCCAGACTCAGGAACGGGATTCAGGAATGCGTGGATCTGGGGTCAGGACAAAAAGACAGACAAGGTCAGTACTGGATGCCGGCCACCAAAGAAGAGAGTCTGACCCTCATGATCCCTCAGTTCTCTATTGAGTTTGATGTAAATGGGATGTAATACCCAGCTGATTAGTGTGGGCTACCTGTCCTGTCTGCTTCTCCCTGCAGGTACAATCCTTTTTCACCCCTTTCATTCATGGCATTCCACTAGCTCAAGGATGGCCTTGGTTATTATAGGAATAAGTGTAAGCAATGGTCTTTCTGCATACCAATGCCATGTGTTATCATTTCTAGAGAGAAACACTATCTGAAAAACATGCATTTAACTTTCAGAAAACGAAGTTACTTAGACAAGGCTTAGCTGAATTTATAAAACCGATTCTACTTTAGCTCAAACCAGAACAAAAACTAACAGAAGGAGCTGTATATCCATTCAATACTGTCGTATTAGTTATCAGAATTGAAAATATTGTACTGGCAATGTAAGGAACTGAATGACAGAAGTTTAACAATTGAGAAGTTACCTTGTTTTCCCACATCATATTCACGCACAATTTTTTAATGCTGACTCCTTCATCTCCAAAAGATTTGCTTTTATTTCAATTTTCCAGAGGGCCTAACACCAGCAGTTTATTGTAATAAAAACCTGACCATGTTAAAGTTTTGCTGCTGACAGTCCAAGACTCGGGAAAGGAGCATAGCTGCATTACTCCACCATGCCAAGAATCATGGTTCAGCAAGATCTCTTCCAGTAATTCCTGACAAGATCAGAAGAGTTTAAACAGGTATTAAAATACCACTGGAGACTGAAACATTACTATTAATAGTGTTAGTCACCTTCCCCAAAGAAAAAATATTCTGAATAAGAGTCAATTTACATACATGCATATTTATATATGTATATATTAGCAGGAACAGAAACCTGGGACTTCTCCATATGTCACATCTCATTCATTTTACTAACGCGGTGTCAGTATAATGCCAACATTCACAACAGAACTGTTGCAGATGGTGTATTTAAATAGAATTGGTGAATTCTGTTATTTCACCTGATGTAAATTGAAATAGTGTAATAGAATCGTATAATCATTAAGGCTGAAACAGGCCTCTAAGAGAATGAAATCTAACCATCAGACCAATACTACCATGACTACTGAAGCATGGCCTAAAGTGCCATGACTACGCACTTATTTAACACCTTCAGGAATAGAGACTCCATCATTTCTCTGGACAACCTGTTCCATTGATTGGCCACTCTTTCAGTAAATAATTTTTCCTAAACCTCCCCTGATGTAACCTGAGGCTATTTCCTCTTATCCATTCACTTGTTACTTGGGAGAAGAGACCAGCGCCTACATCACTACAATCTCTGTTCAGGTAGTTCAAGGAGATAACATCTGCCCTCAGCTTCCTCTTCTCCACACTAAACAACCCCAGTTCCCTCAGGTGCTCTTCAAATGATTTGTGCCCCAGACTTTTCCCCAACTTTTTTTGCCCTTCTCTAGAAGTGCTCCAGTGCCTCAATACCCTCCTTGTAGTGAGAGGCCCAAAACTGAACACAGTATTTGAGGTGCAGCCTCATCAGTACAGGGGACTACTCATTTGTCACGTTTTAATATGCCTTGGAAAGTTATTTCATCTTGGAAAACTGAGAAGGAGACAATCTGTCATATATTCTGAGGCAATAGGAATGTTTTCTGTATTTTAGGTTGAAAGAAAACAAATTGCATTATTTCTAACTTTAATGTGCAGTTATGTCTCAGGGGAGTTGCAAGTAGATTAATTTAAATTTGTGTTTTTATTTCACAAGGCAGAAAACTGGTTGTATAGATACAGCGCAGATTTCTGCAGGCTGTTTCTCTAATAGATCTCTATTAGCAAGGGACTACACAGAAGAAGTTATTTCAGCCGCAGACACCAAAAGCTTGAATTTTTAATTCTGTTTTGTTCAAAACCGCCATTGAACACTTCTCCGCTTATGTACTGATGATGTAGATAGGTCTCTGTCATAGACAGTGGAAGAATAATGGACTTTCAAGCAGAGTTTCAGGCTAATTCAAATCAGTGATAGGATGATAAAGCTTTTATATCATAACATCAATTCTCTTAACATAAGTATGATAAAATACTACTGATGTATGACAATAAATGAGAGTCTAGCTTTAGAGTTGTAGGCACTGCTTTGTATAAGGTTGTGCAGGTATAAAGTTTCACTGCATGGTATGAACACAGTAAACTAGAAGAGTTGGACAAACTCAACAAAAAGTGTTGCAGCATCTCCTGATTTAAATATGTAGGAATATCTTAAAATTAAGAAGTTATAGGTACAACTCTCCTTTCTTTGCACTCCTTCAAATCAAACCAGTTGCGTTGATTACTCTTTCTGCAGTTGTCCTCTCTTGCTATCCACTCTGTCGCCTCCTCTAATCCTGCAAAACCCCCGCTGAGACTCAATAGTGCAGCTGCTCAGCAACGAGCTACACCTGCCTGACCCATGCTTTGTTTCCTCAAACAGCTCTGGCAGGTACCATGCTCACTCGTCACCACCTGTGGAGAAGCTGGAAATGACCTAGGAGGCATTCTGCTTACTTGGCTATCAGGGTAGTGAGATAGCTTGGCCACATGGCTCTCAGCAGCTGCTGACAAAAACAGCTGTAGCACTCAGTTGGCCATTTCCAAAGAAATCCATCACAATACTGCTCAGTAGGTTAATTATATGTTGTATCACACCTTCCTTTGTTGCTGATTCTCTTCTATCATGCAACCTACAGTCAATTTTATTTACACACCCATACACCAAACATCCTCATCCTTAGCAACATCATATTTTACAGTCATTCAGTATGTCTTTAGGTGTTGTTTTGTCATTTCTCTGTTTAAAAATTCTCTTTGTGTAACAATACAGGTATTTCCTATAGACATCTTCTTGTGAGTCAGTTACTTACACAAATTCCATATTAGATTAGTTGCACAGTTATAGTAATTTGAGATGAACTTTTTCAGGGTAGCATAACATTTCTTTAACTTAAAGAATAAATTTGATTTGCTTTTCAAAAGAGAACTTTTAGAGTTTTTTCCCTTTGGAAAAAAAAATCGAAGCTTCTACTAAAAGCAGACATACTAAATGTGGGACTGCATTAATTAAATAAATAGCTACAAACATAGGGATGCCATTTTGCAATGTTATTAAAACTGGTTTGAATTTTTTTCATTCACTTTCCATACAGGAGAGAAAATATTATATTATTCTTTTCGTTCTGGGCTTTAGGAAATTTTGAACGTATTGAGGGTTTAGAGACTGTCTGGGTCTCTTTAAAGACCTGTGAACCTTTACTAAGTACCTTCCACTCTTTTGTGTTATATGATCTATTTACATTTTCCAATGCAATTTTGACTTTCTGATATCAGCCATCTCTATGACTCTTCTGCTACTGGTATCAGGTGACTCTTAATCTGTAGTTGGTCTTATTCAAAGAAGAATTGAGAACTTCAAAGCCTTTCTAATGCCAAAGAGAACACAATTTGCTTCAGGGAAGTCACATTAAAATGTATAAACGTAGTTTAAAGATCTGAATTTTAAGCAGGTAGGAGAGAAACATTTTGTATAACTCTGCATGCAACTTGTTTTGTGAGTTAAAAAAGACACCTATGCTACCCAAAGTCCTTGGGTTTTGAGTTCTTTTTTCTGTTGGCATAAATGCTTTTTTTTTTTTTAAAGTATGAGGGTTTTTTCTTTCATAAAACAAAGGTAAACATTCTCCAAGCTTTTTTCCTAAAAAACACCAAAGGTAGTCTGTACTTTCACCAACTGTTTTTTTTTCCCTTTCAAAATGCTAACAGAGCTCTAGGTTCAGCTGTAGTTCAAGCAAACAGCAGGGAATAATAATACCTGAACTATCCATTATTTGGCTATATTCAATTAAGATGTCTTTAGTAGTCTAGCTATAAGAATTATTTTGTGATGTAAACCAAAATACTTTAAGGTAAATCGTGAAGTTATTGAAAATATAATCAAATCTTATACCTTTTCTACTATTCATCCTGTAATATACAACTCTCTATAGAAACAAATATATTTCAACAATATGATAAAAAAGGTCTTGAAGATTGTCAGAATTTTTTAGGCAGCTTGTCTGTATTTTAAAGTAAATTCATGTTCATAAAACTTAATATGTTTGTTGCAGTCTAGAATGAAATTCTTCTGACGTTTATTTTTAAAAGAGCTAAAATCAAAGATGCAAGATTTCTGTTTATAAACTATGATATAATAAGAAAAAATGCATAAATCAAAGAGTTCACAAATATTTGCTAAATTCTGGTTAACACTTAGTCTTAAGTGTTGATGCAGAATCAATAATTATACGGGGGTTCCCATTTCTCTGAGTTTGCATGAATTTAGATCTAGTTTACAAATTCTGTGTGATACTGGGTGTTGCAAATACAGGGTTTTTTTTAGACAAAGACCATATTTAAATAAAGGTGCTACTTAATAGAATTTTATGATAAGCTCATGCTATTATTTACTGCATGGAGAAAATACATGAGGGAAAATCAGTTTTTGTGTGTTTATATCTAAAGAATTATATGTGCTTGTAGCCAAAGTATTGTGAACATCTGATTTCCTACATCACTTATCTCAGCAGTCAAAGTTCCACGGTGCTTATCCCCAATTCACTTATATTTCCATCTGGGCATCCAGTTAGAATTTGCTCTGAGGAGTTCATATATGAGGCTTCGCTGAGCAGACTCACAGGCATTGTATTCTTCTGTCTGAAGTTAGAACCTGAGGTTTCTCAAAGCAGACTCTAAGAATCACGGAATCATAGAATGGTTTGAAAGGATCATGGAAGATCGTGGAAGGGATCATGAAGATCATCTAGTTCCAACCCCCTGTCATGGACAGGGACAGTTTCCACTGTATCAGGTTACTCAAAGCCTCATCCAATCTGGCCTTGAGCACCTGCAGGAATGTGACTTCCATACTTCTTTGGACAAGCTCTTCCAGTGCCTCACCACCCTCACAGTAAAAAATTTCTTCCTAATATCTAATGTAAATCCACCATCTTTCAGCTTAAAATTGTTATCCCTCATCCTATTACTGCATTCCCTGATAAAAAGCACCGCCCTTATCTTTCCTGTAGGTCCCCTTTAAGTATCGCAATGCTGCTATTAGGTCTTCATGGAGCTTTGTCTTCTCTAGGCAAAACAAGCGCAACTCTCTTGGCCTCCTCTCATATGGGAGGTGTTCCACTCCTCTGATCATCTTTCTGGCCCTCTTCTGGACTTGTTCCAACAGATTCATGTCCTCCTGTGCTGAGTACTCCAGAGCTGAACACAGGACTCCAGGTGTGGTTGCACAAGAGTGGAGTAGAGTGAGAGAATCATCTTTTTCAACCTTCTTTCTTTTTCACACTTCTTTTAATGAATCACAGGATATGGCTGGCTTTCTGGGCTGCAAGCGACATTGCCCACTCCTGCTGAACTTCTCATCCACCAGCACCCCAAAGCCCTTCTCTTCAGGGATACTTTCAATCCATTCATCATCCACACTTAATGTGTGCTTGGGATTGCCCTGACCCAGGTGCAGGGCCTTGCACTTGGTCTTGAACTTCACAAGGTTTGCACAGGTCCACCTCTCAAGCCTGTCAAGGTCCCTCTGGATGGCATTCTTTCCCTTCAGCATGTCAACCATGCCACACAGCTTGGTGTTGTCAACAAACTTGTTGACGTTGCCTCCAATGCCACTGTCCATGTCTGCAACAAAGATATTAAATGGTGCCAGTGCCAATAATGACCCTTGCAGAATGCCACTCATCACCAGTCTCCACTTGGACACTGAGTTGTTGACCACATCTCTTTGAGTGTGACCATCTAGCCAATTCCTTATCCACCAAGGGGCCCATTCTCCAAATCCATGTCTCTCCAGTTTAGAGACAAAGATGTCATGTGGGACGTTGTTGAATGCTTGACAGAAGTCCAGGTAGATGATGTCAGTTACTCTTACCTTATCCACCAATGCTGTAGCCTCATTGTGAAAAGACACCAAATTTATTGGGCAAAAATTACCCTTAGTGAAGCCGTGTTTGCTATCACCAATAATATCTTTATTTTCCATGTGCCCCAGCAGTTTCCAGGAAGATTTGCTCCATGATCTTGCCACGCACAGAGGTGAGACTGACCAGCCTGTAGTTCCCTGGGTCTTCTGGTTTTCCCTTTTTAAAAATGTGAGTTAAATTTCCATTTTTCCATTCAGTGGAAACTTCACCAGACTTCCATGACTTCTCAGATATAATGGATAGTGGTGTAGCAATATAATCTGCCAGTTCCCTGAGGAGCCACAGATGCATATCATCAAGTCACATGGTCTTCTGGATCTTCAGATTACTTAGATCATCTAACACCTGATCTTCTCCTACAGTAGGAGGATAGTCATTCTCCCAGTCCCTGCCTTTGCTTTCTACTACTTGTGAGGTGTGGCCTGAGTACTTGCCTATGAAGACTGAGGCAAAAAATCATTGAATATCTCAGACTTTTCATATCCTGGGGATCTAGATCTCTCATTTCCTCCCAGAAAGGGCCCACATTCTCCCTAGTCTTCCTTTTATCACTGGCCTACCTACAGAAACTTTTCTTATTGCCCTTGATGTTCCCAGCAGTATTTAATTCTATCAAGGCTTTAGCTTGCCTAACCAGATCCCTAGCTGTCCAGACAATTTTTCTGTACTCCTCCTCAGCTACCTGTCCTTGCTTCTACCCTCTATGAGCTTCTTTTTTTGTGTTTGAGTAGTCCAGGATTTCCTTTTTCATCCACGCTGGACTCTCAGCTTTTTTTCTGACTTCCTCTTTGTTGGGATGCATTACTGCTGACTCTTCTCCATTAATTGATGAAATTTCTTAGTTTTTCCATGTCCTCACAGTCTATTTCCTCAAGTTGCTGAAATTTTTTTAAAAGGAGAAAGAGAAGCAGAACTGTCAGCAAGTCTTAGCTCTCAAAGTTAATTTTAGGTGCCCTGAAGACTCACATTTGTCTACATGCACTGGTTATTCTTGAAAATAAGTTTCAGTTTGAAAACTGAATTTACTTTAAAATATAAGAATGTTATAAAGCAATTACAGAATTTGAAAAGCTTGCATACCTAGCCAAATTTGTATTTTTTATCTTACATTCAATGTGAACATGAAGATGGATACTTTGCTTCCCCCCTCTTTTTGTCCAACTTTATTAAATTATATTTAAATCAAAGAATGAGTATACATTTATTGAATGTATAAATAGACAAAACCCCCTTCTCACTTAGGATTTTTACACAAACTACATTTTTGCAGGTGTGGTGTGTATGTATTTATGTTATCTGAGGATATCTGCATCAGGTTTTCACTTCTGATAAAATTCAGCTTCTTAAAAAAGTAATGATGTCACAGATATAAATTTCCAGCAGGGTTGGAGAAAATAGATGGCTGTTGGCTGAGGGAAAGAGGAACCCTACTGAGAAAATAATTTGTTAGATATCTGAAAAATTCATGTTGTCTCATTACTGGACACTGAGAATTCACCAAGGCAAAAAACACCATATCTACCAAACTAGCACAAAAAGGCTCATCATCCTGTAAGAAATTAGACAATTCACAAACATGACCAAACAATTTCAAACTAGACTCATATGTTCTAATAATCATGAAATAATTTCAAATACTTATATTAATATATATATGTGTGTGGGAATGAGATATGTAATTAAAGAGTGATAGAATGGTTTGGATTGAAAGGGATTTTAAATGTTATCTAGTCCAAACCCCTGTAATGATCAGGAAGATTTTCAACTAGATCAGGTTGTTAAGAGCCCTGTTCAAACTGACCTTGAACCTGTCCAGGGTAGGGCATCTACCACCCCTCTGGGCAACATGTTCCAGTGTTTCACCACTCTCATGGTAAAAAAATTCTTCGTTATATCTAGTCTAAATTTACCATGTTTTAGTTTAAAGCTACTGCTCCCTATCCTGTGGCAACTGGCCCTGCTAAAATGTTTGTCCCTGTCATTCTTATAAGACTCCTTTAGATGCTGAAAGGTGACGATAAGTTCTCCCCCGAGCCTTTTCTTCTCCAAGAAGAACAATCCCAACTCTCTTCTCGTGTCTTCATAAGAGAGGTATTCTCTCTGGTCATTTTTGTGACCCTCCTCTGGACACCCTAAGAGGTCCTTTTGTTTCCTGTGCAGAGGACCCCAGAGCTGGATGCAGTACTCTTGGTGAAGGTCTCACCAGAGCAGAGCAGAGGGGCAGAATTACCTTCCTCAGTTCTTTTTTAATGCAGTCTAGGATATAGTCAGCCTTCTGAGCTCCAGAATTCTAGAAGTGGGAACTGCATTTCAAAAAGTAGTAATTCTGAGCAAGAGTTTTGAGACAGGAAACTGATTGTAAGGATGAAAGGTGATATTGTAGTAAAAATAGACTATTAACATCTTTTGTAGTATAAAGAGTAAAGCAGTGGTAAGAGTATAAAATGATATTTCACCACGGCTGATCTGTTGGATTCCTCGGTGTAATAAATTACCTTTTCACTATTGTTTATGTTTTTAAAAGGATGTGGAAAACATTAAAAAATCCATAAAATAATTTTTGAGCCAGTACAGGATATGAAATAATTAAAACATTAAAGAGTTAAATTGCTTTAAGTTAGTCCAGAAGGAGAGGAGTAGAGGGGAAAGGTGACTTTCTAACAACATCTACATGGGGTTCTTTAGGAAAGAATACTGAATGGTAAAACAGTTTCTCAGAGAAGAACAGGATTCGAAGGGCAAGTCTGAAACCAAATATTTTAGTATGTAGGGAATGATCAGCCTCTGGTTTGATGTCTGTTTTTTGTTTATCTTTATTGTTCCCATATATTCCTCCATGTTCTGTGCAGAACTGGTCCTGCAGAAGCACGTAAGTAAGTTTTAATATTCAACTCCAATAATTCTCCCTTTATTCGTACTGTAACCAGAACTCACAGAAGTCACAAGAGAGCAATGTATCCTTATCATTCCAGAACTGCTACTAATTAAGTTTTGAGACCAAATAATATGTAAGACAGGAAGAAATCTAGTAAACTGAAAGTGAGGGTGGGCCTGTGACGTGATTTGGTATGTTTGGGTAGTCAGAGAGCATGTAATGCAGCTGTCTCGTTCCCAGGCATCCAGAAAGGCTTTACTACCTGTAATGACCTCAGAGTAAAGCTGGGTCACTAGCGTTACTGGCCTGTTTCTTGCCTCACATACATGAGGCTTTTTACAATAAATTTTAGACAAGTAAAATAAAATTTTTTGCTATGTCAGTTCTACCAATAAGACACATTATTATAAATTTTGTGTGATTGTTGCTTGAAATGAGTTTTAGAAGAGAAATTTAGATGGAGAGAAAAATCTAAAATTGGCATCTACCTGACAATGGCCTAAAGGTATGTAAAAAATGACTTCAGATGCCACCCAATGACTGCTTTAAATGCTGAATCCAACTATAAGCATTTTATTAAATATAAATTAAAATAAAACACTGGGGTTGCCATTCTTTTTTAGGTAACTTTTTCCAGTTAAGGCAGAATAATTTCAAGATTCATTACTTTCTTTCTGCTTTTACTTATACATAAGTATCTCAAAAATCAAATATGACCCATTTTAGTGCATTGAGCTTGTCAGAAAGCAAGAAAAGCAATTTTGGTGAATGATGTTTGGTAATTCACAATTATCGTTTCACTTTGGATTATGCTTTTACTAATCTACCTTTAAAAGAACTCTGCCTACAAAATCACTAACGCAAAACCCACCATTTGGAATATAATGCTCCATATTCTAATTTCCCTTTCTGAGTTAAGTGCACACTTGCACAAATGTAAGTGAGAGCGGAACTTGATCTCAGCAGTGGCTTGTGGCCACTCGTAATGTATTTCAGGAAATCTTTATTTTTCTTAAGAAGACATTGTTCTGTCAAAAATGATCAATGTTTTAAAAGTAGGATTACCAAAATAATGAGCATTAGAACACCTTACTTCTACTTCTGGCACTGTCTGGCCTCCTTCAGGAAAAAAAAAGCAAAAATAGATCTCTGTGTAAGAAATTTCACTGCCCTTTCCTTTCCCAAGCTCAGCCTCTCTCATGTACTATCAGGACACATCTGTGTTTGCCTTGCAATTCCCAGCCTCAGACTTCCTCCTTGAAATAATGGATGTCATATATTGGCATATGTGGCCACTACACAGTCATCATCCATCTGTGACTCTGTTCAAAAGTAAAAACATTTATCCATGATGTGGAGATTCAATCTCATATCTTTTATATAACAGTCCATGTACTTAGAATCACTCTGACTCATCCATGGGCCATTCAGCTCTTCCATATAAAATGTTGATGGAAAGAACAATATGTGCCCAGGGACAGAAGGTTATGCTAGTTTGCAAAGGACTGCTTCAGAATAGGTTACTGGGACAGTTTTATTGGATTTTGTTAAATACTTTCAGGCAAAGATATAACTGAAAGCTGTGTTTCTGTGTAAGTGCACAAAAACCTTTACCAACCCCATTTTGATAGAGTTAATAGAAACCTCATTTTCAGTGCATTGATCTGTTGACTGTATTGAAGATGGTCTTACCAGCTGAAGCTGCAAAATGATAGTTCCAAAAAGGAATTTAATTGTACATACATTCTTAGGAATAAGATTGGCATTGACTCACTAAGTCTGTATAAAGGGAAAAGAAAGAAAGAGAGTAAAGGGAGGAAAAGGGAGAAAGAGAAAAGTGGAAGGACTGCACCTGGGCTCTGATCCTGCTCTTCTCCGCCCAGGATGGTAGGCATGCAAATAGACCCTCTTGCAGGGTATTATTTATGGGTTTTGGTGAGCCAGTGCTACTTCTAGGAAAGTTCTGGAATTGAGTTGGTGGTGAGGATGCTCCTTCCAGGGAGTTCTCTGGCAAATGTCAGGTACCGTTCTGCCCCCTGCTCTCCCTACAGGCACAATTTTAGCATGACCTCTCCGGTCAGCAAAATAGAGCCAGGCTGCTTACAAAAGTGAGATAAAGCTGAAAGGCAAAGCCTCTGCTGCAGTCTCAACATTCAAAAAAGGTACTTTAAAGCAGCAAAAAATTATCAGTTTCTGAGACCTGCCATCAACATTTTGTCTACTAATTTAAAAATATTTCTGTAAACTATATTTGGTATATTTGTTACCATATTACATTATATCTTTCTTTTATATATTGCTTAATAGAAGACAAATGGATCTATTCATACTTTCAAAGGCTATCTTGCAGCAAAACTAAGTTTGGTTGCCATTGTATATCTAATTTCTCTAAATGATGCTGATCTGCATACCTCTCATTAAAGACGCTCATAGTTCAATTAACGATATAGTCTGTGATTTGAATCTCCTAATTTAATCTTGCATTCAATATTTGAAATCAGTGAAGATCTCCTAATTTCCTTCAATGTGGTCAGAAATTTCCTTATCATTCATTGTGGTGCTTTCACAATTTTCGTAGGAAGATACTTTGAAATTTGCCCACATTTATGTGTGTGTGTCTGTATGTATACATATGCTGAGGTATTCGAAAAGTAGAGAAACTAAATGTTCTAATTCTAAAAATTTTTGTCTTACAAAAATCCAATGCATAAACTTTATGTAGCAATTCACCTTTTCTTCCTCGGACTATAGGAGCAAAAGGTGCAACATAACCCTTAATTGCTACCATTAAATTTAATTCTTTATGTTAAAATAAATTGGCTCCATTCTCTGTTCGTGTTCTTGGAGAGGTAAATTTTAACCCTTCCTCATAAACAGAAAGGGTAATAACAATTTGTCTTCAAAGCAATTCCCAGTGCTCATGGGTAATTTAGATTTGAAGTGTGTGTGTGTGTGTGTGTGTGTGTGAGAAAATTTTCTGAAAATCTTCTGTGAAACACTTTAATCGATATGTATATAATGATTTAAGACTACCTCCTCTATCCCATTATTTCAAAAGGTCACTTGTTTATGACTGTGTATATATAAGGCTCTGTTACTGTTACTGCTACTATTAATAACACTGTTTCTTCCATTTCAGTTTCATAAGTGGAATAATTCTGCTTGCTTTGACTAATGTGCAGGTCTGGTCAATTACCAATCCCATCTTCCCATCTTTGTATTTATTTTTGCATTACTCTCCTGTTCTTAGATATTTTTTCCCTCTTCTTTACTTGATTTGTTTATCATAGAGCCTATTTTATTGAGTAAATCAATAACTGCACAATTCTCATTGATCTCATTCACAGTTATTAATGGGCCTACACAGGACTACCCTTAAGTGCAAGATCCTATCAATAGTTTTAGGAACTGTGTATGCATTCATGTAGAAATCAAAAGAGACATGTTGAAAACTCACATGTGAAGCTTATGTAGAGTATTTCTAGAGCCAAGCATGACATTTAAGGATCTGAACAGGATGGACTGCTGGGCTGAGACCAATGGTATGAGGTTTAACAAGGCCAAATGCCGGGTTCTGCACTTGGGGCATAACAACCCTATGCAGTGCTACAGACTAGGAGAAGTCTGGCTAGAAAGCTGCCCAGAGGAGAAGGACCTGGGGGTGTTGGTTGACAGCCTACTGAACATGAGCCAGCAGTGTGCCCAGGTGGCCAAGAAGGCCAATGGCATCTTGGCTTGGATCAGAAACGGTGTGACCAGCAGGTCCACGGAGGTGATTCTGCCCCTGTACTCTGCACTGGTGAGACCGCACCTTCAGTGCTGTGTTCATTTCTGGGCCCCTCACCACAAGAAGGATGTTGAGGCTCTGGAGCGTGTCCAGAGAAGAACAATCAGGCTGGTGAGGGGGCTCGAGAACAAGTCTTATGAGGAGTGGCTGAGAGAGCTGGGGTTGTTTAGCCTGGAGAAGAGGAGGCTGAGGGGAGACCTTATTGCTCTCTACAACTACCTGAAAGGAGGTTGTGGAGAGGAGGGAGCTGGCCTCTTCTCCCAAGTGACAGGGGACAGGACAAGGGGGAATGGCCTGAAGCTCTGACAGGGGAGGTTCAGGCTGGACATCAGGAAAAACTTTTTCACGGAAAGGGTGATTGGGCATTGGAACAGGCTGCCCAAGGAGGTGGTTGAGTCACCTTCCCTGGAGATGTTTAAGGGACAGGTGGACGAGATGCTGAGGGACATGTTTTAGGGAGTGTTAGGAATGGTTGGACTCGATGACCCAGTGGGTCCCTTCCAACCTAGTCATTCTATGCTTCTATGATTCTATGATTTATTAACATTTAATTTTGAGCGCAACCAGTGGTACCACTATGCATCACAGCTCAAAGGGCTGTCCATGGTTGAATACATATTGAATGACATGATATGTCTGCTGCTACCCTGTATGCTCCTGACAGTCTACTAGGAACTTGATGCACTGCCTGAAAATGCTCCAGGAGATCTGTGATAGTGTTAATCCTTAAATTACAATTTTGTTATCTGAAGGAAGTGTTGTTCATCCTTCTAGTGAACCTTACTTGACTCTCTTGCTCAGAAGACCTCAACATCTTTATGTTCAGCAAATCACTTTCTCTAAGACTGAAAAATTATGTGCGTGTTCTAAACATTTTCCTCCAGCAATATTAAAAGAAACATCACTAGTTCTTTGAGAAGCTGAATTTATCTGAATTAAGGGCAATTTTGGCCATCAATAATGTCAAGAAATGTGATCAACATAGCAAGGCTTTCAAGGAAAATTGTCTTTAAATTCTACTCTGTTTTGTGCGACGGATAAATTTTAAAATAGACGGCACTGTGACTAAACTGTATAAATTCAAATAAATAATCCAGTGTATTATTCTGTAGGAAAGAACAATTGGATACATCATTATGTACCTAATTGGAACAATCACTATGTTACCTCTGGAATGGTTTTGCTCTTTAGACAATTTTTATAGCTTTTTTGAATGTTAGGCATGGCTGGTAAACTATGTGGTTCTGGGAAGGGAGAAAAAATCCCTACATGAAGCAGTCACATTGTTTCAATGATGACTATAACAAAAAGGTTATAACAATAAAGCAATTAATTTCAGAAAATTGAGTCTTTTTTGTGGTAGCTGCTACTAGTGTAAGAAAAGATAAGACAATCATCCATAATGTTTACTTTCTCAATATCTTACACTGACCAGAGTGGCATCTTTCACAGGTTAAACTCTCTTTCATGATGAGTTTTGTAGACAACATATATAGCCAAAAATAACAGAATGTAAAAATATGAAGGGTTTTGGTTTGTTTGTTTGTTTGTTTTTAATGAGGTATGCTATAAATACTTACTAAATGTGATGTACACTTCTGGCCTCAATTCTGCATACCACTCTTATTTGGGAAGATAAGGTCTCTTGCCTGCATTCAACCTTAGTGTCAAAGAATGTCTGCAGCCCAAGGTAGAGAAGATGAAAATGGAATTAAAATAACATTACCTACATTATATAAAAGCACTATTCAAATGTAAAGAAGACATCTGATGATCGATTTTAAAATCTCAGTGCTCCTATTCAAAGAAAATTTATAAATGTAAATTTGTTAATATTAGTGAATTTTGTTAATAAACACAAAAACATAGGAATGTAAGTTTGGGACAAAGGCAAATTCTACTAGTCTCTAGTAATTACTGACTCTATTTTCCAAAAAAAGGGTAAGGTAGACTAGGAAGAAACGTACATTATGTTTAGCTCTCAAATTTAAAAAATCTTAAAATTTAAATCTGTTGTCAACAATCCCACAATGTTTTCTGATTTTCTTGGTTTCTTTCTTTTCTTTATATTCAAAGTATCAGAAAAATGAAAGAAGCCATCTTACTAGAAAATCTGTACTTAAACTGCATAATGATAAATTTATATATTGACAAAGTTTGTTAGTGGAAAAGTCATGTTAATTGAGTTAACATTGCCTATAGACAGAAAAGGTGTATATATAATAATACAGTGAATTAAAAGGAGCTGCTAGAACCACTAGCATAACTTCATACATTTTCTCTTTCTTACGTATTTAGCAAAATAAAACATTGCTCAAAAAGCAAAGCCTATGAAACATCAAATGTTTGCATGCACCATGCATAGGCAGACCCCACTTATTAATGAACTGCTGATATTTAACCTCCTCTTTTGGTTACCATGTCTTTAGCTAGGCATCCAGCTTTCCAGTGATTTATCTTCTTGGCCCTACAACTTGTCCTGCTGTTACAAGGTCGCCTTCAGCTAGCAGGGAATGCAAGGAAGCTCTTTCGTCTCTGTGAAGACAATTACAAGATTTCAGCCTCCAGAACAACTAATCAATATTGTACTAGTTTTCTGGAGCACTCAATTTTCCTTTTAAAGAAATAAAATAAATAATAGGAAAAGATAAAAGAAAAATTTCATTCCATGAAGCAATTTCTAAACTTTTACACGCTGAGTAACCACTTTAATGATTTTGAAAGCGCTAATACTGAACATATCAGATTTTTATGGAAAATACTGTGTTTTTCTTGTTTACCACTGCACTGCACATACACACACGCTGATAAAAAATCCCAAACCAACAATATATCTTAATTATTACTAGTATGTTTCTCTTTTTCTGAAAAAAGTCCTATTTTTACCCAGTCTTTAAAGTAATATTAAAATGCCACTCTATAATTGTAGCACTATATCATCTGCTACAAAATCAGTTCACATTTTTCCTACAAATAGTATGAAATTAAAATATGTTTATTCATACATTTCAGTGTAATCACAAGGTTAGGATCTTGAACTATGCTAATTTACATGAGTAGTTCTGTATGTGCTTAAGCTCCCTGATAGACACAAGCTAGTGTTGAATGCCTGCTAGCACCAAATATGATGATTGACTCCAGAAAACTCGTGATTTGAGCTGGCTAAAAGAGAGATATCCTCTCTCCAGACCACAATTTTGAATGAGCTGAAAAAGGAAGAATTAAATTCATAGAGAACAAAACAATGAGATTAGGTAGGAAAATGTAAAATTTCCCTTTCTTTCTACTTCACTTCCCCGTGGAATATAGAAGTAGGAATAGAGATGTGGTCTCTTCCCTTTTTCTCTCTCCAGACTAGGCAAGTTCTAACATATACTAAGCACTCCCCTGACAGCCCAAGGTGATGCCTGTCACCATTTTCTAGTAGTGGCAGAATCCCATTTACTGACCAATGATTTACAGTCATGGGCCCTTGGGCAGCCTGATCTAGTGGGACGTGTCCCTGCCCATTGCAGGGTGGTTGGAGCTAAATAACCTTTACGGTCTCTTCCAACCCAAACTATATTATGATTCTATAATTAAAGAAAAGAAAGACAGTTACGATTCTTGGTTATAAATTTGACATCTAATTTTCTTTGAATTCATAGCTTTTTGGATACATAGTTTTGTGCCTTGTGCCTCAATAAACATCAACAATAGTAAACATTGATACTGCCTGCATTTATTTGCACTCCTTTGACAGAAACTTTGTCCTGTAGAAGGCTGAAGTGATTGCTGACCTCTCCCATAAAGCTCTGCTGTCTCTCTATTCCTGCCTGCACTAAGCACTCTTTCTTCCTGAGGAAGACTATTTAAGCCTAATTTGTTTTGCATTCTTCTTTTCAAACCAGTGGTTTGGTCAATCTTTTCATCACCAAAACTGCAACAATGCAGATTAATGAAATGGGCAATATTTATTCTTGGCCCATTTTCACATAATGTGTGAGTCAGCCTCTGGGGTATGGATGGTCAAAATATGTGTTGACCTTCTAGAAATAACGTACAAGACTGCAGTGACTTATGCTACCACATTTAGTATCAGACCTCCTTCCTCTTTGTTAGAAGTTTTTTGAAAGCTTGTGATCATTTAGAATTTTATGGGGCAAGAGAAAAGAAAGGATCTGAAAATGCACATGTTGGAGTAGCTTGTATTTCAGTATGATACAAATAGGGGCTGTGAAAAGGAATATGCATTGTGATGGATTTTTAAAAATTACACCCTTATACATATTCATCTTTCAAAACAGAAAGAAAGAGGTTAGAGAGACCAATATTTCTCAAGCTAGACACCATGAAAAATTTCATTATTTAAAATAATTTGTGAACCCTGTCAAGATATATAGAGCAATAAATGAAACTACCTTCCACTCTCACTAGTCTGGGATGATGTAAAGTGTTGGGAAAAAGAGTAAGATACAGTGTCAAGAACAAATCTCTGCAGCCAAGTGTCTCTGGGACAACTCTACACTGCCAACTCTCCAGAAGGAAAATTCTGGATGCAAAACCCCAAACCTGAAGAAGATCTAGATATGCCTACAAACAAAAAGCCTGATCCACCTAACCCTAAACCATGCAGAGGTTACCAGGAAGAACAGGCAAGTCATTTTAATGCATGCTCTTGAGGCAGCAGTCAGACAGATCCAGTTTTATTTGTTAGAAGTGGATAATGACATGATCGGATATTCTGACCCTATGTTGCAAAAAAAAAAAAAAACAAAACAAAAAAAGATGAAGTCTAAAAGACTTCTTATTGACCTCATTCTTCTCATTTAGTGCAACTTTCATTCTATAATCATTGGGATTTTGGAAGTGAGGAGATCTTATCTATAATATCTATAATATTTACCTAAAGTATTTGTATATGCATCAAATCTTTATGGCTCCTTAACTTGATGTAGTTCAGTTACGACCAGTCTCTGTATATTTCTTTAAAAACCTGAATTCTTTAATTAACTCATTACTAAGTCTGTGAGTTTCACGAGTTTTCCATGTGTTGTTTGTATTTTCTAAAATTGTATTAAGCATTTTACTTTCATTTTCAGAGTTTTTATTTTGCATTATTAAAATTATCTTCAAGTTTTCCACAACCTGTCCTTCAACAAAACCAAAACCAAACAAATACAGCACATAAAGACATTGAATACATGCCAGACCTTCAGACTTGAACCTTAATTTTGAAAACAGTGTGATTGAAAAGGACAATAAAGATTAGACTGATTGTAAAGAAATCCAGAAGTACCTCACATCATTCAGTAGCTGAATGATGAAATAATATGTGCAACTTAGCAGGAAGAAATTCCAGCTGATGCTTATGAGAGAAAAAGAATCATTCCTAAACCAAGACAGAAAATAGTGCAAGCTTACCATTACTACTAAAAGTGAAATAATTGGGTTTTGACAGATAGTTTTATGAAAACACCTTTTTAGTGTATAACATTATTTTTTAAAAAGTAATATTTTTTTTAATTCTTTCCTTTATCGGAGAAGACATCAGTTCCATTACAATAATTCTCTTTGAAAACCGCACTCACATCTCAAAAGTGACTTGTTACAATAGAAAGGAGGTCAGACAAGGCCAGCAAGGTTTATTGACTTCTGTATTAGACACTGAGAAGTAAATTGCACTCTGGAAAAAAAAAAAGAGAAGTGATATGAGAGGTCTACCAATATGGTGTGTGTCATGGGGAGGGTGGGTAGGGAATGATTAATGTTTCTCTTTTCCAGTATAGAGACTGGAGACAGGAGGCATGAAACATAATAGGAAGTACAGCCAATAAAAAGCCAAAGGAGGTGAGATATCAGGCAACTGAAGCGTGGACCTCTCTGCTGCAGGATTCTGTAGAGTTGGCTCTGGTTGAAGGAAAGACTAAACAACTTTATGAAAATCGCTAAATACAGAGAAACCAAGTATTAGGCAAGAAAACTGCAACAAATTAAAAGCTGGGAGAGCTCTCAAGGGGATTTTACTATGTGCTCACTCTGTTCTTATATTCTTGTCTACATATTCATTTTTGGCCGTTGTCATATTATAAGGGACTGGTGGACGAAGTGCTGAGGGGCATGGTTTAGGGAGTGTTAGGAACGGTTGGACTCGATGACCCAGTGGGTCCCTTCCAACCTGGTGATTCTATGATTCTATGATATGCAAATGCATTGGGAGGTGGACTTCTACCCTGTAAGAATGTATTTAGATCTCATACTTTTATGATGAGCCATTGAATACAATTGCTCTGTGTGGTGCTGCAAGGCAATGATTATATGCAATTTTGACTGCCGAAACAATGGAGGAGTGCAACATGATAAGGACAGTGGGGATTCTGCCCTTGACTCCAAACACTGTTCGGCTCTTACGGGAGCACTATATATGCTTTTGGTCAGTTGTTCAACAAAAATGTATTGCAAAAATGACAAGTGATCAGAAAAATCTGTATGAAAATCTTTATCATGAGGGATTAAAGAAACTCATATGATCCAAAAGAAACTAAAGCAGTCTCCTGGTCAGCAGCTATACATGCCAAAGGGAAGAGATTTTTGATGAGCACCGATCTGTCAGTTGATCATACTCTTCGGCTGAATTGCAGCACAGAGCACTAGCCAGCCACCTTCTAGCTACTGTTTTGATGCATGAAATATGACCTGTAGAGTGACTCTGAAATTACTGTGATAAAAGACTACAAAGTAATAAAGGGAATAAGTGAATTTTATTTTTTTATAAATAATCTATTAAGATTATGTTAGGGAAATAACATATTTTCAGTCAAATATATTTAATCAGGTATCAAGAAAATTTTGATAAATGAAATTTTACTTAAATATACTCACATTTTCCCATTGTAAAGGAACAGGAAAAGGCAAGCTTCAAAATCATGAGAAGCAAACAAGTGAATTCTCAGAATTCTGCTACAGATTTTAACCATGTAACTGTCAGCAGGTATACATGCCAAAGGGAAGAGATTTTTGATGAGCACTAATCTGTTAGTGGATTATACTCAGGACATCAAGGAAATAAATAGTTAGAATAAATATTTATCTTTTGTTCCAAAGCACAAGTGAGTTTTCCTTACACACAAGTGGTCTTCATGATGAGAATAATATATCTCTTTAGATGGGAGCCAAACTTCCAGCTAAAAGCTGTAAAGTGCAATTTGTAACTACCATTTAAATTAGTTGCCCGACAGAATTGACAAGAATGGATTAAGAGTTTCAGTGTCAGCACTGTGGAAACATGAGGAGAAAGTTAATGAAAACACCATAATGACTGAGATATTCAATGACATAGCACATATTTCACATAATTTACAACCTGTATTTGATGATATCCTGGAAATAAAGAATACATTTAGCTGTCAAGGTTATCAGTTGTGGATCTGTTTCCCTACTTGGAAAGAAAAAGATATACCATGGGACACACTTTAGGAAGAAAATACTGATGATGAAGTTTACTGTATTTATATTTAGTCAACATTTAAATAGGTTTCATAATGAAAAGCACATTTATTTTAGCTGTAGAAACAAGCTCATCTCGGATAACAAGCTGCAGTTATTAGTTCTTTTTGGAATAGGCAGAAGTATACCTATGACATCCAGAGGCGATTCAGACTTTAGACTTTGCACATAATCATGGTTCAGTCCCCTTTTTATTTCAGCAAATACCCTTATTCTTGATGATACAAAACAGCAATATAGCATATGGTCTAAAAATGAATTATTTTAAAGGCTGTTGTCAAATGATATTTTACCCCATGCTGTTGAGCTTGGATATTCTTTGGAAAATGTACTGAGGTGGAGGGAAAGAGAAGGGTTAGATGATTATTATTTTTTTCCTTACTCATTGAAGCTGTAGATTTGTGGCTAAAGCAAGCATCATAACTGGAAACCTTGTCACTTAGTATTATAGAACATAAATATATCAGAAACACTTTGACATTTGTTGACATTTTTTCACATGTACTTTATTCTCTAAGTGTTACGGCTTAACCCTGGTAGTCAGCTCAGTCCCACACAGACACTTGCTCACTCTCCCTCAGCGAGATGGGGGAGACAATCAGAAGTGTAAAAGCGAAAAAACTTGGGGGTTGAGATAAAGACAGTTTAATAAATATAGGAAAAGCTGTGTATACAAGCAAAGAAATTAATTAACTACTTCCTATTGGCAGCCAAGTGTTCAGCCATCTCCAGGAAAGCAAGCCTCAATTGCGCGTAACAGTTACTTGAGAAAGCAAATGCCATAGCTCCAAATGTCCTCATTCATCCTCGTTCTTCCTCCAGCTTTTACTGCTGAACATGAATTCATATGGTATAGAATATCCCTTTGGTAAGTTTGGGTCAACTGTCTTGGCTATGTCCCCTCTCAACATCTTGTGCACCCCCAGCCTACTTGCTGGTAGGACAGCACGAGAAACAGAAAACCTTGACTGTGTAAACACTGTTCTTCAATAACTAAAACTTCCGTATATTATCAACACCATTTTCAGGACAAATCTGAATCATAGCCCACATACTAGCTGCTCTAAAGAAAATTAACTCTATCCAGACAAAACTAGTGTACTAGGATGTGCATTTTCCGTTCCCTCCCACCTCCAAACGTCCTTCAGAGTCTAGCAAGTCTCCTACTAGCTCTAAGTATCTTTACTACAAGGTTAAGAGTCAAGAACCTATTTTTCAATATGAAATATATTTTTGTTTTGTAGTATTTCCTATTGGACATCATGCTCTCTCTTTATTAAATTTTTGCTCTGACCAAATGTATCCACTAAGCTTTTTTTAAAGATTTTTTTATAATGATTTTTTAAGATTTTTAATATTCTTTATAAAGTCTATATCATTGTTATGACTTCACCTATGTAACATATGTAGTTAAGAAAGACATAGTGCAGAATTTCCAATTATTCTTAAAAGGCCATCTATATCTTTTGGTCTTTACAGTAGATTCTGATACTGCATCACATACATTAGAGAACAAATGACTATAGCATAAATTCAGGGTGTGGACAGACAACTTATAAAAGGCTGTCTTTACATTATGAAGACCATATGTGCTTACGATAATAGTAAAAGCCTGATTCAGCTACCCTGCAAGCTGATGTGTCCTTTCACTGACTCCCACTAGATTTAAGTTACATCTTCAAGTATCACAGATCTGACTCATGAAGGCAGATTCTCTGGAAAGCAAAATAAAGATTACTCATCAGTAAGAATTTTGGGACCGAGATCACTGAAACAAATAACAATCTTCCAAATTATGTTATTATCTAAATGTAGAGATCTGTAAAGATTTTACTAGGAAAGTTCCTAAGACTGCTACAACCCTAAAACTGTTACGCATTACTACCCTACCATTTGGGTGACAATAGAGCTGCAATATGTAGTCCAAGGGGTATCAAAAGAGACTTCAGAGCCTTAAAGCAGTTCATAAGGGAATCTTGAGCACAGGTTATTTTTTTTCTCTCTAATTCTAGTTACAGGCAGTGGCATTGAAAGAAACAGACAGACTCAGTCTATTAATACACGGCTCCATAGCTGAAGTCACTCCCTCGGTTTGGGTTTTTTTTGATAATAGGATGGCCTATGTGGCACCAGGTTTGTGGTGTCAGATGGGATTCATCTTTCTCACAGGGGCAAGAGAATCTTTGCTCACAAGCTAGAGGGGCTCATTGACAGATCTTTAAACTAGAATTGATGGGGGACTGGGATAACATCAGGCTTGTTTGTGACAAGGTGTAGGATAACACATCAAGGTTAGAGGGAGGGAGCGATAACAAGGGACCTCAGCCTGTTGCTCTGAGATTTGCTGTCTATACAGCAACACACTTGCAGTCTTATGAAGATGACCCAGGCACTTCTGAGGTTATAAGAGCCAACAAGGAAATAACACTGAAATACCTCAAAGGATCTGTGTTTCTCTAAGAAGGTGACAAGGTCAACAGCCCAGCTGAAGTGCCTTTACACCAATGCATGTGGCATGGGCAACGAACAAGAACTGGAAGCCACTGTGCTGTTAGAAAGCTACAATCTAGTTGCCATTACTGAAACTTGGTGAGATGAATCTGATGACTAGATTGCAGCTATTGATAGCTACAGACTACTCAAAAGGGACAGGCAAGGAAAGAGGGGAGGAGGCATTTCAATTTACATCAAGAAATGGCTAGAGTGTCTGAATAATAGTCACAAACAGGTTGAAAAGTTATGGCAAAGAATCAGAGACTGAGGCAACAAAGGGAACTTTGTGGCTGGTGTCAACTGCAGGCTGTGTGATCAAGGAAAGCCTACTAAGGAAGTGTTCTTACTGTGCTACAGGAGGTATTGCATTCACAGGCTCTTGTCCTGCTGGAGGACTTCAACCACCTTGACATCAGCTGGAAAAGTAGCATGATGAGCTGTAGGCCTGGAGTGTACTCAGGATAATTTGTTAGGATAGCCCTAACAGAGGTGACGTGATACTAGACCTGATGGTCACCAAGGCAAGTGAGCTAGTTTGTGATGTCAAGATTGGAGGTAGCCTGGGCTGCAGTGGTCATGTGCTGGTGGAGTGTGCAGTCCTAAGGGATAGGAGTCAGGTGAAGAATAAAGTCGAGACCCTGAATTTTAGGAAAGCAAACATCCAGCTGTTCGAGAAGTAAGTCAATAGCACCCCCTGGGAAACTGCCTTCAGGGACGGACAAAGGAACTGTTATAAACTGACTGTAACGCCCATTCCTCTTCCACCCTGTGCTGCTTAGTGGGGGTGGAGGGGGCAACAAGGTCAAGGACAGGACACAGACGGGTAGACAGTTGAAAATGAACAGGTGAAGAAGCTAAGCCTGGGGGATAAAGGTGTAGAAGGATGATGCTGTTATAATTTTGTCCTTGTTTTTCTCCTTCCAAATCTTTTTAACTGGAAATAAATTAAATTCATTTTTGTGATGTATAAACTGTTTTGCCCTTGATGGTGGAACTTCTTAATCTGATTTTCTGCCCTTGCCCTGTTTCAGAGGAAGAGTAAAAGCAAGGCTGGGTGGGCATCTGGTAGCTCGCTAAGGTCAATCTAGCACAGCAGTTTAACAAGTCACTCATAAAACCAAAAATTCTTAGAGATAATCAACACTTAGACAAGACCCTGAACAACATGAATCAGCTTTGAAATTAGCTCTGTTTTGAGAAACATCTTGAAGAAGTTGACCTCCAGAGTTTCATTCAATTTAAATAATGTTGTGATCCTAACTACAGAGGGATTTGTTTAGCATTCACATTTTCATTACATTGTACAAAACTATATGAACATAGTAATATCCTTTTATTCAGGCAAAATCAGGTTTTCCTGTCTCAGGAGAGGTAATTTATAGTTAACTGTGAAATATATCGACATTGAGACAAGCACTAGAAATGTAACCTTAATGGAGTCCCAGATTTTTTTACTTTTTAACCCAGATTTGAGGATAGTGGTTTGTCTCTTACTTCTGTTCACTTCAAGAGAAAGTATTCGTATAATATATTTAGCCTTAGTTCCATTGTATAATCAGATCAATATATTTATAGTGTTGTCTCCAAGTTTAACAGAGGACTTGAAATAAATAATAGAATCATAGAACCATTTGATTGGAAAACACCTTTGAGATCATCAAGTCCTACCATACCTGTCCACAATAAACCACATCCCTGAGTTTCTTGTCTATCCATCTTTTAAAATACCTCCAGAGATGGTGACTTAACCACCTCCCCGTGCAGCCTGTTTATGCACCTGATAACCCTTTTGATGAAGAAATTTGTCCTAATATCTAATCTGAACCCTCTCTCACAAAATTTGAGGCCATTCCTTCTTGGTCTATCACTTGTTACTTGGAAGAAGAGACCAACACCCATCTCACTACAACATCCTTTCAGGCAGCTCTAGACAGTAATTATGTCTCCTCTCAGCCTCCTCTTCTCCAGACTAAACAACACCAATCGCCTCAGCTGCTCTTTATAAGACCTGTGCTCCAAACCCTTCACCACTTTTGTTGCCCTTCTCTGGACAAGCTTCAGCACTTCACTGTCTTTCTTGTAGTGACGATCCCCAACCTGAACACAGTATTCAAAGTGCAGCCTCACCAATCCTGAGTACAGGGGAAGGATGACTTCCCTGGTCCTGCTGGCCACACCCTTTCTGACACAGGCCAGGATGCTGTTGCCCTTCTTGGTTACCTGGGAACACTGCTGGCTTATGTTCAGATGACTGTTGAGCAATACTTACAGATCCTTTTCTGTCAGGCAGCTTTCCAGCCACTCTTCCCCAAGCCGGTAGCATTGCATGGGGTTGTAGTGACCAAAATGCAGGACTTGGCCTTGTTGAACTTCATAGCATTGGTCACAGCCTGTTGGTCCAGCCTTTTCAACTCCCTCTGTAGAACCTCACTACCCTCAAGGAGATCAATGATTCTGTCCACCTTAGTGTAGTCTGCAAATTTACTGAGGGTACGTTCAATCCCTTCATCCAGATCATTGATAAAGACATTGAACGGAACTGGACCCAATGCTGGGCCTGGGAGAACACCACTTGTGACCAACCTCCAGCTGGATTTATCTTCATTTACCACCACTCTTTGGCCATCCAGCCAGTTTTTTCCCCTGCAGGGGGTACTCCTGTCCAGGCCAATGGCAGCCAGTTTCTCAAGAATAATTCTGTGGCAAATGGTGTCAAAGGCTTTACAAATGTCCAGATACATTATACCCACAGCCTTTTCCTCATCGGCTAAGGGTGTAACGTTGACATCTAGTTTTTAAATCAAAACCCACATAGACTGAAAAGTCAGAGTAAAAAAAATCCCAGATCATTTACTTTAACCATAAACATAAATATAAAATCATGACTAGTAGGATAAAATATCTTTGGGCAAAGTGCAGCAAATCCTAAGACATTATTTTTTTGAACTATTTCTTTGCAGATTTCAGTGGTGATTAGTCTGTGTAGGACTCATAGATCCCATTTTAACTCTCACAAGATGTTTTCTGCCCTGCTGTTTTCTGGTTTACCAGTTGCTCAATTAAATATTCCATACGGGTTTAAGCTGCAGCACAGTATGTTCAATTAATTATCATTTAAATGCCCATTTGTGGTCTATCAGCAACACGTAAAAAAATCTTGAGTGCCCTATAACAACTCTTCACTAGAGGAAGATAGCTGAAAGAGGAATGCTGACCTGTGCCCTAAGAGTTGTTTTAATTTCCAGCTAAACTAATTGTATTTTCCTCCAATTAAAACACATATATAGACTATCTTGTTTGTTTGAATTTGCTCAAGATACATCTAAAAATGATATTCTTGTACTCTACAGAGTCTTGGATGTCTGAATACAAAATTACTTGACACAGGAGAATAAATTAGTTCTCTTATTCACAAAAAGGGATTGCTAAATGGATTAAAAAGACAACAGGATGTTTTCTGCCAGCATCTTTATTAAACGAAAGAGAATTCATATAACTTAATCCAATTACATAAAGTACTCAAAGCATTGCGCAACAAACAAGAAAATCTAGTAAGAGATACAATTCTGGCTGCATCACTTCATTGTTTCTTCCTTTAATTAATTTTTGAGTAAATTTACAGATTATGAAAAGGATTTTTAATTACAGGACTAGGCACAGAAGTCCAAGATACAGGTATCTAAACTAGGACTTGACTGCCTTAATAATAAATACATTTAATAAAGAAGGTCTTTAAAATACCTTCTCATCAGGAGGAAAGGGGAAAGAAAATGCAACGAAAAGCCTATGGGTTGAGGTAACGACAGGGAGATCACTCAGCTATTACTGTCATGTGCAAAACATACTCAGCTTTGGGAAAATAATTTCAATTATTTCCAACTAAGAGAGCAGAATAATAAGAAAAAAGAACAACTGTAAAATCACCTTCCTCCCACCCCTCTGTTCTTCCCAGGCTCAACTTCACCTCTGTTTCTTCTAATTTTCTTCTCCCAAGTGGCACAAGAGAATGAGAAATAGGGGTTGGAGTCAGTCCATTGTGCTTTGTCCCTGTCACTCCTTGTTACTCTGCTCTAGTGTAGAGTCCCATCCACAGGAGGTTTCTTCATAAACTGTTCCAATGTTGGCCTGTCCCACAGACTGCTGTTCTTCAAGAACTGCTCCAGCATCGTGTTCATTTCATGGTGTGCAACTCTCAGGAACAGTCTGCTCCAGTGTAGATTTGTCATGGGCCACAGGCCCTGCCAGAAAATCTACTCCTTCATTGATTCTCCACAGGTTGCAGCTGCCTTCAGGGCATATCCACCAGTTGCAATGTGGTGTCCTCCACAGGCTGCCGGTGGATATCTGCTCCACTGTTAACCTCCATGGACTGTAGCAAGACAAGCTGTGCAACTATGGTCTTCTCAATGGATTGCAGAGGAAGCTCTGCTAAGACGCTTGGAGCATCTCCTCTCCCTTCTTATTGTCTGAGCCTATTACCTGCACAGCTGTTTCTCTCATATATTTTCTTTCCCATAGCAGTTACATAGTGTTTTTACCTTCTCTTAAATATATCATCACAGACATGTCACCACTGTTTCTGATTTTCTCAGTTTTGGCCAGCAGTACGTACTGGAGATGGCACTGACACTGTCAGAAATAGAGGCAGCTTCTGCAATCTTCTGGCAGAAGCCATCCCTGCAACACTCCGCTATCAAAATCTTGCCATGTAAACTCAATGCATAAAAAAAAAAAAAAGATATATGAAACTACAAAGATAAATAAAACCTATATCAAAACTTTGCTCAGAAGAAGAAGCTGTGAGGCTCACTGTTTCCTCACTCTGCAGCCCAAGATCCTTTTAGACTCACTAATTTTTGATAATACAATAATTAAGCTCCTCAGTAATTAGCCAATTTGGAACACAGAAAGAACAACTAAAGTTCTGAAAGAACTTCAGGATTTGAAATTGATATAATCTCTAACTTACGAAATGTTACTCAAACTAATCACATTTATAGATATCTGAATGTTAATTCAAATTCAGGGAAATTACACTGAAACTCAGACATATTTATTTTGGGAATTTGAAGCACAGAAGAAGAAATAAGCAATATTAATGCACACATACATACATATGTGCGTGCGTGTGTGTACATTGCTTGTTCTTTATTTTAAAATCTTCTTCCATATCTCAGTGAAAGGCAAAAATGAGACACAATCTAGCTAAAATCAAAATATTCTCTTCCAAGAGCACATTCCTGACTTTTCGTATTGCTAAGCACAAGCAGAGTGCCATACCAATTGTGTTATTGGATGTACCTTCACCTAATGGGTGACGTGCTCTGACTCAGAAGTCTGACATTCTAAAGAAGAATGATAAGAAGTTCTAGTTCTAAATACTTGCTAGTAGAAATGGAGTTACAGCAATAGCCTTCTGCCTTTTCACTTCACTCCCTGTCCACTAGTTAGTTCGTGATACAAGAAGTCATTCTCTACATCTCTTTATTAATCTATCTTAAATATAGGGTTACTAAATATGTATAAAATTTGGCAGAATACCATTTCCCATAGAAACACGAATCAATAGAAATATAAGTTTAAAAGTATTGAGTAATCTTGATTTCTTTATTATTGCACAATTTTGTTTCACAGATGAGTAAAGTACTGTCTGAAGAATCTGTGAAGACACTTTCAAATCTCAATTTTTCAATCCACTTCCTTTCTTTTTCCCCCATGCTGCCACTATCTTGTGGTGACACTTACAGCACATGTAGTCTTGCAAATGGGAAAGGGCTGGCATTTCACTAACCAAAAAACCTGCCTCGATAAAGCTTTTCTAGCTATAAAATGTTATCTTTAAATTTTCACATATAATGCTACAGGTATATGTACATTCGTATATGTGTATATTCATCTCACATTCTAAAAGTAAAAGCAATTCAGGGATTATTTCTACCACGTCTTAGCATTAAGCACACAGAATGATTTCTTCTCGCAAAAAGTGAATGGCACTAGTAATACTTAAGTTGCATTTGTTTTATCTGGTAGTAAATAGGTTATGGGCTTTTAAGAAAAATAACTGCCTTAGTGATTACAAAAAATCACTTTTATCAGCAAATTTTATTAAAAGAGAAGCAAGTAATAAGGATAATATTTTTGAAATATTATAAATAAAAGTAATTTCTGTTTATTCTTTGTAAATCTCCATGATGCTTTCAACAAAAATAAATAAATACTGCAACGGTATGTCATTCTATTTTGATTTTTTCTATGACAATATATGACAAATACATCTTCCTTTCTGACTCAGAGTTATCCAACAAGTTTGCCTAAGACAGGAGACTTAGTTCGCAAATGAACATGTATAAATATTTTCAACTAATGTGAAGTGAAATGCTATGCCACTTAGGATAGTTCGTAATTTAAATCCCTCCCCTCCAGTGTCTTTACCACACCACACAGCTTGGTGTTATCAGCAAAGATGATGAGGGTGCACTTCATCCCAGTGTCTGTACCACCAAGATGTTAAACAGCACCAGTCCCAAAACTGATGACGAGGAATGTCACTCGTTATTGGTCTCCACTTGGACACTAAGTCATTGACTGCAATGGCTGTATCCGACCGCTTCCACTAAAGTTCTGTACTCAACTGTTTCCCCTGAATCTTTTCAATTTATTAATAAATATTCCTCTTTACATGTTCTCTCCTCCTATTTTTTCTTAAAGCACCAGAATCCTGCACATCATCTATTTAATTTGCATCCAAGAACATCTTAGAATGTCTTACAAAGCCAGAATATTTTTTGTTGTATTACAATTTTCCCATCTTCACAGTTTTTCAGAAGTTCCTCAGACAAAAATAATATGCCTGAGAAGTCAGATTTGCTACCAACAGCAAAAGTGAATAAAAGAAGGTAATGAGATATATATATATATATATATATATATGTGTATCTTTAAATGGATTTCGGCTTCTCTTTGCAAATCTTCTGGGTTTTTTGGGGAAAAGTTTTCATGTCAGAAAGCACTGAAGAAAATAAAATTAAAGGCATTTTTAGCTACTATAAAACATATTTTTTATTACTTTTATTTTGGTTTCTAAGTCAACAGAAACAGCAACTTTCCCACATTCAAGTATTTTTTTCTTGTATCATATGAGAATGTGTTTATCTGTGCACGAACTGTAAAATATGGCAAATACTGAACCACAACAGCTTACAGGTGATCCAGACTATCAATGTTGACTGTGAAGAGCTGAGAAAAAATGTTTAAAAAATCGCAGTATTGAGTGATAAAGACTAAACTGAATAGCAATGCAAAGTTTTTCATAAAATACAAATTCTATACCTGCAGAAAAAGTCTTACTTTAGGATATTCCCATTTAGGAAAAAAAAAAAAGAAAGGAAACATTATATTTAGTTTAAAAAAAATCATGAGAAACAGAACATATAGAAACAGAAAATATGTCAAAAAATAAAATAATTGTTATCCTACAGTCTTGAGAGTTAAAGATTGCTTGGAGAAAGGCAAGAAATTATGTTACGTTTTTCATGTGAAAGTAGATTGTCTACGTTTTTATGTTTTGGTACACATAATGAACAGAGGATATGACACAGGCCCATTTGTTCAAGAAAAGAGTAGGCAGTGATGATAAGTTTTTTCCTAATTCAAGACCTGTGGGGCAGCCAGTGAAATCAGGAATAAGGCCCACAAAAATTTTCCACAATATATAGAATTAAATTGTGGAATTCATTTGGCACACAACGTTCTGGAGATCAAAAGTATAAGTGTGTCCAAAATCAATCGACTATTTGAGAGATAAATGTTTGTCTCTTGCTGTTGAGCAGGACGGCCCAAGTCCTCTAATGCTAAAACCGTTCAGTAAATAAGGAATGCTTTAAGCTTTACATATTCTTCTATTAAATTTTTCCTTAAATATCTTCAAATGCAGGTTGAAAGTGAAGCATAATTCCCAAATGGTCTTTGGTTTAACCCTTGAAGCAAGTTCAAAACCATTTAATATTTATTTTTTATTTTGACCTTCAAAGATATATCATTAAGCTTTATCAACATTGCCAGAAGCTGCATTTCAGTGTCCCAGAATATCTATAAGAAATTAAGAATTCTTAATGATAATTTCAATCTACAGGGTTTTTTTAACATTAAATGTATTATCTTATTATTATATTTTTTCACTTGGGGAAAAAAAAAAAGTAAACCCATAGGACTTCAGTAATATAAATTAAATTGAACTTCAGGAGCAAATGAGTGTTTGCTGCATTTTCTGTCTCAGTGAATGGTGAAGAAATGCTTTAAATTACAGATGTGTCCATACATTTGGACTAGCAGTGGCTGACAGTAATTACTTTTAAGCTCAAAAATAGAAGTGAATTTTTCAGTTATAGCTTTTACTTGTTATTTTCTCACTCAGAAAGCATGACTAACTTTAAAAATCACATTATCTCTCAAATCAATCAAATTTGACGACTTTTAATAAAAACGTACGTCAGGTAACCAAAGTTCTTTCTATTCCACTTCACTCCTATAATGATATTTCCTTGTCACAAAGAATTTCAGGTCTCACTCTTCATGCTGAAACACAGGAAAAAATGTTGATAAGGTTTTATAATGTAGGCTCACTCAGTGTGACAGCAGTAACTTGAGGAGACAGACATGTTTCTAAGGGTTAGAGCCTTCTGGAATATTATTCAATGTAAAAAAAGTGAAATTGCAACTTGCCTTTGGCTTCCAACTCTATGCAATTAAACTGTAAGAAAAAGCAACAATAAACATGACAGTGGAAAGAAGTTTTTCGGTATCATTTAGTTTACACATATTTATTCTATAAACCACTGCCTTGTCTTCTGCATGCTGTACCTGAATATCTCAGTAGTCAGTCATAAATATGAGACCAAAAAACAGTGGAACAATAAGGATAAATCATTTTACCTTATATACAGAACCAACATGATTCTGTCCTGAAGTTAATACCTGTCTGGAGATCTTGAGTATGCAAAATGGGTTTTTCACTTCACAAAAGTCAGTATTTCAATTAAAATGCAAAATGCCTTTCAGAGAAATCTACTGTGACCAATTACTTAGGTTCGGTTAAAACATTAAGTCTCTTACCTGTTTCTTGCTAGTAGGGAGAATGATGAGATAACATCACTGAATAAAGAGGAGAGTGTAAAATAGGAATTACATAAATGTTAAGTGAATTCACTGTAAGAAATAAACTTTTGATGGACAGAAAAACTCCACTGATAGAATTAATTCAATTGCAGCTGCATTTGTTACACTATTGCATTTGAGTCCTACAATGCTACCAGAGAAAATGAAAGGGAAAAAGGAAAAAAACCCCAAAAGTCACATTTCCAGTAGCCAAACTTTCTAAGCAGCACATTAAGAAAATCAAATGGGGAACAGCTGGTTTAAAATATGTTGAGAGACAAAATTCCCAAACAGACTCTGTCAAATGAGTATAAGCTATGTAAATGATAAGGTAAAAGAACACGCTTATACATATGTATCCCTCCTTTTCCCATATATTGATGTATGCTTTTTTGGCAAATTTTTTGCAGCTATATCATGAAGAGGGCATTACAGAAACTTATACATATAGATTGATAATGTATTTATAAGAATATATTTTCTTCTTAACAATGAGAACACTAAGGATGTCACTACTTCAGTAACTGAAAAAAAAGCCAGTGTAGCATTTCAGAAGGATTTGGCACACCGTATGAACAAATCAAAGTGGAAAGTAATCTTTATATGTATGACAAATGGCAGCCGTATGAACCTTCTTTCACATCCTTTGGAGCAGAACTCTCATGATGTTGTCTCTGCTTGTCCAGAAAACACATATAAACCCATAGAAGAGAAAAACAAACTGTCAGAGTACGCTAAAACTCTACATATCTTGTTTTTTTAAATGTTACCAGTTAACATAGAATCATATCATAAAATTGCTTCGTTGGAAAACACTTTTGAGATCAAGGAGTCCAACTGTACCTCTCCAGTTTTAAACTGTATCCCTGAGCATTTCATCCACACATCTTTTAAGTAGCTCCACGGATGGTGGCTCAACCACTGGTTGCACAGCAGCCTGTTCCAGTGCTCAACAACCCTTGTAGTGAAGAAATTTTTCCTAATGCCTAATATACCCATAAAAATGGATGGAGGACATATATTTCCAGTAAGTGATTTAAAATACTTGTGAAAAGTGAGAAAAACTTCCTTGGTAATTTACCATTAATAAGATACCAGAACTGGACTTTTTACCATTGGATGGTGGGTGGGAGGCACTAGAAGTGAGTCTAGAGGCTGTTTGCTTGACTCTGGAGATCGCACTGCACTATGTTATCTGGTTGTAACAGAGTGAGCCTACTGGTTAACGTTACCTGCATTTAGCTCTACACGCACATGAGAGTAAGGGCAAGTGCACATGCATTACATGCACTTTTAAAAAATCCCTTCACATATTCTCAGTTCCGGATATTTGTAGATTGAACTAATAAGCAAATTAAAATGATCTCCCATTTATAGATAAATTCCAGATCCTTTCACTGGAAATCCCTACCCAGGGAAGGTGAGGCAGAACTGAACTTATTGTCTCACACTACAGTTCACTCGCTGATAGGAAAAAGGACAACAAGCTCATATCACCACCTCTTTACACTATCAGGAAAACAAGTCATAGAAAGTCTGCGATAGACTATTACATCTGGATATGGATTTCTTTTTCTGTAGAAAATCTTGAAATTCTCAAAGTGTTCTTAAATATTTTATGATCATTTACATAATGATGTGGTCAGCCACATGATAAAACCATAATAAGTCAACAGTAATGTTTGGCAAACTAATCTTGTTTACACATCCATTTATTTATTTGTTTCTGTCCTCAGTACTACACTAGCAGTAAAATGATTTAAATCATCTGGAAATACCAATTTATTCCTAATAGCAGCTGTAAAATATCTTAATAAGTATTGCCAAGTATTAGAAACTCTGAGTCATTACTGAGAATAACTTTGTGTGACCTGTGGTTGCAACTTTTAATTAAAGTCTGTCTGTAATAACAACATTATCTTGCACCATATCTCTCCCAATATATTATTTTAATGACTTGTATGAATCATGTTGTGTAAATTTATCAGAGATAAAACTAGTAAAGTCAAACGAAATGTTCTAATCAAAACTCTTTTCTTCAGCTGACTTTCTCCTTTCTACCAGGTCCAGGGTCAGATTCGTTGACCTTTCGGTTTTTTCTGTCCTGTCTGAAAAGTTACATTCTATCATAAAATATCTGTTCAATTTTCCATAATATGTCATGAAATTTTGGTATTTCTCAGTATTGTTTTGTACCAGATTTGACTATATTTTATCAGCTACGTATTTTTACATACGAATACTTAATGGTTTATAGAACATAGAATAGTTTGAGTTGGAAGGGACCTTAAAGATCATGTAGTTCCAGCTCCCCTGTCATAGGCAGGTACACCTTCCACTAGCTCAGGTTACTCACCCAACCTGGTCTTGAACACCTCCAGGAAGTTACAACAGAAAGCTCAATAACCTTCTTTCTCCAAGGGAATGATTTACTGATATTACCTTCAAAAAAATCAGTTGATTAAATCTGCCTGAGGGATAAACTGATCAGTTGCAAACCTAGTAATATATTTAATCCAAGCAATAATAGCTTAAGTTTATAAAACTGGTAATAATTATAGTCAGTAAACCATTATGTTTTGGGCCTTTTTTTTTTTTCCTGCAGGGAAACCTCAGGAATAACTGAGTTTTTTTATATTTAATAGCATATTTCCAGCTATTTACAGTGAAAGGAGATGTTACTGACAATTCCATTCATCATGTGTGCACACAGCATATTAATGTTGTGCACAATACCTATTGTACAAAATTCTGAGCCAATATAAACAAGGATATCTCTGCTGATTTCAGCCAACATTGTGCACATTATTCTCTCCCAGCTCCCTAACTTAATATTGTCTCGAAATGTTATTTTAAAAATAAATTGATGTATACTTGGTTATTGTTTTCAATGAGCTTACAGTAAATTGGACTCTTCTCTGTCAATGAACAGATTCTTCCCTGATTTTTTTTTTTTAAATTTGAAAGCTACTTTGAAAATTAACTTAGGTTATCTAGATATGTTTTTGAGGACAGGTTAATTTACTGTTGATGATATAGAAAGTTGCAATTTAGTAATTTTTCTCATTAGCAACTTAACTTGTTTGGTGTAGATTCTGTGTCTTTGTCAGGATAAGAAAATGCTACTCCAAATTCAACTTCAGAACATTTTCAGCCCAGAATTAAAACAACATTTTTTAACATTTTTTTAAGAAGTGTAATTCTTCACTATCTCAAGCAATAATACACTATTATATATCATAGTAAAGATATGTTGAATAATTAGGATGTATTGTGTAGTTAATGAAGGAGAATTTTTGATATTTATCTGAATTGCCCAAATTACTGATCCACTTGGACAGCCCTTCAAAAAGCCTCAAACACATGAAACAGGAATTAATTTTAAAAACAACAAGACAAAAAAGCCCCTAAAATATTTAATTTCTTTAGTATGAAGCCACCTCAAAAACTTTTAGCACCGGGCAATTATCTGAAACAGGCAAGATTTACAGGAAGACTTAATCTATTTTTATAAAAATTGCTATGGGGCAGGGGGAAGAACAAACCCTTGAACATATGAAAGAATGCTCTATTTGCCTAGAAGGTTGCTTGTTCTCAACTACAACAGTAGTTTCTATTAGATGAATTAAAATTATCTTTCCAACAAGTATTGCTCATATCCTTAACCAATCACAGCTAGAGCAATGTCATGATAAGAGCAAATATTGCTACAAAACACCCTAAGCCTTGCAAAAGAAGGCATTGAATGTGTGCAGTGAGAAATCTTTATCAGATGCTTTGAACCTGTTTGAATCTGCTTCTATTTAAATTCCTTCTACTAAGCATCTGTTCATAGGAGTCACTTAAATTTCTTTTCTGATTTTATATCATGCCCATTCTCCACCTGTCATCTCTCACAAAACTAAAACTTTTCACGCAACACCTGGATAACAGAAAAATAGTAATATCATTATCTGTGACAACGATTTTCAACACTGATGGCTTGTATTATATGTTGCAGGCTCTGTATTACCAGGCTGCCCTAGGTCCAAGGGAAACTTCTGGCTAGGAGAAAGTGGTAAGAAGCTACCTCCCTGACAATACTCAGAGGCTTTCAAACCAGAGTCACCAAGAAGTGAGGCAGCAGGTCTATGATGTCCTTTGTATTACTTCAGAGCGAAAACTTTTTTTATATATATCCTTGGTTACCAGATATATGCTAAACTAGATATGATGTAGTTTGAGGTTAATGTAAAAATGAATTGAATAAGTACTTGAGTGTTTTGGCCACTGCAAAACCCTGGAGTCCATGGAGGTATGTTGATCTAACTCAAACATTTTATTCTTGATTGTTCATAATCTCCTAAAACAAGCACAAGCAAGGCCCCAGAGCTTTTTACCCAGAAATTCGTGCTAAAAAATCACACCTCACACAAGGTATTAGCTGATGCATTTCTTGTTTGATGTCCTAAGACAATTGCTGAAGAGGATGTTGAAAATTCCATACATAAAAAAAAAAAAAAAAAAGCAAAAGAAGTGAGCACAAAACCTTCTTTATTCAGGTTATCTATACTATAAAGAAACTCAGGACAATCACCAGTCCTTTCTTTAAGTAGTGGTAAGCACACAAATGGACCTCGAAAAATAAATGAAACTATTGAAATGTAACATGCATTAATAATTTAACTAAATGAAGACAGGAAAAAAAATATTTGCAAAGTGAACACATATAAATATGTAGACTCCTAACACATCTGAGTATTGCCCAGACTCACAGTAATACTCAGACTTACAGACACTAATTCTCAATAAAAAGGCCTAAAGCATAATATTTATTGTAACTTGCACCTTAACACATTACTGTAAAAAGGGATTAACAGAAAATTTAGAATAGAAGTCAAATTGTAGCTGATGAAGTTTAATAATACAGTAGTCTTTAAAAAATAATGTCTCTCAAGAAAAATAGACTCAGAAATTTAAGAAGAAAGAGGTGCTGTATCAAAAGAAACTAAATTTTCTTTACAAAGAGGAAAACATTATATGTTAAACACAAGGGATCTGAAAGAACATGGTTGTGAAAGGGAGAGATGAGAGAATCCATTCTGATCACTTCTGAGCCCAGATAAACTGTAAAATACCAACAAATACCTTCTTTCAGACTACTTTATCACTTTTGCACAGGCAAAAAATTAAAGTGTAAATGTAGAGGTAAGTTCACATAATCAAAAAAACTCAAGGGCTTCAACCATGCATTGGAAACTTCTGAGGCTAAAGAAATGGCACAAGGAATGTAAAAATGTGGTTTCAAATCACCTGAGGTACACGTACTGCCCACAGCTAGATGAACACAAAACTGATCTGTAGTTTGCTTCATTCCAACTGGTATATCTCACTTGGAGATATACCTACTTGTCTTGTAATCCTACCTGGACCTCAATAATCCTCATGGAATAGCATGAAGAGAGGAAACAATGTGAGAGATTTGTTAGAAATTTAACACAAATTAGATGAGTGGACAGAGCACAAACATCGGTTTACTGAGATGCTGGAGGTGATTTTAATCTCATCCCTTCTACAAGGTCCAGAATGGGGCATAATATCAAACAGGTTTCTGTTCCATAGCAGTACAGCCATCTTTGAAGTTAGACAACCCTTATAAACTTTATTGGCTCAGGACCATCATCAACATATAACTTAAGATTATAGTGTAAAAACGTTATTGAGTTAAGAGTTACTCCTTTAAGATCAAATCCAGTGACATAGGCAGTTCCTGTCATCAGTGATTTAATAGGAGGGCTGTAAATCAAGCCCCGGGCTGAATGCTTGTATAGAGATATAAAATCACTGCATATTCTACTTTCATTTTATGGTATTCGACTAAGAAAAGTTACATTAGTACTGCCATAGATTTAGTGTCCTGGCACCGCTACATGTGTAAGTACCTACAAACATAAGCAATTTAGGAAATGTATTTGCCAGCAGAAAGGTAAATAATGAGTTGACTGTATTATTTGTCTAAACTCTTACGTTCAGAAAAACATGAAGGGAAATAAGTTTCCTGTGCCATATTTCTTACCAGGAAAATTAAGATCTGCAGATGATACTTTATCTACTGAGAATAGAGTAGTTATTCTGTGGTAAATCAATAATAAATTTTCAGAAAACACAGTTTCTAGCTCGAAAAACCAGAAAGAAAATGCAAATGCTCTTCTCGTATTTTAAAGTGCTTGATAAGTTTTATTCAGTTATTGTTCCTTAATACTCATGTGAGGGCACCTGGACTGTACATTGCTGTATTAGTTCCTTCCATTTCTGTACTGTACTTTGAACATATCCACAGAGTTCAAAAGATCTGTTTATTGCCCTTGTAGCTCTAGTGGCTCTGTGCCATCAATAGATGAGTTATTTTTCCTTAGGCACTGAGGAAAAGTCCACATTTCTGTAATTAATGTCAATGACTTTTAACTTGTCTTTTCTGTAATTCCTGTTACACTAAACTGTGTTGTGCATACTCAAAGACATCTTTCTCTTCTCTCTGGGGAAGAACAGTTTCACAAAATGTTTAAGAAGAAATAGCAGTGTAATTACAATTATAAGTCTTCTATCCAATGAATGGAGAAAAAAGGAGAAAAAACCCTACAATGTAGAATTGCATTTTGCCCTTAAGGAGCACACAAAGAAAAGGACTTTCAGAGTGCCTGGATCCAAACACTGATAACATGAGCAGATGATCTGAATTTTCTCACAACACTACCCCTGAACCTTGATGCATGAGCAATGCGAGTCAACAGAAAACAGCGGAAATTGGAGAGTTGGCATGACCATTTTTTAAGTGTAACACGCAGTACTTAGTGCAAATATGTACCCTACATATTTGTAGGAAAGTTACTTCTCAGGAGTTCTAAAAGACTTCAGAAAAGGGTGGACCAAGTGTACAGAGGAGTAGAAAGCAAAAATAAAAGGCAAAAGGGAAAGATCTTTCCTTTTTAATTCTTTCTTCTGTCTGAAGAACATGTTGCCTTCACTTGCACTGTTGAAAAACTTTCACTAACTTTCTTTTTTTAATAATAATTTCAGCTCTTTGCCATAGCAAAAGAATCTTATGGCTCCTATTGTAGTCCTATATGTATATATAGTTCTGCCTACTATATCTGATCATGGGGTATGAAACAGGGAACTAAAAATAACTTTCAATTTTAACTAACTTTTTTAAGGTTATGAAGCAACACATCCCCCAGCAAGAATAAAAACAAAGCAAAGTCAAAGGCAAACAAAAATATTTTAATACATAATTTGAATGAATAATGTTGACTTTTTTTAGACTGTCAATTGCACTGTTGAAAGTGCAATTCATTTTCATGAAAAATAATAATTTTTTTCCAGTCATTTTGAAGCTTCATATTTTCATACACTATCATTTACAAAAACGAGTAATTATTCTATACAATTGTGGATTTTCTTTTAAAAGCTTCTTTTTAAAATGCTCCGTATGATCACAATTTCTAAAGTGCAGTCCTCCCAAGAGCTGTTGAGAGATAAGGTTTTAGACATAATATTATAAAGAAAATAAATATATCCAAATCAGTGAAAACAATTCTCACATTTAAAAGTGCTTTTAAATAAAAACTTCTTTTAAACAAAAACACACCCTATACAAAACCCTATGAACTTCTAATATTCCATAGAATATGCTTGAAACTTTAATGATATATTTTACTTAAATGATCCCTGAAATTGTAACAAGTTATTCACTAGATGTAAGAAAAATCGTACCCAAGAAAGTTTTATTTACTGTTTAAAAAAAAAGTGCATAAGAATGCATAACTGAAGGGTAATTTGCCATGGTAATTGACATTTAAAAGAGAATATTCCACGCTTCATCATAGCAAACCTTAATCTTGCAACCCCCAGCCAGGCACTTCTTGCTCTCAGAGATATCTTTTAATACAGAATACATAGCTATAAGCCAGGAAACGTAATAGCCATCTTTAACCTACACACAAGACAATGAGCTTTCAATTTCCCAAAAGCACACCTCAGAGCCTTTTAAAATAAGTCTTTCAGCCAAAGTGGAAGAAAAATTAGGGGTGGATAACGTTGAAACTACAAACACCCATGAGAGTAGGCTGTAGGAACAATTCTATCATTCTCTAGTTAGCAAAAAAGGGCACAGGTATTGAATTATCTGAGCCTTTCCACCGCAACCTACCTCACACTTGTGGACCAAACATGATAACCACCTGCAATTACTGCACAACCGTGTTTTAGTAAATTCTGACCTGAAAGCAGAGCAAAGGACGCTGCTGCAGCTACAAAAAAAATATCCGGCCCAAATACATATATTGATAAAAAATAGATCAGGCACTAATCTCTCAAAAATATATTAACTTAGATGAAAAATGTCAGTGAAACATCACTGATGGCTCCTTCACTAGCTCTTAAGAAAATAAAAACCTTAAAGGAAAAATTGCCCAATAAAAGTACCTACAAATAATGTGACACTTTAATGACATCCAGAAACGTAACTAATCATTAAGATGGGCAGCTGACATGATCCCAATGGGATAGCATAGATGCTTCCCCTAAGCTTTGTAATTAGTGCCTGTTCAGTGTGGTGGCAGGTAGACTGGAAATCCTGATAGATGACCCTTTAGGTGTCTTCTGTGACCAGTTTTAATTGTGCCACAGAACTGAAACTCATAGCTCAATTTTAATGTGTTTGAAGGAAAGTCAGTTAAGAAAATCATGTTTAAGATAAGAATGCTGTACAGCTACCACAGTGAACACATATTAGGATGTGTGTACACAGACATGCTTATACACACACACACACACACACATAATTGAAGTAATTCATAAAAACCAATATAATCAAACATGAGATGAAATAATTTCCCCTGTACAGCTTAAATCTATTGGGTCTAAGTTCAGTTTTAGTGTAGGAAGCCATCACTGTCAAAATAAGGTTGCCTTTTGTATAGATTCTGTTCAAGGTTTTCTGATACTTTCAACCTCAATTATAGTTTCTTTTGGAATATCTAGCAGTTTTCTCAATTACAGCCAATAGCTAATGTTAGTGTGAGAGTTAGTCACATTTGTATACAGGTAATTTCAGGTTAGTTGGATAAAAACATTGCCCTCCTCCAGTTCTTATTTTATTTTCTTGATATTAACTAAAGGTTTTCCAATGAGGTTACATTATTTTTATTTGTTACCCCTTTCTGATATATGTAATATTTATAAAACTGTTGCTTTATTGTTGCTTTTTACAAAGATTTTTGTGTCTACACATTGATGATCCATTTACGCAAAACTACCACAAAGTTATCACTTGTGCTAGAACAAGTCCATTGTATAATGCAGTTTCTTGATCTTGTTTTTCTCTTTGTCTAGGCATTTTACAGTATTAATATTCATCTTTTTATTCTGAAATAAAAGATAGTTAATGCCTTCAGCATTTGCTTATTTTGTGGGTTGAGAGATCATGTCAGCTCTTTTGTACTACGTGACAGTTCCCTTTCCCTCTTTTATCCTTAATTTAAAGTCCATTTAACAACACATGACAGTTTTGCAAGCTTGAGGTCAGCGACCCTTCTTAATGCAGTGACAGTATTTATAAGAAGCTTTCATCTGATGCTTCCGAAACTGGGTCTCAAGTTTGCCATTGAATCACATGCACTTGGCAATAGGAATAAGGTCTGTATTTTTCCTAACTTAGTTTTCATTTCAGGTAATAAAATTAAGTATAGATTTTAAAATTAAAATAATATTACTGAAACCCCTATTATTTGTTATATTGACTGATTTTGTTATGAAACTGGAAAGGTATGGTTGTGTATTTAAGAGATAAAGTACATTGCAGCAGGATTTCCCAAACCAGTTAGGAAATTAAGAATAAAATATTCTATCTAGAATTGTTGAAGGCTATTATCTGTGAACTTGTCATGTATCTCACTTCGTTATAGCTGCAAATGAAATACTGGAGCCTGTTTTTTTCTTTCTTCCTTAAATGTCTTTCCCATAGAAGAACACATAACAAGGAAAATTAAGCCAAAGTAACTAAAATTTTCTCAACCCAAACTAGCTCTATGACTGTCAAATACCAGAATTGTGACAGACAGCACTATAGTCACAGAGAAAAACACTTGAACATGATTTCAGAGGAATGTGTGTTGTGTTCCCTGTGTTAAAGTCATTGTCAAGTGAGACAGATTGCTCTTTCAGAATTACCACTCTCAAAAAAGCTGAAAACAGGAAATCTTGTAAGAGTTCCAAAATAAAAATAGTCAGTTGTTCTCCAAGTTGACCGTATAAAGCTTATGTAATTCAGGACTGAAATTAAAACAAACAAATAATCCCCCACCTTTGTGGAAAGAACATTTCTAGCAGTCTGAATTCTCCCTTTCAGTGTCTGTGTGAAGGAAAAATGAAGAATATACAAAACTGTAAGAATTATTTGAGTTTCATCTAATCAGTAACTACACAAGATAAACAACTTAAAGATTTTGTACTCTAAGACCTAATACAGGTCAGAATGAAGATAATTTCATTTCCTAAGTGCAAACAACAGCTCTAAATTGACAATTACATCTGTAGTCATCAATCAGAATGGCCAAACAGTCCTGACAAGGTTCTCCAGAGGATCACACTGCAGTTCTTATGTACCTCTAGGTATAGAGATCCCCTCAAGTGAGTCAAGGCTGGAGATCTAGCAATAGGAAATGAAAAATGATTTGACAAGATGTAGTAAGAAAAAGCAAAATAGAGATGTAAGAACCAACACAGTGGCAAAATCACCACATAAAATTATAGTGGCAATGCCCACAGGAACTGTTCCTGCCTCTGTCCAGACAAAAAAATAAAATAAAATAAAATAAAATAAAATAAAATAAAATAAAATAAAATAAAATAAAATAAAATAAAATAAATTTAAATCGAACTAAAATAAAATTACATTAAATTAAATTAAATTTTAAAAACCTCCAGTGATCAGTTTGGGGAAGAATTTGGGGAGTAGTTCTGCAGATAAGGCAGAAACTAGCCTATTTAATTTAGTGTTCAGAACTATATTGTCATGTGCATCTTGTCATCTTTGTGACCAGAATCCCTTTCCTCATTATGTGGCTGAGCTCTACTGGGGAAAAAAAGACACAGACTCATATAGTTATATGCGAGCAGTTTTCTTCTCATCCATGCACAGTTTAAAGTAGACTTAACTTTAATCAAATCACGAATCACAAATCATATATATTCAAGGGTTCAAAAGTAAAAAGCGTTAATTACAGTACAGAGGGAAATCCAACTGGGGAAATAACTCTAGCAGAGTATCAAATCCACAGTTAGTAATGGAGTGTCATATAGTGTACCTATCTATGGGGCTTCAATTGCATAGTGTTCAGTTTTTAAGGATTAGTATATTGCTGAAAATTTCATTTCAAAGTTATTATAAGAAACTATAAAAAAATATGGTTAACATTAATCATGCCATAATTTATTTTAGTAGTAAGGATGATTTCCTTTGTATGCAAGTTTTCTTGGTTGACTTCTAAAGTGGGTGTGCTGATGTGAAACCTTTTGTAGCTTGTATGTCTAAATTAATTTAGTAGAATATTTGATGGAGGTTTTCTCAATTTTCAGAAACTCGTCTCTCATTAAGCATACCTTGCATAAATTCTGACTGGAACTACATACTGTTCATACCTTCAAACCAGTAAAAAAATAGGGGTTATACTTGCTTGCCTCTATCCCCAACAGAATAAGTATTGTCTACTCACCATATGCCAACAGCAAGATATCATTTAGATATTGAACCTTGAAATAATCTGAGAGTTCACTTTAAGCAAGACGTAGTTGTAGAGGATAATGACTTTTACCTATGAGTGTAAGGAATATAGTAGGACTAAGAGCTGACCAGTTTGAACACCTGTTCAGAAGAGCAGATAGCTCTGCAGTATAAACTGAGATAAAAACACAGTTAAACAGTTAATTTGACCTCAACTTCATCTGTGATCTTCATTAAATTCAAGGATCAGTCTAAAAAAATTAAAAACATCTAACTAATTTCATGTGATATATGAATAAACAGCTGATGGTAACACATAAACCAGCAATATCACACATGCTTGGCTAAAATGTAAATTTTCATTAACTATAAAATATAGTTGTTATTAATCATATTAAATTCTGAGAGTTTTGTGTTAAATTACAAGATCTGGTGACTGTTTTATATACAAAAAGAAGTCTTGTTTAGAACTTGGTCTGATTAAAAATGGCAGTATTCAACCAAAACCAAGGATCCCTTGTTTTTCTGAAGTAATTTTAAGCCACTCAGATGAAAGGAAAATGTTTTTTATTAATTTTAAGCAGAGATTTTTTATTTCTGAGTGTGATTTAACTAACAAATATGTGTTATGAAAAAATAATGTTGTATCTTTTTTTTAAAAAATTTCTTATTCTTTCCACAACAGCTTCAGAAACCTCAAAATTAATTAAACTAAATGAATAGCAGTAATGCTGTTCAGCTTTTTCTAAAGTTCTTCATCCATTCTCTGTACTTCAAGAAAAAACTCACAAGTAACCTTTATATCAATTAAATTCTGAAGAGTTTTTAAATCTGTTGAGTACTTAATGGTTAATTTGTCATTCAATACAGGTCAATTTCAGAAAGAAAGGAAAAATATACCAGATTTTAGTCAGCAAATAAGATAGTTAACTAAGACAAAACTATATAATCCTAACACTCCCTTAAACCATGTCCTTAAGCACTTCATCAACCCGTTACTTAAACACCTCCAGGGAAGGCGACTCAACCACCTCCCTGGGCAGCCTGTTCCAGTGCCTGATGACTCTTTCTGTGAAGAATTTTTTTCTGATATCCAGCCTGAAACTCCCCTGGCGGAGCTTCAGGCCATTCCCTCTTGTCCTGTCCCCTGTCACTTGGGAGAAAAGGCCAGCTCCCTCCTCTCCACAACCTCCTTTCAGGTAGTTGTAGAGAGCAATAAGGTCTCCCCTCAGCCTCCCCTTCTCCAGGCTAAACAACCCCAGCTCTCTCAGCCGCTTCTCGTAAGACTTGTTCTCCAGCCCCCTCACCATCTTCGTTGCTCTTCTCTGGACACGCTCCAGAGCCTCAACATCCTTCTTGTGGTGAGGGGCCCAGAAATGAACACAGGACTCAAGGTGCGGTCTCACCAGAGCTGAGTACAGAGGGAGAATAACCTCCCTGGACCTGCTGGTGACCCCATTTCTGATACAAGCCAAGATGCCATTGGCCTTCTTGGCCACCTGGGCACAGTGCTGGCTCATGTTCAGTTGGCTGTCAACCATTACCCCCAGGTCCTTCTCCTCTGTACAGCTCTCCAGCCACTCTTCCCCCAGTCTGTAGCACTGCATAGGGTTGTTTTGCCCCAAGTGCAGGACCCGGCATTTGGCCCTGTTGAACCTCATGCCATTGGCCTCAGCCCAGCGGTCCAGCCTGTTCAGATCCCTTTGCGGAGCCAATGACCCAAAAGTGTCATTGGGCACTGGAACAGGCTGCCCAGAAAGGTGGTTGAGTCTCCTTCCCTGGAGGTATTTAAGGGACGGGTGGATGAGGTGCTGACGGGCGGCATGGTTTAGGGATTGTTAGGAATGGTTGGACTTGATGACCCAGTGAGTCCCTTCCAACCCAGTGATTCTATGATTCTATGAATCTATGATTCTATGATTCCATTCCCCATCTCCCTGTGCTGCTTGGGGGAAGAAAGCAGAAAAGTCAGGAGTGAAATTGAACTTGCAAAGAAGGGAGGGTGGGGAGAAGCAACTTTTAGGTTTGAGTTTGTGGTTTGTTGTTCTGTTTTTTTATTCCTATACTACTCTCTTATTAACTGGTGAAAAAATAATTTCCCAAGTTCAGTGTGTTTTGCCTGTCACAGTAATTGATGAGCGATCTCCCTGTCCTTATCTCAGCGCTTGAGCATTTATTCTTATTTTCTTTGACTGTTCTTTGATTAGGAAGATCAAGTTCAACACATCACAGCTGCTAACTCAGTATAGAAAATGCTTTTTGATTTTTTTGGCTTGACATTTTAATCTAAATTAATTAATTTTAGATTCAATTAGTGTATCTCAATGAGCAATTTATGTGATGTTTACCACATACATTTTGAAGGAATATTAAACCATTTCTACAAACAATACTTTAATACAGATTCTGAGAATAGTTTTCTTTTATTGAGTGTGAGCTTTTGAACTACAGCTAGTCTTGTTGAGAGTTATCAATCATGTCACCTTGTTTCATCACCTGTGAATGGCTCAACAGCTTATGTCAGGGTATGAAAACACCTTGGCTTGAAAAGTTTGGGAAGTAAGGGTTTCATCCATCTATATCACCCCAAAATCAAGAGGTAAAGTGACAGTATACAAACTGGAAATAATAGCTTTGAAATGTCTTTTTATAAAATCTATTCCCTGTAGCAATGGGATGTCGTTTCACTCTCAGCTTCTTCGTGTTGTGTTGTAACATCTGTCACCTGAGAAAAGTACATTCATTCTGTACTCCTAAAGAGAGATTTCTACAGGTACTTTAAAACCAATGCACCACTACTTACCTGAGCAATAGTATTTTCAGAGTGATTTCTATGTTTTTCTTATTTAGGTGAAGCATCTTGAAAAGATAATGTGTTTCTTATCAGACTGAAGCACTTTTTACCCTGTTCCTTTGAATCATAGGATACAGCTGCTCAGTCAGGAAGGACTTCTTTTCTAGCAGTACTATTGATTTGTTGGCAAGCTCCTTTGACAGTACGTGCTGGCAGCTCTGGAGCTACTTTTAGTCAGTCATTTGCTTATGTGGCTGATAATACTTTTATTGCTCCAGCCTCAAGGAAATTTTCTTTTAAAAACTTATTTTTATTCATTCATTCTTATTTCCTAAAAGCCAAATTCATTCAAAGTGGCAGTTACACCGTTTGAAAGAGGTGTTTTTAAAATAGCTCTAAAAAAATTGAAGTATTTATCTCATTACCAGCAGATACTTAATTTTTCCTTAAATCAGGCTACAGAAAAGTTTTTATTTCGCTGAGTGAGAGCTAAATAGATGAGTCTTTGGTTTAATATACCAAATTATGGAATGACTTAGCTGTGTGTGCAGAACAATCTGCTGCATGTGATACACTACATGGATCTGTGTCATTGAAAACAGAACTTTTTTGCATTAGATTTTTATGTTAAGTTTATGGTTTCTTGTAACATGTAACTATGTTTATGTACTTTTTCAACTTGCCTGCCATAGGTTTTTCTTTCAAGTTATCTGTGGAAACATGTATGCAATACCAAGTGAGGAAGGCTCCAGAATCAAAAAGAATTCAAAGCAACACAAGCCGTTTTACTTGTCTCATTTGTGTAACAAGCCTACTTGTATCAGATGGCTATATATATATATATATAGACAGAAATTTCTTTATTTTTTTTCTCTGACGAAGTGTCTAATCCTGGAAACTATTGTTCAGCCTGGAGAAAAGAAGGCTCAGAGGAGAGCTTGTTAATTTATACAAATATCTGAAGTTACAGTGTTACGGTTTAACTCCAACAGGCAGCTAATGGACAAGTAATCACACGGGTACTTGTATTCTTTTGGGGTTTTTTTGGCTTTACACTGGAGATCCTATAAAACGACTACAGAGACCCAATCTATGCGAGGCTCTGTAGCTAGCATAATAAGATTGGATGTATTTATCCTTGATTAGAGTTGTTCCTCCTGAGCAGACTAAGATAAATATCACCATTAAATTTACTGCCTATGGAGAGCGGTGAGTTGCATTATGAAAAAGACTAAGAAGGTCTAGAACATCCCTCTCTTTTAATTTAGAAGAAGGATTTAGAGAAACTTGTCCCATCAAGATTAATCTCTTAGTTCATTTGAATTTATTGGACAGGATAGTCTTCATCTTTATATCTGAGTACTTAATACAGTATCTGAGCACTGCAGACACAAGTCTTTCTGTAATTTATTTTCAAAAGATATGCTGGAACATTTCTGATCTATGTTTTAATGGAATTTTCCCACTTTAGAAGATGACACAATAATGAAAAATTGCAATCAGTTAAGTACTATTATCAGCAACTGTCACAAAATATTAGTCTGTAAATCCCAGCACTGATATAAAAATGATTTCATTTAGAGACAGGTTGTGAATACTATTTTCCCTGATACTCAGAAAAAAAAAATGGAATTTAACTGAATAATACATATTCTTAGATATTCGGTGCATTTCTTGAAAGGATGCCCCAAATTTGGACCAACACCATCTAGTTCCCTATCACTCATAGTTTATGACTATTTTCTGAAATTACTATGTGCTCAAAATACTGTGATGGACAGGCATAAACATATACTAGACATAAGTGAATCCAAAAATGTATTACTAGTCTAATCAAAAGTTTTAATGACATAACCAAAACAGACAAAAAAAATATTATTAGGTCAAGTACACCGATACAAAAACTCACAGAACAAATTCATTAATATGTATCTCTCTAACAATATTACAATTAAATATTGTTATACAAAATCCTGGTTTATTGTACACTTCTCTTTTCTTCTGGTTCCATGTTCACTCTTCCACTGCTCCTTTGAGTCCTAAGGCTGAGTCAGGGCTTCTACTTCAGGGTGGCAAGGAGGGATTAGAGTGTGTTGTCACCAATCTGAAGCCTTGACAGGGAAAACAATTGTATTTACTGGTGAGTGATCCTCTTTCTCTTTGCCAGGATTAGCATGATGTTTATGCTTCCTTTTCATCAACCTAAGATCCACCTGAGGTCCTGTTTTCTTCTGACGTGCTTCATATACCACCTGCACTGGACCATAACTCATTTTACTTTTTAATTTTTTAGCTATTGTATCTTGAACATGAGTTAGACACTGGGTATTTGTCTTTCATAATACCCCTAAAACCATAAGGTTTTTAATCAATTTGCATCTGCATCCATAATTCACTATTAGAAAATTGGTGACAGCCTTGGCACTTCTGGTATCATTTAACAGCTGCCCTCTACTACGTTGCACTGGTTTCTAAGGCCAAAGATCATTCTGCATATAGTAAGTACAAGTTACTATTGTTATTGTGGAAATTATTTGTAGTAGACGTTGCAAAACAAGATAATACCAGTTTAAGAAAGGAAACCTAATTAGATAAAAGCTACATGGTCATCAGGCAGTTGTTAAAGCTAAAAAAGCTGTAATAAGTTAGGCCAAGAAGTCAGGACAAGTTCTGATATCCTGCACTACTGGATCAACATACAGCCTGAGGATTGTATTGAGAGTAGAAAATAAATTACTTACCAGGTTATTTCATCTCAGTTTCTTTTTCTAGAAAATAAAACTTACTTTCTTAAACAATTCTTCAGAAAGGATTGCACAAAGGTATTTTCACTCCAAGTTTATAAAAAAAATCTGATTACATGAAGCATCAAGATATAGATTTCAATCTGAGCTGTATTTTAAACTCTGTGACATGGACACTAATACTGAATTTCACCCTGCATATGCTTGATTCAAAATCTTTATGACAATATTAAAATTTTATAAATGAATTTCACACTTGTCAGATTTAATCTGTCCTGTACCTATATTGATAAAAAGATAGAAGGACATAAAGTTAGACTATCTGCTTTCAGAAGTAAACCTGCATCTCTTCAAAGTAATGTCATTTATGACAGAGCTTTTCCTTAGTACTTAGTCAGCAGAAGTTTCTAAGAATATAACATATCAAAATTCATGGTCAAACTCATGTTATAGAAGAAAGTCAACATTAGACTTTCTTCTAATGGCAGTAAAAATACATGACTGTCTGAAAAAATTTATCTCCATTGCTGGCAGAGGAAAAACTATGACATCCATATTTCCATTAATTTACAGTTCTGCTAACTAAAATAAGTTTTATTATTCCAAAATTTTTCAGGCATTTTTCATATGCTCATCTATGTTCCGTTCAGCTTCTCTAGAGTTGTCAGACTACCTTAAGCCTCTCAGATAACATGCAACGCATGTAATACTTAACCATGTCCTGGGTAAGGCTTTCTTTCCAGGTTTTATTAACATGTACATGGAATGAGCTATAAGGCTGACTAAAAGGATTGTCAGTTGTGACTGATGGAGTCATCCTGTGCTTATGCTGATAAAACCTTTGATCAGTTCTGCACTGTTACACATTTTCTCTTACCATGTATAAAACAAATGTATCTGTTTGAACAGCTATCACTTCATTTAGGGTAAAAAAATCTTATTCTTCTTCAGCTTTCCATGAAATGGTAGTAAAAACAGAGTAAGTAAAAGGAGATATTTTTTCCTTATCAAGAATGAATGGCATGCAGTTACAAGATTTACTTGTCAAAGTTCAACACTAAACACTCCTAAGCAGTTTCATATGAAGTGTCCCATTAAGAAAAATTACGTTTATAGCCTAAAAGTTATGCTGAATACCTAAGGCATGATATACATAGTAATGTATTATTCACGTACATGTCCTTGAAACTGTTTGACGTTCTTGTAACAATAACATTACCAGGAAAGTAAAGCTGCTTGTCTGGGCTTAAGACTGACAGATATAAATAAATTTGACAGACCAATGGAGAGGGTCAACTCTGAAAATTTTTAATGTGAACAAACCAGAAAACTATTTCGTCTGTTTTTTTCTGGCATCCATCAAAGCTACATGATCTCACAAAATGATTTATTTTGGAAACCCATAATATATTCCCTGAGAAAATTAAGGATATAAAAACTTTTGCACATCTCTGAGTCTTATATAACTTATATTTCTGTTGGAAAATTACTTTTAAAGTAGGAATAGAGGTATGAATAAAATTAATGCAATTTCAGTAAATTCAATAGCAGTTTCAGATTTTGTAATGCTAATGGTTCCATATAAAAGCAGCTATTTAACTGTTAAGTATTCAAAGGTGTCTAAGGACAAAAAACAATTCCAATGTATGAACTATGTTTAAAAATAATGTTACAAAAAAATTAGAAAACTATCTCCATGAAATCATCTTTAGGCAAAAAATCTTTAGTTTAGAGGAGTTAAAAACTCCACTAAGAAAATTGTTACTTATTCTTCTAAAAATCTGTATCAACTATGATTCTGTTTCACAAATTAGTAATCTCATTCTCCAGAGGTGGATTCTCACATTGGGCATGAGCTATACAGAGGCAAATAAAGCGTGTTCTATCATAGTTTTCATATACCTTTGCCATGAGAATGAAATAAATAAATTTCCAGCAACAAAACCTCAGCTAAGTTGTATATGAAGTGTTACATCATTCTGAAACAAAACAGAAACTGATCAGAAAACACAGAAAAACAGGATGCAAATTAGTTCCAGAGCTACACATTTTCTTTGCATCAAATAGGAACAATTTATAGGCCTTTTAGTGCTCACTGAAATTTAGCACCTGAGTAAGAAGCATTTATTAAAGTTAGATTAAAGTATGGCTGGACTAATGCTAGTGTGATGTCAAAAGAGTGTGAAAGTGTTTTATTGACTAATTGAGTTCAAAATTAATCAAAAGTTGTCAATGTTATCTGATGATTAAACACAAAGATATCCCTAAATAGAGACCACATTTGTGGAGTCAGTTTAGATACAGACTTATATTGGAATTAAAAAATATTACTACATCTTCAAAGAGAATGAACTGAAGATAAGTGATTTTAATTTTGACAATCTCTGATTATTATTTTTTAAAATGTGAGTTTTATTTTAAAGTTTTTTTATACCAAAAGGGAAAAATTATACATTAACAGTAATTTCACCAGCTTCATAGTCTTCTAGCTTTCAAAAAGACTGTCACATGCATATCCATTCCAAACATTTTGAGGTGTTTTGCTACACTGTATAAAATGACTTATTCCATATATATTTTAGAGGATATGAGAAATGAGGTGTCATCATCTGAACTTAATATTTGAATATAAATTTCATACTTCCTTAAAAGTAATAACTTCTTTAACTTGCTAGATTTCTATAATTACTCTGCTGACAACTGTTTGGGAGTTGCTGAGTTCCTTTGTATCTTAGCAACTATACATTAGAATCATGGACTTCTACACTATACCCTGAATTATGAGGATGTTAGCCATATATATATTATACGTGCTTTTTTAGTAGAACAGAAAATCCCCCCAAGTATTTTAGGGGCATGGGATATAACAACTACACAAATGTACAGAATTTTGAATGGATCACAGCAAAGGTAGATGAAAATCCATATTTCATAGCTTAGTTCTTTTTCATGTAATTTCAAACCTTGCAGAAACTGCTCATTACTGCATCAGAATATGAGAAATACTGCTCCAAAAAGTAGCAAACTGTGTTCGCTAGTTTCCAAATTGTCCTGTATGCACTCCCTCACTCTCATTTTTTACTATTAACTATCCTGCCTAGACCTTTTCTCATGCATCTTTCAGTTTCATTTTTTCGTAGCAGTAGTCTGACATTAGAGATTTAGGGATTTTTGTAGATGTAACAACGTACATTCTCAATTGTCTGAACTAACTGCTTTTTTCAAGCTATCTGAAGCTGTTATTAGAAGTGATTGGGGTTTTTTTTAATAAATATTGAATCATCAAACCATCCATTTTACTGGTTTACTATGTTCTTGCTCATGGGACAACTGAATTATGACGCTAATAAGGACACTGAGGAAATATCTCAACAGTATTCTCCTGAGAAGTTGTTGCTGGTTGTTCAGCATAACTGGGGAAAAAAAAATGAGATAAACATGAAAAAGGCTGAAATGTTTTTTGACATTTACATCGCTAGTGAAACAAGAGGAGGGAAAGGAAACAACGTTTTTTACTTTGTGCAGGGTTGTGATCCATCTTGTTTGGCAGAAAGCTATTTCAAGGTGAAACATCTGTAGAGCAGCAAACTGAAACACTGAAACAAGTTAAACCTTGTGTTTTGTCTGTCCAGGGGCTAAGAGTCAGAATAGCTAAGTTAGTATGGAAAAAAAAGAAAATAAAAATAAAAATCCCACATCCTTCCTCTCAGTAACTATTTGTGAAAGCAAAACCTGAGAGATCCATTTGTTAACTTCAGAAAACTAATAGAGTGACATGACCAAAATATCTATGGAGTATCTGGAGCTTTAAGACAAGAACACTGCATTACATCAACACAACAAGAATTTCTAAAGCTGTCTTAAAGTAATTCTGTGTATCTAGACAGGTGTCCCTTCTGTATAGATATCCTGCAACTGCATTGCTTCAGTACTGTTGTACAGCTCTCTTTCAGGCCAAGTACAGTATCCTGGGGTTTTTGGCTAGATAAATTTGAGATTTATTAAATGCAAAATTGTATCGTGTATTTTAAGCATAGCCATAAGCACAGCTTCCCTGTGAGAGGAAGAAATCCAGATGGACAACTGAAAAGAAAACAAAACACAACAGAACATTCTGATCTGGTGTAGGTCACCACATTGTCTGAATCTGAGCTAAAGGAATATAAATTGGTTCTGTTCTGGCAGAGCTTGCATGGGAGTAAAATTAAGACATTAAATATACATGGAGGATTATTGCTATTTAGAAATGTGTATTCTTATGTGGTTTTTAAAATTTTTAATTAAAAAAGAAATCAAGAATGCTGCTCACCACTATCACTATTTAGTAGCTCTGAGGTGAAAAAACATGAGTCCCAAACCCTAGAAGGATTACATAGTGATACAGCTCATACATTACATATCATATCTTCCCTGAGGCTTAATTTGTGCTGAGATAAAAACTCACGACTATTCCAAGGACAGAGTAGAACAAAGAGTGAAGAGTCTGCAAGCTGAGGTTTGTTCGTACAAGGAGATAAGGAAAGTCCCAAAGAACTCAGGTGACAAGCTTTTGGATGATGACCGCAGGACTTGAGTTTTCTAAATTATACAGATAACGTGAAGGAAGAGTGTCTTTAACCTGCCAGTCTTCAATAAATCATTTATCATGTAACTGAAAAGCTGCTTTATCCCATAAACTTATAAGCATCCTTTATACTTGCATAGTTTCAATATTGCAGGCAGAATGCCCAGTAGACATATATAAAATTTTAAACACTTCCTTTAATTTTTTTTTAAGATGCTTGTATAAATTCACTCTCCAAACAACAAGCATTATAAAACTAAAACCAAAACCAAAGAAAGTGATAGTTTTAAGCTTCAAACATGGCTTAAGAGATCCTTTTGTCAGACAAGGAGACCATATAGAGGAAATTTATGAAGCAGGAGGACTATATGTTATTCAATGATAATGTTTCACATCTTACATTTTTTTGCTGAATAATTTGTATCGGCAGAAGATAAGCAACTCAGATCAAATAATACTGTAACTTAGAAAACAATCAGGACTGTCTTTTGACTAGCACAGTCACAATTTTCTCAAGAAAGGAATTAACAGGATTGTCTGAATTGGTCACCTAGTAAATATCTGAAGGGCACTTGATAGTACAGTTCTAGAATGATATTCCATTACCATAACCAAGATAATATGTGTATCTTATACATAGACATACTATTCCACACTAGGTCATGTTAATTTTAGGAATCTATCATAAAACTTGAGAAATCAGAACACAGGGGAATTTCAAGAGTGAAAATGTCAGATACATGATTCTCTTTATTATAAGAGAAATAAAGATACAGTATGTACTGGTTTTGATCCCATGTGATCAATTCACAAGCCATTTCCTACCCAGAAAGGCCTCTGAGTTATGCATGATGAAAGAACTGGAGCAGTTTTCTTTAGGGATATTCATTTGTCTCCGTATAATAGGGTAGCAAAATTCATATTTCCATAGGTGAAACCAATATATTGGAAAAATAAATACGTGGAATATAAGATAAATTCTTCCTCAATCTATTTTAAACCAGCCACTAAAGAGCAGGACGACTTCACAAAATGAATGAGCTCTGAGTCAAGTGGGATCTTAGGGCAGACCACGTCCAGCTGAGGACTGAAATTTCTGTAGCACTTATCACACATATGAGAAAATTATGTTAAACACTCCTTACCTCATAGATACTTGGAGACTGCAATGCTCTCCTGAAACTATGTTCTCTCTAAACGAATGCTAGCTATTATATGAGGTAATGCTCATGTGGTAGGAGTTATATTAAAAGGGAATACTGGAAATAGAAGGGATTAGAGAGTTCTATTTTTTGAGGGGAGGTAAAACTTACTGGATAAAAATGAAATCTGAACGCACTAATAAAAAGAAGTGATATTTAAAAATTTGCATAATACTTCTAGAAAAATATGAGAGGGACTGGAGGGGGGGAATCCTCAGAACTCTACGTGTAAAAGTTAGTCCTGATGAAAATTTCGTATTTCATCCACTTCGACTACTACATGAAATCAAAGTGTATAAGAAAAGCTCTGTCATTAACTTCTGCAAGACCAGGCTGATCCTCAGCAAATGGAACATGACCCAGTGCCCTGTGAAAGTAAATTAAAAGATTCCTATGAAAGAATTTTTCCAACTAGGCATCTAAATCTGAACAGGACACCTTGGCTCTCTTTACTACTTGATGCAAGCAAGTCAGTAGAGGTTATGATGCAATTCTTGGCACTGTTCATAGTATATGCTCTATAATACTTGCATTTAGTGAGGGGAATTACACTTTTGACTCTATCTGGATTGAACATGACAGCATAGATTCAGGTGTAGATGGCTACAGTGTAAGGAAAACGTCATTGCAGGCAGGTATGATTGATTCCATTATAAAGTACCAAGTGTCTATTATGAGAACTCCACTTTTCCCCAACCAAATTAATCCATGCTCACAACACTGACACCAACTTCAGAAACAAAAGAAAATAATAAAGAAGACAATTTCTTTTTTCGTTCTTTAAAAAATAAATTTCAGGATTTTGCTCTCTGGTTTATGTGTCTTAAGAAAACATGCACTTCATATTTTTCGATTTGCTCTACAATGCTGAGGACTAGAAATTAACAACTCCGAAATGAAAGCTGAGGATACTTTCCAGGAGCTGACAGTCCTACATGATGAACAATGTGTGTCACCCAACCACTTCTAGATTCGTTAATGACCAAGAAAACTGCAGTTACTTGCCATCACTGTATTCTATTCTTCAGCAAACTATACTATGATTTCTCTTATTCCTTAACTTAAGTTTAACTTCAAGTTAACTTAAAATTCCCTTCTAATAACTCAGAGAACAACTATTTAATAAAAGCTTAAGAGGTGTTCCTACACTGACAGTTATTGATTGATCTCAGTTCACTTTGTGCAAGTAAAAGCAAAGTGACGGAAGCAAAAGCACAAAGCAAGCCAATGGCAATAGTGAACATATCAGATCTCAGTCCTGATGTAATACTAATGTGCATCCAAGAAAAATCCTGCCAAGATATTCAGCTAATGAATTATCTTCATATCTAATAAGATAGCAAAGTATTGGCTTGGGACATGTAGGGCTCCCATGTTCAAAGCTTCCAGTCAACTGGTACCTCTGCACTGCGCTCACAAATGCTCATATACAGGTAGCCTGAACAACTAGTGATTACCAGTTTCTTCCATGTATACTATTTTGTGACCAATTATTTTCTTCCCTCAGAATTTTTGGGGTTTTGTTTGTTTTGTTTTTTTTCTTTCAGTGTAAATGGTAAGCTCTTTTATTTATAGGTTGTGTCTTTTCACAAATTCATGGACTGCATAATATAATGGGGTACTGTCTGATATAGTCATCCACCCCAGAGCATGTCTGTGACACCAATTTTACACCCAGTTTGAATAGAGATGATGAATTGAAGCAAGCACTGAAAAAAAAATAATGTCAGTTTTATTATAATTGCTGGAAAATTATCATTTTCCAAGCATCTATGTCAACATACCCAAGATCTTTACAAATGGCCACGTAACGATACTTCAGAGCCTCAAAGTCTGGATTGTGTTTGAAGGGCAGACCACACCCAGCTGAGGACTGAAATTTCTGTTGCACTCATCACACATATGAGAAAGCTACGCTGAACAGTCCTTACTTCAATAGATACTTGGAGACTGCAATGCTCTCCTGAAACTGTGTTCTCTAAATGAATGCTAGCTATTATATGAGGTAATGCTCACTGGATAAGAGTTATATTAAAAGGGAATACTGGAAATAGTGTTGAATACAGTGTGAATACAGTGTTTGAAGGACTCCAATAAAGTCTCTGATGGTATTTTTCTGTGTCCACCTGCCAACTTTCTGTACACAGAAATTAAATGCTAATTGACGACTATACTGGTCACAAAAATATAAGGGCTTTTCAGAAACTAGTGTATACCAAGAGTTTGGGGATGCTGCCAATTCAGAAATAAACCTATGAAAATTGCAATCTTTTTAAATTTATATAGCTATTATGTCGTAAAAGAAGAATACATATAGTTTGTCTTGAAATTTAATTGCAATAACTGTTGAAGAGAAGAATTAAGACACAGTCAATGATGAAATGATGCCAAATTAGCTCATCAGTTAGATTACAAGTCCTTTTAAGTAGAAAAAAAAAATCTTTAAAGAGTCTGTAAAACAGCACAACAAGTATCACATCTAAGTATAAATCTTTACCATGCTTACTTAGGTATAGTTTTGTTAAGACTGAAAAAGGAAAAGGATGTAGGCAAGACTCTAAAGACAGTAAAGTATTTAAAGTGGAATTATCCCTGAAATAATTTGAGCAGAAATTTAGCTAGGAAATTATGACTAAATCCAGACAGTGATTAGCTCTTTCAACATGTCTGAAGCGTTGTGTCTTGTTTCCTAAAAAACCCTAGCAAGCTTATGTATATTTTAATAGGACAAAATATTCATCAAATTTGAACCACCGTGGATCTATTATTTTTCCTTTATCTAAGTTTATTTATGGGCGTAGGACTATAAAGACAGTCATTCTTCACATAAATTTTAAAGATAGTTAAATTTCACAGAAAAATTATGTGGAAGTTGAAATAACAAACACAATATAAAATTCATTAAAATCAATGCATTAGTTTTTTAAATCAAATTTGGTCAAGGTTCACCTTAAGAGCAGATTGATATTTTTCCTTTCTTGCTTATCCTTTAATGATTACAAACCTTTCTTTTAAATTTAAAGCCTGTCCAGTTGATGGGCCATTTATACTCATTGCACCTGTGGCAAAATTGTCCTTCAGCTTAAATAACTGTTCTGTTTGCTTCTGTGATGTATTTACGGTCAACAATCTGATCTCCTCTCATTCTTCATTTTGCTGGCTACACAAGACAAATTCTTTTAATCCTGTCTCATAAAAATGACTCTTCTCTCCTTGGTAAGTTTTCTTATCTCGGTCTCTTCCAATTTCAACTTGTCTTCCATGGTCAAGGTAACTAGAATGCTGTATGGTGTTCTAGATGAGGTCTTAGCTCTACCTGTAAGATGTCATACATCCAAAAATAAAAATGAAAATATATTTATCCTAAAGTTATATTTATGTTAACTCCGAATGATTAACTGATCTGATTAACTAATATAATCAAATTGGTTTTATCCTTTTTCCTGTACTCCTCTATTTTAGCTGGTCTTTCTTTAAAAAAGTTCTCAGAATTTTTCCATAAAAACACTATAAAACATTTGTTATTATATTTTGTCTCTCTTTTACCTTTCCAGCCTTTTAGTTCTTTTGATTTCTTCTACAGTTAATTATGAGTCATTCCATCTTTTTATTTAAGTGTCATCAGTGTAATCTCACATTTTGTGTTTAGCTCATTAATCTATGGTTAGTGAAAAACAAACCTGCAAAACTACAAGAACACCGACAAATGCTGTAGCTCATTATGAAAACCTGTCATTGAGGTTCTCCACCTCTAAAAAATTCCTTCTTAACTCAAAAGTCTCAGTAAAATCTGTAAATATCTCAGTTTAGCTAGTTCTTCAATCACCTTTCTTCTGTTAAGGACCATACATTTTCTTTGTTGTGTTAAAGCAAACGCTTAACTGAACTATTACAGATATAATCTATTTCCCTAATTTATACATGACTTAAAATTACTTAGTAAATCAGAAGTGCTGGATACTGGCATGACATGCATTAGCAAAACTGCAGAACACTCTATATGAATGGGGTTTTTTAATCAAATTATGATTATTCAAATAGGATTTTTTTGATGATTAAAAATATTTCAGAACTTGGAAAAGTGCATTGTTTTATAGAAGATTAAAAACATAATTGAGGAAAAAAATTCCAATGCATTGTTAATTGGAAGTGTTTTACACAAGCATTGCATTTTTTATCGAGCTGTGACAGTTGGGCACATTTTTTAGATTAAAGATGAGCTGAGGGAGTTAAGGAATCATGGCTTTGTTAGCACAGATGTTCCATAAATGGGAATTTATTTCAAAATATGTTAATCAGCTTTCAGATATTGAAAGCATATCAGATAACTATTAATACAATTTTATTACATATTAAAATATTTAAATATTACAATGAAACTGTCCATCATTCTGTATAGGTAAAATTTAAAATCAGAAATTTAGATCTAGCATACTCAGTTAGCAGCAGCTTTGCCATAGCTGATATATAACATTAAAAATATGCAACAGAAAGAAGAGTAGTAGAAGTTCAAACATTAAAACTTTTATATTTCTCTACAAATTACTGATCATAATCAATACATCACAGGTAATAATTTATGTTCATGTTTTATTTACATAATAATACAAGTGTAAAATTCTAATTTTGATATCTGTAATTAAATCATGACTTTTCAGTTATTTTAACTGAATTCTTCTACACAAATTGTACAGTGTAAGCTATAAGAATATTCATAAATTACTCTGTTCCTCTGAGAATGTTTTCTTTTCTAAAATTTATACGAGAAATATTTCATTGTTAAAATATGATAACCTATCAGTACAACAGATCATTCAAATTAACTGATAAAAAACCCAGCATGTTCTTAATCCTGTTCTGTTAATAACAGCAAACACTAAATCTTTTGTGTATTATTTCATATCGTAAGATACACTTGCATAACCTGACTTTATAAGAAGATGTACTTTTAAATACCAAAATTTTTCAAACAAAATCAACTACAGCCATCTTTGAGCAATCTGAAGTTAAGGACTGATTTTTTGGTTTAACATGGTCCAGAGTCACACTCATTTCCCCAGAACACCTTTGTTCCAATCACAAAGTGGGAATAGCAGGCAAATAGCAGTTGAAGCACACCAATGTCAGTTAACTCTGTCAAACATCATTGCCACATAATACTAAAATAGTCAGTTTCTTGCATCTTAAGGTGTACAAGATTGCAAAGTGTTCAGTAACTATCAACTGAAAAGCTACTGAAAATGATGAGAAAGCTCGCATAGTTGTTATTACATAAGCATGATACAGCTGGAATAAACTAGAGAAAATATAGTGTTGAGTTGCTTCCAATCTTTATGTAAAGTGGAATAGTCTAATTTGTAAGATATTGGTGAATTGGAATAAAGAAAGCTTAAATTTTTGTAAGAATTTCTGAACCTCACATCTTTTAGAGATCTACATCTAGAACAATGTTTTGTAGTGATTTTGTAATGCTAGAGATGTTAACAAAATAAATAAATTCACCAGAGTTGATGTCAATTATTCTTATAATACAAGCTCAAATTCTGTCAGGATCAATCTTCAGCCAATTCACCTTCATCTATCACATTCAGGCACTACGTAAAAAAAGCATGGTCAGACACAAGGTAAGAAGTTTTGCATAAATGTGTGAGCAATGTGACCACTGAAGATGCAAAGATAGATGAAGTTGTGCATAAGACATATCCAAGTAATAGAAAATTGCAAGACAAGAGAAGCAGAAGGGACAACAAATGGATAAGGAATCCTGCCAAATACACAAGAATGATGAATTGAAAATTTAAACAAGACAATAAATGTTTGTGGCAAACTTCCCCGATTTGGTAGGGAAGCAATTAGCACAAAAGCATCAGGCAAAGACAAGTAAAATCAAAGAAAAGACACCTTTTTCCCACTTGTTTTCTCAAAAACCTCATGATTGATCTCCTCAACCTTGGTAGCCAAGAACCAACAACTGCAGTCATCAATGTTCACTGTAAGCTTCAGCTCTCTGATATTTTATACACATGGCCAATTTTAAAATACAAGTATTAAAGACTAACAGATTTCTAGGTGTAGTAGTGATGATTAATACCAAGAAATAACTAAATATTTATCCAATACGCGATGTTATTGAACTAAATGAGTGAAGTGTAGTTTTAAATTTTAGAACTACTTTGATTTTGTCAGTCTTCTAAACACTCCCATCAACACAGTTTCTGTTGCCTAAGTGATATATGTTAACATAGATAAACGAGTGTTCACCTTTAACAATTTTCAGGCACCAAATGACAGCCATTTGATGCAGTATTTAAAATAAGTATCTTCAAATCATATATTATATACACATGTAAGCTTTATTTGAAAGGTCATTTTTTCCTTTATAACTTGGTTTCTTTGTTTTGTCTAACAACTGTTCACAAGGAATTTATTATCCTATGTAGAATATATGCCTAGAGAGCATTTATCTTTACCCATAGCATCACTTAGTTTGTTGTACACAGGACTAGCAATCCATAGGGAAATCATCAGCCCATACACAAGTAGAAAAAATTTTGTCTTTAATTCAGTTCAGTTATCTGTATTTTTTTGCAGTCATAAGTTTAATAACATGAAAAGAAAATTCAAAGGCTCCACTATAAACCAATAAATTTTACCAAACATCAGATCTATTACAAATTACTCTTTCTGGTTATCCTCAATTTCTAAAGTTTGGAGCAATTGGGGTTTTTATTTTACTGGGTTAAAAGCATGAAGAAAAACATCATGCTTCATTTACTTGCTTTGTGACTCTTGTCTACTTTATAAAATAAACACAAATCTGCACACAAGCAATTCTGTTTGCACAGACTATTTGTGTTTATTTTCCTACAGAAACTCCCTTCCTTATCATGCTTATAATGAATTAGGTTCATGCAGCAGCAACAGCATTGTAAGTCTTGAGAACTGAAAAAGTTCAGAAGTTAAACTTGTCATGCTGATATTAAAGGTAATAACAGTTTATTGAGGTTTATTCTAATTAAAACAGTGATTAACTATTGAAAGAAAGTAGAGCCACAAGAATCTGCTGTGAATGCTGCACAGCATGCAGGTATTCAAAACTCCCTAATTGAGGCTGCAGAGATCAGACAACGTGTAATAGGACCCCTACAGCCCCTAAGTAAATCTATATCCGATAAGGAAAGGAATAGATTGGTTTTTTTTTTTTATTGTTTCCTATCATAACTCCTTATTTTTACCAGAAGATATCTTTAGTTGTATTTGGAAGCTTTGTGCAAGGATAAAATTCCACATTCTCTCCTAAACACAAGACCACAATGGTACAATCTAATAATAGTCATTCCTACACCATGCTATCAACACAAATATATGGAAAGCCAATGAACACCATTTAAACTTGTACAGCATTACTAATTTGATTGAGGAAATGAACTGCTGTATCAAATATCTGTTGCAGAGAATGGAAAATTCCTGAAGTGTCTGACTAGATAGCCTGGACTATTAACATAAACAATAGGGTTAGACAAGTTCATTTAAATTTGCTCACAAATAACCACAGATCTGGCCTTCAGATCTGTGGAATGCTCAGATGTTTGAAGTATAAGTATCATAACTGCATTAATTAAAAGATTAATAGAATGGTTTGGGTTGGAAGGGAGATACATCTAGCTGTAATATCGCCTACTGTCAACCTCCCTATCATGGGCAGGAAATGAAATGAAATGAAAATTTTAGCTTAAAGATAGCATAACATTTCACCCAATAAATGTAATTATATGCAGAATAGATTCCCTAAGCAACTTTCTTTACCACTGACCCATAAATGATACACAGTATATCAATTAAAGTTTTTTTCTACTTTTTCAGCATGCATTCCAATTGGATTCTTTTCCTAGATCTGACCCTTAGGGATACATAAAAAAATAATTAAAATATTTAATAAACCCTGTAGTATGTACTTTGTAGGTCTAACTTTAAGCAGAAAAGGATTTGAATTAAACTTATCTTTGATGAGGAGAACATGCTAACAAAAAATAATGATGTTAGAAAATAAACATGTATGAAAGAAGATAATTAAAAGCATTAAAACTTGGTGGGATGAATCCCATGACTGGAGTGCAGCTATTGATGGCTACAGGCTGTTCAGGAGGAACAGACCAGGGAGGAGGGGTGGAGGCATTGCTCTCTATGTCAGAAAAGGGGTAAAATGTGAAGAGCTGTCATTGAAGACTAGCCACAAACAGGTTGAAAGCCTGTGGGTCCTTGAATCCTTAGTACAAGAGTGCATGTGTGCAGGAGAAAAATAAATCATTCCACACTCTTCTCTTTTAGCGGCATAATGGCTAAAGGGCAGCACTGAGGCTATTCAACTCGCTTTCTCTGGGCAGAAGCAAAATCAAAAGTATATACAGCACACAACAGTTAGACAAGGAGCAGGTGAAACAAAACTTCTGGCAGCAAGTATGGATTCTTTCCAAGAAGCTCAGAGTCTTATCTTTCTTGTGTGAGGCAGTGTACTGACCAGTATGTAACAAAGCCCAACAGATTTTACCTGTGATTCTAGAGTACACTGTTGAACCAAAGATGAAGTATCCTTACTTCCTAGTAGCCCCTTATCACCTCCTGTTGTATGATATATGCAAGACAAATATACCATAGTTAATGAGATCACACCAGTGCATTTGTTATCACTTCTTTCACTGCAAATTCTGCCAGTCTTACTGGACTTCATTATAAAATGTGCCCTGGTGGCATCACAAAGTGTGCAATTCACACATATTTGTCCTCTACCCAGTTGTCAAGTTGGAGTTGTGTAATTACTTTATCGTGTTACATTAACATATCACAACTAGGAGTTTTTTGTTTGGTTTTTCCCATGGGTTTTATTTGGAAATTTGTGAGCTTCAAAATCTAGCTTCATAAAGAGGATAAGATACATGGAGTTCTGGAAGCCTTTGCAGCTCTCAAAAACTAATTTTTATGCAAAGACAGACAAAAATTGGCAGCATCTATTTAACAATTCTTCTACTCAGAAAAGCGTTTGACCTAAACACCTCTGAAGATAATAGATGTCAGTGAACTGTGGCAAAGGCTTTTAGTGGTCAGGCTGACTTACAGTATTCTAGTGTGTACTCTGAATAACCATCAGGAAGTTGATCTTCTGCAGTACAGACAAATAGGTAAAGGAATGGATATTGTCTGATACTGCACTGGATTTTATCATAAAGACAAATCTGTACTCACTATAATGTCAGGCATTTAGAGGGAGAAATTTTATTCTTATTTGTTTCACTTTTAATCTGCATAATGGAGATACTAACACTACCATGCTCAATATTGGAGCCCTTCAACATACTGGAAAGGCATGGAATAAGCTTAATGTAAAAGGAGTTTCTAGAATATTGCCTTTAGTCTCATTATGTCCACCAGACATCACTTCTATGAAAAACTTGGAGAACAGCAATAATTCCTCCTGCAGACATCATAAAAGTCTGATTGAATAACCTGTTGAATAACTTGATGCTTGTTACAACCATTTATCTGTTTTCATTCCTGGAACTTTTATTTTGGCTTGTAAAATGCAGTTGTTCTTTTTACCTGATTCTTCCCGGTCACTAACATGCAGTGAATATCCAATAGTTCGTACAATCATAGTCATAGAATCACTAGGTAGGAAAAGACCACTAGGATCATCGAGTCCAACCATTCCTATCAAGCACTAAACCATGCCCCTGAGCATCTCATGCACCTGTCTTTCAAACACCTCCAGGAATGGTGACCCAACCACCTCCCTGGGCAGCCTCTGCCAGTGCCCAACGACCCTTTCTGCGAATAATTTTTTTCTGATGTCCAGCCTGAACCTCCTCTGGTGGAGATTGAGGCCATTCCCCTTTGTCCTGTCCCCTGTCTCTTGGAAGAAGAGGCCAGCTCCCTCCTCTCCACAACCTCCTTTCAGGTAGTTGTAGAGAGCAATAAGGTCCCCCCTCAGCCTCCATTAATTCCCTTATTTTGATAGAATCACAGGATTGCTGAAAGGACTTTAAGAAACTTTCTCATATATTCCTCTACCCTAAGAGTGGCATTGTTCCATAATTTTGATAGAGTTTGTTTTGGTTCTTTATAAGAATTTCGATTTTCTTCATTGCATAGTTTTCTCTGGTCTTATTACACATTTCTTGGTATATAGTTCAGTCAGGTAAAACATTTACTGATATAATGATTACTTCTGTGCGTATCAACCCTTAGTATGAAATATCTATTTTATTGTAAGTTGTTGATTGCTGCAGTGAATTATTCATTAGTTGCAGTGTTGTCATGTATTTATTATACACCAAACAGAAACTTAACAAAATCCACAGTAATATCAGTATTAAGAGAAGCATATCAAGATTTTACACATTTAGTATATTTGGGAAGTTATCTGTCAGCTAAGTAATTGACTAAACCTTAGGAAAAAAAAAAAAGAGTTTAAAAAGTTTTGAGAAACTCACTGTTTTGAGAAAACATGAGACGGAAAACCAAAATCCTTAATAAGATTTGTGGAAAACAGAAATGATCTCAGAAGTACTTCTTTCGTTTTTTCCTGCACTTTGTAGATGATAAGAGCATTGTTCACAAGTGCCACGATACTCAGTGTGTGTTGTGTGACAAATTATGTTGATAAATTTTGATTGTTCTAATTAAGACTTTGATTTTCCTCACATAATCTTTCCCAAATAATTGATTAGACCTACAAAATGTTTGATCATATTTATTTTAGAATATCTTTCATTCCCAGTCTAGAAATGGTATTTTTCTCCCCTTCAATGCAATCATGTAATGGCCAAAATAGAGATATAATCACAGTATTAGGCCACTCTTGTTAGTGTATATCACCGATGCAGAAGCAAGTAGGAAATTATTGAGAAAACTGGTAGAACATAATTATTTCAGAATGGCTATACCAGTTAATCTCTGTCAGTTGATAAAGTTCATAGAACTACGCCTGCCCACAGAGAAAAGATCTGCATCTACTTGGGATTCAGAAGTACAAGCTGTGTTACTGAAGCAGTTCCTGACTATATAAATCCTCTCATTCAATGCAAGATGCTGTGATGCAACAGTTATTTGTCTCATATTTTATGTTAGAGTAAAAGATTCTACGTTATATCCACTGAACTCCAGAGACTAAGTATGACCAGAACTGGCTGCAGAAAGAGAGTTTGTTTGTAGCTTACTCCAGGAAACCTGTTTGTGGTAATCAACCTGCCCTAAGCCCTTCTCTTATCTCATGAAAAACATTTCTACTATCTTTAATAAGATCTAGTGTAGAAAATTTCCTACAAAAGCCATGTAAAATAGGGTATTTTCCCAGTTTATACAGAAACAAACAAGGCATACAGCAATTAGATCAGGCACTCAGAAAGACAATAGACAAGGGTGTACTGAAATCTTAATTCCAATTTAAAAGGGTTCTTTGAAAGATATCCTTTGTCTTCCCACAATTCTGTTATGAGTAGGAAATTGGAAAATATGAAGATTAAGAATATTGTCCCAGATTTCTTTGAGTTAGTACTAATAATCAGATAGAACCAATAAGTAATAAATCTGAATGAAACAGAGCTGTGTAATCTCATGAGGCTTTTCAATGGCTAAAGTAGAACAAATGGGAAATTGCTGAACAACAGAAAACCCTACACAATCTTCTTTGTAAAGTGTTTGAAATACCTGTGAACAGTAATGCAAAAACTCCACACACCTATTCAGGGAATATCTGCAGGGAAAGGGAAGGCCAAAGAAGACATCCATAGAATTATAATCTCAGAGGTCTTTAAAGCACGATGAAATATTTTTCAGGTATATTTGGTTTTCTGGAAGGAAATAAAAACAGATGCTGGAATATAGGGGGCCCTGCCGTGGGATCATGGCATGAGGATTCTTACACCCCTGATTTGTATTAGATAAAGCACTCTGAGACATGAAAATGGATATTTCACATTATCACAAAAGAAAGTATTTCCCCATGTAGCGTTTTTTTAAAATTAGTATTGACTTATGCAAATTATATTTGAGAACTCCTCTGTTCATGAGAAATTTATATTCATATATTGTAGTAACTATTTCAGTACAACTGAATTTTTGCTTTTCTTCTCTTGTCCAATTTTCATTCCGTCTTTTCAGCTTCCCACTACTGCTTTTGTACTAGCTTTTGAGAAACATGTCATCGTTAATTCTCTTTTACCCGCAATTACTTGCTGTTAGGGATTATAACAAGAAAATACAGCTGCAAACTTTGAAAGCTTGAGAGATTCTTAACAACTTCATAGACCGGAACTCCTCTCTTAGATAGAGTATTCAAAGGATATTTTCCATGGTTGCAATGTACATCCTTGAACTTTCTTATATCCCACTGAGCACAATATGAAAATGGAAGTATTTAATTATAGCTAAGTGCTATAAACAATCAGTGAAACTGGTACATACAAGATTGAAAAATACAAGTTGTCACTAAGTTCTTTGGGATCTCAGGACCGTTTATGCCTTTTTAGTTTTTAAGAGAAAACAAAGTAATCTGTGAGGTACAGCTATTTGAAAGTCAGAACTTCAGAGTCAAGTAGGAGTAGAGTTTACATCTATATCCTTAAGAAAAAAATAAAATTAAATATGGACATAAAAGTAAGCCTTACAGTTCAGATGGATTATTTTGAATCTGTATTTCTTGCCACTTTGTAAAATGACAAAGCTAAAATTCAACTGATCAAACTTAAACAATTATTGTCTGCTCAGATTCAAAAGAAGATGGCAGATTATGTATCTGCTTCTTTCAGTGAAGAATAGGACATGTTAGGCCTTGGAATAAGATGCATAAACTCAATTCCTTTTCAACCCAAAACTTAGTTCAGATGCATTCCAAAATATGCTGAATGCTTTTCAGGACCTCAGCATTTGCCTCAGCTTTGGACAAGGTAATTAGTGTGTTTTGCAATTGAAAGGAAGATAAGTAGAGGAAATAAGCTGCAGTTTAAGGTTTTAATAAGTCTTTTCCTCTTTGTCAACTCAGGATTTCCTTGGAGCTACAGAGTACAGGCACTGCATAATCATGCACAACAGTAAATAATGAGAGTTTCAGTGACTAATGACATGCATCATAAAAAACCGAGATGTTTTAATTTACCATTTTGGAAAAAGTACATATCCATATATTATTAGAATATTCGTCTTTACTAAAACTTGAACTAATAGCATTTAAAATACTATTAGATCATTCTCCAAATTCACCAAAATATGCTAACTTAGAAGGGACTCCATCTGAGTGTTTTGAAAAATTTTAGTGAAGATATTTTTTGGATCTTCTTTAGGTATTTACTAAAATAATACTAATAATGTACTTTTTGCTAAACAGTTCTGCAAGCAGACTATGCAAATAGATTTGAAAGGAGAATATGAAGTACATCTGAAAATTGAACAGAATGGAGCCAAAAGACTGTAGAAGAGAATTTATCTGACTAGAAAAGACAGCTACCGGAAAACACAGCTATTGAAGGACTTCAATATAGTTTAGGGGCACACAGATAAGAGGTGATGACATTTAATTATTCCTCAGCTTAACGGGGTCACTGCTCAACTATTAGTTTCTCCATAAAAGGATGGGTTTATTCTGAGTCAAGTTAATGCATAGATCTCAAAATAAACAGGAAGAAAAACAAAGTGAATGTGAGCACTGAGTGAGGCACACAGAAAGAAAAACTAAGGGAAAAAAAGAGTCTGTAGAAAGAACAAGACTCTCTGTTCCTAGTGATATTGCTTTGAAAACTTCCACAGGTCTGCACTCCTTTTGTGGTTTGCCATGAATGATTTAGCGGTTCAGTCCATTGACTTCTGCTACTTCCAGCCCAGGGAGAGAAATTAGCCCTACTTGTTCCTCTGCTCCCAGTCCAGAAATAGGTAACCAGGCTTTTTTTGTCAGTGCAGTGATGGGTATCAATCACATAAAGTCTGCCTCCTCTCCTTTCATGCTTTTCCCTCTTGCACCCACCTTAGTCTTAATTTCCATTTCAGAAGAAAGTATTATGAAGACAAATCCTTATCTGTGCAAACAGGTTGTCTCTCACTAGTTAGGATTTTTAACAGCTGATGATTTTGTGCAGAAGCTTATTCTGAAAGGTGTGGTATATGCTGGATCTGAGACACTGTTCTCTAGCTACATTCTGTATATGTATTTCCATTTGTGCTAATTCTTTGGATCATTATCAGCAGTCTCAAAAATATATTTTTAATAGAGATTACTGCAAATCCCTGATGACCCCACTGTTACAAATGTGAGCCTCCAGGAGAGTAATTTGATATGGAATTTTGAGTAGAGAACATACTTCCTCATATATGTATTCATAAGTTCCACAGAGCTATTCTGCTTTTCTTTATGCTGTTTTACTGATATACTAAACCTGTTATTCTGTCTTTCATAGGCTGCTTGAAACGTGTAATCCATCTGTATCTACTCACTCCCAAGACCACTGTCAAATCCTTTTCTAAGTTTACAAGGTATTATAAAGTGATCAGACCCCCTTAGAAAACAAATCTGGCTTACAAGAGCCTTTGAATGCATTTAGCAGTTATTGAGGAAGAAGTCAAAACATATTTTGAAAACCATGATATATTTTACCATCATTTCTCCCAAAATAATCTTGTGTAACCTTGAATAAACCGCTAAACCTTAATGCAAATCAATTCCCCCATCTGTTTCACAGGAACAGTACTATAATCAAAGTGATGAACAGCAACTTCAAAATTTTCACCTTCTCTTACTGATCAGAAGAGTTAGAAGTCCGATTGAAACAGGAAGAATTCTATTTCTTCTCTTGGTCAGCTGAAAATGTGTATCTGAGGACAATCATTTGGTCCTTGTTGTTGAAAGATTTAAAAGGATTTTTCAGAACTATCTCAGAATAATGGAGTGAAGCAAACCAAAACTCTCATTTTATTATATTCCTGTGAGACTACTAACAGGTTATTCTATCTCTCATAGTTGCCTTTTCTCAGAGGAATATCTCCAGCTCTTGCATTGATGCTAGTGGTACAATATTAGTTTCTCACAAATTATAGCTTTCCAACTGTAGCTCTGAGTGTTACGTTAGCCTACGTGTCTTAATTTTTCATAGATTAATATATCATGATATTTGTATCTCTAAGTGTCTTTGTATTTTATTCAGACTGTTTTGTTAAAAATTTACTCAAAACTCATTTTTTGGGTTCTTAGTGGAAATTATTTTTAAATCTCTTTTATTACTTGGGGTTTTTTAAAACTCAGTTTTTAATACTTGAAGGGAATGACTATCAAAGGAAAAATCATAGAATCATAGAATTGTTCGGGTTGGAAAAGGACCTTAAATATCATCTAGTTCCAACCCCCCCTGCCATGCACAAGGACACCTCCCTCTAGATCAGGCTGCCTAAGGCCCCATCCAACGGAGGTAGCCTGCTACCTCCATGTTAGCAGGCTATTCATTTGCCTTGGTGTGTAAGACATTGTCTTGCAAAAAGGTTGAAACAAGGAAGAGAAGCCAGAACTACATCTGCTGTTTCTGCATGAGCACCTCAATTTGCATATTCCTAAGTAACAATAATCCACAGCAAGGAAAACCTCAATGCATCATGTGAAAAGACTAATATTGCTAGCATCTCTTTTCTTTATTTAGACAGGTATCCAAAATCAAGCGCCCATATGTCTCAATGGTACATTCTGCTTTTACATCGTAGGTAAAATTCAGGCCCAGTTAAGCACTAGTCACTCAGTCTTGTATGATCATTTTTATTGATAGCCTTAAGTGTATGCAAATTCACAGTTCTGAAGACTCTGAATTACCTTTAACTTCAAAAAGAATGCATAAATTACATAGTAGATAAGCAGGCACTTTTGACATTATAATGTTGCATTTTGGCATCATTTGGCAGCTAAGTCTCTGGCATTAAAATATTTTACTGGACAAAAAAAAAAAAAAAAAAAAAGAGAAAAAACAGAGGAAGAAACTGGCCCTTGTATCCTGGCTGAAGATTCAGTGTCATGGAAGGAGGAGATTAAACAGAAAAACAGGAGAAACGTACTTTTTCAACTAACAATAATTCTATAGTTGGGAACCTTTGGGACATTTTTACTACCATAAGCAAGAATTTGAACTGTGACTCAGAAAAGAAGAATAAGTGTCAGTATGTCTCACCCTGCCTTTCATCTGTAGCCTTGCTGGAGCATACTAGAAACTAGTCCAAGAGGCTCAGCAAATAACTTGATTCATCTTACCAGAAAGCGAGAGTCCTTTCAAGGATAAGAATTAATTTAATGTCAGGAAGCAGAATTACTACCACAGATTTATTAGTCAATAATCAAACACTAAAGACGTGCATAAAGACTAATTTAATTAATGTAAATATGTGTATTCAGATTAAAAGTCCACAAACATTTTCTAGATCTTTCCTCTTAAGCTGCTTTCTGACAAAAAACATCACAATCTTTCTTTAGCTGCTACAATATATTAGACCACGTATCAGCTGCAGTGTCTTTCTTCCCACGTAATATACACAATTCTTAATTCACGTATTGCATCTGGTTACAAAGGACATTACCACGTATGTAATAGCCCAGCATGTCTTATCTTTTGTTGCACTTATCATAATGAAAATGTTCTAAAAATTAAAGCATAATGTGTTTTATCATTCCCAATATGAAGTACTCTAGCATGGAGCTAATTATTAACTCTGAACAGTGTTTTATTAAATTCCTTCATTCACTTAAACCCACTTTTAGACTGACTGAAAAATTCAAAGGGCACTTGCATGAAAAAAAAATCTATATATCACTTGTTTTTAACAAATTCAGTTCTTAGTGTGGTACATCTGGCCACCTGTTCAAGTCATGCTAGTCTCTGACTAAGCGTTATCACAACAATGACAAATAGATTTTCTTACAAATACTAGTAACTTCTAAAATCTGTTCATCAGCATTGCATTGTAAACTCAAAGCCAAGAACCTAATCTATCTTGATTGCAGCTACATATTTCCTTGACATTTACATTAACCTTTCTTAAAGTATTCAAGGTGGCAATTTGAAAAGAAATATCAAGGTCTGCTGCTCAAAAGTGTTACAGTGTGTTTGTTCTGGTGTCACACTCACAGATAAAATCTTACGAGTGACTCAGCACCTGCACTAAATTGAAGATTGCCTTTGCAAACACATAACTGACTGGCATCTACGTTATTCAGCAAGTCGTCAATTAATTTGTGAAAAGGCACCATGCCAGTCTAGGAGATGAGTAGGAGCTTTGGCAGTAAAACGTTATGCAAGAGTAGGTGTAAAGACATGATTCTCAGCTTGAAATGCTTCTTCACCTGTGATTAAGAGGATGTGTAATCACTAGCCTAGCTCTAAGCCAAATTAGCTCCCAAAAAAAATATATATATGCACTGTGCATCCAGTCATGGTGTGCTTATGACCTTGGTGACTTAAGTGGATTCCTGTGTGTTTCCCTTCTATGAGCTAAATCTCTGCTTTATCCTATTGCACTCAGCTGAAAGCAAGGATGCAGTTCCAGGATAAATCAATAAAAGGTTGTTTGCCAGTGTAGAGACTATTCATAGCAGAAAGCCATACGAAAGAGATTTAAGTGACACAAAATTTATTCATGTATCCCTTCAAACAAGCAAAGGAGACAGAGCATTTAATCTTCTGGCCACATATACAGCACCACCAAATAAAAATAATGACTTAAAACAACTGAATTGTGATGAACATAGAATTTCCATTTCAAAAAACTGTTCTAGGACAGAAGCCTAAATCTTCTCAGAACCTTGCTTAAGCCAGCGGGGTTTTGTAGGACCTTGCTGGAATACTCACAAACACTGTGGTTTTGGGAGACTAATTATGTCCTTTTTTTTCTCGTTTTGTACTATGTGAGAACTGATGCAAAGCTGAATAATCTTAGGTCAGCTGAGCTGCTGCATGCATCTAAGGGTTTGCACTGAGCAAAAATGAGTTAAAATGTCCTGACTTGTATACAAATGAATAACATATAAGTAGTCAGATTTTACTTGCAAATTTGTTTACCAACTAACATGAACATAATTAGAATGTGTAGATCAGCTAACGCTCATTAGTTTCAATGCCGCATACCTAAATCCTTATAGACTCCTTCTTCCTTGTAAGGATTCATAATCTCATTTGATAAAGATGACAGTGAATGGTTTCTTTGAGAATGGGTCAACTTGTCACTGCAATTCTTTCATGTTCTACATCAGGAGCCATCAACCAGCAAACACAGGCTGTGTGTAACCCACTGTGCCTGCTCTTGAAATTCTTGAAATTGAAGGAGTGGTTCAGGAGCCAGTGGGGAGTGACACCAAATCTGGTGACAGCAGCAGCCTACCCATGGCTGACAGGTTTTATGGACCCTATCCACGTGTGGGTATCACTGCACCCAGGCACACTGTATCCAACTGCCTCAGAGTCCCATCACAGAGTAGGAAAGGTGCTGTGGAGGTTTGTAACCACCCTATGACAGTACATGAAATCAGAAGGCTCAGCCCTTCTCACATAGAAATACACCATCATGAAAGTACTATATGTGTAAATTAAAATATTTTTCAAAAATATGCCTGTTTTAACAGAGTTTCACTGAAAGTAAGCAAGACATAGATAGAAAAACTGATTGAATAGTGCTGACAACATCGAATAAATGAAAAAGTCATTACTAATATTCTATATCATTACTACTTGTGAGGTCAAGCAGTAAAGTTACTAAATATTTTCTGTACTAGAAGTAGTAGTCATGAAACTTTATCAGCTATCTTATTATGTGAGTGATTAAAATTATAAGGCAATTTTGAGTAGGATGGATGAAATTCTAACAATTTTAGTGACATATTGTAGTCAGGATATCATTAGTATCCTTGTGAAAGCAGGAGATAGAACCTCTGATAATAGAGGATAGTAGATAAATATGAGAGAATGAAGTTCTAGAGAGTATTGAAAAGAAACAGGACGAACAGTTTCACTAAAGGGTCTCAGGAGAAGGAATCGGCTGAATGGCACTCCTCTGGGCAAAGATAAAGCTCTTAATTGGGTGCAAATCCAACGAAGTCAGTGGACTTCTGTTGACCTCGTAGTGCACTGCACCTGGTCCTTCTCTGACAAAGAGGCTGTTTAAGGGCCAGAGAAAACATTAAAATAGTCTGAAGCAGGAGTTACTTACTCTAACTACATGAGACAGTGAAAATTCTGCACTGGTTAAATTTAGTATCAGAAAAATCCTACTCTCCCAAAGTCATCTTAACGATGAATTCGAGACATCTATTCTTTTCTGATGCCATGATCTCCTAGAAATCATTTAAAATGTCCTCAGAGGCCTGAATTTCATTTTTTATTCAGGCAGAACTGATCAAACCTTCATTCAGGTGTTTAGAGGTTCATGACCTACCTTGGTGTAACTCTTGGTGTGTTTTTCAAACTGTATTTTTAAATTTATTAACAACTAGTGCAAATCCTTTCTTCAGAAATTTAGTGCTACAGTTGATAATCCTTAGGCATCCCACACAAGCTCAAGTGCAAGAGATTGATTTTGGAGTATACAAAAGTAGTTATTAGAACTGTCAGAAGATAGATGGGGGTATATTACTTAGATGCAGAAAGGATTTTAGCTTCTTCCTCACTATATACACCCCCACCTCACAGGTTGTTAACAACTTAGTTGACTCCTCCGCTTGCTGTAGCAGGTAGAGCTGATTTTGACTGGAGACTCTAGAGAGCATGACTGCAGCCCTACCACACGAACATTTTTGTCACATGATATTGCAGAGAGACCCCCCCCAAGTCACATACACATACAGTTTTAGCCTGTGTGATTCTCCAGCTTATTTCAGAGCTGTGACCCACCCAATATACATATCCTATTTCTAGAAGGATTTTAGAATTTCAAAAACTGTCTTAACTCTGAAAAAAAGTATAAAATACTCGTCTCTCTTTTTCTTTCTCTCTGTACATACATAGGTATATTTATACACATGCTTGTATTTTAGGAGCATTTAGTCAAAAAGTATTTGTTTTATTTTTCATATATTTTAATACCAAAAAAGGAAAAAACATTTAAAATAATTTTTTTTAAATATATCATTTTCCTCAATGCATTTTTTTAAAAAACTAAAACAATTCTTTGACAGCCATGAAAGTTATGTACTGCACTTCCCAAATAGCTTTGTTAAAATTTCTGCAAATAGCTTCCAGATTTAACAAATTGCAGTTCATTGGTCAGCCACTGATTTAGCGTCCACAAAGAACACTATAAATGATGAAATAAATAAAATTCTTCTCAGACAAAGCAAGGCTGCTTGGGAAAGTACCTGTTAAAACTCTTCTTTCCAATGGCTATAACTGCTTGACAAAAAACATTTGTCTTAAAACTAGATGGACTTATTAGCCGTCAAATACCATCTACTCTAACACATTCTTCCCGCAGGGACTTATGCAGAAGCTTAACTTCCAGAATATATATAATGCTTTGTATTAGTGGGTAGTTCACTTGACATACTATTCTTTGTAGATTTTGGACTTTTAGATTCTTCTTGTATTTAGAATTAAGTGCCATTTTTAGAGGTTTACATATCTATTCAAGGACTCTTAAGAGACATGAGAGAGAAAATAAGTAATTTTCAGAGTTGCTGGAACACTGTGTATCCTAGTATATTTATTCTAAATTACATTTGAAATCCTGAAATTATTGTGTGTTAGCCCCTAAGCTCAAGTTCACACATGAATGCTTTGGTTAAGTATATATACTATGGAGGTCAAAAAACAATGGTTCTTTTCATTTTCCTTCTTCTTTTGACACCTACAGAAAAATCGTAACAGATAGACTCCTCCAACCATTTATAATTAATGAATTTTGTAACCACAACAGACTGCTACTCTCAGATTTTATGCTGCCTGTCAAAACAGATCTCATTTTATTTATCTCTTAGTATATGAATTATTATTTGTAAACATATATATGGGTCCTTTCCAACCTTGTGATTCTGTGATTCTGTGAATTGTTGCAACATTAACAACTAATAACTGTTAACTTTAAAATGCACCCTGAGATGATGAGGTTTATTCTTAGAAGCTCTTGAAAGAGTGAGAAAGAAAATCAGGTAGTAAGGAGCTGTGCTTGAAGCATTGTGAAATCCAGGTTACGTATGGATGTACCTACCCATCATCAATCCAGTGGTCATAGTCATTCACACAAGGTGCACAACACAGTAAATTTCATCTGAAACGTCTGAAATGGAAGCCAGGGAATATTGCTCTTTATCAGTAGGATTTAGTTCACACACCATAAAAATTATTATAGACTTGTGTGAGAAAGGCTCAGCAGGATAGAAAACGTCTGACTAACATTCATAGAGAGGAACCTTACAGTTTCAGTATTTCAAGTCAACAATCATACCCAAAGCATATTGGATCTGACTGATATGCTCTTATAGTTCCACCAGCGAACCACCAGCAATGAGTGCTGTGTTCACAGCACACCCCACTGTTGTTTGGGATTTGGATCCTTCAGGATCCTGTTTCTAACAACTGACTGCTTAAGGCTACGTATAGTTCATGTTTTTTTCTGGTGGTTCTTCTAGGCCTCAGATCATAGAATCACAGAATCACAGAATCATAGAATAGTTAGGGTTGGAAGGGACCTTAAACACCATCTGTTTCCAATCCCCCTGACATGGGCAGGGACATCCCACTAAATCAGGCTGTCCAAGGCCCCATCCAACCTGGCCTTGAACACCTCCAGGGATGGGGCAGCTGCAGCTTCCCTGGGCAACCTGTGCCAGTGCCTCACCACGCTCATGGTGAAGAAATTCTTCTTTATGTCTGGCCTAAATCTGCCCATTTCCAGTTTATACTCATTGCCACTAAATATCTTCCTGTTTTTCGTAAGGTTTTCCATGCACAATGCCTCTTTGGGTAATTGATTCTTGATTGTTCTGATCCTTTTGTTTTAATCAGTGCCATTTTAGCAAGAAAAAAAAAAGGAAAATTGCTGTTAGGCAAAATAACTGGTTAACTGCTCACCTTCTTTTGTTTGATCATGCTTAATTAAAATATTCTGACAATATTACAATTATGTAAATTATGTGGAGAATAATTTCTTAATATCAGGTGAAAACAAATTGGGTGAATTATTTTTTATAGAATGATGTCCAAAGCAAAGATTAATTCATTTTTATTTTTGGTTTTGTGTTTGACTCTTCATTTTTCTGTAATAATAAAAAATCGACAAGCTATATATCCCACATTTTAGTATTCTTACTCTTTAAATCATCACTACTTGATAACATTGTAAATCCTGATTTGTCCTTGTCTATACAGTTTAAAAAAGTTTTAATCAACGTTACCTTAGTTAACTCCACTCCCAAGGTCACGTTCTAGAGTATAAAATCTTGCAGGGAAGACAAACGTCTTTATAAACATTGGGAAAATAGCAAAAACATGGAGCAACTCTTACTATTAGCTGGGGGAATGGTGTTCTGATGAATGACTGTTGAAGACCCTTACAAAAGAGATTTGCAAGTATATAATGGATTTCAAATGATAAACTTATTCTGGCACTATTTATAACTATTGCTACTAGTTTTCACAAATAATTCTAAATCTATATTCAAGGTATTTTTTATCTCTCAACACTGCGTGAGGAAAAGTTTCACAAATACTTTTGAAAATACAGTTTTTCAAAGATCCTTGACAGAAGAGATAGTCTAAATATATTAAAGTTACTTTGATTACTTTCTTGTTTATAAACAATATTGTGATCAGAGCACGGAGCAGAAATAATTCTCTGTAATGCAGAGTACTTTCACTGCTGGTAGATAAACAGCTTGATAATCTCAAGATAATTTGTGCAACCCAAGGCTACAAAAATAATGCATACACCTAAAAAAAGCTTGTGGTTCACCATATTACTTTGTAGCACAAGAATATTAGCCTTTTGAAATGCAGTGTAAAAATTAATAGATTGAAATGAGTTAGCACAAAGAGTTTGTATTCAGCCATGAATAATGAATAAGCTTTTGATAAATAATTTCCGAAAAGAGAATAAAATAGTTCTTCACTAAATTGCTTACACTGAACTGGTTTTTGGGCAGGTGTTTCCTGCTTACTTTCCTCATTTTTTGTGGAAGCATAGATTAGTATAAAGCATTATGGAGAATTAGAAAACATACATTGAATTTTTTCGCAGATCATTGTGTTTCAAATGTCTGATATTGTCTTAAAAGGACATATGTTAAATATTATATTAACATTGTGTCGTGATACTTGTTCTAATTCAGCCAATGTTTGGGTGGAGGTTTTTTTTGAAAAACAAAAGATGCAATTGTTTACCGTCTACATAATCTAGGAACATATTCATGACCTTCAATAAATTACATTTTCAATTGGAAAGATAAATTCCATATAATGAATAGCTGCTAAATTGTATTATTCCAGGAAAACAATAATTTGTCTATTTGGACTAACCATTAAAAATCCATAAATTAACAACAGAGGAAAAAACATGATAAAGAAGACAGGCTTTGGTTTGTGTTTTTCTTTTTTTTTAAATACAGCTATAACTTGATTAACCAGGTTTACAACAGTATGTGTGACTTAAAGAACAAATGCTTAGGTAAGTGACAACACAAGTCTTCCATTGCATAGAAAATCAATGGATGGTCAAGTCATTAGGTATTTAAAGTTTTTAAAAAAAATATTTTAGAAATTAGAATTGAAAAATAATGGCACAGATACAATATAGCTTTGGGGTTCTAATTTTATTATTCGACTGGAAAAGTACAGTACAAGCAAATATTATTTTTTTTTATCTCCACAGCTAAAGTAAGTATAAGGACAAACAAAATTGTATTGTGAATCAGATATCTGGGATTTGCTATTTGGCATCTTGACTGTTAAGCCATTAATCCTTGAAAATATGCTTGACACTTATTCCTATATGGCTGAACAGGAATAATACATCTTATTTCTGTTGCAGCAGCTCTTAACTTGAAATCCAGTCAATTTACAACTTTTGTGAAGAAAGTGAGATAAACTTTACATGTGAAATTGTTCTATTTTTTAAACACTGCAACCATGTAAACAATAAAGTAGAGAAGGCATTAGTAATCAATCAGTAAACAGCAAACAAGATTATCTTTGTGGAAAGGTGAATGCTTCATTTCAGGAAAATAAACGTCAAAACTGCTGAGGTATTCCTGACCATTACCATGTGAAAGTAATACCCCCTCAAAGGCATGTTAGGTCTCAGGGAAAACTTCTTTCCAGTTCTGTGTCCAACCTGTAGGTAAGCATACAAAACACAATGTCATGAAAAAAGTTTTTCCATCAGCATAGAGTCAGAAGGCCATTTCCAAATCCTCACTTCCATCTCCTCCTGCTACCTGATACTTGAGGAAAACATAAAAGCAAGCAACAACAATAACAAAAGAATGTGTCTGACTATTTGTATAACCCTCCCCAATGCCTGAAGATCAAGTAGTACAGAATAATGTTTGATTGCAAAATCAGTAGACAGAAAGAACTGAAATTATAATGATGATATTGCAGATACTGTGTAAAACCATTCTGTTACTGTTCTGTTACATAAATTCCCCTTTCAACAGAGATTACCATAAGTATCCAGTCTCATCCTGTGGACACACTTTTCTTAAAATGACTCTAGAAAGAATAAAGGGCATTAACAGAACCATATTTTAGAGCTTGTTATAAATATCTGTGCACATAAGTAGTTAATTGTGTTAATCTACCTGCTGAGCATATGTATCTTTTTCATGACAGGATTCAGCTACCCACAGCAACATGTTTTGTCCTGTCATAACTTTAACAGAAAGCTCAGCACCATTGTATCTCTTTTTTCTTTTTTAGCTATGCATTTATAAAAATCAAGCCATGAATCAGTTTCTTTCATCATTCTGAATTACATTAGCTATGTAAGCCATATGTCATAGACTCTTTTTCCAACCCTATGATAATAAATTCTACTTTCCTCTAGAGACAACAGAACATAGCAATTTTTATAATTTCAGTAGGTCTTATCCATACTGCTTAAAGAAGTAAAAAGATGTATACATTCTAAAGAAAACTTTAAGTCATTTCAAGATATGCTTGTAATATCTAGGTTAGAGGTGGCTAACCTGTCTGATTTTAAGAGTTACATGTTTTTCTGTGGCTGGGAAGTGCAAGATATTTGCCACCTATTGGCAACCCAAAGATGCGAGCCTATGGTTACTTATGTGGCTTATTTCTCCCTCTGCCCAGGGCTGTGAATTACCCAGAAGGCTTCTTGCTATAGCATCCCTGCTGTTCAATTATAAATCAGAATCAAGGTATGAGATCCACATTTAGACTAACAAGCAAGGAGCAAAGCTGCAATAACAATTTGATACCTCTGTTCAAAATACAATTAGTAATCTTGTCCTGAATTTTGCATTTTGCCTTTTATGACTATTTAACTGGGAAGATCATATCCCTGTATAAGAGGAACACAATCTCAATATTAATTAATTATCCCAACACTGTCTGTCTGCAACTTATACTTGCAGAGAATTTATACAGTCTGTGTTGTTGGAAAAACTATGTAGCAAATGTATTTAGTATTACTTGATGCAAGGAGATAGTTTTAAATGCTGTAAAATTTTATTTTAATTTATGAGGAATTCAGTAGTTTTACCACTACAAAATATTTTTATAAACATCTAACAGAGACATATTTTACTATACCATCACAAAATCATTACTCATTTCTGCATGGCCTTTATTCAAATGCTGCATTCTGAAAGGATAATCTATAAAGATACTATCTATTTTTAAGAGAAGCAGTGGGACCAATTTAACAAGTGATGGTAGAAATACGGTCAGGAAAAAAGATGATTCAGCTCAGAGAAGTACAAGGTTATACATCTGGGGAGAAATAATCCAAAATCAGATTCTGTAGAGGAGAAACACGGAGAGCAGGAATGCTTAGAAAGACATGAGGGCAGTAGTATACAGCAAATCTTCCAAAACACTTGTATTGCATTCATATAATCAATAAAGCAAATCTATTTCTCAAATCTACAAAGAGAAGGAAATGTTTACTGAGTCGTAATATAGTCCAATGAGAACATAGTTTCCCAAAATAATTCCCTGTGAGCATTTGTGTGATGCAGAGGGTATTAACATAAACATTGACATTTCCCTCTTAACTTTACAGGTTTCTCACATATAAGAAAAAAAGAAGAAACTATGAACATCATCATCTATAATTCCTCTAAATCAATGACACAGTGTCATGATAACATGATGGCATGACACAGCTGAAATACAGCTAAAGAAAGTCTGGCTAAATAAACTCCTGTTTTTCTATGACATACAAATATACAATAACTTGGATAAAATTAGATCTTGCTAAATATGGTAATTAAATACATATGTTTTTATATAGGAGAAGCCTGGCTAGAAAGCTGCCCAGAGGAGAAGGACCTGGGGGTGTTGGTTGACAGCCAACTGAACATGAGCCAGCAGTGTGCCCAGGTGGCCAAGAAGGCCAATGGAATCTTGGCTTGGATGAGAAGGGGCGTGACCAGCAGGTCCAGGGAGGTTATTCTCCCTCTATACTCGGCACTGGTGAGACCACACCTTGAGTACTGTGTTCAGTTCACCACAAGAAGGTTGTTGAGGCTCTGGAGCTTGTCCAGAGAAGAGCAATGAAGCTGGTGAGGGAGCTGGAGAACAAGTCTTACGAGGAGTGGCTGAGAGAGCTGGGATTGTTTAGCCTGGAGAAGAGGAGGCTGAGACCTTATTGCTCTCTACAACTACCTGAAAGGAGGTTGTGTAGAGGAGGGAGCTGGCCTTTTCTCCCAAGTGACAGGGGACAGGATAGGGGGGAATGTCTTCAAGCTCCACCAAAGGAGGTTCAGGCTGTACATCAGGAAAAAAATTTTCATGGAAAGGGTCATTGGGCACTGGAATGGCCTGTCCAGGGAGGTGATCGAGTCACCTTCCCTGGAGGTGTTTAAGGGATGGGTGGATGAGGTGCTGAGGGGCATGGTTTAGGGAGTGTTAGGAATGATCGGACTCGATGACCCAGTGGGTCCCTTCCAACCTAGTGATTCTATGATTCTATGTTAATATGTCTTTTGATTCTCATACATGCATATGCCATTTTGAACTGATCCAAACAATGCTAATAATTTAAATTGCTTACAGACAACAGACCCATAAACATCAAAAGAAAAAATAGCTCTTATAAACTGAAAGAACTGTACTTTAAATACAGATTATATGAAAAAGAAGATGAAGCCAAGAATGTCCTAAAGAAGAAATCAATACTAGTGATATCAGAATAAATGGAATGACACTACAATGCCATTAACAGACAAATTTCCAACATCTTCGTGCCTAGTAAGTGTAATAATATCACTAGTCTCCAAATGTGACCTGCGAAACACTTTCTTGTGATGAATGAAGCATCTTCCACTGAGTTGTCTTTCACTGAGTCTAAGAAAGTTTTTGATTTAATAGGAGGAAGAAATATGAAAAGAGCAATAATAAATTAATATAGACGTTTAATTATTTAGAGATTCTAATATACACACATCATAATATTGTCTTAAATATACAGTGATTTAAAAAAAACAAAGGAAACAAACAAAGACTATTTAAAGAGTAATTCTTTAAAAGTTATTAACACTGCAACTGTATGTTCATTGGATAACATTGAGCTTGAAACAGACCAAACCAAAACTATTTTACTTAGGAGAATTGCAAAATTCCTGCTACCCAAGACAGTGACATAAGAAATACAAAAAGCTTCATAAGAAATATAAAAACCTTGAGCCTCAAGCTGGTAAAGAAGTGGGATCTGAAGTATGCGTAAGCCTTTCCACTTTTGAATTACTATTACCACTGTTTTGCTGGGACAGCTTGCTTGCTTTTTCCTGGTCTGCTGTCTCCGATATAATTAGAATCTATTTTTGTTTAATTAAAAACATCTTAAAATGATATACAGAAATGTTATTAAAAGTATTCAGACTATAGCTGCTTGAAGTCATTCACAATAAAAATAGTTTGATCTGATATCCGATTTTAGGCCTTATTTCTTCAGTAGATATTGTGCTTCACCCTTATTTTCTTTCTTCGCTGTATTATTCTGAAATTTAAGCATAAAATCTAGTTTACCAGGGTAAGTGAACATTTTATCACCAGATATTTCTGTCAAACCAAACGTTTTTCAAAGTTTAGTGATCTCGAATTGATAAATGTTCATCAGTCATTGAAACTTCAATTGAAACTTTAATTGAAAAAAACTGCAATCATAGCTGTTAACTCTACATTTAAAATCTGTTTTGGTATGTCGCACAGAGAAAAAATGAGATGAGGTTACCAGCTTACCAGTGATCCTGGTTAATTTTATCCACTATCTCAGCCTCCCTCTCTTGAACATGTATTTTACAGAAGCCTGGGAGTTTGTGACAATTTCAGCAAAGGTCTCCTACCAAGGATGCTTCAAAAGGCATCTTTACTGAAAACGGCCTCCGGAATAGATGTTGATGGCCCACCAAGTTGACTATATCATTACCCAGTTCACTGTAGATCAAAAGTATAATTTGAAGAGGTCTACAAAGCCAAGCCAAATCAAGGTACATGTCCACTTTTTTTTATGCCTTCCAAGCATAGATATCTTTATTTAGGCAGCTTTTCATGATTGTTCTTCCCTGCAAGCTAACCCTAAACAAAACTAAGAGAGAAATGGCGCTCTGGTAGAATAATTGAGTAGTATATCTTCAAAGTAATGAGTTCTGATAATGACAGCTAGCTGGAAGCTGTGCTAAAGCATTGCTGTCTTTTTTTTACTGATTTTCAACACTTAATTACTTTTAATTATCCAAGAAAGAAAAGGAAAACCTGGTTTCAACTCAATAGTATGTAATCAGCTAGATATCTTGAGCACATCAAAATACCTTTTCCTTGTATGATCTCTAATGATTTCATTTTCTCCTGTATATACATGGATGCATGTATGTATATAAACACCTAGAAAACATATATGCTTTGAAGTCAAATGCAAAACCGAACAAACTCTATTTAACTAACCTGATTGTGTTTCAAAGTTCAAAAACATCTAGTTGGATAGCAAAATTGAGAATAGATTAACAGACAAAAAAAAACCCTGAAAAACAGAGGAAATTTGAGCCAAAAAATTAATTCTGAAGCATTTGTCGTGCCAGACAGCTGAAACACAGTTGTCTGTGGACAGGAAAAAAGAAGTTGAATTACAACGTGTCCTGTCAGTAAAACTGATATGGAAGGGAAGTTTCCTCTTCTTCTGTAGAAGAAATGCCACAGATAACAATACAGGAAAAAGAATGGTGGGTGAAAGCAATAGTATTAATGATCTTGGAGGCTGAAACTAGAATGCAGACAGCCAGTTCTTCAGCCTTCTTTCACCTGTAAAGATGTATTAAACAAAATAATTTAGAAGGATTAGATCAGCCTGGGTTATATCCATTCTGAAGCACTGTGCAACTTTCCTGTATTCTGTTACCTGGGAAAACAATGACAATATTACCTCAAGTTTATTTTAAATAAAATTCATATCAGATTCAATGGGTTTGGAAAAGTAAATATCAAATGCTAGACAAAATTTATTTTACAATAAGATTCCCTGAAATGGTGTTTTTAAGTGGGGAAAACGAAGATAGTCATCACCTTAAACAACCGCACTGCTCTGAAAATATATCATTCTCAAAAGGATGCAAATGGTATTAATAAAAGTCTATTCACTGATTTTGTTATGCCTGTGTACACTGTGTCAGCATGTGGGGCTTGTTACTGTAATAAAAGTAGTACATGTAACTGTGGAGGTGGGATTTTTTTCCCACACCACTAGCCACACAGTCCACTCTGTGTTGTTTTGCACCACCTTTTTGATGTACTTGGAAAAAACACCTTCTCTCCTTATTTAAATTATCACCTGATTCAGTGGAACACGGTTTTCATAGGGAGAAGAATATCCATTGTATAGAGGCAGTCATCCAGGGCAACAAGGCAGCCCTTGGCCTCATAAGTAAAGTATTTGAATTCTTTTCATGCTAAATCTGTAAGCAAGGGACAAATCTCTAACTAGACTGCAGCATTCAGTGCAAATGCAATATGGATTTATTTCTTGTAATGAATCTTCATCCCATCTGCAGACCGGACCCGCTCCACAGGGAGGTCTGCTGCTTGCCGGGGGCTTCAGTGAGGGATATCAATAGAAAACTCCCTTCCTTGGTGAAGGAAACGGATTACTATCCCCTCTTAGTATTTCAAATAGGTAATGATGACTTACAGCGCAGAAAGCTGAAAGCCATCAAAAGAGACTTCAGGGATTTAGGGAAGATGATTGAGGGCTCTGGAGCGCAAGTGGTGTTTAGCTCCATCCCAATACTAAGGAATATGGAGCAGGAAGTCAGGAACGTACAGATGATTAATGCCTGGCTCCGAGCCTGGTGTGAGGAGAGAGGCTTTGGCTTCTTTGATCATGGGGTGACCCACCCACCCCCAGGTTTTCTTACTAGGGATGGGTCATACTTGTCTCGAAGGGGAACTAAAGTTATCTCTAAAAATCTGGTTAGGCTCTTAAATAGAGCTTTAAACTAGATGTGAAGGGGGAAGGGGAGGAGACCAGGCTAGTTGGGAATGAGCCTGGAAGTGGGAAACCAGCGGCTGAGAAATGGTGTGCTGGAGAGGACCACCAGTACACCACAATAGGGCAAGTGAGGGCGAGTATAAGTGGGGACAGTAAGGATAAAACTGGGTCTGTGGAATTAGTTATTCCAAGGACCAGTCAATCGAGAATAAACTCTCTTCCCTTTATGAGGGCTGAAGGTTCATCAGCCCAGCTGAAGTGCATTTACACCAATGCACGCAGCATGGGCAATAAGAAGGATGAGCTGGAAGCTGTTGTAGGGCAAGGTGACTATGATGTCATTGCCATCACAGAAACGTGGTGGGATGACTCACATAACTGGACTACAGCTATGTTGGGATATAAACTCTTCAGGCGGGACAGGAAGGGTAGGAAAGGAGGCGGGGTAGCCCTCTATGTCAAAGAGTGCTTTGAAACTCTCGAACTGGATTACGGTGAGGACGGGATCGAGTGCCTATGGGTTAAAATCAGAGGAGCCCACAAGAAAGGGGACTTTGTGATAGGAGTCTGTTACAGACCACCCAGCCAAGAAGAAGCTGTTGATGAACTCTTCTATAAACAGCTGGGGACAGTCTCTAAATCTCTGCCTCTTGTCCTTGTGGGAGACTTTAACTTTCCGGATGTCTGCTGGGAGTACAATACAGCAGAAAGGAAACAGTCTAGGAGGTTCCTGGAGTGCATCGAAGACAACTTCCTTGCACAACTGGTTAGCGAACCAACAAGGGAGGGTGCCTTCCTAGACCTGCTGTTTGTGAATAGGGAAGGTCTTGTTGGGGATTTGACGGTTGGAGGACGCCTGGGATTAAGTGATCATGAGATGATAGGGTTTTCAGTTCTAGGTGGGATTAAGAAGGGGGTTAGCAAAGCAGTCACATTAAACTTCCAGAGGGCAGACTTTGGCCTGTTCAGAAGCTTGATTAGCAAAGTCCCGTGGGAAACAGTCCTTCAGGGCAAGGGAGCCCATGAGGGTTGGGCGCTCTTGAAAAATGAAATCCTATCAGCTCAAGAGCAGGCCATCCCTGTGTTCCGGAAAAGGAGCCGGCGGGGGGAAAAGCCAGCTTGGTGGAGCAGGGTGATCTCAAGATGCGTCAATAAGAAAAAGAAGCTCTATGTGCTCTGGAGGAAAGGACAGGCATCTTGGGTGGACTACAGGGACGAAGTGAGATCGTGCAGGGAAAAAATCAGGAGGGCCAAGGCCCAACTAGAATTAAAACTCGCTAAGTCTGTGAAAGACAACAAAAAGTCTTTCTACAAGTACATTAACAGGAAAAGGAGGACGAGAGAGAATATCCAGTCTCTAGTGGATGCAGAAGGAACAACAGTGACAGGGGATAAGGACAAGGCTGAGGTACTTAATGCCTTCTTCGCCTCAGTCTTTAATAGCAAAGAAAGTTGTTCCTTCTGTTTACAAATCCAAGAGTTAGAGGGGCAGATTGAGGCTCCCGTGATCCAAGAGGAGGCGGTTAGAGACTTGCTTGCCCAGCTAGACGTCCACAAGTCTATGGGGCCGGATGGGATCCACCCAAGAGTATTGAAGGAACTGGCGGATGTCCTTTCCAAACCCCTATCCATCATCTTCCAGAGGTCCTGGCTGACTGGGGAAGTTCCACTAGACTGGAGGCTGGCTGATGTTGTGCCCATATACAAGAAGGGTTGCAGAGAGGATCCGGGGAACTACAGGCCTGTCAGTCTCACCTCAGTGCCAGGGAAAGTCATGGAACAGGTAATCTTGAGTGCTATCATGAAGCACACGCAAGAGAACCGGGTGATCAGGCCCAGTCAACATGGGTTTACAAAAGGCAGATCTTGCCAAACTAACCTGATCACCTTCTATGACAAAATCACTCAACTACTGGATGGGGGAAAGGCTGTGGATGTAGTCTTCTTGGACTTCAGTAAAGCCTTTGACACAGTTTCTCACAGCATTCTGCTTCAGAAACTGTCAGCCTCTGGCCTGGACAGGCGCACACTCTCCTGGGTTGAAAACTGGTTGGATGGCCGGGCCCAGAGAGTGGTGGTCAATGGAGTTAACTCCAGCTGGAGGCCAGTCACAAGTGGAGTTCCTCAGGGCTCAGTACTGGGTCCAGCTCTGTTCAATGTCTTTATCAATGACCTGGATGAAGGCATTGAGTGCACCCTCAGCAAGTTTGCAGATGACACTAAGCTGGGAGGAAGTGTCGACCTGCTGGAGGGTAGGGAGGCTCTGCAAAGGGATCTGAACAGGCTGGACTGCTGGGCCGAGACCAATGGGATGAGGTTTAACAAGACCAAATGCCGGGTCCTGCACTTGGGGCACAACAACCCTATGCAGCGCTACAGACTGGGGGAAGAATGGCTGGAGAGCTGCATGGAAGAGAAGGACCTGGGGGTGCTGGTTGACAGCCGACTGAACATGAGCCAGCAGTGTGCCCAGGTGGCCAAGAAGGCCAATGGCATCTTGGCTTGTATCAGAAATGGGGTCACCAGCAGGTCCAGGGAGGTTATTCTCCCTCTGTACTCGGCACTGGTGAGACCGCACCTCGAATACTGTGTTCAGTTCTGGGCCCCTCACCACAAGAAGGATGTTGAGGCTCTGGAGCGTGTCCAGAGAAGAGCAACAAAGCTGGTGAGGGGGCTGGAGAACAAGTCTTATGAGGAGCGGCTGAGAGAGCTGGGGTTGTTTAGCCTTGAGAAGAGGAGGCTGAGGGGAGACCTTATTACTCTCTACAACTACCTGAAAGGAGGTTGTGGAGAGGAGGGAGCTGGCCTCTTCTCCCAAGTGACAGGGGACAGGACTAGAGGGAATGGCCTGAAGCTCCGTCAGGGGAGGTTCAGGTTGGATATCAGAAAAAAATTCTTCACAGTAAGAGTCATTGGGTACTGGAACAGGCTGCCCAGGGAGGTGGTCGAGTCGCCTTCCCTGGAGGTGTTTAAGGAACGGGTGGATGAAGTACTTAGGGACATGGTTTAGGGAGTGTTAGGAACGGTTGGACTCGATGATCCAATGGGTCCTTTCCAACCTTGTGTGATTCTGTGATTCTGTGATTCATGGTCTCATTTGAATCTAATCAGATTCACTGCAATATCTAACTTGATTTCAGTATAATTTCTTTCTTATGAAAAGAATGGCTTTTGTGGTGCAAATGTTCCTTTAAGAACTGCCTGCGCCAGACAAGCCTTGTTAAAAAAAATCAACAATATTAAAACAAAAACTCTTCTCAGACTTTGAGATTGGATATGGCAATTTATATGAAAATCAATTAATTTTTAACAAAATTAGATGTCTGTAGGAAAAAATCATTATAAATGTAATTTAGAGCTGTCATAAAATGGCTTGTCATTAGCAGGAGAAACAAAAGCTGACAGATTAAGGAATAATCTTTGTTATTAAATGTACTTTTGTATTTCTCTTTATTTTCAGAGCTACTGGGCATACATCGGAGAAAGATGCATAATATTGCTATCATGTCTTTTAGGCAAATCCAAAAGCAGGATATTTTTTATATGACTGGTCTGGATTAACTATAAAAAAACTAAAGAGCAGTCATACAAGCTATGTGGAATTGTTTAAATTATTAACATCAGTTTGTTTATGGAATAAATTGCATAACACTTATTTTACAGAAAATAAAACTGAAATGCAGTGAAATCACATTTAAGATTAATAAAGGTAGAAGTCTCTAGTCCTGATGAACACAACAGAAATACTGAGTTCTATTTAAAAAAGAAAGTGGAGATTAACAAATGTATTTTGTTTGTAGTATAGCAAAAAAAATTTCTTTATTGTCAACGTAATATATTTCAACCCTTTGATGTTAATGCAAATAGATCCAATTTTCTCAGCAAGTTTTGGCTGAGATCTGCATTGTTCTAAAAATTCACATACACCAAAAGACAATTATAGCCATCTTTCTTATAGATTGATGAGTTCGAATACATAAACTTATGTTATGTCTTCTTATGTGTTTCTGTGTGATTTGGCAGGATGGAAATACATTCCCAATTTTTAGCAGGAAAGAAGTAAAATTTTTTTGGAAAAATGAAAGATTTATATAATAAAGATACAGTCGTCTGTAGCTGTGGAGCAGTCAAGGTATTCAACAGGGAATGCACTCAGTCTGATCTTCTTACACTAAACAAACAAAATTTAGGAACGAGTAACTTGATCTTATAAGACATCCAAAATAAATTAGACAACTTGCCAGTGATTTCTTTCGAACACAAATTATCCTTACTGAAATTATAATTGTTTACATAGTCAACAAAATGGTTCACAAATGGCCAGCACACCTGGAAACTGAAGGACTAAGTTCTATCTCAGCTTGTGCTCTATGCCTGTGCATTTTACTCTAGACTTAACATAACGCTCAACAAACATATGTGTGTTAATTGTCTCTTACAAAATGCAGCTATGATGTCATATATTGCTCAGTAAGTAAATGGTGTTGTATGATAATCAGCTTAGTCATCTGCTCTGGTGTCTTTTCTTTAACCAAGAGTCTATCTGTAACCCCAGCATGAAAAAACCTTTGAAATTACTTTATCCATCCCAGTATAACTGATTCGTATACAGGTAAAAAGGATAGAAATATGTCTACATCAGTTTAGCTTTGTGACATAACTGACTTTTTAGCTGGCAGCTAAAAAGCATGCAGCCACTCCCACCAGCTGAGTTGAGGAAGAGAACTGGAAAAGGAAAGGAAAACTCATGGATTGAGATAAAACCACAATTCATAGAACAATAAAAACAGAGGTGACCATGATGAGAATAAATAATACATAAAAGAATATATTAAAATAAAATGACTCATCAGCTGATGATTAACCCTCCCCGAGTAGTGATTTCAATGAACAGTGAGCACAGAGATCACTGCAAGCACAGTGCTAGTGGAACACAGAGCACCAAACACAGAACATGGATCACCACCCCTGGCCAAAATCCCATTTTTATATTAAGCATGATGTTATGGTAAAGAGTAAAGAATATTCCATTGGCCAGTTTGACTGAGCTGTCCTGGCTCTGCATCTCTGTGTTTAGTAAAACACTGAAAACTCCTTGATTTTTTTTTAAATAACAAAAAACATTGGTGTATCATAACATTCTTGCACTAAATCAGAAAAACAAGAGCTGCAGGAAAATAAACTCTATCCCAGCTGAACATAAATGTTAGCTGACAACTGCTAAAAAAATATGTGTTATCAACGTTATTCTGATATTAAATCCACAACACAGCAACTACAAGGAAGATAATTAATTCTATCTCAGCCAAAACCAGGAAACTTCAGAAGCTGAATATTTCTTCAGGGAATAGTGGCAAATACCATGTTCCCTATCCCTATTCAGCTGATATCCTACTCTTTTTCATGGCAATAGTACTTTCTTTAAGTGACTTGAATGAAATGCATCCGCAATTTAAGCCACGCTTTATTTCAATAACATATTTCCTTCCTATTTTTCACATTTCAGATTGTCTTCATATTTTATCATTTTTCTAAGGTTTTTACAAACATCAATGAATCTTTATACTTGGGGATTTCTTTGTCCAAATTGACTTTTTTTTTCTAATTGTATATCTAAAAACTAAAGAAATAAAATCCTATGTGTGTGTCATAGAAGAAACAAAAGAACAAACAAACAGAAGCAAGAGGAAACTGATTAGTAACTCCAGGATTAACACTACTTAATTTTTGATCATTTACTTGAAAGAAAATTAAAATAACTATATTACATTTCTATATTTCCTACTCTATTCATGTTTTCTTTCTTATCTAAAGAAGCTTTACAATGTCCTCCATATGTTTTTCCAACTTCCACTTAATTAGAGTTGTTACTACTAAGCAGTTTCTGCTGGTTTTATATTGTTGAATTTCAAGAGTTTAATTTTATTTGTTAAATGCATGAATAACACTTCATTTTCATGAGAGTGGTAATAAAACCTACAAGGAGTAAGAAGGGAATATTAATAAGGATCTTGAAGCATACTTTACCATACGTAATGTCCCCAGGCATCTCAGTCTGTGATAGGAAGGGAAAACGATGAAAACCTCTCTATCCATTATATTACAGAATACCAAGGCAGCCACCAATTTGTACACAGTGATTAATCAGATGAAGTGAGTCATACGTTTATTGTAATTTGTATTGTATTTTTGTGATAATTTTAAGCCTTTACTTAATCTGTCAGACCACATCAAATCTGATAAATTATTTAGGGTGTTGTAATGTTTATGAGAATTACTAATAGCTAGTAGGAATCTATTCTTTAATTAGCAGGTTAGATCTCTAGTGACCATAGACTTTTTTTGGTAGCTAATAAAAATTGGTGTCTTTTGGCTGTTTTGAAATAAGAGAAACATTGATGGCCTTTGGAATGCTCTAAAGAGGCCACAATAAAAGTACAAATATTTTCTTGTCAGCTTTCCAAACAGACTACAACTTAAACACTCTGACAGCAATGTTAGACAAACTTGCTGAATAAAACCAACACGTCACCATGCACATAGTTTGTGACAGACAATATCCACCTGCTTATACCAATCAGGATGCCCTTACCTTCCCACACATGTCTAGTAAATCTGTGCCTACTCATCATTCAGAGTGTGCACATGAATAAATATAAAAAAATAAACCTTTAGCTGATTACCTCTTACTTTCAGACAAAATCAACTGCATTCATTTTTGTTTAAGCTTAAAAAAAAGGCTTTGGAAAAGTGACATTGTTTTAAAATTTATCCCCACTTTGAAATTATTTCTTCAAATTAGAGTTTCAATTTAATTTTTCTGAATGATATTACATTATTGCACTCTTTACATGGTATTTTGGCGTACTCAGTTTTCACTTTGAAAAGAAGGTATATCACTTGCTAAATTAGATGTAGCAGATTAATATCTTCTGGATGCACCATTTGCACAAATATTTAGTTCTTGCAAGCTAAATACTGAAGATGTAGCATATTTTAAGTGGAATCTGTGGAGATATCTGTCTGTCAAACTTTCTCACCTTGATATTCTCAAAACAAGAACAAAGAAAATCGAAGTAATTTTCAGATTTCCAGATTACTTAATTAAGGACCTTTCTACTGCATCTTCATAGATATCAACTCTTCCTCTCCCTTCTTCTTCATAGTTATATTCCTCTAGCTTTTCTGTCTCCATGAAAATTTTCCTAATGCCACACATTGGAATCTTCATACTTCATTCATAGCCTACCTCTTTTCAGAGTTTCAGTCTGTCCTCGCTTTCCATATTTTTCAGTTCATTTACCTCTCTAGATTACAGCTGAGTCCAGGAGTTTTGTCATTTTCTCCGCTAAACCTATATCATGATGAATTTCTAATCCCGAATGCTTTAGTACAGTCAGTGATTTTTTGACATATGGCAGCTGGAAAGAATTGAGAAAACACTGGAAGGCTGCCCATAATTAACATAAATGCACATATAAACCAGTTTAACATATTTTTCAGTTTTACTCTTCTGCTTTTAATTGGTTTAGTTAATTACTTCAGCTCAGGTATATTACAGACAGGTTATAGAATGTTCTGTGACCTTAGATTTAGCAGAATTCTTCTTAGGCTGGATGTTATCTTTAATGCTACCCAGTTGTACCTCAATTAATATTGAACAGTCATGGCATCATTTACTAAAGAAGCATTAACAGACAAATTGAGTCCCAGCAACATATTTCACAGCATGCTGTGATTTATTGAAGACGACATCTAAGTCAGAGGCAGAGATATGCCCTTATAACCTGTTTGTATAATTTCCTTTTAGTAGACAGTGTTGATTGATCCATGGAACATAACAATTAAAGGCAGCTATTTGTCCAAGCTGCCTACAATTTTGCTCTTTCTTTAGAAGTGGCTTTGTGCTGGTATGGATCCCTTCCTTCTCTCCTCCTGTGATTCTCCAAAACCGTGTTCAATTCAAATCAAGGCTTTGAATTGAGTAATAGTCTTCTTAATTTAACTGTCAATAATCATAATTTCCTGAATAGTATAAAGAGTATTTTCAATATTATATACACAGAAGTGGTAATATGCTGTTCTCCGTATAGCAATTTTCACCTTGATTTTTGATGACAAGGTAAACAAATATGAGTTGAGGCACTCCTGAAAGACACAGGTGTTATGTATTAATTATTGATTTACAGAAGTAAAGATAATAACATTTTTAAGGTCAAGCAGGTGTTCAATGGGAATTGAGATTTATGTCTAAGTTTATGAACTCTTTGGACAAAATTGTTTAATGGTTTTAATTCCTTTCTATGATTCTTGTTTTTCAGGACACTGTGTGTGTTCTTCATAGTTGTGTGTGCTTCAGATTTTCTGAATGTTGTGAATAGGATGACAATATTGTTTAAATATCCCTTAGACTATTAGTAGAGAAGGGAACACCATAATGTTCTCATACAGTAAATTCTTCTACAAAAGTAGTGACTGCACTAATTATAAGTTAAAGACTGAGGTTACAAAAAAACATCACTTTCTCAACAATCAAGACTGATCTCAGTGACTGAGTTTTAAAATTACTAGAAAAACTATGAAATACTTATCTCTCAAACGAATCCAGACACTTAAGGCTCTGAATTCACAAAACAAGAAAGCAGAGACACTTCTGTAGTTGATATTATTCATTCTGAGTCATCATTACACTATAAATAATAATAAAGCATCCAAACACAGATATAAAAAGGAAATCTAAACAGCAGAAAACTTTAACAAATAAGAGCATATAATTTTTTTCAGCAATGACCTGTTTAGCTGTTGAAGTAGTTAGACTGCTGAATAATTTCTGATTTACTAAACCAGAAAGAGCCCACTTGATTTTAGTTAAAAAAATGCCTCAGCAGTTCTAAAGAACAGAACTGAGGTTATGGAGGATTATCTTTGTAGAATGATATATCTGTTACCTTGGCAGGTTATCAGGCTTGTATTTGCAAACTGAAGTTCTTATCCATTCGCAAGTAGAGTGTTTAGCATTTCATAAAACTATTTCTTTTTTCTTGGAGAACATTTCTTTTTTAATATTATTCTTTTACGTTAGAGGGCTTAAACTTTGCACTCCTTAAAGTTGGCCAAGGCCCAAATTTATTAGCAGAAAAGTCTGACTGAGGCAGGTAAATCTGGAGGTTACATGTTTAATGGGAGTTACAAAACTTAAAAGCAATATGCTTTAACACTACTGAATGTCAATGCAATTTCACTGTCTTTCAGTCTTCATTCCACATGACTTTGTACCCCTTGTTACTATTTCACCAGGGCAAAGCAGATACAAGACACGTACTTTTGACGTACATGAGTACAGCTCCAAAATCAGTTATATAGCTTTCACTGTCATCATGACATATTTAAGCAAGATTAGAAAATAAGTGAAATTGTTCACAAAACTTAGTTTAAAACTTTTACAATCTAGTAGCAGATAAAACTGGATTATTGATGTCTTGCTAAATGTAGAATCAAATTAAAAGTACTAATATAAAAGAAAGGTTGAAAAGTATTCACAAAAATGTAACAGTTAATAAAACCACTTATGAAAAAATCAAAATGTATTTTCATTTCCTGCCTATAATGTTTGTTTCTTTGACTTAGTTGTTCCAAGGGATGTGAATGTGTTACAGAGACTGGGAAAAAAAAAAGAAAAGAAAAAAAGAAGCTGTAGCTATTCTAATGTTTTCCTACATTTCTGAATGTTTGCAGTAGCATTTCAATGTCAACACATGACTGAATAATCACATTTTTTTCCCCTCTTTTCTACTCCATTAAGGATATTTTCTTTATACTTATGGAAATTTGTTCTGAAGTTAGGCTGTTGTCCGCCTTAAGTTACTATCCACTTAAATATCCTTTCAAAAAGAGTATTCAAGAACATTTTATTGCAGAAATATTACATTAAGTTATTCTTACTAGCAGCTGATATTATTGTATTTGATGGATGATGACTTAATCTACTCTTTGTCATTCTATTCCTTTCAGGATCATACATGAAATTGTTTAATAGGAAATTATTTTCTCATTTAATCAACTTCATATGTTGGACATCTGCCTTAAATCATTAATCATTCCATAAACTTTGTTTAGATTAGAGACACTTTGTAAACATGTAAGGCGAGACTAACCTGATGATCTGCTCTACATACAAAAAAGTTTATTGACACTTTACCAAGGTTGTCTGTACCTAGATACAACGATTTTTAATCTTTACATTTTAGGATAAAGAAATTATACAGCTAAAGAAATACTGTTTGTCTAGATGGACAAACGTATCCAGTAACAAAGAGTAAATGGAAACAGTGAAAAGTTCATAGGTGCACGTGTGAATTTATTTATTTTTCCTATCAAAGCAAGACAATAATGTATTTTATTGCGGGCAATGTTGATTTGTTTTCCACTCAAACCAAAATGTTTTTTTTCCATTTTGTGTAAGTCAAAATATTTACAATGATGCAGCTCACTGCGAAAGGATATGTCTTGCTAGGTAGAGTCCTCTATGTCCAAATAATTCCGGCACAAACCGAGAGTATTATAAGAATGGATTCACCCTGTCATCTCTCTGCATGTATGCCTACATGAAATTCGTAATATTCAAATGAATTGTCTCAGCCAGCATATTTTGCAGCATTCAGATGGCATGTCATTATTTTCTTCGATTGGAGCTATTTTAATTTACTTTAAATAATTAAAATATTCATTGAGCTAGTGAAAGAGAAAGCAAATTATGCCAATAACCATGCATTACTTTTTTTTTATTTCCTGACATGAACTTTTTTCTACCTCAAAAGCTTGTAAGGGATGTTTAAGAGGACTTCTATACAGCTGTCATCTGGCAGATACATATGAGGAGCAACTTTCTTGTATGTTTACAAAATTTTTGATTGAGATACTAAACATTCAGATATGGCTGTAAGGCAGGTGAGCTGTGTCTGCCAGTTCATCTAATGCATATGGAAACACTAGACTTATTATGAATGCATGACACAGTCATTTTGTCATTAGTAGATCTGATGATTCTCAAAAGTGCCAGATGTCCAACGTATCCCCAAAGGACTACATACACGCAAAGCCCACTTGTAGAAAGCATGCTTACCTAGTCCAGTATTGCCTTCAGTATACTGGTCTTACAATCTCTTCATCTTATTTTAAATAAAGCATTTGGCATTATCTGCTGCAATGTAAATTTAAATATTCCTCCCAACATGAAACAGTGGCAGCAGGAAAATCTATGAAAATCAGCCATGCGGAACTCAAAGTTGGGACACATATCAGAAGTGCAAATTCATGTTCGTGCAACCATAGTAAAGAATGGAATTTAACTTAGGTAAAAGGATTGTTGACCATGCTGGTTCTATTCCATTAACTATGACAAGATATTGAGAATGAAATTATTTAAAAATTAAGAAAATAAAAAAATCTGCAAAACACTCCTAAATCTCAGTACCGAAATCCCTTCTTACATTTTCTGATTTTTACAGAAACTTACATTTCGGCATAGGTTTTCTTCAGATGATAAATTTGTAAAGTTACAGAGTGCTTTCCCACATCACAGATCAGAACACACATACAGTATGGCTGAACTATACTAAAATATAGTTAAAATTTGATTTGAGAAAACACAATACTAAAGACAATTACAATAAATTAAACTAAGTTAAATAATGAACAATAATTTTTGGTTTCTTGTTTCCTGAAAAAAAAAAATCCAGTATTTCAAATGACAACAACTTAATATGCAGCTGTACTCACTACAATAGAGAGGAAACAACAACTGATATCAAATTGTTTTGACAGATCTTGGCTGAATGTTATTACTTCAGCTAAGAAAGTTTCTGAATAAATTAATCATAGTATCATAATATTTCTATTTTACAGCACTTTAGTATCAGAAAAAAGAAACCATCATGTTTTTAATTAATATATTGTATTGCTTCTGTTTACAATTGCTGAAATATGTTGCTTAATTGAGTTTTAGCTCTTCCATTACTACTACACAGAATATTAATTATGCAGCAAATGCAGATAAAGTAGCACCTACTTTTTTAATACAATTATATTCCAATTTCTTTGTGAAGGTTGCGCATCCTATCCTAAGTCAATAAATTCTCTGATTCGGGCTACATAAAACAGAGAAACAAGGAATTAAATACTGAGTTTTACATAACCTCAGGACAACAGATCCTGAGATGCTTGTAAATTGAAATCCATGACTCTCATAAACACACCATGGCATGCCGTTTTGACAGTTTAAAAATACAGATACATTTAGGTTTATTCGGGGCCTTGAAGTAGAAAGGGAAAGGACAGAAGTGGTCTACAGGTATCCATTTGCTAATCATGCATTTGAAGTGGACAAAAATAAATATGGATCACAAAACTAAAACTGAACTTCTGTGCTTAACTTTAACTTTGGGCAGCAAATGGAGGGTGTTGTCTATTGAGAATCCCAGGATTCATTCAGTTCCCCACGCACAGGATTCCATCATCACCTGTGGTGCCTGAGGGTCACACCTTCAACTTTGAGCTGCTGTGGAAGGCAAGTGTGTGGCTCCCACAGGTCCTAAGCCATAGATGCCAGAACTGGGAAGATGATTTGAATGTTCTTCGGTATCAAACATGATGTGGCTGTTTGTTTATGGGAATGGAGTTGAGTTTTATCTGTTAGCAGAAGTTTGTCAAAGTAGGTGTAGTTATTTTTGCAGCCACCGTTTCATGGAGTTTCTGTCCTTTTTCCTTGACTTTTTTTATGTTCAGTTTAGTGTTTAGTTTAGATCATCTCTTGTCCTTCATCCTCTGTCTTCACTATGGATTCAGATATGAAACAACCAGCATATATTCATCCTGTACCAGGAGCAGAGCAGGAATTTTATTACAAACATTAAAGAAAAACAGAAAAAAAACATTCTTTGTCATTCAACAGTAAAACTGTAAACTTAACTAGACCTGTATTGCAGCATTAAAGAGCAGGTGGAAATTTCTGTCCCAGTTACTTGTTGCTGATACCCTGAGAACTGACTAAAAGAGAGAGGTCAGCTGGAAGTCTGTGATGCAGTCTCCTGGTGCGACAAATATGTCAATATTTTTGTCTTGTCAGAATCAGTACATCTCTGTTCCTGACAATGAATTTTTAAAAATATTTTGTTTTTTCATTCCAAAGACTAAGTCTGAATTGCACAAGTTTAAAAAAAAACAACAACAACCAACAACAAAAAGGCTCCTCTGTATTCCTTAGCAAGGAAATACCAAAGAAGAAGAGATTGGTTTTGCTCTCCGAAAACCTCTGTCCAACACATTTGTTTTCTTTCTTTTTCTTTTTTCTCCCTTCCTACCCACACCTTGCTCCAGGGAAAGACTGGCAAATTCACAAATGGCCACCAAGCTATAATGTGGCTTATCAATCTCAGTGACAACACTGAAAGGAACCATGAATTTTTCACGCTTACTGCAGCAACATCTTCAAATTCAATGCACAGGTCTATGGATTTAGAGTCAAATCAGAAGAGAAATGAGATTCCTTTATGGAAGTGAATGAAGCACATACACATTGTAGTGTTCCTTCCCTTACACTTCATAATAATCATGAATTCCAAAATGTATTTTAGAAAGATGGGTTTAGAATTAGATTCTTACACTCTCACAGATACTTTAAGGCAGGTTCATATTCTTTTTGTTTAGCTTTTGAATTAGTTACTGTGTAGCTTTCAAAACCAAAGTTCCTTTATAAATAAAACAAGCAAAATGCTCAGACACAAGTCTGTTAAAAGACAATGTTTCATTTAAAATTTCCTTTGTTCTTTTCTTTCATTACTATTTTTATTGTATATTGTCTGTTTTCATAAAGATATTATATATATCTACATGTTTGTAGCAACATATATATGTATGTATTTTCCATAGTAAATTAGGAATTCCCCTTACTTCTTATCTTGAATTGAAAAATTCACCTACACCTACAGTGTTAGTTCTACTTGTTGTAGTTTAGGAAAGATGAAAATATTTATAACTGCTAATGAATGAGTGCAAAGACATCTATTTGAAATTAAAGATTACACTGGCTATTAGACTGTAACAGATTTTTTTAATATGCAAATTTTGTGCATAGACTATCATTTTAAACATATGATAATTTGAAAAGCAGATTCTATTGTCCTCAGAGCAATATAGCATTTCTTAATTTAAGATTCACAATGTCTCAGTGTGCAACACTGAAAGTAATTTCTTGCTGTAACAGAAGCAATCTTTTGTTCTGCTAATTGCACTGCTATAATTCACTAAAAAAAAAATAAAAAATATTGCTCTATTTTTCACTTTGTTTATGAGAAATCTGCAGGAAAACAATTCATTCCAGACATTACAGATATGTGAGATGGAATAATAATTCTTAGAATAAAAAATCATAGAATATCTCAAGTTGGGAAGGACCTATAAAGATTATCAAGTCAAACTCCTAGCTCCTTGCAGGACTATGTAAAACTAAACTGTATAACTAAAAGCATCATCCAGATGCTCCTCGAACTCTGAACTTCACATTCATCATCTACTCCTTTACTTTAGGCCTGGTCAAATATCCTGGAACATCTGCTGCTTCCATCATGTTGTTCTGTCTAAAACTTTCCCAAGATTTAAATGTGAGTCTTTGCAGTGTACATACAAACTCTATGTAATGTATCAAATTAAATTTAAATGAAACTGATACGAGATACACCATAGTTGTAAGAAGACGTTAAGCCTCTTTGTAAAAGGAAGTAGCTGGAACAATCAAGAGAATACATGCTGCTGTGAACATGCAAGTTTACTCATGTGTCTGACCTATGTGGGCACAGGTGTGTTGTTTGGCTAAAGGCATCCAAGGATATAGTCCTGCTTTGGACTCAATCTGCTGTATTTAAAAGTAGAAAGGGGAAGCTCTGCTCTTCCTTTCTCCTTCCACACTTTGCTGCAAATTCTTGAAAGTTCCTTTCACAAGTGCTTTTCTAATCCCTGTGTGAGTTTGATGGAAACAGAAAAGCCCAGGAGGTGGGGAAAGGAGACAGAAAATGTCTATTAGAGATCTACATTTAGTTTGCAGAAGTCATAGTGAGGAACAGTATAAATGAGTGAAACAGCAAGGAATTTCAACGCAGCCATCATGGGAAAAGCAAATAGAACTGATGCAGCTAGAACATTGCCCAAGAACATGAACATCAGAAAAAGTCCAGAGAAATGGCTTTTGAAAGTGACAGCTTACTGAAACATTTTTACATTATGCAGATAAATTGTTTCATGGCTCATTTCTCCAGAGCATAGAGAAACGAGATTTTGCATATTTCTTTACAACTAATCAGCTGTATTAGAGAGAAAAACCCAACCTATTGTCACCTTCTCCACTTAGCTCAAACAAATGTGTTCTCAGCATTTCTGAGGATTTAAAAAATTAACAGCTTTCTTAAACATATTTTAAGTTCACAGTATGGAGATTAAAGAATTTTGAATGTATACATTGGATGTTTTATATAATTGGATTCAACAACTCACATTAAAACCTTCAAAGACCAGTCTGATGCTATTCTTTCATTGTTTTGGTCAGGCTTGGGTAAGTTATAATGCTATGTATCTCATTTTTATTCAAGAGGTATTTCAATTTCTAAGATTTTAAATATGGCAGATATCTGTCATCCTTTTTATGCAATTTTAAAGATCCATGTGGATTTACTAGTTAGTAGTAAGTCAAGAGATCCTGCTACCTTATCCTTTTCCATTAGTCAAATATAGAACTGCATTTGGGTCATGTGAAACAGTAGTAGTCACTCAATTATACAAGATCCTCTACCAACATAGATGTATCAGATAGTTCTCTCTCAGACATTTCAGTCTGATTTTTTTTCTTTGAAGCATATTTCTATTTTTCATTTAACATCTTAAGTAGCCAGTTTGAGACTAACAAATATTTGTTCTGGGTAGCAACTGAATTAAAAGTTCACAATGGTCTTGCTGGAATGGGGAACACCCCCCAGAGCTGTTCAAATTTAAACAATTAGTAGTACATTTTCGTCACATAATGATGCAGCCATGTATGTGTTTGCTGTCAAGGTTAAAGTTTCAGCTTACGTTCTCTGTGCACTAAGATTGTTCTGTACTACTAACTGAATCTTGTGGTAACTGCAAACAACATCCTTGTCTGGCACTTCATACTGGATATAAAACCCAGAAATGTAACACATATTTATCCTAAAACCTACCTTTTCTTGCTAAGTTCCATAGCCCAGTTTGATTAATATTGGACACAGTATAAGATGCATTTCTTTGATTAAAGTTTTGACTGATCTCTAGCAACATACTGAAGGCTTAATGTGAAAGACTTTTGAATTTCTTAAATAACATAAATAGTTCTAGATTTTAATCATTTAGTACAGTGGCACAAATGTAAATAACTTTATTACCTGAGGAAATTTAATAAGTGAATTTGGGGAAACTAGTGATTCATCTGATTCCTTACAAGTTTGCAAACATAACTGGTATAAACCATTTTCTTTAAAAAGAATTCTGTGGAGTCAAGCAATGAAGCAGTCCAAATAAATATAAGATTTAGATCTATCACAGAAATGTATCAAAACAAGACTTCAGGCAACAGACCTATATAAGTTAGTGTAACTTTGCCACATTTTACAACAGTGTATATGTATCTACATTTCAAAGAAGTAAAATAATATTTGAAAACTTATTTTCTCACAACAACACAGTAAAATCCCTGGAGAAGAGAAATAGTACATTAAACAACAGATAAACAGAAAGAACACTAGAAACTTAGATGCCTAAAAGCATAGATTCACAGTAGAAACCAGAGCACTGGGATAATTTCATAGAAACTGACTTCTGTAAATTAAAATTGAAGACCTTAGATTCTTCATAAGAGCTTTATTTTAAATACTGAAGAAAATCCCCATGACTCCGAAAATTATGAAAGTAATGCTCAAGCAGCTACTGAAACAAACAAAACCAAAACCTGATCAGGCAAAATTAATGATAAGAAGTCTGATGATTAATCAAAGGCTACAGCTAAGCTATCGACAGAATGTAGGCAGTAATTGACTAAATTTCATAGAAAGCTTAATACATATGACATGAAAGTGGAAACAATGCATCAAATAATAAGAATGTAGCCTAATCAAAGAAAGGCCTTTCAAATTTTATTTTCTAAAAAATGTTAATTTTGGATGGAAGGATTGAAAAAATTGTTTCCTTGTGAAAGAACAAACTGAAAATGATAGCTATGTTTTCTGTGTAATTTGAAAGATCTTTTGTTCCATGTTCTTGAACACTGGAAAACTGGAAATTCTTCTTATGGAACAATGTAGACTTGGGCAAAACAAACTTGGATTTGGACCCATTCAGTCAGATGAGTAGCTACTCTTCAATTTCTGCAATTTTTTTATTACAGGATTGCAAAATCATCTTTAGAGTTCCTCTTAATTTGAAATAAGTGAAAGGAGGTTCTGGCCTCTACTTCCAAGTGCAAAATGAACAGTTAACATACAGTTGTCTCTGTTATTTGGTCAGTTTAGCACATTGTGAAATGTATTAATGATTTATATATTGTGACAGGACACCTTTAATATGCATTGTCACCATGCCTTGTCACAAAACATACTGGCAGGCATTTTACAAAGATATAATCTTACATTAAAGGTAATAATTTTCTTGCTGTCTGTTCCTTAATAAGCAAGTATATACTTGAAAGTACGCATATATTTTCTCTACTCAAGATTTGAAGAATTATTTAAAAACTTCCTTTTCGTTGTAAATTCTGTGTTTTATTGGAGACTTAGAAATGTTGAGTTTAAACTAAACAGGACATATTTGCAGTATTCTTCTGTCCAGAATTATAAAGTACGCTACCTTTTATATTTCCCTTCACCTTCTGTGACATCCAGTGAACCACAAGAGTCACCTCTCTGGACTTTTTCAAAGTATTTGATACTGTCTCATGTGAGAGCCTTGTCTCAAAATTGGAGAGGCATAGATTTGATAGATGGACCACTTGGTGGATAAGGAATTGGCTGGATGGTCAAACACAAAGTGTTGTGGTCAACAGCTCAAAGTCCAATTGGAGACCAGGGAAGACTGGCATTCCTCGGTGCCTGGAATTGTGACTGGCAGAATTTAACATCTTTATCAGTGCAATCAGCTGCACTGTTGGCAAGCTTGCAGGTGACACCAAGCTGTGTGGTGTGGTCAATACATTGGAGGAAAGGATGCCATTCACAGAGGCACATGTACAGGCTTGAGAGCTGGGCTTGTGTGGACTTCATGTAGGTAAATAAAGCCACAAGCAGGTAGTTGATGTGCTCTGCCTGGAGAGGAGAAAATAGTAGAGTGTCACAGGGCTCTATTGTGAGACCTGTTCTTTAAAACTTTGTCATCAGTGACTAAGAGGAGGTGACAGAGTGCACTCAGCAGTTTAACAGATAACATCAATCCAAGGGAACAAACAGTACACTCTAGAACAGAATAATCATCCAGAGGGTCCTGGACAGACTGGAAGAACGGTACAACAGGAATTTTATGAGATTTAACAATGGTGAATGTGAAGTACTGCACCTGGGAAGGAAGAACTCCTGGTGACAGCAAATGCTGGGGCCTGACTGTGGAGCAGGTCTGCTGGAAAGGTCCTGAGGGCTCTTGCAGTAACCCAAACGTGAGCCAGCACGAGCCTGACAGTAACGGAGCCAACAGCATCCTGGGCTGTATCACTAAAGCATGGCCTGAAGATTAAGGGAAGCAACTACTCTCTTTTAACCCAACATTGGACAGACTGCATGTGAAATACTTCGTCAAGGCTTATGCCTCCTAGTGCTAGAAAGCTGTGGATAAATGGGATTAAGTTCAGTGAGGGGCCACAGCCTGCCAGTACGCAGGGGAATGTTACCACAAATACTAATTGAGACACTTTACAGTAGTGCATGACAAGAGGAAGAAAAGTAGTGGTCGTAAGTTGAAACAAGATATTCTATATATTAGGACACGTTTTTTCCCATTAAGGGCAGACAGGCATTGGATTAAATTATTCAGAGAGGCTGTACAGTGACCATCCTTGGAGGTTTTCAAAATTCAGTGTAAAGCCTAGGGCAAAGAGAAATGATCTCATAACTGATGCTGAGTTCTCTTCCAACCTGAGATATCCTGTGATTCTACATGGAAGGGAATGTCTTTCATAGTTCACTTTAGGTGACAAATTCTGAATGTGACTGTTTGGAGCAGATTCTCTTCTATGTAAAGAATGCTATTGACAAGGCCTGAGGTGATGGGAAATTTCGTTTGACTGTTTAATGCATCAAATTATGCAGAAAATCATTGTCAGCATAAAAATTATCTGCCCATCTCTCAAATAGGACCATTTGTTTATATGCATATTTTCTAAGTTAATGATCTTATCTCTGCAGCCCACCAGCTAATGCTGTACTGTACCTCTCCATCTCTCTTTACTGAATCCATACACTGTTGACATGAAAAATTACCTCCAGCGCATACTTGATTGATTTTTTTGTTTTGTTTTATTTAAAGACTTTATGAACTATGCTGACATTGTACTGAATAGAAAGTATAGATGGATTTTGTCAACGGCTCACTGGTCTGCAGTGAAATTAACCCCACACAGAAAGTAGGCACCAGAAAAAGTTTACCTAGAACTCCTTAGTTATGTTTCCTTCTAAAGTCATGAGAAGTTTTTTTGTTGAATAAGGAGAAAGAGTGTAATACCAAATCCAACCTCCCTTCTTAACTTCATATTATTATCTTCCAAGTCTTCTTCCACAAACATAAAAACTAGCTTGTTTTAAAATCAGAAATGTTTGAGGATGCAGAATGTTGAAATACATATAAAATCTACAGAAAGTTGTCCTGTTAGATAGAAAACATCAATTGATCATTGGAATATTTTGTTGTAGTGTTTGGCTTATAAGCCAGAAGAATAACATAACTACTAAGAGGCAACATAGGTTTTCGTTGTTTTATTTTTTAAGAATTACTTATAGATTGTCTTGCCTGCAGTGATTACTTATTATAATGAGAGAAATATCCATAAACAGCTTTCAGGTACAAAGAGAGCTTATTACAGAGGGGAAGATTTTGCATGCAGACAGGTGCACGTTGGATAAACCTCTGAAATAAGGCTCCATTTCACAATGAAACTATTTTTTTTACAAAGAACTGTATACAAAAATTTTACTTTGTTTTAGCAGTTCTCTCTACATCGCCGGCACAGTAACAATTCAACACATTTCTACCCTTAAAAGTTGATTCCATACCTAAAGTAAGTTTCAAATGAAAGTCAAGATAGATATTGATGCACTTCAAGTTCTTGAGATACAGAAGAGTATTTTCATCTCCAGAACTTTCACAATAGAAGAGATGTTGATATCAATGGCACCCCTAAAATTAAGATGGCTCAAGAGCCAATGTTTCATTCATTGTATACACTTCAAGTCTTATTACTTCAGCCAAAGGAAAGAAAATGTATGACAGCTAAAAGAGACAGCTAAAATAATTCTATACACAGCTTTACTTTGCCTTACTTATTTGTTTGGGTTTTGTTTGTTTGTTTTCCATTACTCACATGTCCTATCCATTTTTCACACAGTTTTTCAAATCTCATCCTTCTGTGGTGAAGAAAATCATACATTCACTCTAACGTCTTCCAAGCTGAGTGGAATTTTTAAAACAGTCATTATTTTACTTATAGAGTATTATCTAGGAAAGTGTTCCAAAATGCAGGCTTTATTCACAGTAATCCATATTTTAATAGAAGGGTTATGTCCAGTTAAAATAGTGAATGCACATGCACTATACCTTAAAGAACTTGCTAAGCATTACCTACCTCGATCCTTCCTACACTGATAAATACTTTTACCCTGATTACCCAATCAAGCAAATTAAGGAATGAAAGTTTACCAGTGACCAAACATGAAGAGAAATTTTGCCTTCTGATTCTAGACTACTTAATTTCATACATTAATCTAACACTAGATAGACCTGGACTAAGACCAAGACTCAGAAGGAGAGACAGGTTGCTAAAAGCTAATTCTTCAAACTGCTATGACACATTATCTTTGTTCTTTTCAAATCTTTCTTACTGGCATATATATGTTAAAACATTGCAAAATATGTGTTTTACTCAAATTTCGCAATACCTCTGAAATCATATATATTGCAATTAAAGTTTTAGAAGCTGGTTTACTCCAAAATAGTCTTTGAAATCAAAGATAATCTGTAGCATTTTCTAATCTGGGGATTATTTTAACAACTTTACTAAAGAGATAATATTATCTTTCACGATAATCAACATTTCTGATAATAAATTGCCTAGTTTCCTCACTGACTCACCTACTTTGCTGTTTAGTTCCTTACAGAGGCTGACATGAATATCCGTCTTTCCTGGTGATTTATTGCGATTTGATTTCTTGAGCTATCTCATCAATAGAATTTTTGATACTTCCAAGCTGACTTCGATTCACCTTTTTTTCCCCCTGAATCACTCCTCCAGTAAGTATTTTTTTTTAATTATTGTCTGCTGTGACAAATGACATAAACAGAATTAAAAGAACCTTTTAGCAAACTCTTTAAACTTTCTAGTAGCTGCTTGCTTGATGGTCTAGTGCTGTGGTTCCCTTCTCAAAGATCCTGCAAAGAAGATAGGAAAGTCTATACTATGAAGGAGTTTTCCTATTTCTAACAGCTAATGCTATTAAAGTAGGGTAAGACTACACTTACACTAGTAAAGTCACTCGCTCTCAAGTGCACTCATAACACATGGTCTACAAGAGAAGGAGCATGAAGAGGATGGTGTTACATTGCTTAGGCCCCATTTGCCCAAGGATGGACAAGCTCTGTTCACATTTTATTAGCAGTGATGGGTTACCGTCATAGGTCTAAGAAGAATTCCTTCTATGATTTTTGTTTTTCCAATGCTAAGTGTCTAAAAATATGTAAAATGAACACATCTGGGTATTATATTATAGGATGAAGCTAAAAGTTTGTGTAGAGAGAGGGCACATATGCTGGGTGTGTTATGAAGGTGTTTGGGACTGTTTGAAAACACAAGATCTGGTGGGATAATATTGCAGACATATGTAGGGAGGTGAAGTCAAACTTGGTGCAGTTTTATACACATTAATTACAAATATTCATCCCTAGAGTGCACCATACTTAGAACTGCAACTAGTATTCGACTGCTAGACAAACTGGCTTTGCTTTGAAATAAGTCCTGTGAGTGAGCCGTTAAACAGATAGAGCAGATGATCAGAGCATCAGCACTGGTGCCGGTGCTCTGATGAGCAGTGCTAGAAAATGAACCAGCTTTATCTAACATTGTAGGCATAACCTGCAACTGCTTGCTAAGATCCTCACTTTCTTTATGTAAAGCACAAGGGAGAGATGCTGAACACACAAATCCTTTAGATTAGCAAAAAAAGGCACTCAACGTGTGCAAAATACTAGAAAAAATCTTTTATTCAGGGGAAAAGTGAAAAATGCAAATTTTTCTTCTGCCCTCTATTTTGGACTGTGGATTGTATGTCCTCATAAAATCTTATTGCCACCACTGAACTAGCTAATGTTTCATATTCTGTACATTGTTCCAGTTCGGGGAAGGGTATATTCAAATAGAAGCATGCCATCAGCGTACTTAACTCCAGATTGTATTTTTTTCTGTGTGTAATGTTCTCCCCTTCTTCTGGCTTCCTGCTTCTTTTTCTAGACAAGTTTTCTCCCTTCACAAATAATCTAATCCTATCGACAAAGCACTCCAACCTTCCATGCAGCTAGAAAAGATCTTGCCAAGTGAATAAATATTGCTGCAAACACAAAATCTTTATTATATTCATACCTTTTATGACATGTCCACATAACTTTTCTTCTTTGTGCATCTGTTTTTTGCATTTCTGCTGTGTGAAGCATGTCACCTTGAATGCTCTTTGAGACATGCCTTAACTTTCATAGCATGCTACTATATTGCCTGATGGGCTATAGCTGTCCACTGTATAAATAAAATTAACAGTAAAACTTATTCTCAGAGAAAAATAGCACATTTTCAGAGAAATTAAGATTAAAAATCTAAACACACTGCTTCTGTAGTGAATCCAGCTCCAGACAAATTCTTAGTTTAACATGGACTTATTCTAAATCTGTGCACTGCCTCAGAGTTTGGAACAGTAAAATAAGGAAAATGCACTCTAAAAAGTATTATATTAGGCAGATTCCCCGCTGCTTTCTAGCTCCAAACTGCCTGTTCCTGTTCCCTGTTAGGAAAAGTTAAGTCACCTCTCTAGGCTTCAGCTAATCTACACATAATCCATCATGTGACACATAAATAAAAGATGTGCTTTGCATAGATATGAATTGTCATTTGACAGAAAATTTATTCTGGGTGAAATGTTTCACATTTTGCAAATACAGATATGCCAAATCTTTTAAGTGCAAAGCTGTAAGGCATAAAATGACCTTATGAGGCACTCTATTCAGAACCATATGACATCCTGAATGAGTTCAGGAACATGCAGATGGTAGCTGAAAAAAGGCAGCTGATTGCAGAGCTCTTAAAGATTTCCATGAAGAATAAATGCATAGTCCATTTATTTTTTAAAAAGTATAAGTGTGTTTTAAATTCATTGGAATGTCTTTTTTTATTGTGCCTCAAAATAGCAGGTCTATTCTAAGTGAAATATCCTGTCAGGATGTAGAGTAAAATGCTGAATTAATATGCACTAAAATTCTACTTTCAATATGTGGAGGAAATATGTGAGAATCATGGTTGTAAACGTCAATATTTTGCAGCTCCTACCACTGTCTTGCTGTGAAGAACACAATGCCTTTCTCTAGAAGTTGCTGACTGTGGTTTGTTGTAGTCCACTTGTACAAGGAAGTGGTAGAAGATAGGACTTGCCCAGGAAAACAGAGGGATATACACTTTGCAAATCCAAGATACTTACCAGGGCAAGGCTCTGAGGGCATTTTTTTTTTAATACTTATTTCTCTTTAAATGACAATTCAAGCTATTTTTTCAGTCCAATCGACGATTTTATGTTCAAATTTCATGCATTTTTCTATCAAGTATTTGAAGTGGCAGAAGTATTTATCGCCTGATTGTTATAAATTCAATGTGAAAGAATTATCATGGCAAATGGATTTTTAAATAGTAATCATGATTTTTTCTTCTGTAAACCTCATTTTAATGGTACTTCAATGTATGCATGAGTAGATCAGCCTCAGGATTATCTTCTAAAGAAAAACTCGATAAATTTTTCTGTTTGGAAGACTTAAAATTAAAGAATTGAAAAATGGGACTGTTATAAAAATATTTTTTGTTTCATCACGTACCTTATTAATTATAACTTTATTCTAGACTTTTTCCTTACTTTGGTTTTTTTTTTGACATCTTGTATTGCTATAGCACTTTACCTTGAGATATATAAAATTTGAGATCATAAAATTCTTTCTTGTCTTGAAATGCGTTTGAAAAAATGGTAGTAACATTTTTAAACTGAGTATATAAATGGCAAAACCATCTTCCTACACACACATATGTAGGGATTAGGAAGGTAAAAACAACAAAAAAACTCAGACGTGAAACAAAAAGGGGACTTCATTGAAGTCAAATTCTTACTGCCATTTGCAAAAGCCACATAACTGAAACAGAAATTAAGACACCTCATTTAGAAGACATTTCATGACAGTTAATTACATTGTTAGAGCAGCAGTCTTTTGAAGAGAGAATTTCAGCAAACAGAAACATATAAAGACTGTTCTTTTGATGCAATAAACGTGTTGCCAACTTCCCATTTCAAATCTTGTTAACAATTGCTTATAGAAATGTTTCACATAATGCATACACTGTGAGGACATTATGATGCCTGTGTTCACTCATAGAAAACCCACAAACAAAAACTTAATTTTTCAAATATCTCTTAAAATATTTTTTTACATCATTTATAACTGTATGTGAACAATCCATTGATGATCCTGATGAAACATTATAATGGATTCAAAAATGCTCAAAATACTAAACAAAACCATGACAACGTCAGAAAATTGGCTCAGGAGTCCATAGCACTCTAAGCTACCTTCCAATACCTGAAGAGGGCCTACAAGAAAACTGGGGAGGGGCTGCTTACAAAGGCTTGTAGTGATAGGACCAGGGGCAATGGGTATAAACTAAAGACTGGCAGATTTAGGCTAGACACTAGGAAGAATTTCTTCACTATGAGAGTGGTGAGGCACTGGAATATGTTTCCCGAGGAACCTGTGGATGCCCCATCCCTGGAGGTCTTCAAGGCCGGGTTGGATGGGGCCTTGGGCAGCCTGATCTAGTGGGACATGTCCCGGCCCACGGCAAGGGCATTGGGACTAGATGATCCTTAAGGTCTCTTCGAACCCAAACTATTCTATGATTCTATGATTATAAAACTTGCATAGAGTATCATCTCACATCATATCATATCATATCATTCATATCATATCTCATCCTCTGTCAAATTCTGAATACAGATAGTGTTTGAGAAGATATGAATTGTGACCAGGAGGTTGAAGCAGGTGATTCTACACTACTCTTGTGAGACCTCACCTGGAATACTGCGTTCAGTATATTTAGACTAGAAATTAGGCAAAATTTTTTTTACTGGGCTGAGGTGTGTGTGGTGAGACACAGGAACAGGTTGCCCAGAGAAGTTTTGGTTGCTCCATCCCTGGAGGTGTTCAAGGCCAAGCTGGAAGAGGCTTTGTGCAACCTGATCCAGTGGATGGTTTCACTGTACATGGCAGGGGCGATTGGAACTAGATGATCATTTAAGGTCCCTTCCAACCCCAACCATTCTATGACGTTTATGATTCCTACAGTATTTGCATATATTTTGGCCTGTGAAAGGACACATCCAAAATATGCTACAGTTTTTGCTTGCGTAACTCCATTAGGAAAGGGGAAATATAATTTTTTGAATTATATGTCCCCTGCTTCCTCTTTTGATTTGAATTTTTTTAATTGGACATTTTTTTCTCCCTAGCCATTTAATAAGATGAAGTTTATTTGCTTGGTTTCACAACAATAAAGTACTTTCAGATTTTTCATCACACTCTACGCTTTAAGACTAACCTTTGTTTCATTTCTTTTTAATGGCTTTCAGCATAAGGAATGAAGACCTCTGAAGGGAAAAGCTCTCCTTTTTTTTGTATTTAATTATATAATTTGTGTTTGTTACATTTCCTGGATTAGCTTAGCATTGACTACTGAAAGAACTTTAAAAAATGTTAGAACAATGTCTGGATTTAGATTCTTTTTGAATAGCATTCCTACCAAAAGAAACAATAGGTCATATCTAAATAAAACATTTGTGACCTTTTCTCTGAAACCAGCCATCTAGGATCCATTTCAGTTCATGCAGAATCAGACTGTTGAGAAGGATGTTGGAATCTAAAAGCTCACTGATCAGCAACAGAGAAACAAGGATAACATATCTAGCTTTTCAGCCCCATTCCCACAGGGACATCCACACCTACGGAAATATTCTCTCTTCGACTAATGAAACTACAAGTGTGAAATTTTCCTGGGGGTAGAAATCTACAGTCTTTCTTTTAGGAAAACACAGAAACATAGGAGTAGGAAGAGTACAGGTGTCTGGTGTTACCTCGTGTTTTATTGCTTGTGTTTGTGCAAACTTCTCTGTTTTAAACAAACACCTATTGCTCTCCTATCTCTAGGCAGGTGAAGACCTTGGAGGTGAATGCAGCAGTGTAGCTGAATACCCACGATGCAGAATTGTTTCTGGTTCGTTTTAATTCCCTTTCCTTCTCCTGGATCATTTCTGTTCCATGAGAAGTGCTGAATATTCAGCTCTAGAAGAGGCTATAGTTGCATAGTGAAGCAGTAGCTGTGATAGGAATGGTAAAACATGATTTGGGCTGACAAAATGAAATTGTATTAGGCTGAGGTTGATTTGGGATTTACCTACAGAAGCAAGAATTATGGACTGATAGGAGTGGGTGGGTAGAAGCAAACAATTGGCAGTGGAGGCACAATGCCCACATTATGCATATTTTAAGAAGATTACTTTAGATCAGCCCTGATTTGATGATCCCATTGACTGGATGCTTACCACTAGTTTCATGGATAATTATGGATATGCCTGTGGAGCAATTTTTCCCCATTTTGATGTTTATCTCATTGAATTAAATCCTGATCATGAGCTCGAAAACAGTTGCATGACAAGAACTAAAGTAGAGAATTTGGAAAAAAAAAAAAAAAAAAGATTTGCTTCAAAAGCACACTCCTGAAGTAAGATAAAACATTAATGCAGAACCACCTTTATGAATCTGGTACATTTGTTAGCAAGGTGCTAAACTATCTGAATATCAAGGGCTCTGGTAAAATGAGGAACATAACTTAAATATCTGAGGAACAAAGGAAAGGGAAAGGGGAAAAAGGGGATAGGAAATTAGAAGGAGAAAGGGAAGGTGACAGAGGAAGGGGAAAAGAAAGAAAGCTGAAGGGCAAAGGGAAAGGAAAAAGAGAAAAAGGGAAGGAAAGAGGGAGAAAGGGAAAGCAAAAAGGAAAAAGGAAGAAGAAGCAGAAAGGGAAGCGGAAAGGAAAAACAACAAGAGGGAAAAAGTATCTAGCTATTAAGAACATCTGAACTTGGAAAGCATTTGAACAGCCTGATTTCAGGACTACTACCTTGAAAATTTTTAATTTTGAAAAATATTTTTTCCCAAAATACTGTTCTTCTTGCTGTTCTTTTCTTGTCCATCATGGTTTTATTTCCCTGATTAACAATTCTATAATTTCTTCCTGCCAAAAATGTAGATTCCACACATTAAATATTAAATTACTTTTGAATTTCCTTTGTGTTTCCTTTGATGGTAGCTGAGGGCTTTTTCCCCTCTACATGAACAATTCATTGTGCCTTTGAAAAAACAAGAATGTATAACATTTTTATTTGAACCGTTTTTAAGTTATCTTAAAGCATAAAATATTTAAACTGTGGCAAATAAAAATTTTAAACTAAAGTTGGTAGAGGAGAGGACCATCAACCCATTCCACTCCTACCATTTTGATGTTTCCCTGAAACTCTACCAAGGCACAATGCAAAAAAATGATGTAACTGGTGACAGCCAATGTGGCTTCAGTAAGCTTCATGGTGGCTTTCTACCATGGTGCTACAGTGCTGGTGGGTAAGGGAAGAGTAACCAACATCATCAGAGACATTTCAGACCTTAATTTCTTCTCTTCTTATGGTTCCCCAAACCCTTTCCCTGTGCCTCTCAGGAGAGCAACACCATCTAGAAGGGAGCTATCAAAACAAGGTGTTATCAGCCTGCAGAGCCTCTGCTGCTGCCTGCAGGGGCTTCCAGCACAGTACCCTTCTGCTGATGCCCTGGACTTGTGCAAAGCATTTGACACTGTCCTGCATGACATTCTTGTCTCTAAAATGGAGTGACTCAGATTTGATTGATGGACCACTAAGGGGATTAGAAATTGGCTGGATGAGATGCTGGATCCACATTTCCTCTAAATCCATTTACTACTGACAGAATCTATTCACTGCTGAGAAACCCTTATTACCTTACGTCTCTAACTAGTTTTATTTCCAGTTGGGTTATGGCCTTCCCAAATTTGTTACTAAGTCCCTACCTAGCAATCCTCTCATATTGGTTTTGAGTTTTCTGGCCATTCTGGTTTTGGCTACAAGGCTATGTTTTGGATTTTCATCTCTGATTCCACCTGGGGAGGACTGAGTAAGTAACTTTGTGGCATTAACTTGCCAGCTGGAGTTAAACCATGATGCTGGCCTTGTTTCTACTTCCTGTATGTGTTCTTTTTGCATTTCAGTTCATTGAGAATCTACTTCCTTAGCCGAGTGGGTCTGAAAATCCAAGACTTTCCACTATAACAGAATGTTTTCCTCCAGATTTCGCTGTTTTCTTTAAAAATCAAATAGATTTTCCTCTCCATATCAGTGTCCCATGGCTTCTAATGAGATTAAATTAGGCTCTTGTTAAACTTTTTTCTAATCCTTCCTAACTCATATATAAAAGTCTACAGAATTCTCATTTTATTAAAGGACAGCTGCAAGTCGGAAGGTTGCCAAGCAGAAAGGAGGTGGAAACTACTTTCTGTGATGCAGTCAACAGCCCTTAATCAGGCCCAGGATCTTGAGGACTCTAAGGTAATTCATTCCATACTGCTAAATAGAAAATTATTAAAATCACATCACATCACATAGTTTTTATAAGGTCTTCTCTCCAGGGTTCTCAAAGTGCTTTGTAATAATTAATTACTTAACTAAGCCTTGTAACATGAATTTGGCATAAAATACTAATGTACTCCAATCTAGAAATAAACCTGCTCGTAATGAATATATCTATGTCAACTGAAGAAACTTGTATAAGCTTGCTTATTTTTTCAGTTAAAGTAAGTGCCTCAGAAAAATGAGATTAATTGCCTTTTTGTAATGCCTGTCTCTTCACTGGCCTGAGACTAGACAATATCCTTGAGCAAATTACCTATATCCAAATAGAAACTCTGTGTGAAAGATCCAATAGTTAAAAATTTGACCACATATTTTTAAATTTAAACTTAAATTTAAATGTAATGACGTAGGACAGAAAATAAAAGTGTGTTGCTGGGTTGTTTTTTTTTTTTTTTTCGTTTAAGTCTACACTTATGATATACTCTTCTAATAATAAAAATAGTGACTGAATTTCAAAAACTTTGTAGGGATTTGAAAGCATCCAGTGGCAGACTGTCTTGGAATAAACAAATCATTCTGGCACTCAGATAGGAAGTGGCAAATACGGATTTTAGGAGCTATCAGGCTGGAGCAGGATCCTGAGGCACAGTCCTCTACATTGCTTGTGCAAACTATCACAAAATACATTTGAGATTTTTTTCAATAACTATTTCAGTTCGGATTCCTGTGTTATAAAAATAGTATCTGCTTAAAAGTTCCTGTAATAGACCAAAAGAACTCACCAACATGAAAAATCAGGAATACCAAATGTCGGCTATGAAACTAGGCCCTTCCCCATGATACAAATTGAAGTTTTATATGTAAAATGGGAATTTTTTTTTTCTAGGAAAAATATATATGTATATCTATGCACTAGATATTCAGTGTTAAGTTCCAAAATTTCATAAGCTGACTAATTTCTCCAGTAGACATCCTGATTCAGTGATGTGTACTACTGTAATGTCAAGACATGCAGAAGGATGAACCTTTTTAATGCACTCAGCTTTATTGCAGAATTTTTTGTTCTACTCCACGAAAGTTAAATGCATGAACAGAAGCAGGGAAGAAACCTTCCTTTCAAATTAGTGTAGTGTTAAGGCTAGGGCTACCAAACAGATTAATTTCATTGTCATTGTTATGGTTTCATCGTGACAGCCATGACCGTAGTTGAAATAGACATACTTAGTGACTGACTTTCTATTGTCTCAAGTTTTGTGTGTTAAAGAAGAAACTTAAGTGGTTTTAATAGTAATTTACCAATATTTCATTTAGTTTATGCAATTTTCAAGAAAAAAAAATTAAGATTTTTCCAAGGTGATATTAAGGGAATGTTGAACACAAAACTTTTATAGTTACGGTTTGAATAGACTGAAAAGAGAGGCTTCCTGTTATCTCAAAGTTAAATAATGAAATAAGGCATCTTTATATGTAGCTGGTATGATCATATCCACAATTTCTGTACAAAGTTTATTGAGCTCAGAGTACTTTGATTGATAAGACCCAGTGTATACAACTCAAAGACATCAGACTTATATAGCTTAATACACATCATCTTGAATAATGGATTGTTCGTTTGTATGGCAAATCCATATGTGCTTCTCGGGATGCTGAAATAACTGTGACTGACTTTCAAAACTCTTTATAAGCTAAACCTTCTTAAGATATATTGAATTATATTCTGTAATCCTAAAGAGGCACAGATGGACAAAACTTTCTATTTAAAGATAACTCTTTAACAGGTCTCAATATATGCTTTATCTGATATGGAATTACTTATGAACTTAGTTCATGATTATTCCAACCGTTTTCTTTCCATTAGACTCAGTCTTTCATCTGCACGCTTAGCTTTTTATACTTAGTTTGTATGAAAATATTAAAAAAAACCATAAAGCAGAACACTTTATGTAGGTGTATATTTTCAAACGAGTTTATGAATAATAGCTGCATACAGAACTCATTTGAATCCAAACTATCATGAATGGTCCCTAAAACAGTACTTAATTTGGCAATTAGCCAGCTAACCCATACATCAAACAGTTCTATTAATAGACAGTGAAAATACATCTAGAAATATTGAAAGGCAAATGAAAGTAAATGAGGGTTTCTACTGAAGTGAAAGACAGTAAAAGCAACAGCAAAATGAAGAAAATAGTGACTCAAACTGAGTATCTGAGTATCCTTGTATAAAACTCTAATGTGAGATAGAGTAAATATTTTAGTTTGTATTCTGCTATCCAGCCTTTAACACTGTTTCTTTAAGGCCTTACTCATTTTTTTCCTATTAAACTTTAGAGCATTTTTCTGCAAAAGGAGTAGATTTTCAAACTAATTTTCTGTATTTCTCAGTACATATTTGAATTTAATCTCCAATTTGTGTTCTTTTTACATTTCAAATGTGTGAACTCTCCCAGGCTGTTTTTTAAAGACTGCTGGTGTTAGGAAGCAGAGGCTTTGATGTGACCCTTATCTGAATTGTTGCTGACAGTGTAATATCTATATTTTTCTAGCCAGAATGAGGGCTCATTATTGATATTTTTCTACAGAGTTTCACCTACTCTTTTTTTCTTAGAAGAGTTATAATATCGTGTATTATATCTGTGACTAGTGTTGCCATTGCTTATGAGCAAAATGTCAGAAAAGTGTCATTTAATGGACAAAGTTAAATCATAGGGCAGTTTTAAAATGTATACAAAATGTATTTTCATATATGTTATCTAAATGTCTAATTTTAAACAAAAGTAGCTGTATACTTAAATATTAAATAAATTATTGATTTATTACTAAAACATAGGGAACATTTAAATATCCATAGCTTCTTTTCCAGGCAGATATGTGCCAAATGACTATCACATCTCTATACAGCTTCCTTTACTGAGAAAATTTTAAGCTGTATTTAAAAAAAAGCCAGAGTAAAGGAGCTGTAAATAAAAGCAAAGCTGAGGAGAGCATACAGATTGCATAACTGAAAATTTATTGAATATAAAGTACAAAACACACTCTCTAGTGTCAAATCCAGCACCTTGAAAACTGCTGAAAACTGTGTTGCCAATCCACATTTAGAAGCAATAGTAGAGGATAATAGAGAATATATGAATAAAAGTTCTGCTTAATGTAAAACCATAAGCAATTAAAATCAGGCAGTTAGTTTTAAGTAACTAGCAGGAGGCCAGTAACAGGAAAGGAGACCTGATCATGCAAGAGAGGGAAGGACATAATTAACTCATAACTAAAGTAGTATTGTAAACTGACTGTCAAATCTCTGATTTTAGTTAGAATAAATAGCTTCACACACCTCACCACCTGCCATAAGTGAGAGGCAAGTCACAGAATTCATCCCCACTGTTCCTGCAAAAGAATATATGTGGGAACTTGCAAAGAGGAAAACTCTAACCAACGTGATCTGGGAACAGGGATTTTGAAAAAAGCTGTCAGCATGCTACCTGAAATTGTAAGGAGCTGCATTCAAAGCCCAAATAGTCTCTTATGTTTATTTGCTCATAACTGTATGAGAAGGAAAACCAAATGCGGTGACATGGAAGACCTTTCTAGTACATTATCATATCTACAACTGTCCAAAGGTGCATACCTGACTGTTGGACTGGATGTTCTTACAGGACTTTTCTAACCTTAATGATTCTATGATTCTATTAAAAACATAAACATAGGACAATTACGGAGTGATACTTCTCTGAATACCCTCCCACCTCGGATTTGTGTCTCAGGAACTTCATGAATCACACGTAGTTTCCATAGTAGATCACAGCAAATTTTTTTCTTTTCCCATGAGCTTACCGTACTACCTAGAAACTATGTAAGCCTTTAGCATCCGTCACAGCCTGCGTGAAGAACTTTCACTCTTGATGGGGGGAATAAATATGTTGCACAATGTGTATTCCACAACCATCAATGTCTTTAATTGTCGCAGTATGCAGTTGGGTGAACATCATACAGTGTTCAGTGAAGTAATGGAAACCAAACCTGTCATAAAACTTTGAGACTACAATTTATGGATGCAGCATTATGTTTGGAGGACTGTCAGTATTAAAATGACAGGATACACCAATAAAAGATGAAGTCGGCTGAGAACAATATGCAACAGAATATACAATCTGCATCCCAGGATCGTACAAATGATACCATACTAAAACTACATCTGTATATGCATTACAGACGGATAACCTCATGGCAAGGAACAAAATTCTGTTCTTGTATTAATACAGCATAACATGAAATACAAAACACCCAAGTACATATACAGATTCGCAAGAAAGGTAAGATTCAAAGTTAGAGACCTGTCGGACTTCACCTCATTTGTTATATTCTGTTCTTTCCTCTCTCCTCATATTGCACTTCAACAACTTTTCTTTCTCCGGAAGGAGAAAGTTGTGACATTCTATGTATTGGTTGCATGTGTTGTATCGTATTGGTTGGTTATTTTTTCCCCACACTGTCTCCTGTCTTAAGTTCACTTATTTAACAGTCTTCAAATGTCACAGTAAGAAAATAGTCAATAGGTGGCACTTCATAGGAATAATGTACCAACATGACTCTTTTAAAATGTAGGTTTTGAAAATGTTCCTTAAAGGCAAAAGAGTCATAGAAGATATATTAGCTTCGAAGTAAAATGCTACTCTCATTTCACACTTTTTTTAAAGAATAGATTAATATGTTTAGAAACATTTAGGTTTAAAAACAGTAGGTTGTGTCTTTGATGTTACAATTCAGTGTTAATACTGTTCAAGACAGAAATGTCCTGAATTTGTATATATACAGAATAGGTTTCTAAAACTTATGACAGTCAGTATGTACATTTTTATTAGGATATGTTTTCAAATTTATTTTTTCATTATTTTATTTTTTTATGAAGAAAATATAAACAACAAGTTGAAATAGGTTTGCCTACCAAAGGTGAAAATTAAAGACACCAAAGTTGGACTTGCAGTTTCTTTTATGTTAACATTTTGTTTCAACTCCAAATAAATAGACAGTTTCCATATAATACACCTGACGTGTTTATTAGAGCCTTCTGCCAGAGCAATTTCCTTTTTTTGATGTAGTCTTTCACACAGTGTTATTAAAAAGGGAAGAGGAATAAAGAAGAGGGGAAAATATATCAGATTTTTAACTGATAAAAAGGGTAAACTATTTAAAACAATTTTAGGAATATATATAATATTTTCGCAGTTATTCTAAGCAGCAATACCTATATGAAGATTATCTAAATTCTTTTCACAGTAATATACTCTCTCTGGCAGACTTCAAACTGTAAAGACCCAGACAAGTGGCTCTAAATGAGACAAGGCCAGAGAAATAACATTTGGCCCAACATAAACCAGCACTTAATGTATGACACTGGATCCAGATCCACAGTAGGTTAAAGGTTCATCGTTTAAGCTTTTTATGGTTATTTTCACCAAACACAGATTCTTGTTCTGAGACAGACTGTCACAAAAAGGTCAAAACACAAATTTGGAGAAACAGCCTCAATTACGTGCTTTCAAAAGGCAAATTACACTGTAAAACCACCCTTCAAAGAAAAAACACGACAGTAAAGCTGTCCATTAGTCATCTGTACTCCAATGATTATTAACAACACTCCCTGAAAGTATTTTTAATAGAGAGAAAACAAACAGTTGCCCTCATGGTGTCCACACTATTCACACCTTGATGCCAATATAAAAACCCCACTAAAACTTGTTCTCAGAACAAGCAGACTGTATTTTCACATCATTGTCAAGTACAGACAAATGATATATAAACGGTATTTCAATTCGTTACCACTCACAGTGAACTAGCTAGTTGCTATACAACCCAGAATCAAATAATCTATTTTGTTGCTTTTATGTGTAGAATATCTCAAATTGCATTAGTGTTTCATTGCATACATGTATTAAGAATTACTGGAATTTGCCTGATTATCGCAGTTCCTGAAGGGCAAAATTTTTATTATCAGCTCTAATATTCTTCAAGCTATCTATCTGTAGTGGGTTTTGGGCAGGTCAGTTTATAAGCCTAAAATGAAATATGTGCATATGTTTACATTTGCTACTATGACTTCTATGTGTTACAGAGAAGCAAGTTTACCTTAAAATTAAAAAAAAATAAAAGCCTATAGGTTCCATATATGTTTTGCTACAGTGTCTGTAGATGTAGTATAGGTTCTCAGTCTTGATACCACAACAAAACAAGCAATTACAGCCAGATGTCTCCTATATACATCAGTATCCACTGCTACCTATTATTCCACTGCTGTCAGTACTTGCACCGCATTCATTGTAACATAAAGGAAATAACATATCCAGACTGGAATATACACGTTAGTCTTTGTGTTCACATACAGAAATATGACTGCCAGGTCCTAGTTTTTTCTGCTCTCTTATGGATAAATAATGAAGTCTGCCTTGCCTCTCACCAGCACGCAGCATTCAGCTCTCCCTCTGCAACAGTCAATATGGGATTGGGCTCCTCTGCTGCATAGCTCCAGGACAACCAGGTGGGAAGTGATTAGCATGGCTCGGAAAAGGCTGTGAGCAGAAAATTGGCTTGTATGCTTTACTGATGCACTCTGATTCTTGCCCTGCATGATACTTGGTTTCATTTTTCTTCTGCCTTAATTTCTAACTGAAAACAGCTTGGTTTTTTGTCCCGAGGGCCTCTTGTCTTAGGAGAAGGTCTCATTTTTATGAGAGGCTTATGGCACTGAAATCCATTATCTCATTTTCTCTCTTGAATGCTTCCAAGATAAGAGGCCTTGTTACAGGAATGCTCAGTCTGACTCAGAGCAAGTAGGTTATTCTATTATTCTCTTAACTGTTCTCATAAAAGTAGTTTTCTAACTTCCAAGCTATGATACTGTCTGCTACTAACAGATGAAGCTTGTGGCTCTAACAGATTGCATAGAGCTAGAAGCATATCTGATTTGAAATCGAGGAGGGGAAAATAACTACATGAAAGATACAGTTTTTAAGCAGGGGGGGAAACACATCAGTGTGATAAAACAGACAAAGGAATTTAACTGCTGTAGGCGAGGTAGAATATAAAAAAGTATTCTTTTCTCTTGTATTTTCATTATTGCCTAGTGTTTTGCTCTCCTTCCTAAAAGTCTAACATTTTTGAGCAAGAATTGAGGGTTATTTTTGGCAAAAGAAATTATCATTTTTGGTTTTTAAGCAAGGAAATTTTGCTAATTAAAGAGACACACCCTCCAAATAGATAATGAATAAAATCTTGGCCTTATAGGTCAAAGTCACTTTATTTGCAATAGAATTACACTAAGGATATTATTCGATAAATTTTATTAAAAAAGTAAATGAACTAAAGAATACTGAAAATATTAGAGCCATTGAAAATATCAGTGAGCATATAAGTCACAATGAAAAGGTTTGCAATGACAGAATATTAAGAAATATTTATAGGTTCAACCCATGATTTTTTTTTAAAAAGTAGAAATTTGATTTTGATCAACAGTGAAAAAAAAAAAATATTCAAATTACAGCAAAAGAAAAATTTGTTGAGGTAAAATTTTAACTAGGTAAGAAAAAAATATCCATTGTTTCATACCAAATGAACTCATGGACCCTTTTGAACATAACTTTTAAATGATTTTTTTAAAAAAACGTATCTAAATTGGTCAGTTCTTCTTAAGGCATAATGGCCAATAGCTTAACAGCAGTGCAGATTATAGTTATCCATCTTCTCACTAACGAAAATGTTTATATTTGTAAAGGGTGAAACGTACTCAGGTACACCATGGAGAGAAAATGAGTCCTTAGCTACATCCATCCAGCTCTAACTCATTGCATGATGCCACTATCTGCTGGGAAAAAAAGCAACAACTGTGCTCAGATGATAGCAGGAACTTATATGTGAAAGCTCTAGGCTGCACCTACCCTCTGTTAATTTCTTAAAGGTATACAATGGGACAAAAAAAAACCCAAACAAGAGTGTAAACAAACTGTTCCCTTTCCTTCCTGGGGATGGGAGACCAGAATGTGACAACACACACATGACCATTTATTGGCTATAGATACAGGATTGTCAGAAATCTGGCTTAAGAAGCTGTTTGTATATACAAATGGGTATAGAAATGGACACACCTACCGACAGCTATTATCTCAGCTGTGAGCAAGCTGATGCATCTGTAAAGTGCTTGTGGAGCTGTGCAGAGATGTGATTTGGGCACAGACTGTTTTGTGGCCTGCAATGGAAACATTTCCTTCTCCTTAGGGAGCAAGATTGTTTGGAGACGTCCTTGAACCTTCCATTAAACATCCTTTTGAATAAATTAAGGACAACTATATTCTGCATTCTCTGCTGAGCAGGAGTTATTAAGTCTGAATAGCTTTTGAATGCATTCACGTGACTATTAATGATACACTCTTGATCCCTCATTGCTCTGGGAATACAGCTATGATTTTTTGATAGTACTGTTCTGCAGAATCTTCAATACCTATTTATACCATTAAAACATAATACAAACACAACTTGCAATTAGAGGACCGTATCTAAGTGTATTCTGTGTTATATGGATATGTTATCTATTATAGGTTATAAAAGCTAAGGCAATAAAAATGCTATATTAACAAAATGGAACAAAATCACTTCGATATATATTTGAGTAACTTCCCCACTGGGGGAAAGAAATAAAAGAGCACAGAAAACTTTTTAAGAATGGTATTGCTCTTAAAATCCTATAATTATCTGTTTCTGAGTAGACTAAGCATATGTAGACCAGCCTTCTAAGCTGCAGAACTAGTGGACTAGAATACATTATTTCTACAGAGGACACGTGCAAGAAACTTCACAAGTGAATACAGTAGAAAAACTTTTGTACTGAAAATATAAAGTTTTCTTACAATACTAGGACATTCTTTTCCTTAAAAAGACATCTGTGGACAACATTTACATTGTATTTTGAGGCACTTCTCCTTTGGTCTTGGCTAGAAGTGTTTTTAAAGGAAAAATCATCTGTAGAGAATAATCTTTGATAGTGCTTTCCTCTATTAAAAGGGCTAATTTTTACAAGCACTTAATAAATTATTTGGCTTTGTCCAAGTTTATCATTATCGTTTTCTGTTATTAATCAGAAGCGGAGGTGTTAAGGAATTTTACAGTAAGTATTTCTCATGCACTCAATAATTAAAACGTATGGCTGGAACTTTATTCAAGTGCCATTCTTTTGAGTTTTCATTTATCACTCTGTAGAATGGCTTGTTAAGTGTGTCTCTTTGGTAGAGGTGTCATAGGCTACATAACATTTAGTTCTACATCCTGCACTGTTTTCTATGGAACCTGTGTATTTATAGCTGCTATACCATACCCTGATAAAGAGAGATGGTGATAAAGCCAACTGGGAATTTCTGTCCTCCTTTGTTCACTGGCCTTTTCTTCAATAATCTATAGCATCAAGTGTGCAACATTAAAAAATATCCAATCAATCAGAGTAGCACCAAATGTCACTAAGTGCAAAAAAAAAAAATTCATATCCGCTCAATATATAAATGAAAAGAAATATATCAATTATCCATAGTGGACAACATGCTACAGAAAACATTATAATCACATTGAAAGGTGAAAATATAATTTTGAAATAGGAATCCTAGAAATCTCATTTTCATATTGTGAATTCTGAAATATATTGAAAAAAATTGACATACAATTTTTTAGTATTCAGTTTTCCTGTCATCTGCCCTGAAGAATCTTGAGGGCCAAAGTTTTTTCTGAAAGTATCCTTGAAGTATAAGAGCATTTTATCATGTCTAATAGATGGTGGAAGACTTTCTGAATACAGTACCAGCATTTTAAGTAACAAACTGAAGAGGAATTATTGTCACAAAAAGATTGGCATAACGTGATGTTTCTTTCTTCTTCAGTTCCACTTCTCAGATTCCAAGATGCTTAAGAAACTAAGATTCTATGCTAACAAAAAGTTAATGTTAACATAACATTTCAATTAAAGTCTATGTCAATTAATTTAAAATGCTAATGAAACAATTGACAAAACCTACGATATCTCTAAGGTGATGAAGAAGTGATTCATTTCCTGTAGGGCTTTTTGTTATTGTTTGGCAGAGAGAGATAACATCAATATAGCTTTACTGCAATGGAAAAGATAAACTATAAAAGTCACATGCATGTTGCATTTCAGAAACTGTTTTCATACCACTGCATGGAAAATATTGCTGCCAGAGCAGCAGTGTAATTGTTTTAATCTTCTGGTCTCTGGCAAAATGTTAGTGCTAGGAGGTGCTGAAACTGTTCAGGTTTAGTACTTCAGCAAGGACAGGAACTTTTGTTACTTTTTGTTTTTTAAAGGAAGAACATTCAAGGAATAATGAGAACAGCAGATTTGAGGTCAGTCGTATGTATTTTATTCACAGTTTTCTTTGCTTTGACACTTCTGCACACAACAAATCTGCCTTGAGCAGATGAACGTGTGGAATAAGGCTATTAGGTATTTTTTCCTTCAGCCACTACATGCAGTGGACAGAGACTTCACACTTCTGTGAGTTAAGAACTAGAGTAAAGAACTGAAAGATTCTTTTCAAAGCTCCTTTTTGATCATGTTATACATTTTCTAAGAGTAGATGTATAACAGTCTGAGATGTCATATTGGATTGAAATAGCTAGTACTGAGGGATTTGTGAAAAGGACTCTAACAAAGGTGTACAAGAAAGTAAAGATGAGAATTGAACACAGCATAACGTCTTATGAAAAGACATAATATTATGCTAGGACTGTTATTTTTCAGAGCTGTTCAATGAGAAGACAAAAATGCACTAAAAGTCCATGAAAAATCATGCTGGATATGTCTCAGATACAGACACATGAAGGAAAACAGAAAGTGAGGAATGTCTGTGAGTACAAGGTGTCAGAAAAGAAGGTGTGATTGATCAAGCCATGAAACAGGGCGTAAACGTAAAACTGAATCAAAAGGCCTAGATAGGAAGGACTCATTATACCTACACTTTACTAAGACACTTGAGTAGAATAAAGAAGACAAAGACTAGAAACTACAAGCAAATATGAAAAAAAAATATTTTTAATGGCTATTTTTGAGATTTTTGAGACTGATTATTTTTATATTTTATTAAATGAAAATATCCATAATTTATTACTTTTCCCTGGTTCTCAGCAATTTTTTTTCTCTTTTTTAACCATAATAAAACATAGTCTTTTACCTTTTAAACTGGGGAAAAGGGTAACTTCCAGCTGTTATGATTAAGTCAGTCTCACCAAGAATCTGATTTAGAGTGCCAAAAACAAGTGAAGATGAAAGACTAATTAATGCAATGAACTTTTTAAAACCAGTTTTTGTTAGGCAGAATATTTTCCTTGACTGGAATAATTTTATTTAGTCTCTTTTCTATTTTATTTCTGAGCAGTTTTAATGCAAGTGAAGGAATATATTAATAATGTGAGCATGCATTAGAGAAAATTTAATAATATTTAGCAACATTTAACAATAACTCTGCAGCTTGGTGACCAGAGCACTGAAATTATATCTGCAATAATACTGGTTTATACCAAATGGAAAAATTCAAATAGCACAAACTAGTACTCCAGAGCCCAGTATTTCAGAGGCTGCAGTTAAAATCCTGGCTTTTATCATTGTTCTGATGTTGTTGTTCATATGGAAAGTGTGTATGTGACTCTCCTGTGTATGTGATATAATAGCCCTCACATGCTATAGAACAAGTTATGAAGGAGGATCTCCCTCCACAACTCTTTTGTAACTCAACAGTTACAAAATCCTCTTGAGAAACCACAAAAAAAACCCAACCCACAAACATTTACATATTTATAATTTTTCTAAATAACTTTTCTCATTTTTTTCAGTTGAAAAGTTAATTTCTGTTCTTAGTGATCAAAATCATATTTTACTGTAAATCAATAATGCACCATAAAACTGCAGTTGGTTGGTCTCCAATAATCCATATTTCTCAAGAGTCTTTGTCTTTTTACTGGGTTGTGTCACAACATTCTACCTGAAAAAAATGCCCCAATACGTATATTTTGCAGCATAGGAAAGGCAAGAATTTCTTTTTATTTTGTGTTCTCTTGGTCTCTTTCCTCAGATTCAGAACCTAGCGCAAATTCAAATAAATATTTTATTAGATAAGTATAAAATAATGCCTAAAATAATAAGCGTTTAGAAAACTGATATTTTCCAGATACTGTCTGCTTAATATTTTTATTTGAATGTGAATTGTATACTTTAAGACATAATGAATTCTTCTTTCCCTTAAATGAACATTAAAACAGTAATGATAAAAAAATAGTGTAGTCACTAAATAAATGAATGCAGTCATTAAATAAATGAAATATGACTTTATTCTAAAAGTGACTAATAGAAGAGTCAGGATCAAATTTATAGAAAAAGTAAACTGACAAGCTGACAACAGAGGAATACCACAAAGCGCACTCCTCCCTCACTGCAATACTTTTGGTTTTTAAAGTCCCTAAATGTGAAATCTGCATGCAGAGAGAATAACTTCACTTTTCATGTGCACAGTTGATCTAGGCAAAAAAGCAACACTGCACATTTTATATGCTCTGTTGTAAGTACAAGGATCAAATATTGTAAGAGGTAATTTGAAATAGTCTTAAAAAATAATTTTATTATCACTGATTGTGAAAGTCTGAAACGTCATTACATGAAAATAGAATCCACAAAATATTTTTTTTAAATAACGATAAGTTACAGACCTGTAAGAGATATTTGAAAGTTACTACAGTATGGCCTGATTTCAGATTTAAAATGATTCACTGGAGAATATTCTGAAGTACAAACTACCCCATTATCTGCTTGATCATACATTCGTAAGATCATTTAAGTTGGGAGGTAACTCAGACTTCTAGTCCAAAGTACTTCTCAAAGTAGAGTCAGGTCTTATTTCAGATCAATTTGCCCAAAGCTTCATCCAGCTGTCTCTTGAAAACCTCTTTGGTAAATTTAGTACTTAAGGCTATTTATTGTGCAGCAGACATGTTTAAACTAAGCACACAGCGAAATCTAGGTAGGCCAGCTCTCAGCAACAAATGAAGACAAAAAGACAGCTTCAGGGAATAATTCATCCAAACACACATTAAATATTTATCTAAAAGTAAGACGGATTATCCTTTAGAGATAATGAAATATCATAACCAGAGAAACTCTTACTAATTAATAAGGGAGACTAGAAAATAAGCTTAAACTGAGAAATGAATTTTTTTAGCTGGCTCTATTTAGGTGAGGTGACTCTGACACTTTTTAATTATAAATTATTGCTTTTGAAGTGACTGACTGTGGCCTATGAAGAGCATCTGAAAAAATGAATATTTTAATCTCTTTCTTTTTAATATTATGTAAAGTGTGGGCATGAAGCATCAAATTGTTCTGGTTGGAAGCAGCCTGAGAGAAAGTCTCTAGCTCAGCTTCCTGCTGAAAGTAGGTAGTATATCAAATTCAGACCAGGATGCACAAGATTTTGGTCATTTCTGTCTTGAAAACCTCCAAATATGGATGGCATACAATCTCTTTGGTTCCTTCACTGTGCTGTCTGGATTAGTGTAGAGCAATTTCAGAGAGGCAACCAAGTGTGCTGATTCCCTGCTAAAAGCTTTAAGGCTTCCCTCATAAAGGTTTTCTGAAGGCACTTCTTTCTTCATATTCTTAAGCTTGACATAATTGCTCTTCAGTCCTGATTCGTCAATCACTGTGCCTCTTCTGTTCCCAGCACAGTGAGCTTTTGCAATACTATCCCATCTAAAACTTCCACACTTGTTTTTTTAGTAAACTCTCCTTACAAGTTTGTCCAGCCTGTCAGAAAAGATAATTTTACCCCTCTCAGTCAGGTGGATCCCATCTCTTCCAAAGAGCTGTTGACCTTCCAAGGAAGTCCCATAGTTGTGGAGTCTGAAACTGTACTGCAGACACCAACCATGTAAACAATTGTTGACACATAAGATCTACTGAGTCCTCCTAAGGCCCTTCCTCCTCACTGGTGGGATCAAATCACATCCTGTCTGAGTCTCTATGCCACGGAACACTCCCCTAGAGTCTTGTAGACACACTTGATAATTCCCAGTTCACATCTGTCTGCATCACTGGTGCCTACATGGAAGAGCGGTAGGGACTAATAGGCTGGATCAGGACTTAGTGGTCTTTCTACAAAGTCCTGAATGCAAGTTCCCAGCAATTAGCAAACCTGTCTAGATGATGAGTCTGGTCAGCAGATGACAGCCTCTGTCCCCTAAATAGTGACCCTCTTAGCACTGTCACTCACCACTTCCAGTTTGTGATCCTGTGCAGCTCAGACTCAATGTTTTGTTTGACAGCACTCACAGCTCCTCATCAGCTAGAAGTGCGGTGAACCTATTCTTTAACTGTGAGTCATCAAGTGAGGCACTGTGAAACAATGATGGAACAATCCTGCCAAATTGTTAATCAAACACACGTGATGGTTTTGCAGAAAATAATAGAGGACCTTTTGTAACTGAGAGGAGGGAAAGGGAATGAAAAAGACATTAACAGTTATTCTGGGTTGGATTTTGAGCATGTTTTCTAGGACAGATGTTACATTTAAAACTAAAGTATACAGACAGATCTGCCAGTGCATGAAGGAAAATGCTACCAGCAATTACCTGCCAGCTGGCTGAAAACAGTATTCAGTCAGATACATAGAACTGTATTTCATGTTAATGATCCATTTGCAGATCACGTCACTGCTTGATTTACAGTAAATTGAGAAAAAATTGCTACAGTGCATGTTACCTTGTTGCCTAGAACCAGAATGAAGCAGAGATGTCCTGTCCTCTGTGATACTTTACATGCTATATTCCCTTGGTGGTTATACAACAAAATCATATATTTCATACAGCTCTTAAAGACAGAGGTCATGGAAAATTCTAAAATTCACATGAAAGAAGAAGATTCAGCTGTCTAAATACTAGAGAAGAATTACATATCTTCATTCCTCCATGAGAGTTCTACCATTCTCCCTCTTTACTTTTAATGAAATAACATGCCAAACTGTACTATGTTACACTACTGGTACTGTGCCAGTACAAACGCACCAGGTTTATTGCAGTAGCTTTCCTTATTTAAGAAGGATATTGAGACAGAGGAGAGAGTTTGACTCTCAAGAAACAAGAATAGTTTTTTTAAACTCTCTGAAAAGGTTTAGTAAATTAAGAAATAAATTGGTTTTGTGTACTTTCCAGTTTCTAGATAGTAGCAAAAGGACATGAACCTGATACCAATTTATCTTACAACTAAAGGCAGTGAAGTTTCCAGTTGCTGGGGTTATGTGCTGTCCCAAATGTATGCAGGGTTTCACTGAACAACTCCTCCATCCCTTTCTGTGTAAGCAAGGTTCTGTATCTGGGTGAAGAAAACAGCACTCTATTCTAAAAACATCATCCAACTCATGAAATTATATTTTAATCCTATCAATGCTTTCCAAGCAATTGGACCAGCATTTTGAGAACCTTGTACTGTTGTGTACTTGGGCTTGCACTGCAGGGCCTGGCATCCGGGATGTGGTCATGGACGTGGAGAGGCTCCAAGGGCAAACAGGGAAAGGCAAAAAGTTTTGTCCTCCTTTCCTGCAATAGCTTACATGTAACTTACTCTCCAGTTTGTAGTATGCGCATCGAATGCATTCTCAATGCAATGTAATATGACTGAGGTTTTGAAATGGAGAGTTAAAAACAAGAATACTTAATTGCTTTTGGAGTCATAAGAAATTTATGCATGGATCATGGATCATTTTGGAACAAAGTCTGAAGAATAAATTAGGGTTTTTTTCATCAGGTAGCAGAGAATTATTGATTTTGTTCAGCATGACATCCCTCTGCTGTCAGACCTTATGTCGCCGTCCCTTTAAACAGACAGCATTCTCGTTGTACAGTTGACAAATAAGTATGGTAACTTACAGTGTTTATTACATACAGTTTACACAGCAAGTTTTATTGGAAAGTGAGGGATATATGTTGAAGTTACTATCTACAAATATGAATACTATTCTACACTGCTTTAGTGCAGCACTACCTCAAGTATGCTGTGCAGTTTTTGGTTCCTTAATATAGGAAGGACATCAAACCACCAGAGTGTGTCCAGAGCAGAATAATCAAGATGATGAAAGGCCTTGAGGGCCAAACTGCTGAGGCCACTTAATTGTTTTGGCTTGGAGAACAGAAGGCTGAGTAGTGACCTCAAGGCAGCCTACAACTTCCTCAAGAGGGACAGTGAAGGGGGAAGTGAAAATCTCTTCTCTCTGGTGACCAGTAATAGGACACGAGGAAATGAAGCTACACCAGGGGGAAGTTCAGATTGGGCATTAGGAGAAGGTTATTTACTGAGAGAGTGTTCATTACTGGTCCTAAGATGGATGCCTGCGGAATCCTGCTAGTGACTGGTGGCCAGTCCAATGTAACCGCATTTACTATCTCCCTTTGAGCCTGACCCACCAGCCAATTGCTCACCTACCACATCATGTGTTTATCCAGCTGTATGTTGGACATTTTATTTCAGAGGATACTGTGAGAGACAGTATCAAAGGCCTTGCTGAAATCCAGAAAGCTACATCAGCTGGTTTCCTTTGGTCTCATAAGTGGGTAACCTTGTCATAGAAGGAAATTAAGTTTGTCAGGCAGGACCTTCCCTTTATAAACCCATGCTGGCTGGGACCAGTGACTGCATTGTCTTTCAGGTGTTTTTCAGTTGCTCCCAGAATAATCTTCTCCATAATCTTACCAGGAACTGAAATGGGACTAACAGGCTTGCAGTTACTGGGGTCATCCTTGCTGGCCTTCTTGAAGACTGGGACAACATTTGCCTGCTTCCAGTCAAATGGTACCCATAATATTACATTGCTGTTGAATTAATTTTTACCACTTGCTTAGACAATGGCAATCCTAACATTGATGAATAAATACAAAGGTTGTTTTTCTATTACACAGGTTTTTGCAAGTCTTTGGCTTCTACTAATCCCTTTTTCCATCTTGTGTCAAATATACAGTGTGACAAATCTCATACTTCTTTCTGTAATATGGGTGTGACTATTGAGTTTGGTGAGATGCTTCCAATTCTTAAAGGAGTAGGAAAAAGCAAAATCATACATTAGTGTCATGCATTCACAAGTACATCTTTCTTAGATGGGAGTGTTTGATATAAATGTTGTAGCCTTTCATTAGGGAAGGTTTAATAATCAACGTAATTGTGACTTTGACAGTGCAAGCCTGTGTGTCAGCTACAAGTAATTAAATGTAGACCTGTAACTTAGGGATGCTAGTAGACTTTATTGTTTTCTGTATTTGACATATAATTTAAAATGTAAATATGGCGTTAATTTGCAATAAATAGCGAGTTGAGGATTTTTTGTTTCATATACTTGAGAGCTTAGCATATATTAATTCAGAAATAACATTCCTGCTTCTCTATTTCATTACTGTGTTTTAAGCTGAACTGCTCTTCTCTTATTTGATCTATTTAAGTATTTGTTTTTACTTTGAACTACACAGCCTCAAGTATATTGCTAATATCCTCACATGCCATTGAAACATGATTTTTAGGAATACAGCATGTTCATAACTGTTTAGCTTAGTAGTTAGGATCTCAATTTACCAGCGGGAAGAGGTCAGGCTAAATTATACTCTTTCCTGAAAACTGAACCTCAAAAGGTATTTGAAAGATTTCATGTGACATTTTTTCCTCACAGGGAGATAAATAAGATGATCTAGTTAAACCTTTACATTCTGAGTTTCTGTGTTTATTTTCTAACATGGAACAAGACTTTCTCATTTACTAATGCCTTAAGATAAATTTATTCAATTGTACTACTAATTGTATATGGCTTAATTTAACGTCTAAAAACAGAGGGGAACACAAATCTTCCCTTTTTTTCAAGACATAAAAAATGTGCATCAATTTTCCTATCTAAGGTTAATGACAATTGCATGGATATTTCCTGAGTATTGCCTTCTCCTTAATTTGTTCCTCTTGCCTTCCCCTTAATTAGTTTCTAAGGGTTTTGATGTAGAACTTATTGCTACCTTTGTTTCTTTATATGCCTTACTTCCAGTTTCCCTGGGATATTATGTCTCAGTCTGTACTGGGACTAATATTTTTTAGTATCTTCATCAATGATACGGACAGCGAGATTGAGTGCACCCTCAGCAGGTTCACAGATAACACCAAGAGGAGTGATGCAGTTGTCATACCAGAAGGATGAGATATCACCTAGAGGAACCTGGACAAGCTGGGAAAGTGAGGTGTGTGAACATCGTGAGGTTCAATAAGGCCAAGGGCAATGTCCCACACCTGGGTTTGAGCAATCCACAGTTTCAGTACAGGCTGAGAGACGACATGATTGAGAGCAGCCCTGCAGGGAAGGATTTGAGGGTGCTCGTTGATGAGAAGCTCAACATAAGCCAGCAATGTGCGCTTACAGCCTAGAAGGCCAACCGTATCCTGGGCTGCATCAAAAGAAGCATGATCAGCAGGTCGAGAGAGGTGATTCTCTGCCTCTACTCCACTCTCATGAGATCCCACCTGGAATGCTGTGTCCAGTTCTGGAATCCCTAAATAAGAAGAATATAGAACTATTGAAGGGGTCTAGCAGAGGGCCAACAAGATGATCAAAGGGCTGGAGCACCTGTGCTATGAGGACAGGCTGATAGAGTTGAGGTTGTTGAATTTGGAGAAGAGAAGGGTCTGGGGAGATCTTACAGCAGCCTTCCAGTACCTGAAGGGGGACTACAAGAAGGCTAGGAAGGGGCTTTTTACAGGGGCATGTAGTGATAGAATGAGGGGAAATAGCTTTAGATTGGAAGGGGAAGACTTAGTTTAGACGTTAGGAAGAAATTCTTCACGCTGAGGGTGTTGAGACACTGGAACACTTTGCCCAGGGAAGCTGTGGGTGCTCCCTCCCCGGAAGTGTTCAAGTCCAAGGCCTCCAAGGATGGGGCCTTGAGTATCCAGGTCTAATGGGACATGTCCCTGGCCATGTCAGAGGGCTTGGAACTAGATGATCTTTAAGGCCCCTTCCAACATAAGCCATTGTACGGTTCTATGATTCTAGTACAACTCTGCCATCTGAAGCACCAAACGATCCCATTAAAATTCCCTCACAATTATTTAAAAATTCAGATTAATCCTCTTTCACTGTCAAAAAAACCAGTATTTTGCTAACAAGATTAACTCCACAGGTAGCTGTCACTTGAACATTGTCACGGTTCTTCTTTGTATTGCATCTCCAGTAAGACAGCTCAGTTACCTATCCATTATAGCGGGGACTGTAGTTTTTATATAGTTGATAAAATAGGCACCTGGCTGCAGGATTGTTTTATTAATAAATGGTCTAGACCATGGATAGAGAAACAAGAAAAAATACAGCATATCTAGGAAAAAGCCACAATTCAGATTGCATAACTGAGCGTTTCATTAAATAATTAAAAATATTATGGTCAGCTTTGTTCTTAGTGGCACCTATTCCTTTGGAAGAAGTATTCTACTATATTGGATATAAATTTAAGACCACATTATGGCTCAACATATGGAACCAGATCAGATTAGGGAACTCAGATAATCTATGTAATTGAAAAAAATCTGCAAATAGATCAAGGAAATATATTCCAAATATAATCATTAAATAGTTCTTTATCTCTAACCTGCGTTATGTGCACATTTATCAGCCTCTCTGAAAGGAAATTGATACAGATTTTGGCAGACCACAGCTTTCATTGGGAACTAATTATTATTACTTCTGTCCTCAATGGTTACTAATTGTTGAAATTTTGAACTATTGTAGAGTTAACTGAAAAATAACAATTTTATGAGATTCGGTGGGTGATAAATATCATAAATAAATCATTTTAGCAATAGTTATGATATGCTCTTTTGCTAAGTATTTACAAGAGCAAATGAAAGTTAAATATCAAATACTTGTAGAGTTTGTATTTACATTTTCTTTCATCGAATGTTCAGTATTTTAAAGAATTTATTTCAGTAGTAATACCTCCATTAAGAATATCTTAACTTTTTGAAGAATGCTAATGATCGGACTGTTGGAGAGTAACAACCTGTTTGCTGACTATCAAATATGTTTTACTGTTAAAATAACATTTTGGTTTTAACTTTTTAGTAACAAAATGGAATGATGATTCACTATGCATAAAAAATGTTGTTGAATGAAACATCGACTCTAAAAAAGAGCATAAAAAATACAGAATTATCTCCTGGATATCCCAGGAGTGGTCAGTGCCTGGAAATTACAGGCATTCTGAGCCAAAGAATGGCTGTTGTGTTTAGCAGATAATGAGTTGTTCTTCAAACCTATTTATATTTTTAGTTTCTAGAGCATCCTGTGGCAATGAGTTCCCTTATTTCTTTTCTCCTGTGTTTTGCCCTGGTGCTGCTGTTGAACTCGTGAAAATGAAACACTGATCCTTATTTTACATAAGGCTATACAAAGACAATGAAAATTTTGTCATGCAGTTCAGGATGAAAAGAATCATAAAAATACTACTTAAGATGGATATTTGTTGATCTAAAGGAAAAAAACCCCACATTTTAAATAATAAAGCAAAACATTTTATCTACATTTTTCCCTCACCCCAAAAATATTCTTAAAATTATTATAGATAAAAATATTGAGAAAAAGACATGACATGCAAGTTTTTATTCTTGATGAGCTTCCAAATGAAACAAACTTCAGAGAGGAGGGATGAGTTATGGATGTGGGCGTCTTAATTCAAAAAAACAGAATGGAAGCATATTACAATTTTAGTTTCAGTATCCATTCTACTTCTTTAAGAGATATGACTGAGAATTTAATGTTTTGGGATGGATTATTCCCATCTACATCATTCATATTTTGATGGTGTTTTATATATCTTGCCATAATATCTCGTATTCCCTGCAACAGTATGTGTTAACACTCGTACAAAGCACAGTGGTTTTTCTTGTCATTTAAAGAGGATAAGTAGGAACTTTCTTTAAAATTTACATCATATGCATTATGATAAATATAATTCAGGGAAGGTTTCTTTAAGAATTTGTTGTGTTTTTTTAAATTTGATTTTTTAATAATAATAAATATACGTACAGCATTTAAACATAATTGGGTATTAAACGTCATGGTCAATCAGAACTTAAAATTCACTTTTGATGGGAATTGCTACTGGGTAGCATTGATACCACGTAAGGATGAGTACACTTTGTAGAAGAGAATAGGAAGGAAAGCACAGTTTGATTCTTGGAAATGTAATTTTGTCCATGGTGTCTTTTTCGATGAGGTAGTGCTGAGCACTTTAATTAACTCTAGTTAATTAACTCTGAAGTGAGAAGGAGAATTACGTATTTTCTATCAATGTAATCTTCGAATTAGTTCTTTGAATGCCAATAATTGAAAAATGTTGTTTTACATTTCCACATATTGTTGTACTGCATTTAAATGGAAGGATCCATAGAAAGAGCCAATTGACTTTCTGATAAACATTTAAAGAAAATGTGTGATTTGTTACAGATGCACATTTGGATATACCGTTTCTCTTCATTTGAATCATTCTAAAAGTATCTTGCGGAGTGGCACACAAAGTAAATTAAACTTTGCAAATGTAATGGAGTGATATAGGACAAGTGGACGGCAGCTGCAGTAGGAAGGGAGAAAAATATTACTTACTCAATGAGGATATGCACCTTCTAAAATTAGAGTATTGCTACCAACCCAGACCTTCTTTACTCAGCCTTCTTTTGTAGGTTATTTAACTTTTCTCTGTTTTCTCTATAGTAGTGCTGTAGGTATAATACTGTAGGTAGTGTTGTGCAAGAAATCAAATAATCTGTTGGCTATGCAAGCAAAAATATCCTTCTTAGTAAGACTTCCTATGTACTTTCAGATTTAGAACCTAAATCCTGAACTATAAATCCAAAAAGGAAGCAAATGGCACACTGGACATATTAATTGTATAGACTGTGTCAGCCTTTCCTAGAGCTTATGGAATTCCACTTTCGTCTGATGGTATTTTTGTTAAAAGCCTGATTTTGAGAAATTACTGCATCTGATTTAACTTCTTGATACTTCAGAGACTGGAGTAGGCTTAGAACAGTGGAAATTGAATACATTTTTAGATGTTCTTTCACTTAATGTCTTTCCTTTGCTCGTGAACACTGGGAAGCCAAAGAAATGCACATTGGTAAGGGGGAGGAGAAATAGAGCTTAAGCAATCCTACCATTCAGTGCCACATCTCTATACAAACATATTTAGGAAAAACATATTTTTCTATTCGATAAAGGTTTGATTCAAACCACATCACAAACATTTGAGTTTTTGATGGTGTACATTATATTTTAAATCCAGCTATAGAGAAAAATAAATCATATATGGGAACCTTTGCTATTTGTGAAGTCCAAATACCATCTATATTTCAATTTTTCTATTTATTCAATGGAGACAAAAGCAAGAGCAAGAGTTCAGAGTACTTTACAATGTTTTTTTCTAGAGTTTTCTTACACTGTATTGTCTTATTTTTCTCATTTGAATGTCTATTGGTAATAACAAATATTCACTCTATCACCAGCATAACAATAATGTAAGTATTTAAGGAATAACGCACAACCTTACCAGTGAAGTTGTTTGGTACAACGTAGGATCACTATTTTATTAAATTGACCTGTTCTAAGTGACCTTTTATTTGGCGAGCAATGCCTTCCAATCAAGTTAAGAAAAAGAGAAACAAGAATCTGCACAATTTGTAGAATATAATAACCTAACTTGGGAAGAATAATGATAAAACCAGAGATGACAAGCTGCTCAATGCAGTACATTTGAACTTACTCCATTGCACAGGATATTAGTGCTGATGTCTGTACTATGGTTACTTGGAGTGGGAAACAATTTACTTTATTACTGATTAATCCTTTCCAACCTATGAAAGTAGGAATATGGTCCAAAAACTATATCTCACATATACTTTGTCATTCCTATAGAAACATTCAGGGATAAATCCTCAGCTATTTTCAGTCATTGCAGCTCCACTTAAGATAATTAGTGAAATTGATGTGTCAGGGTTGTTAGATTGATGTTAAAAGCATTTAACTTGACACAGCAGTAGACACGTAGCCTGTTGGTCATTTCAACTTCGGAGACCCTTGAAATAATGCAGTTTGTTGTCACCACTATTGCAGCATCGAGGTGTGACGCTATACTGGTTTTGATTATTATTTTTAATTTTATTTTCTTTCAGAAATTTGATTTCTTGACCAGATTTTGGCATCAAAAACAAGTCTCCAGCATGTTATACTAATGAACAAGCAATGAATTAAATCAGTAATTATTGCAGAGTATTATTACCAGTTTAAAAGTTATTTTATTCAATGAATCTGAACTTTTCTTCAAAAATTGTTATATATAATGTTATTACTCCCAATCCTACTCCTTTTTTACATATTAGAGGAACACATATAAATTATGAATCACACAAAATATCATTATAGTAGGAAATCTATATTGTATCAGCAACACAGTTAGTGGGAATTGTTAATTTAATGACATACAGGACAAGACTGTAAAGTATTTTTTTCATGATTTTTATTTTTTACTGTCTTTGAAAATAATCTAAGTCTCAGCTACTAGGGACAGAATATTCACATCTGGCTTTTCCCATCAATACTGTCAGCAGTCACCTTGTAGGGCTATTCAATACATTTCATCACTAAGACTTTGCTGTGCAGAATGTTTCCAGACAGACCCTTTTCATGTCAATGTTAACAGGGCTGATATAAATCAGCATAGTGAAAAAGACACCTTTTGCTAGTCCTTCATCAGGAGCAGTAAATGGATCTTCATTTAGAGTCAGTAACAATACAGAAAGTCATTGTCTCTGTTTTACATCTTTGATTCCTCCTGTGAAAAACAAAACTGATTTAGCCCATAGAAGAGTGTCACTAGGTTAGCTCTTTCTTGATTAATGAAATTTCGTCATTCACATTCATGAACAAGAAATTCTTTCCTGTGCCAAATGCATCAAAATGTTTCAAGTTTGCCAGCTTAGGATTGCTGTAATGACAAGATCATTCTCTCAGTACAAAAATGTACACAATAGCATGATTGTGCATCGTGTCTCCTTGGCATATTCATTAATATCACATCCTGCACAATGTCATAGTAATAACATATTTTTATCAGCCACTAAACAAATTAGCTTTTGCCTGGAAATAAAAATACAAAATCGCCCATTCACAGGAAAAGGCTTTGACTTTCTCTTCTGAGTGATAGGAAATGACTAGTGACTTGGGAGTTTGCTGATATCCTTGATATGACTTGAAGACATTCAGTTATGCTATGCTCTGACTTTGAAGATAGTATGAGGAAACAAACACAAGATGAAGCTTTGACATTTTACTAATGTGCAGTTTGATGTGTTTCTGAAAAACACATTAATATTCAAAGATAACAAATTTTGATATCTACTGATAACACTGATAACCTGTGATATCACCTTGAACTAGGTAGCAAATTGATTTAGCATCAAGTCTATATTTAAAGTTATTTTATGAGATTTCCTTAATCCCTACTTTTAAAGTTATCTATTGACCAGTACAAGAATCTCATTATTACAGAACATTTTGATTTAAAAAATTCAAGTAACATATTTTTTTTAAAGAATGTCTTTATCAGAATTGTTGTTATTATTATTATTTTGGAAGGAGACAACCAATTTGAGCAAACTGCTTCTAGAAATTACTCTGTTTCACACCTTTTTTTCATCACAAATGTGCTATTATTTCTAATACTCTTGATCAACTCTAGGAGTATCTTTGCAGATGTGTTTGGTACTGAGAATGACATAAAGCTCTGCTCAGGCTTCCAGATATTGATTTCTGTAGTTTTAAAAACAGTTTATTGCGGATATTTGAGGCATGGTTCCTAATATTTCCTAATATGATCTCAAATATTTCTATCAAAAAGAGGAAAATAAGTACAATTGCCTTCTGCATAAATATGTTTCTTAATAAATCCCAGAACCTTTACCCCATAATGCTATTGTCAAAGTTAGTCAACTCTTTTCTGGAATTTGAAAGTTCTTCATTGACATATTCTTAGGCTTTAGCCCTCCTCCCAGCCTGACTGGCAGCTAAACATGAGTGGTTGGGACCCCAATCCGCCCTCCCTGGGGAAAGGGGAAAGGAAATGAGAGGAGATACTTGTGGACTCAGGAACTGAGTTCAGGAATACGTGAATCCAGGATCAGGGACAAAAGGACAGATGAAGTTCTTATTAATCATCAGACATTACAGAAGGTGGCCTGATCCTCATGATTTCTTTGTTTTAAACTGTCTATGGAACAGAAAACTCTGTGGGTCAGCTTTGGATCACCTGCCCTGTCCAGTCCTTCCTGCAGGTGTTTTACCCCTTTTTGCCCCTTTCACTTACAGCATTCCACTGACTTGAGGATGACCTTTGTCTCCATAGGGATTAAGGTAAGCAACGGCCTTTCAGCACACCAATATCCTGTTACTTGGTGATAATCATAAATTTTAAATATTAACACTTCTGGAGACAAGACACTGTCTGAAAAACATGTAGTTAACTTTCAGAAAATGAAGTTACTTAGATTAAGCTTAGGTAAAAAAGTTAGAAAATTAATTCTTTCTTAGCTCAAACTAGAACACCTGTAAAGATTTCAAAGCCATTCTAGCACAGCTTAATTGTATTGTAAGTGACAAAGCTTGTGTCATCTCCACTGTTAATTAAGTGTTCCACCTTGAGTTCATCTACTTTGTTCAGCCAAGATAAAGGAAACCAGTCACCTAACTCTCTGAATGCCTGAAGGCTTGTTGAGAGAGCTACATGCCCTGCTCTGACACAAGCACAGTGATATGCCTGATCTCTTGGATGCTGGAGCCATTCAGCTGCCAGTTGTTGACAAATCACGCAGACCTCACTTGACAGCAATAATGATACTGAGTTATCCATCGTTTCTTAAATAAAGCAATTACAACTGCTCTGAACTGATTATTCTCTTCCACACAGCTTCAATTATTTAATATTTCCATCCTAATATCACTGTCTCCTCACAAATTTTTCCTTGGCAAAAGGTACACATTAGCTGTATTTTGTTGAATGTACATGTTAAGTGTATACTGTATATAGGCTGTACTTTACATTGTGTTATTTGTCACAGGGTGTCACAGAGGGCACAGACACCTTATAAGACCAGAGAAAATATATATATTAGTATAAAAACCTCGACACAATATTAAATATAAAATTTCAGTAACTAATAATGCTCACATAGCTATGAAATTAGCATTTAAGATTTCAAAAGTGTTTTGTGGAAATTATGATCTATACCTGAACAAAATATAGCCTAGAACAATTTTTGTCAGTACAAAGGTTCATAAGATATTTGAGGGAAGAAAAAAAAAAATCAACAGTTAAAAAAAAAAGTAATAATGTTGATTTTTTTTCCCCATCATGAAAAAGAAACTGAATTTGCACTTGTAAGATCTACAGGATAGATTTGGCTGCAAGACAATACAGAGAAAGTTCAGTTAGTTGAAATCACTAGTCTGGGTGCTGGAAGCAGCATTTCTGTACAATGCAGTCTTACCTGGGCCACTAATAGACTGATGGCAAGTGAACACAGTGAATTAGGAGAGGTACCCTACATGTGCTCCAAGCTTCTCAAAAGATTCCTGTTCCTGGTCCAGAGAGACTCAGCTCGAGGGTGGGCTGCCTCTAGACAATTTGCAGGAAACACAATAGTTATGGTTTTCTTAATTGCTTTTCACAGATCCACTCCAACGTAATCACTAGCTCCTCAGGACTCTGGGGTATAGAATGAGAAACCAGTAACTATGGACAATCAGTGACAGCACCAACCCTCCCACCCCAAGTTTTGTAATGCTGTGAGGTCTCCTGTCTCCTTATATCTTATCTGTGCAGTTCCTTTCTGAAACAACCAGTGTTTATACAAAATTAAGGATAACAGAGAATGAGAACCAAGACCAATCCTTTTACTGCGTTAGGTTTTTTTGTCATGTATTGATTTGTCTCCCTGGTATCTGTGTAGATTAAAAATTAGAAATGGTGGAGAGGTTCAGGAAAAAAGGCTTTATGTAACTGATGGCTGATATTCGGTAACTAAACTATCCTTTTGATCTGATTTAAATACAATGCCAGTGTAGATTTAGTCATGCTGAATATGAACAGCGACTTCATTCACAGTATGAACATCTGAATCACTCTGTTATGCTCACAAGCATTGTTGAAAGTGAGCTGACATTAGCTAACACAATGCTGGTATGAAGGGAATTATTTGAATTCTGATTATATTCATGAAAGCTTTACTGTATCAATTAACAAAGATATATTAAACACAGAAAATGCACCATCTAACAATTTGTTGTGCAGAGGTTATAATAGTATATTTGTCTTCTCACACGGTAAAAAAAGTGGGATTTTTTCCCTTTTAAATAGACTAGAAGATAATCAGTTAAGGTGGAAATGCTTTCATTTCTCCCTGCTGCCCTCACAATCTATGAATATAGAACAACAACAATCTATGGATTCTCTTTAAAGTATAAACTTCAGACAACTTTTATTTCATTTCACTCGAGGATATTATTAAAATACAATGCTGATGCTGCGATTTAGCCAGCTGCTTGATTTATTTTCAAGATAAGATAACTGGTGCTGAGTGTATACCCACACATATGAAATGAAAAAGGTTTTATTGAAAGATACAAATGATATCTTGGAGGCTGGTTAAATCCAAGCAGCACAGAAATAAGGTGAAAATTCTGTCCTTATCAGGTCTCATTATGTCTAGTTATTGGATTTCTTATGGTATCTGAGAAGACCTGCTGCTCTGAGAGCCCCAGTGGAACTCTGTAACAAACCAAGATACAATGGTTTGAATAGATATTATATGCTATATTCTGTACGCTGAATGCTGTATTCCTTCATAAGTGTATATTCCAACTATAAATTCAAGTACACTTTAGCAATAGATAGGATGGATACTGAAGTACTGAGAGACACCTGTGGAACTGCTTAAGATGGTGTGGAAACCAAGAGAGGTCCCCAATAACAGAAGAAAGAAAATCTTACACCTGTCTTCAAAAAGGGGTAAGAAGGATGAGTAAATATACAGCAGAATGGTCAGCCAAACTTCAATCCCTAGAAAATTCTAGTCCAGGCCAGTCTAGTCACATGAAGGAGTAGCATGATAACAGGAACAGCCAGAATGGATTTATCTTAAGATCACAGAACTAACAAGAGTAAGATCATAGAGCTATGACAAAATGACTTGATCCATGAATGAACGGAGAGCAGTTGAAATTCTTCACGTTGACTTTAGCAAGGCATTTGACACTGTCTCCCACAATATTCTTGCATCCAAACTGAAATGCCTTGATGACTGGACTACCAGGAGAGTAAAAATCTGTCTGGATCACCAGGCTGTAGGTCATCCTTGTTTTGTACTCTACCTAGAAATCAGTTACAAGGGATTTCTCCGGAGATCTACCCTGTTATCTGTCCAGTTTAATATCTCTAAGGAGTGATTTGGAAGAGGAGATAAAATGCACTTTCAGCAAACCTGAAGGTTACACCAAGCATGGAGGAATAATGCCAGCCGACATGCTCAGGGGCTAAGCTGCCATTCAGAAGGATCCAAACAAGCTGAAGGATCAAGTTAGGAAATTCAACAGGTTCATACACGTAGTCCTGCATCTGTAAAGGAATGAAATACGGCACTTACTGCCTGGGGAGCAGCTCTGCTGGGAAGGTCCTGATGGTCTTGGAAGACAATGATTTAACCATAGGTTAGCAGTGTGTCCAGTCAAAGATAAAAGCTAACAGCAAACTAATTGTATCTGTGAGGAGCACAGCTAGGATATCAAGGGAAGTGACTGGTCCCTTTTGACTCAACACTGGGTAGACCACATCCGGAACATGTCATCTAGACTAGAGTTCCCAGTGCTAGAAAGTGAATGAACAGGAGTAAGCTCAGAGAAGGGCCATGAGAATGGTCATGATTGGAGCCCTTATTCTGTGAGGAGAGGCTGAGGGAGCTAGGCTGGTTTATCCTAAAGAAGGGATGGCTTCAAGGTGACATAAAGCTTTTGCAGGTGAAGCGGAGCATGAGGAGGCAAGAAGCTGGAGCACAGCTTCCAGGCTAAGAGGTTCTTGAACCTGACTGACTAAAGCCTTGTGCATCCTGGTCTGAATCTGATGTTGTACTTACTTTCAGCAGGAGGCTGGGAAAGAGACCTCATTAGACTGCTTCAAAGCTGAATGCTCTGATGATTAATGCCATCTGTAAAAAAAAAAGTGTAAATACTAATGTTTTCTGATGGTCTTCATAGACCAGAGTAAGTATCTTAAAGTGCAATAACCCATAACAGATAAAGTGTAAGATTCAACTCACCTAACTAAAAATAAGGTTGTTTTTCTATTTTTTACTCTCCTTTTCTACTCAGTAGAAATAATGAAATATCTCTAAAGCATAAACCATCCCTTTTTTAGGTAAATATTTAAATTAAGTGTGGGAGTATTATTCACTGAACATTCCTACCTGTCTTCATTTCCTCTAAAGAGAACAGATTTAGTTAGATTCATCTCTGTGTTGACTTACAAGGTGTCTATCATTAAATGCAGGGATTACTACTCTATTAGGTATTGTACACTAAGTAGTTTATATCAAAATACATATAAGCTGTTGCATTAATACATTAGAACACAACTTATCAATAAAGCATAATAAAATCAGAGTTATTTTACTCATTTATTTGCAGTGTAAGTGCTTTAGGAAAAAAAGGTTAAAAATAGATTTTTTTCAGCATGAATATACTGTAGCTGTACCTATTTGTTATGAACTTCAGTGTTCATAATAAATCATGATGATGAGACACGCATTTTCCAAGGTATGAACACATTTCTCTTCCATGGTCTGGAAGAAATCTGTTGCAAGTCTTCCTGTTTCCATGTCACACATTCTGGTGTCACAGATTTAAATCTATAGCAGCTTGTAAATATCTTGATATCAGGAATAAAGTTGGTCTCCTGTCTTAATCACTGTTTGTTTCCACATTCCTCAGTCCTTTCAGCATGATATCTAGACTCATCTCACCTGTGGTCTCTGGTGCAACAGCGCAAATGAACTTGTTTGAGGGAGCTTGAACCAGAGACCTGCACTAGCGTGTCTCATCCTCACAATAATACAACTGTTTCCTCATACGAGAATACAAAGAGTAAAAGACATTGATTGAAAGTTTATACCACAGCAATCAAGAGCAGCGCCAAGATCAAAGTTTTGACTCCTGTGTGCAATGAATACCAGCATAGTTGTGCAAATAAATAATTTTATTTTTCCAACAACTGGAAAGTTAGCGTTCAAAATTAGCTTGCTGCTTTGTCGAGGAGTGAGTTCAGTCTCACTGCTCTAATCACACAGTGTTAGAGCTAGACCTCATCCTGCTGGATTTAGAGCCAGAATCTGCAGATACTCCAGTATCTGCTATGTGTAACCCAGGATATCATTGGGGTATTATAGATGTTAGTAGGTGTGGGGTCTCCGGGTGCTTGAAAGAGTACTTCTATGACTAGATGTCCTGGAGTCATGAGCAGAAATATCCAGATAATTATAGATAGCATGGATGCTGAAAGCAGATTCTTCTCTGGCCAAAATAGCAAACATTATTAAACAGTGCTCATTTTGTACCAGTTATATGCAATCTTCCAATGTCCTCATGAAATACAGAGATAAAATTTTGTCATAGATATATATCAAATATGTCATAGATATATATCTCAAAAATCTACAAACACTCTAAAAGGAAAAAATTTTCTTGAATTAATGGAGCCACTCTGAAGTAAAGCCTGTAGCATGAGGATTATGCCAAGTATTACTTGTCAGTATATGAAGATATCAGTATGGAAGGAGCAAAAGAATATTTAATTTAAAATCATTTTATTTAAAAAGGTGAAATATAAACTAGATTAAACATAGTACATTCAGAAAATCTTGATACAGTAATATTCAAGATTTCTCAAAGCTGACTTAATATAACCCAATCTTAACAGGTAATAGCAGTACATTTAATGAGTAACTTAATTAGGAACATTTGCAGATAGTGTTTCAATTCAAGTTCTTAACTTTGAAAAAGTGGCAGGGAGTATATTCTAATGTTTATTCAGTACTGTCTTCCTCTTCTATCTCATTGCAAGCCATATCAAAAAGAAACGTATGCAGATTATTTTCTTAAAGTTTTTAAATTCACAGGTTCTTTCATGCATCTAATCTTCTGAAACTCTGGTTTGCAAAGGTTTTACATTTAAACATTCACAGGATTTCTCTAGGCTTCTCCATTCTCTTCCAGGAAATTGTCTTCAATTTCCTTTTCTGCACCACTTTTCCCTCTGAATTTCTAGAACAGCATATCGGTCCCTCCCCCTTCTAACATCTAACAAGCAAATCTGAAGGGTAATATAGTTCACCTTCCTGGTGCATATTATGTTCTTTATTTTCAAAGTTTTATACTTTTTCTACCCACTACAGGAAAAATTTAGTAAACCAAAAAAGTATAGCTAAAGGTAATATTTTTACCATGTACTCAACAACTGAGGTGAAAACATTATTACACCTCATCCAGTGAGTTCATCGCTTAGTAAAGTGAATTAGAAGACTCAGTGTAAAATAAATGACAGTGCTCTTGCTCTCAGACTTAGAGTTTTTGAGTCACCTGTAGTACTTAAGGGCTTTATGCATCATTGACTACTTATTAACCTTATAATGAGTTGCTTTCCCACATGCTGGAGCAATAACTACAGTTTGCTGTAAGATAGTCTAAGCAGGATTATCTCCACTAATACTGTTTTCTTGCGTTCACGCTCAGAAAATATTCTATATTTTAGAAGCAAATGATGCCTCAAATTTTCTCTCTAAACATTACTCCTATTACTTAGTACATATACTAATACTATTAATACAATACTTTAGAAAGACTGTCTGATCTAAGAGATTGATAACAAGATCCAATTATTTTAAAAAACCCAATAATTGTATTTGGAGAAATAAGACCTTTAAAATGTTACATTAACTGGCAACCACCAGTTCTTTATTACATTAAGAAACGTTAACATTGGTAAAGCAATGAGAAAAAAACACAGTCATTAACAAATAATAATGATTTTATAGGCAGAGAAACAGTATTCATAATGAATAAAATTTTACCAAATGGTTGACTCATTTTAATAAATGCTAAATTAATATTTTATTAATATAGTCTATAATTATGCACGTAAACTGCCTTTACTTCACCATTGGACAATTTAATTAATGAAAGATAACTTTATGAAGCACTGAATCCAAGACAATTCCATAAGCTAAACTCCCATGTTGATTTACGTTATCCTAGGAATAGTAATTTCTTATACACTATATTTAAGCACAAATAAGCAAAAATTGGTTTATCACAGGAAAACAGACACAATAAAAAGAAGACAATACTATGTCTCTTTTTTAAAAAACAAAGCATATATATGGGATTTGCATGCACTGGGGTCAGGTGGGATGCATGCCAAAGGTAAAAAAATGGCAAGACTAGTTCCTTGTGTTATTATTACTTTAGTAAAATTTAACTTCAAGATTTAAGTTCTGTCTTGTGTGGGCAGTTGTAACTAGTGTTCAGTCTTGCAAAAACGTGCAAATGGATTTTGCTATCAGATTTTTGCCTCTGTGCTAGTATTACTTACAATTCCAAACTGGATATCCTCAAAATAGTCAAGAAAAAGAAAAGGTATTTCAAAGACTCTTTTGAATAACTATGAACACCTAATTATTGTTTATTGCACCATGTCAGTGATATGCACCTTGTTGCCCAATTATTTATTCGAGAGGATAGTGTGCAGTATGAAGTGTTAACTTGGATTCTATCTAATGCATTTTAAAAAGATTAAAGGGTAAAATAAGCAAAGACATAGAAAATACATATGCATTTTCTGGTGTTCTCCCACATAAGATTCTTTTTGACTGCAGCACACTCCACACTGTCCTTCTAAATGCTACTTCACCTGCTCCACACTAAAGGGTGTGTCTACTTCAGTTCCAGCTGGATAAGCTCTTTGAAAAGGAACTCTCCCCTGGGAACACATTTTATGCATGAAGGTAAGAATTTATTGCTAGTCTAATTGAAATGCTAATCTGATCAAAATCTAGTGAACAGCTTTCTTTAGCCCTTTTAGAATGACATCAGCAGTAAAAGCACAGAAAAGCCTCATTGGTAATACACTTATAAACTGTTATATATAAGAACATACTAAGAGCTAACCTTTTTCTCTGTTGCTGTGCAAGCAGTTCAAACACCTCTCTGATCCTCTGCTGAATGGCACCAGAGGTCTTCAAGTCGAGAGACAATGGTGTGCCAAAGTGAACTATCAGCATCCCAAGCTTTTTGTTGGATGGGGTAGAGTGTTCAAAGTGGAAATGGGAGAATTCCTTTCTCATTATACTCAGGGCTATTTTTCAAATATTTTCTTGCCTCTGGCTGGCTTCCATCCCCAACTAGGTGCTGCACCACAGCCTCCCCCAGTCCTAGGAGACGGTATGGGCAACTGCCTGTCCCACAGTGGCTGTCTGGTTTGTTTACATTCATCTCTCTGAGACTGTCACAGAGTTTTGACTCCAGTCGAACAATAGTACTGTTGCCACCAGATCACTGTTAGAGCAAGCTGCCACCAGCAGGCCCAGGCAAGCCCTTGCAAGCCATCAGCACTGCCCAGTTAGACATATGTTGCTCTTCAATTATAGTGTGACAGAAATTCTGTTTGTTGTGCTATATTTGACTTTGAAAATATGCATAACAACAGTAAACACTTTCTCTCTGCATAATGTGGTTATATAAGTGTGTGCATGTGTGTAAATGTACATACACATATACATCCTTTTACCAAATTTATTCATGATAAAGCTTTGAGTAAGAGATAGAAAAATTCAGTAGTTCAGGTCAGCTATGAAGAAATACCAAGGGATCAGAGTACAATGCATCTTTAAGGAATATGAAATCAATAAATTCATCGAATGTCATTGGTTCCTATTCTGTTTTTGGAGAATTAGTCTACTAGTCATCAGAAGATTATCATAACTGCCAAAGATCTTATAAAATCTTTAGCTGTGATGTTGGTTTTTTAGCTCTGATCCTATTTTTCTTTAGCTCTAACACTCTTTTTTAATCATTGCATCGTATTCTTCAGCATTACCCTGAGGTAAACCGATGTGCACTTTCCAAGATGTGACTTTTTGCTTGTTTTAGGGATGCCTTAGCAGGACACAGTGTATATCCAAAGAGTCCTGCTCTGGAAGGCACACACTGAATCTTTGCAGGGCAGTAAGCATTTGATGACAGATAAAAATACAATATATTTTACACACAAAAGAAAGTCAATTCCAGAATAAAACCAAGCTTTTACATAGCTCAAAAGAGATGGAATTCTCCCTGCAGAGTTTATCTTACTGTATTTTCCTGGCACAAATGGGTACAATTTTTCAGAAGCTATTTAGAAATGAAGGTAAGGAGATCATTTCCTCAGTTGTAAAATCAGTAGGCATGAGAAAATTTCTTGAATTATATTGCAGATCTCTACGGTTTACAGAACTAGCTCTATTTGGCAAACATTGAATTATATCTCATGTTAGACTAGCATATTTCGAGTGCTTTGTCCAAATTATTCTTGAATAACCTAAACACACATTGGTAAAGTACATAAAAAGAATTGTTCCATTTTTATCAGAGAGGCATCCAATGTCACTATACAAAAGATGTATTTTATTGGCTTTTTATTATTATATTCCCTTTCTCCTCCTCTCTAGCCACTTCTCACATTTTTTCCTATGTAATTATAGTTTAGAATGTCAATTCAGTCACAGATACTTTGGTTTTATCATCCTTAATATTTTAGATGACAGGTACGTTATTGAAAATTATTCAGGGAGATACATGTCTTAATGTATGATTGTGTTACTATAGACAATAACAAAATACTATTATACATCATTTTCCTTCCATGATTATTCCGTGATGGGAACCAAATTCTTAGCTAATTGTTACTCAGCTCTCAATTACTGCACTCAGCCATCTCCAAGTACTTTTTCCTGGACTGTGGACTAACTATGCCAGAAACAGTGATGCACTGAGACTGGCTCCACACAGAGGCAATTTGGATCCAGCATGACTTTTTAATTAAGAAAGAGAAATAACTAGTATACAAGGCTCAATTTGACCTGGAAACAAGACAGCCTGACAGCTTCTTTTCACACAGTCTAGAATCTAAAGCTCCATGCCAAGTAAAACCAAGCTGACTTCAATAAACCTGCTCTGATATTTCCATCACTTTACTTAATTGCAAAACTTTCCTCATTTCCCATGCCATGCATCCTTGATTTATTCCATACCAATTCAGTAGTGTTTCCCATATCCAGCTCAAACTGGCTTTCATGTGGCAAAGCTGCATCTTGCAGAGCCACCTGGCTTTTTACACTCTGTTTCCAGAGCTCCGTGTTGTAGTAGGCATTATTAATTTGAAAATATTATCATGAAAATATTCAGGACCAGCTCAAAACCAGCAGTGCTCCTAAACTAATACCTTCCCACAACCGTTAGGGAAGCTGGTTTAAAAACACCTGAGTGATCCTGTGTGGAGCTATCTAGCTTTCAGCAAAAGAAGAGCTGAGTTAATAAACAAAACTGAAATTATACTCAATTGCAAGAGGGGGCAAGGGGCTCATTTAGATATACACAAAATGTGTGTCACTGATTTCTCCTCTACAGAGAAACTAAGGCACAGCTTGTGTAATTATAGTATAACTTAACTGACAAACAACCCTGGGCCAACTACTGTTGTATTATTGTAAGGAAAAAGGGAATTCTTTTTCGTAGTTATATCTGACATGACCTTCTTAAATATACCAACTATTTGAAATTTCTTAGCAAAAATAGTAATATGGAAAAACACTGAATGCAAATTAAATAAGTACAGTATCAGGTAATTATATGCCATTTGTGCAAGCATATATAAATCTATTATGAATTAATAGTAAATTAGGGAAATCTTATTAAAGTAAATAAGAGAAGTAAATCATTGAAATGTATACATGGAAATGTATATTGTCTACAGTGTATGCTTGGGAAGAATCTCCCAGAAGAATAAGGATTATGCTGTTCAATGGGGTTTCCTCATGTAGCAGACTTGTACTATTGCAATCTTTTCCTTTTACCTATAAAAACAAATTTCCTTGAATTTCACAGTCCCTGAAATTCATATGGAGTAATCATTGAAAACCATTCCACTAAATTACCTGCAATACAGAGTAGAGTTGACAGCAAAGAAAAGCCCATGTTTAGTCAAAATGCCCATGAAAAATGATAAAGGACAGGTAATAAATGAAAGTTTCAACTTAAAGATGTATTAGTCTAATGTCTAAAGACATATAGATTCTGAGTGTTCATACACACACCAGACCCCAGAATAATGCTAAACAGCTAACATTGTAGTTTTATACATGGAAAACCTGTAAAGACTGTCCAGAATACCCATAAAATATATTACCAATAGTACTGGAAGAAGAGTCAGCATTATCTGCCCTGACATTACAAAAGGAGTCATATTTCACAAGTACCTAGGCTAGTAAATGGATAGTAAATGCACTGTCAGATTTTCAAAGGACTATTCTTTATAGAACATATTTTTAAAATTCTGAGTTCCAGTTTAGACATTTATCCTACAGAATAATAAAGAAAACAAAATACAAGGAATCAAATATAAAAGGCAGAAAGTTCTTTTGTGATAATATAGTCACACTTTTAAAGTATCTGTTCTTAGGACAAGTGCTAAAAAAAATTTAAATGGATGTTTTAAAAAAAATCTTCTTTGAAACAATTTATATCTCTAGAAGATCAGTTCCAAATTTTATATGAGATTGGATGAAACTCATCTACACAAACTTCAAGACTGAAACACATATGCAGAGCCTAATAAATAAAAAACAGCATACAGAGAAATCAGGGCCTTGATTTACACAGTTTAAAGACAGATCAAAATATTTCCTGGCTGCCATTATGCATGTACTTAAATACTAACTTGAATGAGGTGCACCTAGTGCCTATCTAGGTTTCCAGAAGACTTAAAGCAAGTTTAAGCCTTTATACCTGAGATGCAATGCAATTCAGTAATCAACAGACTATCCATTCAAAACTAGACCCATTCATGGTGTGAATTCTTTCTGAAGCAGCAATACAGTTGATAGCATAGTTTTCTAGCATGTAAGAAAATACCCATAAATTATCTTTCGATGCAATGCTCTCTCAGTAAACCTTGCCTGATGATACAAACTATTCTAAAGCGGAAAAAATTCAATGGCTTAATCCCGTGTCTCCCACCGCAATGGTTTTTAATGTTAACTTTTTCAAACAAAACTTCGGTATCAGTAATCTTTTTAAAAATAGAGCTTTTTAGATAAGGTGTCTGACTTACTGAGTTATTGTAGTTCCTGAAAAGGGGAATTCAAAAGAAAAGGCATATTTGTCTAAAATGCTGAGCCAGATTGTAATAGTTTCTCTGTGTGTTCCAGACTGCAAGATAAGAATCAGTGCAAATACACTTTTATACAAATTGTTTTCTCTTTACATCTAGTTCTGGACTGTTTTTATCTTATGTTAGTAGCAGCATTATTACTACTATATTACATTTCATATTCTTTTTGATTACCAGTGTTCTTAGCTGGTAATCAATGAGAGCTCTGATTTGGAGATCAGATGTGTTTGACGGATGTGTTTAAGTCAAGCAGCAGATGAATTAGCAAAATATATGCTAGGACCTAGGAAGGAGAGATGTGAAATTGAGTTTGTTGAGTCCAGAGCTTTACAAATTAAATTAAAAACTGACTTTAGTAACATTTTAATCAACAAACATATACAGTGTCCTTGGTGGAAATTTGGACCTCTCCCTCTAGAGTTAAAGGTGATACTCCAGACAGGAGATTAAGTCTGAATCCTCAGGCTAAACTAATGAGAATTTCCAGCTTCAAAGGAACTTGCCATGATTACTCATTTATTTTGGCATGATTTAATAGCAAAGCACATACTGCAAAAAAACCCCCACTGACAGATGGTAGAATTCCGTGCAATAGCAGAACAGGTTTCTACCCAGTTCTAGGGATTAGCACTATCAGTGTAAACCTGTCTTCAAAAGAGGAAAATTGAGTGCCGTAACCATATGGTCAAAAAGAGCTTTGTCGGTACAGCCACTATTGACAAAAAAGATTCCTGCTATCAAAAAAAGAAGGAATACATTTTGAACTTCACCTCCCCTTAATCGCTTATATGACAAAATTGCCAAGAAAATTGTTAAGATAGCAATGTATTAGGTGTGCAGTACTTTCTTTATAGATGCCACCCATAGTGACCCAAACAAGTAATAAGAGAAGTAAAAATGGCAGGGAAGACCTCAGATGAAAACAAATCTACTCCTTGTAAATGATCAGCAGGTACTTTATATTCATTTTATTATCCTTGGATTATTGTCTTTTTCAAAGTTTCACCCAGGCTCATTATTTCTCTTTGTTATTGTGTGCTGGCAATATTTACAAAAAGCAGTATATCAATTTTCCCTCTTGTTTTTTTACACACTTACAAAAAATTATTTCAGTGTTATGAACAGATATTTATAGAATCTGACTTCCCTTCCATTTTTCTGAATGGTTCACCAGTTTTATTTTGCCTTTTTTTTGAACAATTGATAGTTATAAAATGGTAAAAGACACTGGAAAAAGACAAACGTTTTAACATCTTTCTAACAAAGAAAAGCAGTATAAAAATCTTTATTTTTTTACATGCCTTTGATACTTATGACATATACTGTTAATGCTGTAGAGAAGATTAAGTTTAATAATGACCACAAACAGGCTTAATATTTATTCCAATAATGTTCACCTTCATTATAACCATCACAAATTTAGACAAGATTAGCAATGCTGAGAGATTCTCAGCAGGATATAAATTTTTTATAGTATGAAGGAACAAAAAAGAAGACATGAGATAAAGGTGACCCTTTATATATTGTTTATATGTGATATTTAAAAAAAAAATATAAGGTTCTTTATAAGATACTAGTAAGGGGAAATAAATAACTATGGGTAAGTCACTAACAGCTTTTCTGGGTTAAATCAGATACACTAACCAAAGAGGTCTAATAAAAAGTGTCATACGACATTAAGACAAAGTGAATAATAGAAAAATGAATTCAGTGGGACAAGCAGTCTACACTTTCTGTAAAAGAGATAAGATGCTTGAGTTGTTCCCTGACAACACCCTGCTAAAGGAAAACTAGGCATGGCAATGTCTTTGGTCTCATTTCTCTCATGTCATAAATCCCGAGGGGATCGCAAGAAAAGTGAAAAACAAAAAGGACACTGAAAAGATAGAATAAAAGTATGAATTCTGTAAGCTGGTCAGGAGAAAATGATTTTTAAAAGCAAAGAAATTAAATTAAATAAAATATCAAAGTGATAATGTATTAAGTAAGTTGTGAGAACACTATTTCACATAAATTTCTGAAGAATGAAATCTCATCACTATTGGAAAATGTAGCTGTAGATTCTAAACTCTAATAATGCAAGAGAACTAAGTTTATTATCTTTGACAAAGGAATTTTGACCCAGCTATTAATACATTTAGCCATTCTTCTTCAGCTAATGTCTTGAATTCTAAATTAGAGCTATTTAAATTATCCTGAGCCAGAGTATCCATTATTCTATGCAGCACTGTGGTAATTACTAAATAACAGTTAGAATTAAAATTCAGCAAGTAGTATTAGCACTATTAAAAGCTATTAATGCCAAGCTATCTAGTCTGTGCCCCTGAAATGTTGAAAGACTTGGAAAATCCAATGCTTACAATGTTTCTTTATCATGTTACACTTTACTGTACTGGATCATTAAATTATACATAAGTTAAAACATTGGAGGGAACAGGGAAAGCTAATTTAACTTTCAAAATTAAAAGTATATATTTTTTAAAAGTGAATTTCTTCACTGATTTCACTGCATAGGTCCTTGAAAGCATTCACCTTTCACATGAAAGAAAAAAGTCACATAATACAATGATTCACGGCGCTCCTTACAGCTGCACCAAAACCAACTGATTTTCAAAAGGAGAACAGAGGGAATAGAATAACTCCCCTGAGTAATGGACAGCTGAAAGGGAAGAACTAGAAGCATTCCCTGTCTGCCACGGTATTCGGATCTTGGAGAAATAATCAAGCCTCAAACTATCTTTCAGATGTCTGCCACGTCTGCCTTGCAGTCAATACCATTTTCCCCAAGAGCAGAAATCTTTCTTTAGAAGTGAAATGCCTACACTGCCATGAGCAGACTGAGAAAGCAGTAAATTATTTTAGAAGTAAAGATGAATATCAGAGGCATTTATGCATTACACCTTTTCAGAACCTTGTTTCTCATCACAGGAGTGCTACATACCTATGTAGTGTTTTAGACATGCTGTTTGACAGGGTAAGACAAGAAACATCAAAGACAGTTCTGTGTCACTTCTTCACTACACCTGTACAAATGTATCGTGTGACAGTATACACAGATGTGATACCTCCTGGCAATTCAATGCCTAGTGCATCTTTTAAAGAGATTTGCTTTATCCTCTATGTGATACCATCAGACTGTATTAGTGCAACAAAAGGTCCATGATGTTGCATCTGGAATTTTTGGTAAAGGCAGTACCTAGAATGGCAATGTTACCTGAAGTGCAATGCATCTGGCTTCAGCCTCAGGGCTGAATGAAACATCAAGAACAACATTCATTGAGGCAGATCAGTGTGATTCTTAATTCCCCCTCACTGGTTGCTGGACAACAGAGAAACTGGCCAGGTACAACGGCAGTGGAGATATAGTTCAAATAAAAATCTTCTGTAAACTCCTAATGATTTCAGTGAGCTCTAGATCACTCTCAGACCTTCTGTGGATGTAAAATACTTTTCTTTCAGTGTTCCTATAATATAATTAAAGGCAAATACTAATGAGGGGGAAAAGATGCATATTTGCTTAGGACTATAAGGACATTTATAGTAACAATCACTGATGTAATAGAAATTTATGAATACGTTTACTCAGTGATAAAAGCTTTAATGAGTCACCATATTACTTCATAAGTTGGAAACATTTGTAAAATATTACATTGATGCAATCAATTTCTAACATTCAATGACAATGCAAGAATTTCACAAAGTACTGATATCTTAGATTTTGTGTGATTAGCCATAAGCTTGCAAGAGAAATTTATATGAAATAGTACTGGGGAAAAGTTATGAACCCCTATGCCATAATTTATTTTTTTATATATTACCTTCAGAGCATTCTGAGCAAGGGAGAGAAAATACTTGTTTTAAATTTATGCAACATTCATCCTTGAAAATTTCTTTAAAAAAAAAAAAAAATACACAATAAAAATGCCAGATTGAGGATTCTGTAGACTGGAGAGTTGTTTCATATGAACATTTCAGAAGAAAATGTTCTTTCAAATCTTTGCTTTTTTTTAGTTCTGTTTAGATGAAAGTTCTCCTGTGAAAGAATAGGTCAATGAAATTGCTTGAGACTTTGCTGAGCAGAAAGAAAAGAAAACAAAATTAGTAGAACTATCTATGCTTTTCAAGAACATCACTTCCATCTTGGTTTTCTTATTGTCAAAAGAAGGTAAAGCAAAACCAGTATAATACATTTCTAAAAAGCTTTGACCAAATGATTAAGTTTGTCACCCCTACAGTTTACATTGGTCACACTATTAATTACATGATCCTTCTGTTTCAAACTTTCAGGAACACACCTACAGAAATCAATAAATTGCACCAGAGTGACCATCCCATCAGACTGAATTGGAGAGTGACACTATTAGTGCCAGAATAGGTACATGACATTACTATATTGCTGCATGATGGACTGTCTTCTCTGGGACTGCTTGAGTCTTCTCATTAGCTCATTTTGAACAGTGCACTATACACAAGCATGCCTGAATGTTTTCAGGCAATATAAATGTAGAATGAACTGAAACAATTGGTCTAGACTCAAAAGTATCTCAATTCATCAGTGTATCATGAGCCACCTACTTACTATTGTATCTTTATTTTGAAGATAATAAAGTCTTTGATTTTTACAGAATAAATGAATGTCTGAAATTCAACAGAGTGCCAGCCACTGGTCATCACTCTAGTTTATTACACTTTTACTCTTCTGCTTGCCACAGACCCTACTCCATATAGCACTAGCTACCCTCAGATACAGTTTAATTACAAGTTTAAGCCAGACCTGAAGCCCAGGCAGCAGGTATGGTAAGAAACATAGTAAGAGATGTTTATGCCTTGTATGTTTAACCACAGGGTTTTAAAAAATGCATAATGCTCCCATTGTAGTCAGTGAATTTTTTCCACTACTTCCAATGGGAACTGGGTTTCATGGACACAAAGTCTCTTTTTACTTTTTAAAGTCCTTTCTACAATTAGATAATATAAACCCACAAAAAATTCTACAGGTACAGAGAAAGGCAAAAGGGAAGGACAAATGTGTTCACTTGCATGGTGGATGGAGTTAAACTTTTGCTGCATTTCTGGTTTTCTCTGCTGTTTGTGCGGAGATTAAAATGTAACGGGTTATTCTGCAGAAACAGTAATCTTTATTTCCTTTATTACTAAATGTGAATACAAATATACTGGCAGACAGCATCAAGCTAGGAGTGTTGATTTAGTTGAGGGAAGGAAGGCTCTATAGAGAGATCTGGACAAGCTGGATTGGTGGGTTAAAGCCAGTTGTATGAGGTTCAAAAGGCCAAATGTCAGTCCTGTTTTAGGGGCATGACAATCCCATAAAATGATACAGACTTGGGGAAGAGTGGCTGGAAAGCTGCCAGGTGGAAAAAGACCTGGAGTTGTTGGTTGATAGCCAGATGAATATGAGCCAGCAGTGTGCCCAGGTGGCCAAGAAAACCACCAGCACCCTGGCTGGAATCAAAAATTGTGTTGCAAGCAGGACTAGGGAAGGGACTGTCCCCTATACTCAGTGCTGGTGAAGCATCTCAAATACTGTGTTCAGTTTTGGCCCCCTCACTACATGAAAGACATTGAGGTGCTGGAGCGTGTCAAAAAAAGGCAATGAAGCTGGTGAAGGGACCAGAGCACAAGTCTTAAGAGGTGCAACTGAGGGAACTAGGGTTGTTTAGTATGGAGAAAAGGGGGCTGAGAGCAGACATCATGGCTCTCTACAACTACCTCAAAGGAGTAGCAGTGAGGTGGGTGGTCTCTTCTTTCAGGTAACAAGTGATAGAATAAGAGGAAATGGCCTCAAGTGGTGCCAGGGGAGGGTTAGATTGAATATTAAGAAAAATTTCTTCAGGAGTTGTTAGGCTTCCCAAGGAACTGATTAAGACACCCTGCCTGGAGATATTTAAAAGATGTGTAGACGTAGCATTTAAAGACATGGTTTAGTGGTGACCTTGGCAGTGTTAACTTTACAGCTGAACTTGATGATCTTACAGGTCCCTTATATCCTAAATGACTTTGTGATTCTATGATAATGCTTAGATCAGTATTATAGATTCATTTTGTACTTACTTCCTAACAAAAGCTTTTCTCTCACATGACCCAAGTAATTCTAATTAAAAAAAAAAATAGATTTTCTGGAAGTAACATCACGTAATATAAAATTTTCTGAAATATTTTTGTGTTTGTCTTAAACTAATCTTTCACAGTCCTTGTTTTTTCTGTTCTTTCTCACAGATCTAAAAATATCTTTATAAAAAATAATAAGAGGGGCATGATCTAATAAGTATTATCCAAGAACCAAGTAGTATTAAGAACAACAGCAGTCTCTAATGGCTACTGCATAGATTTAGTTAAATGTAGCACGTGACATTCTCAGTGTCTATGAAGAAAAATCATTTCAGCCTACTACTTTATATAGAGAGAGATTAATTGCAATGGCAAATTTACAAACCACAATTTCTAAAAAGCTTCCAGTTAAATACTCCACAGTGGTACTTCTCTGCCAGTCCAAATAACAAGCTTCCTTTTGACTTTATTTGTAAGACCTAGGAACAAAAATGTTTTGTGGGCTCAGAAACTGAGGATTGCAATTTTTTTTATTCAAATCAAAACTGTTGTGATCTTAAGGAACTTTTTAATGAAATCACATCTGTCATGCTGGGCTACACTTGTAAACTGACTGCAGTAAGCCAGAAAATTAATTTAGCAATCTAAATCTTAAGTTGCTTTAGCCTTAGCTCTTTCATGAATATATTTTTACAATCTTCTGTGTAAATACATCATTGGAAAAACAAATAACAATAATGCATCGTCAAGTCATGGAACCTGGAAAGGTTTCAAAGTCAGTCATTTCAGTTTATTACTTAATCATTTGTGAATTATTGGAAACAACCTATTTATTCTCAAATGTCCAATCATATACTAAAATAATAATGAAGGAATAATATGAAGTGTTTGAAGTAATGAGCGCAAAACAGATACATCAATTATAGCAAGGAAATATTTACCTAAGTGAGTAGCATTTATAAATAAATGAACATTTCTATTGCCAGGAAATTGTCACTTTTTATATAGAGAATAAGTCTCTAGGAGAAAGCTCTGATATAGTAATGAAGGTTTCCAGCCTCATAAGTAATAGTGAAAACTAGAATGTCTATACACAGACTTAGTTTTTATGATCTTGAGTTTTTTCAAAGGTAAATTATTTTCTACAGAGAACTGGAGCCTATAACAAGTAATAAACTACAGAGGTTTTTTTGTCATAATTTAAAACTGCAGTTATTTCTGCAGACAAAAGAATAAAAAATAAAATAGCATTAATCTCAGTGTTATTCTTGGAACTTAAAACAAAGGGAAACATGCCAAAGTGGAATATACAGTGTCTGTAAATATAAAAAGTGTCATAATTCTGCAAGAAAATGCATGGGAAATCTGCCCTTTAACTCAGTAAAACATGTCACGATATTTCCAGGTTGGAGAAAATAACCTCTTTGACAAGAGCTATTTGACACATTGCTAAAACACAGAGTTTTAATGTTGCTTACAGTGTTGTTTCAGTCTCAAGTCATTATTAAACGATGGACTGCATGAGCCAAATCACTGACTTTCTGGGAACAGTGATTCAGTGATGGTAATGTTGGCATAAATAGGACAATCACACTTCCCTTCATACCGGAAGTCATCTGGTAGTAGCCTCCATAGGATTCATCTGTCTTCCAAAATCTACAGTGCAGATTTTTATCTTTTGTTGACATGAGCTAAATCTTTAGGAAAAAAATCTTTTAACCTTAAATAAGAAGTTTCAATGTGAAAATTGTCAGTGTTTGGAGAAGAGTTATTCCTCTAGTGTGGTAAAAACAGATAGTCTATAGTTGCTTTTACAGTGAAAACCACAGATGAAGTATATCTACGGATAGTTCTTCTGTGTCTATGTTCAGTTGTTCACATCTATTTCAATGCAAATTTACTTAAGATGGGCAGAAACCATTCTTTCACACTTACGAATTATGCTTTTATATGATGCAATATTGATTAATTTGATTTAAATCTACAAAGAAGTTTTTTTCAGTAATTAATAAATACTTGGGCTAATCACACATGTGAGAAGTACAGAAGTATTAGAATTTAAGAAAGACCAAGTATTGAAAAGCGGTAATGTTCTTCTCTTGGAATAGAATTGCACTTTTGCCACTCCTGAAAGATACTTAGCCAATTTGTTTTCAAAGAATGCCTTATCTGGAGGCTTCATTACCTCTCACTGTATTGATTCTACTGCTTCACAGCCCTCACAGTTAGAAAAATTTCTTCCATGTCCACAATGTTTACCCACTACATGCTACTGTAGTAACCAAGAATACGCAGAATATTTTCATGTTTGCAGAAACTCTTTACTTATTTGAAGACCAAGCCAGACCCTTACAAAACTATGTTCAATATATATTTCTCTTCTGAAACTGTGGAGATATAATTCTTCAGTCCTATAGCTGAAAAAAGGAAGATTTAAAAAAGAGAATACATACTTAACAGATGAGTGATTTGCCTCACAGTCTCTAGAATATGACATATTGAAAGAGTGAGGGCAATTTAAATTAGGATACACTTTATTCCCAAAGAGGCAGGATTACAGGATTTAGCAAGGCTACATCATATTTACCTACAAGCTTTACTGAAATGCCAGATATGGTTAATATAATGTGTCATAAACATACTGAATGCTGTTCTACTTCAAACAAATAAATCATAAATCATAAATCATTCCTCTGTCATTCCACATTTTTACTGCCTACAAGTTCCAAAAGCAAAACTCTGTACATGTCAAACCTGGTTTTCGGTTGGCAGTCAGGGAGTAAGAACTGCAATGCATGAGTCTAGTTGAAGTCAGATTAGATCATGGTGTCATACCCATGGGAGTAGTAGAGACATGGTCTGACCACTTGAAAAGAAAAAGAGTGTAATTCAGATTTAGTGGGCTGGAATAAGGTGCCAGAGAGACATCCTTTCCAGGCAAAGTGTTACTTGAGTGTGCAGCAGGTGTAAAATGATTTCAAATCAAAATGACAGTGTTCTGCTTTTATAGTTTCACTTATATGGCAGCTCTGACCTGCTAATATGCTAAGAATAATATAATAATATGAAGAGGAGAACGAATAACTGTGGGGCAGAAAAGAAAAAACACAGTCATCTGGCAGACAGTAATGGCAAAAATGGAGATGGAAGGAGAAGGAACAGCTGGTTAAAAAGAGAATCATGCCAGGTACAAAAAAATAGTCCAGCCAAAGGTCAGATATGACTAAATAGGGTCAGATATGGCTAAATGGGATAGGAAAGTGAGGGCAAAACGGATAAATATCTTAAATATCTTAGCCATATCTGGGCATAATAATTTAGAAATGCTGGACGTTGCTGAGAATTATTCTTTTTATTGCATTATTTTCTATAAAAAACACCACTATATTGACATTTGTAGAAACAGTGACATTTTCTTTTTGAGATTAGATGCAATATTCATGTGGCAATTTAGCACGTCCAATAAACCCCACTTCGTGAGGACCCTGAGAGTTCCACTTACAGGGAGACAGGTTGCGCCATACCAACCACTCCTGAATACATCAGAAAGAATCACCAAGTATTTTGCTATCTGAATATTATTTTCTCCTTGTTAAGCTGTGTCTTGACTGGAGAAAAGATGTACGGCAGTTTTCGTAGAAGTAGAGGGATAATCACACACCATCAGTTTCATCTTTTAGAGATTATTAGTAGGTTAAATACAACTATATATATTGTTACTGACTAGAAATTCTAGTATTTAGGTTAATAAGATCTTCTAAACGAGGATTTAGCGGTCACATATTAGTCTAATAAAAAAAACACATGCTATCTTTGGTGATCACAAGGGTTCAAATATTCAGACCTCCTTTGAAGTCCCAGCATGAGCCTGACACAGCATTGATACAATCTCACAGAAAACAATGCTACAATTCTGCTTAAACAATACAAATGTTTTATGAAGCCTGCTTTGTTCCTTTGGAGGTGATATTGTATCTTCACATATTCTGTTAACAGTATTCAACCTTAAGAGCTTATTAGACTTAGTACATACTAAGTTCATTTAAAAAATATAATGTTGGAAGCACTTCTTGAGGTCTTCTGTTCTCCCCACCAACTGCTTAAAAAGGTCAAATTCAAAGTCAATATATATCTGACCCTCATAAATGAGCAAAGTTGTTATTTTCTTATTTGTTGTTAGAGGAGGAAGAGAGAAAAAATATCAAAATAATAAACAGCATTCTCAGAATTTCACATGGAGACACTGTTTTCCTCTTGGTTTCCATGAGTTCAAATACTTAATAATGAATTTACCGTGATTCTGTGTTACAACAATGTACTGAAAACTATGAGAAAGTAAGTACAAATAAAATTAACACCACACAAACTTCTGAGAAAGAAGATTAATATATTCCAAGTCTCCTAAAACACTAAAATCAGTCCTATTTTCCCTTGCCAGCTAAATGTCAAAAGTACTCAACCATGTGTAATTGAACTGTCAGCATCACTGAAGTGACCATCTTTTAAAAAGGCAAACAATATGCCAAGAAAAGTTTTTGCAAGATTTGAGATTCAGAAAGGATATTTTTAAGAATGTCTTATTTACACCAAAAAAAAAGAGTAGAAGCTCCGTCCATGTGGAACACTCTTCTATGTAAAGTTGGAGACCTGAAAAGTCAACAGAATTTAATATCTATCCACGTTTGTTTGTAACCTTGATGACACAAAAATTTAAGTAATTCATCAAAGTAGCTTTCCCCTCGTATGCTGATGCTTCAGATTAGTTCTCTAGATGCATAACAGAATTTAGTTTATTTGCATACTTTAAAATGCCTTGCTCTGTATCACTGCAAGAAAAGACAAACCCTACCCTCTGTCACATTGAGTACCAGCTACAATGCAGCGTGCTTCTCTCAGTCAAAAGTCACATCCACTGTTCTTCTGAATTTTCTGTTCCCTCACTCTCTCTCCAGGGGTTTAAAAAGATCCTAGGGCAATAAACAGTAGGCACTTTTGCTTCTATTTGTATATCTCTTTTGAAAGAAAAATAAAATCTAGTATTCAAAAGAAAAATCAGCTCTGTTCTCCCTCAAGGTGTCCATATCTGGAATCTGCTTAGCCCATCTTAGGCATCCTTACTTCATCCCTCTTATATCTCTTCTACCTACAGATTCCTTCCAAAGTGAGCAGGGGGGCCAGGTTACCAATCAGCTACTATGCTACTGAATTAATCTGTTAACATGTTTAATCTGTTCCAAAAAGAAATACATCTCTTTAAATTGTTATCTTGAGGTGTTCATAATCTATAGGAAATATGTGGGAAATGGTTGAGCCCTGCAGCATCTTTTCAACAAATTTCTACAAGCTTATAAAAACTACATAAGTGTAAAAACTCTTAAAGTATAAAACTTTCAGATCTAAATGTTCTCTGTACTCCAGTGTATTTGTGCTTTTCTGCTTTTAAACTGGCTTTTCAGCAGGGTAGGATAAATATCCATAAACTTCTGATTGCTGATACCTGATCATGGCTATGACATTTTTTACCATCAGCAATGTTCAGATGATTGTACATGACGTTTGTAACATGTAATGTCTCCATTATACGGAGATATAGACCTCATTTCAACTGCCCACAGGTAGGATCTTTTTAATTAGCTGGTGCCATTTGAATTAGCTGGAATATCTTGCCTGTCACTGTCTCTCTCTCCTTAGTCTAGTGTCTTAAGATGTGTGTCACTTTATTCAGCCTTATGAAGATGTCATAAATAACGTAAGGTATCTCCTGTAACCCAAGGAGACTACACTTACAGAACTGAATCCTGCCTCTAGGTCAATACAATCAACACTGTTCAGCTGCTCGGCTAGCAGATCCTTGCATTCAGCTGAACACAACTCCTGGCTCATCCATCATTCAACAATAACTCCAGGCTCTACATTTGCTGATTTTCTAGTGACTATACTAGGAGCTTAGATATCTAGACCTTTAGACATCTAGACATGTAGACTTAGACTTCTTATAGTAGTTCCATGTGTAAGAAACTGCTTTCAAGAGTTATGCACTAGTACATATTTCGCAGGACTTTCAGTGTCTGATAGCATCTGCCTACTTTTGTCCAGCAGAAAATGTATTTCTGATGCATTCCAAAATTCCAAGTTCCTAAACTGACTATAAAGGTAAACACAACAATAAACTTCTTATCGTAACTCATTTGGTCCTGAATTTAAATTATTCTTGTGATCCTTGCCAATAAAAAACCTTACTTACCAAGGCAAATAAAAGCCATGCACCATCTATATATCCTCTCTACTCCAGACAGCTCTATAAGATGGACATTCATGGACACTACATCATGTATTTCTTTCCTTTTTTTTAAATCAGAATTTAACAAATGGCAACACAAGAAATCACTAAATACATTAATTCTGATTTAGGAAGATGTCTATTACTGCTTTTATTGAGAACGTTTTTTCATATGGCCCAAGAGCTGACATTATAAAAAAGGCCTTCTTGAATGCCCTGTATATAGCAGCTTTACAAAGAAGTGTAAGATTCAGCGGGACATGAATTAAGTATAACAGCATAGAATTTAAACTTCAGGATTTTGACTCGAAGACTATTATTCTAACGTATTATCACACAAATATTATAGAACTGGTTTTAAAATTAATAAAAGCTGTAAAAATCCCTACTCAGAGCTGTTCCGGTATACAAAGTCACAACTGACAGATTTCACACACTGTTTATAAAGGCATACTGTTCGGGTCTAGTGTATTAAAAGACATTTTAAGATATTTGTGATATTGAATGTGATTGCATCCAAAGTCTAGTAGATAACATACAAGCATATGTCACTTCAAACTATTATTTAATGACCTTACAATCAACATGAAATGAAAAAACATATATCATTGTTTTGCATTAGAGAACTGTTATTGCAAGAAGCGTATAAGTTTCATATATTTCTTAAAAAACGTAAAAATAACCAAAACCCAGAAATCACACTCTTAAAAATTTTATATTAAATGCCTGTAAAAGCAGAGAGAAGATTAAGAAATAAAGTGACTAAGGACTATATTAATAGACATGTGAAAAAGATAATTAATTGCTACTTATTCAAAGACACTGGGTAACAAAACCACTTCTTTCAAGCTAGTCTAAAAAATAAGTACACCAATCTGCTTATTTCACCACTTATTGAGGCTTTTTAATATATAAAGGAGGGTTTTAGAAAGATGGAGATGGACTTTTGTCAAGGCTTGTAGTGACAGGATAATGGGTAATGGTTTTAAACTGAAAGAGGATAGACTTAGATTAGATAAGTAAGATATTTTTTTCACTGTGGGCGGTGAGGCACTGGAACAAATTGCCCAGAGAAGTGGTAAATGCCCCCTCACTGAAAATGTCTAAAGTTAGGTTGGATAGTGCTTCAAGGAACGTCATCTACTAGAAGGTGTCCCTCCCCACCACGCAGGAGTGCTGGGCTAGATGACTTTTAAAAGTCCTTTCCAACCCAAATAATTTTGTGATTCTACCTTGGAATCATGGAATGGTTTGGGTTGGAAAAGACCTTAAAGATAATCTAATTCCATCCTCAATATTCTATAATATTATAATTATAATATTATATAAGATTATATAAGAATTTGATAAAATAATATATTCTATAAAATAATAATATAATATTCTATAATAGGCTTCTATAAGCCTATTATTCTATGGTTCTTGTTTGCAATTTTTAATTCTCTTTCAGAAATATTTTTCGTACTTTAGACCAGTATTTCCAAAGGAATCTAAGGATGTTGTGTGTGCTGAAACAAATTATTTTTTTTTAATCCGTATTAATAATATAATTGCACCTCTCCCTTTTTCTAATAACAACTAACAACTATTTTAAATTATATGATTAAGCCCTTCTAATGTCCTAGGGGGATAAAAAGAAATATTTTACTTTCTTTTTTTTTAATAATAATAACAGGAAAGAAACATGTAACACAGTCAAACTTAGCTGACAGTTTTTAGAATTTATGTAGGTTGCTGGATGATAGTTAACTTAGGCAGATAGTATTATGTTTGCTTCATTCAAAAATATAATTGCCTTAGATGCAACAATGAGGAATTACATCATGTTAACATTCTATGTGATTTTTCAATGCATCTTTTAAAAATGTTGTATACACTTGTAGGGGTTTTTTTAGGATATCATGCTTTCTGTAATTTATGCTTTGGACTTCTTTTTCTTCATGAGGTAAATGACAGTTATTTTTTAAAAAATATGTAAATTGTACTGCACTAATAAATAATATTAAATTTATAGCTCATACTTGAGTCATTAAAGGATCACTGATCATTGAGGAAAACTGAAAGCAAAGTTTCTTAAAAAAAAGCACTATTTTTCCCCTTTAGTCTTTATCACCACTACTTGGTTATTTGCATCTTTTTAAATTCTTCTTTCTATTATTATAAAAAAACAAATTATCTTGAAACAACTATATAAAGCTGAAAGAGCTAGGTACCAGTCTTCAGTCTCCTATTTGGTAGGAGAGAGCACAGAAAACTTGTGTTATAGAATGAATATGTAGTAATAACCACAGAAGTACAGTCTCTCCTAGGAAAAACTCGCACTCCACAAGAACCCTATACACTAAAGAAACAATGCTGGTAGTTACCATATCCTTCAAAGTGGATTGTAAACAAACCACTTGATTATGATGTGCTAGCTTAGAAGGAACATCAAAGGAAGCAGGGTTAATAGATTTATGGTGTTTTCTCTGTCTTCTTATTTCTTCTTTTTATTTTGTATAACTATTCACCACCAATGGATCTTATATTTACTTCAACAACAAAGCATTCCAAGCATGCATATTCATTACTACATTTCTTTCTCACTCAGATCCATAGAGAAGACACTTATGTCTATTCTCCCTATAACACCCTATCTTAACCTCCATCTATAGTGTTGCAATGTAAATATATCTCTTGAAAAGCTGAGCACAAGACAACAAATGATACTAAGAATCAGAGAAAAAACAAACCCTAAAGTTTGTTACTACTTTTTAAGGGTCTTTGATGAATTACTAAGGCAAAGCAGATGCGACTTCAATACACTATGCAGCTGAATACAAGCAGTCAGAATGTTCATCTGGGTTTTGTATTTGCAAAGAATAGATACTGTTGAGCTTCTCTATTATACAGAAAAAAAATGCCATCACTATTGTAAAAGTGACAATGTGCAGTGCAACTAGATATTAAAAACTGCATCTGAAAACTCTTCTCTGGTCTTTTTCCCCAGATATACTCTACCTTAAAAATGTTCAGGGATTATTTCCCTTCCAATGTAAACCTTAATCTGGAATTTATGCTCCTGCTCCAATTGCCAGAATTAATATAGTTAATTTGGGAGCCCACCCCTGCTACCGGACAACTTTGTAAAATAAAAAAAAAAGATACTTTACTCAAATACTTTATGGACCTACTACTAATCTTAAAACAAAGCAAAACAAAAGCTTAAAATCCAATATTTGGTAGCTTAAAGTTAGCTTAATTTGATGCATATGTGAATTTTGGGAAGCTATGGAGTTCGTCTGTTCCAACGTGCCACAGATAAATATGAGCAACACCACTAAAATGTAATACGTGGTGCAGTAATACCATGCATAAACTGGATTACTTCTATTTCTTGTTATGCAACTGTATATTAAAAATAGTTACATTTAAATCAATGTAAACTCAATCCAATTTCATACTAATGAGAATGGGAAAAATATATTTGTTATCTAATTCATGTTTCTGGAAGAAAAGGTGACCGCAATTTTCCTATCTCATGGTATATTCAAACACTTTTAAAAATAGAAGTTACCTAAATACTATAGATACTCTCTTTTTTCTTCTTTTATTTTTGCTTCTGACCTGCTACCCACAAATTAACACTGAATATTTAATACTTTATATATACAGTACACTTTCTTTTCAAGTGAGGCAGGAAACATAATTATGAAGACATATTTAATTTTAAATGAAAGTAAACATCAGAATATAATGAAGTTACCTGGAAAAAATCATGCCCAAACACCCACTTCATTGGCTTAGAGCTACATTGCCTTGCTACAGAAAGTACATAGACTTCTATCCCTCTTCTAGTTTTAGACCAGCCCAATAAAAATTTAGTGGAGCTAATCTAGAATATAAAGAAGGGAAACACCCTGAAAAAATACAATGTGTCAACATGTTGGATATATCCCTCTATAATTAAGGTAGCAGCTTGTTAGACACTGACCACTGAGCTCTTTCAGCTAAACTTAGGATATACTATCACAACTACCACGCCTCCTTCTCTTTCTTCTTGCTGATAATATTTTCTGAATTCAGGATTGTTGAGGAAGTTCACTTCAACAACTGATATACAGTTTCATCAGTCGATAAAATGATTTGTTGTTATAAATTACTTCCACTTTTTCCTTACTCGGAAGCTTCGATCGGAAGTTTGCTGAAACAGAGTGAATTTAGTGCAGAAGAGGTTTGTGCAGACAGTGCTCTCTTTGTTTTCATAATGCCATGACACATCAGTACAGTAGAAGGAAGGATGGAAAATGTCACATAATCATCTGTATCTGGCCCAGAAGAGAAGGTAGAATTTCACATTTTAGTACTTCTTAGATAAGAAGATAAAAAATCTGCTTTTAAATACATCTTTCTATTGTGCATAGTCATATGTGTTGCAGCTGGCTTACTCTATACATACAATTCGAAAGCACAATCATAGTATTGTATGTTGAATTTCACTGCTAGCAGACAAACATCTCAGAAGACTAGACAAGACACTAAGCTTTTCTCAAAAGTGTACTGACTGCTAGTATCTTTGTCACAAGATCTTTTAATTTACTACACTATAGTTCCAAATATCCTTAGCAAATCATTTCCAAATCAGATACTTCTAAAAAGCATTACAGAACCACTGTAGTAAGGAAAAATTCACAGTCCCCAAAAGATTTGTAATCTTGTTTGGTTTCATGTCTTATCAACTATGACTGGGACTTCTGGGAAGTTGAGCGAAAAAAATAATAGCGAGAAAAGGATTGTACTCTTGAGCAAAGGAATTGATGACATAAAAAAGGAAAAAGTCTAGAAATAAAAATAGATTTCTTGCTAAGATTATTCTCACTTCTGTAAAGAGAAATTTAATAAAATACAATTTTACCTCACTCTTGATCAAAGAATATTGTCTCTCTCCAAAATAAAGAACTGTAGTAGATAAGATCCTCTCTCCAGCCACCTTACCACTTCAGGATGAGAGGAGGAAAATAAGTCTTCATAAAGTCTTATAACACTTTAAGTTATAATTAAAACACAATTTATGTTCTCCATTTCTTGAAAGAGAAGATTAACACCAACTAATCAGAACATCATCAGAAGTGTACGCTTAGTACATGCTATACCTCTTTGAATGCATTTGTTTTTGGAATTTAAACTACACATTAAAGAGTACTAAATATGACTATTTAGAATTTGCAGAGCTTTACAAAGACCCCACTTCCCACTTACTGGTAAGATTACCAAGAATGTACTTGCATCAGGACACTAGGCATGACAGATTGGCTGAGTTTCCTTGTGAATAATTACTAAAACAGAACTGAGGTTTTACTGACTCACCAATTATACATAAAATTCCAGAGAATTTTATAACATGGGTACTATTGAATGCAGTAACAGTCAAATACAAAGTCTTTATCCCTCCTAGAATTACAGGCTTTGTAACTTCAAACTACAACTACTACAAAGAAAGTTATGGAAATGAAACAATATTTTCTATAGACATAAAACTAACATGCTTGCCAACTGACATCATTTTCCTCGTAGTGAAAATCAAGGTCTTCTATAAGTTTTAAGTTTTGGGGAAAAAATGCAATGCATTTTAGTTGTGTTCATGTTACGTATTGTGGTCACAAGACTGGTAACCTTTGCGAGGTCTGTAGGTAGCATGATAGTGCAAATAATCTTCTGGGTTTGATTACCCAAGAAAATCCTCAGGAGCAACCATTATTGTTGTAAAGTGTATGCTAAACAAAATTTCTAGGGTGAGTTCAGATCCTCTTTTCAGACAAAAAAAAAAGTTGAACTAGAAAAATTCATTCATGCATACAACACTTCAGACTGAAAAATAAACTGCAACCTTCAGACCTTAAAAGTACCATTATGGTTGGATAGCATGTCAGGAGCATCACATGGAACAAATGGAAAAGGACAAAATTACGCATAAGGAAGTTCAGGAAAAAAAAAGAAAGAATGTGTTAAAAATTATGGTACTTTCTAAAATATTGTTTACTTTTAGAAATTAAAAAAACAATAGAGTAATGCTTCAGTTTCTTTTTCTTTTCACTGTTTCACCTATGGCTGATGTGAATAGTTTGGATCTCAATACTTAACGGCACTAAGAAAACCGTCCCCACACTATGAAAACCAGAAGTCCCCAATGCCTTGGAATAACATATCTCAAAATAAAATCTTAAGAATCTTTAATCTTTTCCAGAGTTTTGAGCTTTAGAATAAGAACAGAGAGGCATTAGATTTAGACCACATTAATGCATTGCACACATTTTGTAAGTAGCTATCTATTCTTCTGACGTTAAGAAGAGATTCTTTTGGCAAATAATTCCAATAATAAAACTCATGGTTTAGACAAATTTTGTCTTGACGACTGAAAGTTTCCTTAGCATTGTGTTAAAGGAAATTTGCTACAAAATGACACTATGATTTTATTTTTATCCATATTCTACCCTGCATCTGGATGTAAATTCTGAAGTTATAGTCCTGAAGGTATTCATTTTCTTCGGAGGATGAGGGACTTGCATAAGAAACTTTTCTACAGGAAATATGTTATCTTACTGTTTGGAGTTCTTTTAAAAAAACAAAGGCTAGACTTTAATCCTGGAAACTGAATCACAGGAAAATTATAAGGAATCTTCTACCATGAATGCAGTTCTAACCTCAGCATTTGGAAGTCTATCGTAATGCAAAATAACTATAAGAAAAGCACAGTTCTTTTAAAAGTTAATAACTATTCATATACATTTTGAAGCTGCGGACATCCATAATTTTCATGTTGAAATAAATGGAGAAATGTTTTTAATGATAATTTTACTATATAGATTATTTTTCCAAATGTTTTTACATTAAGAAAATGACAATAATGATAAAATAAATTTTACTCTAGATATGAAGTGTAAGTACCCTAGAGATGTATGCATCCACAAGAAGAATTAGGTAAATACCTTTTCGGGGGGGGCACTACAGCATAATATTAGGTTAGGACTTCTATTCAAGAGACAGTTATATTATCAACCCAATAAGCAACATCACTGAAAGAAGCTCTGCTTGGAAAAACACATCACACCCATTCTTTTCTATGAATCCTGCCCTGGAGCGCATCCTATATCATCATAATGGTGAAACTGCAGCCCTAGAGATACAAATACATCACAGTGATGGTGTCAATCCTGCTTCAGAGGCAGTTCTACCAAGGCTTCTTGCCCTTTACCTCATATATAACTCATGGTTTCTCTTGTCTAGCTCCAATAATAGCAGAATTTAAATTCATTTGGAGAATTTATCCTTTATGCATATGGATACGCAGTTATAACACTGATTAATCACCTATATAGTAAACAATATTTATCAAAAACACACATTAAAAAATTTTGTGAAATAAGTTCAACTTCACAGCTAAGCATTAATTATTGTAATAGATGTTGAGATCTCGATAGGTCATTTGAAGAAAAGTTGTTAAATTTTTCCTAGCTTATCTTGGTGTTTTCAAAAGTATGACATTAATTACTAACAAGATTTATTAAAGAAAACTGTGAAGAAGTGCATGTAATGATTAATATTGCTGGTCAGATGACAACACTAACATTCACAGCTGAAATTTGATAGAAAAAAATAACTGCAGAATTGTAGAATCATAGAATAGTTAGGGTTGAAGAGACCTTGAAGATCATCTAGTTACAGCCCCCCTGCCATGGGCAGGGACATCCCACTAGATCAGGCTGCCCAAGGCTCCATCCAACCTGGCCTTGAACATCTCCAGGAATGGGGCAGTCACATCTTCCCTTGCAAACTGTTCCAGTGTCTCACCACTCTCATGGTGAAGAAATTCTTCCTTATGTTTAGTCTAAATCTTCCCCTCTCCAGTTTAAACCCATTCAAACCAAATCAGCATGGTTTCCCATACATGCGGGCTATGGCATGCTTCAGCTAGTGCAATGGAGTAGAGTGGTAAGGGTCAGCAGACAGACACTAATCATGTTACTCAGTCAAATGTCATCTGTATTTCTAAATCTTGACTTTTACTTCTTAGGAAATTTCGACCAGAATTTTCATGAATGCAATTCTGCTTTCTTAATTAGAAAGAAGCAGGTATCTGCTCCACCATACATTCAGCTATGAATGTGACTGAAAGAGCGATTCACATAAAGTGACAAAAGGTAACTAACTATAGAAGGTAGTCATTTTAATGTTGGTATGCAGTCAATGAATAGACAAGATCCTCCAGTGTATGAGTTAGACTAGAAGCCTAACATAGGCAAATTGTGCTCTAGATAATGCTCTAGAAGTTTTCTTTTTCTAGGAATGCTATGAGTTACTCAGATTGTGACTTAGGCATCAATGTTAAATATTTAAAATTATAAGTGAATTGTGATGTTGACTCCATGATTCTGTGTACCAAGAGAATAAATATTATGAACACAAAATTGTTTAGCATAAAATCAATTGCACTGTCAAATAGCAATTTCCAAATAGCATTTGTTTGGATTTGGTGAACTGTTCAGAGGCTACAGAATAGTTTTTCTTCAAAAAGAAAAGCACATTCTTAATCTCTTCTCTTCATTGAAGTGTAATAATCCTTTCTTCAAAAATTAAAAGAAAATATTAAATTTAGAAATACTTAGAAATTTTGCTTTGGAAATTCGGAAACAGTAAAAATACGAGATTTAAATCATCTTAAATGTGTCCCAATGTACATCCCGTATCCATGTCTGAATTCTGCAACAACAGAAAGCTAGACTAAATAAACAAATCTGTGACCAAAGTAATTGTTCTGTCATTGGGAGCAAACAAACTCAAAGTTGAAGCACAGACACAGTTTGTTTTAGATACTCAGACAACAAAGTTATGCTCTGGGTGATTGGCTTGGCTAAGAAGGGAACTCATGGTGGTATACAGGGTCTGGAAGCAGTGGCAGGTTACACAGGAGAAATTTAGGAGCATTGTCCAAGAAGCATTTAGGCATGGTGTCAGGAAACCCAAAGCTCAGCTAGAGTTCAGAATTCTAAGTGACATCCAGGACAACAGGATTCTGCCTCTGTGTTAGTTGAGTATGGGTCAAGTTCTTAGAATTACTTGTAAGCATAGGTCCAGGTAGGCTGCTTTGAATGGTGCTGAGATTGCTGGCTGATGTGCTTGCGAGACCATTGTCTCAACTTTGGAAGTTATGGAGATCCAGATAAATTCCTAATCACTAGAAAAAGTATATGTTGTACCCATCTTCATAGAAGGCCAAAAGGTCCACCCAAAAAGCTAGAGACTGTAGGTCTGCATGACCTGGCTGCTATGTATGATAAAATGTCTGGATCTGTAGACAAGAGGAGTCTAGGGAACATAATTTTCCTTAACTTTACTGACTTTAGACAATGTCTCCTAAAGTATTCTTGTGCTCAATTTGGGACATTACAGTTTAGATATATGGGCAAACAAATGCATAAAAATCTGATCAGGTCAGACTTTAAAGGTCTGTCCTGGGATATGTCCCATTCAGCTTTACCAAGGATCAGTCCTGGAGCATACTCTTCTCAAGATTACAGATTCCATGAAACTGGGAGGGCCAGTCAGTATGCTTGAAGGCAGTTCTACCATTCAGAGGGACCTTGACAAGCTGGAGGAATGGGCCAAGAGAAACCTTGTGAAACTTAGAAAGAACAAATACAAAATCCTGCAGCTGGGAAGGAAGAGTCACTGGCAGCAGTACAGGCTGGAGGCTGACTGACTGACAGACTGACTAACTGACTGACTGACTGACTGACCAACTGAGGAGCAACTTCACAGAAAAAAGCCTGGGGCCTCTGTTAGGCAGGAAGATAAACATAAGCCAGCAGTGTGCCCTGACAGCAAAGAAGGTCAACAGCATCCTAAGCTGTATGAACATGATACAGACGACAGAGTGATACATGAATTACACTGCCTCTAATAAACATTTGTTATATCTCATCTAAGACAGCTTGTCTAACTTCAGGCCCCGAAATGCCTGGAAGGCTTTGATCAGCTGGAGCAAGTTCAGTGGAGAGGGACCAGCAGGGCAGGGCATAGAGCACTTATCTCTTGAATGAAGGATGAAGACAGAGGGTTTATTTAGACTGCAGAAGGGGCAACTTCAGAATCACATAATAGCACCTTCCAGTATCTACGAGGAGGTTACTGAGAAGGTGGAGCCAGGGTCTTCACAATGGTGCCTACTGGGATGAAGAAAATTAATAGGTAAAACTTGAAACAATAAAGGTTTAGACTGCGTATAAGGAAAACTTTTTCAGTATGAGGGAAGCCAAGTATTGGAACAAGTTTCCAAGAGAAGGCATGCAGTCTCCATTTTTAGAGGTTTTCAAGCCTCAACTGGATAAAGCCTTGACCAATCTAATCTGACTTCACAGGTAAACTGCTTTGAGTACGAGGTTGGACATGAAATCCCCCTGGGATCCCTTCCAGCCCAAATGATCTTACGATGCTGTGATACTAAACTTTCCTGAAGTACCCAGAATCAGTAGAAAGGTGGACAGAGGATATTTTTGTCACATATTTCTACAAAAGCAACATAAAAATTCGGGATCCTAAGCAAATGTAAACAAGCAGAGAAGAAAGAAAGAAGACTGAATGCTTAATCACTATTACTTAAGTCATATCTTGAGAAGTATGTTAGGAAATCAATTGCTTTGATTTATAATTATGAAAATAAGTTTAGGATTTTCTATAACAAATTGTTCCCCACTGGGAAGCAAAGAAAAAGCACATTGTTAAAACACACATGGATCTCCAGCAGTCAACGTACATGCTCCTGCATAAAAAAGTGTTTGATAAAGAAGATTATGTGTAAAGTTTACTTAGTATAATGCACAGTACATGTTCAACTATTATTTCACTTTCTCTATATTTCAAATTCTGATGTACTTAGAATGTAATTCAGTATTCACTTTGCCTAGTGCAGACTAATCTCAAACAAACATTGCAGATTTCCAGCTGACATTCTGAATATGCACTTGACAAATGGGAAAGGCAAAAATTAAGCAAGGAGAGGAAAAAGATTAAAAAAAAAAATAAAAAGATATGCATGACTACGTCACTTGGAAAGAAAAAGACCCTCTCTGTCTCACTTTCACCAACTTAGCTACAGGTTTTTAATATGTCTAAGAATCCATAAAGAGTTTGACTGTGCTTCTCTCTACCTGGTTATTTATAACTTACAGATATTGACATGTAATTATTTTCTACTGCATTCTATAGCGTTTTATAAGTCAAGTTCAATCTCAGTAAGCTTCCTCTAACCTAAGTACCACTACTTCACGTTAATAAATGCAGAGTTTTGAATTAGGAGTGGCTGTATTCCAGGAACAGATTAAGTGTTCTATGACCCACAAATACTAATCAAGGCAGTATTATTGGTATGGGATGTTTGTCTTTGGAAAGGTGATTCATAGGAAGTAGAAGAGAGTTCAGAAAAGTAAGAGGTTTGGGTTTTGATTGACATTATTACATAACTCTATGGTGCCATTTTTTTATCATTAATCTTTGCAATAACTTTACACTATTAGAAATAAGCACTTCTGCTATCACAAAACTGTTTGGTTTACCATGTACACCTATACTGCATTAATGCAATTTCAAGACATAAAACATGAAATGAATAAGACTGTAATTTTAAATATCTCTTCCTCCCATAATCACTTCATAACAACATTTTGTCCTTGATTAGCCAAAAACATAAATTCCAAATTTCAGTTCCAGACTCAACACAAATCTTGATATTTTAATCACCCACAAGAAAAATTTTCTTCTCGATAGAATTCTAATTCATCACCTCCGTAAATATTATTTTCTAGAAATCTGTCTGAATTATGACTGTGCAACAGAAAGTAATGAACATAATTCCACTGACATACAGCTTGGATGCTATGTCCAGTTTTGGGCCCAAGACTTTGAGGTCCTGGAGCTCATTCAGAGAAGAGCAACGAAGCTGGTGAAGAGGCTAGAGAACAAATCTCATGAGGAGCAGCTGAGGGAACTGGGGTTATTCATCCTGGAGAAAAGGAGGCTGAGGAGAGACCTCGTCACTGCGATAGGATGAGAGGGGAATGGCCTCAGGCTGTGCCAGAGGAGGTTAGCATTAGAAAAAATCTATTCACTGAAAGGGTTATCAAGCACCGGAAAAGGCTGCCCAGGGAGGTGATCTTCCATGGCACTGAGGTCTGACTGACAAGCCTGTAGTTTCGGGGATCCTCTCTCTGGCCCTTCTCGTAAATGCCAGCCTCCCATCCAATGGAACTTCCCCAGACAGACTGGACTGCTAGTAGATGATGGAAAGAGGTTTGACAAGCAGCTCTGCCAGCTCCCTCAATACCCTTGGGCAAATCCCATTCAGCCCCATAGACTTATGAATATCTAATTTGCCTAGCAGGCCTCTAATCATTTCCTCTTGGATGAAGGAAGATTTGTTCTGCTCTTCCTCTCTGTCTCCTGGCTCGTGAGGCTAAGTATGCAGGGAACATCTTACCTTGCTATTAAAGACTGAAGCAAAGAAAGAATTAAGAACCTCAGCCTTATCCTCATCCTTTGTCACTATTGTTCCCTCTTCTCTTTGGCCCTTTTGTTGTTGGTACATTCATAGAAGGATCTTCTGTTATCTTTCACAGAATGGGCTAATCTAAGTTCTAATTGGTCTTTAGTCCATTTCATTTTATCTCTGCATGATTTCACTTCATCTCTGTAGTCCTCCTAAGATGCTTGACTCTTCTTCCAAAGATCATATATTTTCCATTTTCTCCTGATTTCCACACAGAGGTCTCTGCTTAGCCAGGCTGGTTTTCTTCCCTGCTGGTTCATTTCCCAGCACATGGGGACGGTTTGCTCTTGTGCCACCAGGAATTCCTTCTTAAAGAGCATCCAGCCCTCATGGGTTCCTCCGCACTTAGGGACTGTGTCCCACGGACCTTTATCGATCAGCCTTCTGAACAGTCCAAAGTATGCCCTCCGGAATTCCAAGATGGCCATTCTACTAACACCCTTTGCCCTTAATTCTCCTAGAACTGCGAATTCTATCATCTCGTGATCACTGTGCCCCAGGCATCCTCCAACTGTCACATCTCCCAGAAGTCCTTCTCTGTTCACTAACAGCAGGTCCAGCTTCCCTGGTTGGCTCACTCACCAATTGTATTAGGAAGTTGCCTTCCACACACTCCAGAAATCTCCTATTTCTCTCTGCTGTATTATACTTACTGCAGACATCTGGTAAGTTGAAATCTCCCAAAAGGACAAAGGTTAGTGAGTGTGAGTCTTCTCTGAGTTGCTTATGGAATAACTTTCCAGCCTCCTTACCCTGGCTGGGCGGTCTATAGCAGATTCCCACCATGATATCTGCCTTATTAGGTGTAGCTCTGATTTTCACCCATAGACATTCAACACCATTATCACCATCAATGAATTCAAAGCTGCCAAAACTCTCTCTAACATACAAGGCTGCTCTACCACCCCTCTTTCCTCACCTATCCCGCCTGAGGAATCTGCAGCCAGAAATAGCAACACTCCAGTTATGTGATTTGTTCCACCACGTTTCCATGATGGCAATTATATCATAGTTCTCCTGCCTTACAATAACTTCTAGTCCCTCTTGTTTATCGCCCATGCTGCGTGCATTGCTGTAGACACACTTCAGCTGGTCTGTTGATCCCGCTATGCTCCTAAGGAGAATAATCTTAATTGCTAAGCAACTACTCACTGAATTATCTAGCCCTTCTGTGGTGCCATCTGAAGTGCAACGCCTCACTTCCTGAGAGGTGGCAGACCAAGGATCCTTGCCGGCACACCATCCCTCAGAAACTGGAGTGCCATTCCCAGGTTTTTTTCAGTCAGGCCTGGTTATGTCCCCCTCTTCCTTCATATCTAGTTTAAAGCTCTATTAATAAGTCCTGCTATTTTCTCTGTGAGTATCCTTTTTGCCCTTTGGGGACAGGTGTACCCCATCCTTGGATAGCAAGCCTATCATGGTTTGCCCATCAACCTATAATCAGAGAACCCCAAGTTTTGCTCCTCACACCAGGTTCGGAGCCAGCTATTTATTTCTCAGCACTTTGTATTCAGTCCCTCGTCATTCCCAGTAGCTGGAATGACAGAGGAGAAGACAACTTGTGCCCCTGAACCCCTCATCATATGTGCCAAGGCCCTGAAATCCCTTTCAATGCCACGCACCTGTTTGGCTGCTCCTGTTTGCAGCACTCCGGTTGCAACTTTCCCTGGGGGCCATTTAAATTTCCCACAGTTGCTCCCAGGACCACCCTTTGCAACATCAGCCACCATGTAGGAGCTGCCACTTCCAGGAGTCAGAAGCCACCTACCGCTCTCTCCCTTCGGGGCCCCTGGGCTTTCCCTTCTCTGACAACCACTCCTTAACCTCAACCTATCGCTGAGCTGCAGCCCTTACCTTTTAACAATAGACGTTTTAATATTAGGACCTCCCTGGTATGGTCCATACATCATCTGTGCTAATATGCAGCTCAAATCAAAGTCCTTACAGAGTTCCAGATTGTACAGCCTTGACAAAAGGCAAGACCATAAGGTAGGTGTATCATTGAGAAGGGATGCATTGAACAGAGTGGTAAATCTACTGATGTATGTAGTTAAGCCCCTCTGAATCTCACAATAGAATTGAAATTCTATTTACATATTAAAATTGTTTCATAAATTTCGATAAAAAGAAAGGTTTCTTATTGATCTGATATGAAGACACAAAGATACCAGATATTTTGACCATGTCATTAACTGCTTAATTTCTGCAATACAAGGAGCACAATACCCTGGAGACACAAACATATTCCTCTTACATCCAACGTCCTAAATCATATGCTAATGCACCTTGGACAATCATTCATTGAGTATCAGATAAAACATCTCAGTCATTAACAGCAGCACTTATACATTTCCTTTATACATTTCCTTATCTTATACCATAATCTTTACTTTTGTTAAGTGCTGTAACAGTCTTCAAAAAATCTCAGAAATGTTGATAGCAAATCAGACATTTTAATAGGCATACTGGACAAACTCAAATAAATTAATTAAGTTTCCAAGTAGAGATTAGGTAGAATTGAGGTCCTTAATCTGATTACTTCAATATCAAAAGCTCCTGCTTAGTTGCTTTATATCATACAGTATGTATCTAAGTAGATGGTTGTCTCCCTGCTGGAAGTTATTTTTCCCTGGAGTTTTAACTATGTACTGACTCAGAAGTACTCCAGTCTGAGTAGCCTGGTGATTATCTCCCTTCTAAATATCACTGAATCCAGAGGAATCCAAACATTTCTCAGAACATGTTCAAAACATATGTACACTCACATACAAATGTAGAATATTAAACCTCTCATAAAAAGTAGTTACAACTGTTGTCTTGTTGTGTCCCAGTCTGGGATGCAAGGGGTGGGACTGACTCCTCCAGGCTGATTAAGGTAAAAAGTAACACCAACAATTGATCTAAAAGATATTTATTCTCACAGGCAAAAATCTTTGGAATAGGAAAGCATCAGTTTATCAAACGCTCAATATGAACAAAGGAAAAAAAGGAAAGGAAGGAAATAAAAAGGAAATAAAAGAAATATAACAAAGATTCACCACCCCAAGGCTCCAGTGCTGAAAGAATCCTTCCAGGATGGTGAGTCACAAATGGCCCCTCTTCTAGAGCAGGACAGTGCTTCTTCTACAAAAGTTCTGGAACTGAGTTTATGGGGGCTACTTTTTCCAAGCAAGGCTCTTCAGGAAGCATGCATGACTGGGCTGCTTGCGAGAGATAGATAAGGTGTGGAAGGACATTGCCTCTGCTAGAGTCTCAACCATGATTTAAGGCGGCCAAAAAAATCAGTCTCTTCCATGTCTATTCTGAGATGACAGGAGGGGAAAGACTTGCCATTCATCATTCTGAAGCAGTAACCAAGTTTTTTAAGACTTTCCTGTGAATACCACAGTGATTTCCAAACCCTCCTACACCTATATTTCCAAAATATACATTTTTCCAAGCAACTGGGAGTGAGGAAACAGGTTAAGGGAAGAATACCCTGCAAGGCTTATTGTCCTCATGAAAACTAGGTGAAATGAAAGGAGAGGGAGATGACAAAGACAATCTGTTTCCCTGCACTATTTCTGCATGTCACCCAGATACTATTCAACGCAACCAGAGAGTTAATCCTATGAGCTGTGAAAAACAAGTGCTTGAGACACCAGAATAAAGTGTCAATCGGTTCTACCAACCTACTCTTGCCTTGTAAATCTTGTCTTCCTTTTGCAAAACTCTGACACAAAGCAGACTGCAACCCCGGCATAATTCAAACTCTTTGAGATTGGGGCTTACATCTTGTTGGCAATATATGTATATTTTGAATCCTTTATGCTGAATGAAATTCTTTTCTTTGCAGAGGGTTTGTACTAGTGACCATTATATAAAAAGCAACACCTTTACTGCTTGTTTTAAAAGAAAAGTTTCCTGCTTTGAAATACACATCCCAGGAGAGGCTTCTGGGGTCTCAGCGTCAGAGATATAGAGCTCTCCGGAACACGGCCATGCTCTTGAGAGAGTTAGCATTCCAACATAGTATGGCAGACAGTAATTGTTGTTTGTGGGATTTCTAGAAAAGTGGAAAAGCAATGCACTGCCTCCCCCCTCCAAATGGTTTGGGTTTTGTGGAAAAAAAAAAAAAAAAGTTTGTGATTAACTATAGGAAAGAAATGTTCTACAGGAAAGGAAAGCTAGACAGTGTTTTTTCTCCAGCACTTAAACTTCCTCAGGAATCATTAAAGTTAAATATAAAATAGTGATTCAATAATTTTTAATGTACTTAATGCAGGATATCACAAGAGTGCACTGTTAGGATGCAGGCACACGATTTGATTACTATTGAGATGCTGAGGTTGAGCTGACTCAGCAGGACATAGAAAACAGCTGGACATAACAGGTAACAGTTACAGACAGCTCTGCAAAGGACATCTGCATCTCATGGATGTGCAAGGTGAGCTACATGGAAAGAAGCTGAGCCTCTCAGCCCCCAGGAGGAAGTGCTGGGGCCCTTTGGGGAGTGCAATCACGCAAGGCCAGCAGCTGCAAGGTAAGTGTGCCAGTAAGGCCATGCACTGCCAAAGCTACCCAGGCAGCAGTGTCAGAAAAATCCAGTTTGGCCACAGATGTAGCAATCTGGTATCAAAGGGGAAAGAGTAAATAGGAGCAGGTCATATACTCATGAGAAAGAAAGGGACAGATACAAGTGTGGCAAAAAAAAAGTTAAGGCACCAAAGGGGATGATATGGCAGACAAATGATGCAATCATTTTCTGGCTGTTGGGGATAATGGTTACACTTGATCACTGCAGCCTGATCAGGGCAAGAAACAAATTCAGTTGTCCTGATCACACCATACTAGTCAAACCCAGCCTTCATTCAGGGCAATGGGGCAGGGGAGATGCCCAAGATAAGTACAAAGAACTAAACATCCAGTTGTCACCATGCCTGCAGTTGCCACATGTCAGATGGAATCATTGCCTTCTTATTCCCTTCCTAATAGATGTTTAGAATTTGCATAGATATAACTGGTAAGCTGCATTCTGGTCCTATCAATGAGCTCATCACCAGGAGGGTACTCTGACCCTCCCAGCTCGTATGCTATCAGCCGTTCAGCAGCACTCTGCAATTAGTTTGATCAGTATTGATTGAATTATCCTTGTGTAGCAATGCAAGTAAAAAGGCATGGAATAAATTTATAATAAGATTTAATTTAACCATCACGAGCAGTTAGATTGTTGTTGACTTATTCTTTCTCAACTATGACTAGTATAAATTTCATAAGCACCACTGGAGCAATATCTAAACATTAATATAAAAGAAAAGTAACTTATTTCAGATAATAGTGAAGCCAAGACCTGTAAATATTACAATCAAATAGAAGTCTAGCTGTCATTGAATTGTCTTCTGAGAAAAGCTACTTTTCCACAGTCCTGAAACTTTTTCAAAGATAATGAAGGAAAAATAATTTCCACAGCTATCATCCGTGTTCAAATTGCTCTTTACCCTACTTTTGAAAGTATGATAAAGATTTACAAGATTTACACCCTTTCTACAACAGAAGCTCTAGTTCTGTTACTGCAGAAAACTTATAATCCATTGACATCAGAAAACACTTACTGAAAGTTGACTGTAAAGCCATTAGATGGTGAGATTACAGATGTTCCCACGAGTGCAGTTTCACATCGCAAAGAAACAAAACGAACAAAACAAACTCCCAGTGTACATAGACACTATTTGCTGGAATCTCCCTAAAATAGTTTTCTAGGGGAATAACCATATAGTTTCTTCAGGATGAAAATTACGTTTTTTCAGGTTCTTTTTTCTTTCTTTGCTTTCAATTTAAAAAATCTTAATCGCTATTCAGCTTCTGAAAAGTATTCTTAATAGTCAAATATTAGGAGGCTTGAACTACTGTATCGCTATTTTAGCAATGATGTTTAGCACCTTTTCAAAAATCAGATTGCAGTTTCAATTCTGTTCATATCTTTAATTACTTTTTTGAATCTCTATGCTGCAGTCTGTTAGCCTAATAGGTAAATCAACATGGAAGTTAGTGAAATCAGAGATCCAGACTCCTCAGAGAGGGCTAGGTCCCACTCTTGCTACATAGGTGCTTTTTTGCTAGTAAACTTTCAGAATAAAAGTTATTCTGACCAGATTTTATGAATACTGATAAGATGTAGGTGTCCTGGAGGTGTTTAAGGGACGGGTGGATGAGGTGCTGAGGGGTATGGTTTTGGGGAGTGTTAGGAATGGTTGGACTCGATGACCCAGTGGGTCCCTTCCAACCTAGTGATTCTATGATTCTATGATTCTATGTACCATTTTTTAAATTCAATGTATTAGTACAAATTTGGTTTTGACATGTATTGCCACATTAATTTTATTACCCATAAGAGAATGTAGAAAGAGTAAATTAAGATCTTTGCTATAATATTTGGCGAATGTTTACGTGCTTGAAGTGAACATAGTTTAAGTAAATTTAACTATCTAAATATTTTGCACTACAGTAGAGTGACTATCTGATCAGATGATTTTAAAATATGTATTTTTTCTTATAAGCTTACATCAGATATTGCATTTTCCATGCTAAATGCAGCACGAAGTAGAAAAATAGAAGCCAGTAGTCATAATCCAACAATATAAAATTGCAGTTTTTCTAATAGAACATTTCATAATAGAACATTATAAAGGCAAACACTTAACTGCATGTCTAGAAATATATGTATTTGTAAAAGAACATTGTTGTTGCTGCCACAGGGAAATAGCAAAATGTGTGTAAAGTCTTGAGAGGTATTTGCAAGCATATTTATATTTTTGCTGAATATTCTCTTATACTCACAAAGGATTGAAACCACATATATGTAACATGAAAAGGTCTGCATGTATATAATCATCTGTTGTTTCAAAATAGGACCTAATAAGGAGCAGATCCTAATTGTGTATCTGGTTGTGGTACATTATGGTTTTTAATCATACTGCAAACAGAGTACGTAGTGTATAAATAATTAAAAAAAAAAACCTCTCCCCAGAAATTATAACCAGAAAGTCCCTCTCAATATGTGAAATTTATTTCTGTAGTATGTGCAATGATGAATAATCCACTGAAACTAAATACAATAAAAAATCCCAAGATGTCAGAACAGGAATGAATTCAGCTCTTGCCTTGCCCAGAAAGCCATACTGCTAGCTGTTTGAGTCTTTCTTCCTTCACTGAGTTTAAATCTGCTGTGTGAATGATGGAAATGTTTCTAGTGAAAATTTGCTCTTACATGATAAATGTGAAGAGTCCTGAGGCATGCAGCTTGTTAGGGGATGCCAGGAAGAGAATTCTGGGATTGCGTGAGACTTATTATGGAATCCTTAAGGGAGGTACAAAAAGTTGGAAAAGGGAAGGATTAAGGTGCTGTGAAGAGGAACAAACATGGGCCAATGGAGAGAAAGGGGAACAAAAGGGGCTGATTGCTGATAAATAGGTCAACATATTTGTCTAGCCATGCTACAATGTCTTGTCTTCTTATTAAGCTCTGTTTCTGGCTGGCAGAGGGCTCTCTGTTCTCCACACATGTATATTTGGAGTTTTGAGTGCAGCCACTGGAGTCAGAACATGGGTGAGCACCTCTATGTCCATGGTGCAGCAGCTGGAGAGACTGGAGGGTGCATGTAGTGTGTGTGCGCGTGCGTGCATTGGACCAGACTAGCCAGAAAGTAAAGTTTGGGAAGATGGTATCAGATAAGTCATGGATCTCTGGAGAGGGGAGAGGATGTGAGAGTTAGCTTCTGGAGGGACCATGAAGCAAGGAAATTACCAGAAAAGCCAGGAGTCTGACAGCCAGCCCAGGACCAGCTACTAGAGAGGCCATTTGTATGTCTGTGCATGCAGCAGCTGGTGGATCCACGTGTCTACAGCTGAGCAAAACTCTAAGGCCAGCTACTGGGGGAAATACAAATAGCTATATATTTATTTTTCCATTATTGATTTTTACCTTGATCAGCCAGAGAGGAGAACAAGATCAAGCCAGTTTTGCTGGTATTTTTCATGCCAGTGTTGTGTGATTTTTTTTTCACCTGTGTGTGCATTGTGTCCCCGTGTGCATGAGTGCCTATCAAGAACACGTGTCCATCCTTACTACCAGCTGGACATGGAGACATGGGACTACAGCAGCGTCATATAAATGGACTACCAGATCTGGCAACTCCTAACAGTTCCTACTACAAGACTACCACACCTTTCCCCACCATGCATTCAAAGTTAAAATTTACGTGATATACTATTTACTTGGGCAGTAAAAAGAATAATTTTGGAGAGCTGGAAATAGACAGTGCTAATTATTTAAGGGACAAACAACTGTTATTTGGAAAGCTCGGGACAAAGCATATGTTATAAACACAAAAGGAGGTACAATGTAAAATGAAAAAAAAAAGCAGTTGGGCATTTGCATAAGAAGTTCACCTGTAATAAAAAATAAAAGAGGTATTTGTAGTGGGCAGTGAAATTTGAATACTGAACTAGGATAACCTTAATTAAGAAGAAAAGCTGGTAAGCTAGGGGCAAGAAGTGAAGAGCTGGGAAATGGCTGTGATATGGCAGTGAGAAAAGAAAAAAGCAAGGCATGACAATAAAGTGAGATATTGTCAGTAATGTGCTATTCTTACATTGCAATGAAGTTCATATAATCCGCTAGGAAAAAATAAAATTAGGAGAGTATTAGCCCATGCACCTGAGTTTCTAATTAATGAAGTAAAAGCATCAACTAATGCAGTGGAGTTTCACAGATGTGAATTTCTTTCTTAACTCTTAAATGCATAAATAGAGCAAAACTATTAATGCTCACTCCAGCTGAAAAAAAAAAAGAAAAGAAAATCCTTAAAAAAAAATTACTGAAATGGTGTGAAATGGTAACTTGTTTCAATATCAAAAGATTTCATTCCTTCAAACACCAAGTAAACTAAAGTATCAGAATGCCTGAAGAGTATCTGTTACTCAAACTCTTGTTTGATGTTTTGTGGATTATTTGGCTTCACATTTCATCTCTTACTTGCAACAAGGCTAATTTAGTATTAAAAAACTTTCTATAGATATACATAAAAATTCTAGTTGTACAACCAGATTAGTAATACAAATATAATATCATGGCTTCTGAAGGACTTAGTTATGGAATTTGCATCTGAATTCTTCAAAACCACAGTTCAAATCTGTCAATTAGAACAAGTAAACAATTGATCAATAGGCTGGACTACAAAAGCATTACAGCATAACATGGAAATCACCAGATGTTTCTAAGAAGATGTTAAAGATTTTCTTTATTTGAATAAAATAATGGGGTCTAAGAAAATCTCGTATTTAATGAGTACACAAATTTTCGTAGAAAATATTGTTTGGGTCTACAGTAATGATTTTCAAATCACAGATGAAAATTTCACACTCTGGAATATGAAAAGATTCAGGGGCTTCTGGGTCTTCCAAAGACATAAAATGATGGTTTGAGAAAAGAGAAGAAAGTTCTTGTTGAAGCTGTAACTGGCAAAGTTTTGCTGGAAGGTACTTTGGCTCGGAATTCATTCTACTGGGTTTTGCATAGTCTGGTGTATTACTACAACATTGCTTGTGTCTGATAATCACACGGCTAGAAAAAGACAGCAATTGCCAGTGATGGATGATGACTAAAAATATCTCACAACATCCAAAAGGAAAGAAGCATCAGCAAGAAATAACCTGTGATATATTTTTCTTGTGCTGGAAAACTTGTGGCAAATTATTGCCCCTTTGACAGGTACTGCATCCAGCCTTTTTATACTGGGGACCTTGGTATCAGACAGGACAAGCAAGAGTTTTGTTGATGTGATGCTAATAATCCCATGCTAATAGGCTTCCTTGCAATTCATGTATAGCTCAGTGCTGGATTTCTCCTCAAGAAAAATGTATTGGTATAGGTAAATATATAACTCCTGGACAAATTTTACAACAAAACTGCAACAGTGATGTACATAAGACTACAAACCACATCTAAGTCCATACTTTAAAATGTTAAGAAGGCCAGCACATCACAGGCAAAAACATGTAAGGTAGTTGATGCTTTCAAATTACACAGAAATGATCACTAAAATAAGTCAAATTTGTGGCCCACTTGTAAATTTATAAACAGTTAATCTTTGCTCAGTTGCAAAATTAAGCTCTTTATCAAGCAGATAAAAGCAAAAACATCAACAAGACCCCACAAAGCACTAGTCATAATTCTGCTGTCCCTCAAAGCAGGGATAATCTCTATTTTTGGCTCTTAAAAGTGAAGAACAAATGAAATTATATACTTTGCAGAAAGTTTGATTAATTCTAAGGTCATACAGTTTTTAAAATAGTGAATTAGTTCTGTTTTTTTATTAATAATTCTCAGCAGAATTCCAAAACTGCCTCAGTGTATCATAACTAACCCTGTAGTATGGCATCTTCAGTGTAATAGTAGTAATTCATATAAACAAAAATCCTGTACACATACTGAGAAATTAAAACTGTATTTGACAGAGAGCTAGATTTAATAAAAAAATCCTCCTCATACCAAAGATTAAAGCAAAATTTAACAAATCTAAAGGAAAACACTGTACAAGTGAAAATTGACATACGATGTGTGTCTTGATGTGATGGTAGATTAAAAGGGATATAAAGAGAATGAATATAAAGAAACAACAACACATTTCACTGTAAATGTCAAACAGTGTTATTCTGAAAAATGTCATTGCAATAATTAGATGAAAATGGCTCCAACTAATATGTACTATGTGGTCACTTTCAATGTATCAATTGAGGAACGTTATATTATTGCTAGTTACTGCAAAAGCCTCTAAATATCTTACAGAGTTGACTCTTCTAAAGGAAATTTATGAAGTTATAAAATAGCCAAATATTAAACTTTGATTCATAGGACCCAGACTGAAATGCAATTTCTTTTATATTAACTTTAAAATTAAAAAATATGTTTGTACTTGGGAACTCAGGGCTAGAAGGCTGCTGGGTCAGTGACTTGGGCTCCCTGTTATTAAAGGCAGACAGATTGTATGAGTATTTTTGTACATTTCTTAATCTTCATCCTAGCAGGTCATTGCATTTTTGTCCTTCATCACTCTGAATAAAAAGTTGTTCTAATACTTGACTATTCTGAGGGTTAGAAATTACTAATTAGCAACACAAATTTATTCATGCTCACTTGACAGGTTTTTTTCTTCTTTGGACAACATTATCCTCTAGCTTTGATACGTCTCCTCTTGTCTGATATTTCAGTTTCTAAACAAATAATATTGATACTCTCTGCCCTCTTTCTTCTACCTAAGTAAACCAAAGCTCTTTATGTTTTAACAGTAGAGGTTCTACATTTTTTTTTTCATTTTAGCTGTTCTATATCTGCAGATTTTATCTGTGCAATATCCCAACTAGAATTCAGATCAGCCCTGTGCAATAACATTCTCATGTGTCCTGGAAATACCTTATGCATTTAAATCTTAAATCTCATTTACCTTTTCCTGGCTGCAGTTACACACTGAGGAGGCACATGAGTACCCCATGGCAAAACCCAGGTTTTCATAGGCTGTCTTCAGCTCATCAACTGAAAGCATTTTGGTGCTCGGGATAACTCTTCCCAATTTGCAAGGTTAACCAAAATTTTCTCTGTTATAGTCTGACTCCTTTGTATTGACTGTACTTTCTCTTGATATCTAGTCCAGCAGCCTTCTGGGTTAACACAGTTATTTTAAAACTATGTCAGTAATATTAAGCAGGAGATAATACAAAACAAGAACAAAACAAGTGAGCAAAAATCCCTTGAATATGACTTTTTGAAGTCAGCTATAACTTCCTAAAAATATAATTACATGCACAAGCACTTTTATATTTCCCTGACTTGTCATCCTGTGCCACAAACAATCATTGCTTCTCTAAAATAATAAAATCCCTAAACACTTCTTTAAATAAAGAAATAACTCAAAAAGGGGTAGTACATGCAGAAGCTTTTTAATGCCTGGCTGATCTATCATAGATTATGGTAATATAAATTAGGAGAATATATTAAAAAAAAAAAAAAAGAAAGAAAGAAAGAAAAAGGAGAGAGGAGAAAAGATAGAGAGAGAAAGTGTAAAGACCAACAAAACAAACAAGTAAATACACACTAAATGTGATATGGACTAATGAAGCTGCATAAAATTGCAATATAAAAATAGAATACCTGAGATTTACCTATCTGCAGTAAACCCACAAAATATTGGGACATTATATTGGAAATACATACAGGCAAGCTGAGACTAGAATTTGAGCTTTGGAGGAGCAATTTTGCATTTCACTTTGAGAGAACTATACAGGTATTTTTAACTTTCTAAATAGAAATGATCCCAAGAATATCTTTATCAGCAGTGCTTGCAGCTGAAAGAAACATAACAGTGTAGACAGTATTTTGATCTGGGCCTGGAAGTAGACTGAGAATTGTACAGCATCATCTTAGCTGTAGTGCAGTTTGGAGCACAGTTTTATGCATTAAACCCCCTTTGCAGTGCAGGGGAAAGTAGGACCTTGCAATAAGAACAAGACAGTAATGTGGTTAAAGGCAATTGATAAAAGACATTGAGGACAGACACTGGTTTCTGAGGTGAAAAGAGCTTTTCAAGGCTAAATACAATACTTCCATCAACAGCCTAAAACTGTCTTAAAAGTAAGCTTTTACAATTCCCACTTTTTTCTAAGCACAGGACAAAAAATTATTTATTTCCTTTGAAATACAGCATGATAGATAATAGAACTATGGATTTTGCTTTCAATGTTTGGATAAACTCTGGGTAGCTTGTTAAAAAGGGTTGTGGAAGGCTTATGAAACTAGTTTTTTTTGGCCATAGTCTAGCACGCTCAGTGGAGGTTTCCTGTCTACAACATCTGTGAAGGCTAGAGCTAATCCATGCTAAAGTCTTAGACACAGAATAGGAGCCAGGAGTGGGGGGCATGTGTGTCTGTGTGTCAGGAAACTGGAAGTAATTGTATAGAATTTGGTTTGGGTTAAGAGAGTTATTCCAGTTGCTCTTCACCAGTGAGAAGGTCTGAACACATATGGATGCAGAAAGTAGAATTGTTTCCTGATTCTACTCGTGTATTCTTTTCTCCTTTTAATTACTTTGCAGTTCTGGTTTAAAATGAAACATTAGGTTTCATCCCATTTTGGGGATCCTTTCCCTTACAGAAAAGGGGTGACTATTCCACCAGGCGACTCTGAACATGAGGGGGTCCTGCAACAGCACTGTGAAAATAACATATTAATCCACGGTGACTTTGACTTTCATTTGACACTTTGCACCTTTCTTGGAATCACAGAACCAGAAAATCATTAAAGTTGGGAAAGACGTCTAAGATCATCAAGTCCAACCATCTTCCCAACACCACCAAGCCTACTAAACCATGTCCCAGAGTGCAATGTCTACCCATTTACTGAATACTTCCAGGGAAGGTGATTCCACCATTTCCCTGGACAATCCGTTCCAAAAATTCACCACTATTTCAGTAATTTTTTCTAATATCCAATCTTAATCTCCCCTGGCACAATTTGAGGCCATTACCTCTTGTCCTATTATTTGTGACCTGGGATAAAAAAACAGCACCCACCTTACTATAACCTTCCTTCAGATAGTTGTGGAGAGCAGTAAGGTCACCCCTCAGTCTCCTCTTCTCCAAGTTAAACAATCCCAGTTCCTTCAACCATTCCTCATAAGTCTTGTTTTCCAGACTCTTCAGCAGCTTCATTGCCCTTCTCTGGACACACTCCAGCAACTTGAGGTCCTACACGCTGTGAGGGGCTGAAAACTGGACACAATATTTGAAGTGCGGCCTCACCAGTGCTGAGTACAGGGGCACAATCACTTCCCTGCTCCTGATGACCACACCATTTCTGATACAAGATAGAGTGCTGTTGGCCTTCTTGGCCACCTGAACACAGTGCTGGCTCATGTTCAGCCAGCTGTCAAAGGGCACCCTCAGGTCTTTTTCCAATGGGCAGATTTCCAGTCGCTTTTCCTCAAGACAGAAGCATTTCCTGGGGTTGTTGTGACTGAAGTGCAGGACCTGGTACTTGGCCTTGTTGAATGCTATATAATTGGCCTCGGCTCATCAATCCAGCCCATCCAGGTCACTCTGCACAGCCTTCCTGCCCTCACACAGATCGACATTCCCACCTGATGCAGTGTCATCTGCAAACTGACTGAAGGTAACCAGCAAGTTTCTGCAACCCCAGCAGTAGGTTCCCCCACGACTCTCAAGAGGCTTAGGTCCCTGTTCTGGGAAGATTCAAGGCCCAGTTCTGATATGGCCAAGCTGTGCAATGTTAGCTCAGACTTCTGAGAAAACTGCTAAAGTGTGAGAAAGGTAAATGTATAGTCAAAGTTAGGAATACTGAGGCACGTGTAATTAGTAGACAGATCAGTACAATCCATAAAAGAAGAAAGCAAGTTGGAATAATTGTATTATACATATAAGGATAATATTATGGCTAAAGTTAACTCCACATGTCCAAAGGACACATGGCATTGCATGTTGAGAAATCAAACTTCAAATAAAGTCTGTTCTGAAATGCCTTGCAGCCTAAACTCCACAAGGAGGAATAATTAATCTCAGTGAAGCTGAATGCTAATTAAACACCGGACTTTTCAAAGCTAGGATGTTTCTAGGGATGTGCTGAGGCACAATTATAGGAACCTAAGAATACTTTAAGTTTAAAATAAATAGATGAATTAGAGTCAAGGCATCTGTAGGCCTGAATGATCGTATAAAAGGGAATATTTTGGATTAGAATTGTCCATGTTCTAGGTCATATTCTTAGATGTAATATTAATTCCAGGGTGAGGTGTGCTGATAGAAAGGTTAAATGTATCTATTTGTGTCAGCTGGTCGCATATCTCTATTAAAGGTATTCACTAATCTGAAAAAGCACCAGGAAAGACTATTCATCATTCATTTTATATGATATTGCTGTGCCTCCAGATTTTTTTTTGATGTTGCTGATATATATTGAAATGCACTGAAAAGCACAAAACTTGCAGGTAACAATGGTTTATTCCATGCAATGCTGTCTCATGGCAGTACTGCCACAGGGAGTCCTGCAGGGGTTGTTTCTTCACCCATAAGACAGCTGGTGCCAGCTAACATTGGATCTTCATGCCTCGTGGTCACAGAAACAAATGGTGGCTCAATAAACATCCTGTTAACCTTCCCACACCTTGTGGTGGGTTGACCTTTGCTGATCACTAGGTCCCCACGAAGCCACTCTCTCACCTTCCCTCCATCAACAGGGCAGGAGGAGAAAATAAGATAATCATTCATCAATTACCCTCATAGGCAAAAAAGGAAAATTAATTTAATTTATTGCTAATAAATAACAGACAGTGAGAAATAAGAAGAAAACTAAAACCACCTTCTCATGGCTTCACCTTCCTCCAAGGCTGAACTTCACTCATGTACTCCCCGAGTGCGTGAAAGACATGGACATACTGGGGTGAATCCAGTGGAGGTCTACCAATACGGTCAGGAGCTGGAGCACAAACATGACACAAGAGCAAAGGCAGAGAGAGCTAGTTTTGCTCAATGAGAAGAGAAAGACTCAGGGTACATGTTACTGCTGACTTCAGCTACCTAAGGAAATGTTCTAGAGAAGATGGATCTAGAGTTTACTAGGAGATGCAAAGTAATACAAGGAGAGCAATGAATAGCAGTTGCAACAAGGGAAAATCCAATTAAGTATTTGGAAAAATTTCACCAAGAAGAAGGTCAGAATACAAAAGCTGCAGAATTCCTGTTGTTAAACCTAGGCTGAACAAGAACCTGAGCTCCCTGGTGCGACTGAACACTTCAGTGGTGAACTGAATTCTTCAAGCAGGTTGGACTATGTGACTTTAAGAAGTCCTTTCCAACCTAAATTATTCCATGATTGTACAATTCTAATTCAAGGCATGTTCTAACAGCCAACAAACGTGAACAACAGAGGAAGTTTTCAGACAGGTACAAGGCTTCCTCCTGACAAAGTAAACTCGTTTCCCTTCTGTATATCTAGTACATTTCAGTGAAAAAAAAATATTTTCAGTTTTCGAACTATTGCATACAAAGCCAGTACATGCTAAAGGGAAAATGCTGTATATATGGAGACAAAAAGTTATTGTTAGCTTAATTAAAACTGGTTTCATCATTAGTTGTGCTCCTTATAAAGGGAGACTTAAGATGAACTGAACTGCACAAAAATCTAGGAGAAAAAGAGCTTGTCAGTCAAAACTCTTTCATAATTATATTCACCAAGGAAACTATTCAGTAGGCTGAGTTATTCAATAAATGTATTTAATTGACATGAACATATAGGCCCTGATCCAGTTGTTATATTTTTGTGCTGCACCATTCATTCCCTTGACAGCACATACTGAAACATACTGAAACAAAGTTTTAGTTCGATTTTCTTTTTATAAGACAGAGCTTATTCCCTGTTTGAGTATTTTACCATATGGAGACAAAGATAAAACGAACTTGTGTATAATTACATCTCTAAATAGTTCCTGTATACCCCTAATTCAGCAATATTTGGGAATGTAAGTCCCGTATCAGCTCCCAGGTGTTTGTTTTTCTTCTGGTTTTGTTTGGTTTAATACAGAATATGGGGCCATAACAATACTCCCATGACAATCTCATACATCACAAAATTGGGAAAAAATTTCTTTAGTCAGTTTCTTTCTGGCCCCATTACTTTTATATAGTTGTTATGGCTCTCCTTGTCATTCTGGCTTTTGTATTTATTTTTATTCTAATTCTTATTAGGTCTCTATTGCCTTTGATTCTGCAGGTCTTTGCCAATTAAATGCAATTTTATATTCTCTAAGGGTTAGATTTTAAGGATGTAGTTCTTCTAAACTATCTGAACAAGAAACACGTGGATCAAAAAGAAAAAAAAGTCTGATTTAACCATTAAAAAATTGATTTATTTCATGTCAACAGTAATAAATTTCCAATCACATGAATACTGACTGGATCATGGTGCAATGTGGCACTTGTCATCAAAGAAACATAAATCTCTTTACAAAGGGGATGAAGGGGAGCAACATTTTTTTTACCACCATTTTTAATGACTGTAGTTGTCAAATATGATAAGTATTAGCAGAGCTTGCTTTCATACCTAATTCTTGATTATTTAAAGACAGAATCTTGCAAAAGCAGCCGTTAGTTCAAGAATGGCCAATTATGCTGAGTTTTCTTGTAGACACAATGAGTTTTGGAAAAAATAACTACATAAGTGCTTGCCAAAATGCCAGCAACCTTCTTACACTTCATCAGTATTGCAAGAAGATTACATTTCCTTTCAGTTATTTGATATTTGTAGTCTCAGGCTTAGTTACTACTTTGCATACTACGCAAGTTATTGCTTTCTGAACACCTTCACTATGAGGCAAGAAAATACTTTGATTTGATATTAATGCTAATTTTTCCTATAGTTTCAGAATAATTTCTGTCATTTACCATCAATAAACCTTCTATACTATCAGAACATCATAACATCTTCTGTAGCCTACTGTGTTCTGTAGCCCACCATGTTCTGTGAAGGCAATCCTCATAAAAAAACTTTACGTGAAGCTGAAATCTCTTTATTTCTCTTTCTATGTTTCATAAAATTATATCCAATGCAAGGATACATCATTTCTTTGCAGCATCAAAAATGACATTTTGGTACTGAAGATGACATATTTTTATAAATATTTTTGCAGCTAAATCAATATTTGATGCAGCTCACATGAGAGTTTTTAGATAGCATTGCTTTGCATAGATTGTGATATGGACACCTCTTGTAACCAACAACATAGTAAGTAGTTCTCAGATTGGACACAATTCATTCAGAAGTTGTCTTGCATATGAGATGACTTCTGTCTGACAAACAAACTCTAAAATCTTCTCTGGTTGCTTATACTCAAATGGTGACTGGCATGTTGATTTTGGAGGATCTAAGCATGAGTAGTGCTTCAGTTTCATGTTATGAACTTTGCCAAATAATGTTCTTATGAAGCAGTTTTTTCAATGGATCAGTTAGCTATTCTTCTCAGAACATGTGCTGTGCACAACATTTAATCTTATTCTGAAACTTCTGTAATGGCTTCTCGTCCTATGGAGCTTCCGCTGAGGACAGATTTCATTTTTCTGTCATCTGGATTGAATCCATGAAAAGAGTATATGTATTACAATTTTTTCTTTCACCATGAATCAGATTGCATCTGGACTTATACTGATATTTTCTGCTTGAGTAATGATATCATTTTCTTTAATGACTGATCACATTCTTTCTGAACTAATGACATTTTTTCAGGTCTTCAAGTGTTACAGGAGTACATATTAATTCTACAGATTCCATTGTTGTGATGCAACTTTTCCTTTTCTGAGCTTGTGCTAAAAAAAAGGAGACAGAATATTAAGTTTTAAATTTGCCTTACAGTGTCTTGAAAATTCATGTTCAAATGGCTTCTCATCAACTCTTGTTTCTCATTATTGTTCTTTTTCACCTAGAATAATGTAGCAATGAGTTAGCACTGTCCAAATAATTTACTAAAGCCTTCATGAATCAAAGAAATCTAATTTTCATTTTCATCTCTATTAATCTATAGACAGGGCAAATTCACTTTAGGTCAATCCTTTCTTTTTTTTTATCTAGGTAAAACTCTGAATCTATCACTGAAGACCCAATATCCATTCTTCATGCCGCTTTCTTTATGTGAGTTTTCTCCTCAGACTTCCCTGGACTGTTTCCAGATATTGTCTAATAAGATTTTAATGTAGAGCCAGAACCCTTGTTGATTACTGTAGTAGTGATGTATCCCACCTGTCTGCTTACTGCAGACTCCACTGTTCATCTGCTTATGGGTTGTTAATTGTACCAATGACAATTTGGTCTTTGAAGATAACATCTGCTAGAAATGTAATACCATACTCCTTTCTTTGGATGGGATCAGGTATCAGGATCAAAATCTTATTTTATCTCAGTACTATGTCTGACACTGTATATACCCATATATAAAATTAAGGTTCTGCAACACTGCAAATTACAGGCAAGTTTATTTTGCCTGTCCGTGTATCAAGTTGATCATATTCAAGTTCAGCAAGAAATTTGTGACACTGTCCTTATTAAACCTATCTCTGGACATGGAAAAATGGCAAACTAATTTCTACATCTAGGATACTTTATTCCAAAGGAAGTCAGATTAAGGACTGGCACGTTTGTACCACTAGAAGTGCAGTTTCTCTGAATAAGTTCTTGGTTTATGTATTTTGTCCTGGCTCTGAAGTGAGCTGAACAGGTCCTCCAAATTCAGCTTTGTTTAGTGCCTTGTGTAAGAGCTTATGCTACCTTGCCAGCATTTAACTAGGACATGATTACTTGTTCTTTGTCCTGATATGATTTATGAGGCTTTGCAGAACACCAACTGACAGTAAATTTAGTTTTACCCCCGCATATATTACTGAGCTTCAAAGTATGCAATATTTTTGCTTCTTTTCTGTTCTCTTCTTCTGGCTTCTCTTAAAGTATGGATGTGAGCTTTAAAATATTTACCCATATTCGTGGTCTGAAGGGCCAAAACCAGACCTCATTGACTACTGGTATATTGGGTTGAAAACTGGTTGGATGGCCGGGCCCAGAGAGTGGTGGTCAATGGAGTTAACTCCAGCTGGAGGCCAGTCACAAGTGGAGTTCCTCAGGGCTCAGTACTGGGTCCAGCTCTGTTCAATGTCTTTATCAATGACCTGGATGAAGGCATTGAGTGCACCCTCAGCAAGTTTGCAGATGACACTAAGCTGGGAGGAAGTGTCGATCTGCTGGAGGGTAGGGAGGCTCTGCAAAGGGATCTGAACAGGCTGGACTGCTGGGCCGAGACCAATGGGATGAGATTTAACAAGGCCAAATGCCGGGTCCTGCACTTGGGGCACAACAACCCTATGCAGCGCTACAGACTGGGGGAAGAATGGCTGGAGAGCTGCACGGAAGAGAAGGACCTGGGGGTGCTGGTTGACAGCCGACTGAACATGAGCCAGTAGTGTGCCCAGGTGGCCAAGAAGGCCAACGGCATCTTGGCTTGTATCAGAAATGGGGTCACAAGCAGGTCCAGGGAGGTTATTCTCCCTCTGTACTCAGCACTGGTGAGACCACACCTCGAATACTGTGTTCAGTTCTGGACCCCTCACCACAAGAAGGATGTTGAGGCTCTGGGGCGTGTCCAGAGAAGAGCAACAAAGCTGGTGAGGGGGCTGGAGAACAAGTCTTACGAGGAGCGGCTGAGAGAGCTGGGTTTGTTTAGCCTGGAGAAGAGGAGGCCGAGGGGAGACCTTATTACTCTCTACAACTACCTGAAAGGAGGTTGTGGAGAGGAGGGAGCTGGGCTCTTCTCCCAAGTGACAGGGGACAGGACAAGAGGGAATGGCCTGAAGCTCCGTCAGGAGAGGTTCAGGTTGGATATCAGAAAAAAATTCTTCACAGTAAGAGTCATTGGGCACTGGAATAGGCTGCCCAGGGAGGTGGTCGAGTCGCCTTCCCTGGAGGTGTTTAAGGAACGGGTGGATGAAGTGCTTAGGGACATGGTTTAGGGAGTGTTAGGAATGGTTGGACTCGATGATCCAATGGGTCCTTTCCAACCTTGTGATTCTGTGATTCTGTGATTCTGTGATTCTGTGATTCTATATGAATATGCAAATTTTAATCTTTAGTTTCAAGAATTTATTTATTGCTACTTAGCCTCTTGTGGTCCTGCGCCACTTGAGAAGCATTGTCAGCCCTGAGATCAAACAAAAAATTATTTTTGGTTCCTTAACATTCCTAATTGCCCAGAGAGAGAGAAAGCACTTTAGTAGCTGGGTGTATGCTTTCCGAGAGGTCTATAATGCAGTGTGGATGACCTGCATACATATAGGGCTGCTCTACGCAGATGAATGGCTGTACTCACCCTTCCATTTCCTCATTTTCAGATTCTCACATTAGACTTCAGAGGTGTCAATGCAGCTTCAATATCTACTGGCCAGCTACTGCTGGTGATACTTTTGGACAGTGCCCGCACTTCCCATACAGAGTTAAAAACCACCACTAAAAAGAGGATTGCCAAGTGGAAGTAAGGACTGCCTTGTAGATTGTTATGGTGAATATTAACTCCAATTTAGTAAATCTTCTAGTTGTCTGAAGGCCTAAGTATAACCAGTTCAGTAAAAACTTTACAGCAGACTTCATTGATCTTCATTCATAGCTGTTGACATCAGCAAGTAAGAATCATAAAATGGAGCACTCTAACACAGTCCAGAGGATATGTTTAGACATCTCACTCTCTTAGTCTACTGAAGGGGCAAGTACATATAAATTATAGCTTGAAACCCCTCTTTTTATTTTTTTTTATTCTATTTTTATAGTGATTTTTTACTTAATAATGTTATTTCTACTTTTTCCTTTAATTTTATTTTGCCCTAAGTGAACAATTCTGCATATAGTTTTTCTTTAGACAAACCAACTTTACTACAATTTTCTTGTTACAGCAGTACCCGCTGTATGTCAGGCACTTGAGATAAGACTGGGATCTTAAGAAAGTTCTTTTGTGACTTGCATATGACTAATTGCATTGACAGTTCAACATACCCCGCTAGGAGCTGCTCATCACAGAGAACAGTGTGATAAGAGAACGGTTGAACTCTTACCTCCCATTACTGCCCAAAGCCCAAGGCAGGAAAACAGGGATCAGCACTGATGGCACATTCCTCTGAATCTATGTCAATTTTTTGTTAAATATTCAACTTCCTTTGAAATACAGACCGTTGTCAGATCAGGAGCTTCTAACAGAAAGATATTTCAGTGGAAGACTTCTACTTCACACTTTTTTGATGGTTAGTAAGAGAGGGCTTAAGCCACCATCTTCTCTGAACAGATTGCAGCCCCACAGGCTGCTCTGGGACTTGTGAAGGGAGTGGACAGCTGATTAGTTATTTTCCTTCCTCCTAGCAGCTGAAAAAGTTTCCAACAGTGAGGGCAAAGATTTAGCAGCTTTTTTGACCTCATCCTGTCTTCAGTTCTTCTCTCATGCTCCCCACCGTTTCACATGCTCCTCCTCTAACCTTGTAAACTAATCAGGGCTAGAGAAAAAAACTTTTCTCCTGCTGTAACAGCTGTTCCAATAGGGCTTAGGTGTCTGTTCACCCTCAATCATTTCCAGTGCAGAACTGTTATGTATGGATGTAAAAATTTAAAGATAAAATCCCCCTGACTTCTGTTGTCAGATCATTAGTTTGTATCAACTGATGTTGTCATCTTGTTATATGATGCACTTCTCGAGTCCAGTATTTAGACAGGTCAAGGCCCAAAAATACCAAACAGCTTCCAAGTCCTTGTAGCTTTTATATCTAAAATATTAAGTCAGTCTGTCTGCTTCAACACTGTTGTATTGGGTTTTTTACATTTTGTTTGCATGTCTTTTAGAGGGCCATAGGTCAGTGGCCGTGACACAGCACGTTGTACTTTTACTGACCTGCATTCTTCAATGTTGACCTCTCAGTGTCTCTGCAGAGTTGAGGAGAAGTGGTGGATTACATACCATCTTGTAACCTTTGGTTCTGGAAACAGTAGCATGTTTTAAAGATATTGGTACACAGTGAAGGGTTGTGTTGTAGGAGTCTTACATTTCAATTTCCTTTTGAGTGTGAGTCCAGGAAGATATAATGTCATTCCTAAAATCTTCACCTAAAATCTGTGCTGTTTAAGCAGAAAATGGCACTGCTTCTTACAGGGAAACGTTGAAAGATATTTTTTTGAATGATGGCATTTGTATTACAGGGTAAGGTTATGATTTCCAACTGAAAAATCAGATTAGACTACATAACTACAGTGTTTTGCAGCCATGCTATAGATGTTGGAGCATGATTATAAATCTGGACTTGTGATAAAAGGCCATCTTTGTAGTGGCAGTTCTCAGAGGTGAACAGATAGATCTGTGGAGCTTTAAGAAAAGGAGGAAGACACCTTCCCTCCGATGAATATTTTTTTTTTTTGTTTCACCTCACCATATGCTGGAACTGGACTGAAGATTTGATATCACATATGAGGAGACACAGAGTAGTACCCTACACCCATGCAGTGAACACAGGAATTGTGAAATCCCTTTTCAATACCACACTGGTATCCATATCAATACCATTTAAACAGAGGATACTTATGTGCCATAGATTCATGACAAAATTTCCTAGAAGATAGAAATCCTGTTAAAATTACCATTTCATGGAACAAAAATTACCAGAAAGTGAGTGAAATCTGTCTTCAGCTAAGATACACAGGAAGGAGGGGAAAAAAAACAACCATAAAGAGCTATCAAAACCTATCACCCTTACTGCCTCAGTGGTTTCCAGTATAGTCTACTATGATCTTTTGACTGGGAAGAAGATTCACAATGAAGGTGATCATGAACAGGAAAAACTGCATCAAGACAAATTAGCATCCCTGATGGAATTTTGGCAAAGCACAAGCATGAACAGTGTCAAGTCTGACTTTAGTTCTTTGTTTGCCTTAAACACTCAGTTGAGGGCTTGCAACCTCTTTTTGTGGTGCCGTCAATGAACAGCAGATGGGGTGCAGCAGCAGATGCTTCCCGGAAAATATTGCCTTGAGGGCCTCATCTGTGGTGCCACATTCAATAGGATGGGAGGTGTAGGAGTAAGCACCACTTCCCCAACCCTGTGTGCTGATGGGACAGGGACTGACTTTGTAAAAGAACTTGCAAGGAGCCACACAGAGAGCACACCCATTGCTTAAATCGGATCCCCGGACCATGCGACCTGGAAGAAGCTACTCCTGGAGCTGCCGCTCGAGTGAACATGTATTCCTGACAAATTGCTGTTGCCCATTGAAGTGCTGACCCTTTCCTTTTCCCTTCTCTCTCTCTCCTTTTCCCCACTCTCTCTCTCTTTATGTATATATAGATATTTTATTTACCTCACTGTGTTTTCTTGACTGGTATTGGTATGTGTTGGATCAAATCTGAGTGAACTTGGCTGTGTTCAAGGATCAGATTGTGATATCGTAACTCTCAGTGTAAATGCTTTCCAATATTAATTTCCTCTATTTATTCTAAAAAAATAAATAGGCCACATTCTCCCCCCCCAAAAAATCTTTATTAATTAATCTGTGAGAGATAAGTTTACTCACTTTTTAAAAATGAGGCACAATTGCCACTTCTGCTACTCCCTTCTTCATGATCTACTCTGTGCTGAACTCCACGTCTTCCCAAGATTACTGCTCCCTTCCTGACACTGGATATTGTAAGGAGTAGGTATAGCTTAGAGTCTGCGTCAGAAGACAGGGGAAAGATGTTCCTCTATTTTTTTTCAAGATACAGTTTAGGGGAAGAAACAAAGGTATTTAGAAATCAGAGCCTGAGAGGAGGAAAAGGAAAACAGATACTTTAAGAGAAGAAGCTAATGTGAGAATTAATTGATAAGTTTTGCTGCAGCTGGTTTGTGTGTTCAATTCTCTTGTCATATAAATCTGTCTTGTATCAAGAGATAATATGCATATAATCTCCAGACATGGATAAATAACCTGGAAGAATAAACACTCTCTTACGGTTGCAAGAATTTATTGATATGCTTAGATGTCTTGTAAGATATAACTATTTTGGGTCAGGAAACAACCTGAAGGAAGTCTCCAGACGTGGTTGGATAACCTAAAAAAATAAATATTCTTTGAGGACAATTTGTCTAAAACTAGTATATATACCTACCACTTTTGTAAGATGATATGTCTGTTTTAGAAAGGCATTGAATTCAGTGCTGAATTGTAAAATAAAAATATTATTCCCTCTGTTTCAAAGACTTCGTCCTTTTCAATATTTTACCAGTAAATTAGTTTTTCTCGCACTAAGAAGTCTAAGATCGAACCCTATCCTGAGGGAGTACTTCTACAGACAGAAATGGTCTCCTTGGCCGCTATATTGATGAAATGGATGGATAGCAAACACAATCTAGGATAAAGTGAGTGCTAGATATGAGGGTCAGAGTCAAAGCACACTAGGAGACATCTTGCACTTACAACTCTGTAGATACTACAGAGGGTCATACAGTAATTTAAATCTTGGATGAACACTGGAAGCAATAAACCAATAATGCAGCAGAGGCTAAAATTTGCTATGAAAGAAGAATTTCTCCAATTCTTAAAAAAAAATCAATATGTAAATATTAAAACAAATAGAAGAAAAAAATATCACCACCACCAAAGCTGGCAAATGAAACATACACAGAGAATATATACCCTAAAAATGTTGTTAATATGGAATCTGTTGCAAAGCAGACAAAAACGTCTCTTTAAATGCACTGAATGTTTTTAATTGAAAAAATAAAGGATAGTAAATCTAACTGCAGAAAGATTTAAGCCTTTTAGTTTCTGTTTTGTAGAAGTTGTTCAGCATTTTAATGATAATTTTAAAGATTTTGTTTGGTGTCAAAGAGGAAAGAAAGACTAAAATAATACAAATATCCAAAAAGAGATGGTTTAGTGTTTAGGATTGTTGTTTCATACCTGTTTCACAGAAACACTGAAATTTGAGATGGAAGAAAAGTATTTATCCAAATCTGTAAGAGTATGAGTTTTATATTGCATTTCCATTTGTAGTTGTTTAATTTGGTCTAGTTTTACATGTCTGAAACAGTCATACTTCTGTTTCTTCCTTTGCATTATTTCATAATTGTGGTGGTTTGATCCTGGCTGGATGCTACGTGTCCACCAAAGCTACTCTATCATTCCACCTCCCCAGTTGAACAGGGGAGAAAAAACATAATGCACTCCTCGTGGGCTGAGACAAGGACACGGAGAGATCACTCACCAATTACTGTCACGAGCAAAATGGACTTGACTTGGGACAATTAATTTAATTAATTGCAAATCAGATCAAATTAAGGTAATGAGAAAACAAAAATCCTAAACCAATTTTCTCCCACCCCTCCTCTCTTCCCAAGCTTAACTTTACTCCTGATTTCTCTACTTCCTCCCTTCCAGTCATGCAATGGACTGGGGTTGCAGGGTTGCTGCCAATTCATCACACATTGTCTCTGATGCTCCTTCCCCGTCATGTGGAGAACTCCTAACACTCCTCCTCTGCTCCAGCCTGGGTTCCTTCCCACAGGAGACACTCCGCCTCCTTATTGACTGACCTTGGTGTCTGCAGTGCTGTTTTTCTCCTGTATTCTTACTCCTTTTTCTGGTTGCAGTTGCTGTTGTGCAGGGCTTTTTCTCTGCTTCATAAGTATGTTATCCCAGAGCCACACCACCATCACTGACTGGCTCAGCTTGGCCAGCAGCAGGTTGGTCTTGGAGCTGGTTGGCACTGTCTACCGGACGTGGAAGATCTTTCTAGCAGCTTCTACCAGGAGCTGCCCCTGTAGACTCTGATACTAAAACCTCAGCTTGTAAACCCAGTACAACAGTCCTGTAGATTTTACATAATAGAAATCTGTATTTTCCTTTATTAATATTGTTTTATACAGAGCTAAGTTATATTGTTTTCTTATTTTAGTCTTTTTTAGTTATCTATAAGTAGCCGCTGCACCCTTTTTTGCGTCATTAAATAAAACATCATGCAATGCTAATCTAATCTGGTATTTTAAAAGGCTATATGTTTTATTTATTACCCTTGATATCTGAATTCTTTACATGTTCACCAAAATCTGTCTAAAAAAAAGTCAGTTTTTTCTCTGCTCTTTTGGAATTCATGTCATTTGCATAGCATGTAGATTTGCTGAGATTGTAAATTCAAAGAAAGTAAAGTGAAACATTTCTGTGAATACTGGGAATTAAGCCATGGATATCTGTTAATCTTGAAAGTTTATCAACACCTTAAAAGCAATCAGAAAAACTCATTGAAGAAAAATCCATCAAGGCTTATTTATCACAAAGCCAGCTTCTCTGGATGTAGGAAGATGCTGCTCTGGGAGTTTAAGTTTCTTTCTTTGAATGTTGTGAGAAGTTATAGAAAGTGGAAAATTCCCAGCATATCCAAAACCAGGTACACAGTTAGGAGGCAATACTAAAACTGTTGAAGTGTTTTATGTATTTTCTCTCTTGCATTCTCTTAAGTGTGCTAAGACATCATACTCACCAAAGCCATTTTCTTTAAGCCATCAGATGAATTACAGGGTACCATCTGATTTCCCAAAAGATCCGGGGTCAATGTGTGCCTCTAAACTGTATGAACAAAAAGACTGATGGTATTGGATGAACTTCATTGCATGGGCCAGCCTTGCCAATTTGTGGCAAGCAATGTGCTACAGCTTGTAGATTAACCCTGCTTCTTGGTTTCGCACAGGAGAAACAGTAAGTCACTCTACTTTTATTTCAGAAAATACTAGAAGAAAATTGCATTTGTGCCGTTTACTGGGTGCATTTCTTACTGACTCATTTTTGATGAAAGAAAGAATGAGGCAGGGAATTTTGCTACAGGGAAGAGAAATATTCCTATTTTCCGGGAAAATCTATACCACTTTGAGGGGTTTAGATAGGACAATTTTTAAAGGAACTGTTGTTGTAGGATGGGGGATATGTTGTCACGTTATACTATCTATGACTTTTTAATGTTTTGTTACATTGTTGCTTACATAGCCCTAATAGAAATAATTTCTAATTGTTAAAAATTTAATTCACTTTCAGAAAAAAAGAAGTGGATTAAACATAGAATTGAAATAATTTCATTGAGGAGTAGAAAAGCCCCTCATTTTTTCTTTTTTTTTTTTACATATCTATATATTTTTTAATTTCCTTTCAATTAAAATTATTAGAGCACTAAGAACTTCCTCACAAACATTTCAATAAACTAAGTGGCCTTTTATGCCACCAGTTATTCTTTCTCATCAATAATTTATGAGACCTAGGTCTTGTTTCAAATTATGTTCATAGAAAATCAATTTTTTTACCTAATCGTACATTCAAATTTTTTCATGAAACAAGGATAGTTGATTAAATTATATTTCAGCAGCGAAATTATATATAAATAGGGTCATCCTGTCAACCAACAGATAATATGACTGAAATAACCAATGACTACATGGATAATAGGTTTTGGCAGCAAGTAACAGAATGCATTCTTTCCTGCAATGAGTTTGCAAACACGTAATTATTACAACGAATATGTTAATAGAAAAGCTTGAAGGAAAGATTGAGTAGAACAAAAATGATGAATGGCATAATCTTTTCAAAAACAATTAATATATTGCAAATGAGAATATTAACTTAGAACAGTTCATCATCTTAGTTGAATCTGTCTCTGTTACACTCTCCTTTTTGCAAATAAGCATTATATATTCATATATAACAAAAAATGACAATGGAAAAATATTGTAAAAGTAGAAATTATTTTGATATTTGCCATCTAACATTATTTGTGTCAGCCAGAATGGATAGAATCTTTCGACAACGTAGAGTGTTGAGTTAAATATATAAATAAATGCTATAAAGACTTGAATCATGAAGTCAATAATTCTTTGTAGTGGATCACAAAACAGTGATTTTCCAGAAAATCAAATCTCCGTATTCTGTTCTTGTTTCTACATGTACTTAGTACTTCTGAAGCCAAGAGTCAAATGTTTATCTATGAAGCTATGTGCTCTGGTAAAATCTTACGTAAAATTTACATTCAGGAAAAACAAATGTTCATATAGCCACAACAAATACTAATTTGCAGTGTTGATTACACAAGTGGGATCAGTGCTAAAAATGGTTAATTTATCAAAGTGACATAAAGAAACCTTTTTTTAAGTTAGGTAGTGTTGGGTTTTCTTTACTCTTTAAAAATGTGTGAAACAATATGCGTTGAAAAAGTAAATATTGATGTAAATATTTGAGGCTCATAGAACATTAAGAAAATAAATTGACAAATGTGATTATCCTGAAAATATGTTACAATTATCCCTGAAACATAAACACTCTGTAAATATACATATATATATATATATATATGTATGGCTATAAAGTATAATGAAAACAAAGATGTATTACCATTATAAATTAAAATATCATGAGAATCTTTAAAGAACAAGAATGATAGAAGAAGCTAAGGTTTTTTATATTAAGAGTAAAATAGAAGCAATTGAAAAAATCTGGTGGCTGGGCCAAGGTAGTGTGCTTCAGATGCTAGGTATATGAATTTGTACCATCATCTTATGCAAAATCTTCCTTTTCAAATATATTTTGAATTAATCTTTTTTATAGAAATCCCATGGCAAATTCCAACACATGAATATTATTGCTAGATATTTGCACTTAAATATAGGTTCATTATTGGGATGGTTAAGCTATTTGTTCAGTAAAGTAGAAGGAATGAAGGATGGAGGAGATGAAACTCTCTAGACTGAACTGCCTACTGAGACAGAATTTTCTGAGGAATCATTTTCTTTCTTATGAAGGAAGCTAACAACAACCTCTGTATTTCTTTTGCTTAATACTTTTCAGTACAATAAATGTTTTTGCCATTCTGCTCAAAGCAGACCTCTGCTATTTGGAAAAGGAATATCTTACAGGCAACATTATTGTTTTAATTTGCAATACAAAAGACAACCTATTCTCAGGTAAAATATAATCTTATAAAAATTTCTTTATCACCACTTATACTTCCTGTGAAAAGTGTAACAGACAATCCTAGCACGCTGAGGCCAGGTCACATCCCTGTCACAATATTGTTAGCTTGTACCAGAAATTACCAATACAGTAGCAGTATAGTGAAACTAAGGAGAACTGGTCTTATAAATCCTCACACAGGACTTGTATTGGACCCTGAAACATGTTCTTTCTTTAAACATTGGATTTAGCCAACAGCCTCATGAGAGAGTGTGAGAAAAAAAATACAAATCTAGATTGTTTCTAGGAAAGCAGCTAAAATAACCTTTAGTATGAACTTATTAGCCTTTTCCAGTAACATTTTTAATTTTTGTGTTGTATTCTGATTAAATATGAAATCAGCCACAGTTAGATGTTTAAAACATCAGAAGGATCTGGATCTTTCTTTCCCCTTTCATTCTCCTTTGGCAAGTCAATTTGCTCTTTGGCACCAACTAAAGGTGTAGATGAAAATGTGTTTGTGTAGGCCTTTAACCCTGAAGCATCTACAAAGCACAGATGAGTCAGAAAATTACTATAAATATTTCTGCAAAAGTCTGCTGACCTTTGCTAGACAATGATAGTTTCAGGTTATCTGTCTGATCAGAAGAGTTCAAGGAACCTTTAAGACAGATGCTTTGCTAGTCCACATAAGCTTAAGAACTATTGGACCATGAGGGCCACTTAAGGAGACAAAACATTGTTAAGATGCTATAATTTGAAGTAGTATGTACATAAATGAAGTAGAAGATGGAGTGATCCTAAGGTGTTCAAGAAACCAAAACCAGAAGTCAGCATAAATTCTTGGTGTAGAGAAAATGGCTAAGTAAATGTGGGAAATGAAGCAAATAAGGCTTAATTTCATGTTTTCCAAGTTAATTAGGCTTAAGTATATTTCTTGTTTAAGGGAAGCACAGATAAAAAGATTTTTCTCAGTTAGTATATACAAATTCTAACAGTTTTCCCTGAGCTCGGAATCCACCTCTCAAAACTTTTATTTTTCTTGAAGTACACGTAGTACATTATGACAAAACTCTCTCAGGTCGTAGCGTAGGCATCTTTGAATTATGACTGAAATGTGTTCCAAATTAGTTGGAGAAGGACTGTGTCTCAAATTTACTTTCCTTTGTATCTAAGTGCAAATATTTCTTTTCAGTTGTTTCTTATCTTTACATAAATATAAAACAAAAAGCTTTTTTTTTTTAATGTTGCTTTAAGAGGCTGTATTATCTCCTCTCAACTTTCCTAGTGTTTTGCACAAAAACCAGCTGAATAGTGAGTGCTCCTAATTATAGGCTAATTTGAATGTCATTGAAGGGAAAAGGAATGTCCACATAGTGAATGACAAAAGAGAACAAGAAAGGTAGACAACTGACCTTGATTATAAACTAGAGTTGTCACTAAAAATTACACAAATCCTTAGGAACTGTTGTTTCATAAATTATTTGCGATGCTTACAATAAATATTTAATTTTGCCTCCTGTTGTGTGCTTAAACTAAAATGAAAATGTCTTTAAAGTAACAAGATAAAATACTACTCATTATGGTCCTAATAAACCCTCATGTAGCTTTAATATGATACTCTATAAAGTATTTCCATAGGCTTGTGTTCTTCTGCAGACTTTACTCATTTCACAAGGTTTTCACTTGCTTTTTATGACTGTCTTGTGAACTCTGGGTATTTATGAATTCATCTTTAGTTTAAACAATTCTCAGATGCTTATACCTTCACTTATGCTATTAATTTATCAATTACTTTTTATTCCATATCTGATAAAAAATCATTTAAAGTCTGTGAAATGCTTTTTAAGTAGCTTTAGAAATAATATCATAGTTAAGATGTTTCTACCATGTTGGCCTGAATTACTAAATGGTGTTTTTTCTGATGTTCCATCTAGGAGAAGAAATTGAAAATGGAATCTTTATAGTTCTGGTAGGATATATACTCAGTCTCTAAAAATATAGTTGTTTCCTTGGGAATAATATATTTCTTTTATTTCTACCTAGTCATAGCTCTAAACTTCTTCCTCCTACAGTCCTGACCTGAAATGTTCTTCTTTAGGTATTTCCAGAATCCCTGTTATGGTGGAGATTGCTTACACAGTTAAACATTGCTCCCTAATAAATCCCATTGCTTCTAAAATTTGAAAATATAAATCAGTTTGTTCAGCACGGGGATAGATTCTTCAAAGTTATAAAAGTAGCATTATTATAGAAGCAATTTAATACTCCTAAAATAATTAGTTGTCTTCCTAAACTAACTATTTCCCATATCAAGAAGCCGATGCCTCTGAAGACATCAGAGTTATCCAAAGTGGTTACAGACGTATCTTCTTTCCTTCCCAAAATGTCTCAAAAGGACATGCTAAATATCATACATAATTTACAGTACCTCAGCTTTTTTTTTTTTTTAATTCCATATTATCCTCTTTCACAGCTCATTTAAAATCTCATCACTTTTACTTTTTTGTATGTCTGGATGTAGCCTTTTAGAATGCCCTGTAGATCCGGTTATGGAACACGCGGTATGTGCATTGAATTTTCTCAATGCTAAGGTGTGCCTAGAGCTCAAGTCTTCTATTTCCAAGGTAAATGCTGGAATCACAAGGCTGTTATGCAAAGATTAAGCATGAGAAGCAGTAGTGTTACTGTGGCTGCCTACAGTATAAATGGATACAAAACAACTCTGTCTTTTAAGATCAGGCTGCCAACTTTGGTGGGCACTTGCAGCTCGGGGAACTATCAAGTCCATTATAAATTACTTTCCAAGTCTAGACACAATCAGTGTTAGGCTATGTTGGAAAGTAGTAGCTCTAGATAATTATTTGGGAGTGTTTTTAGGAATTATATAAACCTAAAATGAGAGTAACTCACATAAAGTGCATAAGATTGCACAATGACAACCTTAGACAAATGACCTTTCAATTTCGCTAGGTGACATTTCCAAGCCCTGTACAAGAGTTTTTGCATTCACAACAGTTTTGGTTGAGGTCGGATTTTCCAAAGGATCAACATTTAATATAACATTTTCCCTTAACCTTATACAGTATCGGTAATTTTTGTGGTCCCATACAATAACTGTATCACCTATTCTGAGTGTTAGTCAGCAATTCGTCACTTCTTATTTAGACACAGAAAAGTAATTGCTATAAATTTCACTGTGTTTACTCTCCTCTCTCTTTCAATGAGTGAAAACTTCATCTTTTAAGAAGATCCTTCAAAGGAAATCCCTAGTCTCATGGTAAAAGTGGGGTCTGGACATCCAGTAGTATCTGTCTAGTACAGATATACAGTATCTGTCTAGTACAGGTCCATAGTAAGCTTGACCAGAAGAAGCAAGAAAAGGTCTTTTCTTTGATGTCTTTGCTATGTTCATCTGACTAATAACAAGCTTCTAAATGCGTGCACATGGACTGCACAAAAAGACTATACAAGTCTTATTAAAAATCTCGTTGTGAGGAATGTATTTCATAGAATTGTCATAGATGGCAATTCTGATAAATTATTAAAACTCCAATTTCTAATATGTTCGTCATCGTGATTATTCTGTTTCACTAGGGTTTATGACCTTATACTCTTTCACAGTTCTCTTAATCTTTGGTGCACATCACCTCTTTGAGAAGGCTCTGAACAGGGCAAAGTTTCCTTATTTCTTTTATGGGAAAACCTTTGGGTTAAGTCAGCCTTTCATCTTTTTGACATCTTTCAGCATGGGGGAATAATAGTTTCAGAAAACAGCTTTCTAAGCTGAATATTGTATAGCTGCTGATCCGACAAGAACGTATTAATCTTTTGGTCTTTTACGGAAACCTCTAGCTATAGACTTTGTTCAAGTAACACCTATAAGGTATTGTGTTGCACTTGATGTTATAAATTTTTTTTGTGAGACTATGGAATTTCTGTTGTCCTTCCAAACCTTTTCCTATTATCTTTCAATGGCCACAGAATCTCAGAGTTTCTCTATTAAAATCTGTGCCTAAAACATGGGCTTGCTTTTACTACCAAAGTTTTGAGTGCAAGCAAAACCTATTTGGGCACTTTTGGTTTTGCTTATTCTCATATAAAAATAAAAAAAAAAAAAAAAGAAAATAAAAAATACAAAATAAAAAAAAATGTTGTCAGAAACTTGTTTTCTTGGTCACAGAATTCAGACAGCAGAGACTTCCACTTTATAGCAACTTCACTTCTTTTTCAGTCAGCATCTTGAACCTACAGCATATATATTCCCCCACATACTACTCTTCCTTAATTTCTTAAGTTTCCCTGAGGTCATCTTTCATCTCCACATTTCTTCACTAAATGCCTTCTTTTTAAAACAAAGGATGACATAAACTCCTCGTTCAGCCTTACCTCCAAAGACTGGGAGGGACGTCTGTCACTATGAGACTGTAGTATTTTTCTTTCTGAATTCAGTAGAAGTCAATTTTCAAGACTGTAGCAGTACACCTAGAGGTGAAGTTCCCTTTAACTAAGAGTGGCCCTCTCCAGAACACTCCTTCTTCACATTGTACAGATGGCACATGAGCATGTAGGTGGAAAAAAATCAAAAAAAATAACAAAATATGATGGTTTCATGCAGTTACCAGCACTGTGGTGTGAGTTCGGTTGTTTGATTTATTAACTGCTGTGTACAGGAAAGTGATTGGGCAACAGACAGAGCAGGTGTGGTGTGAAAAATTTTGGACTCCAGCTGAATCATTAAAACAAATCAGCAATGCTGAACAGATATTTTCCATGTATTCAAGCAGGCAGAAATCTTCAGGTATTCCATTATTCACTGCTGACTTGAACGTTAACACATGATTTATTTTTCTACTGCTGTTCTGCAGCTGCCTTGTCTCAAAGATGTTTTAAGATGTTTGACAGGAAGGATTGTTTGACAGGATGGCCTGTATTATTTTGAATTTTAACTTTGAAGAGATGGAAATGCACTGGGCTAGAAATAGCTAGCAAGTTCTTCAACAAATGAGTAGCAGCACAAATCTCCTGAATAAGTTCATACAAAATTGAGATATGTTCCCATTGTGTCTACTGCAAAAGTTGAGTGATCCAGAAAAAGAATGAAAAAAAGAGTTCTCTCTAGAATGCATAAAATAAGTAAACATCAGAATGTCAGGTCAGCTGCCACTTATGTAAATTTTGATATTTATAAGCCAGGCTAAACCTTATTGAAATAGAGACTTTGACCTGCATTCATCATTAAACAGACACAAATCTACTGCTGGATTTCAGACATAGACAGAAGGGCAAAACCTCTTCTTTGGAGGATGGACAAGCAGCATTTCACAGCTGAAGGCCAGAGCTGCTCCCTGCCTTACCAGTCCTCTGTACCTGCCAGGGTGTGGGAAGCAGATGCCTCTCATCATCTCAAGTCCCACACCACAGACCTTTTCCCCACCTCATCAGAGCTGGGAAAGAACCAATTGCAGCACGAACTCCCATGGGACCATCTTTTTCTTTTGTGTTTAATAACACTATAAATTGCTGAAGAATGAAGACTAATAACTGCTAAGTATTGTAAATGCTGTGGGGCAAGGAAGCATCCACTGTGTATTGCTGAAGAGTGCTAGGGAACATGTGTATGAGGAGAAGGAACTATATGTGTGAAAGTTTGGGAAGGACTAGAGAAAATCAGTTGTGAAGTGTAGATTTTGTCTTTAAATGACAAAGCTGTGAGTAGGAAAATGGTTTTAATCCTCTTCTTCTTATGAAAAATAGTTGTACAAAATCACTGTTAAGGCTATGGTCCCATTAATACATTTCTTTTACGAGCTGACGTGATCTACAGGGGCTCTGCATTTTGTTTAGCAACTGGATCACATGGGATAATTGAGAACTATGTATCATTACAAATACTTTATTATATATGATGTTTAAAGGCTCTAACCATTAAACAAAAATAATCATTCTGTTATTCTTTCTGTGTAGGGTTTTTATATGTTCTTTTTGAGATATGTACCTTAAAATATCCATGTGTCCAAACTGTGAAAGAATGATAGTGATCTTGAGTCTTGCATTTATTTTGTTCTGCTTTCCACACTTTTACTTCAGAAAGGAAAAAAGAACACGGAATTTTTCTGCTTAAAATATATTCTTAATACAGTCAGATCCTTCAAAAATATAATGGTTTCATTTGTAATGGTTCAATATAGAAAAGTATGAGATTGTATGTTCAGGATATTATAGAAACACCAAAGCATAAGAGTATGAAAGATATGAGTATTAATAGTTATCACACGTTTGAGATTGCTATTATACACATTCCCCACTTCCTCATGCTGGGAGAAGAGAGATACCTTCAGCTGAGCCACAGCTCAATTAAAATGTTAGCAACACCAAAATGAAGGAAATTTGGGAGGACACGTCCCCCTTCCTTGTCCTTGCAGAGTGGCTCAAATAGAAACCTGACAACTAGATATGTTTTAACTGAGGGAACTCAGCTTGCTGTTTGAAAAACCAAGCAGCAGTCCAGTTGATTTTCTTTTTAACTAAAATAATGATACAAAAATTGGGACATAACATAAATTTTGTTGATGATTCATAAGAACAACTCAAATATTCTGTGCACTTCTTCAGTTACACTAATGCCTCACTGATATTAATAAGGCAGAGAGGGGTTAAAAAGAGATAAAGAAAACATCTGATACATGAGATGAAGATACAGCAGAAATATTTTTCTCAGAGTTCGCTTAAACCTTGCAGCTGTTTCTCTTTCTGTGAAAATTATTTGTAGTATTTAAGTAATTCTCAAGAGAAAGAGCTAGATATACCTTTTTACTTATATCACAAGTATGAAGTTCACAATTCTTGGAAATGCAAAGTGAATGTTCAGGACCAGTTTCCAGTAATTTGTGTAGTTCTCCTCTTTTCATTTTAAAAGTTTATTTTTCTGCAAATTGTTCTTTACCACCTTGGGATATTGTCTTTGAATACGATGAACACGTCTTTTTTAATAGAAAGTTTTCAGATTGATCATCTGTAATCTTTCTCACACACTATTCCAGATGTAATAGAGATATTAGCTTCCCATAGGAAATCTGCCTGTCATATTTTTTTAGTTTTACACTGCTCATTTTGCATTTTCCTAGTTAATGTGGTAGTTCTGCACAATATATTTCTAAGATCTATTAAACAAGTTTGGTTTCTCTTCATTTGTTTGTCTTCATTCAGGTAATGTAACACATTGTTCTCACACTTAGCAGTTATTCCATTCTTAGAGATCTAAAGGGACTGAGTAGTGTTTAGTTCCCTGGCGGAACAAAGAAACAACTCGTTACATAGACAAAACAGCCTTTTTTAATTCTCCTGTCATTTAAATCTTTCTTAAATATATTCTTCTATTTGGCATAAGCTTCTTTTATTGAGCTTCTGTTCAAACAACAGCTGTTGACTGTGGAAGACCCTGTACTGGTTATTTGATTTTCATGCTTTTTATTGACAGCATTTTGAAAAGAGCATTAAACACACCAGGTACAAAGATCTTCTTTTTGTATTGGAATTGTTGCACCTGCTATGAGGTGAATAGCACTAATGTTACCTTCCCTAATCACCCCAAGGCATCCAGGTCTCCATTTAAGTCTCAAGTCTTATTTTCCTGTCCTAGAAATCTTATTCCCTGTCCTAGAAATCAGTTCTTCCACAAAGATCTCATTCAGTATCTTCTTTTTTTTCTGGGATTTTTGGGGGGGTTTGTGGGGTTTTATTTTTCTGTTACTGCTGGTTGCATACAAGTGGAGATGTGGGGTGGGAGACAGATTGTCCCTCAGATAGCAAGGTAAAGTGGTTTCTCAGAACATCTTCGTCAAAAAAATATTTGCATCATTAGCCACAGAAGCATATCACTACAGAAAATTACTAAAAGAGCAAAGATTAAAAATGCCATATTTATGAAAATTGAACATTTAGGGCAATAAATGTCTTGGTACTTCTTATGAGAAGTAGGGAGAGAGAGAGATGTTGCCTCTATCCTAAAAAGAACAAATTAGGCCATTGAATTAGAAAGTAGAACAAGTTAATCTTTAATTGCCCTGTATGTTACTAAATATTCAATTTTTAATACCTTAACCTAGAAGAAAGAAAATTCACCTTGTATCTAAGATAAGAAAGCTGAGAGTTTTTACTTGAAGTTCAAGTGAATATAGGCAGTTTATTTTGAGATTTTGATGTTGAGGACTGCAATAGTTCTTGCCTATTTCTACCACCAAAAAAATTTTTTGTGATTCCAAATGTATTCCTAAACCATTTTACCAATAGAATGTGTATTTATTTTCTATCCCCATATTCTGTCATACAGTAGTAAAATAGAGGTACACATAAAATTGCTGGAAGAGAATCCTAATGTCTTATTTGTCTCAAATAGCCAAGTAAAAAAGCAGAAAAAAAACCCCAAACCTATTGGTAGCAAGTTGAAAATCAGCTTTCTGACTGAAAATAAGTATGCTAATACTTATTTTTACCACTTCCTTTGTCTTCCGACTTTCTCCCTACATTTAACTGCTGTGGTGTGACAGTAATGATTTTTTTACTTCAAATAGCCTTGTCATACATTCTGACGATACCCAACAGAAATCTAAGTATCGAAAACTAGGACCTATTTTTTATAGAAGAAGGTGACCATGTGGAAATACGAATAGAAAATCTCAAGCAATCCCCACTATGCCACTGGGCCAACTCTGGACCAAAAACTATTTTTTTGTTTGAATCTCTGTGAAAACGTCCATGCCACAATAATCTGCACAAAGCAGAGTTGTTTAAAAAAAAGGAAAAAAAAAAAAAGAGAAAATAGATTTCAAACAGCACTTATGTTACATACTTAGAGATTTCTATTTCTTCTCCCTAAACTCACTAAGTTGTTGCTATTTTAGTTCACACAGGAAAATAGATGTCAATATCTAATACCCTCTGAAAGCAATTCCCCACTGCTCATGGCTATATCTCTGTCTTCTACAGTCCCCACAACCACAATAGCCATTTCTCTCTTCTTGATATATATTCTTCACTTTTTCTTCTCCTGCCTTGACTACATACTTATTTGGTATTTGCTGTAGATTTCTCTGTGTTTTCCTGAGTAAGCTTTATGTCTTAGACCTCTCACAGACTACTTTATCTAATTCTTTATGTTTAGTATACTCATAGCCCCATTAAAATAATTATTTTGCATATTAAGGGTATGAAATCTGACTGTGATTCATAGCATTGTAGGCTATATGTTTTACTAATTTTAGCTGAGACAGAATTTTAATCATGCTAACATCCATTTTTATATAAAGAGGGTATAGTATATTTACATTCGAACAAAATAAGGTAATTCTGACCATTCTTTTCTACAGCTGGAATACAATACTTAGCTTCTCTCAAGTTGTTTGAACTTCAGGGTTATGGTTTCCATGGAAATACGTGACAGTCTGTTTGAGCATCAAATAGTATCCTTGTTGTAGATGTTAGCTAGTCAAAATGTTCTGTGGGCCTAGATAAACTGGAAAACCAATCTGCGGAAGTACATATTGTAATGACAAGGATTGCTCATTTAACCCCAGTAAACAGCTTTGCAATAACGTGTTTATAGAAAAGGGGAAAGTTTTAAGTAATTATGTAGTCTGTGGTATAGACTAATATCTGCAGTCACAAAGATAAAAACAAAAACCGTAATTTTCAGCAGCTATCTTACCTTACATGTGTGATCATCAATATGTTCTACAACAAATTTCTGTCCAAAAAAGAAAAGGAAAATAATTTAACCATTTAAGTCATAATATATCATAACATCAGAGGTATATAAAAGAATGGGTAATTGCAATTCCTCAAGATCCTGTCTCCCATAAATTTGGAAAGGCATACTCTCCCCAGCAAAATGTTTCATATCAGTTTTCTATCTCTTTCCTGCAAACTACATCTACAATACAGTTAAGAAAAGGGTGAGGCAACCTTCAACAGTATCACACACAGGATATGGCACTGCATTCTTTCTAGATAAAATTCCCATTGAAGCCAAGCAGTAATTTCTTAGTGACTAGGAATCCATACGCCACCTAATGATATGCAAACTCCCAGAAAATGCAGTCATCTCAAATGTATTTCTTCTTTATCAAGGAGTTCTGTATCTCAGACAACAGGTGTAAATGACACAGGTCAGTGGGTACTGTGTGTTACTGGTGCTCATTAGAAAACATTAGAGGAAACAGTAAATTGATTTTCAAGTTAATGTTTTACTCAATCATAAAATTACATTGATTCATAGAGTGCAAGAAAATGCCTTGAATGTCTTGGCTAACTGGTGCAGCATCCTCAGCAGCTGCTAAACAGTCAAGATTCAAAAGCAGAATATTTGCAAATTCTTATTTTCTCTTATGAGGGAACTCAAAGTGTTGCAGTTGCACAGGTTTCTATGCTTATATAAATATCCATAAACTAAGCATTGTCTAATCAGTTTTAATGCCAGTTGTATTCACATCCCTTTCTTCAGAAGTGTTTCCACAAACTGAAATTCAAAAAATTTTGGAAAGAGTAACATTTTTAAAATGTTGCTATTTTTTTTTTTTCTGAAAGGACTTTCTTAGGGTCCTTATCCACAGAGTCAAATCAATTCACAGTCTGTATAGCTACATACTCATATCGCTGTGTTTGTAGAAAAATTCATGATTTGGAGATACTGCCTGTTCAGTGAGTAACAATGAAGTAGGAGAATGAGAACATTGTGAGCTCTTACTAAAATAGCTCTTACTAATATCCTCAACACAGGAAAGACATAGATCCATTGTAGCGAGTCCAGAGGAGGGCCATGAATAGGATCAGAGGGCTAGGACACCTCCCATACAAAGACAGGCTGAGAGACCTAGGCTTGTTCAGCCTAGAGAAGAGAAGGCTTCAGGGAGACTTAATAACATCCTTCCAGGACTTAAAGGGAAGCATATGAGAAAGCTGGGGAGGATCTCTATCAGGAAGTGCAGTGATAGGACAAGAGTTAACAGTTTAAAGCTGAAAGATTAGATATTAGAAAGAAATTTTTTACTGTGAGGGTGATAACACACTGGGCCCAGAGGAGCAGTGAATGCCCCATCCCTGGAGGTGTTCATGGCCATGTTGGAGGATGCTATAGGCAACCTGACCTAGTGGAAGTGTCCCTGCCCCTGGAAGTGGGATTGGAACTAGATGATCTTTAAGGTCCCCTCCAACTCAAACCTTTCTATGATTCCAAGATTTTAGAAAGTGGAAGAAATGCCTGCCATGAGATCTCAGGAGTTTTATTGAAAGTTCAAAGCTGATAAGCTATATGCTGCAGTAAAAGGCAATGGTGTTCTAGATAGGTATACCCTACTAAATTCAAATTATTTTTTGAGAATGAATATAAATTTAAAAGAATGTGTGTTTTGGTATAAATCAAATTTAACAAAAGGCAAAGAAGTAGTTCTAGGACCTCTCTGATACTGATACATTCACCTGTCCAGGGCAATAGTGAATAGAGGAGATATCATCTATTAGCTGCATAAGGGACACTCGTTCCAGTTACGGTAGCCCAAGATCGCTCAAGTGGGAGAAACAAAGAACTTCATACTCAAATACTTCAGAGACAGGCCTCTCTTTTAAACCTGAAATGTCTCTTTCCATTTAAGCCTATAATTTCATTAGAGAGGGAAAATAAATCTGGAAGTGTATTAAGATGGCTAGAGATTCCATAAATAGTTAAGAGATTTGGTGTCTTTATTTTTTGAACTGATGTGTGTGAGCAGAGGCCGACACTGCTTAAAGCACTGACAGTACTGAAGTTTAGAATGAAATGCAGGAAAAGTCTATTAATTATACAATCTGCTAGAAGCCACTGAAGCTCAGTTAGAAGCATACCTCTAAAAGGAGAAATAAGATATTTGATAGAATACCATGATGAAGTATGATTTACATTTGAAAAGTAGTTTAGTACTACTAGAAGGATTATGTTTTGCAAAAGAGAATAAACAAGAACTCTAGTAGAAGCATTAGAATCTTAAACCATGCAGAGTCATCTAGTTTTGTTAATTTTTTCTAATATGTGCACATGCTGCTGAGTGAAGCCTTTCACAGCTTTATTATGCAGCTACCATACTGCTCCTTTTTTTCTAGGAAATTAGATTATTGAGCTTTTGATACCAAATGCAGGTATGGCTTCTGTTAATTGTTACATATTGGACATATCTGTCAGAATACTTAAAATGGAGAAAGGAATCTGTGTGATTGATTACGTAGTCCTGGTAAATGAAGTGTACTGTCACTTACAATAGTGTTAAGATTTAATTATAAAGGCAATGGGTGGCAAATTCCAGCTATATGTAGGACAACTAATTGTATCTTTCTCAATGGTGAGAACAGTTGTGGAAGTGACAAGTATTACTCATATTTCTTCTGTTTCTCAGAAGGCAGTGGTGCGAAGTGGTATGTTGTGCTTGTTACGGTTAAAGGGTAATAGGCAGGCAGGATACAAGAAGAGAGGAGGAAGATAGTTATGGCTTAAAGGGGGACTACTAGAGCAGAGACTGAGGGAGTTAAGAAGAGCAGGTAGAACACAGGCAGCCATCACACAAAAGGAGCAAAAGATAAAAATAGTATGCCTTTGTTTTTAGGTACTGCATAATGTTTGGTGCAACTCAGAAACTCACTGACAGTTGCTGGCTTGAAAGTAAACTCAAGGGAAGAGTCCACCCTGAAAGACTGCTGGAGAGAGGAGACATTTGCTTCCTCACTTCTGACTTCTACCTTACCCAGATATTCTGAGTTTTCTTGATCTAAATAAGTTCATTTTAAAGATAAAGTTCAAAAAAAAAAGGCAGCTTTTAAAATTCAAAGAATTTTCATATTATATATTCTGCTTTGAGGTAAATGTGCAGGCTGTTGTACCTTAGATCTCTTGTCTCGACTCATCACTAGCATGATCAGTACAAACACAAGAAAAGTGTGTCTGCAGAGATTAAGTAGTAGATTTTCACAAGTCATATGTTGAAATTCTGAACTCATAATCTCATAGCTGGTGAACACCTCTTCTGGTGGTTGTTTAGCCAGTAATACCTCAGTACTCTCTTGCTTGCCAGAGTGACAATCCCAGTTCAAGCAGAGTCCCTGACTAGAAAGTCTGGAATCTTCTGGCTGGAAATAGAAAAAGTTCATATGGTTATTCTAGTTTAGGATATCTCATTTAAAATGCCTTTTTTGTTGCTTTTCAGGAGACATCTCTAGTCTGTTGAACTAGAAAGATTATTTGTATTTTGTATCTATACTCTTTTAATTTGCATTTTCTCCATACACATTCAGAGAATTTAGATTTTCATTTCAGAGGGAGCGAAAATATAAACAAAATCACAAGCACATGAGGAGGATTAGCAGTCTAGTTTGTCAAGCCATCAACTCCTACAAAAGTCTATCTCTACATTTATTAAAATACCTTAAAATTAAAAGGATTATTTGGGTTTGCGTGAAATGTTGAGATTAAATGTTTGAATTTGCTGAAAGCTAAACAAATCCTTTCAGTCAGTTATTTAGCAAACAAATATGTGAAAAACAACATATCAACCGTGTCCTAGGCAATATCGTGATGCTACAGGGTTTATAAACTCTATGAGTGCATACTTCAAGGTTTTTTTTTCTTTCCGACTGAAATATTTTAGCAAGTGATATATCGTGTTTCTAGGAAGATTCTTCATGATTACCCTCCTACACTCTAATCTCAAAAATTAGTCACTTTATAAAACAGTCTCACTCTGTTTATTGTTGTCTTTATGCATATGGTAGCATATTAGACATATGTTATTTATGAGTTGTTCTTATATCTCTTTTCTTCATAAATTAATTTCCTTTCAGAAAACCCCTTCATATGAGTATTTCTGCAAAATCTCAAGTGAAAAATAATCCTATTCTGTTTCATAACAGATAGACTTTTAGGGAGAAAATATTGCTTTCTTATTCTTCTTTGCCTCTCTCCCCCCCAATAATCTGTTTTACACTCATTGCATTAGCTTATGCTCTAACATTTTAGATTTTATTGTGTTTATTCCTCACTGCATGAACACAATATATTATTACTGAAAGGAAGAGAGAAAGGGAAAACAGTAACTTTGTCCAATCAAATTTTTAAAGCATGTTACCTTTTTCCCAGTATGTAGATTTTTTAGATTCCATTCTGTTTTTTTTTAAAGTTTTAGCTTTTCTGAATTCCTTTGTACCTACTATCCAGTACTCAAGGTTATTCCAGTATTAGAGAAATATTGGTGTACAGCTGTCATCATTATGGCTATTATTTGCAAACATATTTATATGCAAAAAGTTCTAAACAGCAAAGAAGATCTGAGTATAACTCTTTTTGTTTGATTTATGCCATCTTAAAATATCACAGAAAAGAATACTACATCAGACTATTTAAACTTCTTAAATGATAGATGGCAACAAGCAAAGAGAAACGGTGCCCTCACATCAGAGAGAAATCTTTTGATCCAATGCTCTATTTATCATGATTTGCAAATAACATGAAATGTTGATGAAAAGGTGCAGAAAATTGTAAGCCATGATAGCTTGGTTAATAAATGATAGGTCATTAAAATAGGATCATTAAGATGAATTTGTACTGCTAATGTGTGCGTTAAGACAGTAAAGTTTTCTTTCATCAAAGGTGAAAGGCCACCACACATGGCAAAAAAAAATTTTAAGTACACTTTTAAGCTGGTAACCTATACTATGAATATACAGATTCAGAAAAGGACTTAGGGATGGAGGTAAACACAGAAAGGGACTTCCTTTTTGTCATCTCTACTTATGAAATATAGTTATTTAGTTTCTTGCATCAGAAAAGGGAAACTAACAAGAGAAGAAGGTGGGTCTACCTTTTAGACATAATACAATTAATAGCAGTGATACTGACATGATGTCTAGACCTATCGTTCACATTTGAAAAAGGATGTTGGCAAACTAGAAGAGTTTCAGAGAATGATCCAAATACAATCAGAGGCTTGGAAACATGCCTAACTCTGAGAAAATAAAGCAGATCAAGAGAATTGACCCAGTAATAAAAACCAGTAGGAATTGTTCAAATATATGCATCGATGGAGAAAAGACTTTTAGCTGATACTGAACTCTTGTGAAGGATAACATATTATAGAGAAGATGGAAGGTGCACTTGGAATTAATATCCTGTGTATGTCAAAGTGCTGAAAGTTCTACCATAACTCCTTTATATAAATAATACATAATCATTTTGCAAACTGATTTAAGAGAAATGGGAAAAGTACATAAAGAAAACCTAAGAAAAGTTGAAGAGAACAAAAACCAGATGTATTTCTTAACTGATACCAATGTACCGAGGATGAGAAACTATTTAAGTGGCAGACATGATCATAGTATGCTCTAGTGGGCAAAATCATGCCTAAAGTAATACTGAGACTGTATAGATCTAATTACACTTGAAAGACAAATATGAACTATTATAAATACAGAGAAAATAATTTAGTGTGATGATCAAATAGATAGAGGGGTACCAAAAGACTCTGACTTGCTAAACATGCAACTTACAGAGGACATTTTCTGTAGATATATTAGAGAGTAAATACAGTTCAATAAATTAAGGATCATTTAATGCTTTCCAAAGTATTAATAAAACAGGAGATATTTTGTGTAATGATGTGAAGAAATTCTATATGGATTTCTCTCAGACTGAAGTTGAAGCAAATGGCCCCTAATTCAGTATTTGTATGAATTTAAGACCAAAATATGGTCTATCCAGGGCAATAGTGAACAGAGGGTCTTTGCCTGCCTCTTATTTTATAAACTGATTTTTAACTCTGGATTTTTTTATTATTTCTATTATTTTGCTTCTGTAATTATTAAACAAGGATTAATGGTGTTCAAAAGGAAGCAAAAAATTATTTTTTTCTGTCAATATTAACTTGTACTTCTTTTAATATCTTCAAAATAAGAAGAAAATATCTTCAACTTTTTTTTATTATAAAAATTAATACTTATGAGTATAAAAATTCATTTATGTCCACAAAGAAAAAGATATAGCAATAAAGGAACATGGATTTCAACAAACTACCATCAGTTTAATAGAACTATAGGGAAAGCTAATTTGAGAGTTGTAGAGAATATGGCCTCTGTATTGTATAACCCTCTTACTGTGTTGATTTTCCTGTGAATATCTAAGAAAGAACCTAACTGATATTAAGCTAGATATCAAAGAAAATGTTTAAATCATTAAAAGAGGCTTTTTTCATTATTATTTTTAATATGTGACTTTCCTGAAAGTTCCTTATTAAAAAATCTTAAAGTAAAATTACTAGTAAAATAGTCTGGAAGAAAAAAAAAAAAAGACCTTATTGCTTAAATATGCAGTCTTCATTTAATATTCCTGTAACAGTTAATGCAGGTCTCTCTGTGGCAGTTTTTTTGGATCTTCAGATATCAGGATACTGTTAAAAACACAGTTATATTTACCTGTATTTCGACACTGGTTCATTATACTGATAAAAGACCTGTGTACATGTTTTCTCAGTTGAAACTTGAAGACATTTTAAGTTAATTAAATCACTTTTAATTAAAACTGTTTCGTGCAGATTTTCTTCCTGTGACTTAATATTCATGTCATAGGAAGCAGGAGTGGCATTGTTAACAACCTACATTTCTGTATTTTAAAGGTTCATTTATTGAAAGGAACTGTTTTGAAGGTCACGGAAAAGTTGCATAAAGCTAACAGTTATTACTCATCTGTTAGATATCAATTTTGTCTCCCGTTTCTTTTTCTATTGAATTCTTTTTCATGGCTCTGCAATGTATTACTCAGGAAGTGATGGCAAGTATTCAGAAACTGCAAGTTCCATAGTTACAGTTGCTCTTGCTAGGTATTTTGCATATGAATTGTGAAAGGGATTTTTTGATCAATGATTTTCTAGTTCTGAAAAGACACTAAGGAGAAAGGAATATTAGAGGAACAAAATCAAAATGGAAGGCAAAATGGAATAAAATACACTAAATTATTAATCTGGCTAAATTCAACTTCACAAAGATCTGAAGCTCCAAAAAAAATCATACCATTGGAAAATTGTGAAATTGCCAAGGATTAAGACAAACTACAGTAACATGACAGGAGAAAAACAGGAGGGATAAGGCATAGAATAAAAAACTGTGAAACAGAATACCAAAAAAATGCTCCAAAGCCATACATCAATTCGTAGAAAACAACCAAGGAAAGCCTTTGTGAGGTACTCAGTGAAAATCATAGAATCACTAGGTTGCAAAACACCTTTGAGATCATCAAGTCCAACCATACCTGTCCACTACTAAATCATATCCCTAAGCACTTCATCCACCCATCTCTTAAATACCTCCAGGGATGGTGACTCAACCACCTCCCTGGGCAGCTGTTCCAGTGCCTGGTAAGTCTTTGGGTGAAAAATTTCTTTGTAATTTACAGTCTGAACCTCCCCTGCTGCAGCCTGAGGCCATTCTCTCTCACCCTATCACCTATCACTTGGGAGAATAGATCAACAGCCATCTCCTAAAACCTCCTTTCAGGCAGCTGTAGACAGTGATAAGGTCTCCCCTCAGCCTCCTCTTCTCAAGACTAAACGACCCTAGTTTCTTCAGCTGCTCCTCATAACACTTGTTCTCCAGCTCCTTCACCAGTTTTATTGCTCTTCTCTGAACATGCTCCAGGACCTCAATGTCTTTTTTGTAATGAGAAGCCTAAAACTGAACACAGTATTTGAGGTGTGTCCTCACCAGTGCTGAGTATAGGGGCATAATCACTTCCCTGGTCCTGCTGGCCACGCCGTTTCTGATACAGACCAAGATGCCATTGGCCTTCTTGGCCACCTGGGCACACTGCTGGCTCATGTTCAGTCAGCTGTCAACCAACACCTCCAGGCAGCTTTCCAGCCACTCTTCCCGAAGTCTATAGCACTGGACAATTGATGTGTCCCAAGGGCAGGACTCGGCACTTGGCCTTGTTAAACCTCATCGCATTGGTCTCAGCCCATAAATACAGCCTGTTCAGATCCCTTTGTAGAACCTCCCTACCCTCAAGCAGATCAACATTTCCTCCTAGCTTAGTGTTACCTGTGAAATTGGATGAGTGATGATATATGCTGATAGGAATGACAGTTATTTTACGCTCTTCTTAGTCAGTTTGTACTAACACAAGAAGCTGTGATCAGGAGCTTAGTACAACTGATGGCATATACAAATGTGGAAGCTAAAGTAAAGATAAGAATGCCTAGGCTGGGTACAAGCTCTCAGATGAAGTGGACCATATAGGCTAAGTAAGGAACTGTGCATTCTTCACTATTTCATAATATTTTTTTTCCAAAAATCAGATTTTGTGAAGGAAAGGAGGAATTCCAGAAAATTAGAAAATAGCAATTGTATACGCTGTCTTCAAAGAAATAACCTGAGGGTTGGAGGAATAAGATGACTAGGGAGTTGTAAGTAATTCAGCCTAGCCCTAGTACTCAAAAAATACCCAGAAAATCTGGAACGAAAAAGTAAACCATCTATTTTTAACAGCCAGTATGCATCTGTCAAGAGCTAAACAAATCAAAACAGCTTAATGTTTTTTTATGACAGAACAAAGGTTCTTGTAGGTGAGAGAAGAGTAGCAAGTGTCACATATTAATGTAAAATCAGAGATAAGAATGCCTCTAACATTTTCATAGAAAAATCAGGCAAACATTGTTTAGATGAAACCATAATACAACAACATGTAGATGGTTCAATAATGTTGAACAGATAGCCCTCAAACTGAAAGCTATGAAGCAAGTCAGTCAAAGAATCTGTTCCAGGTTTCCTACTACTCAGTTTTGTAATGAAAGATTTAGAAAAATGTTAACTAGCTTGAAAAAAAATATGAAAATTCACTGGGCCTTTGAGTACGTTAAATGTGTTGGAAATAGTCCAGCAGAGAGTAACAGGCCTGTTCAAAGAAATTTGAAAATGTTGAAATAATTGGAATTGTTTAAAACAGATGAGAAAATGGAGAGAATGACATGACAGTGATCGTGAGGTTTGTTAAAGGTTATCACTATGAAGAAAATAGACTGCTGTGTCCACAAGGAATAGGACAAAAAGTAATGGTCACAGATCCATCCAAGCACGTACACATCAAGTGATTCTATTGATCCCTGCAGCTACAGACATGCACTGCCAGAACTTAGAGCTCTATCTTTTTCTCACTAATCGAGGAATATAGCACAGCACCTATAAACTGGGTCTGTAACCATTAGTCAAACCAACGTACTGAACATGTGGAAAGAATTGCACTGAAGTGCGATATTGTCTCATCTGTGAGATCTTTTTATTTCCCTTTTATTCTTTTGGTGTTCTGTAACTGATACAGATACAGTAATAACTGTGCAGCAAAGAAATCACTCATAAAAAGTTTCTGGTTTAGGGTGCCATGATACTCAGATTTATTTTGAAAGCAATTTATATACCCTCTTCTATGTATTTCAGAGGAGCTAGCTATTTCCAGTACACTTTAATGTGCAGGTTTAGTCATTATAATGAGCAAGTGAATGTCAAGAAACCCTTGTTCTTTCTGCTAGATTTCACTAACGCAGAAAAAATCAATCAGTACCACTCACTTAACTCCTAGTCTAACAGTCTGTTTACAATGGAGCATTTGTGATGTTGCCTGTCAGTTCTCATTACCTTTTGATCAGCTGCTTCTCAGGAATGCCACTGCCAGAAGCAGTTGACTTTGACAACAGAATTGCCTTTAATACAGCATTCTTATGTGTAAGATAACCATTTCACAATCCCACAATAAATTATATTAACTTTTAGAGACAATTAAAACTAGGCAATCTTTAGGTTTATGTGCCTTAACCTAGATTTGAGCAAAGATAAGGAGCTTCTAGGGCAATACTAAAGATGTATTAAGTAAACCTCAAGTACTATCAAATGTTAAGTTCTGAGAGAAACAGTTACCTCGTGGTTTAAAAATATGACTTACATACTTTCTTTTAAACTTTCTCTAAACTCCAAATACCCCAACATTCTAAATCTGATTTTTCTTTGAATACATTCTATCTCCTATATTCTTATATTTAATAAGATCTCTACGCTATTTGTTGAGCCAGGAAAGAAGCATCTTACAAGTTTTGCAAGAAACTAGTGAAAGGAGATAAGTGATGTTGGAAAAGATCAGCTTACATCTCAAAGAGAGAAAGATTAATGATGTGATTAGTTATTGTATGTAGGAGCCACTGAAAATCAGGATCACAACTGTTCTTACAGATGGAATAACTTATTTAATTTTCCAGTTTACTTTTCGTTAAATTTCATCTGAAATTTTGGTTTTGTCTACAAGCAAATTTCTATTATTAATTCCAAGAGTATTCCAAGCGGAAAATTAATGCTGAGAAACTCTCTGAAATTTTCTCTCAGCTAATTGGGCTCACACGCTGCAGAACAGAGGGCGTCCTGCAGTTATTTAGTAAACATTATTATAGTAGCACAGAGTTTAAGATAAAAGTCAGCCAGATATAAGGGATCCACCCCAAAATACATCAAATCCCTAAAAGACAAATATAAAGAATCAAATTATAAAAGTTAAAGTAGATACAATTAAAGTAGTAAATACAAGGAAGGTTTGTGATCCCTCATATGTTGATGACCACATGGGTAGGTTGTGATTATCTTTCTTTTGATCACAAACTGTCTTTGATCTTGCATATAATTTTTTAGTTATATTACAGTCAAAAGACAAATTTATCAAACAAATGAGCAAGAATTCTAGATAAGGTTTTTCATTTCTTATTTCCATAACATATATAAACAAAGTAAGACTCTTGCAAAATACAAGTCACAGTGACTTCCACACACAGCACTGAAAATCTCTTCTTGCCATACCTGAGCATTTTTAAAACTAAAGAGTATACTTATTTCTCATCAAAGAGATTTTTCTATTCTTTTAACAAAGTTAAGATGTAGCTTAGTATCTGTAGGAATAAAGACATATGAGGGAGGGACTGTAAAAAATAAGCCCCAAACACAAATAAAAATAAAGCATCATGGCTGTAATTGGCAAATCTCTTCTTAGAAGAACTTTAAAAGTATCAAATATATATAGGATAAAACATCAACATTTATAACACTATTTTGTTTATCTTGCCAGAAATATTCAGGTGAAATGTAATATATTTCTTGGGCTAACTTTCAAATAACTGGAGCAACCAAAACAGAAATGTAGGTTGCTAGATAAGAGACAATTTGTGGCCAGCTGACTTTGGCCTAATTGCAGCAGCTGTGAGATCTTTGGAAGTGGCAAATCACCGGGTAGCTACTAAGGAGGTGCTGAGGGTATATAAAGCCTTATGTGACAGAATAAGACAAAGTTTGTTAGAGCACCCAGAAAGCTGCTGGGTAAGAGGAGGTCGTTAGAGCAACCAGATGAAGTCTGGGCCTTCAATTGCTGCACAGAAGCAATTAGAAAAAATAATTTATTTTGCAAGTTGCTTTTGAATGTAAAAACTGAAAGTTAGCGCGTTTGTGACCATGCTCTTATGATTTTAAAATTTTGGGGGTATGTTTTTTCCCTTAGGAAAACATTTAATATAAAATCAAGAGTAATTGTAAAGAAGTATACCATCGCTCATGTGTAAATCCCTTCATAAAGGAATTATTTAGTAATACGTGCTTACTCTGTTAATATCTGATAAATCCCAAATTTATAGAACTTTATCTTGGGTTCTAATAAACTGGACTCAATTTCATTAATATTGTAGTTGATCATTCCCTTCTGCTCCTAGGAAAATGTGAATGCATATTTATCTCTTAAGATGTTCACAAAGGTTTGCCTGCCTTACTACATTAAATGATATTTAAATTCTTTGAAAACTCATTCAACTCTAATAATTTATTTTATTTCACCTGAAAATTCTGATGTATTCCAGGAGTTTCTGTTCCTCAGTACAGTAAGGAAAACTTTTACTGAATTCCTGGTTATATTTTCCAAAATAAATAATATCTGGTTACATATGTAACTATGTAAACTCTGTGACATAAAACTATTAGCTTCACTTTAAAAAAAATGAAACTATATTCTTTTACTATAAATTGAGACCAGTGGTGTTTAGCAGACATGGACAGTGGCATTGAGGATACTCTCAGCAACTTTGCCGATGACACTAAGCAGTGGACACACTGGAGGCAGCGGGTGCCATTCAGCGGGACCTTGACAGGCTTGAGAGACTGGTCTGTACAAACCTCATAAAGTTCAACAAAGACAAGTGCAAGGTCCTGTACCTGGGTCGAGGCAATCCCAAGCACCTTTACAGGCTGGGCAGAGGGTGGTTTGAGAGCCTTGAAGAGGGCTTGGGGGTGTTGGTGGATGAGGAACTCAACATGAGCGAAGAATGTGCACTTGCAGCCCAGAGAGCCAACTATATGCTGGGCTGCATCAAAAGAAGTGTGACCGGCTGGGCGAGGAGGTGATTCTGCCCCTCCACCCTGCTCTTGTGAGACGTCACCTGGAGTACTGTGTTCAGTTCTGGAGTCCTCAGCACAGGAAGAACATGGATCTGTTAGACCAGAGAAGGCCTACAAAGATGATCAAAGGTCTGGAGCACCTCCTATTGAAGGACAGGCTGAGAGTTGGGCTTGTTTAGCACTGAGAAGAGAAACACCCAGGTTTATAACACCATAGCAGCATGTTCCCACAATACCCAAGAACTGAATGAATATACTATTGCACTGTATGTAACTAACTACATTCCAGGCAACCCGTCTTGAAGTTTCCCAGACGATACACCTGAATACTTTGTAATAACAAAAAGAGACATCTTTTTATGAAGACTTTATTAGGCTTTCAAACATAGAGAAATACAGTACCATGATCACAAGCAAAAAATTAGTAATCCAAAACTCATTCAGTGCATCGGTAGAATAAAGCTGTACACAAAATCCTATCTATGTCTACCACTGCCTCTAGCTCTGAGAATTCTGCTATTACAAAACAAAATAAATTTTGCAACAAACAAACACTTAAGACTATTTTGTGCCCTATTTGATGTTTCACCACAGGAATGTGATGTATGATATGTGATCACCGCTGAAACAATATGGCCTTTAAATGTTTTTGGGAATATTCTGGTTTAAATAAACCAGAATGTTATAGTACTTTCCTGTGAAAGTGCCACTGATAAAGGCTTATACATTTTAAGCATATAAACTCCTGAGCTGTGTGCAGCTGTTTGATTGTTCAGTCTGCTGCAGCATTACTGATGCATTCTTGCTTAGCTGACTTTGGTGAGCAGACAATTACTTCAAACCATTTAAAAATGTTTGGAGAGAGAAAAGTCATGTCCATTTGTGACAAGAAGTCATTTGGACAGAAACACTAACGAAAGGAGTCAAATAGGTTCTGCCAACAGCCTGCCAAACATCAAGATTAGTTACAATGACAAAGATCTGGACATAGTTGGGTCAAACCCTGGGGTCAAAACCATTTCCCTCAGAGAATAGAACTAAATGTTGAAAGGTGACGTTCCCTCTATCCTGGCACAGTTCCTATGCATGAATGTTTTCTTTATGTCAGGTTACAGCAGCCTAATCTCACATTTCAGCCTGCCTAGTATAGCAAAGATGAGAGAGTGATCAAGCATTGGAACAAGCTGCCCAGGGAGGTGGTGGAGTCTCCTTCCCTGGAGGTGTTCAAAATACATGTAGACGTGACACTCCATGACATGGTTTAGGAGTCATGGTAGTGTTGGGTTGACGGTTGGACTGGATGACCTTAGAGGTCCTTTGCATCTTTAATGATTCTATGGTTCAATGAAAAGCTATGACTGCACAGATTCTACAGGAAAAAGCAAAGGTGGTGTTTAGGCCACTCTTATGCAGGTATATGTGTTCAAATCTTCCTGTTCTGCTTTTGATGCTGTTCAGTGAGACATAGCTCTATTCACAATGCAGTTTCCAAATTACAGGTGGTAGCCACCTCTAGTATGAAGCAATCTGAATTTCATTGCTGTTGGCTAGGATGCCTCCAGCACTGGAGCACAAGTTTAGAGAGTTAAGCTCTGAGATGCTAATATAGTTTTGAGAACCTGGAATATTCTTATCAACATAGAAAACTCCAGATCATGATTTTAAATGCAAATGTATATTTTGAATATTGGGAAAGTAGCAAATTAATTAATAATGTCAGAGGAAAGAAAGAATGCAGTGCAGAATATTAGCTAAAATTCAATTTCCAGTCAATTCAGAAAGAATAGATGTCACAACAGTGCAAGTGTGTACTTATTTGCTTTGTCTTGGTCTAGAAAAATCCTTTCAGTAGAGAATATTTTTGATTCTATCGAAGTAGAAAGCATTACCTGGAGACTGTAAAAGTCTGAAGAATGTACTTTGAGAAGTTTAGAATGATCCTGCCAGATCAGTGGTGTGTCTGTCCTAAAGCCTGTTTTCAACAGGACAATGGAATATGCTTGCGAAAGAACAAGAACAGGGCAAGTGCATGCTGACTACTCAGACTACTCAGTTCCCTAAAATATCTTTCCAGCCCCCAGTGATCTGTGTCCCTGAGACTTTCAGAACAACAGGAGCTGTCTTTTGCATTTAATGTTTTCCAATTATACAATATCAGCTATCCCTGCATGGAGACCTTGATGAAAGGCAGATCCTTCAAGATATCTAAAGTATGTGTATATGATTTTGTTGCTTCCTAAACGTACTTTACTTTGCAGTAACAGCATCATCTTCTAATTTTCATTAAATACCTCAAACGACGTCGACTATACCTGTAATTAAGGCAGATCTTGCCAAACTAACCTGATCACCTTCTATGACAAAATCACTCGACTACTGGATGAGGGAAAGGCGGTGGATGTAGTCGTCTTGGACTTCAGTAAAGCCTTTGACACAGTTTCTCACACCATTCTGCTGCAGAAACTGTCAGCATCTGGCCTGGACAGGTGCACACTCTCCTGGGTTGAAAACTGGTTGGATGGCCGGGCCCAGAGAGTGGTGGTCAATGGAGTTAACTCCAGCTGGAGGCCAGTCACAAGTGGAGTTCCTCAGGGCTCAGTACTGGGTCCAGCTCTGTTCAATGTCTTTATCAATGACCTGGATGAAGGCATTGAGTGCACCCTCAGCAAGTTTGCAGATGACACTAAGCTGGGAGGAAGTGTCGATCTGCTGGAGGGTAGGGGAGGCTCTGCAAAGGGATCTGAACAGGCTGGACTGCTGGGCCGAGACCAATGGGATGAGGTTTAACAAGGCCAAATGCCGGGTCCTGCACTTGGGGCACAACAACCCTATGCAGTGCTACAGACTGGGGGAAGAATGGCTGGAGAGCTGCACGGAAGAGAAGGACCTGGGGGTGCTGGTTGACAGCCGACTGAACATGAGCCAGCAGTGTGCCCAGGTGGCCAAGAAGGCCAATGGCATCTTGGCTTGTATCAGAAATGGGGTCACCAGCAGGTCCAGGGAGGTTATTCTCCCTCTGTACTCGGCACTGGTGAGACCGCACCTCGAATACTGTGTTCAGTTCTGGACCCCTCACCACAAGAAGGATGTTGAGGCTCTGGAGCGTGTCCAGAGAAGAGCAGCAAAGCTGGTGAGGGGGCTGGAGAACAAGTCTTACGAGGAGCGGCTGAGAGAGCTGGGGTTGTTTAGCCTGGAGAAGAGGAGGCTGAGGGGAGACCTTATTACTCTCTACAACTACCTGAAAGGAGGTTGTGGAGAGGAGGGAGCTGGCCTCTTCTCCCAAGTGACAGAGGACAGGACAAGAGGGAATGGCCTGAAGCTCCGTCAGGAGAGGTTCAGGTTGGATATCAGAAAAAAATTCTTCACAGTAAGAGTCATTAGGCACTGGAACAGGCTGCCCAGGGAGGTGGTCGAGTCGCCTTCCCTGGAGGTGTTTAAGGAACGGGTGGATGAAGTGCTTAGGGACATGGTTTAGGGAGTGTTAGGAATGGTTGGACTCGATGATCCAATGGGTCCTTTCCAACCTTGTGATTCTGTGATTCTGTGTATTTTGATGGTTTTTGATAGATTCTTTCTTGTTCAAATGTCTTAGAGTGACTTAAATTTTGAGAACATTTGTATGATTTACATTAAATCTTTGAGGCGCTCCCTGACAATACTACAGATACAGGTACTTTTATCAGTTCAAAACTTTTACCTCAACCTCTTTCATTAGGTTTGTAAATCTCTGGAGACATTTTGAGTATTCATGGTTTGAAGGCTATATTCACTCTAATCATGTGCTGAACTTTCAATTCACATACTCTGTGTGCAAAATAACTAATAAAACAACAAAGAGAGCAAGGAGGAATTTGTGTCTTTCAAGCTTGACCTGTGTAGTAGGAAAAACTGAAATTCCAGGGTGGGAAAAACAAGCGCTTCCATAATAATGTGAAGCTGCCTAGTGTGTTCAATTTTGGATTAGGAACTCTGGAAAAAAAAAAAAAAGTGGTGGGTTTGTATAGGACAGTCTGTGGTTTGTTACAGCAGAGACCAATTTGTCATTTGTGGTCTATCTGTTCATTCATCTTGCTATTTCTTTCTTTTTTCTCTTCCTGCTGGAAATATAAAACAACCAGGGAGGAAAGACATTAAAGATTTGCTTAAAAAGATCAATTGCACTTTGATGAGCTTACTTTGCTTATTAAATTGAAATTCTGCAGTTTTATGGGTTTGACATATGCATTTAAATGAGCTATTCAAAAAAAGGAAAAATAAAACTTCATAGAAGCATTACATTTTTTTTTGATTATTTTACAATGATGGACAAAAAATAGCAACAAAATTTTTTTCTAGTGACATAATACGTAACAGATTAATGATTGTTATTTGAATCTACATCTTTGTTCATTTTGCTTCAGGACATAAGTTAATAGGATATTGATGGCATTTGAACTCAGAACTACGTGTTCTGTAAACAAAGATTGTGTAAATTGTAATAGGTCATTTTGACACCTGATCTCTCTACCCTCAAAATGTAGATATGTTCCATGAGGACTAGTACAGAAAATAGAAATTCCTACGAAATATATGTGCAATACCAGATGTTTTTCCCTTTGTCAAAGATGAATTTTCACTTCCTTATTTGCAGAAACTATGCCTTAGGTTCTGTGAGGACTTAAACATGACAATATATTTCGGTACAGCACTGGTTTTGGCACTTTATGATTTTTTTTACCTTTATTTTTGAAGTGGAACACTATGTTATAATAAGATTGCTGTTCAGCCAACCAGAGTCTAAAGATGTGAACTAGTTAGTTAGTACTGTTCTTTTTGGAAAAGGGCGAGATTAAAAAATGACCAACCATACAAACCCAAAATATGTATTCTTATAAAATACAAAGCTGTATTTTTGTTAATAAAAGTCACATTCTGGAGGTTGAATCACAGTAAGTTCATTTGCAGAATATATTATCCTTCCTCTGGCAGATAATATATAAGATGAACATAATGCTCTGTTTACAGCTTTTTATGTTGTTAAAGCTTGGTGTTTGTTCTGAGCAGCTAAAAGTAGGTAAAAATAGCAGGGTTTTTTCAATATCATAATTTACCATATGAATTGGTATGATATATGAAAAAAGATTATAAAGATTTAATTTGCAAAGTAAAGATAATTAATTTCTTTCTTTTAAGCACTGGCCTCATTTTCTAAACCAAATATGATATGTAGTGAAACTATCAGGTTTTTTTCAAGACATAGAAAAGTACATTTATTAAATTTGCAAAAAAATTTAACTGCAGTGTTCATGAGATATCATATTAAGAAATAACCCTATTAAATTCTTAGGGTAGACATAAAACCACATTTCAGCCTTGTGTGTACCTTCTTTCCTCTTCTACACATTTCATTTATTTTGCATTTGTTACTATCTTTCTTAAAATACATTTTTGAAAAAAATACTGGTCTGTCAATAAGCTCTTCTATTGTTTCATGTGCTTCCAATAATATAAGTTTCTATTATTACATAACCTTGTAAAGAAATTTTTCATAAGAGTTACTTTACAAGTGAGCCAGCAAGCTGTGCTCTTTTACAGAACACTTTCTCACATAAGATCCACTGACTTTTCCAAAATCCACATAACCTTGCAAGTTTTGTTGACTGTGTGAGTCATAGACTCACCTACTTTTTATCACCCAGAAAGTACAAAGATAAAACTTAAAACCAGGTTTTACATGTCTTCTCCTCTCATGAAAGCTGATATAGGCCATCACTGTAATAATGATGCTTTACTCAGTGGAAGACACTGTGCAAAAGAAAACAAGAAGAAAGGGGAAAAAAAGTTATTTAACAAAAGAATTGTTTGTCACTGGCATTTTGCATCATAACTCACAGTCTTCCTACTGCACCAAATTAGGAAATACCAAAACAAACAAAAATTTGGCAAAACATATTTTGAACATAAGTAAGGGATACAAAAATACTCCACTTATTCAAAATGTTGTGTTTTAAGCTTTTTGAAAAGTAAAATGCAACTAGAGATTGAAATTCAAATTACAGTTGCTCATTGTTTAGGGATGGAGAATGGAAAATAAATTAGTTATGGTGGTGGCTGAGTGCAAAGTTTCAGATTCAATCCTTTAGAAAGCAGTGTGGAAGCAAATAATGACATAAAGTAATACAGCTGCTGACTCACTGAGTGTCAGGAAAATACACAAAGTCAGTCACATTCAGTTTTGTACAGTTTTCAAAAATACTAATTGGATGGCAGAGGCTGAAACACAAGCTTAGACCTGCTTAGAGATCAGATAAGTAATTTTCACATTCCCACTCCAACATTTCTTAAAGATTTTTCTGGTTTGTCTCATACCTTGTGAAAAAAACAGTGAATTTGAACTCCTGGTTCTAATGGATGATAAGTATGAAAACAGTGTTTCCTTGTACTAGACATTGGTAAAATATCTAAACTCAACATGTTCAGAATTGCTGCTGAAAGGTATTCAGCTGCCTGTGAAAAATATAGAACACTTCTAGTCCAAAGGTAACAGGACAAGATGCTGTAACAAGTCATCAGTTTGTAGTTTCTTACTGTCTGTAGCAATGCCTGCAAAATCAGAGGAACAGACTAGAAGTCCTTTTCAGTTTCATGTTCCTAGTATACAAAAATGTTTACTCAGTAATTTATGCTGGCTACAGCTTAGTGAGTTCAGACTTTTAAGAGCAGAATATATCAGACACTGGTCAGGAAAACTTATCCATCCTTTCTGCTGCACTGCCCCAAGGCTTGAGAAAAGCACAAAGGCTCCTGAAATAATGTCTGGCCTGTCTATAAAAGCTTGGTAGTTAGCAACTGCATGGATTGTGGTTGCCCTCCCGAGCATTGTTCTCCACCTTTTGAAGTACCACATATCAGCCATGTACTGAAAACCAAACAAACCTCTTCCCCACTTATGTTGCTCTCAGTATTTAAATACACTGAAAATATCTGAATTGTTCAAAGACAATTTTTTTCAGATTTTTGGTAATGCTTGCATTTGATTCTTGACAATGTTTTTATAGCATTTAAAAAGCTGTTTTACAAGAAGATACGAGATTCTTTCTCTGGTTTATACCACTCTGGTATGTAGAGTTATGGTTCATTTCTTTTAAAAATAAACTAAATGTAAGGGGGTGGTTTTTTGTTTTGTGGGTGTTATTTATTGATTTTTGAAGAAATAGGGCTGACAATGTTTTTGGAGTTTTATGCAAAAATTGCCATGTCTTATATATGACATATTGCTTCCTGTATCTGAGACACTCAGTAGCTGATTCACCACCGCAGATGGTGAGGAACAAATTTTGGCTAATATAGCTTCCTATATTATAAAAGAGGAACAAAAGAAAAGCAAGTCTCATTATGTTTTAATCAGGTTGTACAAAAGAAAAAGAAGTCAGTATTGTGTTCATCTAGATTTATCTCTTGATTTCTGTAAAAATAAATAAAAGCTGGCTTCTTTTAAATTGAATATGAATCTGAAACAAAATCTAATGTGGTACTTTAATTTAAGGTGTAGACACTCATAACAATTCTTTTTGTAATCCTCTTAGTTTAGAGACAGATTTATCCCAGATTGGTTTTCTTTTAAAATTAGCTTGATACTTGCACAGACCACAAATCTAATCTCATTCAGTGCTTTTTTGATCTCCTTTTGTGTTCAGTATAAATCCAATGAAACTCTGACGTAAGTGAAATTCTTTTACACTTTTACTTAAGCGTTATGTGATCAAGATCAAGCTTCTTTTGCTTTATTTTACTAAGTAGTTCTGAGCAGATGTATCTATTGAAATCTGCAATGAATTTTCCTATTTCTTTCTAATTTGTGCAAACATTAACTTTTACTCCTTAAATCAAGAAGCTAGCAACTCACTAGTTTTGCTTTGTATTTCTTTTATTTTGAAATTGGTCTTCTACCATGATACAGATCAGTGCAAAAAGTTAGCAATATCCATGTGTAGGACAAGGTCTGATGTTAAGATATATGTTAAGAATACAATAAAATCGACATCTTGCTTGCATCAGGCTGTGTCCCGTCTCTCAATCGTGGCATCCATGCAGCAGACTTTACGTAGAATTAATGAGACAATTTCAGAGTAAATCCATTTAGTTTATATATTGGGCAGACTTTGTTGTGTCCAGAGTTATGATCTCAGGAAACTTAATTTCTGTGTGCGGTTGACCTTGGCTGCCTGCCAGACGGCCACCCAGCAACCCTCTCACTTGCCTCCATCAGCAGAACAGGGAGGGAAAAATATAAGATTAAAAATCTCATGGGCTGAGAAAAAGGCAATTTACTAAGTAAAACAAAAGCTGTGCACAGAAGCAAAGCACTAAGAGGAATTTGTCCACTGCATCCAATTCCAGGCAGACACTTCCTAGGAAGCAGAACGTCAACAAGGGTATTGTGTGCTTCAGAAGACAAATGCTATAACATAAAATGTTCCCCTTTCCACAGCAGCGCCCCCACTCCGCCTCCTCCTTTCCCTCAGCATTTATTGCTAACCATGATATCTTATTATATAGCATGAGCCCTTGATCAGTTTAGGGCAGCTGCCCTGGCTGTGCAGCTTTCCGGACTCTTCCCTGCAATGAGCATACTAGCTTTTGGGGCGCGTGTTGGCAACAAAGCCTTGATGCTATGTAAACCACCTTGGTGCTCTTTAAGCTGCCTTGATGTTATATAAGCCCTGCTTAGCAATAATCAGAACACTGGTGCATTATCAGCTCTGTTTTAGCCACAAATGCAAAGCAAAGCACCAACTGAGCTGCTCTGAGGAAAATTAACTCCAACCCAGCTAGACCTAGAACAACAGCGAACACTGATACATATTATTTACACATTACATGAAGATATCTAACCTTTACGAGGTGTCCTCTATCCTCTCTAATTCAAATGAATTGTAAGCCGAGGCTGTAGATCTGAAAAAGCTTCAGGGGATAAATATGCACAGCAAAATATTAAGCTCAACTTAATTAGATCTATTAATGAAAAGGTTTTTGATACAAAGCAACAGGGATTGTTTTGCTAAGTTTTGTCACGCAAACAAAATGCCAAAGATCTTGGAAACAATTCAGAGGAGAATTTATTAGAGGGAAAATGAAAACATTAAAGGTATATTGAGAGGAGGGAAGAATTAAGAAGAAAAGAAGTTATTGCAGGCTTCCTGATAGTGTTATTAATTTTAGCTTTGTGCATTGTAAATTTAATTGACATAATCCCACTTGAAGTGCAGTGTTTTACATGGAAGAAAAATATCCTAATGGCTGATCTTAAAAGAGAGAGGAGAGAAGAAATTAAGCCCAACTGTATTACAGAAGGTTAAATAATATATGTTCACTGGCTTTTCAGTGAGCTAAATAATAAAATGAATATTTAGTTGACACACATTAAGGAACAACTAGCTACTTGGCATTTCATGGCTCTGTTTATACTCAATGAAACTGATCATTTATTTTTTTCTCATTGAAAAAAATGGAGGAAAATCAAGTCTCTGTTACAATAATCTTAAAATGGTTAATTCTGAACAAGACACTACACTGCTTCGGGGATCCTTTCAAGTACAATATTATTCAAGGTCATGGGACATATCTACCAAACAATTTTTTGCTTCTCACCTTCTTGAATGCAATCTGTGCCAACAAACCTTTACTTCAGTCTCTGTTCCCAGTGTAGAGGAACAATTGTTCAGGCTGTTATTGTTAAGTTTCTGAAACAAGAGGGAATATGTTGTAGTTCATGTATGTATTTGTATTTACTTGCTTTAAAGTTTTGTTCTGAGTAGTTACCTTTTTGAAATATAGAAACTTAGTGGACACAGCAGAAAAAAAAATCTTAATATTTCCAAAAATTTAAACAGTCAAAAATTGTGCTCCTAGGAACAAGGAATTTGATTTAAAGATCTTAATTTTTAAATGAAACTGATGGAATTCTCCACCATCTGTTAAATTCATTATTATTTTTATATTATATTACTATCCTCTAAAATCACAACAATCAGAAAATTCTTCAACATATTTGTATCGAATTTTTCAGAACCCGAAGCTAAGAACTAGAGCAAGAAAATATTCTTAGCCTTAGAACTCATAATAAAATTATGGGAGAGAATTTTGATTTAATAATTCCTTTTGTTTGCTGTAGAAAAATTCTACAATTGCTTAGAATGAATAAAGGACATCTGGTTTCACCCAGATGCTGTAAAGATGTCTTTGGAAAACACCATAATCAATCACCCATAATGTTCTGGTTAATCTTAAAATCAGAGGAGACAGAAATGGAACCATCTTAATCAGATGCTTAATACTGAGTAGTTCATGATAATGTATTCTCTAGCATCATAGATAGAGTAAATGCAGCTTTCAATGTACTGCAGTAAAATGAATAATAAAGTAGAGGAAGCCAGAAACTGAGGAAAAGTTGTATAACTAACACAAATCCCCAAAATTAACTAATGAATGTTGTTCAACACTTTTTTTTGTGACATTTTGTGATTATCCTCAGAGTGATGTGCAAGAATGGTTTTACAGAATCAGTAATAGAACATGAACATCAATTTAGAGTTATAAACACACAAATGTTTTTTGGTGTTGTACTGGGAATGTAAAACATTATCTCTTCCCAGAAACTTATGAAACAAGGTTTTCTCTTCCCAGAAAAAATAAACCAAAAGATTGTAAAGGAGAAGGATTGTAGGAGCCCTCCCCCTTCCAAATATTTTTTAAATGATTCACAGTGTTAGGCATCAATATAATAGTATCCTGAGTAATATTCTCTGATTGACATATTCTCTGATTTCATATATTTAGTTTCACATTATGATACTTATAAAGTTGGGGACAATGCAACACTAATTTTGGAATAAATTAGCTGTATTTTTATCACTTGCAGGAAAGGGAAGGGCAGGCAAGGCAAAGGAAAGAGAAGAGAGGAAAAGAAAGAAAAGAAAAAGGAACCTTCTTTCTTTTTCTCCTTCTGAGTGGTACATCTACACTGATGGCAAAGCTGTGTGGCTTTCAAGGTCATACAGTGTATACACAGGGAAGCAGCATGGAATGGATGACACACGAATATTAGTGCTGGAGGTAACATTCTTCCGACCTGTCTTGTACAGGTCAACATTAAAGGGTATGACATAATTTTAGCAATGAGTTAGAAAGAAGTTTTAACACAGAAGCTCAAATACAAATGGTTGAAAAGCTGCAATACCTAAAACAGCATTTCTGAAGAGACGAAGAAGTTAGAACTTATCTCCATTCACTAGCGGCGAAAGACATATATTATTTCTTTAGAGAGACTTTAGGAGAAATATATTTTTTCTGCAGTCCCTCCACATTTCATGCACATAGAATCTTATTAACAGTTTTCATCCTCTAATACTTTTAATTCACTTTTGCATTCATGGTACATGGATGAGTATATTTACAGAGTATCACTTGAACATTGGCATACTATTAGCAAAGGTTCATATTCAGTCAACACATTCAGAAGTTGCTCAATGTTATGAAGCTAGCAAGAAAGGCACATATTTCGCTGGAGATGGAATTTGTATCGTATTAATTAATTGATCACTATAATTCACGGGAAGAGAGCATATCTTGCTAGCTTCAGTCACTCAGATACTAATCAGTGGCTCATTAGCTTTAAAAATATAAACCTGGTTGAGCTATCATTGCTCTGCACAGTAGACTGATGACTCACATTAAAGAGAATGCTACATGGCACACAGAAAAATTGCTTTTACCCATTATCTGAGCTACATGCACAAAATCTTATGGGAAAATGAGTGGTAAAGACACTCACATAGTGACAAAAAAAGCACTATAACTGACCTCAATTTTCGTGCCTTATTTTGCTGCTAGCCTACTCCTATATGCCTTGTACACACAAGGCTCTGATTTGTTCTAAACAAGGGAGTTCAAATTATTTCAGAATAAAAGAATTGGGCTCCATCCATTTGGTACCACCAGAAGAAATTATTTATCACTCTCAGATGTTAGTTTTATATTACAAGCTATAGACAAATAAAATCAATGACAAATCCAGTAGTATTACCTCCTTATGGCACAACTAATAAGCCCATGATATGTCAAAGAACACTTTTGAAGTGTGACTAGTAATGCATTCAACACTATATGAGTCTCCTGTAATTAATATGGTCACATCAGCTTAAACTTCAGCTGGTTCAAGTCTCTTTTTGGGCCCCAAAAGGGCTGTAATTTTACAATGAAACAATGCTTATTCACAGCCATTTCTGTGAAGTTCCCAGCTACCTAAATAAATTAAATCAGAAAACCATAAGCAGAGTTAAATAAGGGCTTAGCATTCATAAAAGGTACTCGGAAATATCAGTATAATCAGCCAAATGCAATAGATGTAGTTTTCCGAAAGACACAATTATGCCAAGACTGCAGATGTAGGTGTAAAAGCAATGAGATTTCACTAGCTTCTCAGCACTGAGCATCAAGTTGATTTTAACAGAGCAAATATGTAAAAGAAGTACACACTTTTAAATTCAGGGGGATTTACAGAGTGGAAGAAGTAGTTAAATGTCTAGGTCTGTTCACAAAATTTGCAGACTTGTCAAGTCATAGACTGAGGATGTTTGCGTGGCCTCTACCTCATGTTTCCACACATGGCACCTGGAATGAAATGCAGCCTGGAGCATGATATTTGCAGCAGAGGTAAAAGAAAGTAATTGGTAGAAAGAAAATCTCTAGGAGCAATCTAGTAGTTTGTATATATGTATGTGACCTAGTGTGCCCCCAGGCTCATACATCAGAAAGCTACGTGCACAGTCCCATCTACCAATACCTATCTGCATAATGTCCTTCAAGGCATCAATTTCTCATGTTAAGTTTCTGTAAACTCAAAGGTCTGTATTGTTAAATCAGTAACATTTATACTGCTATCACTAAGCAGCTGTAGATAAATATTTAAATGTTCAAACAACTTTACCTTAACAATTAAAAGTTTGAAAACAGGCAATGATTTAAGTACATGTAATTACAGTGAGGATCTTGCTATTTTACCAGTGCTTCTGTTCTTAAAGAAGTATTACAATTTTCCAAAGTGATTATGGCACATTTTCTGACAGCCTAAACCACTCTTCAAATCGAATCTAAAGTCACCATCATCAAAGAGATATATCTGCCAACCTCTTTTAGAATGTATGCCAGCAAAATATCTCTGCTTGGTTTTAGTTACTAGAATAGGGAATCAAATTATTTTATAATTGAGTACTTGTGACATTTAGAACAATTTCCAAAAAAAATCACAATAGTCAAGGAATTTAATGCATACATTAGTTGTCTTCCCTCTTATTGTGTCCAGAAACTTCTAACTGTCAGGGGTTTGTTTGGTTAGCTCAAGTTAGTGAGCTCAGGTTGCTGGAGTGTTTTTTCCATCCCAAACATTCAGCACCAAATTGAGAAATGTGAACATAAATATCTGGGTTAAGCTTCTCCAAGGCCAGCAAGCAGGCTGAGTGGGGAGCAGCACAGACCTTAAATTCAATGTTTCATGCAAAGATTAGCCTTCCTCTTTTGTAAGAATTTGGGGACTTTTTTGAGTATCAGGGTACCAGGGCTGATCTTTTTTCTCCTAGACTGTAATCTATATCTACCTGGAGTTAGATGAAGATGCTTGCATGACATTCAAGGTCTTATTTCAGATTTGTCAACCTATAATCATGGCTTTAGATACCACACTACTTTCAGTGATGCTGCTTCTACTGTTGTTAAAGACTATGTCTTTTATAGTTCAGAAAGTATTCTTCATCCATGTTTAAAATTACATATTTTACATAACGTGAACCCAATATGTGCAGGAAATGTAAGTGAGGTGAAAACAGTAATCATGTAAAGGATCCCGCACTTCTGGAAGCATATGAATCACAATGAGTGGTAGCACCTACTTCCTCCAGTATTTAAGTACTTATGGCTCTTTTCTTTGGGTGGCTGGAGTGTCTCAGTGTCTTATCTTATACTTTGTTTTCCTTTATATTTTGAAATGCTGCCTTTGACCTTATTATCCTTGGTGTATCAGACAGCCACAGAAGAGATGATGAACAAAATAGAAGGAGAACAGATTAGTCCTATTGACAGCTCTGGAAACTAGTTTCTTTCTGAATATATATTAAAGATGTTGTATCTTGCCAGAGTTCAAAAAAATATGAATAATATTCTTAGGGTATATGAAGGGGGGTGAAAGGGGGAGAAAAGGGGGGTGAAAGGGATCCACTCAAGAGTATTGAAGGAGCTGGCGGATGTCCTTTCCAAACCCCTATCCATCATCTTCCAGAGGTCCTGGCTGACTGGGGAAGTTCCACTAGACTGGAGGCTGGCTAATGTTGTGCCCATCTACAAGAAGAGTTGCAGGGAGGATCCGGGGAACTACAGGCCTGTCAGTTCACCTCAGTGCTGGGGAAAGTCATGGAACAGGTAATCTTGAGTGCTATCATGAAGCACATGCAAGAGAACCAGGTGATCAGGCCCAGTCAACATGGGTTTACAAAGGGCAGATCTTGCCAAACTAACCTGATCACCTTCTATGACAAAATCACTCGACTACTCGATGGGGGAAAGGCGGTGGATGTAGTCGTCTTGGACTTCAGTAAAGCCTTTGACACAGTTTCTCACACCATTCTGCTGCAGAAACTGTCAGCCTCTGGCCTGGACAGGCGCACACTCTCCTGGGTTGAAAACTGGTTGGATGGCCGGGCCCAGAGAGTGGTGGTAAATGGAGTTAACTCCAGCTGGAGGCCAGTCACAAGTGGAGTTCCTCAGGGCTCGGTACTGGGTCCAGCCCTGTTCAATGTCTTTACCAATGACCTGGATGAAGGCATTGAGTGCCAAGTTTGCAGATGACAATAAGCTGGGAGGAAGTGTCGATCTGCTGGAGGGTAGGGAGGCTCTGCAAAGGGATCTGAACAGGCTGGACTGCTGGGCCGAGACCAATGGCATGAGGTTTAACAAGACCAAATGCCGGGTCCTGCACTTGGGGCACAACAACCCTGTGCAGTGCTACAGACTGGGGGAAGAGTGGCTGGAGAGCTGCACGGAAGAGAAGGACCTGGGGGTGCTGGTTGACAGCCGACTGAACATGAGCCAGCAGTGTGCCCAGGTGGCCAAGAAGGCCAATGGCATCTTGGCTTGTATCAGAAATGGGGTCACCAGCAGGTCCAGGGAGGTTATTCTCCCTCTGTACTCGGCACTGCTGAGACTGCACCTTGAATACTGTGTTCGGTTCTAGACCCCTCAGCACTAGAAGGATGTTGAGGCTCTGGAATGTGTCCAGAGAAGAGCAGCAAAGCTGGTGAAGGGACTGGAGAACAAGTCTTACGAGGAGCGGCTGAGAGAGCTGGGGTTGTTTAGCCTGGAGAAGAGGAGGCTGAGGGGAGACCTTATTGCTCTCTACACCTACCTGAAAGGAGGTTGTGGAGAGGAGGGAGCTGGGCTCTTCTCCCAAGTGACAGAGGACAGGACAAGGGGGAATGGCCTCAAGCTCCACCAGGGGAGGTTCAGGTTGGATATCAGGAAAAAAAGGTCACGGAAAGAGTCATTGGGCACTGGAACAGCTGCCCAGGGAGGTGGTCAAGTCACCTTCCCTGGAGGTGTTTAAGGAATGGGTGGATGAAGTGCTTAGGGACATGGTTTAGGGAGCGTTAGGAATGGTTGGACTCGATGATCCAGTGGGTCCTTTCCAACCTGGTGATTCTGTGATTCTGTGAAGCTAATCTCCCCCACGTGCAGAGCAGCGCAGAGGCAGAGGGCAGTGAGTGAGCCATGGTGCCCAAATCAGAGACATGAGCCCCTCTCCCAGCTCCCCAGGGCTGTCCCAGAAAGGATTGGTTGTGGTGGAAACCATTTTAGGATAGTGTAAAATAAATTATGGGATGCTTGAGGGAGAAACCAAAGGTGGGGAAGGGAAGGATTAAAATAGAACAGAGCAGAGAAGGAATGAAAGAGCAGAGGGATAAGGAAAGAAAAGTACCAGTTGCCAGTAAACAGTTTTCTGATCAGCGTGTTGGTCTGGCTTTGCTCTGTGTTTGGTCAGCCCATTCTTTCCAGTTATCTCATTAAAATCCATTTCTAACTCTTTTCCTGCATAAACTACACCGTATTCTCTGTGTGTGTGTGTGTGTTTGAGGTCTGAGTGCAGCAAAGTGGATTTTGCATGTGATGGGCAGTGAATATTAAGCAGGACTAGCCAGTGAGTATGAGAAAAGCTTTGGAGCCAGATATCAACCTATGCTAAAGCACATGGAGGACAGGAAGGTGATTCCAGACTGCCAGCATGGCTTCACCAAGGGCAAGTCCTGCCTGACTAACCTAGAGGCTTTCTATGATGGGGTGACCATATCAGTGGACATGGGAAAAGCAATGCATGTCACCTATCTGGACTTCTGGGCTGCATCAAAAGGAGCACGACCACCAGGTCAAAGGAGATTACTCTCTCCCTCTACTCTGCTCTTATGAGACCCTACCTGGAGTATTGTGTCCAGTTCTGGAATCCTCAACAGAAGAAGGATATGGAACTGTTGGAATGGGTCCAGAGAAGGGCCACAAAGATGATCAGAGAGCTGAAGCACCTCTGCTATGAGGACACACTGAGAGAGTTGGGGTTGTTCAGCCTGGAGAGGAGAAGGCTCCAGGGAGACCTTATAGCGGCCTTCCTGTTCCTAAGGGGACCTACAAGAAAGCTGGAGAGGGATTTTTACAAGGGCCTATAGTGACAGGATAGAGAGAATGGCTATAAATAGGAAGGGGGAACATTTAGGTTAGACACTAGGAAGAAATTCTTGCTAAGGGTAGTGAGACACTGGAACAGGTGCCCAGGGAAGTTGTGGATGTCTCCTCCCTGGAAGTGTTCAAGGCCAGGTTGGAGCGTCCTAGTCTAGTGGGAGGTGTCCCTGCCCATGGTAGGGGAGGTGAAATTAGATGATCTTTAAGGTCCCTTCTAACTCAAACCATTCTATGATTCTATCGTTCCATGATCAAGGCTGGATCCTGGAGAGACCAGAGGATCTGTGGGTCAGATGCTGGAGGGGCCAGGAGGTCAGCTGTGAGGAGATCTCACAGCTCCTAGAGAGTCTGTGAGATCTGAAGGTTGATCAAGAGGCTGTGCATGTGCACATGAGGCATGGGTGGCTACAACCTCTTTGTTAGAAAAGCACCGATGTCTGAGCCCAGCTGCATGACAGATCCTTCTGTGTGCCCGTGCCTGTGCTGCTCTGTGCAAAGGGGTCTTGTCTCTACCAGCAACTCAAGTAGAACTACAGTCTCTGGGGCTTTTATGTGCATAAGTTAGCAAGTGGGGAGACTGGGATCCAGGGGATCATACTGGGCAGACTGTGTGTCTGAATCCAGCTGCTGGAGGCATCCACCTCGTACACATGCATACATATTTTCCCAATAACGGGCCACCACCTTGCTCAGTAAAGAGAGGGGAACAGGATCCGGCCATTGATGCTGTATGCATTCGTGTGTGACACCTGCATTTTGTCTGTGCTGCTCTGTGCTGCTATCAGGCCTGGTGACAGTATCTAGATCTGTAAGCAATCAGGTAATAGAGCCAAAGGCTCACAGGAACCCAGATCTTGGCCTCTTTACCACTGTTAAAACATGCAAAATCATAAGAGAAAGTGTCATCCACTATGCTTACTGCCACAGTGAGAGTAAATGAGGTGAAACTACACCAGTATCAGCTTCTATTGCTACCCTTTGCTTGTGTAAGTCATTTGGTTTTGCAGTAGAATTATTTGAAATTATAATGATGCAGGAAGTAAGCATCTGTCAATAAGATTATGCACAATCATGCGCAGGTTAATATGTTTAGCCAGGATGTTAGAAGGGTGGTCTCCTAATGAGATGCTCGTGTATCTGCTGCTTTTTCTGTCTGCTCACGAGTATTGTACTTCAGAATCATGCTCAGTGATGCATTTGTTTTTCATTCTTTTATATAAGACAGATTTTGTTTCTTATCCACATAAACATACTCAGTCTACAAGAATCTGGCAGGTTGAAAGAAGTAGGTTGGGGGATTTGTATAGTCAGATAAATGAAGATTGCTGTAAAACATGCCCATTTCATGGGTCCTAAGAGACCAAAAGCACAATGCTGCATTATTCTGGCACAAAGTTATGCTGTATGGTAGAAAAAAGTTCCAAGATATGCAAGTTCTAACTGCAGTCACATCCCTTTCTCTAAGCTACATTTGGCAAAAGAAGCAGAAAAGGCATATGGGAGCATTATCTCAAATACTTGTAATTTCATTACAAGAATGATATTCCTTAGGCCGGTTATACCCTCCACATTTTCACACAGTTCTCAGAGATTTTGAACAAATGACTCTCATCAGATCAGAATATCTGTAGTGCTGGAGCAGGTTCTGTAAGAGAGATGTAAAAAATAAATACAAACCTAAACATATAAAAGGTGAGTAAATCAAAGACAGCCACTGAAAGCAAAGCCAAAAAACACACAGTACTAAGTATACTTTTAAGTATATGAAATGTATTACATTAATTAAGGTTTTGAGGAAAAAATGTTTCAGTATGGTAGATAAAAAAAAAAAAAGAAAATTAATGTTGTGGCAGAAAGAGAACAGAGCCATCTGCCTGCTTACTCCTGTGAGATGGGCACTTAAGCTAAATGTAAGATGTTTGTAATTTTTACTGGAAATTTATCACTTTGAAATGGGCTGTTTCCCTGAGTTCCCATGGGAGAGGGGTTTTTTTTAAAATACTTTATTAGAGTAATTAAAATAATGCATAGGAAACGAACTATATGGGGGTTTTGTTCTTCTATAGATATTGAACTTCTTCATACAGAAAAAATATAAGGGGAAAATTGGAGTAATTCATTGTGCACTCAATTCCAGCTTTATTAAAAACACACAGGCTTAAATAGCATGAATCATAGCAAATCAGCTAGGAAACGAGAAAAGCGAAATACTAAATATCAGTTACCCCAACCTGGATGTCCAAGGCCTAATTAACTAATTATTCCTTCAGACAGGAAATACCATGATGGCTGATGGATTTCATGTAGGAGAAATTATTACCATTGTAAGACAAAACATTTACCTTATTCACAAATATTTACAGTTAGACTTCTCTCAAAAAGTACCTATCAAGATTCATAATCATTATTTCATGCCATTACTTGCAGGTTAGGGACTCCACAATGATAATGGCATAATTAACATCAGGATCAGATGTATAAAATTCTGCCACATTGCCTATCTCTAGACTTCTGCAGCAGAAGAGTGTGTGAGATAGTTGTCCAAACTCCCTTTGTAGTCAGAGGAGAGTAAAAACACTTCTAGAGGTTGATTCATCAGGCCTGTTTTAGATGTCAACCTTGGGAGAAGCTGAATCACGCTTTGGAATTGAATCTTTCTTTCCTCTGACTATAAAGGGAGTTTAGATAATTAGCTCAGATGTGGATGTCTCCACTGTAAATTCAAAAAGTTTGGAGCAAAAAATCCCCCCCTAGTCTGGTAATGAGTAGTATGTTCCTTCTTCAATTGTCCCATTGAAATGGTAAACAGCAAACTGAAAATACTAATGTGCAGATATTTTATTTCTGCAGAATATAAAGGGGCTATACAAAATTTGATTAAATGTACCAAAGCTCCGTAAAGTAGGGGAAAAAAAAACCCTACATACTGTTGCAAGTGAACTGCAGGGAAATCACGGTAAGCAAACAAATAGTTCTATTTAAAGTGGAATTAATGGAGCTTAGGCTCCTATGGATATGTGTTTCATGGTTGATTTATTTTGCAAGTGAATTTTAATAAGTCTGCTGTTGAAAAATGTCTCTTATTAGAGTTCAGAGATTCTACAGAGACAAGAACCATTATGACTACCTCAACCACATGAAAATATTCATTGAGAAGGTATGCAAGATTGACAGTGGAGCAACCATGTAGGAAAGAACTCCTCTGAAAAGTTGGTTTTTTGGTGTCTAGCAAGAGACACACATTTTGCCCTGTGCTTTGGCTTTCTTCAGGTGCTGATGGGATCTTTCTTAGCTGAACACTTACTAACATGAAATTCATGGGCATTTTGAGACCTCTCCTACTCGCCAAATTTAACAAAAAGTTTCCGGCAGGTATTCATCAGAAGTTACTGAGGTAAACTAACAGACAGACACAAGGCTTTGCAGAGATGGTTCTGTGCCTTTACAAAAGAAGTCAAGGGAAAATTGGAAGAAACAATTTGTTTAGGACATTTTTAATATCCTTTCAGAAATCTAATTGCCAAGCATTTTAGTTTTACATCTTATTTGAAAGAGTACTGCATGTACTCCAGTCATTTCATGCCCCCTAATACCATGCTGAGGCTATTAGTCCAGCACTAACAAAGCAAAGTACCACCTGCTGCTCTTTAAATGTCTCATATAAAAATTATCTGACCCAGGATGTTTATCCAGGAAAGCATTTAACTGCTTGATTTTATAAAGGTCTGTGGAAAAATGTTTTTGTCTCACTATCACTGTGTTCTCAAATTAAACTAGCTCAATCTCCACCCCTTCTGTTCATGAGCATTCAAAAATGTATTTGGCGTTTGTTTTTTTTAATGTTTACCACCGATTTTCACAGCATCTCATTTCTTTAACTGCTAAAGTACAGAAATGTATCCATTTTGTCATAGTTTATTCAATGTTTCTGAGAAAACAGGCTGAATATATTTTTCTCTTCTCTTCACAGCTCCTTGTTCTCCTGTTTCTTAATCAGGGAAATGACATGTGGTAGCTGTGATAGTCTAATTACTGGAATAAATTCAGGATGAAGCTGTTACTCCATGCTGCAACTCTCAGCCTTTGTCAGATTCTGTGACAGCCTGTGTGCTAGACTTCCAACCAAGGAAAATTTCAGGCACCTATCTGCGTACCTAGGTATTTTCAGTACACGCTTCACTGAGTTAGCAGAGCACTTAGACTGAAGTAGCAGTGCAAGGAACAGCTTAGAGATTCGTGCATTAATCAGACTGCTTTCTCATGATGCATGGACAGAAAAACATTTTTAAACAAGGAATAAATCTGAGTCCTGCAAAAGCAGGAAAGCCACTGGTAAAAAAAAACAACTGTTCTTGAAGCTGTACCACTATAGAATGTTACCAATGCTTTATTTGCATGTACTAAAAAAAAGTGGTATGAAAGACATCCGTATCATGACCTTCCAGGCTTTAGTCTTATTTTATGATCTGATGCAAAATAAAAGGAAGACCTGCAAGATTAGGGCAAAATAGGCACTTTACACACATTGCTATGGATAGCTGAATGGAAGTCTCTGGAGATATGTTCAAGAATTAAAATCAATTTCAATGAACCAGACTCAGAACTTCACAGTTTAAACCTTTTTGGCTGTAATGATCCATACTTATTCCACATCGATCAATCAAAAAAAAAAAAAAAAAATTAAGAATCAAAGCCAAGTGTATGTAAGCTGAACAGAGAAATAATTTTTGTAAGTGTAACCTACAAGTTACCATTTCCTCTTTCTTTTCCTTCATGGGGAAAATATTGGTTTTAAATCAATGTAAAAATCAGTGAAGAATTATTAACATTTTTCCTAGATTTGTTATGGAGTATTATGCTTGTTCTGGGATTTGTTTTGTGTTCTACCTTCAGAGTTCATTAGCTGCTGCCTTCTTTGACACCAGAAGTCTGTGCTTTTAGTTTCCACTGAAACCTTTATAATAGAATTTACTGAAACACTATTACTAGCTTCTTGGTTTTATAGACCAAGACTGGCACCTTCTGGTGAATTAATTTAAATTCACTACAGAAATGTAATATCCTCAACCATAGCTTAACAGACTGTGCTTTTAACAAGTTGCTATTTAGAGATATTTCAGTATCCTAGATTTATTTTCCCTACTGACTTTGAACTTATGTAGTATTTCACAATGTGTGTACATGAGTAGATTTACATATAGATACATAAGGATTTATCTGAAAGTCTGAAAAAATACGATTAGTCATAACATGCACTATTTATTTCAGGTATTTTTAACATTACGTTCTATAGCCATGCAGATATATCTACCAAAGCTGGATTGCTGGGTTTTTTTATAAGGAGTGGGTGACAAAGAAGATTATATTTTATATACATTTGGGATTTATTTGTTTATATTGTTACCACGATTAGACATGCTTCTGTAACAGGTTCTTAGCTACCAGCAGATCCCGAGGTGAACCCTGATATTTCGCTGTCCACACCAGAATAACCCATTAAATCTGTGTGACAGCAAACATAAAATCTATTGTGGTGTTATTTTTGATGGATTTTTTTGGTATATAAGTATTAAATGTCACGAGGAGGGAAAGAATAGACTTTTCTTGGCTTTGGGTCAAACAGTCTAGCTTTTCCTGTTCGGTAGCCATTGAAAATCGGAGTAAGTCACAGATCTAGTCTCCTTGAAAAGTTGTTCTTGTTGTCTAGCAGAAGCAGCTTTCTAACATTTCAGGCAGAGATTGATTTATGGCCTCTAATCCACCCCTACTGCACTGTAGTGGAGGCAGAAGATGGCTTGCATTAAAAACAGAAAGTGTCTGGGGAATGTTTAAAGGATTCTGAAGTATGCTTAATTTCTCCTGAGATTTTTTTTTTTTTTTCCTGTGGGATTGATATTCCTACATCACCTGGCATGCTGGAAAATATTTGCATTCAATAATTTTCTAATAAAAATTAAGAATTTTTTTTTAATTAGACTTTATTTAGTACTTGTAAATTTGTGAAAATTTTTGGAATATGGTTGTGTAAGGCAGAAGTCACCAGCCCTGACTTGATGAGTTCCTTCTAACCTGATGTTCCTAAACTGGTAGAAATGTAAGTTTTGTCCTTGCATCAGCCACGCACTTTAAAGGTGATTTAAATTAACCCGGTTCTGAAAATTAGGTCCTTCTCCCAAACTATTTATTTTCATCCTAATTTAGTGCCAATTCCACTGTCAGCTTTAAGGCTTCAAATAGTTACCTGTGCAAGGGAAAATGGTATGAAGTCCAACAGATCCTTTTACAAAAGTCAAGGAACAGTCAACCCTTGCAATTATCTTTGATGACTACAGACTCGACTAATCAGACTAGATGGTTCCGTGCCCCATTTTCTTATCCCTTGTGTCACCCAGTCCCAACAGATTTCCGCTGAGTTGCATTCCATGCTCACTTGAATGCTCACTTCCAGAATCTTTCATTCCTGCTGTGCCTGCTCTCCATATCTCTTCCTAACTAGGTCAGTATAGAGAGATAAAGAAAACAGTACACCCATTTGTAGTTTTTCAGTCTCCTTCAGACAGTTCCTGGCAGCATGCCATTCACATAAACAATAAGGCAACTTGCTGTCCTTGAAATAATAGCGTAAAATCTGCCAACCAATTGTGCATGATGGGACGTTATCACCGGATAAATTGTTTTCCTACAGCAGCACATTTCACTTTTAGGATTTACTGCAGATAACTATAATAGGAAGGTTGTGATAGCAAAAAGTAAGAAGAGTCTTACAGTTCTAATTTGAAATATTTCCGTTTTATTAACACAAAAATGCTTGGTAAAGATCACACCCTGGGGTATCTAATGTATTTCAATATCAAGAACTTCATTAATCAAACCATATCTCTAGAGTTGGGAGATACCCATTTATCCACCCTCTTCTTTGGTAATGTCTAATTTTTTTCTTATTATCACTATGAAAACTTAAAAGCAACAACATTTGTACTGTGGAATGGTATGTAAAAATTACCATAATGTACCATCTTGACAGTAGTTATCATTTATATTTCCTTTTCAGTGATTACAGACCCACCATTCCAAAGGCAGCATCATTTTCTTCTGAAAATATGACTTTGTCCATCTTTTTATGTCTTATTAAGGGACCCTCTAGGACATAAAAATAAATGTCTCCAGAAAGATTTGATGTTGTAGAAGGTGAAATATCAATGAATGATAAGATTTGTTTGCTACCTAGACATTGCTTAAGAACCTCATGCCATAATTGTCTGCAGCAAAAAAAAACCCCAAGTTTTTCTCTGTCTCTTCAAGCAACAGTCAGAAACAGTCACAGACAAGTTGCTAAGTATTTTTCATAAACAATTACTATCTGCTTTCCTATTTAACAGAGGTTTTAACATTCATAAATGGGAAAGCAGGATGTTTGCAAGAGGAATATCTGTTCTGACGGTTTCAGCCAGTTAACAGACCTAACATTCTAAAGGATATAGAAGTTGCTCCAGCTGTTTCATCCATAATTCTGCACCACACAGGACATGTCACTGGCATTGTGTCCATGCAACCATTCCAGATATCTAGAACAAGAAAAGAAATATTAGAATTGCTTTCCAAGTAAAGGATTAGTAAGGAGCGACATGGGGTAAAAGAGGGAGCAGGAGGGACTAGCTGTTATGAATTTTGGTGTTATATAAGCATTGGCAGCCCTGAAGACTACAGTTCTCTGTCCATGAAACAAATATAGCACAGACAGCATTAGCATATGTTTTTTGTGTGCTTCCTTAGAGACTACACATACTGGGGAGAGTAGGAGAGCTGTCATTAAGTGAGGCAACATGTGCTAGTGAACAGGACATGGGACTGTGAGACCTGAAGCTGATCCTCACTTGATATAAATTATTGCAATTGCATTACACCTCTGCTGTCTCTGTGGGACTAAGCAAATTTACAGTGTTTGAAAACTTATCCAAGAGACTTAATTTTGATTCTGGCAATACTTTTGATCTGTGAATTTGAATAGTTCAGCTTTCCATCTAACATGAAGATACAACATGGTTTTGCAAAATATGAAAAGATATGAAAGAAACTGTGAGAGAAAGAGATTAGCATTACTAGTTAAAGCAAACACATTCCAGTCCTAACTGCAGGTATCTGCCATTTTTGTTATCTAGTAAAACTTAGAGGTGTAAAGTGAACTTACTCGCATTCTCCTCACATGAGTTTAATGGAAGCAAAGTTACAGAATTGCACTGGTGATTCCCTACTGGTCCCTTCTCCATTCCTACTGCTTTCTTGTCCTATCCAAGCCAAAATATTATTATAGAGTTTGGGTGAGTCTCTTGTGACTGGTAAGTAGGGAATCTGGAGCAGATGGCTTATGATATTCCTGAATGATGTATCTTTTACAGTTGTTTGCAATTGTGGGAAGTGGACTGAATTTGATGGTTCGTCTAGTCCTCCTCCAAAACTTATTACTTTGCAAAGCACATCACTATGACTCAGAATCAGATGCCTTGCACATGACAGCTCTGCTATCTTTGTGGAAAAATGTGATGGCAAAAATTTCGTTTAAATAGTCACAGTAAAGATTTTTGTAAACCCTCAGTTAATTCTCTCACAGATCAAACATTCAGAGTCTAAAAAACTGTGCAGCGAATATCTGCTTCAGTTGAAAGGTTAGGATAGTCATTGTGTAGAAAAAGATAATTTTGGTGTTGTTTTTCTATGTTGTTTTTACTACAAGAAAAAATATAGAAGTTAATAGATAGCCATCAAAATCTTCACAAAACCACTGCAGTTTAAACAATAGATTCTGTGAATAGATTCTGATCAGCTTGTTTTACAGAGGTAATTTTGCAGACTGACATGGAATAGTCACTTAGTTATGCCAGTGCAATTTATAACATAAACATGAATGATGTAACTCTTAAAAAAAATCAATTTATTTCTTTACTAGACTGTTCTACATTATATACAAATTAACATTTTGTCCACTTTCATTTAAATTTTTCCTAGCTATAGAGCTTCTATTGCTTGTTTTGTGAGATCAATTTGTAATTCTGTGTTCATTCCCAAGGAAAATAAATCTCTCTGTCAAGAACTCTTCTTTGATTATTCAGTCTAATTGTTTCCTTTCATAATTTCATCCCTCTGCTCCTCTTTTACACATCTTCCTATTATGCTATAAAATACAACTGTGCTCCTGGTTGACTGCATTCTTCAGTAAAAGCCTGCTAGCATGTTCCCTGATAGCTACTCTTTAGCCAAGTGACAGTACTTGACCTTTCTCATAAACTAGTTCCTCACTGCAACTGTTGCCCATCAGTCAACGTTCCTACGTCCATCTGCATTTTGTCAGTTAGGTACTTTGAGATATATCCAGTAATGTTGATATTGCATTATGTGTATGTATTATAATATATAGCAAAAGCCACAAAGAAAGGATTTTTTAATATGTTCTCTCAATATCTCTCTGCCTGTGAAAATCACCTTTCCTTGGACCTATACCTAATTTGATGGCCTCAATTGTTTCAGGAATTTTCCTGACATTACAGTTCCTACATGTTTCCCCTCTGTATCTTGCATTATATTTTCTCTTGAAGCTTCAAATTTGAGCCTCCTTGCTTCTAATGCATACTGACCCTGTGCATTTTCTGCTGTGATTGATACCAAGCATTGTGGTAATATCTCTATGCTTTTTAAAATAATTTTTTGCTGTCTTTGTATCATTAATAAGATTCTCCCACTTCTCCCACTCCTCAGTGTTCCCTGCATACCCTATTTAGGAAATTCTGTAGTGTGATTTTGCAAGAGTTATCCCATAGGAGCCTAACTACACTTAATAAAATTGAATTTTGTCTAAGATATCAAAACCTACTAAATATATTATTTTGGTTATTTATTACATTCATTATTTTTCTTTTATCCATGGTTTTTTTTAGTTCTGTATTTAAAAGCCAAGTACAATTTGTATCCAGATCTTTCCTTTAAGACCAATACCGTTTATTTAATGCAGGTACATTACTTTCCAGAAATTGGAAAGTGTGAATTCTGTTGGGAAAGGGGCAACACCTTTGTCAGAATGCCAACAGGCAACCACATGTGCTATATCCAGATTGCCTGGGCAATTTGCTTTGAGGTTTTAGGGAGCTGAGGTGAAGTAAATCCTTACCATTATTTAGGCATTCCCCCTTAGGAACAATCAATCAAACAACAAGGTACCGTTGTAAGCCAAGTAAATAATATCTACTGATAATAAGCTATGAATGATTGTTTTTTCTGATGTTAATGTATAATGGAATAATAAAATTGTAACCATCCATTGCAGAAGGAAGAGCTACAAGGGAAAACTGAATTGCATAATTCCTGTAGAATAGATCATCTGCTTGTTAACATGGTTATTATGAATTTATGGATAGAGTTGGGTATTTTTACGCAGTTTAGATTTTCAGGCCTGTTCTGATGTAAAGAGGTTGTGAAAAGAATATTCACAGCATCTTAAATCTGGAACACACAGAGAAAAGACTGCGAGCATTTTGAATCACTAAGTACCCATATGTGTACCTCATAGTTAATGTTGTCTATATGAAGCCACCTGCCTCTTGTCAGCTGCAGTATCTATCCCTCATTCAGTGCCTATGAAAGTTGATGGATACACCCTCTGCTGGATCACTCAGCCTGACTTCATGGAAGTCAGTGGAGCCTTGACAGTCGATACCAGATATATATCCAGTGAAAATTCTCCATTTTTCTTACTGCAGTGGGTTTTGGATCAATACCAGAGCTAATAATTGAGCACATTACACTTGGAACCATGATTAGCAAGAAATCTTGTAACTAAAATCATGTATTTCATCATAGGTGCATTAGAATTCATTGTCAATAATGGTAGTAGAACTAATGAGCATGTGTCTTCACTTCACTTCACTTCACATTAATGGAGATAGAGGTTACTTGCTGTTATTTGTAAGGTGTTGCTCTTTGGTCAAAAATGCAGGTGGGAGGAAATTTATTACCTGTTTTAAATACTGAAATTTTAAGAAATGTTACTCATTCCAGTAATCTCAGCTACATAAACTACAGTACCAAAGGAAGCTGAAATTTAGATGAACTCCTTCAACTCGCTTAAGAAAGAATGGCCCAAGCACAAATTAAAGTCTAGCAACTGCTTTGCCAGCGCAATCAATCTGCTGCTTTGCCATGGTAGTTCTCTACTTCTCAATCTTTTACTAGGAAGTAGAAACGCAGCCTACAGCTATCTGCTACACAGTCAGTCACTTCAATTTAACTTTAAAAAAATCTGGCTGGCAGACAGGGAGCTGGTCTCCACAATGGTGATTTTATAACAAAACACAACTGTCAGGTAAAATTATATCCAGCAACTAGACTTCTACTACCTTATTCATTCAGTCAGCCAAATAGAAATATTACCTACAGTCTCTTCATTAGAGGTTATTCATCTGAAATACATAGTAATTTTTCAACTGTTTCAAATAGTTTACAGAACATACTGTGATATTTCTGTGCTTCAAAAATCCCATTAAGAAATATTTGTTCCATATTCTTTTTATTCCTTTGTTAAAGGGAATCTATTAAAATTATTGTACCTAATATTCCAAACTACAAAAATGCCATCTGATGGAGCTGAAAGCCTTGGTAATTCCCATCATTCCCTTAAAAACTTGTGTCTCGGTGGTCAAGCTGCACCTCATAAGCTGAGTCATAAACAAGCCCACAGCAACTTCTAACAAATGAGGTGGTTGCTTGCTTTGCAGAGCAGCAATGGATCCCACCAGAGACAGCAGGATGTACAAAACCAATGAAAGCAAATGCATTTAGTAGATAATACATACATTCTCAACCCACAGTTGGTTTCATCTTATCGAATTTAGAAATCTGAAATCATATACTGAAACCTAAGATGGTGGTCTAGTCCCTTTAGAGTCAATAAAAAGAAACAGGCTTCTCTCTAAAAAGAAATAAGCATGTCTGTCTCTAGTCATCTCATCCTAAGAGATTTCTGAAAATGCCAGATAATTCTCCACAATAGGTGTTTACTTGGCTGGAGTGGAGGGATGTTGGTTGGTGTCTAGCAAGCATAAGTCTGCAGTGACAGTTTAAGAGTACTCTGTTTTTCAGGAATAAATTTGAGAAAAAATTATGAGGAGGGGGTTATAAAGCATTATGAGAGGAAAAACTAAGATACAGGAAACACCATGAGCAGGAACATCTAATTATCATGCTGGAGTAGAAATATAAAACAAAACACACAAAAAAAAAATCTGTGAAGTACTGGATTGTATTAGTTCTGCTGCTTAGGGAACAACAAATGTCAAAATGGTCTCAACATGGATTTCTCCTACACTTTTGAATATTCAGCACAGTAATAGGTCCTTTTTAAACGTCAGAGAATCAAATTATTTCAGTAGTACAATACAATATGCCAGCCTTTCAATACTTGGCACTGATTTTCAAGAATCCGAGCTGTCTGAATCTGGGCAGCAGCACTGAATCAATGTCAAAGAGCCTCAGTGAACAAAGCAGACACAGCTGCCCCCTACTGACACGCTCAGCGTTTTCCACCACCACCGATTTTCTCATTGTCCTCGCAACATGTACATTGAGTCACATGCTGCTGGGTTAACTAGCTCTCTTTACCTCTCTCCTGTCTGTATATACTTTCAAAAGAATGTGTCAGAGGAACTGACAGACCAATGACCTGGGCAACAACTGAAAGAGCAACCACAGTTTTCCCAAAGGAAACTTTTCAAAGCGGCAATAAAGAAGGAACAGCAAAAAGATCTGGCATGGCCGGGCTCCGGATACACTAGCAAACATAGCTCAAAATCAAAATAAAACTAAAAATGGTATATGTCTGTGGAATGGGAACTTGAGCACAACCCTCATGTCCCATCCCACTCTGCTGCTCGGGGCAAGCAGGTAGAGAAGTCAAGGGTGAAGTTGAGCCCAGGAAGTAGGGAGTTGTGCGGTGAAAGTGTTTTAAGATTTATTCTTATTTCACATTATCCTGCTCTGGTTTTATTGGCAATAACTAAATTAATTTCCCCAAGTCGTGTCTGTTTTGCCTGTGAGAGTAATTGCTGAGTTAGTCCCCTGCCCTTATCATGACCTCTGAGCCTTTCATTTTATTCCTTCACCTGTCCAGGTGAGGAAAGGGAGTGGTAAAGTGGCTTGGTAGGCACCTGGCATCCAGCCAAGGTCAACCCACCACGCTTACCATTTACCTCATGGTGCTATTCCTGACATACTTTATGGGAGCCCTTTCAGAACAAAAATTAGAATCTGCCTCCTTATACAGCAGGTATTCTGGACAGTTCTTGTTCAGTGTTTATTGAAGCATCCATGGGAGCATGATACAATGGCCGACTTTTCAATTAAGATGTGGGCAGAGTAGTACAAAATAACTACCCTGTAAACCATAGATGCCCACCCATTCACCAGAGGAATACTTGAAAAGTAAGCACTTAAACTACTAGCTACTCAGAACAGGCTACTATATAAAAGCAGGAAAGTGTTCTTCCTTTCACTTCTTCCCCTACCAGCATTAGTAAATGCCTACTTCTCCTGCTTTTTATCTTAAAATCTTCTGCAGAAGTTGATTACATGTTTTTACCATCTCATGTAAGATCTCTGGCAATTCCTATGAGCTACAATGTCATACTGCCAAAGGCCCTTTCCAAAAAGTCCTACAGAAATAGTCTTCCCCAAGAATCTGGCATAATACAAATGTCCACAGAAAGTTGTATATATCAGGAAGCTGAGTCTGGGTCTTGCAGAGTGTACAATTGCACTAGATGCTACCAAAGACTGGCACAGTCATGATGCTGGTAAATATCTAGGAAGAAAAGTAGTAAGACACAGCCTAAATAAGACAACCATACATGCCCTCAACATTATGATGAGAAAGAAGCCATTGGTGCTAAGGTGTAGCTAGTACATCATAGCCAGTTTAACCCATCCTGTAGGAAGTGAATGATTCTGCAGCAGCCATCCACAGTCTGGTCTTCTCCCAAGCATTAGCAATTGATACAACCATATGTGTATGCAGAGGAAAGGAAGGACAAGGGCAGTGCTGGATCTTAACCGCTGCATACATAGATAGTGTTTTTACCTACGCCTATAGATACATGTTTCTGTAAGTAAGTTGCACAATTTATGAATTCTGCAACAGGAGAATGAGTTAAAGTAAGGTATGTACTAGAGGGGTTTGTGTTGTTGAGGTGTTGTGGGATAGCTCTCCTGCCATGGCGTGCATCTAGTGTTTTTCAATATGGACATAACAAAAATACCCTGACACATTACAAGTTTAAGCATAAGCTTGTGAGTCCAGTTGATCTGACGGCTGCAGAACACTCCAGGATAACTACAAAAGCAGTTATTACAGAAGGAGTCTCAGAATACCAAGAGAGCATTGGTGTTCCCATCAGTAGTGTATCCTTTCTTATAGCTTTTTACTTGAAACATTTGTTCCTCATTTAATTCACTGCTATCTCACAGTCTTTCCAGACATCTCCATCATGAACTCGTCAGATTAGCTTTATTTCTGTCTGCCTTCTCTCCCATATTTCCTTTGGTTCTTTTGTTCCCTTTCCTATCTTTCCTTCAAAGTCAGTCTCTTCTTCCTTCTTTTTCTCCATTTAAAATATTTTCCTCTTATTTTCCCCTTTCCCTACTATGGCATTAGTAGGATATCACTCAGTTTATGGCTTTGGTATGTTTTATATCTTTTTTCAGCTTTGTATTTGTTTCATTGTTTAGATGATAGACTCATGAGACAGGGGCTTCCTTAATGTCATCTTTGCATAGTGCTTACCTTAGTGGAACTCTGTTCCGGACTTTCTCTACATGGTAGAATTTATGAACAGTTAATAACATTATTGGGAAGATGAAAAACCTATCAGCCAATGAAAAACATAGGTTCACTTCACTAATCTATAACAGACTTCTGTGTCTGTGTGACCAAGCTACAAAGACTAAGAAAGTACCCATTTCTCCAACTCTGACTGGCCACACACCGAGAAAACCGTCCTTCTTAAGACTGACAATAGAGCCATTACAGAAAACCAAAGGAGATAAGTAACCCACAGTATTGAAGTCATTTGAACAATTTAGGAGTGTCAAGTGTGAGACTTCAAAAAGGAGGAAAATGACACGTAAATTTAACCACTGTTTAATAACTTACTAGAAGAAGAAATGGAAGGATTGAGCTTGTGGGGTTTTCAGAGGGCAGGTAGGCTAGTAAATTCAGAAAAATGGGATTGAATAAACACCAGCAAAATTCTACTGACACATAGGAAATTACAACGATCAAGCTAGTTGCAAACACTAGGTAAAGGGCAGTAATTTGACTTAAAAAATAAATAATAAATAATAATGAATACAATAATAATAAAAATAAATAAATAACAATTAATAAATTTTACTTATAAGTAACCTAATTACATATTGTCATAAAGAGTTCCAATGCAAGATGGTCTAGATACAAATCAGTCTTAAGATGGTACAATATAACACCCTAGTCAGATAAACACTTGCTTTGAACAGTTCAAAAGCAAGTCTGTCTTTTACTTTTAATAATCTTACAAAGTATGTAACTTTCTATAGTACATAACTTTTCTAAATATAAACAGCTGCCAACTAAAGGTAGTCCAAGTTTTATTGAAAGTCATAATTCTACAAAATCAAAACATCAACACATCTTAGCAATTACCTCTTTTCCTAGCATTTACAATGGCGATTAATTAAAAATTTCTTTTTTTTTGTTCTATTTTACTGTATTATTTCATCTTGCTTTTCTGAGATATTATAAGTAATTATATAAGAAAAGTATAAGGTATTAGAAAATACCTCAACAAAGTAGTACTATAAAGGTCAAATGAACCGGTTTGAAATATTTTGTCCTATTGTGTATGACATTCCCTGAATGTCTTTCAATTCCACTAGAAATACACATTTCTTTATTTTTTATGTATAGACCATCTAAACACATATCTATGTGCTTTGTCGCTATTTGATTGCTTCCAAAATACATGCTTGTTTACACGATGAGTTAAGATTCTTACTCTGGACAGGTAGTAGCCAAATGGCATCCTTTGATGTGAGTTCAAAGCAAATGGTTTCACAATGAAATCAAGCAATCAGAAAGCCACTCATGATCACGTATAAAGTTGTAAGATTTGCCATGGAAATAGATAGGTCATGTAATTTGGCAGTGACATTTTCTCACTATTATAGTGAGACATTTTGAGCAGTACATTTAACAGTCTTGATAAATAGTCTTCAGGAAAAGTACTAATCTTTTTTTTTTTTCCTCTCCCCTCTACCTCTCTGTCAGTGATGCAGTTAGAACTTACTCCAAACCCCAAAATCAATCAAAGAGGCTGTACTGACTTAAGTGCTTTTATGCAATTTTTCCTAGTGGGATGCTATAAATACATATCTTGTAGGATTAGTGTGTGACAAGCTGAACTGGCACCATAGGTTGTTTTTACATTTCTTTTCAAAATTAATTTGATTGGAATGTTAAAAAAAACCCCACATTGTAAAGATAGTGTATTAACACTGGCAATTGTATATCAAGGATTAAAAACATTAATATAGAATAATTATCAATTAGTTTTATATTAATTCATATTTGAAATAGCATAACAACACTTTGGATATGAGGACATGAAATATTCCTCTGGTTTAGCCTGGAAGGTGTTTCAACAGAAGACGCTCTTGAAAGCTTCTGGATTTAACATGAGAACAATGCCAGAATTTGGTGTTTTTTTTCTTTTGATGTATATGAGCCTTGTTTGGCAGTGTTGAAAGGCATATGTGAAGTCAAGAAGAAGCACAGTTTTAATCACTGATGAGTGCAAGATGCCTGAGGCGAATAAGGGCTTCAGTGGGTGTTCTTTAGGGACATGCCAAGGTGGAGGTGTTAGAATGTGCCTGAAGGCGGACCCAAAGGAGGTGGAAAGCAGAAAAGAATGTCGAATACGTGGACCTGCAATGGAATACATAACCAGTAGCATCCACAAGGAAAAATGAACTAGTAAGCTATTTTTTGATGGCACTCAACAGCGAAATGTCTTTCTACATTAATTCAAGCATGGTAAGTCTTGATTTATCAGTATCCTCATTAGGTAGAACAATATAGCCATTGAAATACTACATGTGCCTACTTACATAAAAGAGGAAAATATCAAGTCTGCTAACATCATTATAATTAACCTGTGTGAGCACATGATTGAAGCACATGAGAGGGAGGCAACAATCAAAAACAAAAACCTGAGAGATACATCACTGATGTCTAATAAGGGTTTCAGACATCTGAAGACACTTGATAAAACCTCATTGTTTCAGTATTATGCAACCTCAGTGCAATAGCTCTTCTCTGTACGAGGAATATATCATATTCAGATTCTTTTAATGGATCTGGAAAGAAAAGTCAATTCAATAATTTTTAGTCACCAAAACGCTTACACAAATGCATGATTTTCTTCACCTTTATTTAGAAGACAATCCTCGTCTATGTATGTTCTTTGATAAGCCTGACCTAAAACAAACATAGCCAAAAGATAGAGAGGCTGTCTTTCAAGTCAGTGTGTTACAAACTTTTTGTAACACAATTAATGACCTGAAATGTAGCCGCCACTTACATGTACCAAAGTGAGTGTTCTGCTATTGTCTTTTCTACCAGTACTGTCACACAATCCCCAAAGTGGCATCATCAAACACCTACTCTCCAACTCTCTATAGGTCAAATTTTTCTCTGCTATAAAATGTAATTATTTTAAAGGAATTCCAAGCAAGAATATTTTCACACTCATACAACAATTTCTGATCCCTTCCTTGGCCACAAGCATTTTCAGTTCCTCTAAGGAAAGGAAAGAAACACAAATAAAACCAAAAATCTGTAAGGCAAATTTAAAATTACATTTGAGTTAAAGAATTTGTATCTAATCTTGTCTGACAAAAAAAATTGGACATGAGCACGCAATTTGCACTTGCAGCCCAGAGATCCAAGTGCATGGAGATGGTTCTGCTCCCAGCAGCTGCCTCCACTCTTCCTGAACAGCCGCAAGTGACTCTGGGAGGCAGGAACACCCCCTGCAGCACAGACTGGTGCTGCTCACTGAAGAGGCAGTGAGCGTTCATTCTACTTGGTTCCTTGATGGTAACGAGGCTTCTGCAGGACCCCAAAGTGCTCCATTTGCTATCTGCCATCACAGTGTAAGATGTTTCTCAGCTGGGTGGAGGCAGGTTTAAATAGAACCCTTCTTCTTATATCCTGGGCCTGCATCTCAGGTCGCCCATCCCTAAATCTGACCAGTACCATGACTTCCCTGTGGTCCTGGGCAGATTTTCTCTGCAGCAGGGATGGGTTTAGGGAAGCCAAATGGGGAGCTGCCTGTTGGCAGAAAGGGGAAAAGTACCCTCAAAATGCCAGAGACTGCATCTGAGATATTTGTCTGACCACCCCATCTCTGCTGGCTGTAGAGAGCTAAGACACAGGTTGGGACTGTTCCTGGAGACAGAAACAAGGTCCTGCTCACTGAGGGAGGGAGAATTCTTTGAATGTCCTCCGCTGCTGGAAAGGCCCTGGGGAGGTGAGTCTCAGCTGCCCTCTCCCAGGCATCCCTCTCAAAGTGGCAAGGGGGCAGAGGACGAGCAAAGCTGGGTGGTGAAACCAGATGAGAACTTTGCCTTCCCCTTCCCTCTCAGGGATGGGGCATGGTCTCATGTGAAGGAGGTAATGCTGGACAGGGAGAAGAGGAAGGATCCTGCTGACCAAGTCAGGGAAGCAGCCACTGTTCTCCTGTATCATTTGGAGAAGACAGCTCAGGCACAGCCCTGGAAGCTGGCCAGACATCACCAAGAAGTCCTAAGTGAGAGTCCCCAGCAGCCCCACCATGGAGCCAAAGTGCTTCCAGACATATTGTTTCTACAGGGGGCAAAGGCCAGGAAAAGGTTCACTGACAAACCTGGTGCCCATGCCGCCCCTTAGCAGCGAAGAGGCAGAGGGCCCACCCCATCATCTCTAGAAACCCAAAACTCAGTGCCTGGCTAAGCCAGGCTCACTTTGGAGGCTGTGGCAAGCAGGGAGGGAACACACGGAATGCAGGGGTGCCTACTCAACTTGAGCCTGAATTGTTCTCAGGAGTACCCAACATGGGGACGCAGGGTCCTCTCCTGCTCCCACAGTTTGGGCAAGCTGAGGCAGCAATGCAAGACTGTTGGAGGGTGAATCTGTCTCATGATGGGCGCCTTACTCTCTGTGATGCCCTCTCCATCCCCCTGCTCCTTTGAAGACTGCCCTGTAGTTCCGTACAGCCCCAAAGCACACAAAACACTGACCCCAACTCTCTGCCCCTTCTCTTGACAAGCCAACATTTCTCCCATCTCCTGAAGGCTACTTAGATGAAAGCAGGCAGAGGTCACATCTGCTTTGAGAATGGTTGCCATAGTCTGGCCCAGATCTTCCATCTGTGACTTGAGCTGAGCCTGAAAGCAAAAGAGAGAGGGATAGGTCTTGTATCTTGGGGGCTGCCAGCATGTTTGGCAATTCCATCCCAGAAATGGGCAGGAATGTGCTGGTGGATACCTGCACATGCTGAACTGTTGCCTTCATCTACCCTTGTACCTCCATCTCCTCCATGGAAGGAAACAACAACGCATGTCAGCAGCATTCAATCAGTACGTTCAAACCTTTCTCACTGTTAAAAGTTTGCTTCAGTAACATAGCCAGAAACAAAAAAAGAAGAGGAAACAGAAAGGGCACTTACTATCTCTCCCCGGAGCATCTCAAATGACATCTGGCTTAGTCCTAATCAAAAGCTTCAAACCCAACACCTGCTGGCAAGCACTGCCACAGCTCCAGCCATTGCTGCCTCTTCTAAGACAGGAGAAATTCTTGCTCTTACTGTGTAGCAAACAGCACTACCAATGCCAATGTCCATCATTAGGGCTCACAGGTACCATAACTGTGCAGTTACACAGAAAGCAGAATTGTTGGATTGCACTGAACAGGACATGGCTTGCTTAGTAACACAAGAAGACTGAAGAAAGGAAAGTGACTCAGACTAAGTTGTCTTTTCAACAATGTAAGTAACTTTTTTTGTTTTAATCTTGGTCCATTCACAGTAGATAATTCACAGCATCTGTTCCTATATATTTGGTTATATTAATAACTTGAATTTATTTGGTAAATGTCAGCCTGGGAGTTACTCTTGTACAATGGTCTCCAGTGGTAACTTTTCTTCCTTTTCACTGGCCAATTCTGTTTGAGTAGTCTGTTACAAAAGATAGAATCTTTAGTCAAAATCAAATTCCCTTAGTGTGTGAGATTAGTCCTGCTCTTTTAGATGTGAGCACTTTTAATTCTGGCACTCCAAATTAGATGTTGCACAATAAAAAATATATTTGGAGGGCTTGATCAAGGAAACAAAGATAGATCGTACTTCCTCATAATAGCTGTAGATGATCAGTTTTAGACTGAAAGTAATAATTAAAATAAATGTAGAATAAAATACTATTTTTATAAATATCATATTTTCCCACTGAAAATAAATGTATTTATAATAAAAAATGTTGAGGGTGACTAAGGTGTTAGATTTTTTATTTTATTCCACTAACAAGAAGGCACTGAGCAGAGCTATGGCACCACAAATGGAGAATGTTTATTCCTTATAAAGACCATAAACTTTTAAACTTTTCCTTTCCTAATCAACTGCATGGCCTTATTCTGAGTGAACAGTGCTAATATTAGCACATAAATAAAGCAGCGATATCACAGATAGGGATCAGGTTTCAAGTCCTGTAAATATATTAGTTCCATATGACAGTGCTAGCATTAGGACTTGAAGCTCAGTTTTACATAGAGTAAAATTTTTAGAAAATACCTGCAAAGAATATAGTTATTCCTCATACTCTGTGTTGCACAATCATTTGTGGTTGCAGGCTACCAGTTGCAGTGAGGCAGCCTTGTGAAGTTGTACTATGGAGATCTGTTCTATCACACCCAGCCTAACCTCCACAACAACCCTGAATCATTGCATCTCCTACTTTTTACTCAGTGTCTTCCTGTCTTCATACCAAAGAAATTTCAAGCGATGGTACTACTGGTCTCTGTGCTTGTGCTTCGGTCCATTTCTAGCAGGCTTTCTCTTCAATTTGCCCAGTCCTAGCATAAAACTGGAATTATTTTAGGAGCATGCTTATGCATCTAAGTGGATTATTAAAAAACACCCAAACCCTACTGGTGACGGGCCTCATAAATACTTACCAGCAGTACAGGAACCTACTTTTTCAGTTGAACTCAACCTGATAACGTCTTCCTTAAGGTTCTGTGTAATTGCTTACAGAAAAAGATTATTTCACCCAAATTACAGCTGCAAATTCATTTGTATGTGCTACAGCACAGATATTTACCCAAGACAACAGCATAACATAGTTATTCTGCAAGACATCAGTATATACATCATTAACTTTATTTTACAGCTTCAAGAATTAATCAGAAAATTATATTCTTACTACATAAAACACAGTAGCAAATAGTCAGTTATCCTCTTTCTGAAAAATACTATACAATATTTTCCCATTTAGTATTCTTATTATCCAAAATGACATTAAAATTGCAAGAATCCTGTTAACTCAATGGCACTTTGTTACTTAATAGAAACATTAAAAGTAAATACTTCATCTAATAATGTTTACTAAACAGAGGGAAGAACATATTTTAACAAAGACTAATCAGGTATGTCTTTTCTCTTATATTAAACCATGCTGGGGAAGGTATCCAGACACTAGAGTTTGATCTGAGCTCTTAAACTGCTGGAATGATCCTGGTTTGACCTAACTTAACTACCAGTACTGCAAAACAAGACCTCAGGCAGTTGGAAGTCAGCATGAACCAGAAACTGTTCTCAGTGGGCACGTTGAAGAAGTTAGTATTAGAGAATTTAATACCACATACTCAGCTTTTCCATATCACTTGGCATCAGTGCCAGAGAAGAATTCCAGATACACTGAGGCTACAACTGCAGTAGTGATGAAACACATTTGGGCCCATTTTTAACCATATCAGATATAATATTTAAATACTTTTCTTGGTGAAATTCTGCATGGTGCTTGTGTATGGACCTCATGGGCCAACTCTCACCTTTTACTTGCTCTGCCTACTACAGCTCTAGTTCTTCAGAATTTAAATGAGAATCAGGAAGCCAGAGGGCAAGGCTCAGTCTACCTTTTTGTAGCTTGCAGGAGGGTCAGCAGAATGTCTTTCCCTGGGCTCAGGTGAGTAATGCTTTTAAATATTAAAAAGGTAGGACAGAGGAATGAGGATACAATTTCGCTTCTTCCAAAGGCACTTAAGTTAAAAACTCTGCAAATTCATATCCTTCCCTTTCTTTATTGTGTACAGCATGGATCACTGTAGATGTAAGGCAAGAAGAGTTAAATGAAAACTTCTTACTTATATAAATTTTTTAAAAAATTAAAATGGATAACAAATAATACATAATGTAGTTGGGTTTTTTTTTAAGCCCAAGATATTTTTTTAAAAAGTAAGTGTGGCTTTTCCCTTCTTTAGAAACTTTCAGCTTTTTATTTAGCTGTATTGAGGGAGAGAAAAAAAATCCCCAAAATTCAATTGTTTAAGTCTTTAGAAAATAATTGGCACTTTTCTACCAAATCAAGACTCAAGCCTTATTACTAAAGCAGCATTTCCAACCAGAAAATTAATTTCAATGTTGATAGAGACTCTAATAGGCTAATAATTTTACCATATCACAGGCTGAAGTGTCCTACTTAAAAGACTGGGAAAATTAGGGTGTTTTTTTTTTTTCTTCTTTCATAGGTTCTGAACACCCATTAACCCTTAGGGAACAATCAGATAGAACCTTGCTTTAGCTGTATCTTTTTATTTCCACTACATGTTTTAAATGGTTAAGCTATTTTTTCAAGTGATTGCATGTACAATAAGAGCTTGATTGGGATCTCTATGAAGCCCCCGTAGAGAACACAGCTTAGCTTTGAAATGAAGCAAAAAGCTTGAGATGTCTCTCAGCGGACTTGAGAATGGACAGGGCTGAGAGCAATGAGAGGGAAAGACCTAATGGAAAGACCCTATATGGTAATGAAATGTTTTATCTGAATCAACTTTCTTAAGTGGTTTCATTGTCTGCAATATTGTCTGGGTTTAAAATTTTCTCCTTACGTGTTATATATTGAAATTTTCTGTATGGTATGTACATAATATTTTTGAGCAATTGCTCACTCCCCACCAAAACCAATCCAGATTTAAAGCTGCTGGCATTTAACAGTGGAACATTTATCAAAGGTTCTCCTCAGCACCTTGGTGTTACAGGAAGGATGATATTTTCATGAAATATTTAATAGAAATAAGGTCTTTGTTTTCTTCAGTGAGATATGAAATGTTCATATTAATTTATGGTTTGTTCCACAAAGGTGCACGAGAGCCTAAATCCCTCCAATACCAATGTGAGTGGGATATCTACATGGTTTTGTGGGGACAGGCCTCAGTTTTCTGAGGACTAGGAGGCAAAGATTTACCACTCTATGCAGAATCTTAGGAAGGCAAGTAGTTAAAATCAATAAGAGCCCAGACTTATGCCCTGTCTTGTCTTGAACAGCAGCTACAAATGGAAGTTTAGGAGGATAAAGGGCTAAAGGTAAGTATAGTACTCAGATGCCCAAACTGCAGTGTTCCTGGCACACAGAAATTATGATGTCTATGTGATACCCCAAATAAAATGTGGCAAGCTTCAGACGTTTGAGTAGGGGCATAGTCCTAGGGCCCTCAAAAAGTATAGAAGGGGCAAAATCCACTTGTAACTGCACTGAAATCTGTCACCAAGGTACTTTACCACTATGCATTCCTGGTCGCATGAGGCAGAAGTAGTTGATATATGGGTCAGGAGCAGAGACATTCTATGCCTTACATGCTCCAGCTACATCGCACCCCTTTTATAGCCTGATCAAATACATTTCAATCCAGGACACTGTGCAGCATAACCTTCTCTTTAGATGCACAGGAAAGAATTCCTAATTGGTGAGCTGTCATGAGCACAAAACAGCCTTCCTGCTCGGAAGGCAGCAGTAAGCAGCTCAGGAGCTGACCAAATGTCCCTTGAAGTCAGTGCAAGTCTTTCCACTGATTTCATTGATTTTTTGCATCAATATCCATCAACAGAAGTGTTGAGTGAGTCAAATCTGTGTAGTGGTTGTGTCCCTGAAGTGTGTATTAGCATTTGCACTACCATGAATGAGAATGATGATTGGAAGGGAGGGCACAGTGTGGGTCAGGTTCCATGTTTTTGTTCAGAACTTTGTAGTGAAGTTTCCTTATTGAACTCAATAAAACTATGCAGCTGGCTCCATAATTTCACAAGCACTGTACTTTCATACAAATAATAAAGTTAAATAACAAACAAGTAGAGTGAAGATGAAAAATAGATTTTTCTCTTACAGGTTTGTTTATATTATTGAGTAGCAAGGTGGCTTTGCATTGAAGAATACTTGCAAACTGAGAAGTCTCATACAGATTTTTTGTATTCCATTTATATACAGGTTACTGCTTCCCTAATCAAATGATTTAATTTAAAAATATCCTTTTTTTCTATTAGCTTTTGTATGTGATGGTAGGTCAGTGACCTACCTCTGTGCTATTGAATTTCAGCATAATGCTTCATTTACCTTAGACAACCCACGCACATACTCAGAATGCTAGCTTCTACCCACATTGTAGCACTGTCCTTTGTTCACAAATCCTTTATCCAGGAAGCAAACTGATCCTACAAACTTTAATTTATCATTTCCTTATGGTTCCTGCTGAGATGGAGTCCTTTGAGCAGATAACAATACTTGAACGTAACGATCTGGGGAGATGGAACTTCCTCATGAGAATCAAAACACAAGAGTGGGAACTGAAGCTGTGACAATATTTTTTTATTTAGAAGCTTTCTTTCTCACATATTTCACACTGTTCCTTCCAACTCACAGTTAAAGATCTGATAAACTTACAATTACAATATATTCTCTTTAACTGTATTTTTTCTAGAGAGAACATTTCAGTTCAGTCTTTTTAAGCCTAAACTTTCCGTCCTTATTAACCTTCTTTTTAATAGAAATGAGGGGTATATTTCTGGCCCTGGGGAAGTCATTGAAAGTAACGAGGGCCAAATTTCATATCCTCATACTTCCACTGAGAATGATGCCACAAAAATGGAATTTCAGATGAGAAAGGTGGGCATGACTAACCCTGAAAAAATATAACACATTCTAAAGTGTTCATAAATACCACTTACGCTGCTATATTGTAAGTAACTGATGTTCAAATTTTGCTTAAAAAATTACAATAAAATGTCACCATAACAAATAATATTACAAGAATGAGTAGCTCACAGCAGTGGAAAGATGTATACTATTCTCAGCTACAAAAAGTGGATTTAAGAAACTAATTAAATAGCAATATCCAATATCCTTTGTCTGGCTCTAAATATACATCCCAAATTATTTGATGCATTGGCAAAGATCCAGAGTGGAGTAGACAGCTGATCATGCAGAAATAATTAGTGCTTTTTTCTCAATTTGAAAGTAATTAATCTGGTTTTCTGATTCTTCCTCTCACATCTCCTCAGATCTATGAAATGATAGAACTGCTTAACACTACACAAAATGCTCTACAAAAAGCAAATAATTTTTACCTCTCCAGCTTATTTATGAGAATCATCTATGTTTCATTTAGAAGTTTTCTTTGACAGTACAGCGATCTTCACACAACTTTATTTCCTTCCTTTATTTATCATCCATTATTTGGGAAATAAGGCACCATTTTTTCCTTCTACAGAGCATTTTTTCTTCATAAAAGTGCTAGTCAAATTTCTTGATCTGCAAATCATAAGACCACATCTTTCTGATATGTTTTTTATAGACTTCCGTATTAGATGTCCATGACAATGTTCTGGTAATGGAAGGGACTGCAGGAGTGGCCTCCGTAAGAAGAAACCAGTTGCTACTCCATGCCAGACACAGCCAGTTCCAGTTGGCTCTGCAATGGACTCTCCAAAGGACACACTTGTGCCTATAAGCAAAGCTGGTGGTGTCTCTGGGAAAACATACCTAAGAAATGGAGGAAAATACCATGGTGGAAGTAGGAAAGAACAATAAGAGTGAGAAGCTACAGAGGCAACGTGAAGATCAGAGGAGAAAGAAGTGTTCCATGGTGGAGCAGTCACCTCCTTAAAGAACTGCAGCTTGTGTATAAGCTGACCCTGGAGCAGATAATTCCGAGTAGGGACTGTGTCCCATGGAGGACCCATGATAGAACATAGGAAAAGAGTGAGAAGGAAGGAGCAGCAGAGAGAAACTGCTGACCTTGACCTTCTGCACCACCAGACCTTCAGTCTGAGGTGACTGAGTGTAATCTGTGACAATAACATAGAGGAAGAAGAGGTGTTGAATGAAGTAGTGAACTGGATGAATCTTGGGAAGGGGAAAGGAGATGAGTCTGAATTTAAGACGATGCCAGGAAAGGGATAGGAAAGGTGTTTTTCCTGGAGTGTTTTAAATCTTTTTCTTTTTATTTTGTCTGTTTCCCAGTACCCAAATCAGTAATTAAATATTTATATCAATTGGCAATAGATTAAGTTAAATTCCCTAAGTAAAGTCTGTTTCACCCATGAAACAGACCTTTCTCCATGACCTTTCTCACCATTACTCCTCTAGTTCTCACCCTCATCCGTTGCGGGATAGTAGTGAGCAAGTGGCTGGATGGGTGGTTGGCTGCCAATTGCGGATAACTCTCAACAGCTTTCAGTAAGCAAGCATTTTACTTCTTCCCCACTTTTTCCTATTGGTGCACGTGAATTTATCAGTCTCTGAGCTTTTCCTCATTGTTCTTTTTTCCCTTTCAATGCATAAAGTGCACATGAGAGCTTAAGACAACTTCCTACCATTGTTTTAATAACAGAAAAATGTTTCCACACTAGCTCAAGCCCTACCTGCCATTTCTGTGGATGTTAGTTCATTGTCTTAAACAAGGGTGCAGAGACAAAATATATTGGTGATAATACAGTCTTTCTTATCATCAAGGAGAAACTCTTCCATTGGTGTTCTACTGGACCTCTTAGAAAACAGCTATTAGGAAAGGCACAATGCACCAGGCATTGGTGTCCTTAAAGTGAGTAGAAGCTTGTCATTAAACAGATATTCCTCGTTTTTTATATTTGCACAAAAAGCTTAAGATAAGAGATGAAAGGCTGAGCAAGAGAAATAGTGAATATTGTTTCATTTGCTTACAAAACTAAACATTACATACTACATACATATTAAGTACAAAAAACCCTCTACTTTAATTTCAGAAGTATTTATTGTTCTTCTAAACAGTCATTCTTCCAATTTTAATAGAAAAGAGAGAAAACTCTTCCCACTCATAGCTCTCTGATTTTTCCCCTCACGTTCTGGAGGCAAATTTTAATATCGTAAACTTAGCTATGAATAAATCCACAAAACACCAGAAATTACTTTCTAATATTAGGACATAAGAAAAAAAAAAAAAAGCTTTAGATTAATTAGCAGCGTTATATTTTAATGTGAATTGTATTGTAAGCAAAATCAGATACGATATCCAAAGGAAAATATATTTGCATTTTTACTAGTATTTCTCTTTTTTGTATTAGTATTTACTTTTTTCCACTGGTCTATAATTGATTACATTACATATTTATTCTTCTGGGATCTGAAAACCCTGAGAATACAATTATCTACTACAGGTGGGTAGGCTGCAACCCACCATTCTGAGAACATAATGAAGTTTTTAAAATGATATAAAACTTACATTTAAGTTTGGAATAAATTTTCAATTTGCATTAGAACGTATCATTATTGAGGTCGTGATTCTAAATTGATATAAATCTAGACAGTTTAATGAGATTGGTGCATTTAATACATCTTGTTCGCTGGTATAATGGGAACAATACACACACTTCGAAGATTTGCTTTTTTCAGTATTTGGTGCATTTACTTTTATTTCAGAGCTGTTAAACTGAATAGCATTTTAGATTCTCATATAATCCTCTTGTTATATCTTCCTCATGGAAAATGCTTGCTGTGTCAAAAAAACATTAAATGAAAATGTTTTCTTTGGGAGAAACTGGTTCTGGTTTACAGTGTGTCTGTAGCCATAGATGTTCACCAAAGTCAGTGTATGAGTATTTGGTCTCACGAAGTAAATAATTTCACTGAAATGAATAAGGAAGATTTCTTAATCATGTTCCATGTTCCATTTTACAATCATATTTTTCAAAACCTGTTTTTGAGAAACAGGCTTTCTGTTACACTAATACAATTGAAAGTAGTTCTTTTGAATTCAGTTGAAGTCTTTCTACTAAAATCTGGTCTGTTGTTTAATGTTTCTCTACAAATACACAACAATTGGGAGTTTATGGAATTTCTAGAATAGTGCAATGTTTAAAATATTCAGAAAACATAAGAAGAAATAAAATATTAAAGATCTAGGCAGGAAAAAATATTACATTGTATAGCCAAGTAGAATTTGTGTTTATTCAAAAAGATCTGGAGGATCATATTATGATTTTTAGTTCTCATAGAAGTTGCTACTTTGGGAAAGAGGAAGATAACCCATTTTACCTCACATTCTGCTTATAACAGTGGCACAACAGACCCTGAGAGACCATCTTAGAGAACAGAACCATCAGAGATTTATCTTCAGCCAAGTAAACCTTCCTAGTTTCTGACAGCCAGGTTAAGGGGCTCCAAATATAAAGTGGATGAACTGCACTGTGTTTGGCATAAATGGCAGAATTTAAATTTGACCTGTTTGGGGAAGGTCATGAATTGCCGGACGCTGGTCACAGCCAGCTGCAACTCATGGGTGATCCACAGAGACGGACAGACCTGAGGGAGAGAAGCCATGAGTGACCCAGGCTAGGACAGGGATGCTAAGATGCGTGGGTCAGTAGGGGAAGAAAAGAGTCAGTGGCAGAAAGAAGCCAATATGCCTGACTCGAGCCTCCTGTGCCTAAGGAGACGGGATCAAGTGACTGAAAACAAGGGAAGCTGAGGCTGCAGTAAGTGTCTGGTTGAAGCTGAACACTGGGAGTGGAAAGGAAAGATGTTTACTTAAATGTTTAACTTTTTACATCTTTGTTTTCTCAATGTCTGAATTAGTGATCAGAATTTTCTGTTAATTGTCAATAAAATAAATTAAAAATTTCTTCTAGCCAAGATTGTTTCCGCACTATACTCTGTCTATGCATACAAATTTCTCTTTAGCTCACCAAAGAGTCTGACGAGATCTTGGATGGTATAGCCAGTTTGTGCACTCCCCAGCCCCTTCCCATGCATTGGCAAATTCCAGTTTCAGAAGTCTTATGGAAATCCCATTCTGCACTGATAGCAATTAAATTAATTGTTGACAGAGGAGATTAAAGAAACTAGAAAGACTGCTTGGAGATATTTGTGTGTTAAGACAGTATTACACTTCTACTGATATTAAATTAACAATTTATAAATAATAAAAATATTGGATTTTAGTTAATCAATATTAATATGTTGGGGGGGGGTATTAAATAATCATATAATTCCTAACAAGAGAGCTTATAAGTGTGTAAACAGCAATAACCCAGCAAAAGTATCAAGATCTCATAAAAATGCAGAACTTCCATGTCATGAGAAGCATCTGGATGATAAACTGACTTTAAGAAACAAGCTGTTTACTAACAGCCTTTAAGCTCTGAGACTGTGCTTTAAGACATGTGAAAAAAAACATATGCATCTTAGGTGTGTTTCAAATTATATTGTTGGAGATTAAAATATTTTTGCTTATAGAATGATAAATTAAAGGCTTAGAGTTAAATTGCAATTTTCTTATAGTCTAGGTAAGTGGATAGCTTGACTTAAAAGAACTTTGTTTTTAGCATTAGTGAACTTCATTAGCAAGAATGACTAAGCAGAAGATGGAAAGAAGAGGTACAGGACATCCTGTCCCCCAAAGACAGCAAGAACCAAAATCTATGACTTAATGGAATAGGCCTCCAAAGCAAGAAATAGATTGACAAGGGAACCTTGGTACCGATACAATGGAAGGATGAACATTCACAGGACTATAAAAGAAAGGGACCCAGTGTCAAAACCAGCCCAGAAGATAAGGAAGATATGGTTGCAAACCTTAAAGGTAGGAAAAGAGAAGTGTCTTGCCTGGAAGCAGGAAGAAAAAACAAAGGAACACGGATACCCAAGGCCTTGAAATATTATTGGACCAGCTGCCATGTGGACAGTGCATGAAGAATGTGGGGCTGGGCTGGGCTGAATCTTAGATAATTGTATAATTGCTGAATGATTCTGTTATTCAGGGTGTGCTAAGCCTGGATCCAGCCACATCTAGACAGCCTCTCTTGAAGGGTAGTTTAGAAAGCGAGTCCAGTCTGAATCTCGTAACTCAGTGAGAGTGTCTTTCAGGACTCTTCTGTAACAGGTATGAACCTCCCCATCAGCCTAAAAAATAGTCCTTAGAGCAAGAATCAACAGAAAAGATAGAAATGCTGGTTCTTAATCATTCTGAAAGGTAATACTTCATCCATCCTGTTCTGAAATTATATAAAGTCATTAGAAATTCAAGTCTTATATCCTGCCTTTAGGGAGGAGTTCATTTCACACAGCACAGATCAAACAGCTATATGTTTCTTGTAACACGCTGTATCATGTAGCTGCTATCAGTCTCTCAGTCACAGTAATAACTGGTCACTTTCCAAGTAGCCCTTTGCAGACACCATCTTGTAAAAACTGCTCACATACCTGCTTGTTACATGCACTCCAAATTCTGTGTGTGTGATCTGTACTAAGGCATAATGGATTTAGCCTTTAGGCTTCATAATTTAATCTCACTTAATACCACATCCAATGCAATATAATTCTTTAAATCAGTTGAGCTATGCTCATTTATATTATTTGACTCCTGGCCAGAGGAGCACATTGTAACATGGAATCAGTTGCATACCTATTTAGTGTGCTCTGCTCTTCAGGCAAAGTGATGATACACAGACATAAACCAGGACAGCTTTAAATTAGCCAGCAGGGGAGCATGATAGCACAAGGTCCTAGGGTTATTTTGCCTATTTCTCCCTTAGCTTTTGAAAGTATCTGTTAAGTAGGTGGTCAGTAGAAGGTAATATGGTAAAGATCTCCTACCCGACCTGCATTTTACACATTTTAACAACATTATTTTGTCTCTGAGGTGTTATTATGACCTCTTTCTTGCATGTAAATAATAATGTTGACTACACCCACCTATTTAAGTAATTCCCCTCTTAAAGTGATGATTAAAAATAGTAGATGTTTATTTTTACCCCTCGGAAAAAAGCCCTTCTGAATATCATTGACATGATATGGCAAAACAAATCTTCCAAGGTCATACACTTAGCTACTTTCTTTACCTCACAATGTTCTCTTTCACACAGTAAATTCATATTTTTTTAATAATGCCAATATGCCAATAAAATATTCCTCAAATATATATTGGACTATATATTCAGACAGAGAGAAGTTAAATTTAAAATCTCTCACCAGACTCAATGTCACTGGGTCTGCTGAGAGGTTAAGCAGGGCTCATAACACTTGCCACAGCACGGCAGAATTCTCATTATCAATCAGTTACTAATGTGCACGCAGGGAGGATAACATTCCCTTCAGCTTTCATTTGTTATTCATCTTGCTCATTTAGATTTCACACCAGTAACAGTAAAACTGTGTCTCTGTTCATATATTATACTAGACTGTGAGTCTTCTTGGGATGGCAGGCCTTGCAGAGGGATCTAAACAGACAAGAACACTGGCCAGTCATCAGTGGCATGAAGTTTAACAAGAACAAATATTGGATTCTGCAGCTAGGATGGAGTAATGCCAGACACAAGTATAAAGTGGGAGAGGAGTGGCTGGAGAGCAGCCCTACAGAAAGGGATCCGGGTGTGCTGGTTCAGAGCAGGCTCAACAGGAGTCAGCAGTGTGCCCTTGTAGCCAAGAGGGCAAACAACATTGTGGGGTGCATCAAATGCAGTATAACCAGCCAGTCAAAAGAGGTGGTTATCCTGTTGTGTTTAACATTGGTGCAGCCTCACCTTGAACACTGTGTACAGTTCTGGGTCTTTCAATTTAAGATGTGAAGGTACTCGAATGCCTCCTCAATGGGAGATTAACACAGATAGAGGAGGATCTGGAAGACATGTCCTATCAGGAGTGGCTGAGGACTTTAGGTTTGTCTAGTTTGGAGAAACGGAGGCTGAGGGGTAAACTCATTGCTCTCTGCAGCTTCCTGAGCAGGTGAAATGGACAGTGATGTACTGATCTCTTCTCCCTGGTACCCAGTGACAGCACACATGCCAATGGTTCAAAACTGTAGGGGAGGTTTAGACTGGACATTAGGAAGCATTTCTTTAACAAGACAGTAGTCAAACACTGGAAAAGGCTTCCTAGAGTGGCAGTTAATGCCCAAAGCCTAACGGTGTTCAAGAGACATTTGGACAATGCCCTTAGTAACAACACACTTTAACTTTTGGTCAGATCTGAATTGGGTCCATAGTAGGTGCCCAATACCACTTAGAGGTCACCCTAAGGTTCAGTTTTAAGGCAGACAAAGGAAATCAACCTCTGGAAATTTCTGTGCCTGTTCATTGCCTGACAGGGTTGGGGAAAGGTGTCTATGCCTATAGCTAGCTTCAGATTAGATGGCAAACATTAGGATAGGAGTATCACTGTCAGCAACCGGGCTGGCTGAAGTTTCTAGATTACTCTGTAATTATATTATCATTATATTATTATAATTTCAAATCCAGGATTATGCTATCTTGTATGGTAATAAGGCTTCTGCAAGTTTGGAGGTCAGGGGTTAAATATCTTTTGGTTATCTTGAGGGTTTTTTAAGCTTTTATCTATGTTTTTATCACTCTAATCTCTCCAAATCTTTTTTTCTATGACTCTGTTGGTATGTCTATGTTCCTAAAGTAATCTGAATGTTTCCTTATAAACAGAACTGCCTTGCACAGTAATTACCATTACTTTAAAACTTTTGCCAGCTGTGCTCGTCAATCTCAATAGGTAATTAGATCAAAGTAGCTCAGCAGACTTTCGTTACAACCATTACTTTTTCTGACAAGAGAAATCCAACAACTATCACTGGTAGCTTCCCTTCTCTGTTTTGACATGAAAATACAGAAAATTTTAGAGAACTTTGAAAGAGGAAATTCAACTGTGCCTCTGTTCAGCTGCTCCACAGAATTCAAACCTGTGAAGTTAAGCTTTCGCAAACACCTGTCTCTGGTTACAGTAAAAAAAGGTTGTTGGATATAATTTTTAATATAACATATTTGTAGTTTCTCCCATTTGTGTTCTTGTATTAGATGCAATATGCTACTTACAATCATTATGGAATTTCTGGTCATTAATCCACAGATACTGTACAACAGGATGAAATATCTAAGTGTCTCTGTAATGAACTGGTCTTTTCATAGGAATAATGAAAAAAATTAGGGAAATGGAAGGGCTGGCCTTTGGGTTGTGTGTAGTTTAGAGGGGGGTGTTGTTTGGGGTTTTTTTGCCTGTGTTTTCTTTTCATTTCATAGCAATTAATGACTTGAAAGTGTGCTCTCAGACCCCAGTAGAGTGCCTTTGCCACCATCATTTTATCTGTTCTGATCATTCTCTGCTTTGTATTCCTCCCTAACAATTTCAGATGACATACACAAAAAGACATGTGAGGACCACGAGGAGCATTGGTAATTTCTGTGGGACAGAAAAATCATTCCCACCTACCTCTTATCAAGCATTGATCCTACAAATGGAATGTGTGGACTACACATGTTATCTGGCCAATCATAACTCATTACAGGAACAGAATGTAAATACAGACTGAAAAGGACTGCCTGACACCTGGCAGTCAGTGGAAGAACTCAAGAATTTCTGCAGAAGGCAGCTGAAATATATTCTGCCTGGTAAAATCAGAGAGCTGTCCATTCGTTTAGATGTTTAATAGGACAGAAAATGAGGCACATGTAATTTTCCATTACAAGGCTAGAAGGAAAACTGTGATAATTACCTAGTCCAGAAAATTAATTACATTTTAAGAAAAAGTAATTTCATTATTTTGGAACTTTTTGTGGCTCTCTTTATACTAAAATGTAAAACATTGCGTACTATAAATGTCAAATTCTGTAATACAACAGTTCGGTAAATGCAGAACTCAGATTTGTTGAAGTTAATTAAATCAAAGTCATCTAAAAATGCCCATGGAAAAGAGCTCAAGGGATGTTGTCTTTCTCTGAAAATACGCAGAATATTTTTTTTGTTACCTTTCTGGTTGCATTTCCAAATTAAATTTTTTTGTTATAAAATATGATGCAGAATGCACATCTTTCAAACTCCATGAGAGAGAAGCAAAACCATCACTATTACTTACATCTTGCATCACTTATCACCTAGATATCAAGATACATTCTAAAATTTCTTGGTGTTACTGCCGTGTGAAGATAAAAGGAAAAGATAACCTGTAACTCAAGAGTGACCTAACAATTAAACTAAAGAATGCATACTGGAAGTTTCCAGCTGGTTGAAGGCAAGTAAATAAATAAGAGATGACAGTACTTAGTAGAAACAAAGATTTCAACATAACCTGTCACATCAGAGAATAAACATCCAAAAGTTTGGTTTTCTTGCACAAAAATCTGCATTTAAAACAAACATCAAAGTGTTGTTATGGTGCTAATCTGCATGCTGAAGTGTTTATTGTCATTAACAGATACAGATTCTGTCATCCTTACCTATAGCGATCACACTTATAGAGCAGTCCCACTGATTTTATTTTCATGTCAAACAAAAGAAAATCAGAAGAGTCCACCTGAAATGAAAAGAAAAGTTTGTTTTCAGTGACAGTGCCTGAGCAATAATATCTAGTTCAGTCTTAATAAGCCTGGAAATGTACAGAATGAGAAGGAAGTTGTTTGAAAGATCCTATTAAGGAGCATCCAATACTAAGAAAGGAGCCCACCTTACTTAATGAGAGACAGTCCTATATCATTTATTTGACACAGATGTAAAATACAGGACTGCTAATCAGGGCATGATGATACTGAAAAAAGATGCATGAGAAGAAAATGTTAATGGACGGTAGTTTAGCAAACCTTGCCTGGGAGAAAAATAAAGAGGTGTAAGTTATATTTGCAGCACAGAAAAAGAAAAAAAAGGGGGGGGCAGGGGAGGGGAGGAAGAAAAAAAGAAAAAGAATAAAAAATAAAATAGGTCTGCAAAAAACAGGAGATACTCAGAATAAGAGATACATAACAACTCCCTATTAGATTGCAGTCAAGAATAAAGATTATGATGAGCTACACAATACAGATGAGGTTTTAGAAACTGTGAAGATAAATTGGCAAGATAATTATGAAATGGATTAACAAAACAATTACTTCTGTATTTGTTAATTTAGAATCATAGACTTGCTTAGGTTTAAAAAGGCCTTTAAGATCATTGAGTCCAACTGTTAACCAGGCACTGCCAAGTCCACCACCAAACCATATCCCTAAACACCACATCTTCATGTCTTTTAAATACTTCCAAGGAGGTTGTCTCAATCTTTTCCCCTGGGCAGCCTGCTCCAGTGTTTGACAACCCTGACATGGAGAAATATTTCCTAATATCCAATCTGATCTCCCCTGGTGCAACTTGAGGCCATTTTCTTTCATCACTTGTTACTTTCGAGAAGAGACCAACAGTCACTCCACTGCAACTTTCTTTCAGATACCTGGTCTTCCCTCAGCCTTCTCCAGGCTAAACAATGCCAATTGCATCAACAGATCCTCATAAGACTTGTGCTTTAGATCATTTACCAATTCAGTAAAGACAGATGTAAGAACTATACTAATGCATCATTCGCAAATACAGATGAAGAGTGCACAAAAAAGAACAAAAGAAAGTTAAATAAATTGTTAGGCTGCAGTATAATATGTTCAGGGTTTTATATTGGATCACAAACTAAATGTAGAAGTATAATTCTTTTTCCAAAATGCTAACTTTCACTCTGAACAGACTTTTCTAGCTCATTTATCATTGGTGAGGTCTAGGCTGAAGTAACAAATTTTATAGAACAAATGTTAGAAATTATAACATCAAGCTGGAAAGAATTCACAGGAAATAAGAAAAATTGCTGAAGGTTTAGAAATTATGGTCTGCCTGTGAATAAAGATTAAAGCTGCTGGGTTCGTTTAGACTTAGAAAAGAGACAGTTGAGTGTAAATATGATAAGTACTATACCATGTAAAACGCCAGTAGAAAGAGGATGATAATAATATTTTCTCTACTGACAATAGTGTAGTGAATAAACAGGGAGTTTTTAACTTAATCTGCAGAAAATGTAGGTTGGATAAAAAGGAAGGATGTCTAAATTCTATACTGTTGAAATACAATCTTTGTAGGAATATTGCATATTTTTCTTCCTTTGTGTTTTTAAAAATAAATTGGATCTCTTGGCATTTAACTATGAAAAATTAACCGTATTGAGGATAGACCAGAACAGCAGTGGTGCACCTAAAGCCTCAGACCTGGATAAGGCTCGTGACTTCAGTTCATAGAGTCCACATCTGCAGGACAGCGCATGTTAAATAGTGACAGGAAGTGTTTGTACAGAGCCAGTCAAGTGATCATAGGAGTTTCATTTTGTTGTCAGCAAAGAAAAATGTTCCTCACACCCCAAGGTTTCTTTAGTGTCCTATTTTTCTCTATTTCTGAGTGCTGCAAAGTGTAAGTAGAGCTATAAATAGATAGTCTTTAATTTTTTGTTTATATTCCAGTGGGTCTGAAGTTCAATTTGGTGGGGTAAAAACTAGGAAATAGTTTAGGAATGAATTACACAGATTACATGGTTAAGAACTGAATTAAGAATATTCTTAATAGGCGAAAATTAGACCAATAGGTAAAGTGACTTAAAATGAGTCCAGCAATTAATCAGATCAGTAGACAAGCCACTGAAGAATGGATTAATTAAGCTAGCATAAAATTAATTAAGTTATTAAGTGAGTCAGATAGAAATTATTAATGAATTAATTAAATACTCAGTACTGTGACTTGTGTAGGAGAGAGCAAGGGTGATCTGCTCTGAACCCTAATTATAGTTACCAGAAAGTTAAGATACCAAGTTATGAAGGGAAAATAGATTTATTATTAGCAGTATTGACCATAGGATCCACAGAGACAGAAATGTAGGGAGAACTGATTTTTTATTATACGTTCAAATTTTTAAAAACCCAAAATCTCTAGTGTCTGGGAAAGACAAAATTCTTCACTGTTCTTGAAGGTTTTGTTATTACACCATATAAAAATATTTAATTGTGGGGTTTTTTAAATAATGCATTTTGAGTTTTAAAAGTCTTCTATTCCTCACAAAAAAAAAAAGAACATTTAAGAAAAGACAGAAATGCTAAGAGGAACGAATGACTGTTCAGTGGTTAGAGCACTCTCCTGTTGTATCAAATCTTTATTGTTCAGGACTTGTTTGGAGTTGTTTCATTTTGTATTGCTTTGTTTTGTTTGGTTTGGTTCCAAAGGCAAGATTTAGGAACTAAAGGCTCCAAATCCCAAAATGACACTCCACCCTCAGAATCGGAGTCCAGAATATTTATGCAGAGTCTTTGCTAGTCACGCCTTGTGGAGTCATTCTATTTCCTGTAAATTATATTAATGTTTCTTGTGGCCAGAGGGATAATTTACAAACAGCCTGATGCTTATGGTACTCTCTATTAATGTAGAACACCTGGTTGTAGTACTTCATTGAAAGTTTTCTGCTTCTTGAGTGCAGTGAAGGTATTTTTCCAATTTGGCAGAAGTTCTTCCTCATTTGGGATATCATTTACAATTGATAACCATCCGGATAATCTGCAGATTTCTTCAGAGAACTATCCAGATGAGGAGCAGGTATTTAGATTTGCCTGCAGTTTCTAATACTCTTGCATGCACAGACTTGTCTTCTCTGAACTACGTCAAAAGAAATCACATACAACTAAGATACCTTTAACTTGCTTGGACCCCTCTCCCCACTGGAGCCTAGACATCTGGTACAGACTGAAGAGCAACCTGGGAAAATGGCAAAGATGCAAGAACCGGGAGATGTGGGAGCTGACTAACCCAGCAAGAAAATTAAGACAGCCTAGAAACAATGCAACTATTGAAGTGCCAGCCTGGGACTAGACAATGAGTCTGGATAGCTGTGTTCAGCCACAACAGCTGATTTTCACCTGTATTAAATAGACAGTGACTCAAAAAGAATTTGGAAATCCTCTAGGGTATATTGCAATGTCTTAGCACTAGAATTATTTTTTTTTCTTTGACTTTTCCACTGTATCATACTATTTATTTAAATTTAACATAAGAAGTGCCCACAATTAATATAAGAACATCACTGGTTGAAGTGTATTTAGAATGCTTGTCTCAGACAGCAGAAGGTCTAATAAAAGACAACTTGATTGGTATGGAAGAATTCTTGTTTCACTCAGTGTGTATATCTCTTTCCCAAAAAGCATCTATCAATCACTTGTTGCTTGGACTAGGACACACCTGGGACTTGCTTCAACTTTTACACCAACATTAGTAGCTCCTCAGGGACTGAGTTGATGCCTCTCCACCAGCTACAGTTTCTGGAGTTCATGCTGGATGTTCACAAGGCACTCAGTAGTAGCTTTGTTCATGAGCTACATTTTGTGAATTTAATATGAATTTGATTTTTTAACATCTGAAAAACATCTTATTGCATGGGGCCAATATTATTCTTACAGTTTTCAAGGCTTTTGAGTACACATTTTAAAGATGTACCTTGACTTTGCAAATCTACAGGTTCAAATTTAGAATTTAGATAAAGCAGACATACAAAGAATTCATTAAAATATCATGCTTTTGTCCTAAACTTTTATTCAGCTCAGCTGTCTTTAATAACAGGCCATCTTTAATAACTCCTGGTGTCTGTAAGTAGCCTAATTGATTCAGTACCCTATGGAAAATGTTCTGCTCTTCTGTAGGGATACTTCTTCAGATGTATTACAAAGACACCAGTGCCATATTTCTGCCCTCTACGTAACAGAAGAAAAGGCTCTCAGATGTCACCATGGTGGCTACAGAGTAGTGTTTGTTTAGGGCCAAGCTGTACCAGTCCTTCTTTGTTCAGTTGTGAATTTGAAACAATTCCAAATTTTCAACGACCAGTCAGGGGTGGAACTGATATTTCTCACAAAAGGAAGAACCAACTAGACATTTTCTGCTAACTGTTGGCAACGATACTCTGAATTCTACTGAGCAAACACTTTCTATGTTAATCTGAATTGCTGCTTTTGCCCTTAAAGCCACAAATTTTTGCTCTTGCTGTTTTAGAGAAAAAGTTATTTCCTTAGCTTCTACTTCTTGTGTTTCAGTGCTGTATTAAAGTTGAAAAAACATTTGTAAGGCTCTACAATAGTTATCTGTGACTGTTTTGATAGATACTTTTTTAATCCTACCTCAAATGCTCAGTTGCTATTGAGATTTTTTTTCGGTTTTAGCCTCATTTTTCTCAGCATGTTTTACATAATTGCTCCAATTTTTCTCTGATTATGGAATTTGATTATACAGACACAACACATAGGTAACAGCTGTAGAAATTCATTCATATTTGTATATGATTACTTGGAATACAAATACATTGGTATACAGATCACCTTTCATGAATTATTCATATAAGCCCCTGATGCTTTATTTAGGAATAGGCACATAAACAAAAGCAGAGGAAAACAGTGGAAGGGGATAAGAAGCTACTGCTCCATTTCTTTCAAGTTCTCATTATTTGTTCAGGTCCTTTTAAATGACTGCTTGCCAATTCCTAACCACTGCAGCTTAATTTTTCTCCCTTAATGCATAAGTCACACACAGTCCATGCAGGGGTCACACAAAGCATGGTGCCTCGGACCACTTTAGATTCAAATTTACCTTATATTTGGTTTAATAATTTGCTTTAATTTGAGAACTGATTCCTTTTTTTGGAAGAACAGTATAATTAAACCTGAGAAATTTACCTTTATTACATATATAAATATATTTTACTGTAGCCTATCCAGTCACGATTACAAGGAACAGATCTATTAAAACTATACATAAACAAAATACCGTGTCACTGATAACATTCTGTAAATTAAATGTTATCAATAGTAATACCCTTCAGGTTTGTAAACTCAGCTTAAACATAAATCTTATGATTCTTTTTTTTATTAAGGCAGCACTATTTATTTTATTTCTGCAATGGCAACTACCACATTTATGGTTTCAAGAGATGATAGAACTGATGAAAAACCTTTCAAATTTAGATCTTCAATAATATACCTGACTTGTTCATTACTTTGTTTTTCTCCACGTAGTGTGATAACAAGCAAATTTATGAATTTTAGAAATATGTAGATTCCAATTTTATTACCTTTTCATCTGTGTTCACTTGCTTCACTTTTTCAAGTGTGCACTTTGTTAAACAAAAAACTTGAAACATTTAGAGATCTGAAAAATTAAGGTGTGCTAGGAGTAAAATTTTTTCTGTTTTTTTTTATGTCTGTGCATTAAAATCGAACCTCTAAACACTTTAACAGGTTCGTAGTATCATCAAATAGAGCACAAGCATATTTAGTTACAACATTCTTACAGGTTTCAAAAGCCATTGAAAGTAACTGAAATGCTCCTACCCATTTCAGTGACCATTAGACTATGCTCATAATAATTATTGCAATATTTATCTGCTGTAGAATTAAGCTACAAAGCCACTACAACCAGAGCTGTTGCTCAGTTTAATACTTATGGTTAATTCCAACTTAATATATGACATGTTTATAATTTATAAGCAGAGTTATACATGTTAAAATGGCTATTACAGGCATCCCACAAGGCTATATTTTGTATATTTAAATATTAATGTTGATATATGTTTGACGCCTACGTAGAAATTTTCTGCTTTATGTTGCTAACATATCTGTTAAGTTTCAGTTTCAGTAAATTCTTTTAAATTTCACTAGAATGAGAAAAATCTATTAAGTCTCATGTGGATATCAAGATACATTCCTTCACCAGTACTACCTGTCACAAAAACTAGCAAGAGTAAAAACTTCTGTTTGTGTTCCTTGGCAGTTATGACTTTGCTTCCTCAGTGACAATTCAGATGGGAGTTGGGAAAGATGTGTCTCCAAGGTAGTACCACACCATTGCCCTGCATCTCAGAGACAGCCACATGGAAGTTGGTAAGCAACACTTTCCCAGACTTACAAAAAAACCCACTTCCAGATTAGAAAACATTTTCAGTAATATTCCCTGATACCTGATAAGTAGGTTTTGTAAGTAAGACACAACCTCTGAAGTTAATCTTTTCGAGCACCTTTTTACAGAGAGCTGTTGAAATGTTTCTCATCTCTTTTGATGGCTAAATAATAACACTGTAAAGGTATTGAAGAGTAAGGGTAGCATGCCTCTCACAGATAATATGAATTTGTCTACCCATATGATTAATATTTGATGTGAGCAATTTCAGACTACTGATTAGCTCTATTAATAATTAATACAATGTTATTCTGGATGATTAAGGCTATATCTTTTAAGGCGATTCTCAAATCTCTTCTAACACCTCAGTATAAATTCTTTATGATAGCTATCCATGCATGTGCTCCAGCAAACCTGCTATGGAAAACTTTGTAATTACAGTTCAACCAACCCTCCTATATCAACAAACAGAAGTTGTATTCAAAACACTCTATAAGAAACAGTTGCAGAAGAATGCTTTAGGCTGCTGAATATTGGTTTTCTTTTCTTTTAGCTGGCAGTGTTAACTTTATTTCAGGAACATTCCTTTCTACTGCCTACTTTGCTGGATTTCTACTTAAAAGTAGTAAAATCTTTGCTAAAATTAGTAAACAACAAAGACAAAAAAAATAAATTTAATAGGCAAGGTATTTAAATATGTGAAAATGACAGCAAAAAATCAAACCATGAAGAAATTACCTGTCATGTACTTCACTGAAAATATATCAGAAAAGTAAATTTAACTTGAAAAATATATTTTATCTCAGCTCACATTGGAAAATAAGCCAATTTTCCTGCAGCTATAATTGCCATTGCAGATTTTCTCTGTCAATAGGTGTTGAAGCCTTTGACACAGTCCCCCACAACATCATTCTCTCTAAACTGGAGAGATATGGATTCGATGAGTGGACAGTACAGTGGATAAGAAATTGATTGGATGATCATATTCAAAGAGTAGTGGTCAATGGATCAAAGTCCAGATGGAGATGCGTGACAAGTGGTGTCCCTCAGAGGTCTGTACTGGGACCAGTGCTGTTCAATATCTTTATCAATGATATTGACAGAGAGACTGAGTGCACCCTCAGCAAGTTTGCAGATGACACCAAGCTGAGTGGTGGAGTTGCCACACCGGAAGAACAGGATGTCATCCAGAGGGACCTGGACAGGCTGGAGAAGAGGGGCTCTGAGAACCTCGTGAGGTTCAACAAGGCCAAGTGTAAGGTCCTGCACCTGGGTCGGAGCAATCGCTGCTTTCAGTACACGATGGGGGATGATGTGCTTGAGAGCAGCCCTGCAGAGAAGGACTTGGGGGTGTTGGTCGATGAGAAGCTCAACATGAGCCAGCAATGTGCCCTCACAGTACCCTGGGCTGCATCAAAAGAAGCGTGGCAGAAGAGGGGCAGATTTAGACTGGACATTAGGAAGAATTTCTTCACCATGAGAGTGGTGAGACACTGGAACAGGTTGCCCAGGGGAGTTGTGGATGCCTCATCCCTGGAGATGTTCAAGGCCAGGCTGGATGGGGCCTTGGGCAGCCTGGTTTAGTGGGATGTCCCTGCCCACGGCAGCAGTGCTGGAGCTAGATGATCTTTTAGGTCCCTTCCAACCCTAACTATTCTATGATTCTATAATTCTACAATTCTATGCTACAGTTTTGTGTTAGATATATTATTTGTCTGCTCAGGGAAAACAGAAGGTAAGCTCTGCCTGGGCATGACAGAGTTGATAATAGCTGCATTACAGCTTCGTTTAAATTTATTAGGTTATTGTAGTAGGCCAAGACCAGTTTGCAATTAAGGACCCAACAAGCTGTTCACTCTCCTCAGTAGGATTCAGGAGAAGATGGAAGGGCAAAAGTAAGAAAACTCATGGGTTGCGATAAAGAGAGTCTAAGCAGTGAATGAAAGGCATACGTGCAAGTGAAAGAAAAAAACAGGAAATCATTAACTACTTTCCATTTTGAGGCCAGATGCTTGGCTATCTCCAGGAAGGCAGGGTCTCATCATCTGTGATGGATGCTTGGGAAATCAAAGACCATAACCCCTAAATGTTCCCACTTCATCCTCCTTTCCCTGTATTTTTATTTTATATAATTTTTATTACATCATATAGCATGGGACATACATTTGGTCACTGGAGGTCAGCTGTCCTGGCTGTGTTCTCCCTTGCCCAGTCATTGTGAAAAGGGTGGGAAAAGAGAAAGTCTTGACACTGCACAAGCACAACTCAGCCACAGCCACAATATTTGTGTGTTATTAATACTGTTTAATTCATCAATACAAAATACTGTTTAATTCATCAATACAAATTCAAAACACAGCATCATACTGGCTGGTATGAAGAAAACTAACTCCATCCCAGCCAGATCCAGTATAGTTATACTTGAAATCTGAAACATTAATCTCATCTTTATATGTTCTTGAAATAATGTACAACATTAATTCAAGAGATCAAAAATACTTCTGTAGAATTTTGCATCTTTAACACAGTCTTGGTCATCCTTTTTGTTCTGGGTTTATAGAAAACCTACTCAGACATGAGTGGGGCTCCACTCTGCTATCATAAAGCAAATATATTACATGACATTTTATTTAAATTTCAGTATGCTTGTATTGATAGAGAAAAATTTTTCTTGGTAGTGATCAGGATCCAAATGATGCTCTGAACATCATCAGGCTCCTTGAAATTTGTTCTCTTTCATACCCTCAGAGGTTTGCATACACTCTGGGTTGTTGTATCATGCAGAACTAACCCAAACTCAAAACCTGATACCAGAAGAAGTTAAGAAATGAATGAACTGTTATTTCAGCCCAGATCAGGCAGAAAAGGGGAAGAAATAAATGAAGCTACTGTTTTACTCATTCAGACGCTTGACTATTGCTTCTAATTTCTTACTTTGGAATCCCAGTGTTAAAGGTAAGAGGAAACATTACGTCCTAACTGAAGGTAGATAACTGATGAATCAAAAGAATTAAATCTCTAAAAACCTAACTATATTTGAAGGTCCTGAAACTCACTTCATTTGTCAGTTAAAAATATTGTAGAAACAAAGGTAGATTTATTACTGAGTTTAATAACAGACGAAGATTTTGAATAGTTTCCAGCTTCCCAATGGCTTAAGTCCTTTCATACTCATTTTACCACTCTCATTTTAGAATATATGTTTTTTAAATTTGTTATACATCATACAAACGAAATGTAGACTATATGACCTTATGTCTAAAACATATACATGTTAAACTGACTGATATATACTTTTGAAGAACTTTTACAGTTTTATAAGAAAATAGAGAGCCTGAAAATGGCCTTACTACTTATAGGAGGAGTTGCCAAGCTATTGCATGACATTTTAATAAAGAATTCAACAGTTTTCAAGAAACATTGGGGAGGGGGAGCCTATTCCACCAATGTCATATTTCTTTGCAACAACTCACAAGAAAACCCCAACCACATCTCTTTGTATAGTTTATCTGCAAGTTTACCTGATAACCTGAAATATTACAGTAAACGTTGGTTAGGCTAGTCCTGAGCAAGTATATTTTGGGTTAATATTCAGCAATTATTATTTTCATTACTGAATTTGATATTTGTCAATAAACTATTCTAATTAATTTAGTTCCAGAGATAGAAGAATTTAACACACACTATAAATAAATTTATAATACAAATATTGAGGGTAAATGTAGAGCAAAATAGGCAGATAATGTGTTTTCTTCAACCTAAAGAGATTATTTCCACAGTACATAACAAATTTTTCTCTTCCTTGAGAGAGTAAGAAAGACCCAACAAGAAAGAAGGCCCACAAACCAGCAAGCAAGATATGAGCAGAGGATTTATAGGACAAAATTAGATAAATGTTTTAATTCCAGAAAGATTAATGCAGATTGTAAAAAGAAGTTGCAAAAATTACAAATACCCCAAGGCATCTGCAACTTCTGTGCTGAAAGTTTAGATGGATTTTTATGTGTCCATTAAATCTATTGTAAAGCATGCAGATATTTCAGCAACTTTTCCTTCATTTGAGCAACTGTCGGTCTCAGAGGAAGAGAGGGATTTTTTTACATCCACTGGTACCACAAATGTCACTTTTCTTTTTATATTTTCTTCAATAATTGAAGAAACATCTCATATTAATTGAGCAAAACCATTTTCTATGCTAAGCTGAGTTAAGGCATTTTTGTTTTTTGTCCTGAGACATGAGAATAATGAATACTTAGGCAAAAAAAAAAAAGAGGAAGAATGGAGAAAAGAACTAAACAGATTTGTCTGGAATAATATCTTTTCTGAAACTCACAAATCTTATTTACAGCATTAGTTCAAATTGACACAGACATCAGCATTCAGTGAATTAAAAATGAATCAAAGACTGTGAGGAGGACGTAGTAACGAATCCAGTCAAATGGAGAATGTGCCTGGCAGGTTTGGAATTAAGTCATGTCTTACCTATGTGGTATTGATGCTCTGGAAAAGAAAGGAAAGCAGGTTAGTATTAGTTGAAAATGTCTTTAAAATAGCAAAAAAAAAAAAAAAAAAAAAAAAAAAAGCATTTGCTAGTGGGAGCAGAATTAATGCAAACAAAAAAATTGACAAAATATCAAATGAAAACTAGCATACTGGCTGTAAACTAACTTGAATCGATGATATCAGATTAGAGTTCTAGAAATATCCTAATATGCTGTAAGAGCTCTGTGATCAAACACAATCTGCAGGAGATAGAGCAGCAGGGACAGCCGAGATGTGGACTGTTCAAGAATACTATACTTCGATAGGTCACAGAGTATAATCATTTAGTATGAACATGTATTTACCAAATACGTTGGAAGGATATCAAACAGCTGCACAAGACACCCTGTTTGATAAATTAATTAATCACCAGGCCAGCATTCTTTGAAGCCTTACAGCAGGGCTTTTGGCCACCTGACCACAAGGATAGCAGATGTCATACATATTGGTGTCAATACTGACCTTGAGAATATCCTGAGTAAAGCACTCAGTGCATCAGTTGGTTGAAATACACACAGGTCCAAAACTATGAATGTTCTCTATTTAGGCAGATTTTGCAATTGCTACCCGAAGTCCAACAGATCAGCAGACAGCTCTAGAGACAATGCATCTGAGAAGAAAAGAATTTTCTCCATACACTAAACTCGTTTAAGAGTCAGATACTAAGTCAGGCAAATACAAACCAGCTCAGATGTAATCTTCTCTTTTTTTGACAAAAAAAAAAAAGAAGAGTAGGAATCTTTGAAAGAGGAACAATACAAAATACAAATTTACAGAAATGTTTAAATTAAAAATCAGAAAGAAATCAGTTCTTCTTAGATGCATGTGAGAGCTATTAATGTGAAAGGAAAAGAATGGCAGATAGTACTAAAATTAAAAAATAAATGGACTTTCACAGATTGTCTCTATAAGCTGAATATTCAAATTATATTAATAGCCATTAAAGCTAAGTTGATGTGTTCTCCTCCAGAACACAGGTCCTTTTAATTCATGTGCTGCAAACTGTTAAACAATATTTATTAAATACGGTCTTGATTAAACCATTGTAGTACTTTAATTATTCCATCAAATTATTTTCAGCCTGCTTCTGTAAACTAAAAATAAACACAATTATATATAGCAGAAAAAGAATACATATTTTTTACAACTACAGAACTGTTTTCATCCTCCATGCAATTTCAGAACCATTTTTGTTAAACTGTTCTCATGACCTTCACATACATAAAACAAAAAAATTTCTATGCCTCTGTTTATTAATCTCTGTGTTTTTAAAAAAAATATTTCTAATACAAATAAATAGAGCTCACATGATTTAGGACTTGTTTTTCCATTAGTAAATGCTTTGTTATATCTAATGGCATATAAATATCTTGTTCAGGAACATAACAGTTACAAAAAATTCTCGGTACTTCTACAGTGGTTATTTAAGACTGGTTTTTAAACTTTCCCTTCCTTTAAAAATGAAGGTGACATATAGTTGACATTTATCATGAAAGTCAGAAGAGTCTAGTCTCTCACAGAATGTACAAATTAGGCATCATCAGGAAAAGCTTTTCTTTGTTGTCCTACCAAAAAGCTGTCATCATCGAGGACCACGTTTCAGAGCAAGAGACGAAGCTTACCTCCATGATTGATGCATTCTTAAGTTATGTGATCAGAAAAATGCTAAGGGTGCTTTTTAACTGGCATTGTCATAGGTTGAATCAAGTATCTGCTGTCCAAGTAAATTTGCTGAAACCTTATAAATAAGAGAGGTTTAGATGAGTGGCTTGCAGCCTTTAGCAAGATCTTTGATATCATACTGCAATGCAGTAGAGCTGCATCACCTCAGAAAAATATTGCAGCCACATCAGGAACTGAAAAAAATCAAGGTGAGAAGCAATGTGTTCTACCAAGCCAATTTACCCTCCTTTTGCCATACTTAGTCTACGTTCACTACTGCTGTTATCTGAAAACAGTGCTTTTGGTGTCTTCTCAAGTGTCTACTCCAGTCTTCTTTGAGTATGGCAGGTTTCTTGAACAGGGCACATCTTGTCCCATCATTAACCTCTACCATAAGGCAGATTCCAAATAATAATAGGGTTTTGTGATCAGCCTCCTTTTAGGAGGGAAAGAGGAAACGAATGGTCATTGTCAGCGATTATCACATATTCACACAAAAAAGACTCATCTTAAAAGAGCTGTTTAGTATAGGATAACATTTTACAGTCTTCTACCCAGTTTACAACTATGTAATATGAGGTTCCACCAGGGACGCTCAAGTATAACCCTTTGGAGTAACGCAATACCTTTGTATCATAAGTGAATTGTGTCCACTCCACAGAAAAAAAAAAATCATGTATCTGTGTATTAATAATGGATCACATTTTGCAGCTAGTTATAATCAGGGATTAAATATGTATTTTATTCAAAATTATCTTTATAATGGTGCTGTGCACAGATTTTATGGTCTTGCAACAATTTCAATCTCATACGTTAAAAATATTTAATAGTTTGTGATTAATACATTTTTGGCCTAGAATTTTATTCCTTCACTGTAGTTCAGCTTTCTAAAAAGGAACTGTGGACCAATTATTTATACAGTTTATCATAATAATAAATATTGAACCTTGTCTCTCATTTTACTTTTCAACATTCTTTATCAGTCACCTTGCCAAAATACGCCTTTTTCCATGATTTCATTTCAGTTACCTAAGCTTATTTCTGACATCTATTGTTCATGTGAGTGCATAACTTTAGAATGTTATCATTAAAATGCAACCTCTGCATATGTTGCTGCTGTGCAACAAAATATACACCTGTTGAAGGAGGAGTACACTATATTCAATTGCTCTCACTTTCCAACAAACAACCCAAACATATATTGTACAGAGCTGCATTTTAGAACATCCCCAAACTGGAGACTGACTCAACCTAAAACTAGGAATTCAAACTCCTGTGAAGATGGAGGTGTTTGATACCATACCATAGTTTAAATTTGCTTTTCTACCAAAATTAGTTTTATTTAGATTTATTAACAGTTAATCAGGGAAAGTTTTTTCTAGGTGCCTTCCAAATAAATTTTGATCAGTTTGACATGGGAAGAAGAAAATAACATAAATGCAGTTTTGGGGACACACTCGAAAGAAAGATCTAGCCATGATTCATAAACTACTTGTAAGTCAAAATTCTAGGAAAAAAAAAAAATTAGAGAAAGATCATATCTCAAAATCACCTTCCTGTCCTATTTTTACCCAAATTTTATAATTTCAGTTAGCAGGAAATTGAATCAACAGAATCATCCGAAGCTGTACATCTTTTCAGTTAATATCCTGTGTCAAACTCTGAATTTGTTATATTTCACTTGTTAACAGAGGCATTTAATCGTATTTGATTGGTACTTAGCTTCACTAGGCTTAGATGAGACCCCGATAAAAATCAGTGAAAATGCTTAAATGCAAATGAAAATAGAATTTGGTCAAGTACCTAGTAAATATAAGCCATGAAATTTGACAGTACTAAAATATAGCCTTGGTATTTTGTATAAAGTCTACTGTGTATGAAAACAAATCTCACAGTAGGAAATAAAACCAAATTATTTATGGGAATGATTAAGAAGCATTGCCTTTTTACCTTCTGTATTTAATAATCCTATTTTTCAAACTGGAGATAAAAAACAATTTTATTTTCAAAACTGAAATATTACACACATTAACCTTTGAAGAAAGTTAAACCATCGAGAATTTGATAATGGGAAAAAAACACTATATTTCAAATAGATAACTAGCTATGAATGGTCCTGCATTTAGCATATGTTCTGTTTTCTGTCCTCAGTAATTTCATATGATTCACTATGTATTTTTAATCAATGCTTCTTCTCTTGTCTTTAATCTCCTAAATTATGAAACAAATTTAGTGTGAAATCAGCATATATCAATATCTATCCTTTTAAACTAAGAGTTGTCTTCTTGATTGCCCAGAAACTAAAAGACTAATAGTTCACTACTCAATTCATCCCTCAAAGCATTACTGGCTAATATTGTCCGACTTCTTTCAACAACATCTGAGATCGTGAGTGATAGCAGTCACTGCCTTCTCTGGTTTGGATAATTATCTTAGAACTGCAAGGTTCATAATTGAAGATTTGGAAGGGATTTTGTTGCTGTTATTCATTTAGTCATTCTTTGATATTACTTTTAGATAATTTCAGTAATTTCTTTTTCTCAGATAATGAAAGCATGACATACCATGCCTACTCAACCAAACATCAATCAACAGAGACAAAGTTTTATCTGAAAATGTACAGTCTGAGTGTGTGATACCAAGTGACATCCCTTAAAAAGTCAGAGAATATTATACGTTCAGAAGGCTTTATTCTGCATGGGCCACTGTGTCTTGCGGACCTCTAGGAGTCTTCTGGCTTTTATCTGTCACTTAGGGTCAAGAGGTCTACTTTATTAAACTGATACCTAGATGACTTTAGAGCTGCAGAGAAAAAAAAAAATGATTCTTCACCTCTGGGACACATCAGCTTTGCAGCTTCCCATATGGCTGATTCTAGATAGGTGAATACCCTGAAGGGAATTCAGAGTTGCCCTGAAGACAACCCAGCTCATGTTTTCTGAAAGAGATGTAATCTTAGTCAGCAACAAAACACCACACAGCCACTTACTCACTCGTGTTAGGGTGTGAGAGGGTATTGGGAGGGTAAAAGTGAGAAAAGTCGTGGGTTGAGACAAGAACAGTTTAAACATTGAAGTTAAATAAAATGTTCTGATAATAACTATAACTATTATTAGCCATAGTAGTATTTAAGAAAATAGCAAAAAGAGGAAGAAATAAAACCCAGGAGAAAAAGAGTGATGTGAAAGAAAAACAACTGTTCACCACTTGCTGACTGATGCCCAGTCAATTCCCAAGAAGTCATCCTCCCAGCTCACTTCCCCTAAGTTAATATAAAAAGCATGACATTTTATGGTATGGAATGTCCTTTTGGCCAGTTTGGACCAGTTGTCTTGGCTGTGTCACCTTTCACCTTCATGTGTCACTCTTCACCTTCTTATTGGCAAGTCAGTATGAGAAGCTGAAAAGTAGTTTAGGGCTCAGTAACAACTAAAACATCAATGTGTTATCAACATTATCCTCATTACAAATGCAAAATATAGCACTATACCAATTTTATACAACTATACCAAAATTAACTCTATCCTAGCCAAAACCAGGGCAACAATGCACATCCCTACTCTTTCCAAGGGATGCTTAGCTTTCCATCTAACCCCATCCTTGTTACTCAGGTCTCTAAGGCCACGATGTTTCTCATTCAAAGGCACAGAGAGATCACCTATAAGGAAGCCAACCCTGCAGCCATGACTCTCCAAAGAAGAACAGTTGAACTAGCACTGGAAAGAAAACCCACAGCTGTGTGTGTAGATGCATGTCTGAACTAAATATATTTCATATTAAAATCAAAGCAGTTTTAAACTCCCTCTTAGTTCTGATAAGATGCAAACCCACAGCTTTGATTGCTTTTGTTCATGACTAGAGGAAAAATTAATTTACAGTTCATTTGCTAAGCTGTCTCATAGTTCTGTGATTCCCATTGGTACCCTCAGGTACACTTTCCACAGCCTCCAGCTGCCTTTCCCTTCACGGAGTCATTCTCTTTAATAACTACACTTTCTCCTCTAACAACTGTGGGTGGACAGCCAAGCAGGAAGCAGATGTATCAGCATATACAGATAAAGCGTGTGAAATCACTCACAGGGTTGATCAGAGCATCTCCAATAATCATCTCCATAGAAGTAAAATACAAAAAGTCGCACATCATTTTTCTAGCTTTTGACACATTCTGTATTTGCTGCTCTCTGCCCTCTGAACCAGCAACCCAGAACCTTCAGAGGAAGTATTAAATGGATGTTTTGAATGATGAGATGAGAAATAGTGTCGTGAGATACAGTATAATGTCTTCATACCCAAACTTGACCTTAGATGTCTCATGTCCCTAATCCAAGGCCTTCATATTGCAACCAGCAGTAAACATTTAGGGTTAATGAAATAGTTCTGTAGAAGTTAAAATTTAGATTCCATGTTTGTACAAGCTCCTGAATGAAACATTTAAATATAAGAAAAGAGAAAAAAATAATGACAGTATATTTTCTGAAGAAAGGCAAAGCAATGCCAGCAAATCTCTGGACAGAAACACATTTGGGTTTTCCAGTAACGACTGATTAGCTACAGGAGTACAAGAAAAAGGATAGCTTACTGCTAAGTATGAGAAAAGGAAGATCTGAAAAAATACAGCAGGTCAAACACAAACAGGAAATTAAGAGAACTAAAGAAGAAATGGAAGAACACCTTGAAAAGTATCCTCAAACTGAGAAGTGAATTCATTAAATATATCAGAAGCAAAAAGCTCGTTAAGGAAGACACCTGATCATAAACTTTTTAAAGATTTGCTTGGGTGTGACAAGGATTTCTTTGTGCATGTTTTTAACTTGTCTGTTGGACAGATTCCTCCATGCAATGTATTTTCCTTGTAGCACATAGGTAAGAAAGACTAGACAATTCAAATAAAATATGCAGAGATTACCAAAAGCAAAAAATTCATATATCCCCGCAACAGGATGGCATTTACTTAAGACCTAAGTAACTCAAGTATGAAACTTCCTATCAGCTGGCCAAAGTGTGCAACTTGCCATTGTAAACTGTCATTGCCGGATTACTGGGAGATTCTTATATAATTCCCATGTTCACAGAGGGCTGAAAGGACAGCTGTGGGAACTACAGCACAGTGAGTCTGGCTTTCATCCCTGATAAGGTAGCAAAAAATATAGGGAGTTGTCAAGAAAGGTACTGAGAGGAAAACAGAGGGGCAATTTTTCTATTATGAAAAACTTGGTGTTCCCACATCATTATTATTGTGTATAGTTCCCATCTCTCTGCATCTCAAAAACAGACATAGTGGTGTTAGAGAAGGGACAAAAGGAAAAAAAATGATGAAAATGTTGCAGAAGTTACCTATGAGGAGACAATCAGAAAAGGCTGAGATGACTCAGTGCGGAGAGGACACAGCTGTGCGGACACATGGTCAAGACTTTAAAAAATAAGCAGAAATTAACGCTACTGTTACTTATCAAAGCCCACAGTATAGGAACTGGAGGCAATTTGCTAAATGAGGAGGAGGTGATTTTAAAGAAATCAAACAGAACATGTCTTCATAGCATGAGTAGGGAATCTCTGTAACCTGCTGCCATGAGTAGCAAAGAACAGCAGCCATTTCAAAAAAGATAATATGAGTGCACGGACTATCCATAAACACATGGTAGAAGGTCTGGATAAGAGATGTACCCACTAGCAGTCCAGCTACTTCCTTTCTGGTTGTAGGGGCAACAGGAGGAAACAGGCCATAGGAAACAGGGGGGTTTGCCCTCCTTAAAAGCATCTTCTGTGATCATCAGAGACAGAATATAGGGCTAGAACAATCATACACTTGGCCTAGAACAAGTTTTTACATAGATTTGTACAATTCCAGCTGCACAAAGTTTGAACACTAAAACTAATAACTGCAGGTAAACTTCATGAAGGTAAATAATATGTCATGTGACAATAAAGCAAAAATTCAATCACTTATTTTTTGCTTTACTTTTGATGAGTTAACTTTTGGAATGTGTTTATCACTTCTCACTAGAATATAGTTCACGAGTTAATAACATTGTTCTGTTAAAATTGCCATCAGTTCTTCTCTGTGAAATATTCTTATATTCTACTATATTCCAAAGTCATGTGTGCTGTCTCTTGAACAAATTAATCTTCTCTCATTCCTAGTCTTTGAATTGAGAATACTTAGAGAAGGTATTCAAACGCATGTTATGCCATGAGTATAACTATTGTTTCTGTTATTAAAAATTAAATAGTCTTCTGCTCTTTTTCCATAATTTTTTCTTTGTTTTCTTAGTTAAAAAATAATTAATTATAGTTTTTTAAATAATCTTGATCCTTCAGAGACAACTGAACCATGTTCTTTAGTTGAATGGTGCCATCCTACTTCAGGAAAATAAAAGGAGAAATTGATTAAAACACAACTTAGCAGTCCTTGAAGGAATGATCCTAAAACTACTGATTCTTTTCTTCCTAAAATAAATGTATTATCTATTTTATTTATTTCTACTTTACTCCTAAAATTGAATACCCTTGAGGTATTTAAAGCATGTGTAGATGTGGTGCTTGGCGAAATGGTTTAGTGGTGGACTTAGCAGTGTTAGAATCACTAGGTTCAAAAAGACCTTTGAGATCAAGTCCAACTGTACCTGTCCACTACTAAATCGTATCCCTAAGCACTTCATCTATCCGTCTTTTAAATACCTCCAGAGATGGTGACTCAACCACCTCCCAGGGCAGCTGTTCCAATGCCCGATAATAATTTTGGTGAAGAAATATTTGGACTCAATGATATTGAAGGACTTTTTCAACCTAAACAGTTCTGTGATTCTATGATTCTTATTTGTTAGAGCAGTGTTTACTGGGAAAAATAATTCCCGTAATCCTCGGTATCATGGTTTATATTGGGAAGGTTTGGAGCAGTGACTTTTCATGAACTCATTGCACCCAGTATTACTCAAAGCCCCAGTTAAAAATTCCAGGGTGTTGGTTATGTTTACTTTGTTTATCCCATCTATAAAGGTATTATACATTTTTAAACAGTTAGATTCATTATAGATGTCTCAAAGATGCCTTTAAGGGAAAATAAAGATGTTTATATATCCTAAAGGAAGAATACCAAGGAATTTCTTTTCAGACAGTGGTACTACTGCAGGGCAGAGTGGGGAATAAATCAGGCATATTCTACCTTCTTGAAGTCAAAAAGGAAGCTTTCAATGCCTTGGGAAAAAACTCTACCTAACATGCAGAAAGAAATGGACAACACATGATGCCTAGTGGGAAATTTATTGCAGAAATAATGTTATTTTTTCAGTAAAAACAAACAAACAAACAAACAAACAGACTATTTTATTCTTCGGATAAAAATATTATAAATTATTTTCCTTTTGCTGCAGGTTTTCTTCTCTCTTTATGTCTGCTTTTCTTCACTTCTGTTAAAAATCAATTTAATTTTAATCGATGTAAGCTGCAACAGCTCTTATATTACTTCCATTCAAAGGCTAAATTTTATTGAAAAAAACACTATCTCAAGATCCTTTATAAGATTTGCAAGCAATGTGATTTTATTCAAAACATTCAGATAAAGAGATATAAAGGAGCTATCTAACTTAACTTGGGCCACGTGTAAGATTGGATAGCGAAGTCACGTAAGTAAATCAGTATAGATCATGAAACCAGTTAAATACAACCAGTCCACTTCAACAGTAGTGTCTGTACTCGCTATAGTCAGCATATTTCAAAATTATAGTTATGCTTCCAGAGGGGACAGCAGCAGTAAATGCACTGGTTTTTTTACGGATATTGTTATTAAACATGAAGCAAAATAAAGGTTTAATTTAATCATGGAAAAAAACAGCCTAGAATATAAATATTATTTTGCTTTTCCTTTCCAACTATTTACTTTAATAAAACAAGTATCTGAGTTGGTTAAAGAGTTTCCACAACATTTATTGGACACAGAAATTCCATCCAGCTTGCAAAACAGTCCCCAGATCTAGAAACCTTTACATTCCTCAGGCTTGTGGTAGGATCCCAGGGGCCGCCTCAGGATTCCTTTCTTTGGGGGATGTGGCTGGTGAACCAATTGATAAAAGACAAGTTCTTGGCCTTTTGCATAGCCATTATGCAAATGAGAGAGAAAAAATTAAAGATAGACACACATATTTAAAGAGCAAGTGTGAATGTTGGTACCAAGAGAGTTGCTTGCTAGTCAGCTATAGTTGAGCATGAAATAATATGGAGCTTTGTGAAAGACAGAGTAAAGGATTAAAAGGATGTAACAAAGATGACGAGCTTGCTGATGGACCTGATGTAAGATTTGGGATGCAAGAATAACAGAAATCATGGTGAGAAAAACTGCTGGACTTAACTAGGGAATAAATATCAAAGTGACGTGTTAGAAAGGCTATGCTCTCAGGTGATTTCATTTTAAATAACTACTAATTAGCAGGTTTGGGAAAGGATGTGAAATAACATAAAAATGTGTCTTGTAATTTTACTGTATGTTATATAGATTGTTTACTTCACTCACTTTATTCTGGGGAAGGGGCGGGAAATGAAGCCACAGTATAGTATTAGTAATGAACTTGTTAAAATTGAGGTGATTATTGTTTAAAGAAGCTTCATGAAAAAAATCTAGAAATCAAAATCATATTGCACGTCCTGTATCATGCCCTGGATCCACAAGCTACAGACTTGTGTCCAGGCCTTCTTTTGCCCGGCATAGTCGAAGAAGGTGGTTTGATTACCATTGAGTGATCCGGAGCTGAGAAGGTCACACTCAGGGCAAAATCAAAAAGCAAAATTTATTCTGTTTTCAATCAAAATAAACAGACCAAAAAAACTCAGGTGCACAGCAGAGATATGGGGGGGCAACTTCCCAAAGTTGCAGAAAACAGATTTCAGTCTCATCAGATTATAATCTGATCTCTAGGCACAGCCAAAGTCACTCACATTTGATCTGACACACACCAACATGAGTCAAGAGAACACAGTAAAATAAATGAGATATCTGCATATAGACAGAGAGAGAGGGCAGGGAACAAGTGGGAGAGAAGGGAAAGGCAAATGGGCAACAGCAGTTCCTCAGGGATGCATGGTGTCTCCAGGAGCAGCTTCTTCCGGGTTGTGTGGTCCAGGCTGGTCCAATTGGAGTGATGGGCATGCGCAACACATGGCTCCTTGCAAGTTCTTTCATAAGGCCAGTCCATGCCCCATCGGCACATGGGGGTCAGTCTTGCCACGTGTGTGCAGAAGCTCCTTCAGGAGGGTCCAGCCCTGCACCTGCCGCTGCACCTCCTCCCCTGTCCCCATAGCGGCCTGAGCTCGTCCAGGTGGGGCAGTGGGGAGAGCAGTGCTTACTCTCACTCCTCCCCTGCCATTGAACCCAGTGCCAGAGACAAGACCCTCAGACAATATTCTTTGGGGAGCGCCTGCTCCTGCATGCCCTCTGCTATTCATTGCTGCCACACAAACAAGGCCCTCAGGCAGCCCTCAGACAATACAGATGTTTAAGACAGACAAAAGAGTAAAGTCAGTCTTTACACTTTGTAAATTAAAACAAAAAGACACAAGTTCATATTTGAATTTATACGGCTTCTGAAATGTATCCATTTCTCAGAATAGCTCTGGTGAATTTCTGCCTTAGTGAGACAAGATAGCTCCAAGGATGTAATACATCACAGCTAAGGACAAACAGGCTGAGATTGCAGAAGTGAAAGATATTAACACAACTACAGATCTTTTGGCCCGAGGACTGAGAGTGGTTGGAGACTAAAGAGTGCTGAAGATCTGCTTGTTTCTCCATAGTCAGCCTGAGAGCATGAACGGACAAACGAAGAAATGGAGCAAAGAGAAGAGCTGTCTGAAATGAAAAGTTTTAGAAAGGAATAAGAATTTCTGAAGAAAAGATATGGAAAAAATAGAAAAGAGTATGGGAAAAGCTTTATTTTAAATATATAATATATATTTGCACTTATTACTTTGAGCCACTTTCAGCTTTAGAAGCCTTTAACTTCAGATGAGCAATAAGAACACCCTGAAAATCAAATCCTTTACCATACTGCAAAAAGATACCCTAAACTGAGCCCTTACTTTAGAAAAAACTTTCTTACAGTTCAAGTAAAAAAAAATAATTTCAATATATCCAGTTTTTGGCTTTATTTAAAAAAGGAATAAAACTGGACACAAGTCTCCTCTAGTGGGCTTGCCAGGAGCATTTACTCTGTATGAGGTAGAAGGGAGTATGACTACTTGTAACTTTACAGCTGTACCCAGACTGGGAGATAGAGATGGAGAATATGGACATACACACTGAAAGAAGGAAATTAAGTCATCAACAAACAGAATATCAAACCCACAGTTTCACACTGATTTCCTGGATAATCTCTGGTGTCTGCCTTTTCTCAGTTAATTTACACAAGCCAAATTCTGTATGCAGGTTTCTGTGTACATTATGAGTTTTCTACATCTCAGCAGCCACTTAAGATCAATTGATATTAAGAGTAACTAGACATACGCTTAAATAAATGAGAGCAAAATTGTATTTGCACAGTTGGTACCCTACCTGATCTTCCAATAAAATTGTTTTCTACATCAAGCTTTCCTACAGTACCTCTATACTGGAGGAAAACTCACCATCAGCAAGGTTATACAGCAAAAAAGAATAAAGCTTGTATTTTTAATTGGGAGACTGAACTTTCTTTCTTTTTTCTAATGCTCTTTCCATAATGGATTGATTGGCTTTGCAGTTTGTGGAATAAATTGCATGAAGGGATGAGCACCATTAGTTCCTGTGAAAATGAGTGAAAGCCCTAACAGTCCATTTAGAGCAAGAGGGAGGACCTTGAGGTCTGGATTCAAACTGCCTATTGCTGTGCACAGCTAAAGTAGGGAGAAAAGGGTGATGCCAAGGATGATTCAGATATGATCTGAGACTGGGAACATACTGGCGCTCCAGCTTGACACTGTCTGCAAATGGTCCTGTATCAATTAGACTCTTGATTTTATCTCCTCAAGTTGTCAAAAGTTAGGTTGAAACCCTGGGATCTACCCAAAACCACCAAAAAGAATACTAATTTCAGTGGAGTAAATGTTTCCTATGTTTGAATATCTACCACGTATATGAAATAATAATGATAATGCAAATTCCTTTCCTTGTATTCATTAGCTGCTGCTCCTGGCAATACTTTCAAAGTAAAACCAGGTAACATTTAATTTAAACTTCCACATCACTTTAAGATTTTTTACTTGACTGTAATGGTAAAAGATGGCTTTTCACTGAAATCTTAGTGTATCTGGTAAGTTTTGCAGGTGCTTTGCATTCATTCGGTATCATTAATGCATTTGTATGCTTAAGTTACTATGAATTAGGAACACTTTATCTCTTTAGATATTTACAGCTTCAGGGTCGAAAAGGTCCTTCAAGTCACCTTGTTCAATCTCCATCACAACACAGGTCAGCACTTACCAGGTTTTATCATTGACAGATCATTACCACTCTATACGCACCTTTGTAACTGCAGGAAACATTTCAACTGTGGTCCTAATGACAAATCCCATGAGAGAATAACACTAGTGTATATTCTATCCTTGCTTACTTTTACTAAACATGAGGTTTTTAAACAATTTAAACCTTCACAAGATAAAGGAGGAGTTGGAGGGGGTGTCTTATTAGTGTATACTTGAATATTTAATTGATTTCCTGGATACTGAAAAAAGATTCTCAAATATTTATAGAAGTTGAGGAAATGTAGATAGGCCAGATACTCTAATCTGCCATGCTGACACTGCATTAATTAGATTAAGTGGAATTATTGCAAAACTAAAATGCATAGCAAAGAATACATTCTAAATGTCACCAGACTTGTCACAGATTTCAATCCATGCCCATTCACACAGATTTGTAGCTTGCCAGTCCTCATTACTGTAAAATCTACACTGAGCTGCTAAATAAAACTGCTGTAACAAAGATATACCTATCAACTGAGCGTTACAGAAGTAGCATCAGTTAGAACAGGCAGTATAATAAAACTGGAATAAGGATCCCAAGTTTAAAATCTTGCTAAAAGTGATTATACTATAAGCACTTCTTCTACATTTTCATTAATACATATATATTTATATACTAAAATAAACATAAAGTATATGGATTTTTACATACCATGCTACATTTTACATTACAATATATTGTAGTAATAATTGTTACTTGGAAAGATTTGTCTTACTATGTCATATTCTATGCTTCATTACAACAGTCAATTACTCAATAATGTTCTGGAAGCATATACAACTTTCAAGGATTATAAACTGCAATATTATGTTGTGTTGAACAGAAAAGAGTAAGAGGGACACGTATTTCATTTTTTTCCTATTTAATATAGCATATAATAATAGCTTTCATTTCTATCACGCTTTTGCTCCAAGAATTTAAAACAATGTCACTAACATGACAGTGTGGACTTTTTTATTATTTTGGTACATTAGTGTCCAAAACAACCTGGATAACATCACTGAGATTGTTCAACATGCAACATAGGCAACACAGTTGTGCTACATACAGGACAATGCTGTGTGACTTGATAAGTACCTTTATATATTTCTTATTGTGAAGACAAGATATAATTCACAGCTCCTCAGCTCACACTCTCAATGAAATGCCATCAAAATCAACAGTGTCAGTGTCAGCCAAAAATATTCAGTTTCTCACAATTTGTACTGCGCTGTACATTTTATAGGTGAAGAATATTCTTACAAGTGTTTCTTACAAGAGATCCAAACCATTAGACTCCAAGCATAATTTTTGGGGTAGCTAAATCTGAGCACAACATTTGAGTGGTATTTACAAATGTTCCATATATTTGCACAGTACTGAAAGGTCAAAGAATTTCTGGATACACAATTATGGCCAAAAGGGCTTTGAGATCAGAGGTCGGTTCAGGTGAGGTAATAATATAATTTTCTTGCTGCTAGGAAATTTACTTATTAAAGTGAATACTGACTGTGTATTTGTGCTCACAGCCTCCAGCAATATCAACTAAAGAAGCCAAGTGATCAAAAATGTAGTCTGTGCCTGGTAAAAGCAGCAAACATTGATTATATGAAATGAAGCTGCATTCTACCACAAGCTTAAAGGGCCTGTAGCTCATATCAGAGCACGCAATTCTGATTTTCACAACTGTAACACTTTAAAGAAACGTGTGAGGCTACAAAGATTGAGAAGAGTGATTTTTTTCATTCTCACACCAGCTCCATCAGATACAGTCCTTTGGTACTTTGTACCTACTTTTTACTACCCTACCACCAAAGAAATTATTAAATGCGTGGTATTAATAACCATTATTTCAAATGTTTTTCATAATCATATCTGAAATATTCTCTACATTGGTTTCAGCACAGTTTAAGACTTCGTTAATGCTGAATAAATTAAGAAAGGTGGCAGGTGAGAAAGGAAATGCAGGACAACTTTTACCATGGGTATAAACTGGGCAGTAGTATCACTATTTATTCCTCCCCACTTGAGGGCTACAAACCAAATAGAGAAAGAGTGAGCAGTTAGTAGTTCCAGCAGTATTCCAGACTGATGGTCTGCCATTGCCTTACGGTCAACACTATCATCCCAACTGACAGCTTTCTTTTTCTTTAATGAGTTACAGTTTAATTGCCTTTTATCTCTACCCATGCTCACAATATAGTTGCTTTTTATATTTTAATGATATCAGAGGGGTAATAGTTAATTACATAAATAATTACCCCTAAATCCATCTTCCTCTTCAGAAAAGTAACTCTACAAAACTTAAAACATTCTTCAAAATTTCAATCTATCTGCATTTTGATGACAAGAAAATTCTTCCAACAAGAACTTTTTTGATCAGTCCTACAAGGTACACAAATTAAGCGAGCTATAAAAGTAAAAAGAAAGTGACATGAAATTACTATGCCTGCTAAATTGCTTTTGCCTTCCTTTTGTTTCAATATGAAAAATCATTATGTTTTTAAAGGCAAAAAATTGAAACTGTGTTTGTAACCATAGAAACTACCTTTAGCCACAAGTAAAATAAATTTAAGACTGTACTGCATAAAGTGTGAAAATACCGCTAGCTATTAACGTGCAAATATGACAAACATTAATGTAATTCTCTCTTTAAATAAACTGAGTTGGGAATATAATCACACTTGTTAAAAGACTTTCCATACTAAGTGCAAATCCTTAATCTTTTTGGAACAAAAGACCACAAATACCTGTCTTTTTTCCACTCGTATTCCCACTGCATGGCAGAAAAACTCATAGCACCTGGCATTTGGAAGGAGCCATACTTCAAGTTACTTACCCTCAACACCCTGCACTGTTTTAAGTTTGATATATGATTTTACTGCTTCTTTAGATTACAATGAACAGTGTTTGGACACTAATGGCAGAATGTTCAAAAATGAATATAATACAGATTTTAAAAATCAGTGTTCTGAGTGTCATGGAGCCAAGGTCATGACTTACAAGACCAAATAAATATTTTAAATATTCTCTTCATTTCATTTATCTTATTCTGAACCACAGCTTATTTCTGTTCACAAGTTTCCTCCTTTTAAATTTCAAATAATTTGCATTTTTTCTCAATTCAGTTGTGTTATCATTTCTACAGTTACTGTGGTTTTCTATACTTTTATTTGACATTGGTCTTTCCTTAGTACATGCGATTGAGCTTGTAGTAGAGATGGGAGCTGACAAAAATAAGCTTTAGAAAGCTTGAGAGTCTCTCTTGATGCTCTATCTTGTATGCCTAATACATTCTTTGACAGGTTCTGCTTTCTTAGACCCTTCTTCAAGCCCTCCTTCTATTCTAATCTCATTCCATATCTCAGGCTGCATCAAAGAAACGTGGCCAGCAGGTCAAGGGAGGTGATTCTGCCCCTCTATTCCTCTCTTGTGAGATCGCATCTGGAGTATTGTGTCCAATTCTCAAATCCTCAACATAAGAATGATATGGAGCTGTTAGAACAGGTCCAGAAGAGGGCTATGAGGATGATCAGAGGGCTGGAGCACCTCCCATAAGAGGACAGGCTGAGAGAGTTGGGCTTGTTCAGCCTGGAGAGGGAAAGGCTCTGAGGAGACCTTATAGTGACCTCTCAGTACCTGAAGGAGCTACAAGAAAGCTGGGGAGGGACTTTTTACTAAGGCATGTAGTGATAAGACTAGGGGGAATGGCTATAAATTGGAGAGGGGCAGATTTAGACTAGACATAAGGAGGAATTTCTTCACAGTGAGGGTTGTGAGGCACTGGATGATGTTGCTCAGGAAAGTTGTGGATGCCCCATCCCTGGAGGTATTCAAGGCCAGGTTGGATGAGGCCTTGAGCAGCCTGATCTAGTGGGACGTGTCTCTGCCCATAGCAGGGGGCTGGAACTAGATGATCTTTAAGGTCCCTTCCAACTCAAACCATTCCATGTTTCTATGATCCTTGTGGGTCCCTTCCAGCTCAGATCATTCTATGATTCTACGATAGTTACCTCCACTAAACTGTCAAACTATAGGGAAATGATCACTTGCTTGAAAGGAAATGCATGCTTTTTTCTTCCTCTTACTCAACCAGCACCTTATTCACAGTTAAACACAAAAAAAAAGTAAAGTGTGGAAGACAATTGGCTGTGGCTGGGAGCACTTTCCCTGAAAGGTGACATCAAAATGTGGAGACAGGTTTCGTCAGCCTTACCTTCTAAGCAGTAGACCTGTACAAGAAGAGGAACGCTGTAAGCTTGGAAGGAGTAAATCATTCACTTGCCCCAGCTCACCCACCCAAATTTCTCTGCAGATCTCTGCATTTCAGGCAATGTTCCTTACAGAGACTTATACATTGCCCTTGCCCATGGGGAAGGTGCTAGAGTCTTACACCAGAAAGAGTAGGATTTGAGCCTTTGGCACTAAAAGGTACTTAGTCAAGTCCTTTGAAAGTATATAAGCATTACATAGAAATGAAATGTTGTTTCTTCTCCCCTGAGTTTTTTCTTTTCAGGATTGGAACCCACTGAGCTATGTAAGATCCCATAGCTGTTATCCATTTCAACATTAATGGAACTAAACTTCCTCATTTATAGTTAATCAGAGAGGGATCAGCCAAGTATTAACATGACTGAAAATCTCACTAATGCCTTTTGACTGTAAATACCATTTAATGCCTTTGTGGGATAGACCTAAACTGCTACATTCAGTAGCTGAGCAAGGAACCTCTATGGCATTTACCTTTCAGTATTTCTTACTCGCCATGAAGCCTGAAATTTCACTTTTGCTGTTCCAGCTACTCATTAGCAGAACAGAAAATGTTAGAATTTTGGACAGAGATGGGTAAAGTATACATTTTATCTATATTCAGTTAAACATTTTCTCAGAAATGGTGTGAAATCTTAGTACATGGGCTAGAAAGAAAAGCAGGTAGAAAGGATGCACAACTTTAAGAGAAACATAAAAAGGTTAGGAAGTGGAAAAGGAGGTGGAAAAGGTTACTACATACCTGTATGGAGTATTATTATAGTTGGTATTTTTTTCTCGATTTGCAAAAGTAATATAAAATGCATAGCTGATTTTGAAACATTCATTAAGTAACTTTAACTAGGGTAGAATGATGTGTCTCTAGGTCATTTAAGGGGGAAAAAAAAGAGTTCTGGAAAAGAAGACCCTGCACAAATATAAATCCTCAGATTTTATCTGAATTTCCAAATAATAAAAGTCAGTTTAGTATACAAAAAGCATGTGTTACACTATAGCATAAAATATAATGTGCTAAAGCATTAATAATAGACACTGCATCCATTCATACTAGTTGGCATTGAAAAATAGAAATTTTAATGAATTATATATAGTCTTACATTAACAAGCAAGTTTGGATTGTAGAGATTTTAATTTTTTCTGCTTCTGCACCTTTTCACATCAGAGCAATCTCAAGTAGACTATTAATCTTGTCTTTGAGTAAAAGCCATATATCCAAGAGGTAGTGATGAAACATTAATCTTAAAATTCTCAAGTGGAACACTGTACGTGTGCACTTTACTTCATACTAATAGGCTTAGTATGGGACAAATCCTGTGGTTTCAGAGCACTGCTTGAGAACAATAAGTGGTTCATTCCCACAGCACAAATAAAGATGAGCACAGCAGTGCCATAGGCAATGCAATCTTGCCTCAGACTCAGTGGCTGTGAAAGGAGCAGCAGCAGGGATAAGGCAGTAGGAAGCAAGAGAAAACAAGGAAGAAAGAGAGGAGATGAAGGAGGAAAGCAGACAGCACACAGGCAGACCAGAAAATGCACACTTTTGCTGCTTTAGAAGCAAAAGTTTAGGAGGATTTTCCAGATCCTAAGCCCAAGAGAAAGGTAGCTGTTGTCCAGTCATCCACAACTTGGCACCTTGCTCCACCATATCGCAGAGCTGTTTGGTGGATTTGAAACATTCCTCCTCTGAGGGAGCAAGAAAAATTCATGTTTTTTACAATTCTATTTTCCTAACTTTGTATGTGGCCAAAATGAAAACAAAGCATTGAGATGTCATTGTATAACTACACTTTCCATACAACAATGTGCCTATTTTCTTTTTCTTCTTTACCTACGGAGGCTACAAAATTGGTGAAGTGTTTTAAGGTGGTCAGCCGCATCATTCGGTATTATGCCTAATCTAAACAGTTATCTTCAAATAGTGGATTAATCTATTGTTCATATGAAAATCTCCTTCTGTGGAATGTGCTGACTTCTTGTTTATTAATCTTCATATTTGCTATATCCTGAAAAGAGCTATAAAAGTCTGAAAATTCTCCTACTTCACCATTGATCTACAGGCTTTTCTGAGAGACATCTCCTCCAACAGAGAGCACTCCCATCTGGGACAGGTATGGGTGGGGCATACGAAAGTCCCAACATACAAGGTTAAATTTTTATGGAGGTCGTCAAGTGTTCAGAGCTTTCCAGTGCTACAGATTCTGACTAACATGGCATGTGCTGATTTCAGCACCGAGTAATCCTCTCTATTCATGTCTGAAAGGAAAGGAGCCCTTTTGTAAAGTATGGAATAGCTCCATTTGGATACCCATAACCCTTTTGTCTGTTTTCAGATGAAATATGAAGCATCTACCACTCAGAGAGAATCAGAACATGTGCTGTGGAAATGCCAAATCAATTAATTAAATGCCATACCAAAGGTGCAATAAAAGTTGTAAGTGCTTTACATAAATAACAAACCCTAGGAATTTACAGCTGTTAAATTAACTACAACCTTTGCTTCAGTTATACGGCTCTGATATTCAGTTTTTAATTAAGTTTTTCCTTGTACAATAATTTTCAATATGTTTCTGTTGAATTCCAGAATCAGCTGAAATACTGTACAAAGGAAAAAAGTGTAATTTAAATTGGAAGACTGGGGCTACATAACTCAAACAAAGGCTATTCTCTGAAAAGTACAAGGAGCCTCATCACTTGGTAAGCTGGTCTCTTTCAGACAAAATTCTTTTAAAATGCAAATTCACATAGTTAAGAGCAAGAAATACCTATTAACTTTTCAAGTAAACCCAGGAATGAGTGAATCCAGAGAGATGTTAGTGTCTAAATTAAAAGCTATCAGAATATGGACATTTGGGACGCTGCTTTGACAAAAGGGCTGACTTAAGGCCCAGATTTATCCTTTGTAGCTTTAAACATTTTGTCTGAGCTACCAAAACGTAAAGTTTGTCTCTGAGTATTTATATAGGTGTTGCCAGAAGGCAGGTACCTCCACAGGGTGATGTAGATATTCAAGAAGTTGAGGAACACACTAAGGGTCTCTGTATTTCCCTGTTAACTACCAACCTCACAGTTTTGGCACATTGATTCAATTGCCTGAAATGGGTCAGGTAAATCTGAGCCCACCTCTTTAACAGAGAGGCTGACCATCAGCTAACATATTTCCCGTAGAAAATGGTGTATTTTTGAGCTGCAGTCTCCAAAGTAAGATAGGATGGTTTCAGAACACGCACCCAGAAACAAGGTACACATTGGTCAAAGACAAGTAATGGAATTCACTGCAGAGCTGAGGGATGTGGTATGGCCTGTGGCCTAGGAAACAGGAAGAGTGATCAGAATGGTGTGAATTTGTCAAAAACCTTTGCTTGTTCTGACCAGTACTTTGTGCACCAATCCAGTATTGGTCTCACTATCCTGCCTCAGCAACGTCCTTTCTCCCTCATGCCGGTGAAAGTCACATATTGCTTATGAGGGAAATTCAAGCCTAGAAGATACCAGCTGAAAAGCTGATGGTTTTAAAACAGTAAATCTCCTTGATAACAGCAATTTGGGCTAAAAATCCTCTGTGTTAGTCTGACTGGCTCCAGCCACCCCACTACTGCTGAGTGTCATCTCTGCGGTGAGATGCAGCAGCTATGTAGCAGTGCACAGGGCAGGGAGACAAGAATAGAGCTGTTAGCAGGCTATTGCCTAGCATCAATATTACACTAAGAAATTCAACCAAGTACTACTCCTTATGTAGCTTTTTGCATTGCCTTAGTTTAGATTCAGATATTTTAAACTGAATGCATCTTGGGGACTCAGTCAGACATAACTCTAATCCTCATTCTTAGGATTAGAGTATTTTCCTATTTCATGAGCTTCTCTAATTGTTATCATAAACTCAGGAAGGAAATGTCAGATATCAGTCATCCTAAACTCATTCTAACTTCCAAGAGCCCACCTCAGTCAGGAAACAATGATGAGCTACATACAGTTAGCATATTCAGGTGGCTATTTCAGGCGTGCTTTCAACATTCAGGTAGAAATACAATGCAAAGTCCACTGAAAGACATATTGCACAATGATCCAAGACAAACAGCAACCAAGGCACATGGAGAAGTGGATTCAACATTTTAAGGAAAAGAATTGTTCACAAGCCAGTTAAGTTGGATAAGACTTTTGGTCTGAAGCAGTGAGGTCTGACAGCCTTTCAGCTCAGGAGGGAATAAATGGCTTCTGAGGAGAAATGGTGATGGGAACTCTAAATCTGTCTGATGGTGTGATTGCAGAGCTCTGATGGAAGCTTTTTTATACAGGCGAACTCCTTGGTGAAAAATCTCTTTTCATGCTTTAGATGCATCTTGAAATATATGGCAAGCACAAAGCCATACCTTTTTTGTCAGAAGAGAGGAAGTCAGCAAAAATTTTTAACTGCTTTGGATACTGCAAATCAAGTATTGTATTTAGTTTTTACTCGACTGTCTTAGGGAAAAAATAGCCTAAATTGTGAATACTAACAGGCAGCAGATAATTGGGTGTACATCTGCCTGCGAGTCAATGTTTGAATACGAACTTTTGCACTCCCAGGCAGAAGCCTGCTACCTGCTAAATACAATGGGCACTGCTTGGAATAATAATGGAATAATGGAATAATAATAATAATGCCTGGAATAAATATAAGTGGCACATCCTGAATACTCCTATTAATAGAGATGTACTAGTTAGCAGGCTGATCAGGCATTGAGCTTCTGCACAGAAGATACTTAGATTGGGAAAATCAGAGGCTTGGGGCTGAAAAACAGATTCCTGAAAAGAAGACATCGTCTCAATAAGAAGAAAGGGCGAGTGGAAAGAAGTTGAAGATGCTGGCTGAAGGAAAGATCCTGGAAGTTGGGGAAGATCAATGAGATATTTGCAGAGGGATATCCCAAGATCTTGGCCAGTAACACTCAATGCTGATAACTGTAACCTGCAGCATGGCATGAAAAAACACAACTTTGTCCCCAGAATTCCTGGCCTGGCAGCAACCTCCCTGATGGAAAGGGAATCCAAGACCTACTGAAAGTGATGTCCGGGGGGAGGAAACGGGTCTGAGAGATAGTTAAGTAGAGTAAAAGCTCTAACCTTGTTGGTTCTTGAATAAACCCTGGTAACCAGGTGCACTATAGGCTGGGTTTTTTTCTGCCTTGCCAATGATGCCTCAGCTTGAGTCAAGTGTGATTTGAATAACAGAGTAATAACAAGCTAAGCACCTGGCAGATCTATATACCAGGGTCCATGAAAAACTTAAGACATACCACAGCTCCTCAGTAGCTCCTCCGCTATAGTTAATGAGAGATAAAGTGTGTCTCCATCTGAGATAGATGGACCAGCCCACACAGAGTGTGAGAGGCAGGGTCACTCTCCACTGTTGGTAACTCAAAAGGCTCCCTGGGACATGGTAAGGTAGTGGAGCTCTAAAAGTCACAGTAAGATTTTCACATCAGTAGAAAGGTGCAAACTCTTCCTTTTCTGCATTATTAATAATGTTATCACACAGCCTTGTATTTAAGGGAATATAAAGTTGCTGTTGTGGTTCTAAAAATATAGCTCTAAAGCAAATTACAGTCAATCTTTTTCAGATTTCTTAATGGATCCACTAGGGATCCATTTTCTTATCAGGGATGAATTACAGATCTCCTGGTTGAGGTTATCATAATACCTGAATTTTGGCCCCATTTTGTTTAAACCCTTTGGTCTGTGCAAGTTCTGTGTTGCCCAGTTATGTGGAGTCCAAATCTGGGAGGCAGCTGGCCACGTGGTCACAGAATGACATTCAGCACTAGTAGCGTGTAAGAAGACACAGTGAATTCTCAGTGAACCCAGATGCCACAAACTACTCTTGGGAAACCATTCTGACAATAGTCAAAAGCCTGAGCTGTACATGTCCAACACAGCAGCATATTTTAGAGCTTTGAACTCTGTGGTACTCTGGTTCTACATGCTTTGATATGCAATGAGGTCATAATATGTGTTTATGACAACAGTGCTCAGTGAGCTGAAGACTGTGATATCAAAGTTGAAATACTTTGACTTCACTGCATGATTAAATGTCTTGAGGAAAAAACAGAGTTATAGAGGACTATCACAAACCTTTAAAGTATATTTCTCACATAAAGATAAAGGTTACCTCTAGTATGTTGCCTCTGGAAATGTTCTACCAGGTTGCTATAGCAACCTCTGCTATGTAAATTAGCAAGAGCTTTATCACAAGATTTTTAGATTGTTGGAGTAGGGGGAAAAAAAAAGGGGGGGGGGGGAATAAGAGCTGATGTGAAAAATAAGCTGGAGAAGCATCTAAAGGGACCAGTTAGCAGTTAGATGTAGTCGACTGATGACTAGACACTAAATGAGTTTTTAAACTACAGTTTTCAACTTGCCTTTATTTTCCACTTATACAGTCTGTATTAGCAAAGGTGGTGGCACTTGGGATGAAGAAATTCCCTTTCAGAGTTACAGCCATTTTAAATAATCCACTTCTACCAAAGAAGTACAAAAGTACAGATGTACAGTATTGGTAAATTTAAGACACGTAAGTAACTAGAAGACCAAATGATGACCCATAGAAGGGAAATACCTAATTCTAGGGTTGTTGAGTGCTCTGAACTTGTGAAAATCACTGGAAGGTCATTTCTAACATACTGCTGTGCTTACATATTGCTCATTAAAACAGCAATGTGACTGTCAGGGGATTCCTTTTCTAATTTCTGAATTTTCTGTGTCTGATCCAAATTATATTGAAAGGTACTTGCTGACCTTAGTTGGTTTTGTATTAATCCCTAGTATGTCTAGGGTTGATCAGTTAGTATACAGGCTCAGTCTACTGAGTCAGAAATCCCTAGTGTTTCCTCAGAGAAATCATTGGGTGTAGAGTTGCATACAGAAAATTCCATATGTCTGTTTCCAGGGGAGAAACAGGCGAGTCAGAAAGTAAAATAGAATGCAGAGGGAAAAAAGCAGTTTTCGCTTTTTATATATAGAAGCAATATGTCTGTGGTTCCCTGATGGTAATTTCCCAGGCTGCCTCTTTACTGTAATTGACACCAGGAGATTACACAGTGGTAAAAGGAAAAGAACATATTGGCCTTCATGAATGGGTTAGCAGGTGATATAGGCACCATGAGCAAAAGGCTAGGTGATTCAAAGATCTGTCTGGTAATATGTATCCATTTACGAAACATTTGAAAACTCCTATATTTAGATCATTTGGGGGTACAATGCAATTTTCCCCAATAGGAATAATTTCCACTGGAAAGCTTATGCTGAACTAGCTCTTCCACAGAAGTCTGTTTTTCATCCAAAAAAAACACACGTTTTAAAGGTATGCTTCAGTGTTTTTGCCAGAAATTCAAAATACGACAAGGGAGGGAAAAAAATAAATAGAACAATCAGCTTTCTTGTGAAAAAAATTGAACGAAAATATGTCTTCAATGAGGACCGGAAAAGAAAATAAAAGCTTTAGTATCTATATAGTCATCTTAAAGATGCATGAAAAAACATTTGGGGACAGATTTTGGGGTTAGCCCACATTAAATGCCATGTTGCTTTTTTCAGAGAACTTCATAACAAATGAATTTTTATAATTCTGTTTTTCCACTTCATATACAAGTTTTGTTTACATAAATTACAGCATGATTTATACCCTGAACTATTGCATGATTTAGACTATGGACCAAAAAATCTGAGATTACTAAGGTAAATGTAAGCAGTCATTCTACAGAAAATTTCACAGTAATATTTTATTTATTTTTTTTTTTCCTATTTATTTTGCTTAACTTACATGTTCAACCTACTTGGTGGAAAGACTGTGTATCTTAAAAATCTTCCCTGCTATTTTAATAAGAGGCAAAATATAAAATTTTCACTTTGATTATTTTATAGCATGAGGGAGACTTCTACGAGGGGGAAAATGGATATTCTGCATAATTTAAGCGTCAAAAGAATAAAATAGTATTTTTGATTGATCGAGAAAGCACCAAAACTTACAATGAGACTTTCCCTCCCCTTACTCCCCAGGTCATATAAATGAAATTTTCACCTTAAGTAGAAGCTTTATCAACATTTATCTATTACTATTATCTATGATTATTCCTCCTCTTGCAGCTGCTGTTTCGTATTTCCTACAAGACCTGAATATGTGCCATCTGCATATCAATAATGTAATAAATTCAGAGTCCAACCAGGAAATATTCCACCTATTTTTAAAGATGGATGTTAAATTTAATTTTGCCTTTTTCATTAAAAAGAAGATCCAAAAAGTACTTTTTCATTCTCATTAGATAAGTAAGGATAAGCTTGGATAGGAAAGAAACAAAATGAGACTACTATCTGATATAAAAAATCTAATTTTTCAGCCTACTGTTTTGTTTGTAAACCAGGATATCATAATAAAGCAGAAGGAAATAATTTAAAAGTAAATATTTGGGGGGAGGAGGTGGGAGGGATCAGAAGACATTCTTTTCATTTTTTATTAGAAATGTAGTAATGAAGAGGGCCATTTTCCACTAGGCATCCGGATAAAAGGGCAGAACATTGAATTTCAATGCTTCAAGTATTTTTCAAATGATTTGAGTTATTTAAATAGTATTCCAGCATAAAGGGCTTTGGAATTGGAAAGAAGAAGTTAGGAAAATGGTAAGAAAAAATGGGATGAGGGATTGTAAGTATCAGGTTCGAAGTTGGCAGACAGCAAGACAAATGAGAATCTGGAAAAGGAATTGGGAGAGTTATTGTTGCCCTTTAGAGATACTACATATAGAAGAATAAAATCATAAATTATTGAAATCATGTTTCTGAGCACATCAAAACTAGGTTTATGTTTCAGTCAGCAGCAAATCAAGATTTATGACATTTGCTGCCAACCATGTCATCATTCACGATATCTGGTGTCACTTGCTAGGTGAAAGCATTTGACGTTGATTTGATATACCAGTAGCCAAAACCCAAGTGATCTATTCATCTGAGTTCAGGACAATGACCGGACAATAAGAATCACACACCACCCCAGGGCTTCTGTGACACATTGCAAATTCCTGAGTAACCTCCTGTATCTAAACAGTCTTGAAGATAGAAGCCAATATCCATTTGATATGACAGCTTATAAAATTTGGAGCATGTTCCACTGAGGATTCAGATGATATTGAAGAGAAATTTTGGTAATTTTCCGTGCAAATATGGACTGCTCCAACGCTTTTAAAGCATGCTTTCTTACATTCATTTAAGGTCCATGGTACAGTTTTGGAACCAATTACACTGGAACTCTGTTGTGGGACAGGTTTTTAGGCTCACTGGATCCCACTTCAATATCAGAAGTCTCTACATTTTATTCTGCTTTTCCCATTTCTCCATCTTTGCCACTGTGTACATAATCACTTCAGATCTGCGATAGCTACCCTGAATCTCAATACAAAGTCAGTTAAAGAGAAAATTACGGCATATCGTAATGTCAATAATCTAAGCAGGTTCTGATTGCAACTGCACTCCCTTTGCTGTTCAGATATACAAGTAAGGGATGTTCTGAGCAAATTATTTAAAAGCCATAGCTCGCTCTTTTGCTCAAGGTACTCACTGAGACGAAGCCCCGAGCAATCAAATAAAGTTAGTGTTAATAAACACAGCACTAATTCCTGAATCTACACATTGAAGAACACTTCCTGTCAGCTTTGCATCCTGCATGTTGCAAGTCATAACCTCCTTTTGTCAGTGGCTCCATAATCAATTTTGAATTAATGTGATCAGTGATCTTCTGCAGGATGGGCTTCTGACGTGTGAGTATCTGCTGCTTATTATCAGGGGTCCTTATGCAGGACAGGAAGCTGAGAGAGGTCAGTGTTATGCTCAGTTGATTTAAATATTAAACGTACTGTTCGTGACATCCTCTTCTCTGACTAGAAATCAATGGAGCTTTACTGCTGTGAATTGGAAAGGCTATCTTAACAAATCAGGTCTTTTCTGTGTGCAATTCAATTAATGCGGTGCAATGAATTATACATAACCAGTGAACAAGATGTTTGACATGGTCATAGAGCTGCAGATGAGATTTGGTAGGTGACCTACAGTCTCAGATCCTCCTCAGTGCATAGAGATCCAGCTCTCATTATGGATTATGATATTCAGCAGACCTCACTACTCTCCTTGGATCAGCCCCCTGAAAGGATAACATTTAAGATTAACAGCTACTTTTTAATATACATGATTGCCTAACAACTAAACAAAGCATTTATTACATGACAAAAAGGATAAGTCTCATAGCAAGGTAATATTTTCTCTCCTTGTTCCTGCTTCAACAAAAGAAAGATAATTTCTTTAAATAAAGATTAAAAATAAATAAATTTAATTGCATTTCAATTAAATGCCCTAAGATTTAACATACAAACTGAATGCTACCATCTTTAGTTTTGTACAACTAGGGAGGAGAGCCCTGACCTACAGTCTCACTCTACTAAGCCAAATTGAACCACACAATAAGAAGCTGTAGTGGCACAAAGTGCTAAATTGCAAGGGCAGGAGTGCCAAAGAGAAACTGGAAGGGATTATTATTAATCCCTGGTTAGAGTTTGAAACCTGAGACATAAAGAATTATCCAAGGAATTGGAAGGCTTTATTTATACCCTGATACTCAAACCAGACAGAGAAGGCTCAGAGTTACTGAATAAGTCTCTGTGTTAGTCACAAGAGAGTTCTAGTGCTGAACTGCTGCATGGTAACTATTTTTGCATCCTTTTCAAGAAATCAGATTTTATACTTAACTGAAATGTTTCAAGGTCTGATCAGATATGATGTTAGTCCTTCCAATTCAGGCAACAAATAACACAGGTGATGTTATGATCATCTGCCTGGAGGTTACTGCTTGTATATATTGACTCTAGATCTCACATGATTTATGTTACTTTTACAACAAGAGGATTTATAAAAAAAAATAAAACAGCACTAATCTTTCAGGTATATACATGTTCCTTACCTGACACAACACATCTCTCTACCTGATGAATTTTTGGGCATTCAGACAGCAGAAGTAATAAATAATACAATATTATCAGTATAAATTGGGGGATAGAAGAATGGAATCCCATAAAACATTACGTTGTTGTTGACTGGGTTTTTTTGTTTCAGAAACTAATGCTTTTCCTTCCATAAGTCTGAATTCATAATATATGTTATATAATTTGCTACATCAAACCACTTCTGCAGCAGAATGCCTAGCCATGACCTTAAAATGAATTGTTTCATAGGGGAACAGTGCTCTCCAGTGATCAAAGAAAGGAACTGGTTTAGTCATAAAAGAGGTAATTCTGGTATCCTTTATTTTCAAAGCATTACCTTCTTTTTTTTTTTTTTTCCCACAGTAATTAGTAGGCTTATCTTCTGCATATACTATTCACATTTTCACTTCAAGGATTTGTTTCCTTTTCTTAATGAAATGTGTCTTACAAGGCTAATTATTTTATATACATAGTTCTCCTTGAAATTTCCACAGCTCTTTTTTTAACATTGGTATAAAAATGAATGTTTACAAAAACTGAAAGCATTTCTTGGCTAAATTGCATGAGTATTAGCACAGATTTATTTGCAAAACTATTGATCCCTTATGTTCATGAAAACTGTAACTCTAGGAACATAATTAATCATGGAAATTACAGGAAGTATTCTGTGTAGTTTGTGTTATATTTTATTGAGAAATAAATTTCTGGAGGATTTTCAGATAAAGAACTACAGAGAAGATTATACTCATTTTTACTAATCACATGCATTTAAAATGTAAGAGAAAAATATTAATCTTTGGTTTCATGTTATTTTTCTCTCTTTGAAAGATCAATATTAAGAACACGTTAGAGCTCCATTGTTTTATATCAGTGTACTTTTACTTAAGCCAGTAGAGACATCAGACAAGACTCATCTTACCAATTTATCCATTTACAAGCTAGATACCTGGTAACCTCAGGCTTCTGCTGTACTCGAGGGAGAGAAAAAGCTACATTATCCCTTTCTAAGAGAAATGAGATGAATCACCTTCCAGAGATGACTAGCTAGCTCCAGTGAATACAGTGAGCCCAGAGCAGTACTGCGTATGTCCGTTCTATAGATGATGATGTTTAGTTGAGATGAGTCTACACCAGGCTGGTAAACATAAATCCAGACCCTAGATTCAAGATCAACAAAATAACCCACCAAGGCAGGAAAAGTCCTCCTTAAAATCAGATTCCAAAGCCCTATTTTGTAAAATATGGCTTAAACACTGAAATAGAATAGATAAATTATTATACTCTTTTTTTAATGATCTCTATTGACTTGCAGGCATACATGTCAGTATGCACGCGCTAGGGTGCAGTACTAATAATGACACATTACAGCCTACAGCCGGGCAATTCTGCAGAAACAGAGCAACAGTGTTCTATGCAGAAGTTCTTTTCTGCTGACCTTCTGCAATTCTAAAATAATTAGCCAATTCCTTTTGTATCTTCAATCTCTTGGAAGAACAAATATCTACTTGACCATTTGTGGTTGTCTTCTAAATAGCAATAACTACATCATTTTCTTGTTTCTTAGGCTCAGAACCCAGATCCCATGTCTGCAAACTAATGGTGGATCTGTAGGATGAAGCAGCTGATGTTGAGGCCTCAAAGACCTCATCATATGCACTTCAGGAAGGCTTTGCTCAGTCTAGTTCCTATTTGGCCCTACAGACTGAATGACCATCAGTGACTTGATTGCATAAGCTGTGCTGCTGGCGCACTTTCTCAAGCTTAGCTTCACCCAAAATGTATCTGAGTTGAGCGCCTCAGTGCAGACTCTCAATTGAAAACTGCTCTCCAATGCAAGTGAAAGTGAAGTAAGAGGGTCTGATTAGGAGATTTGTCGCTGATCTGGACTATATAAACACTAATGTGGACAGACTCAATGTTGCATGGGTATTGTTATGCTTTGTCTTTAAACTGCTAATTAGACATTTGGAAATCATTAATATTTACAGTATGATGATACTCCTCTTAATTCATAAAAACATCTATTCAAATACCTTTTAAGAATCAAGATTAAAATCCCAAAATAATATCCACCTCCATGTATGTGTATTGTACAATATCTTTGCTTTGCAGAGGGTTTTTCTATAGAAAATTTAAGGTTAATAATCTTACATGCATCCGTTATTTTTCCACCTTCACTTTTTTAAGATGATTTTAAACATGTTAAAAACAGGCTTTCTTGTGTTTGCTTTTAAAGCTACTAGATGGTTATTCACGTTACAGAATGTAACTACCAGGTCATATATTCATTTTCTGTTTGGTTACTGATGTTACATACGATGTCAGCTAGAAAAAATTATGAACATCTAAAATGGGCACTGCCAGTTCCACAAACTCTGGATATATCTGTTACAAAACCCTTGTACACTTCTCTCCACATGAGAAATATTCCACAATACTCACATGGCAACAAGCTTGTGTTCTGCAGAGCTAATGCATTTTAGTTTGTAGTAGTGTATTTCAAATGTCTTTGTACCCACATTAATGCATGACGACTTGAACTCTGCTAAAAGAAGATTCTGTGTGATCAATCCGCAGACCTAGAAAAGACCTTTTATGACTAACAAAATTAAATCTTGTTTCTAACCCATTAGTTACGAAGAATGTCTTTTAATTGCAAAGTCAAAATTGTATTTCTGGGTATCAAAACGATGGCCTTTAGACAACTAATATTGTTTTACCCATTATATTCTAGGCACAAAGAGAAACAAGATTTCTGGAGCGATGTAAAAATATAAGACATCAAACAAAATCATTACACCTATAATTGTAGTACTCCTACACATACTTGCTGCCCCCAATGAACTGGCATAGTCTAGCTACATTCATACTTTTACTTTCCAGAACTGTGATTAAAATCCATCTTTTCTTTTAAAAAAATTCTTAGCCCCTGCGAACTTTCATATTGTATCTATGTTTTGTTAGGGGAAATTATCATTAGTCCATAGCCAAAAGACTTCCAGGGTCCACTCTAATGATTTAAGAGAAAAATGCAGTCATAAGGCAAAGCCTAGGTCTACACCTGGCACTGTTTGACTTTTGAGTATAGACTTATCTGGACAGTGACACAAAAGCTTTAATTTCTGCACAGTCACCTCAATCTAGATATTATATATGGAAAGTCACTTTGAAGAACACGTGAAGGACAGTTTCAGGAATTCTTGCTATTTCCCTCATCTACTTAGCCACATAGAAATAATTTTTCTCTTTAAAAATATAATCTAGAATAAGTGTCATAATTTCATCAGTAGCCCAATTTACTGAGATGTCTTCAGCTCAGAAATTTTCTTCCTGAATATCCTGCTTCTTGAAAACTATAGACAGTCAAATCAGGAAAGCTGCTCAAACTGATTTGGAGACTTTATCTCTGAAAGCTCTTCTCCTCTCCCTCTTCTTCCCTCTTCTTCCCTCTTCCTCTCCCCCTCTCTCTCTCCCTCTCCTTCTCTTCCTCTCTCCCTCTCTTGTGAATATTCCAGTGAGTTTAGTTCAGTCTCCTTCATTCCTGCTTTTGTCCCTTTTGTGGAAGATATCACATTTCTTCTCTGAAATTTGGTGATACGTGTGTATAATTTTTCTCTAAATAGTGGCTCCAACATCAAAAAAGAGAAAGGTCTTTCTCATTCATAAAGAAGAAGAATAGCGAGGACACCCTAAGACTCTGGGATAGCTTATAAATAATTTAAAGCATCTCAGAAACAGAATCGAGAACATTTTTAAAGGACATTCTTTGTAGGTCTTCTTTGAATCACTTTGCTGATTCCTTTATAGCATTGCGAAAGTAAATACTCTTCCTTTGAAGAAAGCCACACTAAAGAGATTTATAGAATCTCTACTGAGAGTTCAGAAATCTGTGTTCTTGATTCCAGTAAGAGATTAGCTGATGCTAAAGCACGGTATACTTTTTCAGCACAAACTGTTGTGGACACTCATTAGTTGTACAGCATCAGTCATCAGTTAATTTTGTTGCCAACATAAGAATTTAGTTGCATGTCTCCTGTGAGTTTTGATCTAAAAATGTTGCAGAACAAGTAACTTGTTCTTGTCTGATGTGTTCACATATGTTGAATTTAAGCAAGATGGCTCATTTTCTCCATTTTCTGTGTAATATTACAATGTCAAATAAGTATTGCATTAGACTAAAGAGCAATTATATTCAAATATTGGTTTGTATGCTTTCTGTTCATAGAAAAAATATTGAACACCTAGCCTTTGAAAATATATAGATTTAAAAAATGAAGTTTGGGGACAGGATCCATTCCTACCCATAACTGCAAGTCCTCTAGTCCTACTTAAATGTAAATTATTAAAATAATCCACTAAAGTCAATAGGCTGCAAAATGGATGCTCTTTATTCTTCTTTAGTTATTTGTGTAGAAGATGGATGGTCTCGCCTTGGTAAATTTCGTCTCTTACTCGAAAAGTGGCATCTCAATTTAAAGTCAATTATTGCAGTGTTTACAAATATTTCTTGGTACTTGGTCTTCAGATTGGTGAGATCAGACCTTGCCTTGTAAGTCAACATTGACCTCTCACTGCCCTGCGAATCATATTTGGGCAATCATTTTGGAAAAATCCCAATTTCAGAATTTTTAACCACTTTCAGTTTTCTACATTCCTTTCTCAGAAGAAGTCACTTAGTGATCTGACTTACCTCTCTAGGCAAGTTTCTTTCCTCTGACCAACATGAGCTGACAACTCACAGGTACATGCTCAGCTCTAGGACCACGTCTGCAATGGTTTCCTAAGTTCCTAAAGGGGTTGCAGATAATAACCACCCTTCTGCCTCTCCTTATGCTCCATATCCATACTTCTAAGTCATCCATTTGTTCTTAGCTGAATCCAGGTTTAAAATTCCAGGAGTCTTTACTCATACGGTCTCCTTCCACTACTACTTTGTTCTTTCCTGTACATTCTCCATTTCAATTTTCTGCCTGTACTGTAGCTCCCAACTGTAGTTGTCTTAGCTTTCAAGACTTATAGTACTTGATAGCTACTGGTAGCTGAGTGACGTGAACTTTTTTTTGAAGTTGCTGATAATTTCTGCTTATGCTTCAGAGTGGCTGGACATACAGCGATGTTTCCTTTTATTTCGTTCTCTCCCATTCACTCCTCACATTCATAATACCACCAAAGTTCTCTGTTATGGGATTTTTTAGGAGTTTTCTGTCTTTATCTCTAAAACTTTTACTGATAGAGCATTAGGCAGACGTACAAAAATCAACAGCATTTTGAAAATTCAACTTCTAATCTTACAGCCAGAATTTACATCAGTTTTATACCTTGTGGTATTCTATACACTGAAAAATCACACAAATTTTAATGAGTTTCAAGTTTCTTGCACATCTACTGTTTACAGTCTCTGTGTTTTATGCATTTTCAGTTAGTCTCTATTCTGACTAGTTCCATTTCGGTTCTGTTTGGTTTTCCTTTGATTTTCAGCCTTGATATTCATGTTCGTATTTTTGTGCCAAAGGCTAAAACATTCTCTTAGTTACAAGATTTTAACAGGAAGCCAAAACTAATAGAGTAAGTTTTTACATTTCTAAGTATTCTGGGAAGGTTTTGTTAACGGTAAAATTGAAATATGTATCAATTTAGTTTTTAAAGTACTTCAGCACTTGTAATATTAAATCCCATTGTCTTGCAATTAGACTGAGTTGCTGAAGTGCCTACAGAAGATTTAAAAATGCAGCATAAGCTCCAGGGTCACTTAGTAAATGTCTGTACTGCAGATGAACTATTTATGCCACAAAACCTGCACAGAGATCCACCTAGGCTCATTTATTCCCCATTTATTAAACTAGCCTTTGTAGACCACCATGCTTCTATGGTTTAACTGTTTATACTTGTTCCATTTATATTGCATTACAACCTCAAATGCAGACAACTATTCATCTGTAATAGACTAGAATAGATGCTATGGTCAAAGTAACTCAGAAATATATTCTGCAGAAATTCTTTACTTCTCACAGTTAACAGGTGATGTTTTCAAAGAGCTGAGAACTAGATGTCCTTTGATAGGAGCAAATCTCTTTGCGCACACATAATTTTCACACAAAATGAAATTCACAGATAAGCAGTGTTTGATTTCTGCAGCACCTGAATTCCACAATTAGGCACCACTCGTGGCCATGCATACAATGCTGAACTGTAGTTTCAGTCTTCTAAGAATCCATTTAGGTACTTGGAGAAAGAAATATTCCTACCAGTTGGACTCCTGAAGTCAGAAGTATCACATTTTTCTACAGGCAGTAGTTAATGAAACCTGATTTCTTATATATTTGTGTCCTACTTCTCTATGTCACCCACATCACCCTGGTAGAATTACCTCTGCCCCTCATCAGGTGATCCCGTATTAAATACACATACAAGAAAAGAAAAACATGCACTCGTCTTGAACTATATACGTATGAAGTGGCTACCTGCTAGCAAACAGAATGTGTAATGGCTGATTTCACTCTCCTTTGGCCTCAAGAGGTGCACTGTTTTGTGCCTTTCTCCTTTAGCTCGTCTGTGCAGTAAATGCATAGGGGCATAATTATCTTAAAGAATTCTACCCTATCTCTCAATGAGGCTAAAGTTAGCCAATGTATTTCAAAGTTATCAGGAAGGAACTGACATCCAGCTGAAGTGGAACAAAGTTTCAATTAATCTCATTTCATCAGGAAAGCATGTTAAAATTTCCATTCATATCAACGGTGATCAGGAATCAGGTGAGCAAAAACGTAGTGTAAAATGTTGTAGTAAATTACACACATCAGTCCTCAGTTCATGTGGAATGAATACTGTCTATGAAGTGCTAGAACTTAAAAAAACCCCGAAAAACAACTGAAAAAAAACTTGAGTCTTTTCCAGTATGAGTTCAATTACCTTTCTCTATTTATTGAGCTCCTGAATAAGTTATTCACCCACGGTTCCCAAAGTGCAATATTTTCCTGCCAACAAAACAATAAAATATTACCAGAACAGTTATATTCCCTTGTTCTTTTACGTAAAAGCTCTTCATATGTTTTATTTACTTTTGCCATCCCAAGTAACACAAAATCAAGCACTCATCATGTGCATTTCCAACTAGAAAACCGAAGATGTAGCTCCCAGAAGCCTCTTTCTTAACATTTAAAACCTGAAAAGTCATAGATGTAACAGAAACTATTGGGAGCTCCCTCTTCTGATTCTCTTGAGAGAAATATGAGGAGCATTTGGCTAATAGAAAAAAAAAATCTTAAAAAGGAAATGCCACATACTACAGCAGAGCACTTCGCACCTAATATCTCCTAGTCGCCTTTGCCTTTAGCCATTCCAAGGGCAGCAGAGGAAAAACCAGCTCTACTTACCTGGGGCAGGAGAGGTTCCTGTTTATAAAGGTATGGAGATGTATGGTATGTATCATGATGAAACCAAGATTTTCCAATAAAAAATAAAGCTTAATCAGAACTTTTCTCAGAGTTGAGGCAATTTTGGCAGTTTTTTTAATCAGCCAGGTGGCTGAGGATACTGAAATATACCTCTAATGGGTTTACTTTTTAGTAAATTTTCATTTTATTTCATCCTTCCTGTTGTTTTTAAAGCATAACATTTTTGCATCATATTTGCATCATCAATATTAAGCAATTTGGTACTGTCAACATTAAATGAGAAATGCTTTCAAAGCAGTATTATTTTGTAAAATCATATTCCTTAAAAAACATTCCTTTAAAACCTATTGGGTTTTTTTCCATCTTCTTTCAGTAAGTTGGTTTTGGAATGCAAAAATTCCCATCAAGCACAAATACTGAGTTTTAGCAAATTCTAAGTTTGAATGTCTGCGATTCTGTTGCAGAGGGCAGTGACATCCAGAACATTACATTATCCTTATAGGAAGTGATGTAGAGTGCATTGACTCCTCCAGGAGATAAAAGGATGCTAGCATCATTAATGGTTGGACTCGGTGATCCAAGAGATCTTTTCCAACCTGATAATTCTATGATTCTATGACTCTGAAAATCATAGAGTGAAAGGTCATGGAGTGAGGTGATGGGGTAAAAAAAAGGGGCAGAAAAGAACGAAAGAGAGATATTGAGTTGGAAGCAAAAATGAAGAAATTAATTTTCATGTGAGAAAAAGATGAAATGTGGGAAACCTCAAAATAAGCCCCTTAAAAAATTCATAGAACAAGTCGACTGACACAAGGGGAGGACAAAATGTGGAAGGCGGCAACAAATAATTACCAGAGGAGAAAAAGGGGACAAAGTGCCCTGGAAATACTGATTACATGCAGTGCTAGTTAAACCGAGCACAAGCATTTATAAAAGCCTTGCTACAGGAGAGGTTGTTCTGCAACTGAAATGAAGATTTTTCAATAGGCTTGGAGTTAGAGGTCAAGTAGTAATGTGCTTTTCTCCCCTATCAGCATTTTTCACAAGTGCAGTTAGTTAATTTACTGGGATGTTCATTCAAGCTGCCCTTACCACCAGGAGTTCAAATAGCCAATGCCACAGGCATTTTATTTTACATGCTATTTGAGGCTAACTTGAAAACAGCCAAGTGCAGGACTACTAATTGCAAATGCTATAATGATAACCATCACTCAAGGTCACAGCATGTCCCTGAGCAAAATGACAGTGATACACTCACTGTCCTGGTAACTATCCTATACCCTACATTAAATGGAGTATGAAGATTAGGAAACTTCCATTAAATACTTATCATTAGAATGTAATAATTTTTTAATACTAAAACTGAAGGCTTTAATATTAAAAACCTTTCAGCCCAGATTTACGCCATATAATTCTGGTGTTAACTAAATGCCTGCATTAGGAAGCTGTTTTCTCTAAGTTCAGTACACAATCAGTAGGCTTCAATTAACTTCTGGTCTTTTGGCAGTGCCTATATTTCTACACTGCATATGAAAGTTGACTGATGGCTCCTCATCTGGTAGCGGGGTTCTCTTGTGAATTCCTATGAATACGTGAGCAATCAAAAGAACTTAATTGAAAATTTGTAATGATCACATTTATTTCAGAATGTGACATGAAGCATAGGCCACCATAAGACATATCTATTAACAATCTCATGTAGCACAAAGGTAATTCCCTTTTAAAAAATCATGTGATTTAAAATCTAATATCCCTTCTTTCTTTTTCTAAGAAATTCTTCCATGGTCCCAAGATTTGCAGCAGAAAGAAACATGTTGAAATTTATGCCCTCTACCTAGGGCTCAAGAAACACTTCAAAACTGAGAGTAATTTTATTCATTATTGATGAACACTGGGAAGTCTTTGATTCATTCTTTCTGATAAAAATCTGTATCTTTTTTCATATTTATATATATAATATTGGTATTTTTTGAAGTCTGTGGGACCCGAATCTCTCAAACTGAAGAGGAAATGATAAGGACATGATATTCACCATTCAAACGGATGAAAATTCACCAAGTCTCATATTTACCTAGTGGAAAGAACACATCTAGACTTCCTGTAATGATAAAGGGAAAAGACAAAGGGGAAAATCCAATCATAACTGCTCAGCAGTAGCAATTTGTGACCAAGGAATGATTTGGCACAGAGGGCAAGGAGGCCTAACTATAAGAAGGAGTTAGACTGGTTGGAAGCAGGAATTCCAGAGACTGCTGCAAGCAAGTGAAGTTTCTGTTTTTAATGAGAAAAGAAACCGCTTCAGCATTGTCTTGCAGCCATCCTGGAACAGGAGCTCAGGGATCACCTTTGGGCAGCAAAGCTGGGCCAAAGAGTGTATTGACAGCCAGGCTGAGGTGTCCCATGCAACTGGTCTTGGGACTGGCACTGCTGCAAGTGTATATTAGGAATCCATTTATCTTTGCAGATTCTATGTAGAACCACATATTGTGGTAGAACTCTGCCCAATGTATTGTTCATTAAAAATTTCTTTTATATTTAAACCCAAATGTGTGTTTGATTTGCCTTGAGGGGTATCATAAAAACTCCATAACACGAGCTTGTCCAAAAATAAGTTTTATTCAGAGGAGGATTTTTAGAGAGTTTTAGTTATACCTGTTTTCTGGCTGGAGAAAAAGTCCAGTTTGTTAGCCTGTGAGGTAAGAGTTAGCATTTGCAAATCCCCCAGCTAAATTCATGTCATTCTGCGGAAGGTCTTTGTTGAAGTTTAGCTTTACTATATCAATAAATGGCAAAATCATGGTTTAGTTATATGCAGGTAAGTTGAACATGACAATAATTTTTCAAATAAAAGCAGGACTACCCTGCAAGTATTATAGGAGCTGGGAGTCAAGTATCAGACCTGGATACTGCAGAGAACATAGGGTCTGTGAGTTGGCTACTGGATGGGCCAGGAAGGCCCAGGCAGTTCTTGGTGGCAATGTGGAGCCGAGGTGTCAACTGAGAGAGCTATTTGTGCCTCTGTGTGTCTGAGAACGAAGCGAGGGAGGCCAGGGCACCTAGGGCCAGCTGCTGAGAAAGTCTGAAAGTAAAAGGCTAGTTACTGGAGGGATCCATTATTTGACACTAGACTAAGCCACCATGTAGCATCTCATTGAATATAGTAGCCATGGTCATACAACATCAGAGATATTTGTACTCATCATGATCTGCAAAAGCCCATGAAGAGAGTGCTAAAGGACAAGACAATTATTCTAACTTGCTTATCCTATACAACATTAACAGCCATGCTTGGTAACAGCTTTTTAGGTACTGCATTATCATAGTAGTGCAGAGATAGCACTGCACCCACTTACAGCACCATTTATTTTAATGCCAGTATTATTTCTGAAAAAAAAAAGTGCTGAAAAATGTGGATAAAAATATTTATTTGAATGAGTGATAGCTATAACATATACATCCATTGCAAAACAGAAATTAAGTAGCTGAGTAAAGCACTTGTCAGCATTGCCTTCATGTAGTTGAGAAACAGCAGTCTGAGTAATCTGCTACTTTCTGTATTGTCATCAGGCCAAAAGTATCTTTCACATCCTGCGTACTGCTAACTTTACATTGAAAATGCATTTTTCATTTTATCTGACACAATCATCTCTCACGGATTGTCAAAGTCTGTCTGTCTCCTTTTCACAGCAACAATCTGCTACCCCACTGTCAACACTCTCTACTCCCACTAATGTCTAATGAAGATTATCCTGTTGGAATGCTTCCTTTCAACCCTACAAAATCTGAAATAAACTATATCTAAATTAGAGGTTTTCACAGAGGAATACAACTAAATCCTTTAATAATAATCATCCCGTTATTTAAGCCAGCGCAATTTCTTATGAGGACAAGACCTGCAGTTCATATTTTCAAGAGTCTTAGTGATTGCTCTGTGCAGAAAAACCACTGTGCTCATACAAAGGCTTCTCCAAAATGGAAGCACATGCAAAGATTTGGCCTGATCAGTACTTGGACAGGATATATAAGTGAACACTGACTGCACTTGCTCTAGGAATTGATTCACTGTATTGATTTCTACATGAATCAAGTCTTAAAATATTTCAGGGTATGGTGCTCTTGAAGACACTTTTATTAAAGACAGGAAATAATTGATAAAGAGACAAAGTGAAATATTTTTATCTAACATTCCACAACTTAAACTTGGGTTTGTGATCTCCTTTTACCTCCTTACAGTCTCTCTCTATGTTCCCTTGCATGCAGGATTCTTCCCTGACCCCATTCCTACAGAGATCTGCAATATTATTTTCCCTGGTAAATAGCTGTCACATTCCACTCTAGAAAAGCCTACTTCTCTTTGGGGGACACTGTACTATTTCTGTAGGAAGTTTGCTGACTGCTGTATGATTCTCCAGGGTGAAAAGAGATATATAGACACAAAATATCAAACAGAATATTTTCACCTGAAAAGAGCTTTGATAATTTTCTGTGGTGAATGCCTTAACCTCTAGTTGCCAAAACCTTCTTTATAAAACATGCTTATAAATTCCATACAGTCCTTCCAATACCCTTCTTAGTACTCTTGAGACATCTACACTCACAAGTGAAAAGTGCCAAGGCAGAGATGAGAACTGAAAAGCTATCATTTGTAGTACTGTTAAGTTGTTACAGTGATTCCTGGCAGACTCTTAGACCAGGTGGATTAGCACTCTCTCCAAACAATTCAGAGGCATAGCATGTGAATTTGCCCATTCCAGGTCCACTTCCAACACAGGTCCATTTCCAACACAGTTTTGGTGTAGTCACCCAAAATTGGAAGCAAAGATAGTTTAATGATGAGGAGGTAGACAGATTCTACCAACTGGTCTCAGAATCAGAGCCAGTGCTCTGTCTTTGAATATCTCATAGCATAAATGTCACCTTATCAAGCGATTACTTTAGTCCATAGCCATGCACAAAGTAACAGTGAAAAATGGTCATAGGTGAACTGTCTTATCCACAGAATCAATAAAAAAAGTATTTGACTATGAATGCCTCTATTCATCCCAGACAGGTATCATTTACACATGCTTTAAATACTTGGAGGTGCCTTCTAGTATGCCTAAAATGTCAGGCAGATTAGCCATTGTTGGTCTCCTTGAAATCCAGATGGAGTATAGGTGCCATCCTGCCCCAGGACTACGTATGAATGTTTGCAAGCAAGTTTTTATGCCTTGGATACACACCACTAAGGTAAATGAGGCTTTCTCCAGTAAGGCAGGAACAGAGACATCTTCCAAGAGATCTAGAATAATCTCTGAGCAGGTGAGTTTTAAGGATGCGATTCATCCTCAAATTAAGAAGTTTACATTTAGGTGTCTAAGTGGAGTTGTAGGAGTCAACATCCCATTATTCAGAATAAAGAACTGAGTTCGATTCACTTGCCCAAACTTATATGCCTGTTGTCATGTGAAATAATAGCCCGAAACATCCAAGATATCCAGCAGGTCTGGCGCAAATGACACAGGATCTATGCGATATGGTTTATCAGTCTGGATAAATAGCTAAGAGCCAAGAAGAAAATTTACGCAAGCAGGCATCCATGATCTGGCAATTGTATCAAAATCCACATATTTTTCTATATGCAGTATTTTCTATGACCATAAAATAAATTAAGTTAAACACACAAGTTAAGAGTAACTGGATTGTGTTCTTTCCTATTCCGTATAGTCTTCAAACATCCATTCTGCACACTTTTCCCTCCAATAGGTTACAAAACAAATAAGAGAATAGACATGACTGAAGGCTGATTGATACTAATCAGACCATGCAAATATATTATATGGCCCATGGAAAATGCATTATGTAGCTGACATCAGTTGCTACTGACCAAAGAGCAGGCACAGAGCCCAAAATGGAGGCAAAATTATGTTTCACAGTTCCAGCAAAAGTTTTTTCCCTCTTCTTATAGCTCCAGATCTCAGTTAGAGAATATGGTAACTTGTATCAAAGGCACTGAACAATGAACAGAAAGAATTTGGGAAGACTTTTCTTACTGTTTTCTTAAATTTTTAATGTTCAAACTCCAGTGTCAGTAATGGTGGAGGGAAAGTGTGTGAGAAAAAGCTACAAAGGCAGATATTTACTGTTGAAAATGAAAGCCTCATTTTTGCAAAAGAAAAAAAAAATTAACAGTCATTCACTTTTATTCTCCAGTAACAAATGAATAGAATAATGAAAGTTGTTAGTATAATATCCTATTCATCAGGAATACCAAGTAGGAAGGATCACTTACTATTTGCATATCATTGAAGTTAATGCCATTTTCATGTTTTACTGAATACAATAAAAAGTTAAACAAAAATAGAATCCAAGATGTCATTGACAGTATATTAGTAGTTTTCTCATCATTATTTAGATTCAGAAAGGTACATAACAAGAAGACAGAATTGCAGGATTTTTGACAATCAACTCCTTTTCAAGACTAGAGTAACATGCTCCACAAAGGAGAGTTCAGATTGACCCAAGCCAATAGTAATTTTATTCTCAATCCATCATGTGCTATCCAGTCTTTTGGAATAATGACTTAATTTACATTACTATGAACGGACAAACATGTCCAGATTCAACCTTGAGCCACCTGGAACTACTACTACATCCTGAGTATCTTTATGAGGTCCTGGGTTCAGTCCCCGGCATCTCCAAATCTAAAGCTGGGGGTGCTGGTTGACAGCCGACTGAACATGAGCCAGCAGTGTGCCCAGGTGGCCAAGAAGGCCAATGGCATCTTGGCTTGGATAACAAATGGTGTGACCAGCAGGTCCAGGGAGGTTATTCTGCCTCTGTACTCTACACTGGTGAGACCGCACCTCAAATACTGTGTTCAGTTCTGGGCCCCTCACTACAAGAAGGATGTTGAGGCTCTGGAGCGTGTCCACAGAAGAGCAACAAAGCTGGTGAAGGTGCGGCAGAACAAGTCTTACAAGGAGCAGCTGAGGGAACTGGGGTTGTTCAGCCTGGAGAAGAGGAGGCTGAGGGGAGACCTTATTGCTCTCTACATCTACCTGAAAGGAGGTTGTGGAGAGGAGGGTGCTGGCCTCTTCTCCCAAGTGATAGGTGATAGGACAAGGGGGAATGGCCTCAAGCAAGAGGAGGTTCAGACTGGATATCAGGAAAAAAAAATTCACAGAAAGGGTCATTAGGCACTGGAACACACTGCCCAAGAAGGTGATTGAGTCATTATCCATGGAGGTATTTAAAAGACAGGTAGACAAGGTGCTTAGGGACATGGTTTAGTAGCAGATAGGATTGGTTGGACTTGATGATCCAAGAGGTCTTTTCCAACCTGATGATTTTATGATTCTATGATTCCATTGACCTCAGTGGAACTATAATGATGAAAATAAATGAATAAACTTTTGTTAGAGTGGACTGCTCCCCAAGGAAAGGTGAAGGTCACAATGAGGCAGGCAGGGAACCATCCCCTCCAAGATGAAGACGTTTCCACAGCACTCAAAAAAAGAGTAGAGTAGGCCAGTGACAGAAACCAGAGTCAAGGAGTAGACCAGTGACAGTGAAACTGTCTGTAGCTCCCAGCTTATGGTCAACAAGATGATATGGATTACAGCACACTGTGAGCACAGGCAGCCAGACTCTTAGTGGTGGGTGTTGCAGAGTTTGTAAGTGCATTCAGGGCCCTGACACCATTTCCTAGAATATGTGTCATAAAAGAAAGAAAAATTCAGCATGTAATAGTAGTCAGAAAACAGGTTGCAATATATTTTTGAAGTTTGAAAGACTTAAAAACCTGTATCTTTAAACTCATCTCTCTGATGTTTCACAGATTGCCCTAACGAGATTGCTCCCTAGAGTGCTTCAATAAAACTATGATACCATCATTAATAATTATAAGTGACATATAGTGAGCACTAAAGGAAACCGCTTTTCTCCCTCTCTGCTCTGCCTCCCTAAGGATAAGCAGCCATCACCACTTTTTTGAGTACTCTGCAAGTCAGACTGCCCTATGAGTGTCTGCATATATGGAAGTAGCTGTAATGAGACAGATAAATGTTTCTCCATGGATGAAGTCAAGGAATTTTAGAGCTTGTAACCTGGACCTGCAAAACACTTTGCAGCTATATTCACTCCAGGACAATGTTACATAATGATCAATTTTATGAGATGTTATTTTACATCACAATTATACTGAAAGTAAGTTGGCCCTCTAACATCTTTGATTGAATGTAATTGTTCAAGTAAGATATGTAGAATCTACAATACAGCTGTAATGGCCAGAATGTTCTACAGGGCACCCTTGGCAAACAAAGCACCAAAAAGTTTGAATTAAACTATTTCTGTGACTAAAATACCAAATCATGAGAGTGCCAAGTTACATTGCTGGATTCTGCCAGATTTCCATAATGGAAAATTGCAAAGAAAGGAAATGCTTCATATCAGACTCTCCTGACAGAGACTCAAACAAGTATGATGGACTAAACTCAGTGGTTTTAAAACTGATAGTAAGAAAACTGGAAACATTCTCTAGAAGAATCCAATTTATTCTCACAGACGTGACAAATATAGGCTGAAGAGTTCTGTTAATGGAGGATAGCTACTTAGAAAGTGGAAATCGCTTCATTCCCACAAGGGGTAAAAACACAATAAAAGCTGCCTTTAGAAATGAAAGGGCTGAGCAAGTACAGAAGAAAATAGATCAGCCTAGAGTTACTTAAGAACACAGAGAATGTTGCCAGACTCTTTAAAAGCTAGTTCTTTCAGAAATTATACATTGTATAGTTTAAATTTCCTTCTAAATTATTTAAGAAATGAGAATGAGCTATCTCACCCTGCTGCAAAACCAAAACCTAGCACTGATAGAAGAACAAAATGAGTCTTATCTGTAATAACTTTCACTTTTCACAAGAAAATAGTCCTAAAAGCCAGAAAGGTGGGCTTTGAAAATTCTTTTCCATTTGAGCATCATATACTCAGCTTTCTCTAACCAGAGAGAAAAGAGAAACAATTCTACTCCTACTTCAGGAAAATTTATTTTTAAAGTTATGGTCACAATGTTTACAATATAGTTAAGCCCTTACCTTTTAAAGTGGAGATTGCACTTCAACCACAGGAGAAAGAAAAATTGAACATGAAAACAATTATCATTGCAAAGTGTTTTGAAGTATTCCAATGAAAACTGGTGATTCTTTGATATAACTATATGCCTACAGTAACACACTCTTTGCATGTCCGTAGAAATTACTTTTACCAGTTTCTATTCTGTTGCCTAGCCTACAGAAATGCATACTCCAGTAATTCGTAGCATATAGGTAGCCCTAAGGACACAACAAAAGTTGTAAACAGAATATACATGAAGTAACTCAAATTTTTGCCATTTCCCTGACATAATGCCTCAAATTAAATCTATTCTAATATTTCTATCATGTACTTTTTTAGTATTTCCAAATAAAACAAAGAGTTATAAAAAGGAGTTTCAATGGAGTTTCAATTTTCCAATACAAATTTTACTACAAAGGTATCGTGCATTTTGGAGGCTGAGTACTTTGTTGCCTATAAATTTCTTCACCGAACTTTGTATAAAAATATCCAACCCTTGGATGAATCTCAGATGTCCATTCCTCAAGAAGTGTGTTAGGCTGACTTTATGGAAATTTAGTCTATGCTACTTGAAAGCTTCATGCTTATGTAGGGTACAGAGGCATTTCTGCCACTCACATAGTAGGGGCCAATTGGGAAACAAAAACTGACTCTAGGCAGAAGCAAATCAGTTATGTAATTAAGTACAAGGCTGGCAGAAGTAATAAAATTATTTCATTGCCTTTTTTTTTGCCAGAAGTGTTTTTCAGCTGCCACTGTTGTAGTCAAAAAAGAGAAGGAAGTCAGGGAGCACAGGATGGCAGCTAATGTGGGATGGGGTGGTCTATTATCAGCAGGGAAAGACACTATCCCCATTCTCCCAATAGTATCAGCATACTGTCAGCAACAAGCTTATCTCCCTAAAGCCATCTTCTATTGCTTATGCAAACACTCTTAAGTTTCATTACCTGTGGTGGGACTGACAACATAGAGTCGACTTGTTCCACTGTGCTATAGCATTGCAAAACTCAGGTTTGCTTGTAACGCTGAGAGGGTTTGATGTGGTCCTGGAGGAAAACAGTGAAACAAACCAGTCATGTCATTTCAACATCATTGTGCTGGGAAATATTGTCACCTGAGATGTCTCAGATTCAAGAAAACACAGACATGGTGTCTTAAGCTTCAGACATACCTAAAACAAATAATCAAGCGCTAAAAATGTTCACTAGATCACTTTCTCATTTTAAGCATGAAGTTAGTTTCAAAACTGCACTTTATCAGCATCTTTGAAAGTCTGGCTGTATATTTAAAGTGTGGATGAAGGTGCTTACTCATAGTTATCTGTTTACCTAAATGTTGGGCTTTGAAAGAGAGAAGAATAAGGCAGTCCCACGTGTGTTTCCACCAGAGCCATAGGATGAGACATTAGGGCACTGGTGGGTGTTTCTTTGTGAGTCCCAGCTCCTTTATCACCTTATGCACCAGATGTCTTACGCACACCTTCTCTCATTCTTGTGCTGCTTCACTTCTTCGTGATGGTCTTCCACACATCTTTTCCTCTAATACCACATCTCTCTACCCACAGTCTCAGTCTTTTTGCTCCTGCAAAACTCCCTCACAGTTACTTCTGTTCCCCTCAATCTGTAGCCTTATTGCTCACTAGTCTTTTTTACTACCTAGTTTTTGAACTATCAGTTCACAAACCCAGACAGAGAGGACTATTAGTCCATAAAGCCAGACAGAGCTACTCTTATAATAACCCTAATTCATTTGTCCTACAGACAATGTATACATTAACCTAGAAAAGTTACATGAAAGATTTTTATCACACACAAAAATCTTCAAAATAATTTCTGTCAGAAGTAGAAAGCATTGGTCACTCTTCTCATAGTAAACTCAATGCAGAAAACATTACTTAAAGTTGTTCAAGCTCTAAGATAAAGTCATGGTAACAATAATTTTTACTTCTGAACAACCTTCCAGCTTACTTAAAAACCCAAAACATGTATAGGGAGATTTTTCTTCATGGTTCACTGACAAAACTAATGGAAAAGCACAATATGAGTACCTTGCAGGATGCACAAATCTCTATGACTGATCAAATACTTACAAACTCCTCCCTCCATCTTTCCAACCTCCAATTCTACACCCCAGCAAAGAGATACAGAAAATGAGGGCTCAGAGATGTGTTTTCTTCATTAGAACATTACAGTTTCATTCATCCAAATGTTTTCCCTTGCCCAGATTAAACTATAATTCCTTCAAGATTTCTTGCCAGGTCATGTTTTTACTGGTGAATTTATTTTTTGTTATGTCTTTCCGATTGTCAGAGTTGTAACTCAGAAGTCAAAACATGGTAGCTGAAACTGAATTCAGTATTTCAGGTGATATTTTACTAGTTTTCCCACCTCTCACACATCAGCTCTCCTGTCAACACTTACCAGAAGAAAATAAACTATTTTTGCAAAATCGTAGCAAAGCTGACTCATATTTAGTTGGCATTTCAATGCAAACCTTCATAGCTGCTATCTCATCTCACCAGTTATTTCTCCTTTGTAAACCAAGAGCACAAATAAAGTGGTAATTACATCCTTCCTCTGAGCCAATCTATGCTACATAGCTTGTTTGTGGCATTGCAGAATCACAGATTACAATCCACTCACTTTCTACTTCATATACATATATACAGGGCTGTAATTAAAATTACAGTTTCATGCTCTAAATATTTCCTCCAGCACAGAATACGGGACCTACTGCCAGTCTTGGACACTGAAGCACATAGGATGTAGGTGTGACCAAGTATGACAAGTCTGGCAATCCTTCAAGCCTTCTGCAGGACAAGCGAGCACATAGCTTGGGAGAAGCAATAAAAATTAAGTATGATGGGACATTATATCAAAATATATTTGTCTTCTCTTTGACAGTCTGTCTACTTACAATCTTCTTCATGGACCCAACAAGTCCCACAGTCATTATCATCTAGTTTTTATTAAGTATGTATATTCTTACAACATGCATAAGACTAGTTGTGTGGATAAGAATCCCAACATACATTAGAAGAACAAGCAAAGCAAAGAAACAAATCCATCCATGTTTCCTTGGTGAATAACGTGCGTGAAAGAAAAAGCAACAGAAAAGACAGAGCAGTTTGGAAATACCTGGAGCTAAGTAAGGTATAACTAAAATCTCCCTGGGATGCCTAATTCATAGAACATTCTACATAGACATTTCATATTTGGGTTCATCTCTGAATTGCCCTTTGAGAAACTTGTATGTCAGGTAGCTCATTGGGGAATCAAAGCAGAAGCAGGAGTTCAGCAATGCGAATATCCGATGAAAAAAGAGCGATCAGACTGACAAGCTGGTGTCAGCAACACAGGTGCCAAACCACTGTCAATCCTCGTCTAAATGTCACTGGGTGCTTATCTGAGCTATGAACACAATCTTAACAAACCGAAATAAATAAATAGAATCCCTCTGAATATTTAAGCCATGTAACAACAGAATCAAATGGGACACTGGAATTTTCCCATAGCATGTGCAAAATACAGATACCATAGGCCAAACTTTCACAATAGGTGTACATTTCAGAGTGCATCTTTATGTACATTTAACTGAACACTACTGCATGGTTAAATAATAGAATAGAATAGAATAGAATAGAATAGAATAGAATAGAATAGAATAGAATAGAATAGAATAGAATCATAGAATGGTTTGCATTGGAAGAGACCTTAAAGATCATCTAGTTTCAACACCCTTGCCAAGGGCAGGGACAACTCCCACTCAGGTCAGGCAGAACTTGGTGAAGCCACGCCAGCTGTCTCGAATCACCTTCCCGTCCTCCATGTTCTTTAGCGTAGCCTCTAGGAGAATCTATTTCATGATCTCCTATTTGAGAAACAAATGCTACCTTGTGTCACTTTAATATCAGTTGAGGTAAAGTTTACATTTACTTTTATGGAAGTAAAGGCTTCCCAGCCCCTCGATAAAAATGGTGGAGGAAGTTATTGGCACTCATTTAAAGCATTATGAACTCCACAGAAAAAGAAAAAGGTTGGGTTAAATTGTGTGAGTGTATATAACAGGCAAGGAAGGTACAAGTGGCTTGTGAAACACAGCAAGCCATGTAATTGCCATTTTTTCGGTAAGTCTTTTGATACTTAATGTTGTTTAATATAGAGTTTGCTCTTTGATCGCATTCAGTATCATCTCATGATGGTGCACTCAGAAGAATAAACCCATTATTGAAGTTCTAATGTCACCCATTTGGCATGTAACTATTATGAATGGAATTCATATAAAATTGCAGACAGGTAAAATTTTTTTGAAACATTAAGGGAATAAATGATGGAAAAAAGGGAGAGTAAGAAGGAAATAGCAACTGTTTTCAATCAAACTATTATGAAATTGCTATACTTTGAGAGGTATGTTAACTTAAAAAAAAGAGGCACATAGCCTTAAAGAAAAGCATTGATCGACATTCTTTCTCTTCTACTCCTAAATATAGGAATATTTTCTTCTATGAACTGATGAAGAAGCTGCATTTAAAATCAATATTATTCTGACAAGAACTACAGACCACATCCATTTCTAAAGTTACTTTATCAGTAGATATAGCTGCTTTGAAAAACATCTTTTGAGACTATTGCCCAGACTATTTTATGCAAAATACCACTGTCTAGACTGTTTCATGCAGCCTAAGGAGACATTTACAGTGCTCAGTCGTGAATGCCTGTTTCACTAACTATGCAACAGTATGTAAGGCATGATCCCCTTCAGGGCGCTGCTTTAGAGAATGAATCTGAGATTATTTAAGTTATGCTTTTGGTAATAGCCTCATGGAAAGGAATGGAGTGGCAAGGAGTCTATTTAATCATAGTTTAGCATCAGACCAGGCCTAGACTTTGCTGCTAGGATGAAAGGTACCCACAAAACAACCACAAAAAAGAGATAAAAGTCCTGAGCTTTCTTGGCACGTGTGTACTGAGTTTTGGCTAAGAAGAAGAACGGCATGATTCTGAGCTGTTTCCACATTCTAGAAATACAGCATCAAAAAGAAATGGTGGCTATAACAATGAATGCTTCACCAAGACGAAGCAGAGGACAGCTTCCTTCTTTCATCACCAAAGAAGTCATTATGGACTTGGCCCAGCCTTACTGTGCTCCATTTAGTGCATAGGGGTTTGAATGAGACCTCCTCTGCTTAGGTAGACTGGAGATGTCTTTGAGTTCATCTGCTCTGCTTTCTGCCACACAACAGCTGGGCTCTTTCACTTTCAGAGATCAATATTCCAGCTGTGCTGAGGTGTGTGGGAAGTCCAGAGTCTATGGTCTGATAGCCTCTGTCTCCCTGCCTGTGCAGGGCGGAGACTGGTCTATCTGGAGATCAGTGCTCTGATTGCATCCACAGATCTCAGTGTAGGCCACTATGCAAAGTCCACAGATGATATATGAAACAAACCCAGACAAACAGGAACATATAAAACAAAAGGAACAAAAGACTATAATAATTATATATAAAAGTGGAGACTTCAGTAAAACAGGGATGAAAGACCCTTCCACAAATCATCTGGTCCATTCCTCCACTCCGAGGCAGAAGCAGCTGTATGTCTGTAACGCTGGGCAGACACTTGTCTGATCTATCCTTCAGTCTCATCAGTATGACAATTGCATAGATACTTCAGATCTTAGTGCTCCACCCAATTTATTGTTAGGTTTTCTTAATATCTCATTGATACAGAGCTGATAATTCCTCCTTATTCTTTCACAGCAGAGAAGCAAATGTGGAAAAGAGTTTTCTCATCTTCTTTGCTGTTTCCCTGTTTTTGGCCAAAGCTTCTCAGTCTTCTCAAGACCAAAAATTACAATTCATTTGAGTTGTTTCTAATCCTGAATACTTTGTGTGATCACTTTCCTACAGTTATACTTCATAGGTTCACAGATGCACAAGACCCAGAAATGTTTAAGAATTCCACCTGATGACTTCCCAGTGCTGAGTATAGAAGTGCTTGAATTGCCATCTGTTATAGGTCCTACTTCTGTTTATATGTTCCTGCTTCACGTTTAGGTATTTTGGCAATAGCTTGAAATAACTGAATCATTATCTGGTGGTGTGTTGCAGACAAGCATTCCATTGAATACCGCACAACTGATTTCTGCATTAGTACAGAACCTTATTCTTGCCCTTTACAAAAGTATGAATAAAATAGTTTCTTCTCATTATGTTTAAAATGAGTGAATTTCAGAGAAAACTCACAAAACTTTCAACATGCAGTTTTTATTAGAGCTTCATTTCACAGCTTTAACCAGAGCTTTAGCAATGCACAGTCTTCTGCAGATTTTTTGACCAAAGATTAATTTGACCTTAGTGGATTCTTTCCTCAGCTACTCTAATCCCCTGGCTACCTTTGGTATATATTTATACATTTTACCAGCGTTTCTATCTATAAATAGTCTGTCTATAGTTATAGTATAGCTATATATGCTAGAGATACTATATCTTAAACAACTTATCTCTATAAATTCTCTAATTTATACCTAATTGCAGTGATACTTCTGTACTTCTACTGTTATTAGTCACCTATATCTCTGAATCTGGCATAAAAATGTTTTTTACTGGAATAACTGCTAACAGATTATCAGTGCACTAGTTTAGCTACATCAGTAGGAGTGTAGGAAGAAATGGATAATGGTATAGACGGTGCTTAAGGACGTACTATTCTGATCATAAATGATATTGGTTAAGATATTCTTGCCCCAGCTGCTTGCCACTTCTTCTCTGACATAATCCGACATTCCCATCTCCTGAAATCTATAGCATGTTTGTGTGTGGCTGCACATTGGTTCTCTCAAAATACTCTACTGAGAAAACACATATAAACTAAACAGAAATACAACACTTTATACAAATCCTCCACCCTCATCAACATCTGCCTCTGTTCAGTCTTGGAGTGAACTTGTGCTGGATAGTAGAATACGGTGCAGAGATTCATCGGCAAACAGTGAATGACTTGCTTCAAAATCAGGAGTTAATCAGACGTTCTCAGAATTATTCTTTGTTCAAGATAATAAACCTCCTGAGACATCAAACAGGAGATTACGAAGTCCTCATGGCAGACAGCAGTGAGCAATACTTTCTGGCGAGGAAGCAACAAGAAGCTGGAGACAATTCTTTCTTAATCTTGAGCAACTCTAGAAAGAACAGTTCATCTCATTCAATTTTCTGCACCTTTCTAAAAAACTGTAAAACATTCTAGTGTATCTAGAATAAAAACTCTATTATTTTCACAGAACTTTATAATTTTCTTCTTATCTCCTTTGGGTTATATTCTACCTATTAAATAAAAAAAAATAAACAAAAAATGGCAAAAGCTTAATGATCTTGATCCATTTCAGGAGATGTAAAACATGTTTAATAGTATTTGTGCAGGGAAATTGTTCTAGATCTTGCTTTTATGAGGCACAATTAAAATGTAAGTGTTCCTTTACAGTAAAATTACTACTTCATTCACAACTACATAAAATGGACTTTAAAGCTACAGGACTTTATACCTAGTCATAAGATTTTAGTGCTGTTCCTACAAAAATATGTACAAAAGTCTTGTTTTCTTGATGTTCTACTTTTATCTTTCTCTTTCTCTTTCCCTTTCTCTTTCTCTTTCTCTATTAATCGTAGTAAATTTCAAGGTCATACTGAGAGTGCACAGCAATATGCACTGATATATAATAAATAATGCATAGGAATATGCACTAATATATCTATTTCTATTAACTCGTAAAGCAGCTGAGCAATTTTTGATTTTTTTCCCAAACAATTGGACAGCGTCTCATCAATAATTTTGATTATGTTACTTGTAAGTTTCTCTATCTTTAAAACAGATTATATTAGTGAAATCTACCCCCATAAGATTTAAAAATACCTTAAACTCTTTCAGCTAACAGTATTTCATAGGGAATGAATTGGAGGACTAACGAATTTTATCACTGCCAGTTTGAAAGGCAAGAATATTTTAAAAAATATATTGATTAAGAATGAACTAACTAGTGTATCTCAGAAACAAAGATATTTTGTCAGTGGAGAATGAAGTTCAATATTTTGCTATATAAATTTCCAATTGGATGTTTGTTGGCCCAGTGATCCATGTTATAGAATGAAATATAAACAAGAATTTGCATAGAACACTAAAGATATGTCTGCACAGTAGAATGAAATGCAATCAAGAATTATTGGCTCAAACCCTAGAAGCAGCATATCTAGATTCTTATACATTGTTCTTAAACTAATTGCCTTGCATGTCAGCACAGATTATTTACTTGGGCATACGGTCAGACTGAGAGTGGCTGTCTAGCTTCTGATTTTGAAGCAAGTTATAGCTGGAAAACCTCTGTAGCATATTCCACAATGAAGTCTAAGTATGCCTGAGGAATTAAGAGTGGCAAATAACGATGACAGAGCAGTCATACAGAGTGATCTGAATCTCTTTGTAGGGTAGGTCCCATTACTTTTCTTTAATGCAACAAAGCTCAAGATTATACAAGGAATGACTAAAATAAGTTATTATAAAGGTTACTGACTTTGAGATGATTTATACATTACAGTGAATAAGTGAATTAATATGATCCATTGCCTTGCAGAAGCCAAAAAACTAATTGAATCTTTGAATATGAACACAGGAGAATAATTGAAAAAGGAAAGCAGATAATGTTTCATCTTCAGAAGAAGTAGCAATCATTGAGGAAGCTGGTATTGCAGTTCTGTTCGACATATTTTTACAAAAAAAAAGTGGGAAAACAGGAAAGGCATTTAAAAAAGCCATAAAAAAAAAGAGAAAATGTGTTGCAAGTAAACAACCACTTAGTTTAGTCTGTTTATTCTGTTTGATTTCAGCAAATAAGCATTTTTTAAAAAAATAAACACTATATTTGAGAAGGTTTTTGATCCAATAGAAAGAGCTAGCTGTCTGAAATCTAAGAAATTTAGATTAAGATTTTTCTCTTTCTTTTGCAGGTAAGAGAAATGGTTCAGTTCTCCTTTTTTTTGTTCCTGGAAACTGATTACAAGACCCTTTCCAGAAATTATTCTTCTAGCTAGTAACATGCTATAGCGTCAGCAAAACAGTACGAGAAGAAATCTCTGTGGTAGGTGACATATAAGGGATCAAACTAAGTGAATTAATCATGCTTTCTGCCTCTAAAAATCCATTAATTCATGAGGAAAATCTGAATAAATGAGCCAGGAAACTTCATAGTTACCTAATACACTCACTTATGGTTTATTCTGACTAATTCCAGTGCTGTGGGATACAACTATGATAAACTCCTAAGGATGATTGTGGTTCATGCATGCTATTCAATATGTTACTTAATGCACGACAACATTTCTGGTTAGTTGTGTCATTCACATCCACTGCTGTGGTACTCAGCATCACTTACACAACCTCTGTAGTGTATCTGGAGAACAGCCTACGGTGCAACAACATTTACTGCGTGCACCCTCTTGGCTCATATAACATTTCAAACATCAGGGGAAAATGTTTCCCACAGCTGTTATCAGTTCTTAAGTGAGTTTAGAAGCTCATCTTTTTGGAAGGTTAATGTGCAGCCAGATATCCTCCTACCCGAGGATGTCTTTCTCTCAAGGACAAATTATGAGTAAAGACAGAAGAGTTTTCCTTTGGGGAGTGGGACGCTGGTGATGCCAGATGTGCTTTGCTCCTGGTAGCCTGCCAGAAGGCTATGAAAACAAGGATGCTTTTAAGAGCCTAGGCTGTACAAGAGGTGGAGAAAAGGAAAGCCAGAGGCAAGATGCTGAAATCCAATGCTGAGAAGGAGGGAAGGGGCAGCTGTGTTCAGCACACCTGGCCAACACAGCTAACAGCTGCAGAGCAGCGTTGTGCGAGTGGCAGTGATGGCCAGTCAAGTTATCTCTCTCTCACTTCTTTCCCCACAAGATGGGGATGACTGTAAGCTAGCACCTCCTTACTCCTGACTCCACAGGACTGAGCAGAGGTTGAGACCAGGTTAGCTGCTTCACACTAATTCAGAATATATACACATACACACCATTTACATAGACATAAAAATATGTATTGAAGTTGATAGTGAATTATTAGTTTATCTAACCACTCATCAGCATAGGGCCCACATTACTTCAGATATTGAGGCAAAAGATTGTCCTGGACATGTAAACTAACCGGCAACATATTCATGTGCTTTAAAAAAACATCTTGGCAATATGAAATACTGATTTCTTCATTGTTGGCTTAAAGCTACTTAAGTGCAGTTAGAATCTCTTTGTTACCATAGAGCTCACATTTGGAGTAATATGATAAAAAACACAGCAAAGTTTAATGTGGGAACATTGTACACATACAGAAGTCTATATACTTAGTTTTCTTAGTTACATGGATTACCCAGACAAAATCATAGAGAAATTGATTATACATCATCATCCTACAGAAAACAAAAAACAAGTATTGTGTATTTAAGTAAAATTGAGCAGTACGTATTAATTACAATCTTCCACACAAATTACTTTATTTTTGCAAGAAAGCTCTGGAGTAGTTGAGGATCTTCTGTTGATCAAAATATATTGACTTCTCCAAGATCACTACTCTGCACAAAAAGTAATATTTGTCTAGACGATACCTGGGAGACTTTAAGATAGTAGAGTCTTACAATAACATATTGAATATCAATATTTTAATTGTTTCCAGATTTTCATGCAAGAGTAATTTAAATTAATCTTTAAATTTAGCAGATAAAAGTGAAATAGAAGACACGTTCTCATATCATTTTAGCATTGATTCTATATAGGAGTTACTTGCACTGGAATACTCCTTTTCAGGCTTTTACTAAGATTGTTCTTAATATATCTCTTTTGCTTTTTAATACTAGTATAAAATCTAATGGCGGAGATTTCAATTTACAAGGCTGACATGATACGTCTATTAAAAGATTATACAGTGCCTGTCATCTAAGCATATTTTCTTACTTCTTGTAACACTTTCCATAAATTCAGCTTCTTTTCATATATTCATTCTTAGTCCCTTTCAACTGATGAGAAAGCAAGACAATCACATACTGGGAGTAAATAAATGTTTGTAGTCATCCTACTTTTGAAAAGCTGGGGTTTAGGTCTATCAAATTGTGCTCACCCGTTCTGTGGCCTAATACAGGACCCTTGGCTATTCCAACACTGCTCTGTGGATTCACTTGCAGCATACAGAGAGTAACAGATGTGGTTATGAGAAATAATACAGAGGCATTCATATCTGTTTCCCATTGCAATGTCCCATGATATGGTACTGGACACAGCTGTAAGGAAGGAATGGTAAGTAGCAGTAGTTTTGGCAGCCAGCATTACTGGCCAGTATCACAACATATAAAATATCTGCAGCAACACTTCAGCAAATTCCTTTAAGGAAATAAGACTATAGTTCAGCTCTTTGCCTTAATCTGCATGGTATTTGGTCCTTAATTGTGACATACTTCCAATTTTTTACTGTTGGTTTGTAGTTTTGATGTGTATTTATTTTTCTACTATACCTGCTAAAAAGAGGCTCTGTCTTCACCTTGTCTTCATCATCCTGTTCCGGTCTCCCTCCTCTTCATGCTGGGCCAGCACGAGCATTTATGAAGATGTGCAGTAAACCAGCTCAAGCATTGGACCTTCTGAAAAATAACAAAAAAGTATAACATTGTATTAGTATTAAATACGTAGTGAGAGAGTGAGAATAAATAGTTGGGGACACAAAGGAGATAAGAATAGGCATTTATTTTCAGTGAATATGCTGATTTACATGCATGTCAAAGTACAGCCTCAGAAACTAATTACAGGCAATATTTTTTTTCTTCCACTTCTGTATGAGAAAACTCATCTATTTCACTCTGTGTTAGTACAGCTTTACAGCTTTACACCTCATGGAGTGCTTTACAATGCTTGCTGAACATAACATATTTTTCATTTGTCTTTGCCAGCTTTTTCCAAACATTTAGAGGAGGGTGAAAACTATAATGAACCGGAGAAGCATAGTTGTGAAACATACTGAAGATAAGAAGAATGCACACTCTTAGAGCTTATCTGGGTGACTTCTGGCCTCTGGAAATAATTTGTTGTTTGGAAGAGACAGTATTTACTTTCAGCTAAGCATATAGCTGCTTCATTCACATGGACTTTTAGGGCTGCACAAAACCACAATTTCTTACCTTTATCAGCTGCTAGCAGAATAAATTGCACATAAACAATAGATATGATTTGCCCCTTAGTTCCATGCAGAAAGGGAAGATGTCAATTACACATGATTTTGGATAACCTATTTCTAGTTGCAATATTTTTATTTTTTCAGTGTTTCTCTGTTCCTGTGTACATAACCATCAGGACCTTGGTGTGGAGGATTAGTACAGTTCTTACACCCCACCTCTCCATTCTACTATTCAGAATTTAGTTACAAGGCAAAAGTGAACAACTCTCTAGAATACATTTCCTGCTTCAAGTTATTTCCCATTTTGATTTTCTTTCAATTCTCACTGGAATTTTTTACATCTCCTTATGGGAGTTGAAGACAACATATATGAATTCATGTTCCATTCTCCAGCACTGTCCTTCAGTGAAACTACATCTCCCACAATGCCTAACAAGTGCAGGATAAGAACCATTCTGTTTGTTTACCACCTAGAACTATATAAGCTGTTATTCTGATCAATGTCTAGGGATGTTGCTGCTGTACAAAATATAATTAACAACATTATTAATGCGCAATTATATGAACACCCTCTTATCTATTAGAGAAAGTTTGTTTGCCTTGAGTCATTTATTGAGCTTTATGTAAGCATAAATATATTAGTTAATTAAGGTACTGAAATGACCTCATTATTAACTATATGTCTGTCCTAAGACTTTCGGCATGAAAAGAAAAATAGATATACAAAATTAAATATTTTGGTAAAACTGATCATCATTAACACTCCTAAGAACATGATGTTCCATTAGTTTGATCAGTTTTATCCATGAGCTGGTTTATAGATTTCAGAAGGATACTTTGGAAGTTTCTTAAAAATATTAAGAGTGTCAAAACTGGTGCCTTTGACATGATGCAAAGTTATCAAAGGAGAAAATAACTCTTCAGCAAATAACAGTATATTGTGCATTTCTGCTAATTATTGATAAGTCTTGGTAGAAGGAAGCTCAGGGTCTCTTATTCAAGCCCCTGGAAGCAGAGCAAGCAATGAGATCAGTCCAGGTTCCTCAGGGCTTTATCCAGTCAGGTCTTGAAAACCTTCAAGGATGGAAACTCCACTACCTCTCTGGCAACCTGTTCCATTAATTGACAGTTCTCATAAAGAAAAATCATCTAATTCCCAGCCAGAGCCTTTCCTACATCAATACATATCCAGTGTGTCTCTTCCTCCAACTAGGCAATGCTGTGAAAAGCTTGACCCCATCTTCTTGATGGCTTCCTTATAGCTGCTGATCAGCTGCTTTTAGGTCCCCTATAGCTGCCTCTCCCTTAGCTGAACAAGCCCACTTCCCTCAGTGACTCCTCCAGCTCCGATCAGTTTGGTAGCCCTCTGTTAAACTTGCTCTAGTTTATCAACATCTTTCTTCTATTTGGGTTATCCAAATGCAGTACTCTAGATGCGGTCTAGACGGTGCTAATGAGAAGAGAATACAGCCCAGGATGCTGTTGACTTTCTTTGTTGCAGACTGGTTCCTGTTCAGCCCCATTTCCTTTTCTACAGAACCATTCCCAGTCCCCAGTCCTTCCTCTTTCCAGGGACTCTTCTTACCCAGATGCAGAACTTTGCATGTGTACTTGTTGACTTTCAAAATGTTTTATATCGGCCCTATCCACCAGCCTGTCTAAGTCCCTACGCTGAATGTATTGGTTGATCCTCTAGTTTGGTATCATCTGCAAACTTTCTGAGGACACATTTCATCATCTTTTCCCAGTCACTGGTACGTATTAAATGAGATGTGTGTCAGACAGATCCCTGTGGTACTCAACTCGTCAGTTCCCTGCAAGGTAGAGTCCAGATAGCTAACTGCTACTCTCTGAGCCCAACCATCCAGCATTTTAGTGCAAATTAGTCGTCCACTCATCCAGACCGCAACATCTCAACTTAGACATGAGAGTATTGAGGGAGACAATGTTTAAAGACTTGATAAAGTCAATGAAAATCACATCCACCGCTATCCCGTAATCTAAAAATGCAGGCATTTTGTCCTAGAAAACAGTCAGGTCAGTCAGTCCTGATTTACAAGTGGAAAAACTCTGCTTACTATTCCAAACCATTTTACATAGTGCAGATTTTTGTACCCGTCCAAAAAAATCTTTGTATTAGCCACATCTTTTTTATGGTGTTATTTTTACCCTTCTAGTGCTTCTTGGACCCTAACATTGGCAGTTTCACTCTTCCTTAAGCAGACTGGGGCAGGAATAGGAGGGAATTTGAGGGGTATGGTGTTTCTTGAATCCTTTGTGGAAAGCACTGTGTTGTTCATGGGAGTCAGAGGGTCCACTTGGAAAGCTATTTTGGGTTTTTTCACAGCCTGCTTCCTGCTTACTCTTTGCTAGCTATTTTGAAAATTGCACAATAACCTCCTCCAGCCCCCAATACCATAAAGGTTGTTATTAGTAACACATTGGCTAAGTAGGTTTGTCAGGCCTGTACAACACATGCATGATATTTCCAGAGGTTAAGCTCAACTACGTTTGGCAATAAACACTTGACCAGTAAACAATTACCAAAACAAGGTAAAATCATTTGAGGTCGTAACAAACCCATAAAAGTCCTAAGACCCTTTCCTGTCGAAATAAGTGCCTTAGGAATGGGACAAAACTCATATTCATTGGGCTACCGAATAAATGGTGGAAGGCTAGGCAGCGATGTGTAGAAACTTCAGTAAAAATATATAATTTGGGCACCATATCATGATGGAAAATTAACTGTGTAATGGATAGCACACAAAAATATGTATCTATCAAAAAACCTTTTAATAACACTATATAATCCACTTTGTTGCCAGGATAAGTGACTATTTCAACTAATGAATAGACAGCTAAATGTGCAAAGACACAAAGGTTTGTTGCACAAAAAGAAAATGTTAATATCTTCCAAAACTGTTAAAATTGAAAGAGTGAACCTATAAATGTAAAAAGGGAGTTCTTTTCATCAGTATTTTTTCCTAATTGCTATTTAATCTCAAAAACTGATTATTATCCTTAAAACATGCTATAATAACAAAAAGAAAGTGGGATAATTAAAAGGGAATAGTGTCCACCTCCTAAATTTAAGTTAGCTTCTTCTGACTATTCTACTTCTTAATATAAATGTGCCTTTGTCACCTTTTGTTGTGGGTAAATCCTGTATTAGTAGAAAACTTTTTTCCCCTCTTCTCATCTTTGAAAAATGACTGACTGAAATTAGGCCCAGAGCATGACATAATTTAATATTGTCATTACATTCCATATATTTTTGCAATATGCCAGTTCTCTTCCTCCATAACAGCAGCAATGAAAAAAAATTTGCTCTTTGACTCTCATCTAATGTCTTCAGTGGGTTCACTGCAAAGACTTCTCCATCCATCCATTCTCAGAGGCTCTTGCCTCTAGAAAGGAGTTTAGACATTTTTCAGACTGTGCTACACTAAACTCACCCAAGAATGTGCTTCAGTTTTCAGACTATGTGTTTTAATAGAAATGGTAAAGATATTTAATTTCTTCAGGCATTTTTTCTTGGTGTAAAGAAGTATCAATATAATCAATTAAGCATTAAAACAAACCCAGGCATTTGCATGATTAAAAATTATATCCAGATGTCCAGGAGGGGAGGTACAATTTCATTTTTCTTTTTAATGTTTCCTGCTTTCTTAGGAAAAGTCAATGATGAAAGCAAATTGTGCTGTCCTTGACCTACATACTGCAGTACTTAAGATTCATTGAAAGTTCAAGAGGTTTTTATACTATAAATCAGTAACAAAATCCTAGCCTTGAATTCAGGGAAGAAAACAGCCCATCTCAGTGAAATTAAACAGTTATAATTATTGTGCTTTGGAGTTTTCTAAGTTGTGAATTTTACTTTAGAGTTTTATTGCTACCCTGTTTACATCTAATGAAGGTACCATGCCATGTAATAGTTATTATGTCAAATGACACATTAATTCCATAAATCACAGATATTTTTAACTTCCCAGTTCCCAATGTGCATTACAATAAATTCAAAATATTTGTAACCTCAGACAAGAAAGACACAAACCAGTTCCTTAATGGAACAGGACTAAGTTGCTACTGAAGTATAAACAATTCTGTTCTTTAATTTTTTAAGGTTAGTAATTCTCACCATTTTTATACTGCTAGGAGAATCCTGGCACCGTCTCATCCGAACAGCAAGATTTAACTAAAGAAATTCCAAACTTTTTTAAGATACAAGATTAAACAATTAAAATATAAATTAATCTTAATTTTACAGTAAAGGCAAAAGCCTATGCTTTGACTCATGTAGCTGTGCAGTGAACTTTGATATAAGACAGAATCTTTAGTCTCTAGCTGCTGCAGCTATCATTTTCTAGAATGAGGATAAAAACATTTCAGAATATCTTCTGTTTCTCTCTCTTCTGGCTTATGTATCTGTCAACTTTTACAGAAAGAAGCTTTTGTCTTACTCATATCTGTTCAGTGCACCAGGGAATAGCATCAATAATGCTCTCTCAGTAGTAATAATGCTCTTTTAAATTTTCTACCAGCTCTAAAATAAGGAGTACACTTAGCTGAAAACAGGATCTCTTTACTTTAGCAAAGGCATAATATGCCTCCATTAGCAAAGTAATAGTTATTAAAATGACTACCAAAAGATCTATCCTTAAATCCACAGAATTGAAATGGCAGGATATCAAGGTACTAACGAAACAAAGATCTAGACCGAGTTAACAATTTAGACCCTGAAGTAGAATCCAGCTCCAGAAGGAGATGGTGAATCTTCCTGGGTGGGTGCTGGAAAAAACTACTCGTCTAAGAATGGGACAAAACAAGGGAGAACACTCGAGTGTTAATTTCCTTCCAGTAACAGAAAATGTTAGGCATGGGAGTTCTTCCTCCTCAAAGATTTCTTTCTTACCATGTGAAACTGGCTTTTTTCAAGATCAATTTTCCTGTACTTTTCCCTGTCAGTTGCTGCCTAAAGCCAGAGCTGAAAAGAGCTCACTGAATTTGCTTCATGTGCCTTAGAGGGCCTTTGAATCAAGATCCATGGCAACACACAGCATGGAAACCCTCATTTTATGTCGGAGTTGTTTTCATTTACTTTTTAATGTTCTTAATTAATTTTTTCTAATGATATCAAATTCAGCCCACAATTAATCTCATATATTTCATGCCATTTCCCTACTAACCACACAGAAATGTGAAGGCAAGTGCTTTGTCTCTGGCCTCATAGCCCAGACCTTTGTGCTTCAGTCAGTTTCTACAGGGCAGTTTATTTCATCAACTGGCATCAGGGACAGCTTTTGGACCAAGTTTTGACAGTGTATTCAATACTAACACTATAGATTTCAAACAAACAATTAAATTACCTCCAGGCAGAAATACACCACACCCACCAGTTCTGTGATCCCTTAAACTCCTTGGTCCTGGTGAGGGAGAAACAGTATCACAGTATCATAGTATCATAGTATAGTTAGGGTTGGAAGGGACCTTAAAGATCATCTAGTTCCAATCCCCCTGCCATGGGCAGGGACATCCCACTAAATCAGGCTGCCCAAGGCCCCATCCAACCTGGCCTTGAACACCTCCAGGGGTGGGCCATCCACAACTTCCCTGGGCAACCTGTTCCAGTGTCTCACCACTCTCATGGTGAAGAAATTCTTCCTAGTGTTTAGTCTAAATCTGCCCCTCTCCAGTCTATACTCATTCCCCCCTGGTTCTACCCCTACAAGCCTTTACAAATAGCCCCTCTCCAGCTTTCCTGTAGGCCCCTTTCAGATGCTGGAAGGTCACTATAAGATCCCCTCTGAGCCTTCTCTTCTCCAGGCTGAACAAGCCCAACTCCCTCAGCCTGTCCTCATAGTCATCCAGCCCTCCGGTCATCTTTGTAGCCCTCCTCTGGACCTGTTCCAACAGCTCCATATCCTTCTTACGTTGAGGATTCCAGGACTGGAATTCCAGATGAGGTCTCACAAGAGAGGAGTAGAAGGGCAGAATCACTTCCCTCAACCTGCTGGCCACGCATCTTTTGATGCAGCCCAGGATACGGTTGGTTTTCTGGGTTGCGAGCGCATGTTGCCGGCTCATGTTGAGCTTCTCATCAACCAGCACCTCCAAGGCCTTCTCTGCAGGGCTGCCCTTCAAGCACATCATCCCCCATTGTGTACTGAAAACAGGGATTGCCCCGACCCAGGTGCAGGACCTTACACTTGGCCTTGTTGAACCTCATGAGGTTCTCACACACCCACTTCTCCAGTCTGTCCAGGTCCCTCTGGATGACATCCTGTCCTTCTGGTGCGGCAAATATACCACTCAGCTTGGAGTCATCCACAAACTTGCTGAGGGTGCACTCACTCTCTCTGTCAATATCATTGATAAAAATATTAAATAGCACCGGTCCCAGTACGGACCCCTGAGGAACACCATTTCTCACGGATCTCCATCTGGATTTCGAGCCATTGACCACTACTCTCTGAATACGACCATTCAACCAGTTTCTTATCCACCTTACCATCCACCCATCAAATCCATATCTCTCCAGTTTAGAGAGAAGGATGTTGTGGGGGACTGTGTCAAAGGCTTTACAGAAGCCTAGATAGATCACATCCATTGGTTTACCCATGTCCACTGCTGCAGTTACCCCATCATAGAAAGCCACCAAGTTAGTCAGACAGGACTTGCCCCTGGTGAAGCCATGCTGGCTGCCATTAATCACCTCCCCATCCTCCATGTGTTTTAGCATAGCTTCTAGGATGATCTCATCCATGATCTTCCCAGGCACAGAGGTGAGACTGACAGGTCGGTTGTTCTCAGGGTCATCTTTTCTACCCTTTTTAAAAATGGGCACAACGTTACCCTTCTTCCAGTCACCAGGGACTTCTGACTGCCATGACTTTTCAAATATCACGGAGAGTGACTTGGCAACCACATCTGTCAGTTCCCCCAGGACTCTGGGATGCATCTCATCAGGTCCCATGGACTTACATATGTTCAGGTTCCTCTGATCCTCCTCTATTTTGAGAGGGGGTCTACCCCCCTGGTCACCATCTTGCTGTCCCATGACCCAGGAGAGGTCATGAGAGCAGGTATTGGTGAAGACTGAGGCAAAAAACATTGTTGAGTACCTCAGCCTTTTCCTCATCTGTTGATATATGATCACCATTTCCAGTCACCAGTGGGGATACGTTCTCTTTGATCTTCCTCTTTTGATTGATGTACCTGTAAAAGCCCTTCTTTTTGGTGACCCCAAGGATAGCAGAGGTAATGCCAGGTATTTATGTAAATATTACTGACCACTTTTTCAAGAATTGAGGACAAGTTCAAAAACTTGACTTGCTTAAAGAAGCTTTTGTTGGCTTTATGAGCAGGTGCCTATTTGCAACTGATTGCATTCCAGACACCTACAAGAGCTCAGACAACTGCACATGAGATGTTTCACTATGTCATGGTGCCATTTTAAATAGGCATGTAATGCCAATTAGCACAGTCTTTCAGAATACTGTTTTCTATGTTTAAGAGTGTTGGATATCATTACATTCCTTTCCCTTAGTTATTCACATAAGAGAATGCATGTTATTTTACTAACAGCACGAACGGTTTTCCTCCGTTTGATTATTGCAATTACACTGCACTTGTACTTACTGGTATCTGCAGCAATTGCTACTAGAAACTACCTTTTTCATTATTCTCACAGATTATGTGTTTCTTGAACACTGAAAGACAAATGTAGCTGAATTAAAAGAGATCAGTCCAAACTTGATAATTGTGCAGACTGCAATCAACCATCTATAGTGGTTTCATGTGGATTACAGTAAATTCTATCGGGATTTTCCTTTAATATAGCGTAAAAAACTTCTATTCCAAAAAATCTGGAAAATGTACAGTAAAGCTTGAATGTAATAACTTGTATTATTGCATCACTGTACAATAACACTTACTGAAAAATATTCTGGAGTCTGTTTAAAGACATAGTTTTAGAATCACTGTTATACAGGTGTTAGTGGAGCTTATGCATGCTGGTGACCTCAACAAGCTGTAGGCTTAGCTATGTCATGATTTGGTGCAATGTCAGTAGTATAAAGCAACTTAAATATATTGCCACATAGTGTGTAAATTGCTATATTTAAATCCAAAAAATAATGGCTTCCTAAATTACATATCTCTTTCCAGTATCACTGTTTCTGGACGCCACACACTGCAGACAATGTCAGAATTATCATTAAGTCATTTTAGCCAATTTTCTTATTTTTCTTGAGGAATTCATTTGCCTTTTCCTGAAAGAATGTCCTCCATGATCATGAAGCATCAAGCCTCAGTATTCAAGACTTCTGACTATAGTTTACACAATTCTTGGCACTGAAAAGATTGTGCAAATACACATAGGAACAAAATACACATTGAGGAAAAATACACCTTTTTTTTATGGTTATAGGTTTGCTTGAAATACCCTTGACAATGCATGGATTCCAGTATCACTGTTTGCCACTTAGGAGATTGCACATACAAAATGTATTAGTCAAAAATACGTGCTCTTGAACAAGATGGATATTAAGAGCACATGAAATCATGTTTAGATTTAATGTTCAGGAATTGATATTAATTTGCTACGGGAATACATTGACAATTATTTTTATGGAGTGCACTTAAACATCTGTGACCATCCAGAATAAATAGAAGTAGCCACTGTAATTAAAATAATTTAACTGTTGTGTAAGTGAAATTCACACTGAGACATGTGAAAAGCATCAAGCAGAATTTTCCTTCCTAAAATAAAATCGATCTTCTTGACAGATGCCTGTGTTTCATAACAGCATTCATGATATAGCTATGGAAACTAACTGAAGAAGGCATTAAAGAAAGTGTTCAGTGGATATAATAGCTCAGATATTCTATTTTGATAGGTAATTTCCTCTTATATTTGATAATATTCTTGATAAGGAGGAGAGAGCACATAAAGGAAGAAAGCAACATGCCCACATGTCTAAACACAAATTAATTTAATTATCATAAAAAGAGAGTTTAAGTTTTCATTTGGAAAAAGCTTTTTAGCACAGAGGATAGAAGCAGTGGGGTGTATTGCTTAAGGACAACATGAAGTTCTTATAGCTGGATTTTAAGCATAAGACATTTATTTGGAATGCTCTAGGAATAGGTAATTTTCATTTTGCAGATGGAAACTATGATTCCAGGTCATATTGAAGCCCCATTTTTCATTAATTTATATGATGCAAAACACTTACAGTGATTGCAAGCCTCAGCTTTCTTGAACAGCAAGAGAAAAATTAGAGTAATGTATTCTAAGGCAAAGTATGCAGAGCTGTCAATATACAGAGGCACGGTACTTGCTGTAAGTCTTCTAGGTCAAAAAGCCTCCAGATGATGAAATCTAGAGTGTAACTAATCTGCAGAACAGATTAAAGATGTATTACACATAGTGCTTGCAGCATTGCTAAAGCTGTCTGACACTGCACATTTGAAGACCATTCTTTTCAAAAGCTTTTAAACTAAATCAATATTTACCACTTAAGCCTTCCCATCTCACTTAGCTGTGGAAAGTAAGGCACCTAATTTATGACTGTCCTTTAGACTCCCTCTAAAGACAACAGAGTGAAGTAAATGCTTCTGGAATATTACCTTGGTTTAAGATGATTGTTTAAGCTAGGTTGTTACCAGCAATTTCCACTCACTGCCAGGGCAGTCAACAGGAACAGGTAAAACTAGGTACCTCCAACAGCTGCAATCACATGAGCAGAACCCCTCCCAGAGATTGTGATTTATTTGTACTCTTTCATATGAAAACATATATAGAATATTTATAAGATATGTCTGAGACTATCTGAGCTGATGACTACTTTTAAGGCAGATGAGGAATTCTTCCCAGAGTTTAAATTGGAGGAAAGTATCTGGATTTGGATGCTTAAGAAGCCTACTGTGAGTCTCTGAGGTTTCATCAGTATTGTCCTTTGCTAAGAACTGTTCTAAAAGACATTTACCTAACACTGCTCTTTCTTGCCCCTTAAGAGGAACCATATGCATAGTGCTTCCTGATTAACTGTATCCTCACATTCAATTGGGCTAAAGAATTTTTCTTTTCAGGTGATTTCAGTTGTTACACAGAAACTTGTTAAATTAAGTAAGAAAATTTCTTTGAACTGCACTCAAAACTACTGACAGCTGAGACAGATTAAATGCTAAACTGAAGCTGAAATATCCAATCAATCAGAAAGTAGTTTTTTGTAAAGCTGGGAGAAAGCTGGAGAGGTGAGTACGTTCTGTAAGTATGACATTATTTGTGTGCTTTTATAACACCCTTCCACCAATGATCTTGGAGAAACCTCTGGCAAATTTCAGAAAGCTTTTACAATACAGAAGAAGTGATGAAGTAAAAGAAAAATAACTCTTTCCTTTCTTCTTAATGCAGATTTCTTAGAACGTGGTACTTGCTATTTTCTAACCCAGAAACCTCAGAGATATGGATAATGAATTATTTGGTAGAAATCAAATTCAGTTTTAACTGAAACTGAGGAAAAAACTTCAGGAAAGAGCAATCTTCTTGGAATATGTGTCACAGACCACAGCCAGCAAAAATAAAATTAATGTCAATGTCATTGGCGAAAGAACAAAATTTGAATTTCCTAAAAAGAAGTTAATAAAAAAAAAACCAAGATGTCATCAACCCACATCCTGTTTAAGTTTGGATATATATATCTCCAAAATCCAACTATTAGCTAGTCTGCCTGCTTTCCAGGACAACCTGTTCTTTGAATATCTACCTTACTAAACACATTTCTCAGTATCTTGGAATCCTTTGAGTTTATCTATCATGCACCATCCAGCATTCATAAAGAGACCTGGTAAGACAAGAACATTCATCACAATCCAGGCTCTGGGCAAAAAGCACAGAAGCTTCATTTACTTTTCTGGAAATACACAAAAGTTTAGATTTGTCAGGACTGCGCTAATTTCATTTGACATGGTGGTGATACTTCCCTTACATATAATAATTTTCTGGTTAGGAAATTTATTTAGAAGAAAACCATTTAGTTGGTTCTTATCAGAGGAGCACTCAAAAGGCACCAGTTAGCTGGCAACAGACTCAAGCTTACCATTAATTATTGTCCAGTCCTGATTTACTTACTTAGTTATTACTTTTCAGAGGGACAAAGATAAGCTGGGCAGTGCAGCCACCTGAACCTGAATAATGTAATTAGTTTCTAGACTATTGTGCATGAAACAGGAAGCCGTACCATCATTTTCAATTCTCAGGAGAAAATTAAGTGCACCAATTCCCAAATGGGTGGAGGCATTCAATATATAGTATCGGTTCCCTGTTTTCTCAGTGGATATAACGGAAACACATTCTAAGTAAAATGGGTCATTTCATGGAGTCATTCAAATTTTGTATACAGTTAATGGGCAAAAAGAAATAGAAAAAACAGCTAAATTAATCTAAGAGTTCCTTTCAAAGATCCTCTAACGTCAGTCCCTTTCCTCTCCCATTTTAGCACAATACTGCATGCCAACAGGACAATGCATGTCCAGTTTTGACACATTCACACATTCACACGTTTTCCACACATTCATCCAATATACCAAAAGCATCTGTATGATTTTTTTTTCCGTAGAGGACGGTGAAAATGTACTCCATACTATTCTATAGCATTGTTTATCTTGTTTTGCCAAAGCAACCATGTATTCCAATATTTTAATCATCCCAAATGTGTGAATTATCTTAATCAGCTGGAAACCATCTCAATTGCACCACATGCACATCAAAATGTAGTGCCTGTAGACTCACTGGAGGAGGAATAAGAGGAAACATGGGAAATTGAGGAGGAGATGGGATACAAGGAAAGGCTCATGTTTAATCAAGCTGTTGCAGTGTGCTTTTCTGGCCATACTCTGCATTTCTGACTGTCCTAACTTCTTATTGAATTTGGTTCTTGACTGTTTTCTCCATAACCTGGCTCCACTCTGCGATGGCGTTTTCCTGGACAACTCACTGCCAAAGTTCAACCTAGGCCAGCCAGATTCGACAGTCAGGGTCAGGGCTGCAGGGTGAACAAAGGGGGCCCAGGGCCTGGGCAGGGACTCCCGACAGATGTGATCAGGACAGACTGTTCTACAGTTTGAGGACCTGTGGATGTGGATGTGCCACCGGATGCAGAGAGTGGGGGATGAGGAAGGAAGGAAGGGCTCATCGGGGAACCCCTGCCCTCGTGAGCTGGAGAGAAGGAAAAGCACTTACTGCCATTGGTGGTAATGTCTGTGTGAGTACTGTTGGTGTTTATGCAGATGCGAGGAATGGCACTTCTTTCTATGCTGATCTCTCCAGCCAGATGTGTGCACTCTGTGCATGTGTGCATGCACCGGCATGGTACCGGAGAACTTTCCACCACATCTGGCCTCCTTTAACAACTCCTTTTGGTTATGGCTCCACTAATAGAGTTTTTGGCAATTCTATTGCTTATAACTCAAAGTCTCTGGTTCTATTAAGAACACTGGCAGTTCACTGTCAATAGTTATACCACTACAAGTGTAAATATCTTACACTGACGTATATCAAGGTTTCCACGTGTACACAAGAGAAAACTGCACCTTACATAAGTTTCATTCCATTAGGTCACTAATTTCAACCTCATTAATGTGGCTACACCAATGGGAAAACTTCTTGGCTGTGAAGAATCAGTTCCTTAAATTACTGAAAGATTGAATTTGTTTGTCTTTATCATATTAGCTCTGGCCATGTTTCACATTCTCAATGGTATGTAGTTTTGCTGAAGAGAGCTGCAGCAAAGGATGCATGATCTGAATACGTACTTCCATCAGATTATTGTGTAGTAGTCTGGAAACCCATTTGAAATGTTAATTGTCTTGTCTTTTTAATGTGTTGTGCATGTCATGCATTAAATATCTGGCACAGCTTAACTAACAGATGTGTTTTTCAGGTTGCTCATTCTTTCATTTTTTAACCAAGATTAGTTAGAATTATTAATCTTTTTTAATGCATATTTATTTTTAGCAAAAGAAGAAAAAGTATTTCATAAAACTGAATGTACTTGAATTCTATATTTCTCAACAGTTGTGAAAAGGGTCAGCTTCATAGTGCCCATACAAAAGAATATTGTTAGAATTTTCAGTACATTCACACAGAAACTGCAATTTCTATTAGGTCTGCACAAGAAATAATACATACATATGAATCAGGAAGAGATCTATCCAAATACAGCTTTTCCTTCTACTATTTGAAGATTTCTCACAGGTTTCACCATATACATCTCTGCACATTGTACCACATAATAGAATACAGGTTCTGTTTTGTAGGAAGATTATTTATTGAAGCAGATACTCATAATGTTGTACCTTAGTCCACACTGGAAAATTACAGAAGGTGTTTTGTCAGCTTGATATCCGAACACAAGGCTCCTTTCTAAGAGGAGCAGAGGCAATAACAATGCTTCCTGCAGCAACATGGAGAGCACTGGGGAATAGCAGAGAGAAGGCAAGGCTTGTTACTCGTGTGCTACAACCCCGTTTTTCACTCTCAGCTGTCCTCTAGCAGCCGGTTGGTCTCTTCATAGCCATGTGGTCCCGTGCCCTGGCCAGCACTAAAACAAGATACAGTGGCTGAACGCATTGCCAGGGCAGTCCGACCAGCCCTCAAGGGACCGGAATGAAAAAAAATCTGTATCTCCTCGTTTAAGAAAAGGAATTATGTTTACCTATCTTACTGAAATATGTTATGCTGATTTCATTAACGTTTACAGGGTGCTTTGGTATCCTCCAAAAGCAGGTTGAATGGAGCTGTAAAGTATAATCATGATCATCACCGTCATAGTTATTTGCATAAGATGAAGACCGAGAATTAAATGTGTGTAAGTCCTGTTCTTTATGGATAAAATGTTGAACTATATATAGTGTCACCTTCATTTTCCTTTTCTAAAACTGCACATATTAGGCAGCAGGCTGAATTTTTATAGCACATGTGCACAGTGCCACCCACTGTTCTACAGAAATTTCTCTCTGCTCTGCACTGTCTCTCTTATGCTGTATTTGTCTGGTATCTCCATTTCCTCTTCTTTATTTGCTGTACCACAGCTATATGTCACAAAATGGCAATTTATCTCCTGTGAGTGTTCACCCCACTTGAGCTATCTGTCTAGTGCTTGTTCACACACCTAAGCCAGTAATAAATGTTGAGGCCATTGTATCCGTGCACTGATTCATGAACCGCTGTAGACTTTTTGTGGAACAGACTTTTCAAATGGCAGTAGCTGCCTGTGCTCTAAATATATAAAGTCTCTTTAACTATCTCTTTTTTCTTACTGAAATCCCAAATCCTCCCTTCATCTCTGCAGAGGAAGTTGTGGGATGATGAAAAATGTTTCAGGTATGTGGGAAATAATCAGCTCCACTAGGTGTGATCAAAATTTACTGCAGATAACAGGAGCTTCTAACCTTGAATCTGACCCTTTCAGAGGGAGAAATTGCTACACAACTATACATCTATTCTTTTCTTCCAAAACACCTTGTATGCCAAACAATAGCTGTTCAGTGTTCAGCGTGCAGACACCCTACCTTGTTATCTCATTTTCTGTTCGTTTTAATGTATGACACCATAATACATCTCTCTTCCGTGGAGTGGAAGGCTGAATTGCAGTAATCTACAAATTAATTACTAGGTTGAGGTGAACCATTGTTTGGTATCTCTTTCATCTTCTTTGGACAGTATCAGAAAAATCTACCTGTCTTCATGTGCCAAACAAACAGAGATTCATTCATCATCTTGATTCTCTCCTGATCCTTGCTCCTGAGCAAGTTTGGCAAAAATCAACAACAAAAAACATGTTTATAGTAAAACAAAACATTGCCCGATTCCCTCTTAAGTAGTTAGCCAAGGGTTATCTAGACATACACTTTGGTTTTCTCATTATTTGGTTCTCTTGCTATAATTTATGTCTGCACAGAGAAATTACTCAATTACTTAAGGGTAAACCTGCTAAAGTGGAGACAAGGCATGAGTAGAAACAAGGAAGGAAATAAATGATTGAATAACTAATTTCCATTTTCAAACGTGTCCTTAGCGCCTAAGGTTGTGGAAGGCTAGAAAGAAAGCAGTAAGTCTAATAAGACTATATAACATGCTATGATTTTATAGAAACTACTGCTGTATGCTGTAAAGAGAAAGCATATATGTGGAGTCACTTTAAAATATAATCTCAGGTACTCTGTGTACTCTTGTGTGACAATTTTATCCAAAGCCCTTTATAGCTGCTAAAGAGAATTAAAATACTTCTAATGAAACTTGAGAAGTACAAAACCAATGATGACTAAGGCTAAGATAGATACACTTAAACTTTATTAGTCTGAGACTTTTTAGCACTGTCAGCAGCATAGGCATGCCAGTAATAAGAAGGAGGAATTCTGAAGATTTAAATAAAATAATAAAAAATAACTGGGTAAAAGAGTCTCTCTACAGAGTCCTCAGAACAGAGGAATACAGACATAAGAAGACAGGACAACACTTGCCTTAGTTTAAGAGTATGGACAGTGAAATCAGCTAATTTGTCCTTGGAGATATCCACAATTAAGGGAAAAAATCTCAGGGAAACTGCACACATAAGGCTGTCTGAAGTTACCTCAATGTGTATAATTAATCCCATGTATTGTTAATCCCTTAAGCAACGGTAGAGCTGTTTGATCGCTTGTGTATTAAACAAAAACATGTTATTGTCCATACATATTGTTTTAATAACAGTAAACTTGGTTGTGACCACCAACATTTTATTTGGTAAGGAAGGAAAACATCTTTCTTATAGTTGTAATTTCAAATGCATCTAAGTATATGTCTGAAAATGCAGATAAGGGCTTAACTGCATTTTCAGAAATACTCCTCATTAAAAACCCACTGATTTCAAAGATCTCATTAGTAGCATATATTACTTTTGTAGAGATGTTGCCATTCCAGGACATAAATTAAATGGGACAGACAACTGTTGTACTAGTAACAGAGCAGTAGTCTACAAAAGATTACTTAAGAGTCAAAGCAGATAAAAGCATTTGCCACATCAGCATAAAATACCTATTACAGGTGATAGTATGACTACAGTATCATTGCCTCAGCAAGACAGCACCAGGCACCAAGCCTTGACAAGCTAAGGAAGGTCTAACAAGTTGCAAAACTAGGAGACAGAATACATAGGATTGTTCAAATACATAATTATGAGACATCACAAACAATTCTGAGACTACATTTTTTAGGCATTGTAACTGGAGCAGCTAGGCTGAGAAGACAGCCAAATAGAAGCAATACGGTTCCCTGCAAGTTTTAAGGAGATCAGTTTACTGTCATGTGTAACCATGTGCTTAAAACCATCTCAGTAGCAGGTGTAGATAGTAGTAAATGTGATGACAGTTTTTAAAAAGGCTTCTGGGAACTCCAGAGAAGTAAATCTGAAATTGCACCAGGCAAATTCTTATAAAGTATAATAAACAATAGAATTAAAAAATGGATATATGGATAAAAACATTTTGAGGAAGACTCAACATAGGTTTTTAAATAGAAGTCATACCTTGCAAATCAATTGGAGAAAGATCTATTTGGTATAATCTGATAGGATTCCCAGAAAACATTCAACAGTGTATTTCATTGGAGCCAGTTACAGATGATGAACTGTCAGGAAGTAGGAGGGAAGTCCTCACATGAATAAATATCAGCTTTAAAGCTTTAAAAGAAACGTAAGACAAAAGAAAGAATAAGTTACTTTTTTTCTCAGTGGAAAGATGATGATAACAACAGGATCTCCCAGATATCTGTGTGAAAATTTGTACTATTCAGCATGCTCAATAATGACCTGGAAAATGAAACAAACAGTTAAGTGATATGGTTTTCTAATGCCATTAAGTTATTCAGGGATCTAACAATAACAGTCCAGTGCATGGGGCTGAGGAAACAAAAGACGGACGTTATGATAGTAAGTAATAACACGGGATAATCAGTCTAGGTAAAATAAACTAATGCACATAGATAAAGACAATCTCACCTTTATATTTTCATTGTAGGATCACTAATTACCTATCGCTACTCAAGAAAAATACCCTGTGGTTTAGTAGTACTTATGAAAACCTGAACTTGGTAGAAGGATAAAACCACACAAAATGTTAAAAACTGTAAAAACAGAAACAGAAAATAAAAAAGAACATTATAAATCCAAGGTGCATCCATAACATGAATAACTTGTTATTTTGGTCCTTCCCCACACTTCATTTCATAATGGATAGAGCAAAATCAGAGAAGACTGAAAAGGACAATGAAGGGTGGAAAATGAGGTATTCCTGTAGGTGCCATTAATCCAAAATCTAGCTTCTTAAAATTTCCATTCCAAGAGTATTGATTCATAGAGATGTTCAATGTCTACAAACACCTAAGTTTTAACCTGCAACAGCACCCTGACTACAAACAGACCTGCTCTTGGTCTGTCTAGAACTGCCTAAAGGTACTATGCTAAGCATGCCAAGGTATAAAGGTTCCTTATCCCCACTGTGAGCCACAGTGATGCTTTTGAAGACTTTACACACATACCAAATACTATGGTCACTCAGAAAGCAGATGCACCAGCCAGGTCCTGAATTAAATGAGAAGGAAACGATATGGTATACCTTCCATCCATTCTGCCAGTGGAATGCACCTTTGACAGGCCATGAAGGGATATGAACGTTCATCAGTCACCTCTCAGAGGAATGTTTCAGTCCTTCCCAAAGAAGTTACTCTATTCTCCCAAATTAACTAAATATAAGAAAGAATAATGTTCACACAGCTTCAAATACCAACCTGAGGTACCAGCTCAGCGCCACAGCTCCTAAGCTTTCCCATGTGCCTGTCTTTTGGAAGTGGGAGTAAGCCTCTAAATTACCTGGAAATTTCAATACAAAGAGCAAAATGTAACAGCAGATGGCACTGTCATGTCAAAGCTCATACAGTTATCTTATGTTCATCTTCAATCAGATATTATTCACAGATAAAGGAGCAGAAAAGTGAGTGACATGCAAATTTGCACAAAATAATTAAACATTGCTAAATAATCTTCTTCATCTCTGATTAACCATTTGAGTCTTGCAATGTTCTAATATTGCATTTGAAGTATTACATTGCTGATACATTTGCACCCATTTCTTTTGCTTGGTTCAGCCATCACAGCAGTTATACATTCCCAGTAGAAATAACCTGGAGCATATATAATTATTTCTTCTAAAACTGCTCATCATCACATAGATAATAAGACAACAAAACTGCAATTTCCTTTAATTTCACATACAATACTATCTATGAAAACTGTAATGACAAAGGAAAAGCAGCTTTTATTATTTCTTAAAAGACGATTGAAAAGATTTACCAAATGGCTGGAAATAATCAGTCCCTTAATGAATGAGGAGCAGAAGCAGTCTGGACATTGGAAACACCAATAGTTACACCCATAACAGCTCATATGTAGAAGTGTCAGCTATAACCATCTCTAGAAAAGTCCCAAAACGTATGCTCTTTGTTGATATCTATGAGACACTTTTTAGTGCTTCTGCCATTTACATTTGTAATACAAGCTGATATAAGTTTTTTTCAAGCCCCTTATTCACACACAGAGGCCAAATTTCTGAAGCACAAACACTTTACAAGTCACTGGGCCATACGAAGGATAAGTAACTACAGCTCATGATTATGACGCCTAAGTCAAATATCAGAAGAGTAACTGTCTGCTTAACTGCCAGTTCCTTTCTGCCATGCAAAATCTTTAAATTTCCATTGATCCCAAGGTGGGCTTCAAATGCAGACTTTCTGCTTTCTCAAGGTTAGTGACTTAGACCATAACCTTGAAGGCAAAAACTGTCTATCAGAGATGAGAGCTCTCCCTCTACAGAGACCTCACAGTCACAAGGAAGGTTTTCATATAAAAAATGTATTTCCAAATCAAAAGCACAAGGTCCCTGGATGAGAATGGAGGATGCGTTGGTCTATCTTTTATTGGACTGAACTAAAATAGGATTTTGAGTCAAACATTCATAAAGCATGAAACAGAGGCTATTACATTAGCATGGGTTTGTAAATCTGACTGTGATTGTGACTCCCTACTTGTGCCATCACCATGGAGAAGGGCACCACTCCAGTCTGCCCTTCACCCCGAGGCACCATGGAGCAGGGCACCAAACACCACATCCTCCACCATGAGGCACCCTGGAGAAAATCACCACCCCAACAATTCCTCTGCCCTGAGGCACCATGCAAACACCACAGCAGGTGCCATCAGGCTGCTGAGAAGTGCCAGGCAAATTAAGTGAAAAGGCACCACTGTGACTCTACATACTGTGATAGTTTGTAAAATCTTAAAGAGTCCTAGAAAATTTTCGAAGTAGAAAGCCCAAGGCAAGCCCACCTCTTTCTCCTCTCTGAGACGATGCATTGACTGCCACCGGGTATGGTGACGGGGGAGCAGCTGAAGAAGCCTGATACAAACTTTTGCTACACCTTACTCCTGACTTTGTCTCCAGTGAGGCCAGATATGGAGTAAACTACTAACGTAAGATATTCAAGTTCCAGATCTTTTAAACAGCATATCTTTGAATAGTAAATGGATTTGGATTATAAACAAAAGATCATCACATTCTTAGCAAACATAAAAGCCAAGACTTTCATTTTACTTTGTATTATGATAAAAAATGAGATTACTGTCTAACATCACAGTAGTTCTAGCGACAAGACTTTACAGAAAGCAGGAAAATAATATGAGCTTTTAAATAGAATTTTAGAACTTGAAGTAGGGATTCATAATAAATGGATTATTATCTATAAAGCAAGTTAGAGGGAATCTCATCCCAGATGAAAATTTCATATACAAACATTGTCTTTGGCCTGCACTAGTAAATATAAATTAATAAAAATAAAATTCAATATTTTTCACTATTGAAACACCTTAACAGTCTTACTGAAGTATTTAAATCCGGTAAAGTAAAACTATATTTGTGTTCATAACTGAAAAGCCAAGTTTGTGACTTATATTGGCCCTTTGTATAATACCTTACAGATATATTGCAGGGATCATATTGCAAAATATAAGGTCATATCCAACTCCAATCTAGGTTAGGAACCCTGCACAGCAGCACATGTCAGTGACCAGAAGAACAATATAGAGGAGCACAGCTTTGCACTGGGGAAGGTAGGGACTCTCATTTAGATGAAACAGGTGACAATCACCCACCATGAATCCATGATTTAGTGGGATTTAGTGGGGCACTTTGGTGCCCTTTTCAAGTGGTTCAATTAGATTAATTTCCCTAGGCTCTCTCTGGAGCTAGCGTGTTATCCGTATCCTTGTCTACTGTAAGAGATCTAGAGAGATGCTCTTCAAGCCAGCTGTGAGGATGCAAAGTTGTGATGCAGAATTTCTTAGCAATTGCCTCCATTTCTGGGCTGTTCAGCATCCCATATGAATATGCTGGCTGGGGAAAAGCCAGGCAAAACTCTTTTTATTTTTAAGATATGGAATGTACATGCCATTAGTGGTACACATGTTGATACACAAATGATTCACAAAGAGAATATATCCTTGCTGGATCTCCTGGTGAAGGCCAAATCTAAAAACACTGCTGCAATCTGTAGCTCACAGCTGCGGACCCTTGTTCTTAATTTTCTTTTAGTGAAGGTCTACTCTCGTTCTAGCACCTTCAAAATTTGTTTTGTACCAAATCTCCTCTTAGAAGTAGGAAGTAAAAGACTACATAGGAAATCCAGGAAAACAAGGTTTGTAACCTAAGTGCTTAAGTCTGCAAGGCTTGGTCCCTTAAAAGTCACTTCACATGGTTTCAAGAGTTTGATGTTTAGGATATGTTCTAAGCTATTCTGCTGTCATATAAGATTAAATCAGAGTGAAAGAAAATCAATTGCTCGATTTAAATTAAAACTAAATTAAATTCGAGCCCATGCTGGATTAAATTCTTCAAAGGGCCTATAAACTGTTTGAGTGGAACAGCAGAAACAATCATTTGCTATCAGCAAGACCTTTCCTTCAAGTATTAGCAAGCCATATTCCTAGATGCATAAAAGCAATGCCTCAAGCCAAAGAAGCTTATTCTAATTCATTCCAACTTGTTCTGATTTATTCCAACTAAGAATCTGGGCTAGTACCTTTCTACTTGCTCATATTACTTTGTCTCCCAATTATTTTTCAATGCCCTGATTACAGCAGTTAGGTGATGCATTTAACATATTTTTCTCTTGATAACTTTGGAAAACACAGAAATATTCTTTCTCTCTTCCGTGCTCCAAAGCTTGTACTGCTGTGATGCTTTTGTACTCTGAATCATACCACAATGCTAAAACTGTTAAGCAGTGTAACAGATATTGCAACATATGAGAACATTGGGCCTCTTTCTGAATTCACATCCATCAGTGTATTTTATAAACTGCTTCAGTGATATCGAGTCACTGAGGTCTTTAGGAGGAGAAACAGAAGATATATATAGAATAAAATGAGCATTTGCTGATAACTCTTCTGGTATTCGGTATTTAAGAATTCATTAATCATTCACTAGGTGGGGCTGATACTTCACAACCAAGAAAAAAGCTGAAAACAGCCAGAAATGGATTGCTTCAGTAAAAGTAACATTTTCATTGATGGGAAAATTTTGGGGTAACATGAAATTAATAACTAGCCTTAGATGACATTTTTAGAGATTTCACTTTCTATATTTGAAATTTTACTCATTTAATTTTAAAGTATTTGAATTCTTTTAATACAGATATTTTAGGCTTAATTCACTTCTTTACATACAGGTGTCTACTGCTATTTTATATTCCTAAGGGTATCTGAGATATCCGCTTAGGACCAGCCAGTAGAATGCAAAACCTACAAAAGATCCACGCTTCCCCAAGGAAGCAAGAGGAAGCCAAGAAACAGAAGCATATTTGTATATGTGAGGTGGTATGAGACACACACAAGTAAGTAACTTTATGGCAGGAAGCAACTGAGATGAATAAGACGTGTCTGCAGGAAAACAACAAGGGAAAAATAATTTTAGAATGATCCTTCTGCAACCCGTCCAGACCACAAACTCTCATCTCGACAATCTGAAAGCTGACTTGGAAAACAAAAAAGGCTAGAGACAAAATTAGTTATAATTGGGGGGGGGGGGTTTGTTTCTTCCTGAAACAACTGAGGTTATTTTCATGTTAAAGTTATGCATTTTTTTCTTGATGAGAAGTTTTACAGCATTCTTAGATGTAAGTCTTTTTCCCATTGAGTCAGAAGTTGAGAGTTATCAAGGGCAACAGCATGATTCAGTCAAGTGGAAATCAAAACAGAGTGAAAAGGAAAAAAAATATGGAGACAAAGCATAGGAAAGAGAAGAGAACAACACGGCCATGAGTCTTTCAGGCTTTCTACCATTCCATTTACGCAAAACCTCAGTACAGCACAAAAAGAGTTACTGAAGAACTGATTAGGGTATTAAAATAGATTAACCTCTCTTTTGGATTCTATAATAATTCTCTTTCAGATATCAGCATAATTTTAGTCTTTTATAGTTAGTTGTGGTTATTTATGGTTTTATTGACTTTTAAGGTTATTACTTCTATAACATACATTATTGCTAATGGTTCGTATTACAGTAGTGTCTAGAAGAGAATTGAACTGTATTTGCTACCAGGCAAGCAGAGATTATGTTTTCACTTTCAATGCCCTAAATACAAGCCTTATTTCAAGGCACAGAAGAGAAGGACCAAGGGAAGGAGAGTGAACTTCCTCTCTATAGCACTGGCAGGTGTATGTGCTCACACAACCAATTTCTGGGCCCGGTTCAAAGTCTTTTGAAATCGAAAGAAAATCTTTCATAGACTTAAATGGGCACTTAACCAACTTTTACGTATACAATTGCCTGTCAGTGACCACGAAAAGTTTAGAACTGTATTTTAAACTAATTATAAATATGCAAGATCTAGCTAACAAGTTTCAGATCAAGATAAAGCTCTGTGATATAAATACATTTCCTTCCAACTCCACCCCCTAAAGATCCTCTAATGCTCCACATGCTTTAAAACCCTAACAATCAAGATCAAGTGATGAATTAGTCAGTCTTGTAAAATTCTGTGGAACCCAAAATCTGAGCTTTAAGCCATTTATAACTATAATCTGTGAACTGATTATTAGAACTACCCAGGGATACTTTCTGAAGTCTTATATATAACTTTCTGAAATCTCTCTTATCTGCAAATATTACGTTTGTTTGACGCTATACCAAGTTTCCAGCAACCTGAAGAAAGAAAAGAAATCAATCAGCACATCCATCATGACCCCTAGGAAATTCTGTCTCCCAACAATGAAAGTTTTACAAAAAATGGAGACATTAAACAGATTTTTTCCAACAGGATCATACACATAAACATACGCCTACTGACATCTATAAAAACGTCGCCTGCTGGAGTTTTAGTAAGTGAATACCAAAGATATTGACACTGAAGCAACTGTAACTGGAATACTGTATATCAGGGGAATCAATCCTAACATCTATAGTTTTATAGATTCCTACATTTGTTTATATGCCATTATTTCCTCTTGCTACATGCATTCCACCAAATCAAGAAAAAGTTACCAATGCTGTGTAGGAGTCATCTGTGAAATGATTTATTCCTCACAGTAAAGCTCACAAGAAAGGAGGGGGGGTAGCTATCAAACAGAAATTATCATGATCGCTTATTACCGTTCAGATGTAATAACATGTGACAAAATTCTTCATAATCCACTCTTCTCTTACAAAAAGAAAAAAGTCATGAAATATCACTAGTTCCTATGCTTACTGTCAGGTAGGCTACTCACAGTATGTGAAACCAGTGAACTTCTCCAGTAAGTGTTCAAATTTATTATGGCTAGTAAAGGAGGCACTATTTATGCAAATGTAACAGACTGACATTAAACAACAAGAACTGTTTCTGTCATAGAATCATAGAATAGTTAGGGTTGGAAGGGACCTTAAAGATCATCTAGTTCCAATCCCCCTGCCATGGGCAGGGACATCCCACTAAATCAGGCTGCCCAAGGCCCCATCCAACCTGGCCTTGAAGAACCTCCAGGGATGGGCCATCCACAACTTCCCTGGGCAACCTGTTCCAGTGTCTCACCACTCTCATAGTGAAGAAATTCTTCCTAGTGTTTAGTCTAAATCTGCCCCTCTCCAGTCTATACTCATTCCCCCCTCGTTCTACCCCCACAAGCCTTTACAAATAGCCCCTCTCCAGCTTTCCTGTAGCCCCCCTTCAGGTACTTAAATGTTGCTATAAGATCCCCTCTGAGCCTTCTCTTCTCCAGGCTGAACAAGCCCAACTCCTTCAGCCTGTCCTCATAGTCATCCAGCCCTCCGGTCATCTTTGTAGCCCTCCTCTGGACCCGTTCCAACAGCTCCATATCCTTCTTACGTTGAGGATTCCAGGACTGGACACAGTATTCCAGATGAGGTCTCACAAGAGAGGAGTAGAACGGCAGAATCACTTCCCTCAACCTGCTGGCCATGCATCTTTTGATGCAGCCCAGGATACGGTTGGCCTTCTGGGCTGCGAGCGCACATTGCTGGCTCATTTTGAGCTTCTCATCAACCAGCACCTTCAAGGCCTTCTCTGCAGGGCTGCCCTTCAAGCACATCATCCCCCATTGTGTACTGAAAACAGGGATTGCCCCGACCCAGGTGCAGGACCTTACACTTGGCCTTGTTGAACCTCATGAGGTTCTCACACGCCCACTTCTCCAGTCTGTCCAGGTCCCTCTGGATGACATCCCATCCTTCTGGTGCGGCAACTATACCACTCAGCTTGGTGTCATCTGCAAACTTGCTGAGGGTGCACTCAGTCTCGCTGTCATATCCTTGTAAAAGATGTTAAACAGCACCTGTCCCAGTACAGACCCCTGAGGGACACCACTTCTCACAGATCTCCATCCGGACTTTGAGCCATTGACCACTACTCTCTGAATACGACCATCCAACCAGTTTCTTATCCACCTTACCGTCCACCCATCAAGTCCATATCTCTCTAATTTAGAGAGAAGGATGTTGTGGGGGACTATGTCAAAGGCTTTACTGAAGTCTAGATAGATCACATCCATCGGTTTAACCCTGTCCACTGCTGCAGTTACCCCATCATAGAAAGCCACCAAGTTAGTCAGACAGGACTTGCTCCTGGTGAAGCCATGCTGGCTGCCATTAATCACCTCCCTGCCCTACATGTGCTTTAGCATAGCTTCTAGGAGGATCTCTTCCAAGATCTTCCCAGGCACAGAGGTGAGACTGACAGGTTGGTAGTTCTCAGGGTCGTGTTTTTTACCCTTTTTAAAAATGAGCACAATGATACCCTTCTTCCAGTCACCAGGGACTTCTCCTGACTGACATGACTTTTCAAATATCACGGAGAGTGGCTTGGCAACCACATATGCCAATTCCCCCAGGACTCTGGAATGCATCTCATCAGGTCCCATGGACTTACATATGTTCATGTTCCTCAGGTGTTCACAAACCTGATCCTCCTCTACTGTGGGAGGGGGGTCTACCCTCCTGGTCACCATCTTGCTGTCCCATGACCCAGGAGAGGTGATGAGAGCAGGTATTGGTGAAGACTGAGACAGAAAAGTTTTTGAGTAGCTCAGCCTTTTCCTCATCTGTTGATATATGATCACCATTTCCAGTCACCAGTGGGGGTACGTTCTCTTTTATCTTCCTCTTTTGATTGATGTACCTGTAAAAGCCCTTCTTGTTGGTCTTCACTTCCCTTGCCAGGTTCAGCTCCAGCTGTGCCTTGGCCTTCCTGACTTCATCCCTACACAACCGGGCAGCGTCTCTATACACGTCCCAGGTTATCTGTCCCTGCTTGCACTGCCTGTGCAGGTCCTGCTTCTTTTTTAGTTTAACCAGCAGGTCTCTACTCAGCCATGCTGGTCTCTTCCTTTTCCTGCCTGATTTTCTACATACGGAGACTGAGTGCTCTTGCACCCTGTGGAAAGCCTCCTTAAATATTTTCCAGCTCTGTTCTGCTCCCTTATCTCAGAAGACCATGTCTCAGGGGGTCCTACCCAGTAATTCCTTGAAGAGCTAGAGGTCTGCTTTCCTGAAATATAGTGTCCTGACTATACTCCTCACCTGTCCCATATCCCTCTGGACCTTGAACTCCACCGGTGCATGATCACTGCAGCCCAGGCTGCCACCGATCCTAACATCACTGATTAGTTCACTTGTATTAGTGACCATAATGTCCAGTATTGCTTCTCCTTGGCATATACTATGCCAAGAACAGGGGTTTTGCATTACTAACTGAAGTAAACTACTCAATACATAAAAAGTAAACTGCAGGATTGTGAGGTAAAGAAATCCCACTCAAAGCCAGCAGAGAACAGCAGTAGAGCTGAAGCTGCCTGAACATGTTTCTCTTTTGCACTGAAGGAGATAGTCTAAAGTTATTTCCATGACGATGATGTTTTTTTTCTGTTTGAAGACATGCCTGTTCTGATTCTCCTGTGTGTTACAGGATGCTTAGCTATTATGTGTGTTCAGTGCTGTAGATGGAGTTGTTAAGTACACAGATACATGGACTGGATCTTTTTCTTTTGCTGCAGGTATACATTACTACAGTAAACAACATTTGTGAACAACTCATTGTTTGAAAGTTGCCATGCGTATCTGCAATGTTGTTACTTTGCTGATGTTGCACAAATTCTTAACAATGATTAGATTAACCTAAAGTAATTATTTACCATACTAACTTTTGCTCAGATATTGCTGCTGATTTATATGTGTAATACTTTTAATAGGCTGCAATTGATAATCTCACTTTTAAAGAAGATATTCTTCTGGGCTGCTATATTTTTTATCCTTTTATAAGTGGAAAAATAAACATAAATTTGAAGCTTACAAAAAAGAACCATTTTGTTTTCCAGTATGCCACCAGAAGATCGTGATGTGTTGCATAACACAAGGAACATTCACACATTCATGAGCCAATTTCTTTGAGAAGTATGAGCTTTATTGCCAGAGAGATGTTTAAAGTTTAAAAGAGCATTGTCTTCCATCTCTGCTAAGATTTGCTATTGAGAAAATAAGTAATAACAGAAATGCCTCAAAGAGTCTTCACTTTTGAGGATCATCAAAGATTCTTCACTTAAAAGTGAAGGGCGGACCATGCAGTTCATGTAAAAATTGAAAGTTCTGTTTGTTTTCTTTGATACACTTCACTATGGTATTGTAATATATTTAGTAATATTTTTACTATCTGTTATTTATTTAATATACTCAAAAATTAGATGCAGAATATTTGAGATTGGAAGGCATCAACTGCTCCAACCTCCCCTCTCAAGCAGGCCCATCGCCCAGGAACACGTCAAGATAGTTTTTTAACTATCTCTAAAGGGGAGACTTCACAACCTCCCTAGGCAACCTATTCCAGTGCCCAGTCAGCCTCACAGTAAAAAAGTGTTTCCTGATGTTCAGGCAGAACATCCTGTGTTTCAGTTTGTGCCTGTTTCCTCTGGTTCTGTCACTGGGCACCACTGAGATGGCTACTGTTCAATACCTTTATTAATGACATAATGGGATTTAGTGCACTCTCAGCAAGTTTGCAGATAACACCAAGCTGAGTTGTGCAGTTGATATGCTAGAGGGAATGGATGACAGCTGGGGGACCTTGGCAGGCTAGAGAACTGGACCCATGTGAACCTCATGAGGTTCAAGGCCAAGTGCAAGGTCATCCACCTGGATTGAGACAGTCCCCAGTATCAGCAGAGACAGGGGAATAAATGGATTAAGAACAGCCCTGCAGAAAAGGACTCAGGGATATTGGTGATGAAAAATTAGGTAAGAGCTGGAAATGTGCACTTGCAGCCCAGAAGGCAAACCGTATCCTGGGCTACATCAAAAGAAGCGTGGCCATCAGGTTGAAGTGGGTGATTCTCCCCCTCTACTCTTGTGAGACCCCACATGGAGTACTGCAAGTAGCTATGGGGCCCCCAGCACAAGACAGGTGAAAGCCATGAAAACAACCAGAGTGCTGGAACACCTCTCTTATGAAGAAAGACTAAGAGAGTTGCTAGTGTTTTGGCTGCAGGGGATACCTTACTGCAGCCTTATACTACTTAGATGGGGCTTGCAAGGAAGAAAGACAGAACTTTTACCAAGGCTTGTAGTGACAACACAAGGAGTAATAGTTTTAAAGTAATAGAGGAGAGATTTAGTTTAGATATAAGGAATAAATTCTTGACTATAGCGGTTGCCCAGAGAAGTTGTAGATGCCCCATCACTGGAACTGTTCAAGGTAAGGTTGGACAGGGTTTTGAACAACCTGATCTAGTGCAAGATGTCCCTGCCCACAGGAGAAGGGTTAGACTAGAAGATCTTCAATGTTCCTTCCAACCAAAATCATTCTATGATTCTATGGTTCTATGATTCTATGAAAAGAGCCCGGGTCCATCCTGTTTACATCCTTAGAAGAGACAGTGTCCCTGACTATATGATTTTTCCATCTTGAACTCTTCCCTTCCCTGCTATTCAACTGCCTACAACTATCTAAAGAGAAGCGGTACAACAAAGCTCATAAAGTGAAAGACATGCCTAATTCTTCACAAGATATTTCTGAATGTCTCTGAATTCACCTCCATACAGATGTCTCTCCACAAAATGTAGCTTACAGAATTGTTTTTTCTCAATATAAGAAAACAATGAAAAGTCATCAAAAAGTCAATGCTTTGTAAAAAAATGGTAATAGCTATACAAGATCTTTTATGTTCTGAAAGGAAACTTCACTATTACTTCTTTCATATACTTGGTTTTACTAATCAAGTACGATGTTGCACCAGCACATCATGTTATCATATACAGTCTTAAGTGTTCCTTCCTGTGGTGGGTTGACTCAACTGGCAGCTAAGCCCTACTCCAGATGCTCAATCATTCCCCAGTGGTGGGATGGGAAAGAAAACAGGAAGGGAACAAGCAAGAAAAGCTTATAGGTTGAGATAAAGATAATTTCATAAAGGAAAGGAAACAAAAAAAAAACAAGTGATGCAAAGGCAATCACTCAACACCTTTCACAGGCAGATGCCCAGCCAGTCTCCAAGCAATGACTACATTTGAAAGACTTCCCCCTATCCCTCAGTTTTACCACAGAGGACAAGATCATGGAGTATCTCAGTTTGGGTCAGCTGTCTCAGCTGTGTCCCTTCCCAGCCTCTTGCTCACCCCCTAGCCTACTCTTTGAGGGTCAGAGTGGGGAAACAGAGAAGGTCTTGACACTATGTAAGCACTGCCCAGCATTTGCTAAAACATGGTACCAACACCATTTTGGTCACAAATTTGAACCACAGCATCATATGGGCTGCTTTGAAGAAAATTAACTCCATCCCAGCCAGACCCACTGCACCTTCCTTAATATATAAACAAATGGTACATCTTGAGAAAATATGTTGAGATATTCTTGACACTAATTATGCCAAGTTACATGCAGGAACAGAGCAACTCTCCACGGAGAAGAGCGGTGAGCACTGATATTGGTTTGAAGTTCCTGTGGAACCCCGAACATGGTCCAGCCAGGTTCTTGCACTGTTCACTAGAGACCAGCAACCCTGAGTGCACTAAAGCAAATACTTGCAACTCAGTTTAGATACAGCAAAAGAAATAGCTTGAATAATAAGGTGTGAATGGTCATGAAATAGAGCAAAAGTTTGTGTGGTAAATTAGCAGAAATAGTGAAATACAAACAGGAAAATGTATTCATTGGAACAGACCACAGGAAATAATTAATACAAAATGGATTGAAAAGCTGCAAAGTTTGCCTGAATTTCTAGCAGAAAGGAACTGACCTTTTCCAAATTAAAAGATTTCATCTAAAGGATAAGTAATTTAAATTTACTTAAGGAGAAGATCAAACACTTCACCGGTTGGCTGATTGAGCAGTGAGCTTAGCTGATAAATAAAAAAAGTAATCCTGGGTAGGAGCAGTAGCAGAAACAGTACAAGATTGTTGCATGCCTTTATGTCCAAAAGTTTAGTCTCTTTTCATGAGGACTGAAAAGGTTTTTCTGTAGAGAAGTTGATCCTGCCTCTGATAATGTGGATTTAAATCTGAGATTGATTGATTCAAATCTCATCCTATGCTGAATGACTTCACTCTCTTTCTTTTGAACAAGGCATTATTTTGGATACTAAGCCATTAGAGCTTTCCTTCAGAGTAACAAAACATATCCCTATTTAAAGGGAAGTATTCTTCCTCTTAATATTTGTACGTAATCTTCCTTGGCATTGGTGGTTTGTGCCTGTTTAGTGATATGAGAATGGAGTAATAGCTCCTAGAAAATGCACTAGGTAGGCCAACAGCCAGGTCTGATTGCATATCTTTCACTCATCGTTGAGACCTTTGCAGCATTTGGCATAATGCAGCTAAAATTAAAATTTGAAAATTCTTATTAATCCCCTTCACCAATCTATTACAATTAAAGTAGTATCGAGCCTAGCATTACACATTGTTTACTAAATTCAGTTTTATGTATTAAAGCCCATTTCCAAGAAAATTCCAACAGAAAATACCAGCAATTTGCTTTCCTATGTAGTTGGTGATGTAATGTTAGCCCTTAATTGGAAAATAAAACTGCTCATATGTGTAGGTTGCTCTACAGATCTACCTCCCCAGTTACTCTTTTTTTACTTCCTACCACATTGTAAAAGGCAAGAAAATAAATAGGGTCTGAAAGTGGGTAGTGTTCAAAGATACTGAAAACAGTTTTCTTAACATAGCCCTGATTCCATACTCTCCTAAACGGTTTTCACACAATGTGGACCAAACTGTGTATCTTCTTCTGATCTGTCTGTTCTATGCAGCTAGCTCAAAGAAAGTGAGATCTGGCTGGTTTCGGCTGGACCATTTCCACAAGAAAAGCTGAAGATCCCTGGAGGGAATAAAGCTGTTCTAATAAGCTCTTATTTCACTTGCCAAAAGAAACAGCAAAGAGTTGCCTATAGAATTTCTAGGTTACGTCTTTTCTCACCTGTGATTGCAAGAGTGAGGTTACAGCAGCTCTCAGACTATAGAAAAGAAGGGCTGGCTTCAAATAATTCAATTGTAAGGGAAGCACAACTACTCCTGAAAAGCACTGCTTCACGCTAAGATTCAGCAGAGGATCTAGCAAGTACCACTGTCATTTTAAGGAAAGTGACTCTTATCTATGTCAAGGAAATCAAGTTTATTATATGGACTATGTATAGTGTTGAATGCAATGGAGCTCAGGGCTCAATGGCTTGCACCTTGTCCAAAATTTACAACAGACAAATACTGGAACTGCGAACATCCATTAATTTTAACCTTTGAGATGATGTATTACTCCCAAAGTTTGGATGCATATAAAAATCTTAAAGATATATTATCGAAACTGACTTCTTCCATAGAAACTACTGTATGGCAGGTATTAGCAAAATCATGAATGGTGCTGGCAACACCATTCATGATTTTGCTAATAACTCCACACATGAGAAGGACCCCATTATTCAGCAGTAATAGTCCCAGAATAGAGGAAGGTTTAAGCAGTACTGTATAGCATCTTTCATTCTGTGCACAGTTAAATTGTGGAGAACCCTGCATGAATTGTTATTGACACAGAAACAGAAATGAGTTAAAAAATGAATTTACCTCATTATGAAAGACCATTAAACATATTAGCAAAATCTGGCTCATCAAGTCCCTGTGCTGCTGGAAACTACGAGGATGATCCTGGAGAAAGTTTTCCCTAAATATGTCCTACTCATCATACAATTTGCCTGGTCTTTTCCCCCTATTCTACCACATAAGGTCCCGGCCAGCCAATCTGATTGTACATTCCAAATGCAGACTAACGTATGAGATGAAAATACTTAAAAAATTTGGAAATATAATGTGTCAGAAATCATAGTAACTTACAATCAGCTAATTGTGAAGCACTACTCCTGTGAGAAGACAATCAAGGTTACTATAAAAGACAAATTTGGGGACCTGCAGATCTTGGATTTTTCCTGCAAACACAATATTCCAGCTGGAAAAAAAGTGACTATGCAATTGCCAGAAAATTGTAGCTTTCAACATGAGTACAGAAGATCAAGAAAATATATTATAAAAGAGGTTTTTGTAACAGCTGGCTTTCTGCTGAAGCAAATTTTTCAACTCCCACAACAGACATACGGGGTTGCAACTCATATTTCAGCATTCCAAAAAAAATTTTTTTGTACTGTCTCCTGAAATAATGAAATCTGGTTTTTTTCAGTCAGTGGTATCGTACCAGGGAAATATCAGCTGGAGCATTAGTAAAGACAGTAGTTCAGACAGATGTCACTACCATTCAGATGTTATAGATATTCCTGACACGACAAAGCTGTACTGTACAACCCCTTTGGTCTGAACCATTTCTCCGAACCACACATATGTAGTTCGATCCAACATTACAAACCCCGTAAGCCAAAACACTTCAGAAATCTCCATGGTTCACTTCAGCAGCAGCACTTCTTTGGCAGAGGGAGTAAAACCAAATGACTCTCTCTGTACTATTAGGTTTTGCCACTACTCCAGTGGCATAAGAATACGGTTGCCTAACCAGTTTTGGCAAGGGAATGATAAAATTGCAAAAGCCATTACTTTGGTTCCTCATGTACAAATGAGCAGGAACGACAAATAGCCAATCTTGAAGAGTTCCCCAGAAAATGAAAAATGCGCCAGCAGTCCCTGTTTCTTCTGTCTCTAGTGGCAGAAAAAAAATCCTCTACTTTTGAGCCTTTCTACTCATAACACATTTTTCTCATTACCTTGAAATGTTCCAGATTTATTTTACTGGTACATTTGAAAACAATTTTCTGAATAGTTTTCCAGAAGTTCCTGTATTTTATAAAAATCTAAATTTACAACTAGTAGAGAGGCAGAACTCAGAAGTAAGATTCTATATCATGCCCAGATCTCCTGTCTCATTGCACTATTACGAATTGACATTATGGAAGTTATGGACGTTATGGAAGTTTGCTGGTGACATTGCTTTCCTGCAGTGAGAAATGAGTGTAGAGAATGCATATTAAGTGGACAAAATTAACAGAGATGTTAACCTTAACATCTAGCTTTCCTCCAGCACCTTGAAGAAAACACTCTGTGAAGTTCAAACACTTGATAATCAGACAAAAAATAACTTTGAAGTAACGTAAATATACCTTTACACAGTCATTATTCCATAAAGGACACAAGTAAGCAGAAAACTGAACATGGCCTCTCAATCTTATACTTGTGCTGAAAATTATACATCACAGTATTTTCAGAACAAATTATATACAGTTTTAATGATGCTATGAATTAGATATTCACTTTGACTAGACAAAACCAAAACTTTTAGTCAAGTTGTTAGAAACAACCATGGATCTGGACTAACAGAGAAAGTACCTGTCCTTTGAATCGTGGTGATAGGAGGAAAGTGTTTCCAGATCTCCTTTCCAACACAGAAAATTTGCCTTAAAAAGTCTTTTTGACTAAGAGAAAGAATGACTACTCAAAAAAGGAGTCTAAAAAGAGGTTGAGTTTGATGACTGAACAATTATAGGTCTGTTACACTCGTTAAGGCATTTTGCTGTTCTAAGGTACTTATTTCTTATTGATGGCTTTAATGAATTGGTCTTACTCATGGTCTTAATGAAATTTTTAATTATTACTTTTAATTAAGTGCTATCTTAACTGCTATCCATCAGAGAGACTGCACTCCTGAATGTCAATCCTGGATTAAAAATGGGATGTACTCAAAAGATAGCTGCATAATAGCAGTTGCTGGTAGTTTTGATGGAAAATAGTTCTCTTTGTGATTATTTACTTCTTATTTTTTCAATTTGATGTTTTTAAAAAACAACAAATAGAATGTCTATGCAAAAAAAAAGTAATTATTTTTCTTTATGACACACTTAAAATACAGAATGATAGAGATGGAAGTGGTCTCAGGAGGTCATGTAACACTTCCAGCCTGCCTCGGGAAAGGGAGCACCACATCTCCTCTATTCCTGACAGATCCTTGTCCATCAGTTCTTTGATGATAAGAGACAGAGACCAACATCCCAGATGACCTCTTCCACTGCTTCATCAAAGCCTTCCTAATGGCTATCCAAAATGTCCCTCCTGTCATTCAACCCCATTACTTCTACACCCCTCCAAAGGGGTGAAGAGAGCAAAGCACACTCTTCATCTTTGCGAGCAGCCTTCTACATGTCTGAAGGCTGTTACAGTGCCCATTCCCCTCCACCATAGCTATGCCATCCTGCCTTTTCTTCTTGAGCCATGACTTCCAAATCCCACCCCAGCTGTCTCTCCGATCGGTGAACACTTTTGCCAAGCATTACCGTGAGCAGATTTCTATGCCAGCAAGCACTGAGCAGAGAGATTGCTGCAGGTATTCAGTACTGCAATATGGTAAATGTTCAGCTAATGTTCATGTAGCATAGAGATTATTACCGGTATCCAAAAGATGAATCATTATGAGACCTCTGTAAAATAAATATGAGAAGGGTACATAACAGGAGGTAGTTGTGCGCAACAAGTGATGGGGGATCAAAAGACATAAGTACAACAAACAATGCTGGTGCATGACACATGAAGTCATGTTCTGCACGTTACAGAGCTCCCCTCCTGCCAGGTTCCTCAGTTGCCCACCCTGCGAGGAGCTAGAGGTGTCACAAAACACAAATCTGCAAAAGCAAGTATTTTAAATTTGTTGGAAATAACTGTTTCATAGGAGAAGAGAAAAAGTTGTAAGGAGGGGGAACCCAACTCTCACACTGTTTTACTGAAGAGCTACAAAGTCAGCACGGGAAGATGCCAAAGATAATCTAGAGTATTTTAGAAGATGGGCTGACTGCATCTAAGTTAAAATAAGACTCTTTCACGTACATCGAGTGGCCTTTACAAACACCGTTTTTCTTGAGTGACTTCAGACTCGTGGTCGTGGGAGTAGCATAAGCGGCTACACATTATCTATTTAGGAACAGGTGGGGGGGGTACGTACATTAACGGGGGGGCGGAGGGGGGGCGGCTTCAAGATCGTCCTGTGAACTCTGTTGGGAGAAGTTTGCGGGTCTGGTTTCTCTGGTTTCTCCCCGGAGGCAGCGCCCGCCCCGCTCCATCGAGGTGCGATCGCGGGGGCGGCGCAGCCCCTCCTGCCCGCCCCGAGGGCTCCGGGAGCCGCTGCGGCCCCGCTGGGCGCGGAGCGGGCGGTGCCGGGCGCTCCCCGGGGCTGGAGGCGGCTCCAGGTGCGGGCAGGGCCGGGGGTGCGGCCCCCGCCCGGCCCCCTCTGGCGGAGGCGTCGCTCGGGCGGTAGCCGAAGCCAAGTGACACGATTGTGGTCTGTCCCGGCCGCCCCCCCCCCTCCGGCGGGGCAGTCTTCTCTGCGGCTTTGTTGTGTTTTCGATCGGGAGCGTGTGGGCTGCTGCTGGCAGCTACAGGATGAAGTCGCCTCCCTGCTGCATGTCTCTTTCTTCCCAAGCGTCCCTGGAGGAACCAGAGAGCAGCACGTCCCTGGGCTCCCTGGACTCCAGTGTTTTCTCGAGTGAGGAAGAGCAGGGACCCCTGCTCCAGAAGGGCATTCCCTCCTTGGACCGCTTTACTATCAATGTAGGAGGCAGCCGCTTCGTGATGTCCCAGCAAACTTTGTCGTGCTACCCTGACACCCGTCTCGGCAAACTGGCCGTGGTGGTCTCTGCTGCCCGGGATGTGGCCTCTGGCCTCCTTGAGCTTTGTGATGATGCCGACCTCGTGGAGAATGAATATTTCTTCGATCGGAGCTCACAGGCATTTCACTATATCCTGAATTACTACCAGACCGGGAGGCTGCACGTGATGGAGCAGCTTTGTGCGCTCTCCTTCCTTCAAGAGATCCAGTACTGGGGACTGGATGAGCTCAGCATCGATTCCTGCTGCAGAGATCGGTGAGTTGTTTGAAGGCATGGTGTGCAAGATTATGGGCTGGCTGAGATGGGCAGTGGCTTGCGTGCAGGAACGCTCAGGTGAGAGATCCAGCAGTGGAGTAGGTGAGGTAGCAGAGCACTGGGAGAAGTGTGCTCAAGGTTGGCTGAGTTCAGCCCTGAATCCTGCTCGAGGTGTGGATGGGTGTAAGGAAATGGGAAATGTGGTGGGTCAGGTTATTACTGATCTTTGCTGAAGATCAGGTTGGCAGTGGGGGTAAGACAGTGAGACCTTAACAGGAGCAGGGTCTGGGTTGTCTTGTACCAGCTGTGGACTGGCCCTGGAAGCTCAAAATGTTTACAAGGAACAATGCCGGAGATGAAACAGGTTGTGAAAGGAGACTTACTTGTCTTTTCAGTCATCCAGTTTGGGATTATCCTAGTTAGAGCGATTGGGTGTAGAGTCAGGCATGCTGCTGGGAGAGTTTGGAGCCTCCCCACCCCACGCTTTCTATTTTGGAGGATTTCCAGATCCAAGCTGAAGAGGCAGAAGGGGGGTGGTCGCCTGTCAAGCTAAGTGTAGGTGGCATGGCTCCAGGAGGAGCCGGTGGAAAGCATGGCACATGGATGTAGCAGCTTACAGGGAGGGGGCAGCAGCAGGAACATGGCTCACTGGAGACAAATAGTAACTGGCAGCTTAGGAATGAGGTGGGTTTTGGCTGAACCACCCCAGGGCATTTCTGTTAATATTATTTGCAGTTAATTCGATTATTTTTCCACCATTTTAGTGTTACTGGTTTGTTAGTTGCTATTGAAGAAATGAATTCTCAAAAGAGCATAACTGCTATTTATCTAAAGGGATAATGTTGCAATTATTAGAAAGAAACAATACAAGCAACCCCATGCCAAACCCGTACCTAAGTTATCCTACCCTAATATGGTCTAGTTGTACAGATGAGATAGTTGGATACTAGTTTGCATCCCTGTCTTCCTTCTCTGATAGGCATAACTGAAAACTCCTACTTTTTCGGTGGTACAGAAAGCTACGGACCTCTTCGGCACATGCAGGAGTAACCGTACTTCAGAGGCAAAATTGTGTAGTGCCTTTGTATAAAGCTTGAGATTTGCAGCAGTCAAGAAATGCAGACAGGAAAGAAAAGGGTTTTTTGTGTACTTTAGGAATATTTTTGTTCCTTGAAATTGTTCTATAAATACATTCTTGCTGTAACAAAACACTCAGCTATGCATTTACAATCTGTAAGTTTTACTCAGCACAGATTCTTATGCACTTTGTGTAAGAACCATATGTTTAAAGAAAGATAAATTTTCATCTTGGTGCATATTGGTCAGAACTTGATCCATTAACTGCCTGGCTTCTATTACGCCTACCCTTTTAGTATTGCAGGTACACACCAATGTAATAAAAATATAATATGATTAGTAAAATTGAAGACACTATAGAAACAGAGGATCTCGTTGTGCCAGGATTGGTTACAAGAATGCATTCTAGTCATACAGCAGATCCTATTGTAGTCAGTATGATCCATATAAATAATATGCTATCAGAATAAAATGACTCCGCATGTACAAACTGTCAGTGATGTGAAATGGGGGAATAGAAGTATCAGATCAGTGGAAACATTCTACAGGTCTCAATTAATAAAATCTTGAACCATATGCTTAACATCAGGGGTTTCTGAGCTCACATAAGGTATGTTTTAACATGTATTTGTATGTGTGGTAGAGTATAAGGAAAACATATGCATGTTGGTATTAAAAATCTCTTTGTTGGGGGTTCCTGGGCAGGTACTTCAGGAGGAAGGAGCTGAGTGAAGCCTTAGACATCAAGAAAGATGCAGAAGAACTGGATGCCCAAGATGAAGAAGAGGACTTTTCTGGTAGCCTCTGTCCCAATGTCAGACAGAAACTTTGGGAAGTTTTGGAAAAGCCTGGCTCCTCTGCAGCAGCCAGGACTTTTGGCACTTTGTCTATGGCTTTTGTTGTGGTGTCCATTGCCAACATGGCTTTGATTTCAGTAGAGCTAAGCTGGCTGGCACCACCACTACTGGATGCCCTAGAGTACCTGTGCATTGCGTGGTTCACTGTGGAGTTCGTTCTGAGGTTCCTGTGTGCTCGGGATCGGTGTCGCTTCCTAAGGAATGTGGCAAACATCATAGACCTCCTTGCTATTTTGCCTTTCTACATTACCCTGCTGGTGGAGAGTCTGTGTGGCGGGGAGAGCTCCCAAGAACTGGAAAATGTGGGACGCATTGTCCAAGTACTTAGACTGCTCAGAGCCCTGCGGATGTTGAAGCTGGGAAGACATTCAACAGGTACTTTCAGCCATGGCAGTGGTACTTCTCAGTGTTGCTGCCTGCAACACTTGTCCCTGGGCACAGTCCATTTTGTGTGCATTTCTGCCTAACATTTTACCCAATCTGTTAGCAGTAATGGCTTGTGAAAATCTTACTTTTGGACATTGATAATCGAGTGGCAAGGACCTTCTCTGACAAATTTTAGCTCCTCATAAAGCCAGTGTGCGTAGAGCATTTACAAAAATAGGCCGCTGAATTGCATGCTGTAAATCATGAACCAGTCATTTACTGTGTCATAAATTTTCAAACGTATATTTGAGTTGATTTTATTAGGGGTGAAGCAGGGGAAGAAGCAGATTATTGACCCATGCCTTTTGAATTATCAAAGGCTCGCTAATAACAGCTTACAATTACCTGTCACAACTTTTTTGTTAAAAACTATATGCAAAGAAATATATCATGATTTTCTCTACATCACAGATCCTGAGAACAACCATGGTAGAGAATGTTTCAAGAAAACTGTTGAAACTGAATCTTACCAGATGGTGAGCTGAGGGTCTCTCTGGCCCTATTGAACACTGTAGTATCTGTGTGATATGGGGAGCACAGCTGGGTGCTGCTTATTGAGTTGGACCTAGGTGCAGCACGGAACAACAGTGTCAGGCTCAGTCAGCATTCACCCATTGGTGTGGGGCTCTTCATGTCCAAGCACTCTTGACAAATCAGCAGATGATGAACAGCAAGCAGGGGTAGAGTGGAAGGTGAAATGCATTTCTAAGAACATTTTTCTTCACTCTTTCTGAGTGCTGAAAGGAAGGCACGAAAGGTAACGTTTTCCAGTGGGAATTTATGAGAGGAAGCTAGAAATGATTGGAAGGTGTTCTGTTTCCCTTTGCATTTCCCTCATTTTTATTGCCACTTCATGACATGTGCATGCCTGGTTATATGAAAGAATAAAAGCTGTACTCCCGCAACACCCTCACTATGCCATGATGTTGCCCAGTGCCTGGCATTTTGAAAATTAATTATTTTCCCTCTTAAATCAGTGCTGACTATGGCGTTGAATTTGGCGGGAAAAATGTTCAGCCAACACTCAGAGCTTTGAAAAATTGCATCATAAAAGTAAATTATTGTCTCTGTCATGCAATATTAGCCTGTTCTGAAGACAATGATAATCATTCTTACATGGCACTCAACTTACCCTTCCAGGATTTTCTGCCATAAAGCAGGAAAGGATTTATGCCTCTCCATTTCCACCTCTTTGTGAACTGGCCCCAATTCAGCTGGCATTACAGTATGCTTACAGCAGTAGAATGTACCTCTCTATTTTCATTCCCACTGAAGGGTGGCGAACCTGCCTACTAATGGCACGGTACTTTAATGCTCCTGAGTATAGCCACAGTGGCTTGGGACGTATCTTAATCTTGCTCGCCTACCCTAGATTATGCCTGTACTGATGCATAACTGTCCCTTAGAAAGCAGTCGAAAGGAAGCTTGTAACAATTCAGTCAATGAGTTTGTTTTGCTTCATTACAGTTTTTGCAGGGCTTGGTGGGATTTTTTTTTGCAAGAAAGGCTGCTACCCACTTTTGATGGTAGCTGTAATGTGAATGCCTTCCTCTCTAATTGTATTTTGAAAATAAGAAATAGACTAGAACTCATCAAGGCACTTTTGTGCTGAATAACAAAATAGTGATTCAAAAGCATGTTGATTCTAGTTATAAAGCTTCCAGTTTATTGTGTTTTACTGTTACAGAATGAATGCACAGAACTCAGGTCTGTGGTTCTTTCTATCACAGATGTTTGTTTCATGTTTGTAAAATAACTGTTAACTTCAGCTATATTAACTTTCAGGGATGGTCTAAACTTTTGTGTCTATTTATTCTCAAATTCATTTAAATACTACCACAGTTTATATCACAATATTTAGTGTCATTAATGTTGAGATTAGCAATTCCGTGTTAGGTAAAAGTTAACTAATTATATAAAAATCTAGTCTCCTCATTGGAAGTGAACTGTCATCTTCCTACTGGAACCAAGGCGCCAGTCTCAACATACAAGAAATGACATACATTATCTGTTTAAATAATCCAGAGCAGCATTGCCCTCACTGTGCTTGCTTCTTTGGTACTTCAGAGTTGCTGCCCATTTAGACCCAAGGCTAATCTGTATGATTTAAATGTAGAAAGTCACTGTTTTGATCTTCTGTCAAAGGAGATGTTGCTGCTGTGATGAAACGTAGCCTTAATAAATAAAAATAGAAATGTACACTAACAGATCTGAAGCTTTGTTTCAGACCACTGGAGGTACGTAGCAGAAGAAAGTTTTATTCATGGGGTTCCAAACACATCCTTAACTCCTAATATAAAATGAACCCCATAAATACCCCATAGATGCCATCTTTCTTGCATATACCTAGACAGTCCTGATAAATTTCAGTGTTCAGAGGTGGCTCTTCACAACTATTATGCTTTCTTGCCTTGGATCTAGTAGCTTAGAGCTACCTGCCAGTGAAGCTTCTTTCGGACTCCTGGACTCTCAGACCACACAAAGCTATATGCACTTCTCACCTGTTTTGTGTGGCAAGAAAAGATGTGAGATCAGAAGAAAAGAGATGAGAAAATTTGTGGCTGCAGGCTTTTTTCATCAAGTAGGGGTGAATACAATCTCAGGAGAACGTCTGGTGCTGGGCAGACCTGTAGCAAAGCTGGGATCAGCACAGCAGCCTGGCTCTGCTGTCAGGTGCAGACATGGGTTAGGAAAAAACATACCCATTCTTATCTTCAATTTAAAGAAATGGCAACTACCTTTTTTCATGGGGAAGGGACAGAAAAAGAAATGAAAGAATCATTTCTGCCCCTTTGAAAGCTGAAGTTGGCTAATAAGAGGGATGTGATGCTTGGAAACATCTGGAGTAGACTGGCATGAGTGTGTCATTATGTGAAGTGCTATACATCAAAGATCCACTGACAAATCAGTAGTACCTCTATCCAGAATATATGTAGTTAAAGGGTGAGACTACTCTTCTGAGAGATCAAAATTATGGATTTGAGCGGCTTCAGTAATAGGTGAGAAATGGACTTGCATTTCTTACATTCTCAGATGCTCCTCAGCTGTTGGCTTCCTTTTGGGGCTCTGTTTTGTGTGAACACTTCCCTTACAGGAAGCACTTACAGATTGACTCCTTGAGGAGATGTAGGATATGAGCATCTTTCTTGTGATGGAAAAGGGCGCGTGTTTGAGAGTAGGGTATAGCGTATGTCAGGATGGGATGTGTCTGAAGACATGAAAAAGTAAAACTTCAGTTCAGTGCCAAAAATTTAGAATGATTTAAACGTAGTGTGTAAACTGAAACTCCAGAACATCACCTTGTATTTTGAAGTCCCTTTCAGTAATAGAAAGTTGGAATTCGACCTGCGTGGCAGAAATGCCTGCCCTTCCTCCTGCTGGCCCCAGGGCTGGGACTGCTTGCCTGCCCCGTGCCACCTCTTACAGCACCGCAGCACCAGTAAACAAGCTGTTACAGCTCCTAACAAGGAGGTGTCATGGGAAGTTGTAAGACTTGCTGAAGTGTCTGTGCTAGAGCAGCCCTACTTTGTTTGTGTGCTAGGGCTCAGAAACATTTAAAAAACTTCCCATAAATATAGCAGAATATATTATTCTTTTGAATACATCAGCTGATTCCCACTTAGACTGAGCTGTGAACTCCAGTAAGTTGCCTAATTCATAGAATCATCTAAAAATGTCTTCTTACTTCATCTGACAGCATGAAGAGTGAAGAAGCTTTGTTTCACTGATAATTCATTCAAACAATTATGTATCCTCACTGAATTAATGTGAATATTTTTTGTTTCATTTCAAGGTCCAGACACTTTGTTGTAGTTTCTGGGGGTTTTGTTTGGGTTTGTTGTTTTGGGTTTGTTTTTGTTTTGCTTTGACTTTAAAGGATTCTTTTGTTATTTCTTTCCTTTATGATAACCAAGATAAGTCTTTAGTACCCGTTTCATTTTGATAATTAAAGAAGCTCTGTTCTGAGCTCTGTTCTTCCAGATACTGAATAATTTCTGTTACAGCCTTCTGCACCTTCTGCAGTGTTTCAGTACATTAGTTTTAGATGAGGGTAATAGAACTAAGAATGCTAAAAAAAATCAGATTTCCTAACAGACAGGATAATTAACCGTGGACAAAATATTTCACTGATGGTGTCATCAATGTGATACAAAGAGTTAGCAGTCACTATCCTGTTCCTCCTTATTTTGATCTGGTTTATGCAAGAGTTGCGCTGGGTTTTAGCTGTAGTATTCTCAGGATTCATCATAAGGGGCAGACACTGGCTTTTACAGTACTCATTTATACTTTCAAAAGAAGTGCGACAGAGGTAATTTTAAATTGGAGTACCTTCTTCTTAGGTCACCTGAAAGGACTTATTCTTCTACCTTGTTCAGTAGAATGTTTTATAGGGCAATTGATGATAGCAACTTCCGTGGAAGTTCAGAGTTTGATCTGAATATTTGCAATTGTCTCACACAGATTTTACACTGCTTATCTTAGTTCATTTTCAAAATGTGGAGGCAGTCATGTTAACAGAGAAAAGATTACACTGATGTATCATATTCCCCTTGTGTTGCAGATTTAAACTATACCATTGCAATAAACATTCTAACCAACAGATCATTACAGTAATACAAAACCCGGATATGGGCAAGTCCTTAACTGGAGTTGGTAGAAGAAAACATTGAAAAAGAAACACTCCATACAAACTTTAATTTGTACTTTCAGTGTTTACTGTACATAAACTAAAACTTTAAACCCCATTAGATCTGAAGGGAAAAAGAAAGAGCCAAAAGCGACAAGAAATTTTAACATATTGTGGTTTGAGACAGGAAAGAAAAGGAAATTGAACTACTTGTTACTCTAATGAGCAGATGAAGTCTGCAAGCAGAGGCAGAGCTCCAATAAGCTATTTTGCAAACACCGGTTTAGTTAGAAGTGTACCCCATGAAGGGTAATTCATAAGCATTTTGGTTTTCTCATTTATTAAAGAAAACATAGCACATCTGTAAAGAACAGTATTAAAAAACAATCCACAATCCAAAATCACTTGTGATTCAAAAGATAATTTTCCTGTGTCTCTCAGCTGAGTTGGTACTCTGTTATCTTCCTTCTTTGTTTATGCGTGCAACATTTATCTATTGCACTATTATTGGATGTACTTTACTGCTAGCTTTGTCAGACATTCCAGCCTTCAGGCAGCAGCTTTAAAAGCGGTGTGGGGGGTTATGGAGAGCGGTCAACTGAACATGTGCTTCCTGGGCAGCTCACAGGCAATAGAACTGATGCAGTACATCAGTGAATTAACAGAATTCCATGTTTGTATTGGAAAGTTTTGCTATCTCCAGATTTGGCACAAATGCAGCTGTTGCTGGAATACTGTATTTATTTTGATGTCTACAAATATAGATAGGTTTTAGGGGGAAAGAGTGGTAGAAGAGAGGCTGTGAGAACTACTGAAAACAATCCTTAGCAAAGAAAAAGTTACTGAGTAACTGAATTGGGCTCTGAGAACCCACCTGAGAACACAAATTTGGTAACTGAGGCTTACTTGGTCCAAGAGAAAAAGAGAATAATGGCTGGAAAATATGAACTTAATACATTCACACTGAAAGCAGGGAGCAGATGTTTTTATTGTATTCTTACATGGTTATTTAGATAACTTATTAAAAACTCTGCTGGATCTTCTGTTATAGCTGATTACTAAATCAGTATTGGTTAGTTGTAAATTATATGTGTAAGTAATTCAAAAAATAATGAGAATTTTAATGCTCTATATTAAGGAAATGGAAATGATAGAATCCCTAGGCTGGAAAAGACCTTTGAGATCATCAAGTCTACCCGTACCTATCTACTACTAAATCATATCCTTAAGCAACTCATTTACCTGTCTTTTAAATACCTCCAGGGATGGTGACTCTATCACCTCTCTGGGCTGCCTGTTAAAATGCCTGATAACCCTTTCATGAAGAAGTTTTTCCTAATGTCAATCTGAACCTGCCTTGGTGCAGCTTGAGGTTCAGTGGTTAAGTCTAGCATTTTAATCTATTTCTTTAAATCACATTTTATCAGTAGTGTTGAAAGCAGCATCTCTTTTTCTTAAGGCAAGTTTACTAGCAGTCAAAAAAAACCATAACTTTCAAATAAAAGATATTTTGCAAAGTTATGATGGCAGCTATGTGAATTAGCGTACTGACAGCATTTCTTGTCTTTCAGGCTTGCGGTCTCTTGGGATGACTATCGCACAGTGCTACGAGGAGGTTGGCCTTCTGCTGCTTTTCCTCTCTGTAGGAATCTCTATATTTTCTACTGTGGAGTACTTTGTTGAGCAAGGCGTGCCAGGCACAACTTTTACAAGCGTACCTGGTGCTTGGTGGTGGGCAACAACTTCCATGACAACTGTTGGTTATGGTGACATTAGACCAGACACTACCATTGGTAAGGTAGTGGCCTTTATGTGTATACTATCAGGAATACTGGTTTTGGCTTTGCCAATTGCTATAATAAATGACCGTTTTTCTGCCTGTTACTTTACACTGAAGATAAAAGAAGCTGCTCTTCGTCAGCGTGAAGCATTAAAGAAACTCATGAAGAACTCATCCAGCGACTCAAATATCAATGTTAATTTGCGAGACATATATGCACGCAGTGTCATGGACATGTTACGGTTAAAAAGTAGAGAGAGAGCAAGCACAAGGAGCAGTGGAGCAGATGATTTTTGGTTTTGACTTTTAAGTTACTTAGTCTTGTATAGCAAATAGACTACTTGAAAAATGTAGTATTAATCATCTCTTTTTTAATTAGTATATTTGTTTTCCCAGATGGAGTTTTACTTACTTGGACAGAGATAACCACTGTATGCGAAAGGCAGAATTCGTAATATGGAGTCTCTCAAGGGGTTCTCAAACTTACTTTTGGAACTGGGTGGTAGTGGATGAGAGCATAAATAATGAGGTCCATCAAAGTAAAACAGTGATGCAAACATTTGTATATGAATCTTATGGTCTTGCTAATGTATAATAATAAAGTTTTAGTCAAAATTGCCATGATGTTTTGAATTTTAAGGAACCATAATATTTGTGTTTGCACTGCAAGAAAATAGTTAAAGACATTAAGAAAATGTGAAAAGGGAAGTCAAAGGGCGTGAAATGTTAAATAAATTTATGATGACATTCCCATAACAATCTTAATTTGACCCCCTTCCTTATTACTATCTTTTACTTCATTTGGATGAAAAAGAGGCTCCTAGAGCCAGTGGGGAGAATTTCCTCATCTGAAGAGAAGCAAAGGGCTACCAGCTGCATGATGGGTATCAGGAGACAGGTGAAAGTATTAAGCAGATGCAAGATCTGCAGTAAAGTATAAAATAGTCATGAAATGGGTGCCAGAATTCAGAGTGCGCTCTAAATATTGTTCTATAAGTTGCAGGAGCTAATACAACCTTTGCATAATAGAAGTAATTTACAAACTTAGTTTGAACCATGCCTTCTCCTTGTGTTTTGATTCCCATAGCTTATTTGTGTACCTAAGCAGTATTTGCACTCAAGTAAATTCACCAGTGGGTATCAGAAGAAACAAAAGTGGTAAAAGATAACAAGGCACTCATTTCTCTATCTCCCATTAAAACCCACAGGTATTCCAAGTGGGTTTGATTTTTTTAAAAAGTTAATAATTTTTACTGACCCTTTTTTAGAAAAATCCATCGTCAAAATCTTTTGTTCCAAAGGAAAAATGAGCACTTGTTAGACAGGATGCTTAGTCTAACACATTAATACAAGCAGAAAACTAAAATAATCTAAGTTTCCAGCTACACGTCTGCATTGGTCCAATGTCATTTTTGGCAAACAAAGGGGGTTTTTAATGTAATTTCACTGTCCTAGTCTATGACATTCCCACTGTATGCATATAACTCAATTAGTAGCTTAAATTAAAAAATATCTGTTTTCATGTTTCTTTTGCACAATTTAAGTGCAAACATCATACACAATGGACATTAATTCAACACTGACTGAAAAGAAACATCTGTTAACTCTGGATTATTAAATTTTACAAGGTATTTATGTATAGAGAAAGCTTAAACTGCCTTTGAGGATATGTGAATGGGTGAAATAGCTTGCTTTTAATAAACATTGAATAATAGTTGTTTTGAAACAGCCCTGTGTTTTCCTGTCATTCCCTATACATGATGGTCTAAATATAATACAGCAATCAAAAATTTAAAAGGCCCCAATCTCATTGCAAACTGAGTAGCATTTCAGCATGAAATGACTTCTGATTTGTGAGCATTTGGTTTTGGGACCAAGGCAGCACATACAACTGTCAACAGCATCAGAAGTAAGCCAAGGGAAAACACTGGAGACCAAAAATGTGTCTTGCTTTACCAGAAATTGCCTAGGTATGACAATTCGAAGTTCAGTCTCAGGGTCTGTGTTACATAGATATCACTGTGTAATCACAGTGTTTCCCTCTGCCCAAATACTCTATGAACACATCTCAAAATTCCTGGTGATGTCCAGGAGACAAAATTAATTCTTCAAGGGAAGGTTTGATGCAACCCACTCTAGGTTATTATTTCATAGCTCCTCGGAGCAGGAAGTCTCTCAGGCTGCACAAATTGTACAGGCTGTTTCTCATTCAAAAGTCATTCTAATTATAGAGAATAAGGAAGAAGCTTTCATTGTGGAAAGGCTGTTTTGTAATGTCTTTTGTGCTTTTTTGTGCAGTGTCTGATCTCTGTCTGAGAAAGGAAATGCAGTTAGATAGCTGATTGATTCTCTTTAGGGAAAGGCTGCTTTTATTGTATCCTGTGCTTTTTATGAAGGACTCAAAACAATGAGAGAAATGTTCTAGAATATATCAGTTGATTCACTTCTTTCACCAGCTCTGGAGATAAAGTTTCCTATGAATGCCCATGGGGAAACATGGCTGAGACTTTATCCAGTAGCTGCTTTGGCTTCTATTTTCAGACCTCTTGATTTCAAATTCAAAGTTTCCCATGGGGTATTTGTCAATCATATTGTTTATGCAGCAAGGTGATCTATCACATTATGTGCTGAGAGTAGCAATGCAGATGAAGGCCAGTTCTGCTTTCAGCTAGTACAGACAGAAGAACCAGAATATTAATACTGAACAACAAACAGTTCAGGGCATTACAACACTAAAACATGAAGCTACACCATGTACTTACTATCACAAGTTTGGAAAATAGCTCAGTCATCACTAAGCACCAATTTAAGGATGTTATTGTGCTATCTTTAGAATATCACACTGAAGACAAGAAACATGTTGTCCTCACATCTGTTCTGCCTTTTCCATTCCACAGCGTGCTTAGCAGAAAGAATCATGTGTCATCAATAACATCAGCTAAAAATGCAGCGTTTTAGCTTAAACACCCAGTATTTAGAAAAAATGGCATAGAAGGGTGTATCTGCAGCACTTAGAGCAATGTATTAACCTTGATTCACTAGTATAGGAAGCAATAATAGTGAAAATGCAGTGGCAGAAACTACAGTGCAGACTGACAGTCTGAAAAATCTTGTATATTTGTAGATGCTTACAGGCAGCTTTTAGTTGGGGATAGTGTGGCCCAGCCCCATCAGAACTTTTTAAACATCACTAAAATTGTTCTTTGTCACTCTTAACTTTGACAAAAGCCAACAGCCTCCCAGGATGCATCAAGTAGAATACTACCAGCAGGTCACGGAAGGTGGTCCTGCTCCTCTGCTTAGCATTGGTGAGACACGTGGATGATTTCTCCCATGCTGGGCTCCCCAGTGCAAGAAAGACCGGGATACTGCTGGAGATAGTTCAGCAAATTATTGGAGTGAAGGTTGCAGAGATCAGCACATTGGCAAATCTCTGTATCCAGAAGAGGTCAGTCTGCTCTTAGCTGCTGAGGGATGTATCACCTCTGGGGTAAGTTATAGAAAGGTATTTAGAAATTTGTATTTGGTAATATTTTACAAGTGTACATATTGTGATTTACCTGTTGTATAACTGATATTGATCCTGAATGCATAGTTCACTGTTCACTGTTTGTATAGTGTTAGCCACTTCAGTACTCAGTCTTGATTTTATATCAACAGTGTAAGTCGAACAGTTTCTTCCCCAAGAGAGGAGTTTTTCTGGCCACCTCTGAGCTTGTGGGTTTGCTGTGTAATAAATCTGGTTGAGCACAAAAAGGAAAGGTGGAAGTTTGAGATCTTTTACAAGATAATGTCCATTTGTTTTTGTTTTCTGGTATAACAAAGTATTCTCATCTTGTTAAAATTATCTTCAGTCTTATCTTCTCAACCTCCATTGAGGTATACAGGCATACACACAGCTCTTCCAGAACGTATTCTGTTGAGATGCCCACCATCTAAACTGAACAGCTGTTGCTGACAACTCCAGTACTCACTTGTCTGTGTTCTTATCATATAGCCTCACTGCAGAAAGAGTAGAGCAGTGCAGGCTATAGTCATACCTCTGATTACAGACAAGGAATCTCCAGGGCTCTGGGCTCTTGAAAACATCATGCACTAAAGAGAAGGGCTGGAGTCAATAATCTCGCTAGGACTGAGATGCATTTTTCAATTATACTGTCTTGTCAATTAGGTTTTTGAAAGTTTTAATAAGTCCTGTAATTATTACAGCTTTGCCTTTTATTTAAACACAAATACTAGAAAACATATACATCTTCAGATGAAAGCAAAGCTGACATGTACTCACAATTTAAGAGTTTGATGAGGCATTTCAATGTAATGTAATGTAAATAGAGAGCTTGACCTGATGAGCTGGGAGTAATTGGAGTCATTCCTTAAAAAAATGGATTTTCATGAAAGACCAGGCTGAAGAATTCAGTTATAATTTATTTGTTGTTGGAATTTTTTATACATATGAAATAGAATATTTTCTGACAAAATCTTGACCCTGATGTATAGGACTAGTTCTTCTTCCAGAGGATAGCACTGTCAGCAGGGTGGACAGCACAGCCCATTTTGTGTGTGCCTCTCACAGACATGCGTAAAAAGCATGAGCATATATACCCCTTTTCACAGAAAAACAGGAGGGAAATTTGGTGCAGGTGCATATTGCAGACTGCCTGTTACAGGATTTCAGTGTGCAACACAATGAAATCTAGACTAACAACAAAGTCTATTTAAAGCTATTTGGGGTACTGTTATCTATTTTACTTATTCTAAGTTTCTGCTCTGTAGACATCAGTGACCCCTCTAGCTAGATGAGGGATAGGAATGGATCTCACCTAATATCACAACAGTGAGCCCAACACCAGCCCATATAAACGTCAGTTGCTCCCACTGTATCTCAGGCCCTCAGAAGTTGCCTGTGAGATGGATTTGTAACATCCCTAAGAGTGAGGAACCCACAACAGTCTGAAATTAGGTTGGGCCTTTTAAAAAGTCCACAGTTGTGTTCATCTAATTGAAATAAAGTACAAATATCTATTATGATGTGAAAAAAACATGCCTTTGTAACAGCTTCTGAAAATAAAATCATCTTTCTTATCAAGCAAAGCAAGACTCCTACAGAAGTAAGATTTTCTCTAATTATATCTAATTTTGTACAGCTTTTAATAAAACTAAAAGTGCTTTTAAGTCATGTAGTATTACTTCACAGTCCTGTAAGCTGATACACATTTTTTCTCTGTGCAGAGATAAATGCTGGGAAATGGCTGAAGTGCACATGACCTTTCACTACCTAATACATGAACCAGTTTCTTAGGAGAACTTGGAAGAGAATTCATAATGGACTTTTGCAATTGCCATAAAAAAAACCCGAACAGTGAATTCACTGGTCGTAAACACATTTTTTCAACACAATTGCAAAAGGCCCTGTATTACAGATTTCTGAATTGTACCTCTCAACCTGAGGTATGAAATATTATATGCAATTCAACCATATTGAATTATAGAAAAATATTCCAAGATGAACATGTCTACTTAAGAACTGCTGTCCAGTGATGCAACATTCATAAACTCTTGACTTTTTTGTCCTAAACTAGAAACATTGTTATGGCTTTTAGAACATATCAGAAACTGCCAGTTATAGACACCATGGGATGCCTCCATAGCTTTTGCACTGTGTGTTACATGCTACATTGATAAAAGCTATTACTACTGAAGCTCTAACCAGACAGATTAAGTAATTATTAATGCCAAGTATATAAGAATAAAAATAATGAAGGTAGAAGATGAAAATTAATTTTAATTTAAATTAATTTTAATTTAAATTAATTTTAATTTAAAATAAGTTGACATTCTTCAGCTGAGATCGACCAGTGACGTTTTGTGACTGACATAAGCAACAAAGAACACATAGCTCAGTGTTATTTTCAGCTCATTAATTGACATACATCATAGGTCCACACCACAAGTTAGGTCACATACTAATAATTCATACCTCATTCTGCCCATTCAGCCCTGTAAATCAGACACATCTCTGCCCTGAACCACACATAAACATGTGGCTTCATATTTGCATTGTTCTTTGTTAGATCAAGGCATACAACCCACTTTTTGTAAGAAGTGAACTTAAAAGGAATAAGACATGATTTAATCTATTTGCAGTTCCTGCTATTTGTTATTTCTGCTGACAGTCCTCATGTAACCCTCCCATCTTCTCCTCCTGGCAGGAATTACTGAATAACAGATGGAAGAATTGCCAATCACAGCCTTTCAGTGTGAAAATGTAGACAAACCTACCCACAAACCTGTATTCTGTTTTCCTCTACTGGAAAACCAAGTCACAAGAAACAAGTGTGATGTTTCTGTCACAGCATTGATTAGGAACCAACTGAACCACAATTTTTCCAAAGTACTGGAAGGTATCTGCTTACAGTTGGTTAAGACTGACCTGTCATCTATTTATATCATGAGGAAACCAGATTTCCGTAACAAATAAAGGAATACATTCTGAGAAAGTATCTGTCTTCCAAGTTTAGAGAGTTATTATAATTGGTCCTGCAAACGCCCAGGGGGCAAGATCCCACTGTACAAGTGTTGTACTAAATGAAAACACATCCCTTTCCTAAAGACCCTTCCATCTATATGTGTAGGACAAACCAAATCCTATATTCAATTTGATATTGTAAAGGAACAAAGCTTGTCCAAAAATCTTTCATGTGGATTCGTTGTAGGAACATTGCAACTTGCTCCCCATGGCAAATCTACTGATGTAGTGGAATTACACCGGAAAGAATGTGGCCCATTTTCAAGCCAAAACTGTTTATAAGGGGCTTTGTTGTGTGAAAACTGGGTATGTGGTAGGGCCACAAAAAGGACCAAAACAAGCATCCAAATAATGGCCTCTGTTATGCAGACTGCCTCCTTCCATATGGAGATTAATCCAGTTTGCTTGTGCCAAGCATTGCAATGGAAATACTGGCAGTCTGAGCTAACAAAATGTCACTGGCCATCATTATAATACCAAGGCTGCATTATGCTGCAAATGCTCCCTTTAGCTGTCCAGCAGGAGACCCATTAGAACAGATGTAAAAAAAAACAAAAAAAAAGAAAATGAAAAGGGAAAGGGAAAGGGAAAGCTTTTACCCTCACCTATCACCAGGATTTCAGACTGGTACAGAGCTGGTGTGTTTCACTATCAATTATTTAATGTTCTTACAGTTCAACACTAGAGTAAGCAAAATATTCAGTGCAAAAATGATGGGTGTTATTTATGCAGTACCTTTCTGTATCATGACTGTCACTTTCTGATGGCAGTTCAGTACTTCAGTGATCATAGCTTACATTCCCTATCACATACATCATAAAAAACTGCAGACCTATCTCCAACTGGTGGATCCAGACAGTTTTGTTTATTCATGGTATGCTTCTGTTCACATTATCTTTTCAGTTTCTTAAGATCGAGTGTGCTATTCTCACCTGAACTTTTTCATAAGCCTCAGACCAGAGCTACATTTGCCAGAGAGACATGGTCCTTTAGATGATTGAGGCTAGAATGACGTGGTCTGTGGTGCAGGCCGTAGTAATTCTGGTAATGACAGGAAAACACAGTACAGGTGCAATAACAGGACATAAAGTTGCACAAGTGCCTGTTTCAGAAGCAGAAGATGCTATATGGGATGCAGTAAGCCACAGCTTTTCCAATGGCAGCCCACAACCCAAGTCCACTCAGTGAGGCGAAACCAAATGGTCATTAAATTAGCCCAGTTAAATGCAGACCCTCAGGGTACACAGGCGAAGGAGCTGCTCTGCACAACCTCGGCTCCATTTCCACTTTACCTGTACCTCATATTTTTCCTTGCTAGCCCCCAAAACTGTGGGAGAGGCCCCAGCAGGCCACCTGCACCCACGAGAATGTAATCAATGCCACTGAACTTGCACAGGGAAAAAATATTCTAGAATTTGAATGTGTTGAGTGATAAAGCATTATTTGCACATGCTGTTCTAGCCAGTGCAATATACGTTTTTTCCAGACAGTTTCATTTCCTCACCTCACTTTCCTGTTCAATTAGCAAGGTAAAATATAATCTGTTAATTAAAGAGAAGTTTTATCAAAGGCAATTAGGAATCTAAGTAAAGCAGGGGAGGTGAAAATACATGCCAGTTTGCTAACTGTAAAATAATGCAAAGAAAAAAAATCTTAAAAGATTGATTTACAGTTTAAACTTTGGCAAAGAAATGCAGAAGAGTCTTAAATGTGTAGAAGAGATAGAGCAAGTCCAGACTATGAGATCCAGCTTCAAATACTAAATATTTCCAACCACCTAGCATATGGCGACTCCCATGCAAATTACTAACTGTTTTGAAATACATCTCATCCTGTAATCTGGGCAAGGATTCTAGTTTACCAGATTAAATTTGTAAACCCAAACACCTGAAATTTTTGATAGATCTGGACAAGATCTGTCCCTGAGTGAGAGAAAAAGCACTGTGGCTGGATGTATACTGTCATTTTGGAAACTGAATAGTTATTAATCTTTCACACTTTAAAAAAAAATTGTTTTTCATTTTTGGAATAAAAAGATCTGAAGCATTTGTTTTAAATTCAAAACAGCTGAACACTCACACACTTGCAGAAACAGGTTAATGCTCTGCCAGGTTCACCTCCCCCATTCTCACCCCAGAGTACACAGAACAGGCTCTTTTCCAGGGAATGGTTCCTGAAAAATCATGGAGACATTCTAGAAGGAATATTTTAAGTTTCTTGCCACACGCTCAGCACAAATTTCACATTAGGGCAAAGGCTACATGTTATATTTGCTTCAGATGTTACCATCTACAGCACAGTCCCAGCATCACGATAAGGTGATGATAATAAAAAAAACCCCGAATAATAGTATTAGTGAACCAATGGTTGTTTCTGACCTGAGCATAACACAATGCAAATCAGACAAAAAGAACAGGGAAACCATAAGGCTGGCAAATATTTTTCTCCATTGGTTGCACTCCTCATCTACAGCGACCAAGCTAGGGACAAAGGTAGCATGTGAAGTGTCTCCCATGCTTATTCAAGCTATGTAAAAATTGACGGGCATATTCTTGTCCTTCAAAGGAGAAGTCTAGCAACAGTCAACACCCATGTGCAAAGTGGTTTTGGAGTAGCACTTGACTTCTGCAAGTGGCCTAAATCAATGAGTTGCACTTCCTAGCAGGAAGGTTTATATCCTTCCTACTAGCTCCAGGGAGATTTCAGAGCTGTCACACCCAAGACAGTGAGTCATTGTTGGGTTGCTGGGGAGGGCATCATCACTGGTGGACCTCGGTTCCTGACTCAACAAAGTGTGTTGATCCTTACTTTATGGGGATTCTGGAGCCACACCAAACACTGGCTCAGGAAGAGGTGCTGTAGACCTGTAACTTGTACATGGCTCTCTCACAGGGCATCTCAGGGCTGCTCAGGGGGCCCAGCAGTGGAGAGGCAACTCTCCAGTTCCCACCCGCGCAACTGCAGGGCAGGAGTAGCCATGTCACTGACCATCTAATTCAGCTAGCTTTTTGTTCCCTCCCCTTTCCTTCCCTCCCCTCCCCTCCCCTCGCCTCCCCTCACCTTCCCTTTCCCCTTTGCCCTTTTCTCCCCTTACTCCTGCCTCCTTTTCCCCTTTCCCTTTTCCCTTTCCCCTTTTCCCTTTTCCCTTTCCCCTTTCCCCTTTCCCCTTCCCTCTTCCCCCTCGCTCCCTTTCCCCTTCCTCCTTTCCCCTTCCCCTTTCCCCCTTTCTGTAGCTTGGAATCACTTTCTCTCCTCTAGAGAGAAAGACAATACTGGAGACTTTCTCAAGGTCTATTCCTTTTTTTGTTAGGCTGTGTGCTCAGAAAACTATAGAGGATTTTGTAAACAAGCAATTAAAGGCTGCTTGTAAACCAATTCTGCTGCCAGAAGGATTCAGTCTCAATTGCAGTATTCATATGATGCTATCACTACAGCAACCAAGCCTGTAAGCAATACTAGTGGTCATCGTTAACACATCAGTACTTGGTATAGAGATTAGAAACAAAACCCTTGTCAGACTCTTTATTTCCTGCCATTGCAGGCTCAGTAATGGAAACACTGCTTCAAAAACTTTGCTGTGAAGTATAAGTACACTAGTCTTTGTCTGACATAAGTTCTGAGACGAAAGTTGAGCTAAAATGCTCCACCAGGTCAGCAGGGCTGCTTCTCATTTACGTTTCATTGTTATGATTTGACATGTTACTCATGCATTATCAATGCATATCTGCCAGCAAGGTGTCAACACATTTGTTAATGCATGTGGGTCCTGGTCCTTCTGAAGGAAGATGAAACTATCATTTAATTCAGGTACTTACAAAGTGGTATCAATCTTTTGCGTTCCTCATGAAAGGTATCCAGGGAATTTTGTAAACCCCATGTTTTATAATGCCATACAGAAATATTTAACTCATCTGCACCCTGAAGGCTAGATAAATACAAAGAGGTGACGTTTATAGAGCAACATAAGTAAATCCAAAATAATATGCCCAGCCTGTGCACAGTAACTTAGAACAAAGAGTTATTTTGGTGCTCTCTCCTGCAGGACACCAATATGCCTGAGTCAACTACATAGTACTGATGAAAAAGGTGCAAAAAGTTGAGGGTTTAATCTGCCTGCTTAAAACTCACAGCTGAACTTCCAGTGTGGATGAGCTATATTACAACCAGAAGTGAGAGTCATCTAACCTAACCTCAGACAAGCATAGTGTAGAAAATCTTACCCTTAAACATGTCAGTTTAATGATGCTTTGCAGTCATTTCATATAAAAAAGGTTGTCTAAAATAGAATCATCTATTATTCCCCACTGGCTGAAGAGACCTTTGGAGTGACTAGCTCTGGTTTAGAAACATCTTAGAAATCAAAATCATGGAGAGATGAATCATTCCTCTTGAGCCCTCTTAGGTGCCAGCAAGTTTATTGTCTAAGCATTCAACACAGAAATATCAGGAAAGTTCTTCCCTCTGGATCCAGATAGCCCTGCTTTGAATCAATCCAGTTGGGCTACAGCTGGAGAGCTATTCATGACTTCATGATTTATGGAAGAGGAAATAGTAATCAAGATTATTTTCTCCTTCTTTTGCTCAGTTTTGCCTAAACTTTGGTGAAATGAATCTGTCTATAATTATTTTTTATGTATTACAGGACATCTTTTTTAACTCCAGTTCCATGTAGCTCATGTCCTCCAAATGGAGCTATTCATGGGATAAAACACTTTAAAAATGTGAAAGGCTTAAAGAATGAAAACAATTCAACAATGCAAACTGTGAAACCACCATGTCACCTCTGGGCTGTTTAAGGACTAATGTTTAAATATGTATGATCTTGTTTTTTCAGTCTTGCTTGTCTTCTATGACTGTATCACACATCAGTTAAGCTGAAAGAGTTTGTGAAACTTGATATTTTCGTAAGTTTTAGCTCTATTTCATCCATCTATTCAGAAAGTGAGTGATACATTTGCCATGTTTTATCTTCCTCTCATAGTAGGGGAACAATACCATGTGCTTCAAGTGATTGGCTACAAAACCTGAATCATAATTACTGAATCACTGAAGTTAACATTTCACAAATAGCCTTGAGTCTGAAACTTATTTATGCAAAGCTATTCTGCAACTTCTTGTGAATAACAAATAGTTAAGAAAGAAAAAATCAGGTTTTTAATTGCAAATCAAATGCAGGGCTGCTTTAAAACTGAACCTTAATTCTACTAACCAGTTTGAGAAACCACATGAATATACGGTGGGCTCCCTTCCAGCAGTGAAAAAGATATTCTTACATTTATCTTATTTTTTTAATGTTTTACATGTTAAGCATGTTAATTTAAACACCTGTAAAAGACAGATCATACATACCTGATGTTCATTTTACTTGTACGAATATTTAATGTAGCAGGTTTAAACAGCATCTGTTACAGCTATATCTTAGTAAAGGCCATCACCTCAATAACAAAGAGAGAGATTAATTTTAAATTATCCTTCATGTTTTGAGTTTTTGTTCCACAAACATTATTGCTCTTTCTGATCTGAACCGTAAGTAAATGTGACATTCACACAATGACTTTAAAGTTGTCATTCTTAAATGGACAAAGGATATAGATAGGAAAAGGAAGGATATATAGAAATACATGAAATAGTTAATTTGTATTTTTTAGACACTGCTAACATAACTCCATTCCAGATGGCAGTGAGAATGCAAATCTGTTCTGTTCTGTGAGGATACGGGTGTTATAATAGGCTTTAATGGATCAGATTTATTTTTTAGTGTTTTTTTTTCACAGAACACTTTAACCATTTCAGTCAACTGCTCTTCAGTTTTCTATGTTCAGTATGAAGCATTCATATAAGATATTGTGTGTCATTACTCTCAGAAAATGCCATACCATGGAGAATTTTCTCTACAAATGATTGCCACGGGCATTTCCTCTTAGAAATCAATAAGTTGATTAGTCTGCTCCATGGGGGGGGTCTTCTCTAAAGCAAGTCAAATTAGGAACCTCTCAATTACCATAGCCTTTTCCCTCATTTGACTCCTTTACTGGTGCTCTGCCTAAAAAGGGTTTTATTGCTAGATCAGCACTCCAGGGTCTTCACACTTATCAAAACAAGAAAGCTTGTGGGTTATTTCTTCTTCACTCTGGGATGCTTCTCAGTCTCCCTGGCTGGTAGGATCTTTGAAGGTGTACCAAAGTCCTAGGAAAATTGTGAGACTAGTAGCTTCAGCTAGATGAGTGTCCTTCATTGGTTTTCAGTCAGTTCTTCCATGTTTCAATGCAGAACAAAACTAAATTGAAGTTTTAAGTTCAAGAGGGATACTGATTTTGACTCACAGGTTCCAGCATTCTCCTCTGGATATCTGTCCAGAACTTCACAGTCCCTTACTGATCCCTCAGCACCCGGCATTGTGCTGCTTTCTGAGGCCCCAACAGTCAGCAGTTTCTTCCCAAACCTTCCTATGAATGTCACATCCTAATCAATGTCACTCTTTTAGGAAAGCCCCTTTCAACACAGAATATGGTTTTGTTTGCCTTAGGAGCTTAATGAAACATCATGCAGTGGAATACATTTGATACAGTCTCTGGACTACCTACTTCACTGTAAGAGCCAAGAATCTCACAAATACCGTACGCATGTGTTGAAAGAGACAAAGAATAAATGGAAATTGTCTCTGCTCCTTCTAGCTACCTCCACCTCACCACTCAAAAACAGTTTTGGAAGTTTAAAAATCTTGTCTACATTCTCTTTCCTGCTTTTCTTTGTTTTATTGAGGATCTGTATTTGTGTTGTAAACCAGTTGTCCAAAATGTGCTTTAAAACTGCCTTTGAAAGGGACTTCTCTGATACAGTAAAGGAGAATTGCAGTCTCCATCAGTGTTTGTTCTGCTTTTGAATGGCACATTAGTGACATAAATCCTTACTCCACTGTAAGGTAACCTGAAGAGTCTTCAAGAAAACTAGTTGGCTATTTCATATCAGCCTACTGGTGTTTGACATTGAAGACTAAATACATTGAATTAACAGCGTATCTATTCAAGTTAAAAAAGCAAAAATAAAAATAGTTTGCTGTAAGATAATATCTTACTCTGATACATGGTGAATAATGATACTAAGAGATTAATAAATGGGTCTGTAAGCACTGGAACTTACAGTCACGTTTTGTGTAAAAACAGAAAATCTGGAAGTAGAAGTCCAAGTTCCTATGCTCTGGACCTGCTCAGTAATCACTAAGAGCTATAGCTTCCCAATAATTGTGATATAATGATATTTGAGTTTATTTTGGAATTTGCATTTTCTTAATATTTTTTTCAGATTTGCGATATTGCTTAAGCATGTCTGGATTTTTTGTTCACAAATTCAGCTGCTCATAGTGACCAGAATACCAAAAGATTAAAGGATAATGTTCTTACCGTTCTGAAGCTTGGACAAGGAGATGAACTGTCCAAATAGTGGTTCTCTTCTTAAATAAATTGAAAGAAGGAAAGCACAACCCTCAACTCCTCCCTTAGGACTGTATAACTGTATAATTTTCATTATAAAACTTCAAGTGACTTTAATAAGTCTGCTGTTATTAAAAAAAAAGAATCCACTGAAAGTGGGTAGCTGATACTGAAAATGTACCTATCCTAGATAATTTATGCCATACTAAATCTTTTGACTGACTTAAAGTAAATTAAACCAAGTAATGTTCAGGACATGTCTATGACATCACTGTTGTTTACACACTATTCTCATATGCATATATCTGTACCTAGAATTCTGGCCCTGAGTGAGACATTGATTTGAGTGCTACTTATTCACTTAAAAAGCCAAATTCAGGTAGTAAATCTGACTATCTACAGCTGATGAAATAATTGACACTGATTTCTAAATAGAACTATACAAAGCAGGTGGAAAGAAAAGTAGAGATTTGTCTCAAGTACTTGTTGAATTTTCTGAAATACTACTTCAAGGAGACCTGAAATATGTATTTAATATATAGAAAAATGCTATATGTGGCTAGTTTGGATGTAGTATAATATATGCTTCAAAACAAGATCAACATGTTTTTGATAAAGGGAATTGTATGGCAATGTATTGTAAGTAACCAACTAATTATTCTGCTTATCTGCAACTTGTCATTTTGTTACACTTCAGAAAACACATTTGCACTTTAGTATCTGTTCATCCATTTCATTGCTAGGATGCTCAGATGCCTTCTAAAATACCAGTCATTGTTTACAGAAATAAAAATGTTGTTTTCTTATGGCTGCCAAGTGGCTAATTAACTACACAATATACCCCAATTTTTTTTCAAGAGTTTGTTTGTTTATTTTTAGTGTAATTACTTCTTAAATACTAATTTGAAAAGAACAGATTCTCACTGTGAAGAGTCTTCTCAGAATACCTTCAAAAGCCTAAATGTAGTGTCCTTCCTCTGTGTTTATAACTGCAGAAATGTACCTAGGGGATGAATGTGCTTATATTGTGATCAAATAGGATCCTGGAAAATGGTAATTATGAAGAGGGAAATAATTCTTTCAGAACTAAATGTATCTGTAAAAAGAAACCAGAGATGTCATAGAAGACAGATTAGAAGACCTGCTGCTACATGAAGGGAGCTATTTGCCCCTCTAAGGACACCAACCAGCACTACATTGAGTAATACACCAGGGAATAGCAATCAGTACAGGTGCAACATCAGTTTTTGCTCAACAGGGTGTTAGAGATGGCATTGATTAACTCATACCACATAGCCACTACGAGAAGGTAGATTTCACTTACCCCCATAGAGCATAATGTTATTTTAAACATGCATGCAAAGTGAGTTGGACTTTCTTGGCAATGGTTTCAATTTGTTTTTAAAGTTGTATAAAATGGAGAAGAGGATTTATCTAATTAATGGAGCATGATTCTCAGCAAGATATTCTGAAAAATGAGAACAGTTTTATGGAGAAAGAAAAATCCTCTTTTACTTGCCTACTTTGCTGAGATCCTACCTTCTTTCTATAACTGAGGATGCATCTCTTATTCTCACCTCAAATCACAAAGAGGCAAGTGCAATCATTGGCAAACAGTGAAGATTAGAGAACAAGAATACACAGAGGCTAAAGAAAAATCTTGCTATTCTGCTTTTTGCAAACAGATAATGAGAAAAGGGAAAGCAGTGGGAAACAGCACTGAATTGCTAGCAGTTATTCAGCAGCAGTGAGGAGATAGATAGTCTCATAAATTAGAAATTATTAAATATTAATCAGAAAATGTGATTTAAAACATAATATATTAAGCTGTCCACCTCCTCTATGTAATATTGCACGTACTTAATACATGAAGGGCTCTAAAAGACTATGAACTAATTGTTGGACTTCAGGAGTCTCTATGGACTAAGTTATTCAGGTTTGGCAGCCTTATATTTCTGTCTGGGCAAAAGAAGTGTTTGCAGGGCTTATTGCCCTGGGAGTCAGTGAGCTGGCACTGCAGATGTAGAGAGGTGCCCTGTTATGGGATGGGACACTGGCATATGTATTATTGCAATTTGCTTTCCTCTGACTTCAGTGGCCTTTGGCTGTGCTATAGCAAGTAATTTTCACTCCAATACCAAAACCTATGATTTTGATCTGCAACACAATAAATAAGCTTAATTCAAACTGGGGTTTCTGAGTATTACTGTAATGCAAATAAATATTTCTCCAAACACTTACAAAAATCTCGTAAATAAAAGATATTAAGGTTGTATATTTAAGCACACAAAAGTTAAAAACAGGTATATTTATAGTTTCTTATGTACTTTTATTTCTATCACATTGTATTCCCACCTGATATAATGAATGAGTTCTTCAGGAGAAAAGTAACTATGTAAATATGCTAAATTTTATTATATATCTCACGCCTGTTCAAACAAAAAAAAAAATCCAGAAAAAAAGAAAAGGATAGAGTTTATATTTAAAAGTAATATTATTTCCCTTTCACAAATCAGCAGTTTGACTCTTGGCCCTTAATCACCCTGAAACAGCACTGGTTTTGGTGTCATCTGGAGGCTTTACTGCTTTTCGACAACTCCACCGGGAAAGATCTGTTATAATGGAAAAAGAGGCAAACCAGTTAGATCCAGAGCCAAGTATGACCCAGTTTTGATGCTGCTACATAATGAGAACTGGCGTGGACTAGGCTGAACTGCTGGCAGTACTTTAGCATGAGGCAGAGGTACTGACCTTATTACTCTCTACAACTACCTGAAAGGAGGTTGTGGAGAGGAGGGAGCTGGCCTCTTCTCCCAAGTGACAGGGGACAGGACTAGAGGGAATGGCCTGAAGCTCCGTCAGGGGAGGTTCAGGTTGGATATCAGAAAAAAATTCTTCACAGTAAGAGTCATTGGGTACTGGAACAGGCTGCCCAGGGAGGTGGTCGAGTCGCCTTCCCTGGAGGTGTTTAAGGAACGGGTGGATGAAGTGCTTAGGGACATGGTTTAGGGAGTGTTAGGAATGGTTGGACTCGATGATCCAATGGGTCCTTTCCAACCTTGTGATTCTGTGATTCTGTGATTCTGACCTGTGGCTGGTCATGCACACATCGCTGGGGGACAACGGGGACAGGGTCATCCTGAGAACAGAGTGGATGTTCATACCAGCCCTGATCTCTTCCTCCTCAGGGCCCAGTACAGCTGCATCATCACCTGCCTGTAGAAAGAAGCTATCAGGAACAGCAGAAGTTCCTGCCTGTGAAACACAGGAAAGTGTATTGTCTGTAAGAAGCTGTTGTTCTCTCCCGCTTTCCTTCATGTCCCGTTACTGTGATTCCAGACATAGGTTTGGAGAGCCAAGGAGCAATGAAGCCTAAGAGCAGGAGACCAAATACCTGTGAGATTGCATTGTGTCCAGCATAAGGTAGAGAGGTCTGCTGAGCTTAGGATCCAGCTCTTCCCGCTCTCTGGTAGTCCTAGGGTGTGTCTGTTTGGTTATTTTGCTGATCTGCTAAATCTTTCCAAGGAATCCTGAGAGAGAAGAGACTGAGTGGCATATCCCAACAAAAACTGAATTAAATCTTCAGGGACCAGGAAAAAACACTTTCTGGAGTCTATGAGTTCCTGCTGCTGGGTATCAACAGTGTGAATCTTCTCCAAATCAACAACTATCTTCTCCAAACAGAGCTATGAGGAAATCCTTTACAGATGGCAGCAGCTGGTATTTACAGGGAGAGTGAGTGCTGACTGCCTTCTGACTAAACTGTCCTTACAGTCATGGACTGTTACCATTTCTTGCACAAGCAAGAAGGAAATTTATTGAAGTCTGTGGGAACAAAATTTCATACAATTCCACAAATAAGAATACAAAAATGTTTATGACTGTTGCTCCTCATTCTTCAGAGACTTAGCACTGTCCAGAGCAGTTCAGGACTGAGTTGCACTGGGTGGTATACCCTGGGTAGATCCACCACATCCTCAGAACTGTCTCTACAGGTCCCTGCACTGGGGGCCTTCATAGAGTTGTGGCTAAATGCCAGTTGTTGCCACACAGTGGCCACTCAGAAGAGAACAGAAAGCCATTTCACACCAGACTCAGTGCAAAGTCTTCCCACAGTCACCTAGGCCACCAAAAAGTAAGGCCAACAAGAAGTCCCACCCTATGTACCCAGCCCTTGCTTAACTGATGATTGACGGAGCCTGAAAACAATGGGACTAAGAAGTGGGTGAGAGACCACTTGCAGAAGTGGATCTGTAAGCATGTTGTCACCAACAAAAGGGTCAGGCCATTCTGAAACATCCAGACTGCACTGAACTGTACGATTGCTGTGCACTGATACACCAACTCCTTCAACACCTGACATGGGAGAAACGCAGCGTGGGTTGCATCAGGTCATGATCCATGTTGTCCTTGTGTTGTTCACCCACACAGCAACACAAGTCCAGAAAGAGGAAAGAGTATCAGCATAGCAATGAACAAATGAAGGCATCAAGGCTCATAAAACATGAGGTGTTCTTTATCCAGATAAAGAATATTTCTATTTGGTGTTTTCAATTCAATTTCTATGTTCATTCTAGATTGATCAAATCTATATCAATGTTCTTACATATTGACTGCGGATACTATTGTGACCTGATTGAAAATTATGCAGCCAGACTGAGTAGTTCTTTTGGAGAAATAGAGGGTAAATCGGTCCAGCCATGCACAGGATGAGGCCAAACTGCTTCATATAAATCTCATTACTCATCTAGATGATCTGTCACTGACAGATACCATGTCAGCTTGTTCTAGTGGGCTGAATCAAGAGAAGTTTCAACAAGTTAGTCAAAGGGAAACCCATTAAAGCCACTAAATATGTAGATAATTCCTTGGACTGCAAAGCAGAAGTTGGAGAATAATGGAGTGAAAATGTAACATACAATTACCTTTTTATGTAACATATTCTTCTCAAGTCATCCACTTGGGTTTTTTTCAGAGACAAGGTCTTAGTTCTATCCTAGAATGGTCACTAATATTCTCACAGCGTAGGAGGTTGTTATGTAAAACTTGGTCTTCTGACAACAGTGATCTTGTCATTTAGCTAGCAGTGACAGAGCAGAAACCCTTAGAAGGGTACACTGTCTCTATAAATCACAGGTCTCAAGAAGTGTGAGTGCTGTAGCTATGCTGCCTATCACCCAAGTGGCTCTCAACTCATTTCAGTGGAAGGCAGTTTCTGGCTGGAGCTATAGTTGTGCAGGTGGTCCTTCTTTATTAAAACCTTTTGGTGGGATTTCTTTTAGAATCAGTAGAGCAACCCTTATGACATACAGCTCACTGGTAAAACACCCTACTCCTTTGATGAACTGAGAAGGCTAGACATTTACCACGGTGTAGCTGGTGAAGAGACATGTCGGCCCATGCACTCAACTCCATAGGTTATGAGGACACTGCCATGCCTGGCCTTTTGATTTAACTATTTCAAGGGGGCATAGTGAGGAGCAGTGGCTCCCTGTGCAGCTTTTTCAGGGCTTCCAGCTCTCCTAGACCATATGTAAGAGCTCATCACCATTTCACAGAATCGAAACAGTCAGTATAGTTCTTCAAGGGACTTCAGTGGGCACTTTTAATTAAGAATGCAGATATGGTCTTGTGGAATATCTCTACTCAATTCAGAAATATTCAGAAAAAATCACTCCTTTAAGTGCTTAATGGGTCTAATCTTCATCCTGCTAAAACAAGTTGCTGTAGGTTTCTTCCTTCAAATACATTCTCTTTAACATTCTGTTAAATAATTGAAATTCTGCATTAGGAAGAGTTCATTTAAACATAGTATTACAGCTAACAGCTTTGAAAATTCCCAAATTAGAAGGACTGACTCAAAGAAAATGCTTTTGTAAACATCAGTGGCTTTCATTACACGTGAATTATTAGAAGCTGCTAAATATTGCCACAATGTCATTTGACCCTATAATCCAAAGCAACAGCTTGCCGAAGAAATATCTCGTTCTGAAAGCCAAAGGTGTTCTACTATTATGAGGAGCATAACCTAACCAGAAACTGTTTTTTTTCTTAATGTCAATACAGGTTTCTGATGTTGACTGTTTTTAACAGACCTGCAGAAATTACAACTTTAAATTAAGCACAATTGATAGGAGTGTTAATGAGAGCTACAAGGAAATGAAGAAAAGTTATTTCAGCATGTACCATACAAAGAAAAAATATTAAAATACAATACACTTTTCTGGCTATAAAATACATCAAGTTTAATAGCATTTCACAGAGAAACTGCTTACAATTACTCAGCCAAATGAGTGAGCTAGCCGTGTCTCAGAAGTAACTAACTTATGTACAAAAGCTTTCATCAGTGCTGAATTTGTTGATAACCTCCTTTTGTCCAATATATATTCAACTTGATATCTCCAGAGTGATAAAAATCTTATATCCATGTATATTCTCAGCTCTATGGGTTCTGATGCTCAGATCTCATTATAGAAGATTAAATTTCAAAGATTAAATTCTCCTGTATGCATTCAAGACTATTTCCGTCAACGTGTTGCCATTGGGGGGGTAACGGTAATTGCCTTTGGCTTAGTTGCTTACTTGGAGGAGGTCTGAATTTTTGGAAAGGATGTATGTCAGCAAACTGGTTCAGTCTTTTGTTACATTAGCTTGCCAGTTCTGAGGTACAAAGGAAAGATCACTAAAAGGTAGAAGTTTTCTCATTAATGTGTTTTTCTCACGGAGCATGGGTCTCTGAAATCACACTACAAAACCACAGTTAAATTAAAACTTTTCTCTACCCTGAATGAGACTTCAAAACATTAGCAAAATATTCTCTCAGGTTTTATTCATACTTTGTAGACTTTAAAGGAAAAGCTTCTTCCCGACATAAAAATCTGTTGGTTTTTTAGCTCCTTTTCTCTCAACAGTCTTACCCAGGTAAGTATTGGTCATGGATCACATACAAGAAGTAAGATTGCCACCCAAGCTAGAGCACAGAAAGTCATGAAATTCCCTGACACAATTGTGTGGGTGGGGTGGGGTTGGAGGAGAACTGAGCACTTCTTCATTGAGCTTGATGAGAATTAGAAACCAAAAATAGGAGTGTCTCAAAATTAGGGAATCTGGCCTATGAGGGGGAAGATCGTGGAAACAGTGATGTTTACAGTGAAGTGGGACAAGGGATATACAGGGGGAGTGTAAAGAAGATCAAAGCATTGGAAATAATGAGCCACTCCACTGGAAAGAACAAAAGAAGTATGGGATGTCACAATTGGAGAGAGGAAAATAGATAATTAAATAAGGAAAAGGGAAAAAAAATAAAGAGAAAGGAAGATGAAATAGAATGAAAGATAATACAATGATGTCTCACATCTGTAAGAACGACAGTGTTGACTAGAGAAAAATGGGATGGCACACTTGGAAAAACAGCTCAGAAAAATGAACATTTAGACAAAGCCTAGTCTTTTTCCAGGGGGAAATTCTTTTTACTGATTTCTCTTTGCCATCTGTCAAGCAGCTACCACACAGTCACTTCAAAGAAGTCCATCTGGGAAGACTAACGTCAATGATTTACTAATGGGAGGAGCTCATTTAAGTCAAGATACTAAACTATCACCTGGAAACTGGGATGAGATGAAGGGAGAAACTGCTCAGGAACTTTAGGATTAGAACCGGATAAAACCACCAAGGAAACTCAGCACTACTGTGTGGCTGCTGGTTCTGTCATGAGGTTTCTGATGCTGGGTCTAACTATGAGATCTCAGATCTGGATTTAAGAGCAGATAGTTATTTGATTTTTAAAATGTTTTTGATTTTAAAAAGCATGTAGGCACTTCCAGTACCTTTCACTTCACTTAGCAGACCTTGTTATTTCTCCTCCATAGGCAATCAGAGCAACAAGTCTGAAATACCAAGAGGCAAGAGCATTTTAGCAAATAGAAAAAAGCCAAGCAGTGCAGAAACAATAGTCCTGACAGTTTTAGTGCCATAGGTACAAACAGTAATAAAGTTTTAGGAACACAGTAGTTGCATACAGGCTTATTTTCAGAAATTACTTTGAATTATAGTTACCTTAATGAATGCACTAAACCAAAGGCATGGCATTATATAAGAAATGCCAGATGGGAACCATAATGAAATTTGTAGATGAAATCATTTGAGAGAGAAAACAATAATCCCAAAGGTAAATGCACTGAAATAATGACTTCTGTTCATGGAAAAGAGGTATGAACTCTCATAATCTAAATTACAAGAAGGGGTTTTATGACTTTTTATGTGAACTTACCACTGATATGTACCTTAATTGTTCTGGGTTTCTGTTTTGGTTTGGGTTTTGGTTTTCTGTTCTGTATAGAACAGAAAATAGGTTCTATTGAGTTCTTACAGTATGCATTTCTTTGTAGCATCTTGCTATATATTCTGTGGGGTTTTTTCTCTCAGGTTAAAATAATTAGGTATAAAAGAAAATAAAATAGATTCAGTGAATATTAAGCAAATGTTCAAAATTATTTTGAAAAGGATATTTTTCATTTACTGACAATTGTAATTTTATACTTCTATTATATCGACAATTTAAATTAAGTGAGTCAGAGGAAAAGTAACCAATCATGAGCTGATTGTCACTAATTAAAGATCAAGAACAATTTTTAAAAATCCATAAATAGATCAAAAGGACTTAAGGAAATCATAATTGGGAGTTGAACTGTACGCACGAGAATATGATATGCTGTATTTTCTATTATGATTTGTGTGCATCTGTTTACGGTAATATGTCAGAGACAAACACTTTAAATGGGTACAATGTTAAGCTTCATCAATGCATGCAACCCATTGTCTCATAAATCATACCTTACTATGCATTTTTTTGCTATGCAAAGAAGAGAAAAGACACAGAAAAAAATGGCAGCTCTGGAGCCTTTAGCCTAGCAGTCCCTCTACCTTAAGCAGTGCTATTTTACAAATTTTTGCATGATTAGGACTTCAGATCAGAATCTGACTTAACAGGGATGATTTTCAGTTCCGTTTTTAACTGCAGCCTCTAATTCACCTCACTGAGAGGAGAGCAGGTTTTACTCATAGGACAGTTCCAATGCATAAAAAGCAAGGCAAATTATGAAGCAAGAAGGAGTCAGCTGCAGCCACCAGACAAGTTCCAGTTTCAGTGTCCTAAAATGTCTCGGAATGTTTCCAGCACACTGAATACACTCGAGCCTTCCAGCACTAGTTAGTGTTACCCAAGCACAAAAGCACAGACTAGAGAACTGCAAATAAATGCAGGTTTGAAAGTCTCAGGAGCTCTAATCAGAACAATAATATTGCTGTCCATGAAAACTGTGTTCAAACAGACCAGGTTCGGTCACAGATCCTGTTTGCTTCATCCAGGTAAACACCCTCTGTGGAGGTGGCTGGTCCCAGCCTGAATACCCCATGCACTACATGAGAGTAGCCTGCAAGCTTGGCCAGGGGAACAGGCAGGAGCAGGACATAGATCATACCAAAGAAAGTCCTTTCCAGCAGGGCTTCTCCTTTCTGAAGAGCAAACACCACCTCTGCACAGGGTCCTCCTGCTCTATGGTCCCTTCCACACCTTAATTACCAATGCCAGGTGCAAGGAGCTAGTGGATCCTGGGGATCCTGTAATCATGGGCTGCAGATCTGGTGAGAAGGCAGCTGGCTATTTGGTGGGGCATCAGAGAATAGGAGATCTGAGACGTCTGACAGTATCCGCAGGAAGGGAAGGTAGGAGTGCAAATCACAATCTTCCACTTAGAATGGGACACAAGGAGGATATCATGAAAAGCACTGAGGGCATTAAAGCAGCACACCAAGCAGCGTGTGCTATGGCAGGTCTCCCTCCTTGAAGGAGAGACCTGAATCATAGATTTCTTGGAAGAACACCAGAGGAATGAAGAGGCAAAACCACCACCTCCTCTATCCAGGAATTACCTTGGTCAGTGTCAGCTGATACATTGCCCATATTCCAAAATCTTTTTGAATTGCAATTCAGTGACTGCATCAGAAGAGCAGAGAAAACGCTATCAAGTGAGAAAGCTTAGTTTACAAAGCCCCAGCAGCCCAGCTGCCCTGCCAGTGACTCTGGTCCCCTCTCTATGCTCTGAGTGAACCTCTGAAACTCTTTCATTTTCAAGGCAGGGGAATCAAACACAGTCACTGCATTTCCTTCTGTTTCACTTGCTCGTCAATCTGTTATACTCCAAGTCTTGTTATGGGCAGAAGGGAATACATCACATAGCTCACTGGCTGGTACGGCTTGATATTCACTGTCAGCCACGTGCTAACACGTATACCCATGCGCTACGCACGCTCCGGTCTCTCTAGCTGCTGCACCATGGAGATGAGGATGGATGCCTCTGGCCCATGGTCTGACTCCGGTGTGTAGCGCTCAGATGCCAAACGCACACATGCATGGATAACAGAGGGCTCACATCCAGAAAAGAAGTTAGAAATGGAGCTTAATGAGGTGACAGGACAGACCACACTAACTGGGCACAGGCCATAATCACCCAAATGTACTGAACAGTTCACGAGCAATGAGCCCCTTTTATTCCCTTATCCCTCTATTTTACCATGTTTGTTCTTCTCCAAACCATTTAAATCCCTCCCTTTCCCCACTTTTGGTTTCTCCCTTAAACATCCCACAGTAAGTCTCACACAACCTCTGTATGGTCCCCCAGCATCCCATAATGAGCCCCAGTCTGTCCTGTGCCCTAGAGAGCTGCCCTCAGGGACTCGCGCTGCTGGGTCTTACGCAGCTCATGGTGTCGATGCTTTCCTGGGACAGCCCTATGGGGCCAGGGCAGGGGCTTGTAACTCTGGCTGGGACATTGGGGCTCCCCCACTGCCCTCTCCCTCTGCATTTCCCTGTGTGCATGGGGATGAGCCTTTAGCACACACCTTAACGAACACCAGCGTCATCAGTGGGAAAGATTTTGACAGCTACTGAATAAAAACAGGTCGGTGCCTTGAGGTCATTTATTATTCTGTTCTTGCACAGTGGAAAGCAAAAGAGTGAAGGGGAAGGAGAAGGGGAAGAGGGAGGGGGAGAGGGAGACTGACAGCACTTTCTCTACTATAGAAAATAATGGTTAAAAGTAGAAAAAGGAGGACGGAGTGGAAAGACCTGTCATTAGTCCAGATGCTTCTCCACAATCTGAAATCCCTTGGCAGTACTCATGAGACAGCCAAGCACAGCTAACTGCTGGCACTGCACCAGTGCCCCTGGGTGAATTTGTCTCATATGGCACCAGGCCTATCAACAGAAGAAAGACTCCAATTCAACCACTGATGATGAACATCTGCAAGGCTGTTCATAAAAACCTTAGCCCTGCTCTCCTGTGCCCAGTTCCCAGTCAAAGTGTCACCCCAGCCCATGCTCCTTTAAATGGCAGGGAGCATGGACCCAAGGACCACCTTGATGAGATGGAAAAATGGAGCTACACCCAACCATAGCTCCATTAATATGTCCCCCTTCAACTCTTTTCCAGGAGATATCAGAAGGGACTGCCCAGGGATTGTGTCTCAATGCTAAAAGAGCACAGAGTGGGCCTCTGAATCACAGAAAAGGGACAAAGAAACTTAGCAGCAAGGCTAGACCTGCTCTCAGGAACAGAAGGAGGTGCGATTTGGCTGCAGACTAGCTTCTGAGCCTCTAGGCTTGTTGCTCTACAGCCTTCCTGGTTGTGAAAGGTCACCCAATGGAAGTCATGCTGCCAGCTGTACTAAAAAGATGCTTCAAATATATGTTGGACAGGGAACAAATGGAAAGAATAGCAGCCAGATGATTCAATGCTGGCTGAACATCTTTTCTCAGCTGCCAATAGCAGAGGGTCTGAGTCAATGGGCTGCAACAGCCTGTCTTGTAAATAATCCCCCATCTTTTTTCTCTGCTGCAGAACTCAAAGCAAAAAAAAAAAAAAAAAAAAGAAAAAAATACATATGAGAGTCAATAGTCCTATAGTACTCTGCCCCTTGTAACAAACAGGACATTCTTACTGCCTTCAGTATTGTTTCTGATGGTATGTTTTTATGTTGCAGCAGTGTACCAGGGTGTCAGTGTCTGCTTTAGTTATTCTGAAGAGCAATTTCAGGTATCATGTGATGGATTGCATTTAGAAGCTTTTTAATTGAATCATTCACATCTCAGTGTTCCCTCCTGAAAAAAAAGAAAAATCGGGTTGCTTTTGAAATTAAGGTCTGACTAGTAAGGTTCCTCTAGCAATTCAGAGACTGCAAGATACAGCCTAGTCTTTTGAATAACTCAAAACACAGATTTCTTCTTCTTCATAGAACTGGGTCTGAAATTTTGTATCTAAGTAATGGAGCTGCACTGACCCTAGGGTGCTGTTAAGCACAGATAGCTATAAGGTCCCCTCAGAGCCTTCTCTTCTCCAGGCTGAACAAGCCCAACTCTCTCAGCCTGTCCTTGAATGGGATGTGCTCCAGCCCTTTGATCATCTTTGTAGCCCTCCTCTGGAACTGTTCTAACAGCTCCATATCCTTGTTATGTTGGGCATTCCAGAACTGGACACAGTATTCCAGATGAGGCCTCACAAGAGAGGAATAGAGGGGCAGAATCACCTCCCTCGACCTGCTGGCCACGCTTCTTTTGATGCAGCCCAGGATACAGTTGTCTTTCTGGGCTGCGAGCGCACATTGCTGGCTCGTGTCGAGCTTCTCATCAACCAGCACCCCCAACTCCTTCTCTGCAGGGCTGTTCTCAATCACATCATCCCCCATCCTGTACTGAAACCACGGATTGTGCCAACCCAGGCGTAGACCTTGCACTTGGCCTTGTTGAACCCCATGAGATTCACAGAGGCCCACTTCCCCAGCTTGTCCAGGTCCCTCCTGATGACATCCTGTCCTTCTGGTGTGACAAATGCACCACTCCTCTTGACTACATCTGCAGATTTGGTGAGGGTGAACTTGATCTCACCGTCTGTATCATCAATAAAAACATATCTCTACAAGACTGACAGATATGACAGGATGAGTCACATAAGACTCAACAATTTTTGGAATAAATGCTGTAGAACACCAGAGAAGATACTTTGGGGCACCATAACAGTAGGAAATTCACATTTAGATAATCAAATCACAAGTTATTACTGTCAATATAATATAAAGAGTATATTTGTACAGCCACATGTTAGGTGTTTAGGTCAAGGTGGTCTGAATAGTGGTTTGGGTTTTACTGAATACTCTTGTTCATAGTACTTAAATTGTGAACTTTGAGCTTAATTCTAGCAAATCCATGACCGCTCTTCCTCTTGAGTTAGCCCTCAGAGACACGTTTGCTTTACAATTGTGTTTTACAGTACAATGTTTTGGCTCTCTGAGATTGCAGCCCAGACTAACTTTCGCTGAAAAGAGAAGCATTGTTGTTCTCAGAATTAATTTTTAGATATTTCCACACTGAGGAGCCAGATAAACACATAATTCTTCTAGAAGGTCAATGCTATGAGGAATAACAACTGATTTTGCCTGCCTCAGATTTCAGAGATGTTGCCTTGGGATAGTGCAGTGTTTAAAACTTGCTAAAACCTTCTGAAGCCCCCCTCCTTTAAGGCACTGCAAGTCAGAACAAAAAAATTGCTGTCCTAAAGAAGCAATAGGTCAATTCACTTCCATGCATATCTTCCATTTCAAGAATACTTGGGTGTTGTATTTCAACAATTGAAACGCTTCCCAGAAACTCAGTTTTTACAATAATTATGACATTGTGGATGTTATGTTAATTTTCTTCTTCCTCAGAAGACTGTAATTACCTTTGGTTTTTATTTAAAGATATATTATCAACCATATCCCAGGACATATTTCTGATTTACTTTTTATCAATTAAATTTTCTCTTTACAATTTATCCAAAAATGTATGCGAGCATTTCATAATTGTTTTTAATCTCATTTTAAACTCTGCCAGTTCAAATTGTCTCCAAACACTTAATTAAATTTCATCCTCTGGAGACAGTTATTCCATCTAGATTTTGTAATAGTTTATCATGTAGTTTTTAATAGATTTGATAACAATTATTAAGATGCATGGGGCTGTTCAATTTCCATGAGAAATATGACTCACATACTTTTATCTTCCATAGTTCTCAAAATAAGTTGTTTCTAGCTGTCACAAAAATAGGTTAAAAAAATAGGTTAACTAGGTTTAACATACAAGGTGGTAGAGTACATTTATGTGGTGAGTACTAAAACCAGACTTAATCTCAATTTCTATTCAAAATTGACCAAGAACCTTGCCTAGAAGAGGCAAGCAGCAACAAACTGCATTTTTCTGACAGTCTGTGCTTACATAAGTTTCACGCAGCTCTTCTTAGGAGTGGGAAGATCAGGACTGCCTGGAAGTGAGCATCCATTACCCCTTTTCTTTTTTCAAAGGGGAGATCCTCACTTCTTGTCCACTCACTGGGCTAAGTGTGTCCTCTGTTTTGTTACCAACAATCTTTTGTGGTATTTGTTTTGAGGTATCTGCTCCTCTCTGTGCCAAATTTGAATGGCAAAAAAAAAGCATTTCCATCCAGTTTTCATACTGAAACTTTATAAAATAGAATTAACAGGTTTTATTGCACAGTTGCTCATAAGTAGATTTGACAAACGTTATTAAACTTACTAATTTGCAACACAGACTTCTCATTCAATTGCACAGCAAGAAAACTGTGATAAAATATTAGTTTGCTGTCCACATGGAATTTTCAAGAGTAAGCCTGAGTCACTTCTGTAATCTGAGCTGATTTTAGACAGCTAAAATCATGACAACATCCATGTGCAATGACATTCATAAGACTGTCAGTAAGCACAAACATTATTAATTGAGAATATGACAACTTGGGATCATTATTGGTAAAGTGTTAAAAGAAGTTCTAATCATTTACTAAGCCTCCCACAGTGAACAGCTCATTCTCAGGAGTTAGTGCTAAGTCCGTTTAAATCAATAGGAGGCTATGACAGTGATGGAAGTGCAGGCAGAGCTACACCATTTCATGAGTTATGAGAATAAGTGATTCCAATCTCCTTGTCCTGCATCTCCAAATTCAGACTTGCTGGGAGGAGGGGAAGCAGTGCTGCTTTCCCTGCAGTTCCCACTCCTTTTCTCGCTTCCCCAGGCACAGAGTGAAGGAAACAAGCAGGACCAGGCTGCAGCGGGGCACAGGAAATAGACAAGGACTGAAGCCTGGGCAGTTCCTCATGACTGTGATACCTGGGCAGTCCTGCTGTCCTTAAGCCTGTCCTTTTGCAGGGCAAAATCTCAGCCCTGTGGAAGGCAATGTGGTAATCCCTCACTGAGGTACCTACTTGTGGGATGGGGCACCCTCCAGACTTCTCCTCGGTAACTCTAACATGGAAGAGATGATCAGGTTTGGTATAGGGCTCAGACAGCCCTTGACAGGCTGTTTGTGAAATGCAAGCCATTTGGTGTTCATAAATAACAATGAGAACTCTGTTTCTTCCAACATACGAGTTTGAAAGCTGAACTGAATGGAACTGTGATTAGATGAAATTTTGAGTTGGAATAGGACTGGACGCTAGATAATCTAATCTAGGCTCCCTTCCTCAGAAACAGTTGGACCAGATGATCTTAGAAGCTGCCTTCTAACCTGGACTGTTCTATGATTCTATGAAGCTTCAACTTAGCCTTCTTTGTAAGGATAACATACAATCTTTGAACTCAGGAAACTAATTACAAATATTTAATTGCAGATAGCCTTGTCTCCTTGTATGGCAACACTTGTGGTATTAAAGAAAAATCAAGTCTATGCTAGAAACAGAAGTCAGAATAATGGACCAAGGAAAAATATATTTGAGATCATCTGTGATGTCATGAAAAATATAAAATACCTTCCTACAGCAATAGTTTTTTGTAACAAAGAAAGAAAAGGGCAAGTTGTCATGTTTTTTTAATTTTAGTATAAACTTTTAGGCCTATCTAAATAACATCTGGATTTCAGCTCTGCTTGAGTTACTTCATGATTTCTCAGAAAGTGATTCTCCACAAAAATCATAGTTTATGAAAAAAAAAAAAAGCAAAAAAGCTAAAACCTGACACATAAAGCATAAAGGACTAGTTATGGAATACAAAGATTCCCTGGTAGCCGAGTGGTATATATTCATCATATCAAATTGCTCTTATTTTCATTGCATCTTGTGTCTGGAAGTGGATGTCCTTAGCCTGGAATCACACTGCCAAAGGCAGAAAATATCCTTCTGAACCTCTCCTTCACAATCAGATTTCTCTGCCTTCTTCTTCTTTGCTTTCAGCTACTGTAAAAGAGAATAAAAACTATCAATTTGAAAGATTATTTTTTTTAAGTTTGAAAACATATTTCTGTAAACTCCCCAGTTTTGTTTGGGACAACATGAAGCAAATATCAATAGATTAGGTAAAATTTTATGGAAAAGAATCTCTCATTTCACTAAATGAAGAAAATTTAGGGATGATTTCCAGAAACATTTAATTCCAGCTATGTAATTTTTCAACTGTATTAGCCCTAGGCAATAATTACAATAACTACTTAAATTGCCACTTTACTTAGAAATATTAACCATTTTCCTTTCTATCAGTCATCCTTTTTTCACTTTTGCTTTTAGCTACTCAGCTCCAAGCAGTGTACATTAATAGTGTTTGTACTGGAGGTAAATGCAACAGGTAACACTTGTACAGTCTTTTTTTTTTTCACTCAAAGTGCTTTATCAAAAAGCAAAATTTGATGCACATCTCTAGTACCATTCTGAGGACCAGAAGACAGGTTCTGCTAATTGTGATTTACTCTCATGTGTAAATAGGAAGATTTTGACAGGTGAAAGCATGTTTTAACAACCTACACTTGAACACTGTAAGATCCTCTATCAGTAGGTACATGTAGGTGCCGTGCTTACCTTGGCGTTGCACATTGATTTACTTGTCCTCCTGCTTGCTTGTTTGCTTGCTTTCCTTTGGAGAGTAAGTGCTACAAAAAAGAGCTACTCCATTCTGTACTTTAAATAAGTGAAATTAAATATAAATGTGTTAGCTATTTATTAATATTCATCTTTAAAAATCCTTTCCAATTACTATGGGTTTTTACAATCCCTTGTCCAGAAAAAAACCAAAACAAAACAAAAAAAACCCCACAAAACAAAAAAAAACAAAAAAAAAAACAAAAAAAAAACAAAAAACAAACACCTGATTTTTTGTAAGAAAGGTAAGACCACATCAATAGCACTCACCACCGAAAACCAGAAGCTATACAACTACAAGGATACTAGAAGACAGGTTCTTCCATTTTTTTCTTGAGAAAGATCATTTATCTCATTGATAACTGATATATGCTCTCGACTTGTGGGCTAACATTTCCAGAACTTTTGTTGGACTTTCAGACAATTGTCCGTCTAGTTACACATTTCTGGGACAGAGCAGCACTGGATAAAATCCATTTCTGCAGAACTACTGTGCCCTGCAAGTATTTAAACAACTGCACAGTGAGTTCTGAGTGTAGAGAAATAGTTAATAAAGGACAACACTTCTGCTACCTTCTGTTACATTGGTGCATGTGGCTTGGTTGAAATTCAGAGCCTTGTAACCCAGTTTCACAAAACACAAACTAGCTAGGGAGAGTCTGTTTTCTTCTGGGACAGATTTTCAATGTCTGGCCATCCAGAAAATTCACAGTCACTAGAGGAAACACGTGGAGACAGAAGGCACCAACAGACTGTCTCTATGAATTGTCCATGGTCTTTTAGAAATACAGCCACTTTCAAGATTGCATTCTGAGAAGAATTTGGCCCAGGTTTGAAATTGCAAGCACCATCTAGTCTATGGAGGGGCAGTGGTGAGGTTTTTTCCTTCAGCAGTGATGAAGATTAAGGACAAAGTCTGGAGAATAGTTTCTCTACTCATGTCATTTGAGAAGAAAAAACTATAAAGTAGTCACGTAGCATCACTATATATCATTGATATACAGATATTTGCACTGATTAAATAACAATATCGATTATGTTTATAACTTCACTAACTTTTAGTCCATTTGTGATAGCCAGCCTCGTTGAAACAGAAATGACAGATCACAAAGGTAAACCTGGGCAAGTAGTTTATTAAAATAGTATTCTAATCCATGACCATACTCCATATGTTCTTTAAGAGCTTCTTAACAGTAATCTTAGGATTGTATTTGACTTGTATTATTTTCTTAAGTAAACCATAAGACTAAGTTGGATTTGTAGGGGCTTCCCATTTAGATAAAATTACACTTGTTTAACCAAATCCAGACTAAATATATATTTTAAAATGAAAAATTAGAAAAAAAAATTGCCACAAATTAAGAACACAATTTCTGAATGCTTACGTTATTTAAATTGTAAGTACTGGCTAGTACAATTAAAATTTGCAGCAATGTATAATAGAGTATTTGCTTGGCAATGTGCTAAGAGCCACGTTCTTCTACTCAGGTGCATCTGGCAGCTGTTCAGCAGTCTCAGGAGCATTAAAGAGAAAAATTCATCCCTAATACAAGCTTAATGTGCTTAAACACAAAAGGCCCTTCACGTGCAAAGCAGAGAAGCAATCAATTTCTTTATGATTAATATGGGGATATGAACAGTGACAAATTTGTTGTTTTCATAGAATGCCATAGAATACCAGGTTGGAAGAGACCTCAAGGATCATCTGGTTCAGCCCTTAAGCCATTAACACGCATCTTCACAACTTTCTAAAAACAGTAGCTACACGTTCCACTCATTCTGGCCATCTATAATAGTCACAACACCAGGTTTTCAGCTGTATCAGCTGACTTTATTCCACTGAGATGAACAGTGCTTCTCCAGATGGCATCAGGTAAGGACGGACAAAAAGTGCTTTCTTCTTAGCACACAGTTACAGAGGCAATGGTAATTAACACTACAGCTTTCATGTGAAAACAAATTCCATTGTGAGGCAGCTAATAAGTAATAAAAAAATTGGTATCTGCTGAAGACAGATCCTGTGTGGGCCCTGAAGTGGTCAGCAGTGCAAGGCAGTCCGAGGAAGGGCACATGTGAAAACTTATGTTAAGGTCTTTAAAGGATGGCAAAGAGCACCCAGCTTCTGCATCTGAGCTCTCTGCTGTGACTGGCGAGTCGCTGTCTGAGGGTGGTCAGAGCCAGCAATGAGTCAGTAATAAATTGGCACAAGCTGTGATTGTTAGGTGATCTTTTTTTGTTCGCTTAAGCTTTAGCTTGCACGTAGCTAAAGGATGGTATTTGATGAAATATATTTTACTGAATACAGGACATATGCCTATATTATTATTAGGACACTGATAACTATCTTTTGTCCCTTTACACCAGAACATGAACAGGACGTGAGGTTAAGGCCATCTGAAACAGGGAGCATATAGCAGGCTGGTGGTATCTGTGGGGAGAAGGGATGGACAACTAGGCAGAAGGTTTGGGGCCCTGTGCAGGGATGATGAGGTGGTGCAGCTGGGTGTGCCAGGCAGTGACCAGATGAGGAGGAAGGAGATGCAGTGCTCAAGTACCAGGCTCAGAGTAAAGACTGTTTCAGAAGTAGTAAATGGAGTTGGGCTGTTTGTGGACTCCTGGAGAATCTGTGCAACTACAGATTTGTGCTGGCAGCAGAGTCCCTTTCCTGTGCACGCACAAGGATCATTTGCCCCTAGCAAGGACTTATTACCCCTGTTTCTGTGTGCTCCTTTGAAATACAGTCAACTACATTAATGAAAACATATGTAGCTACTGTTATTATTACTAATAGAGGGGGAAAATTCTGGTAAGAGTTATGGAAGAAAGCCCATTGACTTTAGCAGGTTTTCCAGTCTGGCCAAATCTATGTTTTTCCAGTCAGTGCAGACTTTTTTTCCTGTAAAAGAGCAGAGGGTTCAGATACGGCCCAAAGGAACAGGGGAGGTTATGGATACTCATATTAATCATGATAAGCAAACCATGAGAGCAGGGATCTTATGAAAACTGTGCCTCCATTTTGAAAAGTGCTAAGGAATTCAGCTTTAATAGTATTTGTTTGTATTTCAGATTATAGTTGCATATGAAGGATGCTACAGTCCAACAGGTATATCCAACTTCTGACCTTAGCACAACTAATAGAATATTAATACAAGGTCTTATTAAAAAAAAAAAAAAAACCCCCAAAAAAAAAACCAAGACTGTGTCTGTATCTCTTTTTATTTGACAAACTAAGAAAATCAACTATGATCAACTTCAATATAGTTCTCTTCTGAGTTGACACGCAGTTGCATATGATGCTGACAAAGTTCAAAGCAATTCTGTGGATTATTTTCTGAAAGGCTGTTGAGCATCTCCATTGTTATCACTTTCATATCTTCTGCTGACAAAAACATAGGTTCCTTCGAGCACTGACTTGACCTTTGAGAAGTGGGAGTCAGACCTAGTGAATAGGGTGGGTGCTCAAGAACAGTGGTGTTGTTATTAGTGAAAAACTCCTTCACAGGCAAATCATTGTGGGCTGACACCTTGTCTTGATACTTGCTCACTGTTCAGTCTTGCATACCAAGATTTTCTGACCAAGGCTAAGAAAACATTTGTATGTGAACATAGGTCCTCTTATACTGATTGAAGCAATCAAGTTGAGCTTTGTGTCACTATGATGGGTTAGAACACATTCTTTAAACCATCTCATTGTTTCCCCCTCTCACTTTCAGTTCCTGAGCTCTAGGGTTAGTCTCAGGATTTTTGTATTGGACCTCATATATTCTGTGTTTTGGGATCAAACTGGTTACTTATAATAATTCTACAGGGCGTGTATCTTTAATGTCTTTATCATACTTTGGGGACAGTGAATCAGCTTGCTGGATCCAGTTTGTAAGAAATAAGCTTTTGCTGCATCTTACAAATCAAATTACCTCTCTCCCTCATTCTAACAACAGTTTACATACTTGCCTCACCGATAGATGCATTGTTTTTCCAATCATAATAACAGGTTTATTTTTCAAAATACAAAAGATATTTCTAAAATAAATTTGAAATAACTATGATTTATCAAAGAAATAAATGAGATATGTGCCTTTTATAATTTACTATTGTCAATACTTTAAAGACACCTCTAGTCGCACATATCTATGGTATAATAGTTTTCTTATAAAGCACCATATCTGACTATTTTATGTTTAACTTTGGAATTTGATATTTAACAGCACTAGCTTGCATATTTATGAATGAAAGTACTACCTCATTTCTTAAAATGTAAATGTATGCTTTGAGGTAAACATAGAAGCATTTCACAATGCTATGTATAAGAACTTATAGTAATCATTTTTAATTACATAAACAGCTCTTGTATAGTATTTAGTTCTGGAATTTTGCAGAAGTTTTTCTCTTGATATGGCTACTGTCTTCAAAATGGACTTAAATATTCCCCCTTTTATTACGCTATCCTTTGGAGTTATTTAATTGGCTATACTATCATATACCTTTATACAAAACTATGAGCATTTTCAATACCTTTTATGAACTATTCCTTCTTAAAATTTTCTACTCTGATTAAACATTTACATGCTTAGTTGGCATATGGGAATTTAGCTGAGGTCTCTGAAGATTGTTATCCTTTTGCAGGAGACTGCAAAAGAAAAATTCCTTCTGCAGGAGTCTGCAAAAGAAAAATTCCTTCTGCCATCATCCTAAGACTTTTCACTGCTGTATTATTGCTATTTATCACCAAATCAACAGAGTGTCATGAATATATAAATAGACAGATTTTGAATTAGAGCAAAACTCAAAATTAATATCTCAGTGCAACATGTGACTCTTATTTTTAGGTATGTATTCACAAAGTGTAAATATTCCATTATTATTATTTTTTTAAGCGAAACAGTACTATAAAAAAATATTTAGCAACTGAAAGACTGTAACTATTCTTTCTTTGTTATTTTGTGTGTGTGTATGTATGCTGACAGTCTTTAAACTGTTGCTTAAATCTACACTGGGTCACATAAAAAAAAAAGATCAGGTACACAGAGTACATTCCAGTAGCAAAATTGCAATCTAAAAAAACCTATGCATTGAATATGTGCCAGACTGTGGAGATGTCTAAAATCAGTATGTGAGGATGAAAGGCTTCCCAGGCTATAAACCACAGGGAGAGAAATGCCTTCCTGAAACACTGATTAGTGCTCAACTTCTGGAGAGCAACAGGGTTTCAGATGTGCCTCTGTAGTCAGCTTTTCCAACCAGCTGCTCCCTGCACAGCTCACAGGCTGCGGAAACGCTCGTCTGTCCCCAGGCAGTGCGGTCCTCACCAGGGAAGCAAAATCACCATGTTTCAGCCAGATCCTTCTGCCAGCCCTGGCAGCTGTGATGACAGAAAGCAGGCAGCAGCTTGGAAAAGGGAGGGAGATGTTACAGTGAGGACTACCAAAAATCTCTTGAAATCATGGAAGATTTTATATATGTGTCTATATTTTTACACAGACCTCTATATCTTATAGGTACCTAAACTTTAATTGCGTGATAGCATCTTTACACCTCTTTGGCCACATAAAGGTGCTGTAAAGTAGGTACAAATAATTTTCATTATTTTTCTCAATATATGAGCTTTGCTTATGACATAACTTAATTCACATTACTGTAATAAAAAAATATGTCAGGGGTGACTAGAACAGGTTTCATTACAGCTCTCCTTCTATAGGAATAGCTAGAGCTATGAGGCACCTGGAAGCAGAAAGAAGGGGGTTGGTTCACTTAAAGGCAGGAAACAATAAAGCAATAAGAAAAACTAAGAAAAGAAACAGAAATAATGGTGGGAAAACACAGAAATCTCTCCTTAATAAAATACATGAAAATGTGCTATACCCAAAGGAGAAATGTGGTGTTTCAGCCAGTCGTTACACTAGTTATTAAAAACATTGAAATGAAATGTAAAACTCAGGGCATCTGACCTGGGCAGACCAAGAAGAAGAAACAAGACCAAGAAGAAGAAACAGTCCCTTAAGGGAGAAACAACCAACCCACAGTCAAACTCTGCATGGAAAATCAAGCCACTTTTTCCTAGTCATCACGTTTCTATATCAAGACTATGCTGCCTGTGTGGAATTGCATGAGTTGCAGGTTTAAAGTAATAAAGTTTAGGTCAAGCTGTATTAATATTTCAGAAGGTCACCTGGCAACATTCACTAGGCTACTCTTTACATTTCATTTTAATTTCATTCTGAACCTTGTGGTGGACCAATTTTATAACATGGCTGAGGAGCTGGAACAGTTGATGTATAATTTTTACCAGCTAAAAGCAATATCAAAGCCATTTCATTTTTAATAACTTTGGTATATTTAATAAATCATCAACCAGTATAGGAACAAGGATATCGTAAGAAGCAGAGCTACATGTATTGTCTATCTGTGTAGACATTGGTTTGCTTAATGTATTATATTTAGGATTTCCTTGTATATTTTGAAAAGAGCAGAATGATATTTATTATCCAAATACAAGAATATTTTATTAGAAGCATCAAACATCCTTGACTCTGCCCTGTAGTGACATCTAGACGAAATAAAAATGAACAAAATATAATTTCTCCTTAAAAATCACTGTCGGAAGGGAAACCTTCTATCGGATCCTTGCCCCAAGGACTGTTAATGCATATTGCATAAAACAATTAGAGAATGATAACAATAAAAATAGCAGGAAATGGAATTCTAGACAGCCCCATTCCTCTTCCAAAGGGAAAATATGTATCACCAGCTCCAGAACCTTGCTTCTTCCCTTGAACTTCAAAAGCCTGAACGACGACGGCACCCAACTCCATGCATTCCAGCCTCTGCTTTGCCTGGATGATGAGATTGTTACCTTGGACAAGAAAATCTATTCAAAGATGAGAGGAATCCAGCTTTTCAGATTTTTCAGGACACTCCTACTTTCCAAGAAAAAGATAGGCACTGTCACAACAATTTTTATTTCTTTTTTCCAATCATTGGCTTTGGAAATCAGAATTGGTTTAGTGTTAACTGAAATAGTTTTCAGTTTTGTGTCTTGAAAGTATAGGAAAAGAACAAGGGCTGAAAGGGAGAAGGTGTCCCGGAGCAGGGACAAAGCAGGGAAGGCTGCACCATGGCTGTAGCTATTCTCTGGACACTCTCTTACAACTTCTCCTCTTCAATGGTTTTCACTACAATTTAAATTGCCAATGTAAAACACACCACAGCCAAAAGGCAGCTACATGCCTACTCCCAAATGATGACTTTGCTTTCCTCACATACATCACTTAGCCTAGAGAGTGGCTTTGGTCAAAAAGTTTCCCTATCTTCATCCATCAATGAGAACTACAGAAGATGCTTGTGTCCTCTCCATCACAGACGCCAGGAGCTCTGAATCTCATTTTTTTTAATCTAATGTATGGAAGTGTCTAAGTTTGGCTTCTCAGTCACAGTCCAGCTTACCAAAGATGTAAAGCTCAGTCTTTCAGAGTGTGAGAGATGATTAAAGTTTTAGGAGGGGACTGGTTCTTCTAAAGATGGTCAAAATTCCAGGGTTTTCATTCCTTGGAAAAATCTTGAAAAAGATTGTTCTGGTTCAGAATGAAAAAAATACCATGTATTTTGTAGCAGCCGTGAAGGAAAAATCTCCTTCCAATCACAGTCAGTTCTCCATCTCTCAGCCTGAGGAACACGTAAAAAAAGATAAAGGTTTTACATCTGTTAATTGCATTTTTACATTTTTTCTGTTGAAAATAACATATCACTGGACTAGAGATGGGTGCAAGACACAGGAGTTGTAACCTAGTGACTATGTCTCCTAATTGTAATAGTGAAAAAATGAAAAGCTGCAGACGGTAGAGATAATAGCAATAAGTTGAATATTTTTTTCCCGTACACTATCTGGCTTCCTTCCAGTTCACGTGAAACTTTAGATGAATAAAGTTGTCTAGCAAGGCTGGCACATTATGTTGTTTGTAGTGTCTTGTTAGAGATCTCTCCTCTCTTTTTCCCTTCCCTTCCCTCTCCACCATTCAATACGCAGCCTTTTTGCCAAGTCAGATCAGTTGCTGTTAGACTAAGCACACTTGTTTCCTCTCTTTGGGGAGTTCCCCAACCCATTCACTGCTTTCTCGAAGAAAGAGAAAGATACTAGATATCTGGATACAAGAGACTGAGGCATTAGGATTAGATGAGAGTTGCGAAACTTTTGTTTTTCTGCCCCATCAAAAGAACCGTGGGTAAATTTCACTATAGAATTACAGATTTGAAGAGAACTTCTAATGAAATCTTTCTGCAGTAGAACTGTAAGCTTTTTAAAGACTTTTTGTATGTTATTCTTTACATGCTGGGTAACATCTATTGCTTTTCCTTTTTGCCTTAAAGGAAAAGCAGCTGCTTTTTCAATTAGATTACTCTGCTAAAACTTAAAGCCAGCTTTGCACATTCACAAGACCAATTTTCCCTTTACTAACACATATTTCGTCTTTCCAGTTTTAAAAATTACATTGTGCGTTACTGTAGCATGTCATATTCTATAACTGAAAAGCAATCAAATATTATTAAAAGCAATCAAATTATTTTCAGGCTGTGGTTTGAAATCTCCTGCTTTGCACTTCTGAAAATGGAAATTCAGGTTAGAAAAATGCTGATTTATGAGACTATAGATTTGACTCCAAAAGAACAGCATGGGTAAGATTTCCTTTAGAAATTTTAATATTAATGCATCCTTACTTTATAAAAAAATGCTGTATGTTCTATGCAGCTTTTGACCTTTGGTCTTTTTTAAAAGCATAACAGAAATTATACCAGCAGACAAATCTTCTGCAACATGACAGGCCTCTTCAAATCAAACAAGGGTTTGGAGCTTTGGCTGAAGGATTCTTTAGCTGATGACCACTCTGAAGGGCTCTTCTCATAAAGTTCTGTACCGGCTATAGTGAAATAGTGATGGATGTCCCTAAATTAGATTTCAATAGTAGAAAGCATTGGTAAACATAGAACCATAGAGTGGTTTGATTGGAAGGGACGTGAAGGTCGTCTAGTCCAAACACCCTTCAGTGAGCAGGGACACTTTCAACTAGCTCAGGTTGCTCAGAGCCCCATCCAATCTGACCTTGAATGTTTCCAGGGATGGGGTATCTACCACCTCTCTGGGCAAACTGCTGCAGTGTTTCACCACCCTCCGCAAAAAAATTCTTCCTAACATCTAATCTAAACTTCTCCTCTTTTAGTTTAAAATCCTTACCCCTTGTCCTATTTCTACAGGCCCTGCTAAAAGGTTTTTCCATATCTTTCTTGTAAGCCCTCTTTAAGTACTGAAAGGCAAATAAAATGTCCTCAAAGTCTTCTCCAAGCTGAACAACTCCAACCGTCTCAGCTTCTCTTCACAGAGGAGGTGTTACAGGCCTTCGATCATATTTGTGGCCCTTCTCTGGATCCGCTCCAACAGGTCCATGCCATTCCTGTGCTAGGGGTTCTAGAGCTGGACACAGTATTCCAAGTGTGGTCTTGCAAGAGCAGACTAGAGGAATCACCTCTCTTGATCTGCTGACTACACTTCTTTTGATGCAGCCCAGGATATGGTTGGCCTTCTGGGCTGCAAGCACATATTGCCAACTTATGTCCAGCTCCTCATCCACCAGGACTGTCAGGTCCTTCTCCACATGGTTGCTCTCAATCTCTTCATTCCCCAGCCTGTATCAGTACTGAAGTTCGCCTCTTAAGGTGCAACATAAGAATAAGTATATTGTGATAAGGAAAAAACATCTTTTCTGCTTCGTGTTTCCTTCTGGGAGAATTTGTATGCAATAATACCTAATTTGCTGTTAAAGAACCAGGGCTAATTTTGTGATTGAGTGGTCTAGAGCAGCACACTGGAAATGTATGAAATTAGTCCATAATAGGGCTGTATCCATTTATTTAATTGTGCAGCAGTGAGGAAAGGACCAGTTTTTAAATCTCCAGATTTGCTTGGTTGAATACATACACTGGTGGAAACCTTTACATTTTATGCTAAAGATTACAAGTTGCTATGAAAATTAGAGCTACTGTAAGCTACATGCTCCATCATCACAGACAGATCTTTCCTCATCGTCAGGTCTGAACACAAGAGGAGTTCGTACTTCTACATTTGTTAGATAACTGAGGCAATGTGATTAAACTAGAACTATGCTTTCATGGAGACAGAATACCAGTGGTCTTTCTAAGTATGGAAAGGCAATGAATGAGCCGGGGGGGTTGATGATAAAGCAAGAGGAATTTTGATGAAACATGAAGGTATTGGTGATCACTGGGATGCACTAGCAAGGAAAGCAGCAAGTGTTCAAGACAGCACTAGAAGCCCACATAGAAGTTACAGTTAAGTAAAAGACGACAATGCATAGGTAACTGCTCTGAGTCACCTACTATTTTGTTTCCTGAGATACATCATAGTGAGGCTATGCAATCTAAGCATTTTCTTTTTGAGAATCTGCCAGTCCCACATCACAATAGACTCTAAACAGAACCAGCGTCAGTGAATAGGTGCATGCTGACAAAATCAATATCCTGAGATGGTCCCTGAACACCTCCTTCACGCAGCATGCTGGCAACCTCCATGCCTTTTCCTGGGGGATCATTCTTTGCCAAAACAGATTAAATAGCCTGGCATTTCTAGGCCATGCCATTTTGCAGCTGAGTTCAGTCAGAGACAAGGGATGAACTCGTCTCAAAGTTTCACCTCTCTCCAATGTCACTTTTAATATGAATCAAAGATCCTACTTCTTTTTATTTCACCAGCATGAAAGTTCACATGCAATTCAAATGTGTACTTTCCACTAACTTTCACATCTTTACCTTGTAATCTGTGGTCTTTAAATAGACTTAAAATTAAAAGTGAACTTCAATCACAAACGTAAGTCCTTCCACATACAGCAGTTTCAACTATTTGTTGCATTAATATTTCATAGTTAGTATGTACTCCTTTGAATATTCACTTGGTTACTTCATGTAGCAAATTTATTTCAAAAATCATATTTATAAACATTATTCAGAAGGAAAGAAAATATTTCTGTGCATCCAAAATGTAAATGAATGCATTTAACTTGCCCATTAAATTTTAAGAATTATTAACTATTACCAACAAAATCAGCTTACAGTACAGCTTACACCTCAAATTAATTCCTGCAGAAGCTCACCATTTAATAAGTGTAATAAGTGCATGTGTACTGCGGCTGACAAGAATTCCTTATCATTTCTCAAGCAATTATTGACATAGGATTCTTCAAAAGTAGTTGTTTGTTATGAATAGATTGTCAAAAGATTTCTGGTTAACATAAAATAGTGTCTGAAAAAAATCAAATCTGAAATCTTTTTGCATTCATACATATTATCTCCTCTGTTGCGTGTATACATATGTGTATGTGTGTGTGTTTGTATATATACTTATGTATATTAAATTCTCCAGCAATGACAATCATTTTACCATTTCTGTCATGCGCTTTGATATTTATATCTGGAGACATTTATAGGAGTGTAATTATGTGAAGCACATAGAGATTACATACCCATCTGTCTTACTAATCAAAAACAGGACAAAAATATGATTTATAACCACAAAATTATTACAAATGCAGAAGAATCTGCCTTATGTTATTCAACTCTTTATCAACAACTGTCTGGATATTTTTTTCAAAAGCCTAGGAGTGAAATTGTGACTGTTGAAAAATATTTCCCTCAATTATTTTTATCTCCTCTGAAAGAGTTTAAGATAACCTCATGAAGTTATATACTGAGCTTCACTGCTTTCTTCTAGATCAAGTGAGTAATATGGTACTTAATATATATTTGGTTTAGGGAATAGCAAGGCCATTGCGTAAGCTCTTGGACAATGCACTCCGAGACTCGAGCAGAAGTTCTTTCATATACAGTGTGATGCTCTGGTTCCAAATTTTTAAGCTCGATGCCTGGAGTTAGAAGTGGAGGTACTAGCACTTAACAAGAGGTGTGAAGTCAGATATGGGGAGGACCTGTCACTCTGAGTCACTTGTTCATTGGGCCTGTCTTTTAAACAAGACCCTTTTGGGTCCAATTATTGTCAAATATATTTTCAGTTTTCAGACACAAATTCTCTCTTTAAGAAGCTGCATGGGAAATTGGCAAGAAAGATAAGACTAAAGCCCACCTTCTAGGTGGCTACTTGCAAAGAGCTGCAGCTTTTATTGAATCCAAAGTTCATGACCAAGGACTTCACTGGAATACATAAAATGTATAGGTCTTGTGGTCATCCAATATTCACCAGCAAAAAGGTCAAGTTTTTCAGTTTTGTGAATATTTACCAATACAGCCCTGTTTGGGCAGACTGCAAGCAATGGTTTCATTACCTCATATCCAGACATTCATCATAGACAGAAGAGGCTGAAAGGGTTACTCATCTATTTAAAACAAAAAAAAAAAAAAAAGGAAGGAAAGAAAAAGGAAGGAAAAAATAATTCAAAGAAATGAAAAGGATGAGACTGCCAATTGTAGTATGTATCTGTCTAGTTATCAATGTCTCCATTAGGGAGAAAAGCAGATGCAAGCTGAAAAGCTAAAAATAGGGAATGCACATTTGCACTGAGCAGCTCATGCCTCTAGCGTGTACCAAGTCATGTCTGCTTCTTGCTTATTCTTTCTCTGCATATGCATATCTGTATTAATTTCTTTATTTTCTTCTGATTTGAAGATAAATTAGGATCATTTCTAAGCACTTCATATTTTATACTCCAGCTGGTTTTTCATGTCCTAGTTGTTTTCCTATAAGCAGATGTCAGTGGTTCAGCTGATTAATCTCACTGGCGTCCAGTCACAGGCACAGATGCAGCCAATTTTCTATTGATGGCCAGATATAACATCCTTTCCACCTCTCTAAAATTTTGCCTGCACAGTCCAGCATTTAGCAGGATGAAGAGCACTATTACAGAAGTACAGTAAAGTTCTTACCTTTGTACCAAAGAGACTGAATTTTATGCCCTGTGCTGAAACGCTAATACTCATTTGGGAATAGTCTTGCATTTGATTTTTTCTGAAGACTTGAGCAGGAAGAACTCTAGAATAATATCACCTGGATGAAGATCTCTGAGATAGGCCAGAGATACCACTCTTTTTTCCCCCCCAGATAATGGCTGCCGTTTCAAAAAAATCTGGCTTGATATTTTCCAATAGCATTTTTTTCTGATAAGTAGTTGTTGAATTATCTAAAGCATAATATCCTGTGGTAATATATTGATTTCAAAGAACCTGTGCTGGAAATCTTACTTCTTCGTCTGACGCTGGAGACTCGGATAGCCCGAGGAGCGAGCGGGCCCAGAAACAGGAGTATCCCAGCTCAGCCAGGGATGAGCAGCTTCCAAGTCCCCAGACTGATCTGGGACAACTTTTGAGTCAAAACTAATTTATTTAAACTATTTCAAAAGAGATTTCTCTTGTTTCCTCTTTTATGATGTTGATTTTAATTTGGGTTATTTTAAATGTAAGGGTTTTACTAAAAACTGGAACAAATAGCATCTTAAACGCCTAGGGTGCTCTTTGAAAGTGGGTCATTCAGAAGTGAGCACCACAGCCATTCTACTCCAGTGACTCTGGAAAACATCTTGCTGAATTAAATTACCTAGAATAAGGTACTTAGTTTGCCACAAGTCACCATCACCAAGCTCAGCCAAAAGAATGTTGTCTTTTTCACTGAGTCATCATTGTACGTATCCCTGGTAAAATATGAGTTATAGCATCCTAAAGTACAGATAAAATTACCTACTTTCTTCTCTCAGGCCTTGTGAGATGCCTTTCCATTAGTGATATAATCAAGAAAGCTTTTAGAGCTCTCTTTGCAGTCACTGGCTAAAAAGTCAAGTTCTGGACCTTCCTTCCACTGCACTACAGGTACAAGCAATCAAGATAGATTGTCCTCAGACGTGTAAGTAGTTAATTGAGCAGAGGGAGCTTACAAGACCTGGGAGAAAATAGCAGTTGAAGATTCAGGAAGTTAAAATATCCATCAGAAAGCTGAAGAGAAATCAAAAAGTTGAAGAGAAAAGGCAAGAAGGCTTGCCTGGTTGCACGCAGCGAATGACAAAAGTGTCAATGTCCTAGGCTGGGATAGATGTATTGTGCTTAAATTGCACTCCATGTGACCTGTATGTGACTGCAGAAGGAAGTGTCATCAAACACCGACATAATTTCGTATGATTTTTTTTAAGAACTTGTCAAACTCAATCACACCTACAGATAACTGCACTTTATTTTCCTTTTAAAATTAACATGCTTGGTTTAACTATCCATGTATATTGTTTCTTCTTAGCCAAACTACAAAAAATATGGGATGTGTACCACAGACTAGTCATGCCTACAGCCTTTACAACATGACGGCTAAGGAGTTTTTGACCGACAAGGAATGCCTTTCCATCTGCCTGATCATGGAGTTTTATCTCCAAAAATCAATTCAGTTGCCTGCTAGGTACCCAGGCATTGGAATAGATTAGTGAATTCCAGTTGAACACTAACAATTTTTCGTTTCTTTTATCAGTTGGTCCCCACGGTAATTTTATATCAAACTAAAAAGTATTACAATCTACAGCTCTTCCAGTTACTTTTCAGAGTCATGCATGACCATTCACGGCAAGAGAAACAATTCGCTCCTTAATGTTTGTATATAGTCTATCAAATAAAAAGAACAGAAAGAACTACTGCTTATGAATAACTTTTGCAGTATTGATCCCGTATTTGCAAAAATACCAGGAACTTTAAACCTCAGAATTAAGAGCTTTCATTGTGATATTTCATTAAAAAAAATAATTCAGGAAGTATATTCTTCCTCTTCCCTGCCATGGAAAATGTCACCTTTTTAATGTCTTTAATAAAAAACAATCTAAACACATGAGTCTGATTTTTTAACACTTTCAGTCTCCCTAGCAATCATGTGGTATAGATTGTGCCCAAAGTGATTGTGATAATTTACTGATCGTTTTGAAGACTGGATGCTAAATAATATCAACAAATTTCAACAAGCCTGAGTAGTGCCTTAGTTTTTATCAGCTTTTATTGTGATGTACAATCTGTTAAAGTGGTAATTTTGATAACACGACTTCTATACTTGCTTTAAAGAACAGGAGAATTAATTGCTCTCCTAATCTTTGTAGAGTTAATAGCTTTGAGACACTTGTCTGTGTTGCATACACATACTGATTCTTTATTGTAGTGCTAAAAACAAATAGCAATTAAAAAAAAAGAGGTAATTTTGTTGTTAGTCTGCAGTCTTTGGATAATTTCCCCTAAGTGTATTTCTTCCAGCACTGCACCTCTTACTAAAAAAAAATAAAATAAAAAAATCAGCAGATTATCAGTCTTTTTATATAATGAATACAAGAATTTACTATGCTATTCTTAAATCCTGTTTTCAAGTTTAGTGTTGTTTGCCTTAAATTGCAGACTCTAGTCTGTAAAAGCACAGATTTCCTACATAAAGTATGCAATTTATTTATGTTCCTGTTCATATTCCTCTACGAAGTGATTCTATCATGAAGAGGTAGTCTACACTCTGTTGTTACATGCATGCCATCCATTAGACACCCATGGGAAGATAGTTTGAGTTAGCAACAATTGTCAGAAACACAGACAACACACATAAAAGCCATTGGTTGGTTTTGGAAAACAGAGCTGAAACATCATGGTCTTTCTACCAATAAAGTCTCCATAATCCCTCATTTTGTCTGATTTTATATTTTTAATTACCTATTCCATGACAAAATGTAAATTTTTCCAATTTCTCTCTCATGCTCTTGGTCAGTTTTTCTTCAAAGATTCAAAGAATGCACACATTTCTCAGTACTTTCCAGGATGGATTTGATATCAGCCATTGAATTTTGCACTAAACATAGGAACTGGAGGAGATAGAGGAAGGGAAGAGTAGCTCAGAATTCATTGAATGGCAACATCCGAAGACTGAAATTTTTCCCATTTATCAAATATTTTGTAAGGAATGTTACCGTACCTTGACTTCACAAGATAACTCAAGCTAACCTTTTCCTCCTACCGTACCTTTTACTCATATGACATGTACAGTATTGATGACCCTTGTTCCAATACTAAGTTCTTTGATCAATAAGGAAAATACGTGTTGAAAGAAAAGAATTGAAAAAAATATCATTGTACTAGGAACGCCTGTAAGGATACATGGAGTGTGAGGACCTCAGGTTCATTAAGTTATTTGCTTAAGGACTATTCAGCATGAAAGAAACACCAAATAATAAGGAAACCTCATGGACACTAAGGACATTAAGGACTGGGCAGCAAAAGAGGCAATGCAGAAGATTAAAGGGATGGGTGAGCCCTTGAAAATGTTACAGGGCTCAGTCACACACCTGCTTACAGAGAAGCACCTTGTTCCTCATAGGTCTCTCCAGATCCTCCTCTTTCCTCACCTTTTTCCCTTCTACTGAATATCTCATGGTAAGTTCTGGACAGTCCCAGGAGCCCCCCCAAATATCCCACATTATTTGTGTTAGTCTTGTTGCCCCCTTTGTGTCAGTGACAAAGCTCAGGCTGATCCTGGAATCTGCAGGATTTCTCCAGCTGAACAGTGCCAATAAAGAAACACTTCCATGCCTTTTGGCCAGTTCACTCCATAAACACTGTGCTGCATGTAGATACACACAGAGTGTGTGGCTTTGGATATCCCCACTGTAGATGTCGAAAGCTGATTTTGATTCATGAGACTCTTTTCACAAGCAGGAAAAGATGAGGGCCTTGGGCACAACTCTTTTGTCCTCAGTCACATAACTAAAGCAGACAAATGAGCTACTGTATGTGGTCATGAACCTAAGTCAAGCGTAAGTTATGCAAAACATCTTTGCAAAGTTTGTTCATCTGGATTTTACCATTTAGTAATATGATCATAATTGTTACGTTACATATACTTTTGCAATGTTATTTTTCTTTATATAGGAACCTAACTGAGTATTTGTGTTTGGATGTCTTTGGAGATCTCCATCTCAGCCTCTTGTGAGAAACGTCTGCAAAAAATTACTTGATTTTTTTTTTTTTTCAATTCACGATGGCCTTTAAAAGCAATTCTCACACTGCCTTTCAGTCCCAGGTTGAGATTATTACAGCAACAGACCCTGTAGTAGAATATTTTGTATTGAAACCTGTCTATTGACATTGCTTAGTTTCCTGAAAGCAGCATTGTCAAATTCCTTCTTTTCCAAGAGCATATTAGCATAAAGAAACATGATTAACACTTTTTGATATACTGCCATTTTTCCAGCTTGAATTCAGCACTTGGAATTTTGAGCTGCCATGCACTCTAACCACAGTAAAATGTCACACATTCAATGTACCCAAGAGCTCAAGCTTACAGCACCTTTCAGTGACAAGGCACAAGCGCAGAGCCTAGGTACACAAGCTCTGAAAGGCATGTGATGTCTCCCATACATCTGCACGCTGCCTCTGGAGCAGAGAACACAGTGGAGTACACTGTGGCGGCACCTGCAAGACTCAGACAAAGCCAGGCAGCTGTGCCAGCCCAATCAGCCTTGGACAGGAGTCGTGGCTGATGTGGGCATCAGAAGGAATAGGGTCCAGGACAGCATGGGGTTCTGTCCCCTTTTGCAGGCAAGCTGAGCTGTGCTCAGGAAACTGCTGCTGAACAATGTCAGGGTCAAACACCAGTCAGCATTCATTTCAAATCACTTAGATATGAATTGCAGCAGTACCTATTAACTCTTGTCCTACCATGGCAAAAATATATCCCTTCAGTATTTCGCTTGAAGTAGATTTTTAGACTGACAGTAGCAAATCCTTATAGCCACCAGCAAGACAGAACTTACTTGTAGGTAACAAAAGGAACCATTTAATCCATTGTGTTTACCTTAGCCTCCTCACAGAGTTTGATCAGCAGTGGCCCAAAGAATCTGTCTTTTCACTATTAAACAGTGAAAATGTTTACTTTCAATCAGTTACTCCCTCTCTAAAAAGTAGAAACAAGCAAATGGTATTGCTATGAAAAAGGAAATAGTTCTTAGCTCAATAAAGCTTCACTATCTGCAGGAGTTTGGAAAGGAGTCTCCTAGTTTCATTTATAGTGAAGTCTTGGCTACCAGAATAATTTCCATTTAGATACACAGCCATTGGGCCAACAATGCAATGAAATGAAATGTTTGCTTTTCTTCATTTCTTCTTTACAATTTGTTATTCTTTACTACTGCTGATTTGTACTTGTACATGGAAAGAAGTTAATAAACTGACAGGGAAAGGGGCACAGTTTCATTACATCATAGTAGGCATTAAATTTGATATTTTTATGCTGAAACCAGGAAGCATATTTTTCTGGTTCTTGAGTTTCTATAAACTATGACAGATTGATATCTGGTAGGGATGGTGTGTAACAGATTGATATCTGGTAGGGATGGTGTGTAAACAAAAATGAGGTTCTTCAGTGTATAAAATAAGTGTCCAACACACTGGCAAGTGCTCCAGATATTGACTGCATACCATCATTTGTCTACATGAGTGGGAGCTCCAATGGTAAGACTAGGACTCTGCAAATCCAGTGGAATGATTAGCCATTTTGCTGTGAGATATTAAGCTTAACATCCTTGCAGATAGAAAGGGAAACATGACCATATGCACCCAGCTGGTGTGAACAGCGGCTTACTTCTCATAAAAGAATCTAATTGCATATACCTAAATATTAAAGTCTGTGAGGTAATTCGGTAGTGAAATGGGCCACTAGTAGTGCACATTTAAGCAGGGATTGAGACTGGACTGTCAGAGCCATAAGTATAAATATGAGATAAAATATGAATTGGTAGACCTGTGATGTCAAATATAGATATGCTAATAGTCTATCAAAATAGACTAAATACTAATAGTCAAATAAAGATAGAATAGCCCAGTCAAGTGGTCAATATTAAGTGTCAGTAAAGTAGATTTTTGCACCACTAGAAGGACTTCAAAACACATTTAGAAACACTGTGATCACAAGATGCCATCGGAACCACTAAGAACCGATGGCTGGAAATTCTCTGCAGATGCTTTTCTGTGGTTTTGAGCATCTCAATATTTCAGATAACTTTAGAGATAAGTCATCAGCAATGTTCAGGCACTTGAAGACATAATAGGGAAAGGTACACCTGTTTACGAAACTGGTAGCCGAATGTCAGAGGCCTACAAGGAAAGACATTTAGGAATAGCCTTGACACTTCACAAACCAAAAGTTATTTCTCTCTCTCTGCCTTATAGAGTAGGAAAAGATCAAAAAAAGGCTGAAAGAAGGAGGTATACATGAAATAAAAGAAGAAAAACATGAGGAAGAGGGAAAAGAAACAAATTCAATTCCCAAGCTTTCCAGCAACCAAGTCAAACACCAGACGCAGATGAAGATGGAATTGCCTTGTGCCACTTGGTATTTATTACTCTGAAAGATTTTAGTAACTAAACGGAGCAGCATTTAGGAACATACAGGATGTTTACTCTGTAACTATACAGTGTCTCAGGCGATCAGAGCAGCATTATATTTTTATTTAGGCCATAAAAAGCAAGTGCTGATTTCTCATGGAAAAACTGTCACTTAATGCAATCACAGTTGGCAAAATGAGTAGTATTTTATCTCTGAAGCAGTAGGAAAAGCAGGTGCTTATGTCCCTATTTTCTTGCTTCCATCAGCAGCGTTCCTTGTTATTTTGTTGCCATCTGGCAAAGACAGCAGGATCTACTAAAAGATACAGCAATTACTTTTTCTTTAATAAAACATGGTTACCATTGGCCCACAACCTAATATGAAATGCATGAAGTGTGAATTTTGGATAAGATTTTCTAATTCATTAATTTTGCATCCTGTCAGTTTTCTCCTCTAACAAATCTATTCTCCACGGAAAGTCATTGACCCACTAAAAAAAAGGGAAAATATTCCTTTGTCTGCCATTACTATAGTCCTGAGGAGTCTCAGTCTTCGGTATTTCATCTTATAAAGTATGCTCAGCTAAGGAAATACTATTTCTCATTTGTGAAAAAGTTTTTAAATACATCAAGAGAGTAAGTCAAGATGACAGTTATAAGACTAGTGACAGCACAAGGAATACCCAAGTGGGCTAATGAAAATTGGTAGACTCGTTTTATTTAATGTTATATGAGTGTTGCTTTGTTGTCTTAAATAGCACAAATTAGTACTGCTGGCTATGTTAGCTATTGGCCTAAGGTCTGAACGTGTCCTGATTAAAATACTTAACATCGTAATTAGAAAAATAGTTAATTCCTGTGTGTCCAATTGTGTTCCATATATTCTTGTAGCACTACTCCCACAGATTGCTTATAGAAATGGGAGGAAGTGGAATTTCTCTTTGTATGCCAATCCAAATCATGGATTAATTTTAAAACTGCACAGCACCAGTTTTGTAGAATTTCATACTATTTAATAAGAAAAACATTTATGATCTTGTGTGGAAAAAAAATCTTAGAGTTAAAACTACTATATGACACTGAGGTTTTGGAAACAAACCAGGCTGGCTTTGCTCTGAATTATTTCACATTTTTGAATTGCCTTTCATGTAGTCTTCAATTTTCTTGCTGTAAAAAATATATCTGTTGACTCCTGAAAGTTATTTTTCTGCATAAAATTCCAGGCATCACTGTTTTTCACAAATATCTATAGCCAGAATAACCACTTGGCTTAGTTACTTACTTCAGTTCCAGAGACATCACAGTTTAAACTGACCGAAGTCACATGGATGAGACTAAGGAAACAAAACAAGCCTAGAGAACAGAGATGCAAAAGAACACCTAAGTTCTTTACTCCATTTACAGAAAATATGCTTCTTTTCCTAGTGGTTTGTCCAATCCAATCAATCAGAATCAAGTGATAAAAAAAGGATTAGTAAGAGCTGACAATTAGGTTTGATCTTTTAATTCCCTCTTGAGTGTAGTTAATTATAAGGTTGAAATAAAATGTCAAAACAGTCGCACACTTAGTGAATTTTTCATGTGGAAAGTAGTGAAGTTGGTTGAGAATTTTCCCTTAAGGCCACTTCAGTATGAAAACCAAGATAGTTCTTCAAAACACAGAAATATTTTCTACAGACTTTTACCAAAGACCCTAACTTCCACAACATGACACCAAGGAGACTCTGCAATACTTGCTGAATCATGACAGGTGTCCGAGGACCTTTTTGCAAAGACTGCTTGGCAAAAAGCATGAAACGCACACACCTGGAGCTCCATCACAGTGTTGCTTAGCGGTTTGCCCTTACTCCAGGAAATCTGAAGAACTGGAGGAAGTTAACTTACTCTCCCACTGTCATCTGCCATACGAAAAATGCTACCCTGCTGCCAGAGTTTTCTGACTTACAGTCACTTTCACTGAATGGCAACAAAATCTGTCAGCAGGCTTTACAGAATAGAAAGTACCAGGATAGACACTTCTGAGATGTAGTATTGGTATTCATGGCAGGACTAATAACACATGTAAGAGGGTGTAACAGAGGAGGAGTTTGCAGGATTTACCTTAGGTCTAGATCCTCTCTTGTAAGGAAGGGTGGTGAGCAGTTCCTCCACATGAATGCTCCTTTTTTGTCCTGTCCCTGGCCAAGGTGACCACAGGTATCCCATTATCCCATCAGTTATCCTGTGAGCTCTTGCCATCTCACTCCAGCTCCCAGTTTCAGTGTCTTTCGGTGTGCTTTCCTTGCCCAGAAAGTCCCTTTTCCTCTCCCAGCAGCCAAAGGGCCTCCATTTTCCACAGCTACACCTGAACAAATACTTCCTTAAAGGCTTTAAGAGTGGAAATATGGCCTTTTTGTTTGTTACTTTTGGTGCCCTTGATCTCTACTACTGCCACTTGTAGCATGAGAGTAAAAACAGGCATCAAAAGGTGGGAAAGCAGAGTCCCCATCAGACTGGTAGGAAGAGGAGGTCCTCCGCTCAGCATGCAAAGATCCCCACCAAGGCAACGCCCCATCTCATTTGAGCATCTGGGCTCAGGTTGCTGTCAGACAGCATGTAAAGTCCAGCAAAAGGGATAAACAACTCCAGGTAGTATTAGGCAGGCTTTATGCAACACTTTTTAGAGAAGTGAAAAAAACAACATTTTGATTAAATTTACACTGTGAAGAGGTTAGATAATACTTTTATATTGCACAGTATATATTTGCCAGAGATCTGAGAAATAAAATTAAACTGTCTATGGTATAAGGCAGGAAAGAGGCATTGATAGCTTCCTGAAACACATAAAGCATTATGAGCTCTAAAAGTTCTTTTTGAGAATAACTCTTAATACTGTTTTTAAAAAAGCACTCAAATGACAATGTCATTTCTGTGATACATATAGATTGATTGCCCAAGAACAAAGGAACACACAGAACACTAAATAATATATTGTGGCTTAAATAATTGAAATGGGGCAGGAACACGTGGTTTTCTGAAATACATTCAGCTGACTCAATAAAATATAATTTTATAAAGACTGTCTTTAAAGTTACTCTAGGAAGAAAAAGAAAATGAGTTTCAGCAGCAGAACACAACAGACTTACACGTGGGAGTACAATAGATGATGTCCTTGGCACTAGCCGTTATCTTACTGTACCATTGCCTCTCCTTCTGTTTTCTACTACTCTTATTTCTAGTTTCGCAATTTTCAAATTTTTCCATTACTGGTTACCTGTTACCTGCTTGTTTTCATATCACCAGTAGATCTCTTATTTAAGCTTGAATTATTCTGTTACAGAGGGAAACCTAGAATTTAATTTTCCCTAGGAGTCACACTTATTTTTCCTTTCCAGACATGCATCTTTCTTCACAGATGGCAAAAGCCGTATGAACTGAGCTCATGACTGGCAGTGTTTCTGGATATGGAATTTTTACCGCACACTAATTCAATGATGAGACATACAGAACAAACTTTCATAATAAGTGATAAATGCAAATGTTTAAGTTAGATAATTATTTTATCTTGCAGTGAGTGGGAGTGTAAATAGTGTTTAAAGAAACATTAGAAGCTAAGAAATGAACTTGTTGGCTGTTATTTTATTTAGACTGTCTTGATCTACCGGGTCTGCAAATGGGTTGCTTAGGAATATACTACTTCAGTTTTTCTAATAGCTTTCAGATAAAAGAATATGTTTCTGAGTAGTATATCAACGTCTGTACCTGCATCGATCAAAATTAGTAAAAAAGCATCTAAGTACACAACAAACTATTCTGAATTAGAGTTTTTCACAGGGAAAAGTATTTTTATTTTGGAAAAGATAGTCTGTGCCATCGTTTTCTATTGAAGAATCTTCATTTGTCCCACCAAAATTTGGATTTCAATAGAACATTGACATGGAAAACACCACTCAGATCACTGGATCGAGTCTCCATATTTACCTGTTGAAATATCATCTCATAGGATTTCTATCACCTCTCCTACTGCAGTTCCAACAGTCCTCTTTGGTCCCAAGCTTATATATCAGTACTCTCTTGTTACTGGTTTTTTTTAGACTGCTGTTTTTAACAGTGCAAGGAGCACTTCTAGGTGCTGAAACTCAGTCCTCTATATTTCTAAATTGTTTCAGAGGTCCTTGGTACAGATTTGTTGCAGCCCAACTAGCACTCTCCCAAAAAATTCATTCTAGGGATTAAGGACCATCATCAGCTTTTTAGCATTTTGCAGCATTTTAAAATGAAAATATATACAATAGTAAGAGTACTAGTCACTTTATGCTAGCTGACCTCAGCACCAGAGAACAAGTCTGGTACTGAGAAATATTCATGCTAGACTGAAATTCCCGTCAGTGTCAGACCGTATCCAAAGAGAGACGGGCTTCTGTAAAGACTAACCCACCCCATCTTTCCTACACATTCACTGAAGGAAATGATGAATTTAACTTTAGAAGTGCCTGATCTCTTTCCATTGATGACTGAATAGATGACTAACTGCATCTATCTAATGAATAAATTCTGCCCTTCAGTGGTACACAGAATATCTACCCTACATGTCGTGAAATTGACTTGCAGACGATTTTCAAAATCCCAGACTTCCAGAGACATTTAAAGTTTAATTTTTGATTTTTGCTTGAATGCACACATGATCTATATATTAAAGAAGGCAAATGCTTAATTATGAAACTGAATCACCTAGCTGCTTTGGCATATGTCTAGCTTTGGGCACAGAAATACTTCCCTAGATTTCCTCATGAAGGTTAACTCATCATAATGCACGTGAAAATGACTAAACTTACAGCTGTAGAAGTTTAAAATAAGCTGTAAGCCAAAATAATTATTCCAATATTTAAATGCCAGAACCTGGACCCACAGACCCACAGACCCACAGACATCTGATTTAACTCCTGCCTAGCTATCTAACTCTCTGCAACACGTTTGAAAATGTTCTGCAGACAAATGATGTACAAGAGACAGTGATCACAAGTTTGAGTACCTGGGTGACGGTAGCAGGACTGTTGCCTACTCCAGTGAATGGTCACATGCAATCATTGGATAACATAGAAAGATGATAGGTCTAAACCTGTAAATTTACTAGTTCATGAATCATCCTGTAGGACCGATGAGATCTTTAGAGTTCATCTATTCATATTTTTAGGCGTTTTCCCTGGAGTAGCAGCAGCTAGATTTAATGAAAGTAGAGCTTTTCAAGTATTCACCTCTCTTCTTGAAACAGGAGTGTAAAAGGGAAAAAAGGTCTACTGTGGTAGAATTTTGATCAAGTTATTTGAACTACCAATACTGATTTCTAGAAGAGGGATAATGCAGTTAAGGATAGGAAATGGTAAAATTTATAAGCACTCCATTATTCCAATGGTTGCTATTGTAGTATTGTAGTACCCTAAGGTAGTACAATCTAGCTACATAAAAACAGGCTTAGGTACATTAATGGATCCCTCAACTGGAGCTCATATTCATTCCATGAATGTACTGTTTTGTTATTCTCTTTAGTCTAGTCTGGCAATAAAATTTTCATCCCATATGGCTCTAGCAATCTGAATTTTTGCACATTAATATTATCTGTCCACCTGCAAATATTGGTGTAACACTACAAATTAGAAACAGTTCTGATTGATTGCTAAGAATAAGTCATCAATCTTTTTATTTCTACACATTGAATCTTGCTTTCCGTCTTGCCAGGAATGAAATGAAGTGATTCATGACAATAAAATTAGTAGGACACACCTAGATAGCCTAAAATCAGTTACTTTGTGTTTTGAAAACACATTGGACTGAGAGTAAGGAAGAAGATACATTGCTTAGTGCTAAGCAAGCACTGTATTTTATTTGGCACTGTGAGAGTTCTGCAGAAAAGTACAAAAGATTCAAGGTGTAAAAATTTAATTCTGCTTTTCAAACCAAGTTTGATAGAACTCAGTTAAAGTGGTTTTAAAGTTTCCAAGAAAAAAAAAAACAGAAGTTACGCATGCATATAAAACATTAAAAATCCTGTGAGAATCACACCTATACTGATTTGTTCAGTGCTGCCATCCACCAAATGGCAAGAAACTCAGACTTGTTATTTTCACCATTATTAGAATTTCTCCTTTCAAAAATTAAAAACCTTAAACTCCTTAAAGGATCTTACAATTTTTATTTTCAGAATATAAAAAATTCTATAACAAAGAGAACATTTCGTGACATGAACGTTTGATTAGAAGCCTTTGGATGTTTCCCTTGGAGATGGAGACTTTCAACAACAGTCATAAAATATACATTGAAAGACCTAAAAGACCTGAAACATGCAAATCGGTTTTAGTATTTGGGACCAAAAGGAAAAATCATGGCTTTACATTCTGTTCAGCCACCAGTAAGTGGCACAGGAAGGTAGCCAAGTAGGAGGGAAGACAGACTAAATGGGAAAGGATGGGGAAAACTGCAAGGAGAGGAAGGATAGAGAATGAGGTGCAGATGAGAAATGGTAGAATCTTCTGCAGGGAAGATTATCTAAATTCCTAACTTCTTTCTGTCTGTTCTTACAGAAAAGAGATGAATCCCAGTACTTCTCCTGAACCTGCACTACTGTCTTTTTTGTAAAAAATCATTGTAGCCAGGTACTATTTATCTAGAGTAGTCTTTGCTAACAAGAAGCAATTGTTTTACACCGCCTTAAGAAAGCATTTATGGGAATGCAGTGTACATTTCCACAGTGCTCAAGTCAGAGTGCTCCCATGAACAGCTGCTCCCATGAGCAGCACTTTTTTCACTTCACTTGTGTAAATGGATAGTGCTTTACTGATGCCAAAAGTACATTTAAATTTTCAGAGACTCCATTCTGTATTGCTCATAAATTACCATACTCATTCCAATGAATCAAAATGGACTCTTTAGGAATGCTAATAATGAAATTTTTAAATGGTACATTCAGCAACCTAGCTTTCTTACATATGGATTTAAAAGTCTCTCCGTAAAAGACGATTATTAAAGCCAGTTGCCCAAATATTCCAAGTTGTCCCTGTAACATTTGCTTTCATAACAGGGTTGATTTTTTTTCTGTGGAATGACACTTATAATTTAATTATTATTGGTTCATCTCTTTGTTCATTTATTTTCATTACTTCTGGTGCACTTCAAATAAAAAAAAATACTCTTAGAGAAAACATCCAAGAAAATATGAGTTATGAGTCAGTTATGACAGTTATGAGTCCTTTAAAGATCATGTCTGAGAATACAAACATAATTTGGCCTTTTCAAACCCAAAGCACATGTGTTAGCACTCAGACTCCTCAGATGCTATGTATGGGATTCATCTGCTTTCAGCTGTCTGAGAGAAGTAGCCTGAGTTAATTGTTTATGTTCTTTCAATAACCAAAGAAAAGAAGAAAAATTTTAGGTCAAGATGAGCAGCTTTGTGTAGTCTGAGAAGTGCCTGTCAAAAATTACATAGAAGACCTACTTGATGAAAATTGATAGCTGTCTTTGTTAATTCCAGTTGGCATTTTAAAAATATTTATTTGTCAACAACTAGTCTTGCAGAACACTTGTCATAGTTTAAACACTTAAGTTCAGGATAAATGCCTAAAACCTCAAAGCTCGATTATGGTTGACTGTATATAGGAGAACTATAAACAATACTCAGTTTAGGACTTCATATGTGTGTGTGTGCGCTCGCGCACGTGTGTGTGTGTGTGTTCTTTTTTCTGTATCGCCAGATAAAGACTGAACTGGCAAACTCTGAAAAAAAATTACAGTTTTGCTACTGACAGGAAGTCTCAGATAATGGTGCATTATGTGCATACTTCTAAAAAGCTGAAATACAAAATAATGTTTCTAAAGCTTAGAATAATCAGCACCAATGTACTGCCTGAAGATGCCTAACTCAGCTCTTAATTTTGTTTCATGAAAACAGGTTGTATGTTATTTTTATGCTCTAGATTTTGTCTGAAACAGAAATAACTATTTACCTTGAAAACAGATGACCAACCTTTTCACACTCCAGATTCCCACCTTAATCACAGGATTGAGTGTGTTCCTCACTACAAGAAAGACATTGAGGTCCTGGAGCGTGTCCAGAGAAGGGACATGAAGCTGGTGAAGGGGCTGGAGAACAAGTCTTATGAGGAGCAGCTGAGGGAACTGAGGTTGTTTAGCCTAGAGAAAAGGAGGCTGAGAGAAGATCTTATTACTGTCTACAACTACATGAAAGGAGGTTGTAGCGAAGTGAGTGTCGGTCTCTTTTCCCAAGTGACAGGCGATAGGATGAGAGGGAATGGCCTCAAGTTGCACAAGGGAAGGTTCAGATTAGACATCAGGAAACATTTGTTCACCCAAAGGCTTATCAAGCACTGGCAGAGGCTGTCCAGGGAGGGTGTTGATTCACCATTTCTGGAGGTCTTTGAAAGACAGGTAGATAAAGTTCTTACAGATATGATTTAGTGTTGGACTCGATGATCTCAAAGGTCTTTTCCAACCTAGCAATTTTATGATTCTATGAGTCTATGAGTCTATGAACCTCAGCTCAGAGGGGCAATTTATGAAAAGTTACCCCCTTCCCTTGAGTCCAGTCAGTTTTAGAAAATAGAAATTAAAAAATACAAAAAGAAAATCACACAAGACAGTTCCTGTGGTATTTCCACTTTAGCTCCATTCTCTGTAATGAAATTAGCTCAATATTTCTTAAGATATCAGAACAAGATGAACATCAGATATTTCTGATCACCCACAGCCTGTAGTTGCCTAATTAGGTGACCTCCAAATCTATCAAGAAATTAGCTTTTCAGTCGTGCAGTAGTTACTTGGGTATTGATCTCATTCATGAAGGCATGGCTTCATTTATAGCCTGTCACTCACCCGCAAGGGCTCTAAAAAGAATGGAACACCTCAGACTTTTCATGAAATGCTGAATGATTTACAAAGGAAGGCCAGTATAACTTTCCTGTGGAGTTCACTGAGAAAATTTTCATTGATTTATGAACTAGTTCACTGGGAAAAGGAAAAAAAAAAAAAACCAAAAAACCCCAAAATCAAACTTCTATTTTAGATATACTTAGAAGCAATGAGGAATCCTGTTTTTCACAGCTGTGCTGAGCCTTGATATTCTCTATAGAGACACTAGTTCTTTGCAGACAGGTCTTGCCAGATATATCTGCAGGCAGAGTTGACAGTCAAGACCAGCTCAGCACCTGCTGAGTTCAGTAGTCCTGGTTATCTACCCTGTTTTGCAGTCCTGCAAAGCAATCTGCCTTCTTACTGATTAGGAAGTAGATTTGGCTGTAGGAGGCAGCTGATTAAATATGGACCCATCAATGGTCTACATAATAGGTGTAACTCATGGAGCAAAGCTCAATATGATACTTGATGTATTCATCAACTGGCTGGATGTTACCTCAAAAATCTCTCTAACCCAAAGGAGACTGATGACAGTGACAGGGGTCAGGAATGCCATTTCTCTCATGCCTAGCACAGCCTTCTTTCTCAAACTACTCAGCATCCTCATGTTCGCTGTCCACCATTCCAAATTAGGAGTAAGTTCACACTTTCACCAGTAACTGTTAGTTTTTTCCCAGCCTGAATGTCCTGTTCCAGCAAGCCTCAATCCCAAACTACTAACATCAGCAGTTTCCTCATGAACCTAGCTACTATATGAAGCAGATTGCTGTTAGCTGGAGGTAATACTGAAGTGACGTGAATGGTTCAGCTTGAGCTAAGTTCACTTCCACTTCTGCCATTTGCCATGGTCTGCAGTCTGTGAGGAACAGGAGAGTGAGTTGTGCCCTGAGTCGTAGCTGCAGCTGTGTCATCAAAGCAAAGTCACAGCAGGTGTAGAACTAGGCTGCTGATGCTGCAACTCGCTCAGATGGGAGATGAAAAGGACCCATCACTACCTGTGTGTTGAAATGCAGAAGGCGGTCTGCCTTTGTCTAACATTAAATAGTTAATGTAACTGGCTCCTAGGTGGTGACTGGTTTGGGAAACAGATTGTCCACCTCTGCACATCACTTCAGCCCCCAGAGAGCTGCCCAAAACAACTCAAAGTGTAAACTAGCTGGTGTTACTCAGTCCCTACACCAGAAAAGGATTAGATGGACATATGCACTCTGCTATACATGGCAGCGTGTTTGAGGCACTATGGAGGCATCTTTCTAGTCCTATAAAGTACATTTGAACTGTTATTGTGTAACTATGCACAGGTTGGCTCATAACTGTCCTGTCAATTGATTTGGCAGTGCACAGATCTGAGGTTAATGGTGGTCAAATGATGTCAAGCTAGAAGACTTGCAATAAAACATCACTGAAAGAGAACATGTGTTCACAGCTGACCTTGAATCTTTTGCTATTATTCCCTTGGTTCTGCCACAGTTTTCACTTGACAGAAATGTTGCCAGCGGGGGAGTGGGGGAGGTGGTGAAGTCTCACAATAAATACCAGAGAAAGCAATCTTCATAAATAATTGTACAATTGTCCGTGGATTACTCTAAACTTATGCGAAGTTGAATAAAAAAGACTAAAAGATGTAGTCTTTGTTTCATGATTGATGAAAAATTAAGTTTTAGAAAGAATTCAGTCTGCAGTTTGTAGTTTTCACATTCTTACACATTGTTTTTTCATGCATAATTTTGAGTGACTGACAATAACTCATTCACTTCTATAAATCATATCCTGTGTTCTTTTTTGTAATTGCAATATGCAACAGTCTGTTATTTTTTATGTTAATCTCAGAAGGAGCTAACTTACTATATGGGGTAGTTGGTTAATTAGGTTGAAAAAATTACTCATCTAACCTTACCAAATGTGAAATAGATTTTGGATCTGAAAAAAAACCAAAACATTAAGACATTTTGCTGTTGTGTATTTCTGTGCATCTGCAGTTCCCAAAAAACAAATAAAGTTCATTCAATAATATTCCATTTTCTTAACAGTGCCCTAGGAGCTCACTGTTTCTGTAAAGAGCACTGGGATTCTTTATTCTGGTAGGGCTTTTCTCAATGCTTATGGGAAACAAAACCTCCTGTCTTGCAAGGAGAGAGACTCAATGTATTACTATCAAGCCTTAAAACAAGCCATTGTTTGGACTGCATGGATTTCAGACAATGTCTCTCAATCTGAAGCATTAACTGCAGGACTCCTGTTATTCTGTTATTAAATTACATCCTAGGGGAAACCATAAATTAAGGGAATATTTTTTCATCATACAGGAACTAGGATTCCAGCTGGGAATTCTGGAGGAACTTTACACTGAAAATTCATACTCACACATTGGGTTTTTTCTTTTTTTTTGTTGCTGTTGCTTATTTGAATTCATTCTTTCGTAAACTAATTCACATTTAGCCTAACTTCCTTTACAGCTTAGATCTAAGAAGACCTCTGCTTCAGATCTAGAATCATAGAATCATAGAATAGTTAGGGTTGGAAGGGACCTTAAAAGTCACCTAGTTCCAATCCCACTGCCATGGACTTGGACATCCCACTAAATCAGGCTGCTCAAGACCCCATCCAACCTGGCCTTGAGTGGCCTCGAATGTACATGTACAGAAGAAACTCCAAAATATTGCTATTGCACAATTGTATCTCTGTCAGCTTGCTTGGTTGGCTGGGATTTTCTCAGTAGTTATCTCCTTTCTTTGCAGATAGTCTGTGTGGATATTTGGACTTTCATTTATTAAATCTATATTTTTACCAGTTTACCAAAAGGACCAAGGCAAAAGTTCTGAGCATAGAGTTCATCCACACTAACAGCACAATCCCTGGCATGTTTGTGGTCTATCCCCTCAGCACTCTCCCACACAACATCTGGGGCGACAGGAGTTTGTGAAAACCAGAAACTTTTCACAGGAGGCACCAAGACTGCTTTCACAGGAGACACAGTCATGCTGTTCTGGAGGGAGAAGGAATTTGACTCTATGGACATAAATTAGTGATCCTAGTCATCATGAGAAGCAGAGAATGACATTGTCCCTCTGATTTCATTAGTATATGCATTCCCTAAGTGCAGAGTCCTTCCTCATTGCCTGATACTGGATTTGAGCTTGTAGCAGTTCCTCTGCATTCATTTTTTTTCTGAAGTCTTTTAGTTAATTCATGCTTATTAGTTAATGCACACCTTTTTTTATATATTTTGCTGTTGTCTTTTGTAACAAAGAGGAACTTTTGTTAAAATCTCTAACTAGACATATACACATAGACGAGACATCCAGGCTCTGAAGTGCACGAAGCAGTGCAAATATTGTCATCCAAGTCATTAATCGTTGAACTAACAAAGGAACTTCTGTAAGAAAAGGTAAATGCTATTAGTTGCCATAATGCAGTCGATTTGACTTCACTCAAAATGTCTAGGGGTGCATCTTAGTATGCTTGCAGTGCTACTTTTTAATTAATTTTTTCTCCCTTTTCAGGTTAATTAAGCTGAGTCTTGATTTCTCCATTTATCTATTATTTTCCCCAGCATCCATTTGGACAAGTAGTTTTCAACTGTCACAGCAATCTTTTCTAATATCATATTAAATGCAAAACACTCACTTAATATTTTAAGCATATTATCAGAATTTTTTAATGAGCAGAAGTATATTTTTCACTCTTGATTAAACAAAGAGTTCTTTGTGTTTGTTTGTTTGTTTGTTTGTTTTAAATTACACTGGCCAGATGCAATCCTGGTGTTCTTGTCTTTTATCCAAAAGTTTAAATACTTGTTATTTGCAGTGCAATGAAGACCGATATTTCATTATACCTTCTTTTCTAGTCTAAGCAGTTCAGAAAAACCAACAGAGCTACATGTAATACATCAAAATCACTCTAATGAATTTGAAGGCAGTCCTTTCTTGCTGAACAGTGAGGTAGAAAATGGCTACTAATGCTGTGTGTTGTATCATAGCAATTTCAAATGTCCAAATCCACACCTACCTGTGTGCTTAGAAGTACTGTACTTTAAACATACTGCTTAATCAAGTGTTCTTTGCTTTTCCAGTTCATCACCTTTACATGTTCAATTCTGACCATCATCCATCTACTCTTTAAGTAAGCACTGATTTGCTTGGTTTTTTTCTGTACCCTACTAAGTATAAAGCAGAAAATGAAGTACTCTCTCTGGAATGCGAGCCTTTTCTTTTTCAGCACAAAAGCCTTTCTTCTTTTGTATTTCCCCTGGAAATGAACTGTATAAACTCTTTTAGCCTCTGCTGTACCAATTTTATTCCATGTACAGGAGGACACATTGTATTTTCTGTATTTCAGATGCAGTCTTTTTGTGGGGTCCTCATTAGTCTCTGTGTCTGCACAGTGAATAAAAATATTTTCCCTCTTTTTTATTTGTTTGTTTGTTATTGTTTCTTCTGTCATGTAGTCAGATCCTAATTTACTTTTAATCTGACGAGAACATCAGCTTAAAAATTTTAGGAAAGGTCTATGAAAGGCCCCAGCACATGCTCCAGTCAGGAATCCACCTGGTACAGTCTCAAGTTAGCTACGATCTCTACATCATGCCTGGGAATCAAACATCCCAGTGTGGAATTTTCAGTAGTCAGCCCAATCAGTCAGCAAAATCGATCAGTAGGAAAGCTGAAGACTAATCTTATTCCCAATACCACTTCAAAGGTTGAGCATTTCTATAGGAGACTACATGGCTTATGGCCCACATGCTTCTCTAGAATAGGGGACATATATTTCGGGTGCAAATAATGTCTTGACAGTAGTGGAATTGTGACCTGCTCTTCAAGTAAAGCTACATCTCAGAGTTCTTCACTAGAAAATTAGGAGAAAATTCAGTCCATGCCTTGAGTCTTAAACCACTCGGCAATGGCTGAATTTATTTTCCATTTGCATTGGTTAGAACACTGTAACTGGTAACAGCTCTTTTTTCACCACAGAGTCTATGATAAAGAAATCTATCTCTCTTTTTTATAGTTAATGAAGACTTCAGAGAGTACATTAAAAACCACCCTACTGACCTCCAAGCAAAAAGACACCAGAACAGCTCAGACACATTTAAGATAAACATTCCTGTTTCATGTAACTATTCAGAAATCATATTCAGAAACTGAAGAAAATCAAAGGTCCATATCAAAGTATCCTTTCTACAGTAAAGCGGAATAGGACAATATCCTGCAGGAGCTCCTGCCTTACAACACAGTATTTATTTTCCTTCTAAATTAATGATAGTACAATAGTATTAACAAAACATACGAAGTGTGAACTGCTATGAATGACACTTCATAACCAAGATTCTTATTGATTTAAACATATTTCCTTCTAAGATTTTCTCATAAGAAAGATTTTGCAACCAGAAGAACATCAGCTTTAACTCTCTCATGTTTATTTCAGTGAAGGTAGAAGAATGCCTTCTAAACTAAATGCATGTAGAAATTAGGTACTTTACAATGCTTTCTATAGACAGATTTTACAATTGTTTTTACAAGCCAGACTAAATGTAAGCATATAAGCATATTACCCACTTTTTTTTAGTATTATTTTAGGTCATCTGGAACAGTACTTGGGAGCAGAACATTTCAAGTCCTTGTATGAAGATGAGCACAGTAAAGGCAGTGTGTGATTTTTAATTTATGCCCTAAACACTGTGTAGCCCAGATAGAGGTCCATCTATCTGGTAAAACAGGGGGACTTGCACACTAGAAGTCAGCCTCGAGTGGTCAAGATTCTAATTTTAAACACAGATGTTTTATTAAACTCCTAGATAAAACTCCTAGATACCATATTTGCTAGATGTGTTCCACCATTAAGAAACGTAGGCAAGAGTCACTGGGTCAAAAGAAAGAAGGAGAGGAGAGGAGAGGAGAGGAGAGGAGAGGAGAGGAGAGGAGAGGAGAGGAGAGGAGAGGAGAGGAGAGGAGAGGAGAGGAGAGGAGAGGAGAGGAGAGGAGAGGAGAGGAGAGGAGAGGAGAGGAGAGGAGAGGAGAGGAGAGGAGAGGAGAGGAGAGGAGAGGAGAGGAGAGGAGAGGAGAGGAGAGGAGAGGAGAGGAGAGGAGAGGAGAGGAGAGGAGAGGAGAGAGGATATTGCTGTTGAAAATTATGTACAATGATCATATAGTCCGACTGCCTGACCAATTCAGGGCTAAGCATGTTATTAAGGGCATTGTCAAATGCATCTTCAACACTGACAGGCTTGGGGCATCGACCCATCTCTCTGGGAAGTCTTTTCCAGTGTTTGGCCCTCCTGGAAAAGAAATGCTTCCTAATATCCACCCTAAACCTCCTCTGGCTCAGCTTGGAAGCACTCCCACACATCCTATCACTGGATACCAGGGAAAAGAGATCATCAACCCCTCTCTCCACTTTGCCTCCTGAGGAAGCTGCAGAGAACAATAAGTTGGCCCCTCAGCCTTCTTATCTCTGAACTAGACAAGCCTGAAGTCCTTAGCAGCTCCTCATAAGACATTCCCTCCAGCCCCTTCACCAGTTTTCTTGCCCTCCTCTGGATGCATTCAAGGACCTCCACATCCTTCTAAAATTGTGGGGCCCAGAACTGTACACAGTATTCAAGGTGAAGCCAGACAAACACTGAAGATAGCAGGATAGATTTTAATCTCTTCTGTTTGTCTGGTTATCCTGTGTTCGATGCATTAGAAGTTATTAAGTGCATTTCACTACTATTTTGTGAGCTGACCATGAAGATAATTTCCTTCCAATAAAGGTTTTTCTGTTGCTCCAAATTTCCAGTGTCATTTGCAGTTGCCTGACTGAGTCTTTTACCTTAAAGCAAAGACAAGAACTATTCACCTTGTATTGGTTTCAGAAAATCAGAATACGAAATAAGACTGTTGATTTCAGTTTTCAATTAAATGGCTAATTAAATAAGAATTCTTTAACAACAAGCAATATTCCAAATTCATACAGGCAGCAGATGCAGCACTTACTCGCATGAATAATATTCCTCAAACTGACAACCAGGAAAGAAAAGCTTAGGAGAAACACTCCATCTCTGGAGACTTTGGAAAGGACGTCATCTGTCAGAAACAAACTGAGCATATGCAATTTTAACACCTTCACTGTTATAATCAAAGAAATAGTTTCATGCTGGATGCTTTTCTCTTGATTATATCCCTTTATTTCTAAGAGAACTAAATGCTAGGATTTTCAGAGCTGTGACAATAAGCTACATATACAGCTTTGACCTTTAGAGTACTTCCTGCTGTAATTGGCTGATTATGTCTTTGGAGAGAATAGTACTGTGGCCATTTCAGGCAGAAGAAAATCCAGTCATTTGCAATAATTCTTCACATATTTATAGAAAATCAATTCAAAGACAATTATTTACCAAAGGCAGTAATATGAGCATCTCTGATACAAGGATAGAGCTGGGCAGCTGTTTTCTGATAAAAAATAAAAATTTTGTTTGGGAATCTGAAACTCTTTGTGAATAATTTTTTTTTTGTCCTGGAAAAACTGGAAAACTGTGATAATAAAACTGTATCAATTCTCGTAATGGTATTTAATTAAAACAAAGCAAAACTTGTTATTTAAAGAAGAAAAAAGGAGGCTGAAAACACAACAAAATACTTCATGTTTGGTTGAGCAAAATGTGTGCAATTCAGAGATTCCTAATTTTTTATTTTATTAAGGGGAGGTCGCTAATGTGAAAATGTGTGGGGAAGATTTAGACTAGACATTAGGAAGAAATTAAGAGTGTAGTGAGACTCTTAAGCCAGTTGTCCAGGGAAGCTGTAGATGCCCTCTCCCTGGAAGTGTTCAAGGCCAGGTTGGATGGGGCCTTGGGCAGCCTGGTCTAGTGGGAGCTGGCATGGCAAGGGGGTTGGAACTGGGTGATCTTCAAGGTCCTTTCCAACCCAAACCATTCTACAATGCTATGAGTCTATGAAAATATTTCCCCTCCACTTTGACCTATACAACTATTCACCCATTTATGCCTAGAAGTGCTCAAGCACATTCTTAATAGTACAGATGCTCTAATCAAAGACTTGAAGATTTTAAAAGGCAGTGTTCAAAACACTTAATCCGTTGCAGCTAAATATGTTTAGAGAAAAGACAGGAAACTAGACTTTTCTCACAGAGAGGATAACAAGCATCTTTTCAGCACAATAAACTGCTCTGATCCACTTTGTAGCTGAATGAAATGGCAATATTTGATCGGATTTGTGGAGACATTAGGAGACAATATGTCCCCCCTTGAAGATTAACAAAGGTAGCCCGTCTACTTCCTCAGAGATTTTTTTTCCATGCTGCTCAGCTCCTTAGAAATAGCCTGTCAGTGGCCCATTCCTGAACCCAATCAAGCAACGTTATTATCTTTCCTGTCTGATCAATGCCATTAGGTACTTATGCTCCTTCTGTTTTTACTCATCAACTTACAGTTTTCAGGGTTACTCTGCAGCAAGGTTCCTCATATGACACATTACAGTCCAGATCTGGGAAAGAAGTATACAATGTCTTTTCCAAAAACTTTGCCAAGATTCTCCTCAATTCTAGACTCTCAATTCTAGTGAGCCACTGTATTTCTTAGTGTTTTCCCTGTCCTTCAGGAATCAGCTGCCGTACACTGCTCAGTTTTCAATTCAGAGGGAATGTGCAGCATCTGACTGTCCCAGAAGAACAGGAGCTGGCACTCTCCTTCCTACTGAACAGATTTCAGCAACATTACCCGGCAGATCTGGATAAAAATAACCACTGAGATCCGAGGAGGGTTTGTGGAGAGAACCCATGGGAAAAGCATGGTACTCTGCAGAACATAAAGATTTACGATCTCCTAAGTTAATGTTAAACTCTACTTGCTTTCTTCAAAGGTTCACTTTAATCAGACAAAATTTTACTCCCAAATGCTGAGGTAAAGATGTTTCTTGATCTAGAACTCAGCAGAAATTACCGTACACATAAAATCCATTTGTATAAAGATCTCAGCATCAAAGTAATACGAGCAATAATGTGATTAGTTAATAATAGAAACCTGGTGAAGAAAAATCCTTAAAGGTTCCCCCTAAGACCTTGCAAACGTTAATCGCGCCATTCATTAGAAAGGGTGAAAAGATTACAGGTAAAATGGGATGCAGAGTACATGAGTGTTCTCCCACAAAACTTTTGAGTGACTTTCTCCACTCTCATATTCCAGCAGGCCTTCATTTCACACTACGCAGCATGCAGAAGAAATATTTTTAAGTACCACTGTAAGAAATATCTGCAGTTAATGTGTAAGAAACACAAAACAACGTTGTAAGAAATCCTATTGCTTTCCCTGTTCCCCCAGTTCCAGGTCCAGAAGTCATCTGATCTTAGCTTCCTGCTGCTACCTTTTCATATGTGCATTCCTCCAGTTGTTAGCCAAGGTTTGTTTGGGGATAAAGCAAATAAAATTATCCTTCTGGACAGAAAATACAATAATGTTCAACCTCTGTGTCTCAGCTGAGGAAAACTACAAAATGAGAGGTAATGTAAAGAAATACTATTCATCAGAGAGAATAATGTGTCTCTGGTTTAATATGAAGTTACCATTAGTGTGACTGTTAGGTGTACAAATGCTGTCATGTAAACATGACAGTGCTACAAACATTCACATTTCTAGGGCTAGAAATATTCACACAGTCTTAACAATTTTCAGTACAAAAGTCCTGATAAACCATTGCCTTGTGATGCTTATTTTTTGCCCATTCTCTACAATAATGCAAATAACAATAATCATATGGAAATGCATAGACTTACGATAACAGGTATTTTATTCCCAGATGTTTCATTGTTTAACATAAATCTCTATAAAATTTCTCATGATAATACCTTTCTGATCCAGCTTTATGTGTTTCCTGAATCCCATATTTGTGGAACAGTCTTTCAATAACTAAGCTTTAAGACACAGTCTTTCAATAATTAAGCTTTAAGACACTTTTAGGACCTGAGATATTTTTAGTATGCAAATTAATTACGTATTTACAATAGAAACATTCCAGAGATCTGATGCATGTAATTAGAAATAGCTCTTCAGCGGTAAGATGTTAAGTACTTTTACACAGGATATGGCTTTATGTCTGAGTTCCTGCAAGGCTGGTTACTAAAGAAAATATTGTACATCTTATTTATGAGTCTCATATTGGACTAAAATGAAATGTGTACTAAGAAAGGCCTTAATATTTTGAATTTTGCCCTCCTGAATCCTTCATTTTTGAAAAATACCTACTAGCAATAAATACACTCTGGTTAGAGAAACTAGATTTGACCTTACACTACCCCACAAATACACCAGAGGTACCTTCCTCCTCTTGCTCAGTTAAACAAGGCTCTGAGCACTTGCTGTCACCTTTGTGTTTGTGTGTTACCAGTTAAAGTGTTCTTGCTGCACAAAGATTCACATCTGTGACAAAAGCTGAGAAAATGTTTTATTTTTACTTCCCTGTGCTCCTAGCTCCCTCAATTAAGGAGCTGTGAATTAAGCAGGATTCTCAAACTGCCTTTCTCATTACAGTTGTTTTCCTCTCAGAGCACAACTGCTTCATGTTGTGCAGAGCACGTTTTTTCTTGACTCCACAGTCACACCAAACATTTTATGGTCGTTAAATAAACCTGGGTTTTGTTCTTTGCATGAAACCAGGAAAATCATACTCACAATATATTTTGTCCTAAAGAAACTGGGTCAAAATATGAAAGTCTATCTATCTCGTATTATCAGTTTATTTGTAATTACTGAAATACACAAAAGATGTAACTTATATTAGTCCTGGGTTTGTTTGTGGTTTTTTTTGTGTTAGACATCGTGCAGCAATAAGTACTCTCCATTCTGTACAATGTCCAAATTGCCAGAATAAAATGCTGGTAGAAATCCTTCCTTTCAATAAACTCTACAGACATTTATGGAAATATTTAAGGACTACATTTAATGGCACCCTCCTTGTGACACAACTGAACATATCCAACATAATGTCAATTTATGATATGACTGACTACATTTCAACCTTCTGACATTATTAAAACATAATTCCATTTTTCAGTTCTCTTGTGCATAGCTGACCTAGTCCCTTCTCAGGACCAGCCCACAAGCACGTGAAGTGCACTTGGTGTGTCAGAAATGCACGCTTCATCCTGTGATCCAGCAGCTACTTACATGTGCTCATTGTATGACCAAGTACACACCTGCCATACGACACAGATGTTTAAATATGGTCTAGAAAGATGGTGGGTAATGAACTATAGACTTTATTGCTCTATGCTTTAGGCTGAAGGTCTACCCTGTAATTTTAAGGTGTTTTTTTTAATAGCATCATGGCTCCTTTGATCCAACTGGTTATTCAACAGGGTCTTTCAGGACTGTTCCTATTATTTGTTCTTCCTTATAAACTGCAAGATCTAACTGTATTACAGTTTGTCACCTAAAGAAATCTTAAGCCTTTCAAATGTTTGATCAAGCAGTTAAGTGGTGAGCCTAGAAAAAAAACAAACAGCCAATATTTGCATACTACTAATCTTAGCAATGCCAAAGCCTCACTGAAACACTGAAATGTTATTATTTGTATTCTTTAACCAGGTGCCCAGCATGCTTTTGGCATCTCCCAGGTAGCATGTTACCAGAAAATGAGCACTTTTCAGGGGATAGCATGAATCACAAACCCTTCCCAGTAGGCTGTATAGAGCATGCTATCCTGTTATTGGGGGAGAAGTTCATTTAAATGAACAGATATGGGATATACAATGCTGCTTACCCTCACAAACAAAGGATAAAGCATACCCTGCATCATGTACTAGTATAAAAGGGTCTTGTGTTGCTAAACACTTGGTTGTGAAACAGATAGTATCACACAAATATTAATTATGTCACATTTTCTTTCTTAGGTTACTAGGTACATGCTGTAGCTTTTAGAAGGAGCAATTGTCCTGATAAATACTTAGAAGTCTTAATATTACTCTAAATGACAGCTGGGACAGTTGTGGTATCACTGCAACAACCCCTTTGCAGACTATCAAGATTTCCACAGACTGTGAACACTTTCAAACTGTTGAGTAATGTTATATGAGGTCTCTTTCTGACATTTCTTGCTACACAGATTAAAACTTTTTAACTGTAAGCTTTTTTACTCCAATTATACCTATATCTGAACCTGGTATTTCCATATAAGTAAAAACTAGCTTTTGCTAAACAGTGTGGGAAAAAAGTGCAAGGATACTTTCACTGTAAATTATTAACTTCAGTGCTTGAGTGTAATTGATTAAGGAACATCAGTTAAGGCATTTTAGATTATGCTCACTTGTGAAAAAACACTGGTTTAATGCTGCAAAGGGCACTAATGGGTCTGGCAAGTCATGAATAAAATCTCCCAGTTAATCACAGAAAGAAATACTGCTCCTTAAACATTTTGAGCTACTGAAGCCTGTCTTCATACAGATTGTGGACTTTCCTCACATCTGTACTCTCACAATTCTCCTCTGACTCCAAACTCCCAGCTAGTTCCAGCTATGCCCATGGTGACTGACTTGCCATGCAAACATCCCAAATGACTAACCTGCAAACTACAAATGAAATATCAGTTGAGTTCAGACTTAAGCCTTTATCTCACCAGAAACACTAATTTTATCTCTCTCCTTTCCCTGCCATCATTTCTCATCAAAGTTCTGGGACTGGAATAACTCATTAAATACGATTGAAATTAAGCTTCTTATTAACAACCTACTACCATGAGGGAAGCAATAGATAAGTCCCATAGCCAACTTTCTTTAGCAAAATATCCTAGAATTTTAGTAGATTGTAATCACTATTAGCAGGGGTCTATAGAAATATCATCAAAAATCCTGTTTACAGTACAGTGCACAGGATGATTACTGCTCTTCATGCTTCAATATTCAGTATCTGATATGCACGTTATGTGGGGTCTCGGAAATCAAGATCTCTGCCTCAGTACTGGATCTCTCATAGCCTCAAAGAAACTGACTAGGAGTAGCATGCTTTCATTCTTGAGATCAGTCTCTAGGCAACAAAGAACTGAATTATGGCTACTGAGTAGCATATGATTATGAAACACTTCAATTTTTGGAATCATATCAATACCATATGTAACTGCATATATGCAGGCATGTGATTTATACCTACTATATGTGTAAGTATACATGCACGTATAAACTGTGTGTATATAGATATATATATACACACACATATGTACATAAAGGTACATATGTTAGTGTGATTCTCACTTCTAATAACATACGCTTCTATATACATCTAAGTACAATATGTATATTATATGCCTACTATATGTATACTGGAACAGAAGTTGTTTCATGCAGCTCTTATCATATGCGTGTGCCATGCTTCGGATCCACTAGCTACACAGTCATGTTCAGGTCTTCTTTCAACCCACACAACTGAAAAAGGTGGTGTGTGGATCTGTGTGGTGATCCAGATGCTGACAATGCCACTCTCAGGGTGCACAGCCAAGATATGGGGGTTCAGCTTCCCATAGTTGCAGAAAACAGATTTCAATCTGTTCAGACCACAATCTGATCCTTGAACACAGGCAAGGTCACTCAGATTTGATCCGATACAGACTGATACCAGTCGACAAAACACAGTAAGGTAAATCAGAGAGAGAGAGAGCGTTAGGGTAGGGGGGAGAAAGAGAGAGAAGGGAAAAAGAAAGAGTCACCACCTCAATGGGCAACAGCACTTCCCCTGGAACACGTGGTCGCTCCAGCAGTAGCTTCTTCCAGGCCGTGTCCTCCAGGCTGGTATCATTGGAGTGTTGGGCACGTGCTATAGCGTATCTCCTTGCTAGTTATTTTATAAGGCCAGTCTATGTCCCATCAGCACACAGAGGGTGGTCTTGCCACGCATATGTAGAAGTTCCTTCAGGAGGCTCCGGCCAGGGCAATTGAGTGCGAATAAGGGGAGGGGAGCAGCACATGCCGCCACACCTCCTCCCCTACAGCAGCCAGCTCAGGACCATGAGCTCAGGCAAAGGGAGTGCAGTGCTTGCTCCTGCACCTCCCTTCACATTGAATCCGATGCCACAGACAAGGTCCTCAGGAGATATTGGAAGATCAGTCTTTGGCAAGTGCCAGCTGCTGCACACCCTCCACTATTCACTGTCAGTGCCACAAAACAAGGACACAAACAGCCAGCCTTCAGACAAAATGTTTAAGGCAAATGAAGTCAAACTTTACAGTGTGTAGATATAGATAAGTGTGTGTTTGTATATGTATATGTATATACATATATATGCATGTGTGTGTATATATTTATACGCACATATATGTACAGGTGGTTGTTAAGTCCACCAGACTCAGAATAGTTGCATCCAGACCCCAAAGAAAGAAAGGTCACATAGTCCTGGTTTTGGCTAAGCCATTGCAGACTCATGGCTAATTTGTTTCAGTTTCTTGTAGTATCTGTATCTATTCATATTGCCTGTAAACCATCAGATAGTGGGGGTTGAGTCATGCTTTTCTTGCTGTATGTGAGTGTGGTTGTAACTAAGAGCAAAGAAAGCAATCCTGGCACTGGGAGGTGATACCTGGAAAGCCTAGTGACTATACTGGCTTCAAGTCAGAGCACGTCCAGTGTGGCCTAGAGTTTGTTCTTTCTTTGGGGGTGAACAGGGATCAACTAGGAGATGCCACTGATCTTATTTAAGAACTCACCATCTCCAAGGGTTCTTCGACTTCTTCACTTGAAAAGACAAAGATCCATTTCTCTTTTGTGACTGTAATCACCCCGTTCAACTAAAATATCTTTTCCTTCACAGGAGGGTAAGTGGGAGAATTTTTCATTTGCATGGACTGAGTCATTGCTTCTATGGAGAAATCCCACATGAAATATTCAGGGAAATAGGAAACATGAGAGAGAAAAGTGAGTTCTTGAGGTACTTCTACAGATGCAGGGAAGCAATACTTCTTGCCCTTGCTCTTAGTGAGGTTATATCAAACTATTTTATTTCCTAACTGTCCAGAAACAGTTTCCTTCTTCATTTCCACAAAAGCATCTAAAGCTCCATATTCTAACCCTTTCACTATAGCACAGGAAGTTAAGGCAGTAGAGCCTGTTTTGAGGACCTAGAAACTACAGCTGTTTCAACCCAGATTTAGCATGGTTTCAAGGCAGGCTAACAGACGGGAGATTATCTTGCCAGTATTCTCCAACACTTAATCTGAAGGGTATTGTGTCAATATATCCTTAACGTATCTTTGACTCATTCACAGAAAAGTGGATGGTTTTGCATTACTTCCATCTAAACTTTAACGTTCCTTATGAATGCATCCCATTTAAAGAAAAACATCTCTGCATGGGCTCCTTAGATACGTTCAGATTGCAACTGCAAGTCCAACCCAAGATAACCAGCCCAGCAAAGAGGCAGAAGAGGAAAGTGCTATAGACCCCAGAGGTATAAGGAATATTTAATTATTTATAGAAAGCACATCAGCTCAGCTAAGCAAGATGAAGAATGACTTGCTTTCCAGCTTGAACCTTCATTCAGTCAGATAGGACATAAAAATCTGCCCCAACTCCCATTCTGCCTGGTTTGAAACTGGGGTTTCATATGTTGGTGGTTATTCAAGAGTCCATTTGTTAGCCATCTGGAACTGTAAAGGTACTGGTTTTGGTTCACAGCTTGCAAAAATGTTAAGCCTTCAGATGTGAAGGTACTCTGCAACGTGGGATCACTTTTTCCAGCCAGCCTCCACATGTCAGCACTGGTAATCCTTAAACAGGCATCATTCGTCCACTTAGAGATTACTAGGGTAAAACCAAAAGCTTAAAATGCTACTTGAAAACCAAGAAGCAGCCAATCCCAGTAATCAAATAATAGGACTAAATTAGTAATAGGACTATCAGATTTTGTGACAGTTGCAGGGGCAGGAGGTCTGGCTGCAGAGCTCAGGGACAGCTCAGATGTGGAGCAGCTGAAGGTGGCTTCTCCCCCATCCCACTGGGGAGGCTGAGACATGGCCCGTCCTGGCCTGTGACAGCTACTTTTCAGCTGAGTCTCTAATGCCAGAACTATAGTCCTCACCGCAGCCTTGCTCTGCCCAGCCATGAGCTCTGCTGAGACAGTCTCATCCTATCTGTGGGACCATGTCATGACCTGGCCTTGGCCCAGCCCCAGGGAGGTGCCAAATGGCCAGGGATGGGGCTGTCCTGGTGCCCCTCAGCTACCCTGCTCTGCAAAGCAGAAACACCTTTCAGGGAAGGAGCAACGAGCTGCAGGGAGCTGAGGCCCTGCAAGCTGCCATGGTCCCCTGCACCAACACCCTTCACTTCTACACACTGCTGTTGCCTGTTCTGCATGAAGTCATGGGCACTCTAACTAGGCTGCTTCTGACGGTGGTCAAGAGGCTCAAAAGCTGTTCTATTTAATTTTCACTTGTAATTCAGTGGGCCTGTGCCCTGGAGAGCTGCCAGACTGGTGGTGTTATCTTCTTGCCAAAGCAGAGTGTTTTATTTCATTCGTACACAGCTTACATTGGACAGTGACATTCAATCTACACAGAGTCCCTATCTCCTCTCAAATAAAACACTGAAAGAAGCCCTTGTAACTCATGTGACTGAAACCACTGGCTGGAAAAATGACTTGCCAATTGATTCAAGACTTTTAGCGAGCATCACAACCTCTTAGTGGAGCACTGGCCTTTGCATCTCACAGTGCCCAGTGAGCACCGCCCAGAGCAGTATGCGTGGCAGGGACCTCAGCAGCTGCGCTGCAAGGTGCTCAGAAAAGCTCAGGGCAGAACAAAATAAAGCTCCGGTTCTGGTGAGGAGTTTATCCTCCTCAAATAGGGCAATGTCCTGGAGCAGGAGTACATTTCTCAGGTTTTTGGCCTCATAAGAAGGAAGGATGACTATTTAGATTAAAATTAGGAAAATGGAACAGCCTCTTATAAGGCACACATGGTCTCAAGAAAGGGATCACATCCTGATGGGTATATTTGGCTGAGGTAATACTAAACATAATCTAAAAGTACAAAAGAAAAAAGAATTGTTTACTATAACCATACCCTTACTTGAGTCTAAAATTCATACCTAAGCATTGTACTTCTTTTAAAGATCAACATTATAAAAGCCAGAATGCTACTTTGAATTTTGGCATCTTTAGTGTCAGAGCTTTTTAAAAGTTATTCTTTTAGTGACAACTGGGTCGCAAACATCATCTGCTTCCCTTTGACATCGATAAAAAGATTTCCTTGTTTGCCATGGAGATCTCATTGTGGCCCAAAAGGTAAATGAATCACTGCCCATAACTAGTATTTGACTCAAAGGTGAGGAAAATCTACTGGTATGTTAAATCCCTTCCCTGCAGTTTTGTCTTGTTCCCATCTGCCACCTTGTGGCAGTAAAAATTTAATTCTTCTCTAGCTGAAATCATTGTTCCAGACTGAGACACAGCAAAGCACCAAGCCATTGCCCATCCCACAGTTATGAGCTTGTTCTGTCCTAACGTTTGCTAACACATTGTGTCATGTTAAGCACGCATATGGTAACAGGGGCTCCATGCTTTTCCAAAATTTCGTGACAAGACCAAAACAAAGCGTTCCTGTCAAAAGGTTGGAAGATGTTCAGAGTGAGAAGGGAAAACTAGATTGGATTAGAAATATGTTAATGGACAATGCACTGGACTAGAAATTAAATCTCACTCATAACAGCAGAAAGATTGTTTTTCCTGCTGTAATTATTTGTGGAGGGAAGGCTGAAGCAATCTATGGGAGATAAAACTGTCATGCCCCAATCCACGAGCTACACACTCATGTCTTCATGTCCACTCATGCCTTCTTTCAATCTGCACAGTCAAACAAGGTGGTTCACTTATCTGTGCATTGATCTGGAGGATGACAAGGTCACTCTTAGAGTGAAATCAAAAAAAGCAAAATTTATTCTGGCTTTGACGAAAATAAACAGACCAAAATACTCGGGTGCACAGCCAAGATATGAGGGTGCAACTTCCCGAAGTTGCAGAAAACAGATTTCAATCTGTTCAGATCACAATCTGATCCTTCAACACAGCCATGGTCACTCAGATTTGATCTGACACACACCGATATTAGTCAAGAAAACACAGTAAGGTAAATCAGAGAGAGATAGAGAACGGAAAAGGAAAGAGTCACCACTTCAGTGGGCAACAGCAGTTCCTCAGGAACACACTGTTGCTCCAGCAGCAGTTTCTTCCAGGCCATGTGGTCCAGGCTGGTCCTATTGGAGTGATTGACCTGTAGCTCCTTGTAAGTTCTTTTAGAAGACCGGACCCTGCCCCATCAGCACGTGGGGGGTGGGCTTGCCACACGTGCAGAAGCCCCTTCAGGAGGGTCCAGCCATCTCCCTTCTGGACCTTCTCCTCCCATAGCAGCCAGCTCAGGACCATGAGCTCAGCCAGGCAAAGAGGGGAGCAGTGCTGTCCCATTGAACCCAGTGCCAGAACAAGGCCCTCAGGTGATATTCTTTGGGAAGCACCTGCAGCTGCACCGCCTCCACCATTAAATGACAGTGCCACAAAACTGGGGTGCGAATGGCCAGCCCTCAGACAAGTGTTTAAGGCAAAGAAGGAAAGACCAAATTTACATACACCTAGTGAGGAGGAACAAGAATCAACCACGGGCAGACTTGGGAACACTAAATGAGGGTCAGCAGTTATAGAAAAGTGCCAGATATAAGCAGAGCCATCCCAAAGCTGTGAGCCTGATATGAGCAGAGCCATCCCAGCAAGTGAGACAAAATTGGATTGCTATTTCAAATACGAGGAACAAGCCACAGCTGTCACAGGTAAAAAAAAAAAAAAAAAGGAGAAGGAGAAGGAGAAGGAGAAGGAGAAGGAGAAGGAGAAGGAGAAGGAGAAGGAGAAGGAGAAGGAGAAGGAGAAGGAGAAGGAGAAGGCTGGAGTGGCAACAAAGCACTCTGTCCCACTATGAGAGAAGAACCTTTAAAGTCATACCAGACATTACTGTTGTGGCTAGAACTGTACAATAATATCCTCAGCCATGCAGAAAGGCTGCCTCTTCTCCAATGGCTACCAGGTCACAAGATCATAGAATCATAGAATAGTCTGGGTTGAAGGGACCGTAAAGATCATCCAGTTCCAACCCCCCTGTGATGGGCAGGGACACGTCGCGCTAGATAGGCTGCCCAAGGCCCCATCCAACCTGGCCTTGAACACCTCCAGGGATGGGGCATCCACAACTTCCCTGGGCAACCTGTGCCAGTGCCTCACCACTCCCGTAGTGAAGAAATTCCTCCTTATGTCTAGTCTAAATCTGCCCCTCTCCAGTTTATAGCTATTGCACTTAGTCCTATCACTACAAGCCTTTGTAAAGTCCCTCCCCAAAGATGGCTTCTGCTCAGCCACAACAAGTACTAGGCAGCAGCAGAAGACATCACTTTTGAGTTTATTGCCTCCAGAAGCACTCCATTCTATGCACCAGTCTGCTTTATCCCAGCTGGAGACATTTTAGATCCCTGGAGAGCCTTTGGCATCAGATCCACAGGTCTTGCTTGCTTATTAGCAATGAGATCATACACCTTCCCCACAGCCCGGTGTCAGCAAAGGTTTTTGGAGAAATCTCTTTTCTTGGCAAGGTAGGCAAATACTGAGCAGAGCCTCTGTCTGTAGGGGCTGAATTCATGCAGACTGAGCCCTGGACTAGTCCCTCATGAGAAAAAGGCAGGGAAGAGGAAATCCTGTAAGGTCTTTGCATTGAACTTAACAGCTCCAACATTTACACTCATCCGACATGACAGCATTTCCGCCAGAACAAAGTATTACTAGTAGAACAAACTGAGACACTCAGATGTTAGGAAATGCCAGCACTAAAGCACTATTCATAGTTATTAATTACACAATTACACATTTACTTCTGAGCAACGTCCATGTCATCATCATTAATGGCCTGTATGATAACAGGGAGAAAAAACCTCTTGCTTGGTTCAATTTTCCCTTGCTTTTTCTGTAAGGCAAGGACTTCTCAATATTTTAGGAAAAATCTTAGCAGCCAATAAGCCCACAGAGCCTTTGATTTATAAACATCTAAAACTCAGACAAAACAATGAATGGTCATTAGGTATTACATATCTACATATTTAGGCTTGGCTCTGTGGACAAATATATTCTTTTTAATCAAATCTCTTCATGGACTATGGTATAATATTTTCTCATATTTTATGGCCCCCAAAACTGAATTTCAGGTTAAAAGGTAGTTGTCTAGATCATTCTTGCATCATATCGAAGAATGAGATAAAATGATGTGATGATTAAAGCAGCTGTGTGTCTTTGTTTATCTCTGTCACAGAGTGATGCTGAGCTAATCAATTAAATGAAACTTTCTTCAAGTAGTTCCTAGACTCCATGCTCTTCATAACTTGTAATATTGTTGTGTGTGTTTCCCAGTTACTCAGTCACAAAAATCACAGAGAAATTCAGGCTGGAAGGGACCTCAAGAGGTCTCTAGTCTGACCTTCTGCTTAAAGCAGGCCTAGCAGTGAGAGAGATAACATTGCTCCGGCCCATGTCCAGTCAAGGTTTGAAAAAACACAAGGACAGAGATTGCACAGCCTCTCTGAGCAATAAGTTCCATTGCCAAGCTGTCCTCAAAGTGAAAAGTTTTTTCTTTATGCCCTAGGATCTGCCAGTGCTTTGGATAGAAAAGCATTATATAATATTAGCTTCAGAGAATGTAAAAATTTCCTGTTTTTCTAAAACTAGGCACCAGAATTAAGAGATCATCACTCTGCTTTAGCCCACTGTCTATAAAAAAGGACCATGTGACATTTTCCTGTCATGTTACTAAGAAATTAAATTCATTAACTTTTAAGATTATTTCTATCAAATGGATAAGGCATATATAGCTCTGTTTTTAAAACAGGATTTGAAGAGTAGTAATGTTTTGGGCCAGACACTAAGAAATGCAGTCCTGAGGGGAAAAAATATTATCTGTCATGGACACGAAGAAAATTTTGTGAATTAAAACGTTTGTTAGCTTGCATTTCCTAGCATTTAAATGCTTCTCTTTCCATCCTCAGTAAGGTAATTCCAGTAAAGTTCCTTTGTATAACAGACAACAATGAAACTAATCACATAAATTCTCTCTACTAAAACTCTGTAAAATATTTGGTATTTTACTTCAGACATCACAGGTGTAGAAGTCATGAGGAAGTCTTTGAAGGACATGGTGGTCTTGATTCAGGCAGAATAGGAAAAAGTTCCATCTATGAGAAGGAACACTGAAGTTGCAGGTGTGCCCTGTAACATTTTCTGTCTCAAAGAAATACAGACTTCTAAAGGATCCATCCAAACTCATTTGAAAAAAATATCCTTTCTCTTCTGATTATGTTGAGTTTTTTATTTTATGCTAATGTTTACCTCTATTACAGATGTAAATATTCTATAGAAGCCATTCCACAGAGTCTATAGAAGCCGTTCCTGAAGCTCTTTTTGTCGTGCATTCAGTGCTGACATCTGCATGAGCTACTGTATGGTAGTATATTATCCTGCCTCTAGGTGTCAGCATTTGCTCTCATTTGCAAACATTTTTAAATTGTCCTTGGAATCACTTGTCTCCAAGAAACCATGAAGCCAGGTGGGTTTTAGCAGATTCCAGTTCTTATTCTAAAATATTCTGAAGTTTAGTCAGGCTTAAAAGCATTTTCAAGTAAACTGGAATAACCATGTTGAGTCAGAAAATTATATTCTCTGTGTAATTAAGAAGGGAATTTTTTTCATGATTTCACTTCTAAGATGTAAGACGAAGGAGGATCAGTCTTGGATTCACCTTTTTCCCCAATATTCAGATTGCAAGCCATGATCAAGAAACAAAAAAAAAAAAAAAAAAAAAGAGAGAAAAAAAAGAGTACAGCTTGAAACATCTGCTATGCTAAGCACTTGCTGGTACACTATCAGATGAGCAAAAGCTATACACAGCTTTTTCTTTCAAGCTAAAGCTTACCTCTGAGGCGAGAGTTGTATGAGACTGCATTATTCCAGCTTGTGTCATGGCCAGGTGGTGAGGATGAGGCTATAGAAAGTCAATCTATTCTTCATTAATGTTGTCAGACTGATGGCCATCGTGTGGAGACAGAGCAAGAGCATAAGAGGAGAATAGCAGACTGATGTTTTAAAATGAAGGATCATGACCATAACCAACCTAACCTGTCTGCAGTCTCTCTCCTAGTGCATAGTAGTAAGATCTCAAACCCTGTGGGTTCACAGTGTGACTCCTGCAAGCTTGGTCATGTAGGGTTCTCCATAACACCCAGCTCTCAGTAATATCTAATTTGAAAGAACTCAGCAACTCATGGAACTGATTCTCTACTTTCTGTAGATCCTGTAGTTTGTTTGAGGTCGTTTGGTTTGTCTGAGGTCACTTGGCTTGTTCAGGGTGGAGATGAGATGGATGAGAGGTGACCTCATCACAGTCTACAAATTCCTCAAGGAGGGTAGTTGAGGTGGAAATGCTGATCTCTCTGGTAACCAGAGACAGGAAATGGAATGGAGGAAATGAGGAAATGGAATGAAGCTGCATCAGGTGGAGTTCGGATTGGACATTAGGAAAAGGTTCTTCACTAGTCAGTCTCTGGAGAAGGGTCCCCAGGTTAGTGCCCACAGCACCAATCCTATCAGAGTTCAAGGAGCATCTGGACAATGTTTTTAGTCATATGGTTTAATTTTAGGTAGTTCTGCAAGAGTCAGGGATTTGAGCTTGATGATCCTTGTGGGTCCTTTTCATCTTGAGATATTCTATGATTCTATGATTCCTGATATGAGTTCATAGCCACTGCGAGAAAAGTTTCTCTAGATCTCAGTAACTAAGCATCAATCACAACCTGTGGAAATCTGTCTGCCTAGAAGGTGTTGCTTTTTATTTTGAGGCTCAGTTGAGCCTCATAGGAATGTTTTCCAGGGTATATTACAGACTGTGTGATGATCTTTTATTTAATGAGCACTAGCATCACTCTGAACACCGATTAAGAACAGAAAATCACCAGGTTAAAAGATCTCATCAGTGAAAAACATTGTGTTGGGGAAGATGTTTAATCTTAACTTTCAGTAGTTCTCAGTCTCTAAAATGACCATGATCCGGGCTTTTTTTAATCTCTGGGGAGAAAGGAAGAAGAGCGTTCAGCTGCAGTCCATTTGATATTCATTTGTCAAATCAAGTAATGGACCCTTAAAGCTGGAAGTTGGAAGCTGTAGCAGAAAAACCTATAGTCTGTATCTCGTGGTTCCAGCCCTTGTACTTGGACCCAAGAACCATAGGGAAAAGCCTTTAAGAAATTCTGAAGGTAGTTTTCTAACCACTGTTATACTCAAGGCTTAAGTATCTGGTTTTAGGATTTATTGTTGCCAAAAGCCGACTTTATTCCACTAAACCTCCAACCCAATATTTGAATAATGAAGTAGAAAAGCAAATGCAACAGTAGTTTTATAGTGGTCATTTCAAATACAAAAATAATCACATAAATAAAACAAACACATAAAATCACATAAAATCACTGAAAAGAAATTATGCAGTTAAGATTGAATTTCTTGAGAAAGTAGAAATGTGAAAACTCATGCATGCATTCAAACTACAATGTTATGTCCCATGTGGATTTATATTCATATCATTAACAATTTCAATTGGATGAACATTTAGAATGCTGACCCTTGAAGCATGACCTACAGTTTTATGTTGGAATACATCATATTTTCTTTTATTTTTATTCATTGCACTGGGATATAAGCTGAATATCTAAAAGTCAGGCAGAGTTGTGTTTAATTACAGCCGCCGGAAGTAAGATTCAAACTATAAAAAAAATCCCCCATTCTGAAGTAGATGAGAGGAAATCCCTGATGTACTAAATGTAGTCTGAATTAATCTGAAAATGGTAGTGCACTATTGTCATTGCTCAATTTGCCCTCCTTTCAATTGCTCATTAAACTGGTTTTGATTTACAGATACTTTTACAGCCCCATCCCTGTAAAGAAAATGGTGTAAATGTTTTCATACAAGCATTGAAATTCTTTCCCGTCTCTTGCCTTTTGAACTAAATTAGGGACTACTTAAGGAAAGTGGATGTAAACAAACCCTTAAGACTGGATGGGATGTGTTTGCAGGTATGGAAAGAGCTGCCATATGCCATTACAAGGCCACTTTTACTTATCACTGTAAAGTTATGGAAATCAGGTGAAACCCTCAGTTACTGAAATAAGGCAAACGTTGCACCCATCTTCAAAGGGCAAGAAGATAAACCTGGGTAACCAGTTCACTTAATATCTGTCCACAGGAAAGTTTAGGAGCAAATTTTCCTGGAGGCCATTTGCAGGCACATGAAGTACAAGAATTTGACTGGGAGCAGCCAGCACAGGTATATCAAGGCCACATTGTGCCTGCCGAGCCTGATGGTTTTCTATGAGATGACTAGGTCAGTGATCAGCTAGAGACTCTTAGATGTAGCTCTAGCAAGACGTAAGCAGCCCATAATATCCTCCCAGCCAAATCAAACAGACAGAGTGAGTAGTGGGTAAAGGCTGCTTGAACAGCTCTCAGAATTTGCCTTATTTCATTACTTTGTTCTCTTTTTGCTTCAGTAGCAAAGAAGCATAAGTGCTTGTTTCCATTGAGCAGATCAAAGTGAATTACCATTATTACTTGATCAGTTCTGACACTCCTTGGTGCAGCGTAGTGCATGAAAACAGCCCCCATGACAAGCTCAAGGAAAGCCAGACACACTGAAAAATAGAAGGTGATTTAGTGATTGTGGTCTTTGCTTACTTCACTGTCAGTTACTTCTTTCATTAAAACCTTACAGTTTTCAGGGGGGAAGTGGGGAAGAGCCTTTGTAGATATATTTGTGGTCTGATGACACTACCCTACTTATAATCTATTAATTTTGAATGTAGGAACAGAAGTACTCAACACTGAATGTAGACAAACCCTATACCAAGGATGGTCAACAAATTAATTTAAAAGAAAGGCTTGTGATTTTGTTAAGATACAATTTACTCTGAATGCAAAACACAAGGGAAGTTTAATTCTGCAATTAATAAAATTGCCGATAATGTACAGAACTGAAAGGATGCTTAAAGTTAGAAACAAAACTGCTGCTGAAACAAGCTGACTGTTGACAAAACCAGCTCAGAAGAATCAGTAAAAGGATTATATGGGTCAAGTTGGGATCTCTCCAGATCACCTCATTCAGCAAAACCCACATCAGGAGCTATTGTCTCCAGAGGTCTCTCTGTCACATAGTACCTGAACAAAAGGAATTAATGTGAAGAAATTAATAGATGCCATCCACACACTTAAGATTTTTTTGAATCTTCAGTAATGCATACAGTGGAGGTTGCATGAAGGTGGGTCCAGAGTTTCTAAAACAGAGCACAAACATTTTGTAGGATAGTGAAAAGATAAATAGAGAAAGTCTGAAAGGCTCCTGTTTTCTGTCAAAGGATAAGACATGATGAAATCTTGTGGAAACCCTGAGAAAATCAGCAGGCAATTCTATAAGCTTTGTTTTAACTGCAGTGTTGGAAATGGTTTTGATTACTGAGATTGACTACAATTTCAGGAGATAAATAACACTTTTGTTCTAAAATGCAATCACTATCAGGTAGAAAGGTCTCATCAGTGTTCAGCTACCCTAACTCTCTTTTCTCTTTTTGTCTGATTTCTTTGAAGTTCAGTAAAATATTCCTAGCATGCTATTGCCATAATCTCTCATAAAAAAAAACCCCAAACAAACAAAAAAATACCCAGAAATTCATACTACTTATGACAAATTATATATAAGCTAAGCAATATTTTCTTTTAAAGACGCTACAACTTGGGAGCGAGGTGTATCCACCCACCTGGCTGGCAAAGGGTTGCAATTTTTTTGCTTCATATTTTTTCTAACTTACACATAAAATAGGAAGGAAAATTTCTTTCACTATACTTATGGAGTCACACTAGGACTTCACGGTAGTATTTGACATCAGAGGAAAACATTCCACATTTCCCTTGATATTAAATGGAGTGGGAAATCATAAGGGTAACTAAACTTATTTCCTTGAAGAAAGGAGGATTTGTTCCTTCTCCTTACTACGTAACTCTACAGTAAATGTCTGCCTTCTTTGTATACATGCACCTGTATTAAAGTCATGTGATCATCACATGATTGCTTTCTAGTTTGTGCCTTATGGTCATTTACAAACTTTTATCATCTCTTTTATCTTATGAAAAGCATTTTCTGTTTTTATACAGAAGCAACCAAGCACAGGTGGACTGATTCATAGAAGTGCAAAACTTCAGAGTTCGATAACAGGAAGACTCACCTTTCTTAACCGGCAAGTCATTGAAGTCTCCAGAAATTCTGGGACAGGGACGAGGGGGTTATCTTCAGTGTAAACAACATAACTGCATTCTAATACTGGAGGTGACAGCTGGAAACATCCTACCACCAATATCTAAGACACAACTGCAGCATTTCTCAAATTCTCCAGATAACATAAAATGAAATGAGGTCCAGAGCAGAAGAGAATCTTCTAAAAGTCTCACACCATGGCAAGCAGTCTGAGTCAAAATGGAACATGAGAGCTTTGCAGAGCTAATACCAGCAAGCAGGTATCAGATGCAGTGCAGTGGATGTGACATTGTAATACATATCAGGCTGACAGCTCTGGGAACTGAAGTCTACATCTTAAATATAAACTAAGGCATGACAGAGCAAACCTCAAAAGCATGGTTCACTTACCATCACAAGCAAGAAGCTTTGGTGAGAAATGGCAGTTGTATGTATCACTTCCATTGAGATTATTAGCAACGGTGTCTATATGTTTTATCCCCTTTCCCTCTGTCATAATACAAGTTCTTCTGGTACTGTGTTGGCCATAGGTGATTACCTGGTGTCATTTGCTTTTTCTTTTACTTTCAGTCATTGTGTTCAACCTAGAAGGTTAAATGACTTTTTAGACTCTTTGAACTTAAGTCTTTTAGGACTTCGAAAATCAGAGACAAAGGCTTTTAACTTGATCTCATAGTCTGTGAGAAGACAGCACTGAGTGGAAACTGGTTTAATGTGTTTGCAGCAGCCCTCATATGCTAACACTTGTCATTACTCTAACAATGCTGTTGCTATATATGGTAAAGCTCAGGTAGATCTGTCTCACGTGTCATTGCATATCATTTTAATCTACCTGCAAGTAGATGTTAAACTGAATTACAAAGAAACAGCTAATACTTGTAGCATTCTGTAAGTAAAACTAATCCTCAGGACTGAATGTTCAATCACTGTACATTTCATTGCTTTCTCCTGGAAGCACCCAAACAAATTTATCAAGTCATTCTGAATTTCTGCTAACTCTCTTAATCAAGGCTGTACTGTCACATTATATGGAAGGCTTGAGGAGAAAAAGTATATATGTCTTCCCTCTGTCCTTTGAAATAAAACCATCCTCGCTTTGCACCTCTGATAAAGTTTGAATGCCATGTTCTGATCTTAAGGCAGAGATTTAGCTTTTAATGAATGTGTTTGTATTTGCCTTTATTAGCTATTCTGCGAACTGTTTCCAGGAGGAAGGACCTTGAATAGATGAATGCACCCATCATATGTTTCTGAAACAGAAAGTTTGTGGGACACTTATTGAGAATATGGACTCCTTTCCAATGGGTCATGAAAGGGCCTTCAGATGGTCAGAGCTTAACCAAAGGCATTCTGAACAACAGGAAAATCTATAACTTACGAATACCTGGTGCATTTTTAAAGCTCATTGAAAATATTTTCCAATAAAAAGATGTAAAAGGAACTTGCCAGTGTAAAACACATTTGTTCAAATTGAAGCTCTCTGTAGTGGGTTCACCTCAGCTGGCTGCCAGGTGCCCACTCAGCTGCTCTCTCACTCCCCCTTCTCAGAGGCACAGCGGAAGAAAATACAATGAAAAGCTCATGCGTCAAGATAAGAGAGATCATTCACCAGTTACCATCATGGGCAAAACAGATACAACTTCAGGGAAATTAATTTAATTTCCAATTAATAACAAAGTAGTATAGTGTGAAACAAGAACAAAATTAAAAACACCTTCCCCCTATTGTTCCTTCTTCCTAGGCTAAGCCTCACTCCTGATTTCTGTATCTCTTCTGCCCCAAGCAGCACAGAGAGGCGAGGAATGAGGACTGGGGTCAGTTCATAACTGACAAATTTGTCTCTGCTGCTCCTTCTTCCTCACACTTTTCCACTGCTCCAGCATGGCGTGTCTCCCATGGAATACTGTCCTTCACAAACTTCTCCAATGTGGGTCCTTCACATGGAGTGTAGTCCTTTAAGAACAAACTGCTCCCATGTGGGTCCTTCCACAGGTCATAGATCCTGCTCCCTGGATCTTCTCCATAGGCCACAGTGCCTTCCAGGAACTTGCTCCTGCAGGGGCTCTCCATGGACTGCAGCTTCCCTCAGGGCACATCAACCTCCTCTAGCACGAAGTTCTCCATAGGCTACAGGGAGTTCAGCCTATGGTTCACATTTTCTTGCTGCTGTCTCACAGTGGCTCCACAGCACTTTTTACCCTTTCTTACATACATTATCACAGAAGTGCTAACAACAGAGCTTAAGGGTCTGGCTTTGACCAGCAGCAATTCTGTTTTAGAGATAGCTGGCATCTTCTCACAGAAGTCGCCCTGCAGCCTCCCTGCTCTTGCCACATAAATACAAACATTAATAACATCTGGTTTAGGGTCTTATTCTCAAATGTCTTATCCATTGAATTCACAGGCAAAACTGCTGCATATCTGTTCAGGCTGGACTCTACCACAATGCTTTGAATAGAAGTAGTTTTTCTCTTACAAGCTAAAGAAAAACCAACCCCATTATTATAATTTTTTGCTATTCCTTTAAAGTCATCATAAGATCTTTTTACTTCAGTGAGCACTGTGATCTGTATACATTTTGTATTTTATAAAAATAGGCTACCCTCTTTTCCCCTTGCTGCATGGAGGCTGCCTGAAGATGAGACTGGCATAATAAGGTCAGTGCTGCTGGGTAGTGTAACAAACTTGTCAGTAAATGTTAATATCAAAACCAGCATCTCAAAAACATTTTCTTTATTCTTCTCACTTGCTTAAGACATGCAGTTTCATGCCTCACCACTTGCTGGTTTTAGTAGGAAAAATATGTACAGGTTAAAAAAAATAAATGTAATTAAAATATTTCATTCAAAGCCAGGAAAATATTCAGAATCTAGTCATTAGAAGGAACAAGTATAGGCAGTTATACATGCTTAACTTCCTGTATGTAATAGCAATAGCTTTTGGGGTGAATTTCTGACACGTTTATCACAATCATGTCTAGAAACCTTCGGTTAAATCCTTGACCATGTACAAATCCTCTTTTCAATGCTTCAGTGGAAGATTCAACATTACAGAAAAATGCTATGCAAATCAGATTACATTTAACTGCCTTAGCGATTCCAATCCTTCTGCCCATTGACCATGCCAACATTCTCTATATAGACACAGTAGAAAATCCCAGAGAAAAAAGCAATAAAAATAATAAAACAATGAAAACTCTCCAGTACAGGGAGAGAGATATTAGCCTAATTTGCTGGGGAAACAGATCAGAAAGGTGTCTCCTGACAAGGACAAAATCTGAAAAAATATGAAGAACCAATCATACTTTCATATTTTCTGAATTTATAAGCAAGGAAAAGGGCAGTAGTGGCTCCAGCTGTGGGTGTTTGTATTATGTTTTGCATTTGATGTATAAAAATTTGAGTCTCAAACATGTTTTATGTTAAATGTGGTGCCTGCACACAAATTTACTGCACTAAGCAAAGAACAGAATATACAAAATTCTTTGTAAAAAAACTCAGCATAGCTGTCAGTGGTAATGCTGAGTTCATGTTGCATCCCAGAAACTGTGGTGTGCGTGACAATAAGTCTGTGCTAATAAGCATTCATAAGAGGTGCACCATACTATACCTTTACGCTAATATAGTAATCTGGGTACCGGTTAGCTTGGAGGAAAATGGGGAAATCTGATATGTGGGTATAGCAGACTCCAGTCTGCTGGCAAAAAATCCACACAGAGCTTCCCACTAGTAATCAGGTTCCAAACTACTGAAAGGGGTTTAGATATTGCTTAGAAAATAACTTTTCCCTTTTGATATTTTCAGGCAATTTAATTTTAATCCACTTTTGCTTCTCTCTTTGGTGAAGAAAAGCAAGAGATTTGTCAAAGTGATTCACAGAGGTGGCTATGGGTAACATACAGTCTAATTTACCTCATTTCACTAAGCAACTGAAACATTTACAGCTGAGGTCTCTGAGTGTGGAGTGAACAAAAGGGAATCTAAAAGCATGTCATATCACTTAACAATTTTATTCAATAAGTGTAGCATTTATTTCACAATTTCCTCAATAAACACATTTATGGTTTTTACATTTGTCGTGACTCAGCATACTGACATAAGTTCC